>NC_140146.1:2157594-3364023 GCF_964035555.1 Netta rufina
AAAGGCGTTTGCTGAGGAGGAATAACTTTGTGGTGATGCTGCCCTGGCTGCCGGGATGGGTTTCGGCGTGCATCCCGGGCGCCAGGGCCAAGTTCCCCTCCTATTTACCTGCTCGCATCTGGACGGCCTGCAACAGCGGCGGCTTTTTTTTCCTGAAAATCTCATGCATGGGGAGGCTGGCAGTGTCGCGGCCCATTTTGGGGCAGCTTTGTTCTAATTCCAATAGGAATCAGAAATGAAAATTAAGAACGTCATCTAAGAGCGTGGGGGACCTGGTTTATCTGAGGGCTTTCCAGGATGCAATCCCTACCTGATGTGATTAGAGGACTGCTGGCTGCTTGTCCCTAAAAACTTATTTTTTCCCTCGAAACTCCAGCTGGATTATAAAGGCCTTGGGTAAAGGGGAAGGTTTCAAGCCGAAAATGAAGTTTCATTTATCTTTAGGGCTTTTTGCACCCGCCTGGGCTGGCTGCCTGCCGGGGGAGCTTGGATAGGGTTTACTCGAGGAATTGTTAATTCGGGAGGGTTTTTCCCCTTTTTGGTAAGGGCGGCAGCACCAGTTGGTTGCGTCAGGCCGGGGGTTAAACTGGTTTTTCCTGGGATAAGGAAAAACAGGTCAGGCCTGTTACTTCCCAAGAGTGTCTTGGCCGGGGAGCAGCTCACCTCACATGGCTTTGGATGGGCTTTGGCATCCCCTCCTGGATCTGGCCGTAGGCTTTGCATCCCCAGCGGGTGATATTTGGGGCATCCCCGGACTTGCAGCAATTGCAAAAAGTGGAAGGGGGGTGGGCGGGGGAGCGCTTGCTGCAAAAATAGCCCCAGCACGCTGCAGTGCCCCGGGGAGGGGGCGGATTTGGGCACAGCGTGGGAACGGGTGCGCAGGGGGGATTTGCATGCCCTGCCTGCGGGATTCACCACTGCTGCGGTGAACGCGAGGCCCTCTTCGTGCTGCTCTTGCACCTTTGCTGTGCTGCTGGAGGAGCTGCACGAGGTGCATTTGGTGTTCGCTGAGTTTCTGGGAGGGAGTCAGCTCTGTTCTGGCCTCCAGCCCTGGTGAGGTGCTGGGGGCAGCTGGGGCTTGAGGAGCGTTTTGCTGCCAAATGCCCAATTTTGCTGGGATTTTCACAGCTGGAAGATGAAGGGAGAAACAATGAAGCTAAAGAAATTAACGCATTTAGTGCTATTATTCCTGTTCACACACACACAAAAATAATAATTCACAATAGGTGTAATTTAAATTTCAAATAACATGGAGCTGTTTGGTTGGTGCACACAGCCGAAGGCCCCATCTTCATCTCATCCTGGAGAGCTTTGCATCGCAGCAGGATTTGCAATGATGAAACGGGCAGGATGGTTAACTGGCTAACGAGTACGGGATGGCAGCTGCATTTTGGGGGTGCAGGATTTCCTTTCAAGCTTGTACCCGACAAGCAAACCCAGCTCAGCTGCTTCCTTGTGCCCTTGTGCGAGGCAGTGGGAGGTGGGCTCAAGGAGCAGTGCCTTCACCCAGGGCGATGCTGCACCGTGGTTTCGGCGCCTCCCTTGTGAAAATGCACGGGGGTTTCCTGCAGCAGGTGCCCCAGAATTTCCCAGGAAGATGCCAGCAGAGGGCATCCCCCGACCAGCTCCATCACTCCCAGTGCACCTCCATAAATACCTATATACACTCATGTGGAGTGATTGTGTGAAGTGCACTCTAAATAAACCCCCTCCCTCCACAAACACCAGTTCTGTCCTGTGCTACTTACAAGCACGTGGTGTGTTTACAAGGCTAATTAAACTCCAAATATTTAAAGTTCCTTGAGAACATCTCCGTTCCCGCGGTGCTCAGCCCCACGGAGCTGCGTGCACGCCCACAGCGCCAGGTTGGCTCGAGTCGTGCTGCTACGCACGCCATAAAGCTTCGCGGGCAGGGCAGGAGCACGGTAGGTGCTGGATCTGCTTGGGAAGGGGTTGCACCGGGCACTGAGTTTTTGCTTTGGTGTGGTTTTCGTTCTGCATGGCTTTGGTTGTGCACTGTTTTGGTTGAGCACAGTTTTGCTTGTGAACAATTTTGCTTGTGCACAATTTGGTCGTGCACAGTTTTGCTCGTGAACAGTTTTGCTCGTGCATGAAACCTTCCTGTTACCATTTGTCGTTGCAAACGAGGCATCTGTGTCCCTTGCAGGGGGTGCTGCAGGGTCAGACCAGCTGGGGTCAATGACCAGTGATGGGCAAGCTGCTTATTTAAGTGCTGGCCACCACAGCAAGCAGTTTGCTTGCCTGCTTTTCCTCCAGGTCCTTTCCTGGCTATATGAAGGTGTCCATCCCTGTTGCATCCTTGCAAAATGTCCTCTGGCAGGAAGGATTTGCTCTCCCAGGTGGATAAATGAAGCCCCCTGCTTTTGGCTGGAGCGTGCCCCAGCCCTGCGGTGTGGATGTGGCCCTGCTGTGCTCCCTCTGAACCCTTGTGGGTTGAACCCTCCCTACCCCAATCCCAGCCTAGGTGCCAGACTGGACTTTTCTTTGGCAAAGCAGAGATTTCCTATGCTTTCCCCACCTTCTTCAGGCTTTGCTTTATGTGGTTTTTCTTTTTTCTTTTTTTTCCCTCTCCTATTTGAGTTGAAATCACCGTATGAGGGACTGCTTGGCTCCAGCACCCCAGGGTGGCCCAGCCCTTTGCCCTGCCCTGTGTGGGTGCATCTGTGGCTGAGTCAACGTGGCCGCGGCACATGCAGGGCTCCCACCCCGTGCCGAAATGCAGCCGCGGCACAGGGCTTCACGCTGGGAGGCTGCTCGGGAGGACTGCAGTGAGCAAACCTCCCACTGCTCCCATTTCTGCTGCCTCCCTGGGAACTGGGGCGTGTGCGGGATCACGCCCTTGGCCGAGCTGTGCCCATAAACCCTGGCATTGCTGCTGTGCTGACACACCTCAGCAAGTGTGCCGGGAGGGCTGGAGCCTCTGTGGCTGTGTGGATGTACGCAGCGCTGTGCAGAGCCCACTCTGGGTGCGAAGCATCCCCTATAATTGCGCCAGGACCCCTCTCTTTGGTGCTGACCGTGCCTCCCATTTGGTAGGTGCATGCACTTTTGCTTGGCTGGTGTAAAGAAACGCAAGCAACCTGCAGAGGGTGGGTGTTTGGGGGGCACTTCAGCCGTTCTGTCTTTGCAGAGCTCTTTTTGGGGTGCGGTAGCCGCTCGGTTTGTCAGGAAGGCTTTGAGTCCTTGCTGTGAAGTTTCGGAGGTGGCAGATGGAGCTCTGGACCCGTGTAGCAGCACTGTTTTCAACCAACCCTTACCTTCTGTGGCTGGGAAGGCCCGAAAAAAGTCAGTTCCCATGATTGGATGCTTTGGCTTTTATCCAGACACCGTGACACCGGGGACAAAGTCCTCTCTGCCGCGCTGCTGGGGGCACTGATGCTCCCGTGGGGCCTTGTTCCCCCCTGCAGTGGGGCCTTTCCAGCAGGATTTGGCACCTCTGTGGGCACAAATACCTGGTGGGCAGCAAACAGTGATGCCATTATCTGTACAAAAAGGTGTTTTTGGCAGCTGTGATGCAGCTCCCAAGTCATCCCAATGGCACTGGGGATTTTCTTTTTTATTTATTTATTTTTTGTCAGGCTTGTTCATCCGGTTGGGGCTGGGATTGGCCTTGCAGCTGCTGGGTTTGTTTGCAAAGGGGCGTTCTGCAGCAGGGTGAGGTGGCAGCAGCTGGGGTGTGACAGTGGGAGAAGCTTCCTGCAGAGTGGGGAAAATGTGGCCCTGAACACCGATGAGACAGGTGAGGCTGGTGCAGTTCGTAGCGAGGATGTTGTGTTTAAAGGCGTGCACGTATGGAGTGGTCTTTGCACTTCTCTAACTTGCTAGGTTTTGGCTGTGTGGTGCTTTATGGGGAGGGAGGGATTTTATATATTTTTTAAATTATTTACTTCTTTATTTTTGTGGTTGTGGAGCACGCTGTGAGTGGGTTTTGGTGCTGGGTTTGCAGAGTGACTTTGTAGTGTTTTGCTTGGGGTCCCTCCTTCAGGAGGCATCGCTGACCCTCCTAAACCCAGGAGGGGTGCCCATGGCTTGTTTGAGGCTGGGAGGGAAGCAGCTGTCTCCTCCCAGCCCTCTGCTGGGGCTGAAATTGGTGCCAGGCATGAGTGAGTGCCCTCGGAACGGGAACAGGGATGGGACTGCAAATTTGCAGCTTTGGTGGGGAAAATCCCCCCAAAGCAGGAACAGGGCACATCTTCCCTGCTGGGACAGCGGCTGTGTTTCGGGGTTGCCACCCGCATCCTGTGGCTCTGGGATAGAAAATTCCAGGAGAAAACCCTTCACACTCGGAAATTTGGGAAGCCCCCCCTGCAATGCCCCTCTGCCACCCAGGCTCTATTTTGCACGAGCGGTGCTGTCAGCAGCGAGAGGGTTAAGCGATCCTGCGTGCAGGGGGTTAAAAGGCAAAGAGGGGGCCAGATCCTGCTGTGGGGCATGAGTGTGTGTGAGTGTGTGGGGATGCATTTATTAGGACTGGGAGCACTGGGGGTGTAAATCAGTGCTGCTCTGGGAAAAGAGCAGGGGGGGGATGCTGCCCAAATCCCGGCATCCCTTGCTGCCTGCTGCCGCTCCCAGCTGGTGCGAGCCCCACTGCGGCCAGGATTCGGCCCCGGCCGAGAGGCAGGGACCTGCTGGGAGCCCCCAGCCCGGGGATGGGGACCCCGCTGCATGGCGTGGGTGGGCGCGGGCAGGATTAGTCCCATCGCCACCAGGCTGCTGCTCCCGCGCCGCCCCTGCCGGGGCCCTGCTCGGCTGATGCGGACACAAAGCCGGAGGAGACGCGGCCTTCCCAGGTCAGCAGCGACCCTCTCCCCTTCCCTCCTCGCCTCCCACCTCCGCAGCCCACGTCTCTGTACGTGGGCGCCGATATATTTGCCTGGGTTTGTGTTTATAGGGTCAAGATGGCCCCTTCCATGGGGAGGAGGTGGTCTGTTTTCCTCCCTGCTCTGGCCGGCAGTCAGGGCTTTGCAGATAGATATGAAAGAAAAGCGCCTGTTATTGCTGTTATTACTTATAAATATCGGAATTCAGGCTGGGGATGGGAGGAGGAGGAGGGTGGTGAGCATCGGCGTGTTGTTGCTGGTGTACAAGGCTGTTCCCGCACCCATTCCAGTTTATTTTCCTCCCTGTTTTTTGCTCTGTTCGCAAACTGTGCAAAGGTTGCAAACCTTCCTGTGATTCCCCTGCTGTTTCCTCATGAAAAAACGAAGCTTTGGGGTGCTGAGCACCGACCCGGGGCACCCCTTGCATGGGGGAAAAGTTGGATGTTGCTGTGCTTTGGTGGCGTAATCCAACTGCAGGATTTGCACCCACGCAAACATGTTTTTTTATTTATTTTTTATTATTTTTTTTTCTGCTGTGTCCCTGTGAGCAGATTTGGAAGAAAATGCCCCAAACTGTTGTGTATTTTTTCTTTTTCTTTTTTTTTTCTTTTTTTTTTTTTTTTTTTTTCTTGGCAGCCTTGAAACTGCTTGTGTCATTTTTAGCAGCAAGGAGGACTTTTCCTTAACCCCCGACACATATAGAAAATATTCCTTGATGATTTTAGTGCGGGGCTTGCTGGGAATAGCAAACACGACATGTCGTGCTTGGTGCTAATTGCACTTTCCTCCTTTTTGTGATTTTTTTTTTTTGGGAAGGGTTTGGACACTGATTGCATTGGGAGAGAAGGGTGTGCACTGTGGGGATGTGAAGTTTGCAAGGGGGGTAAAGTCCCTGCAATGTTATTTTTTTTTTTTATTTTTTTTTTGTCTCTATTTGGTCTTTGTTATGTATAAAGTGTGTTTTAGTGGCTGGTTGGTTGTGATTTTTTGGGTTTTCCCCAAAAAATCAGGGGAAACAGACAAAAAAAAAAGTGGAAAAATGCACTCACAGTGCAGAAAAAGCATCTTATGGTGTGCTTGAATAGGTCTTGGCATAACAGGTCTGCAGGGGACAGACTAAGAAAATTGGAGAGGGTGATCTCAAATACACCAGCGTCGCCCTCTGACACTGATTTTGGGCACTTTTCAGGCAAAATAAGGGGAAGCAGCAGCGGCCCATGGCGGGAAGAGAGGCTGTTTGCGACAGTGGTGAGAAGTTTTGGTTCAAACTTTGCGTGGAGGCAAAGTTCAGAGCTGTTGTGGCTTTCAAGCTGGAAACATTCCTGGGAAGCGGGGAAAAAAAAAATCTGCTCATTTGTTATTCCTGATTCTGCTCTCCGAGTCCCTTCCCAGGGCAGTTCCATGGTGATGAGCTGGGCTGCTCTGCGAAGCGATAGAGCTGAGATGCAGATAGGCATAGGGTCAGTGCAAACTAAGGCTGCCTTGCTGCTTTTTGAAGCTGTTTGCAAGAAATCTTTGCAGAACAGGCTCTTTTGTGAAATGCCTGCGCCTTCCCGCTGCAGGTCACAGCCAGACCCAAGGCGCTGTTTTTTTTCCCATGGCCTTTCTTTGCCTCGGCATTAGACATAGACAGACCCCAAAATGCCAAACCGACTCCAAAGGATGCATGGGCTAACTATGTGCCTGCCAAAAAGCCACAAAATGGCTTTATAAGGGACATAATTTTGATTTTTTCTGATTTTTGTTTTCCATTTGCACTTCTAATGGCACAGGCTGGAAGAGGAACGGATTTTCCGGTTCATCAGTGATGTTGAAAAGCAAAATTAAAAGGAAAGCAGCAGCAGTTCAGTGCCAGGTCTTTGGGCTTTATCTGGAAGAGGGCAGCAGCAGGGATGTTTGCCCAAAAAACCCTGTTCCAAAATGAAAGATGGAACCACTTTGCTCAGGAGAAACTTTTCCCCCATAAACTGATGGCTTGTGGCAGAGGCCAGCTGATAACAAATGGCAAAATATCCTTGGATTTTGAATTGTCATTTGGCTGAATTTTGGGGCTGGAAGCCCTTTTGGGGGGAGAAAACTCCACTTTCTGCCTCATTTCATTCCCAATGTTTACTCATCTTCTCCTTCTGGCCACCTCCACCAAGTGCTGCTGGATTGTTGGCCCCAAAACCCCAGATTTGGGCACTTCTGAAGACGCAGGATAACTTTTCCTTTTTGGGGCCCATCTTTCCACCCAATGCCTTAAAACCTCTGCATTTCTTTCCTTGGAAAGCTGGGAAATTCAGCATGCAGCCGTGGAATGCACTGCATGGACCCAGTTAGGGCTTAAAAAAGCCTCTTCATGCAACCCTTATTTCGCCCCTGCTACTATATCATTAATGCTTTCCAAGTGGATTGGGTGAAAGATCAACCTCGCGAAACTCTCCATGCAAATAACCCAAGTTGCTGGCTTGCACATGTTTTTGGGGGTGGAAAACCACCCGGAGGAGAGCTGGGGTGACAAAAGCCAGCCCCGAGGTGGCAGTGGGACGCAGGGAGGAAGCAATAGCGAGGCGGAGGAAACAGCAGTGGATTCTTATTTCTTGCTGTGCCTAATTTATGGGTGATTTATGGGCTGGAGCACCGCCTGCTTCCCCGGATGGATATCTGCTCCACTGCCTGCTTTCAGGAGCCACATTTGGGGTCTCCGGGTCTGGATCTGGTCACCCTTTTGTCGATGCCATTGCAGGTAGTGCTGCGCTGGGGCTGTTTGTAAGGTGGGATTGATGCAGTGGGGCTGTGGAGAGGAGCCAGAGGGATTCCCTGGTTGAATCCAGCTGCTTTTGTGCATTTCTCAACTTTGGGCTGGAAAGGTGGAAATCTGCTGTTGTTGTTTTTTTTTTTTTTTTTTTTTTTTTTTTTCCTAACTTTCACTGCCGCTTGTGCTTCACTTTACCTTGAAGCAAAACCATGCGCCGAGCCGCTCGTGCTGGCACTTGCTGCAGGACGCAGCACTCTGGGAGGCTTTAACCCCCTTTTTTGCCCCCCCCTGCCCTTGAGAAGGGGGGCGGTGGGGCTGGGGGGGGCTCTGGGGCCGGGAGCCTGCCGTGTCCCCAGGCTGGCAGCTGCACTGGCAGCTGGGCCCTGTCGCTCCGCCGCGGGGGCTAAAAATAATGTGATGGAGCAGAATAGGTGCCAGCCCCCCGGGAGAAGGATGCTGCGGCCGGCTCGGGCTGGCTTTAGCAGGTGGCCCTGCTTTTCTGGCTGCAGGGACTTTATTTATATCCATCTCTGTTTATTTTCCCCAGTTGGGAGGGAGACGGTGTGGCGTTTAACTCAGTCTTTCCAAGGGTTGTCTCAGGATTCGCCAGCATCCCCATCCTGCTCCAGGGTGCGCTCCCTGGCAGGGCAGCTTTCCCCTCCTGCCCTATCCCATGCGGATGCATTTTGCCAGCAGGATGTTCCTGCCCCCGTTTTCATTTTTTGCTGTGCACAGTGATGCCTTAATTTCATTTTATCAAGGCTCAATTAAAGCTCGGGGCCGGCTGGGTTGGAGAGCAGGCGTTCGCCTGTTAACTCTCCCCCACAGAGGGCATGCTTGCAGATGGGAAAATAACCAGCCCTGGGACAAATCGGGCAGATAGGAGCTTATGTCAACTGTCAAAATGGTAAGTGACCTTATCCTGCAGCGCCAGTGGGATAAAATCGGGGCCGAGCTGGCTTTGACTGCTGCCTTGGCTGTGCAGTGTTGCTGTTCTCCTCCCTAAAAACCAAAAGCCGCTGGCGTGCCGGGCAGAGGCAGCAAGCACCCAGGGTCCTGGGGCATCAGCATCTCCCCTCTCGGCTTTCCCTTGTGCTCAGGTGGTTTTTAATCCTTTGCGTTTTGGGGGAGCATCGCTGTGGAAGTGTCTTCTGTGTTGGGTCCCCCAGTGGGCTGCTGGTTTGTGGCAGGTTTCTGGCTCAGCTGGCAGCTCATCCATAGGGGCAAGCCTGGAGCTTCCCGTGGGACAAGGTGAGCTTGCAAAAGGGGGGAGGCAGGAGAGTCGTCTGCTCCTGCAGCCGCTAGCAAACGCTAATGGGAAGCAGATTAGGTGACATGAGAGCAGCCTGCAAACACGCCTTGGCTGCAAAGCGCTTTCTGTTCCGAGGGCCAGAAAAAGAGTTCAAGGAGGAGAAAGTGTCCCTGGGTCCTCCCTCCAAATAAATCACCCCAGCGTGTTTATGCAGGCGTCGGGCTGCTTGCAAAAGTGGGTAGAAGAGGATATTTACAGCACTGTGGTGGTTGCTTGGAGAGCTCAGGTCAGTGAGGAAAAGAGGATTTTTTATTTTTTTTTTGTGTGTGTGCTGGGAAAAGGCCAGATGCGTGTCAGCTCGGTGTTTTGGGGGGTTTGTAGCAGCTCAGGGCTGTTCTTCCAAGCCCTTTGCAAGACGCCGTCTGTCCTTGTGCAACCCCGAGGCTGCGAGGAGGCTGTGCCCGCGTGGGGGAATTGCTGCTGCTGGCTGCAGGGGGCTTGGAGCTTGTTCTGCAGGTTAAATGGGAATTTGGGCGGTGAACATCAATACCGGGGTGCAAGACCCTGGGCAAGTTCGCAGTGCTTTTCTCACTCTGGTGGCGTGGGTGTTAGCCTAGCCTGTTTCCCAGGCTAAAACACCAAATAATCAATGGTTGAGGTCAGAAGAGGAGGAAAAAGAGTCCCTTGATATTTCCTTCCTTTTCCTGTGGCGGGGGAGCCTTGGGAAGGTTGGTCTGCTCTGACCTTCCTCATTCCTCCCTCTTCCTCCTCTCCTCCCCATGGCTGTGCCGTCACCTCCCTTGGGGGGCTGGAGGGGAGCAGGAGAGCTGTAGGAACACCTATAGGAACACCTATAGGAACGTGCACCCGTGTGTGTGTGTCCTTGGGGCTGGGGGGCTTGCTGCAGGCCCCCCTGTGCTGCAGCTCTCAGGGCTTTGGGGCACGGGGGAAGAAACAGATCATTTTTTTGGGATCGTTTAGGGTCTGTGCATCCCCTGATTCTCACTCCTGTGGGAGATGAGGGTCCAGGTGAGGGGGAAATGGTTTCCTGGGGTGAGTTGGGGTCAGCTCTTCAGGGCGGGGTGGTGGCATCTGGCAGATGCTTGGGACCGTTTTGCTCTTTGCGGCTCCCTGGGCTTGCCCTGCTGCGATTTCTCTCCCGTGCATCACCCCTCGGGCTCAGGGGTCTCTGCTCCGTCCTTCCTCTTCCTCTTGGTGACCTTTCAGGGCGCCGTGCTGGGCGTCTCGCGTTACCGGAGCGGGTGGGCTATCGATCGCAGGGAGGACGCTTGGTGCTTTCCAGCCTCTGAGCACGGCTGAGCCCCTTCGGCTGGATGCTCGGAGCTGGCAGGGATGGATTTGGCCCTGCAAGGTCGCTGGGCACGGGGTGGATGTGGCAGCGTGTGCTTACACCCAGGACCGGCGTTTCTTTCCTTGTGAGAAGGTTCTGCAGCAGCCAGAGCAGGATTCGTCCTCCTGTGGGGTGCCTGGGGGTCTCTCCACGCTGCCCCCTGTCCAGAGGGGACCTGTGGGGCTGCTCCACCCTCTGATCCCATCTCTTCTTCCTTCCCGCAGGAAAGGCTCGGGGACGGGCCCAGGCAGAGCGTCCGGACCCCCTGTGCCATGGCTTCGTCTGAGCTGCCCCCATGCCCCGCAGTAGGTACTGTCACCAGCCGGAGCTGGGTTTTTTGGGGGGAGGAAAGCCAGCCCTGTGCAGGAAGGGGGGACATCACCCAATTCCCCATCAGAGCCTCGTAGTACCACCAGACCACCAGGGGCTACTGCAGGGGTTTTTGGGTGGCGATGCTCGCTGCCATACCCCACATCCCTCTCTGCTCTCTGGGGCAAATCCGTGCCGGGGTGACACCGGCCGATGGGGTTCCTGCTCGCAGGTGACCGCCTCGCCCCAGAGGCCCCCGGCGCGCTGCCCCACGGCGAGGAGGACCTGGGCGAAGCCTTTGACTTCGAGGACAGCGACGAGGAGGACGACGAAGACTCGGCAGCCGAGGCCGAGCCGAGCAGGGGTGCGGTCCTTCAAGCACCCCCCCGCAGGCGCCGTGCCACCAGCTCCAGCATTGGTGAGCCCCCCCCCGTGTCCCCAAAGTGTCCCCTTTGGGTGGCCGAGCCTGCGCCGTGCTGCAAGCTCGGGCACCGACCCCATTTCTCTGTTTTTTCCCTTTGCAGAGGGGCTGGTGCTAGAGACCCAGGAAGGGTAAGCGGGGTTTTGGGGTGGTCTGGGGAGAAAATGCAACTTTGGAGGGGATCACCCTCTCTTTAGCATATCCCAGTCTTGTGCTGTGCCTCGGTTTCCCTATTTTATTCCCACTGTTCACAGCTTGCAAAAAGGGCTGGATGCGTGGGGTCAGGGCCTGAAGCAAGCAGACCCTGGGGGTTTGTACGTGTCCCCCCCCAGAGAATGCAGGGGGTACAGCAAAGGGGCAGCCCCCACAGGGGTAGGGACCCCACATCCAGCCTTCCTGGTGAGTCTTCCCCGTGCCTTTGCAGAGCCAAGATTCAAAAAAGCCATTTTGGGGACTTGTGCATCCTGCCTGTGTGGGTTGCCTGGACTAACTTAAGCCACTGTAACCCTAAAAATTTGGTCCCCAAGCCCTGGAGGGCGACAGCAAAGCAGCAGATGTGCAGAGTCCCCTGCAGGGCCAGACCCACGTGCAGCCATGCTCTCCGTAGGGTCAGTATTAATAGCAACCGGTGGCTTTGAGGCTGCAAGCTCCCTGCTGGGGCTTTGCAAGCATCTGGAGGCGAGCAAAAGAGCACGAGCAGCCACCAGCACTGCTGCGGAGCACAGCTTTTTGAATTTTTCTCTTCTTACCTTTTTTTTTTTTTTTTTTTTTGGTTTTGTTTTAATTTGCGTTGGGGTTGCGTTTAACGAACGAGCTCATCCTGCTGCTCTGGAGGTGCGCAGAGCCCCCGCGCTTGCATCCCACCCCCTGATTTCGCAGCTCACATTTCTGCTGCCGGAAAGCCGGAGGCATCGACCTTGACTTTTTAACGCGTCCGCTTTTCTGGCGGCGCGAAACTTCCTCCGTGGGCTGCAGCTGGGTTTGCATCCCGGGCAAGGCAGGGGTTTTATTTCGCTGCTGTGCCCCCAAAGGGGGTGTGAGCCCCATACGCTGGGGGGTGATGGGGTTTGGGGTTTGTATGCATCCAGCCCTGGGGGCTTTGGCACCCCGGGGTGCTCTCTGATGGTTCTTTCGCCCTCCCTGCAGGCTGCCGGCGGGGGTGAGCAATGGGGAGGCTGGTGGGGCCCCCCCTGACATCGGCACCCAGACCTGGAAGAGCAAAAGCAGCCACCGAGGTGGGTTAAAACACACGGGGAGAGGGGAAAAGCACAGCCTGAGCTGAAAAACCCAGCCTGGCCTTGGGAACAGGGAATGATTTTGTGGTCCCGGCTTGATTTTTGGGGTCCTGACACGGGTCTGTTTTCTTGCTTCCCCCCCAAGGCGAGCGCTTCGAGTTCCCAGCAGTGGAGGACGATGTGATTTACGACGACGTCCCCTGTGAAAATCTTGATGCTGACCAAGACGGTAGGGGCAGCCCTCCCTCCTGGGGTCATCTTTTTGTGGGGGGCGTGAACCCATTTCACAGCCAGGCAAACTGAGGCACCGGGAGGGGAGCATCACGAGCAACGTCCCCGTTCTGCCCCTCCAGAAGAGGCTGCCAAGGGGCAATACAGCAGGAAAACATCCAGGATTGGGGAGGGTGCTGGGTTTGCAATACCCTGATCTCCTGGGATCCCTGGGGAGGGAAAAGAGCGACATTTTACCGAAATGTCCCAGGGGCAGAGCGCAGCCTGATCTACGAGGACGTGCAGCGAGGCGAGGGGCCGCGGGCGGGCGAGGATTTGGGCTGGAGCTCCAGCGAGTTCGAGAGCTACAGCGAGGACTCGGGCGAGGAGAGCAAGCCAGAGGCTGAGCCGGCCAAGCAGCGGGCGTCCTTCCAGCCCAAGGTAATGCTGGCGATCCCCTCTGCCTTGTTAGCTTGCAACTCACTTCTTTTTTTTCTTTTTTTCTTTTTTTTTTTTTTTTCATGGGTTTCCTGGATATATCTCGCCTAAAGGTCAGGGGCTGCCCCATGCTCTCAAGCAATACGAAACCAGCACAGCCTCATGAGCTGCTCTTGGATTATTTTTTTCTCTATTTACTCTTTTCCTTCCCTTTTTTCCCCCCATCTGTTGCATCTCGGCATGTGGCTGCCGCTCCCTGCCTTTCCTGTGCTTGCCGCCCTTCCCCGCTCGGACCAAGCTGGATTTCGGGAGCACGTTTCCCCGCACCGTGCTGCTTTGGGGTGGTTTCTCCTCTTGTTTTGGCTGCTTACCTGAATCTCTCTTCTCTGCCCTCTCTCGCATCCTCTGGCTTCTCCTCCCGCCTGGTTTGCTTGGGGCTCAGCTTTCTCCAGACCTGAATAGACTAAAGGAGAGATACGCCAGGACTAAGAGAGACATCCTGGCTTTAAGAGTTGGGGGGAGAGACATGCAGGAGCTGAAGCAGAAGTACGATTGGAAGGTACTGTCCCTCCTCGGTCCTTTCCTGTCATCCCATGAATTTCCTGGGGGGAGGGAGAAGAAGCCCTTCCATAGGGATGTGAATGCACCCGGGCTCAATCCAGCCCCTTTTGTCCACCAGCAGAGAAACAGTGCTGCGCTGCGAGCTGCCTCCTGCGTGTCTCGTGGGCATGGGGACATGGGGACATCTCCATTCCTTGTCACTTTCTCCATCTCACCTGCATCCCCTGGTGCCTGCGTAGAGCAGCTCCCCATCCCCAATCTGCCCAAACCATCTGCTTTTTGGGTTTTTATTTTTTTTTAAGGGGCGTTTGGACAAAGTGAGGTTCGGGCACCCTAGATGGATCTGAGAAGGTTTTCCCCGATACGGGGTCGGGAAGGAGGTTAAAGGGAGTGGAGCTCCCTGCAGATGTAGAATCTTATTGCAAAGCCTTTCCCTGCCCCAAACCACTCAGGTTGGTAGTTTACGGCCAGTTTGCACTGGGATTTTAGCAACTTGCACTAAAAACGTTGCAGTTTCAGGTGTGAAGGGCAAACGCCCCTTTTTCCTCTTGCACGGGTGCACACCAAACCCCGCTGCAGTGGGCTGGATGAGCTCGTGCCCCTCTCCCCTCCCTCCTCTCTGCTTTCACTGCATGCTCACGCTTTGCCTGCGCCTGCTTGCAAGCTGATGGCATGCGACCGCGTCCCCACGGAGGGGACAGAGGTGCAGGAGCCGACCCCTTTGGTGCTCAGCTTCCTCCCTTCCCTCCTCTTCCTCATCCTCCCCGCTGGCCAGGGCTGGTTTTCTGTGGATAGAGGATTGGGGGAGATGCTGAGGGCAGTGTCCCTGAGGGGATGGGGTAGAGGGATGCAGTGCTGTGCGATCTCGAGCGCCCCGGCCCCTCTCGCCCCCTGCCCAGATGACCCAGCTGATGAAAGCAGCCAAAAGCGGCACCAAGGACGGGCTGGAGAAGACCAAGATCGCGGTCATGAGGAAGGTGACCTTCCTGCACCGTAAAGAAGCACCAGGTGAGCAGGCTGCCAGCAGGGAGCCCCCTTTGTTGCCTTTGAGAACTAAAAAAGCCCTTTTGGAAAGCATATAAAAATCCATGTTTTTCGTCTTGACTCCATATGGCTTCTAGCTTCTCTGTTCTTTTTTTTTTTTTTTTTTTTTCCATTTTATGCTTTTAAATGTATTTTCCCTGTTGCATTCCCAGCTCAGTCTGTTCAGCTCCCTCCTTGTCCTTCCCAAAGCACCCAAAGTCCCTCTTCCACCTCTCTGGGAGCGGGGTGGAGGGGGGGACACCAGGCCAGCACCCATGGGTGTTCCCAGTGGGACAGCGAGCGGGCAGGTTCTCCATACAGGATCAGTGCCAGGAGCATTGGAACAATTTAGGAAATGATGAATTTGGGTAGAACTGACTTTTGGGGTGTTTTGTGATTTTTATTTTTTTTTCTTGCTCAATCCTACAAGGCTACAGGGTCAGGTTTGAGGGGCAAACCCTCTGAAGCGTGGAGGTCCTTTCCCTGTGTGCTCATCCTTTCCCTGAAGGTGTTTCCATGTCTCTGCTTTGTTTTGGCTGCTGCTTGTTCTCTGCTCTGCCCTGGGATGAGGGGAGCAGCGCCGTTTTCTAGACAAGGGGTGAAAATGCAATTGTGTGTGTGTGTGGTGGTGGTGGGGGTCCTGGAGCAAACCCCAGCCCCAGCTCAGTGCCCACAACCCTTTGGCTGCCCCATAGGGGATGGGGAGCGTAGGAGGAGGGCGGCGGAGGTGGAAAAGCTGCCGCCTGCCCCCAGCATCTCGAGGGGCTTCCTGGAGCATCGCGGGCGAGGTAGGATCCTGCCAGGAGGTCCCCCTGGCTCTGCCAGGCCCCCCCTGAGGATCTGCCGTGTGTGCCCTGGCCTCGCTGCATGGCCCCGTGTGGATCTGTGTGTGAATTGGGGTGGGAACCTGGAGAAAAAGATGCTCCGAGCATCCCATCCCCACGGCGCGGAGCAGCGCCGTCTTCCTGGCAGGGGGGCAGCAGCAAGAGAGCTTGGGCAGCCCCCGCAGAGCCGGCAGCGAGGCGCTGGGATCCTCCCTGCCAAAATTAGGGAAGGAAAAAGGTCACCCGGCCTGCAGCACCCTCCCCTCTGGTTATTTATACGCAGCGGGGATGGGAGCGGGGCGGCGGGGCCGGGGCGGCTGGAGCGGGGCGTGAGGCCGGCGCCATGTGGAGGAAGGAGCTGTCCCTGCCCCACGACCCCATGGCCCGCTCGCCCTCCTCTTCCTCAACTGCTTCGGCCTCGGGTAAGGCCTGCTTGGGTGCTGGGGAGCTCACGTGCCCCCGTTTTCTCTGCCATGCTGCTTTTAGCTGCTGTTTTTTTCCGCTTCTCCCTGCTCGCTCCCCCTCTTGGAGCAAGGATGTGGGGGGGTTCCTCAACCCGGGTTGCTTTTTGGGCAGGGTTTGTGCTCCCCCCCCCGGGGCCCTGGCTCCTTTCTGGCTTGCAGGGCCTGACTCATGCTGGTGTCCGGTGACAGCGGCGGGGCTTGGGGACAGGCGATGCCGGCTTCCAGCTCCGCTTGCAGCCGCGAACCCAAGCGGAGCCCCTGGAGCATCAAAAAAGTAAAATTTTTTTTTTTTTTTTTGGTGTTTTTGTGGGTTGCTTTTCCTCTCAGGGGACTCAGAGGAGGAGGACACGGGCTTCTTGGAGGTCACCGTCTCGGACATGAAGCACCCACCACCAGAGCTCGGCCCCATGCCCGCGGGGCTCAGCCCCCAGCAGGTGGGTGCGTCTTTGGGGTTCGGGGTGAGCACTTGGCTTCCCCTTCCCCTTTGAGCAACCCAAAATAACAAAGGGCTGAGTCGGCAGAAAGCAGCGACGCCGTGTCAGCAGCAGGGCGGGGGGGGGGGGGGGGGGTACTTCTGCATGGGGGTTCTCGCCCCCCATCAGTTATTTGCGTGCCTTTCAGGTGGTGCGGCGACACATCCTGGGCTCCATCGTGCAGAGCGAGCGCAGCTACGTGGACTCCCTGAAGCGCATCCTGCAGGTGGGGGACCCTGGTTTTGGGGGCGGGGGGCGCAGGGCGGCGGGATGCTGACCCGCTGCCGTCGCTTGCAGGATTACAGGAACCCGCTGATGGAGATGGAGCCCAAGGTGCTGAGCGCCAGGAAGTGCCAGGTGGTGTTTTTCCGCCTGAAGGAGATCCTGCAGTGCCACTCCATGTTCCAGATCGCCCTCGCCTCCCGCGTGGCCGAGTGGGACTCGGCGGAGAAGATCGGGGACCTCTTTGTGGCCTCGGTAGGAGGGCGGTCGGGTGCTGCTGCCCAGCCTCCCCCAGCCCTTTCCCAGCAGTAGGAGGGGGTGGAGGAACCAAGTGACACAGCCCCATCACGGGGTACCCCCAGCATTGCCCCAAAATGGCACAAGCCCCCGCAGCCTGATTTTGGGGGGCCTGACGGTGCTTATCCTGCCCTCTCCCCCCATGCCAAGTTCTCCAAGTCGATGGTGCTGGACGTGTACAGCGACTACGTCAACAACTTCACCACTGCCATGTCCCTCATCAAGAAGGCTTGTCTCACCAAACCTGCCTTCCTCGACTTCCTCAAGGTCAGCGGGTCCCGAGTGTGGGCACACGGGGCTGCTGGTCACCGTTTGGGGTGAAAACTCCCCTTTTTATTGCTTTTTCCCCCTCGCACAGAAGCGGCAGATGGCCAGCGCGGACCGGGTGACGCTCTACGGGCTGATGGTGAAGCCCATCCAGAGGTTCCCCCAATTCATCCTGCTCCTGCAGGTATGGGTGAGGGGAGCCTGTGCCCATGGGGCACCCACTTTGCACCCCACTTTGGCAGCCTGGCTGCTGCAGGAAAGGGTTTAACAACAGGCATTTGATTCCTTTTTGGGGCTGGCAGTCTGCTTGTAGGGCTTTGGGCACTTTTCCCCCTTCCCAAGGTGGGATGCTGGGAGGCATTTCCTCCAAACTCTTGATTTTGCTGGTGATGCAAGCTATAGCATCCCCATTCACAGCCCGATGGGGCTGGTGTCACCCCGGTGATGTTTTTTCCCCCCCAGGACATGCTGAAGAACACCCCCAAGGGCCATGCGGACCGCCTGTCCCTTCAGCTGGCGCTCACAGAGCTGGAGACGCTGGCGGAGAAGCTCAACGAGCAGAAGCGTGTGGCTGACCAGGTTGCTGAAATCCAGCAGCTCTGCAAGAGCATCAGTGACCGTAGCAGCCTCAACAAGGTTTGTCCTTCGGCCTCGCCGCTCCTCCTCATCCCCTGCTGACAGGCGGCTTTGGGGCTGGGTTTCCATCCGTCCCCTCTGGCTGGTGTTTGCAGAAGTGCTGCGGTGCTGGGGCTCCCGGGAGGGGCTTTTGGAGAAGCCAAGCTCCCGTCTGCCCTGAAACACTGTCCCGTAGCAAAAGCAAAAAATAAAAGCCTGCCGTTTGGAAATTCCCTTCCACCCCCACCCTATGGCACCAGCCCTCCAGGAGAAGGCTGCAGGGGGGTGAGCCAGGGCACGCTACTTTTTTCTTCTGTCGCCTCCTCCCCTCCATCCATCTGCTTGATTTTGCAACCCCTGGTGGAAAACCATGCGTGAAGCTATTGCAACACATCCTGGGCCGTGCTGCAAGCACGTGGTGGCCTCCACAGCCTGTCCCTGTGGCTAAGACTTGGGGACAGAGGATAAAGGGACTCAGAAGGGGCTGCAAAAGGGCTGCGTTGATCCTTTTAGGGCTCTTTGCTCTCGGTGGTGTGAAATGCAGGGTGCAAATCTGTGGTGCAAAGGGGCTGTGTTGTGCAGAGTCGGAGCACTTTGCATGGCTGTTTCTGAGGAGCTGGGAGCAGCGACTGCCAAAACTGCTTCCCATTATTTTAGAGGACCAAACCCAAGTTGTGAAGGGAAAACCCTCACATGAGCACAAAGCCCCCCAAAAACTGGGGGGGGCGGGATGCGGGCAGGACCCCCAGCGCTGAGCCCCCTGCTTGCTCCATCCCCTCTGCAGCTGCTGAGCTCGGGGCAGCGGCAGCTCCTGCTCTGCGAGACGCTGACGGAGACGGTGTACGGTGACCGGGGGCAGCTCATCAAGTCCAAGGAGCGCAAGGTTTTCCTCCTCAACGACATGCTGGTCTGTGCCAACATCAACTTCAAGTACGTGCCGGCCGCCCCGCGCCCCAAAATCACTCTGCAGAGTGCTGGCGTGGTCACCCCCCAGCACCTGTCCCCTTCCCCACCTCAGTTTTGGGCTTAGTGGGTTCTGCTAGCTTTACCCCCAAAACTGCTTCTCGTTGTTTTAGAGGAGCGAGCCCAAGTTTGGGGCTGCTTGATTGTCCCGAAAGCCTTGGGCAAAGCATCCGTGCCGTGATGCTGTGGGGAGCTCCTGGGGGTTTGGGGACCTTGTGGCTCAGACGTTGATGCTGCAAAAGGGGGGAAGGAAACTCTCTCTGGGCTCCCAGTGATGCTTTTTTATTAACATTTCCCCCCAATCCAGGCCGGTGAATCCAAGGTAGGCACTGAGTGTGGTTTGTGTTTGCGTGCCCCACGTTTGGGGGTGCAAGCATGACCCGGTGCATGCCGTGGGGTTGCAAACAGAGGTTGGCACCTGCTTTTTGCAAGGGGAAGCGGTGGGGTTTGCAGGACGAGCAGCACCAGCTGCCGATTTACTTGCTTTTTGCCTCCTCCCTTGGCAGAGGCCAGCTGGAAATTAGCAGCCTGGTGCCCCTGGGCCCCAAATACGTGGTGAAGTGGAGCACGGCCCTCCCGCAGGTGCAGGTGGTGGAGGTGGGGCAGGAGAGCGGTGCCTATGACAAGGACAACGTGGTCATCCACAACGCCGGCGCCAAGAAGCACGCGCCCACCGGGCCGGCCTCGCACAGTGAGCACCCAACCCTGCCTCTGCACAGCCCGGGTGGGATGGGGAGCAGGGACTGATGCTCACGATCCCCTGTTTCTTCCTTTTCCACCTCCCCCCCACCAAGATAAAGTCTACCTGGGGCCACCACGGCTGTTCCAGGAGCTGCAGGACCTGCAGAAGGACCTGGCGGTGGTGGAGCAGATCACCCTTCTCATCAGCACGTTGCACGGCACCTACCAGGTACCTAAATGCCAAACCGGGGGCAAAACTTCACATTTAGGCACAAGCTCCCACATGCTCTGCCTTGGGGAGCTGCAGGGGGCTGTCTGGACACTCTGCTAACCCCATGGGTCCCGTCACCCTGTTCTGAGCTCCACAGTCTCCCTGTGGCTAAAATATGGGGACCGAGGCTCCGTGGAGGTGCTTCCCTGAATTCTCACTTCCCCCAGAACCTGAACATGACGGTGGCCCAGGACTGGTGCCTGGCTCTGCAGAGGATGATGAAGGTGAAGGAAGAGGAGATCCACTCTGCCAACAAGTGCCGCCTCCGTCTCCTGCTGCCTGGCAAGCCGGACAAGTGGGTTCCCAAATGCTCAGGGAGGGGAGGAGGCTGAAGACAACCCACTGACTGATTTCTTCTCCCCCCCACCCAGGTCTGGCCGCCCCATCAGTGTCATGGTGGTCTTCATCACTCCCAGCCCCCTGAGCAAGATCTCCTGGGTGAACCGTCTGCACTTGGCCAAGATTGGGCTGCGTGAGTAGATGGCTGGGGTGGCTCTTGCTTCTGAAAGCAAAATCTGGGAGCAGAGAGGGGTTTGAGTCCTGGTGGGGGACTGGTAGCAGGGAAAGTGTTGGACCAAGGTGGTGGGAGAAGTCTTCAGCTGGTTTGCATGCTGGCTGGAAGTGGGAAATGATGGGAATGATGTTTCTCCCTCAAAATGCTTTGCATTACGACGCTCTGGGGTGGCATCTCTGGGGTGCTTGTTGATGGATCTCAGCTTGGCCTTGTGCTGGTGCTGACGTTGCCCTGTTTTTCCATGAAATGGTGCAAATAAACAAGGGGGGAGCCCTTCGTCCTGACACCTCCGTGTCTCTATTCCTTTTTAACTCCATGAGCCACTGCAGGAAAAAAAAAAGTTTAATGGAAGAAAAAAAAATCATTCCAGCCCAGGGGGGATCTAAGCACTCAAATACGATTTCAAATGATTTTTGATTCTCTTGTTTTTAACAGTTGTGTTGTTTTTAATCTGGGATGCCTGGGGCATAATCCTGTATCTGCAAGTTAGAAATGAAAACACATTAAAGCCTAATGTGAAGAAACACATTAGTGGTTTCTTTTTCCTCCCTTACATATATAGTGTTTTGGGGGGGCTTTTTTTGCCTCTGCTCAATGCAGTTGCTTGGCTGTGCACTGCAGTGAGGTGCAAGAGTTTGGAGAAGGAATTGGGGTGTGCCCCCAGCCCCCTGCAGATGGTGGTGGCTTGGGGTTGGGAATGTGAGGCTGTGCTGGGCATGGGGTGTTTAATGCATCCCAAAAGCTGGTGCTGGGGTGGGTGATGTGGCTTCCCCTGCTGCACCCAGGCTTGCTCATTTTGAGAGGGAGCTGGGGGTGTCCTGGCCATCCTCGAACTACTCTGCTCCCCCCCAGGGGAGGAGAACCAGCCAGGCTGGCTCTGTCCCGACGAAGACAAGAAGAGCAAAGCTCCTTTCTGGTGCCCCATCCTCTCCTGCCACATGTCCGCCTTCTCCTCCAAGGCCCTCGATTTGCAGGTAAAGGCGATGTCCAACCTCCCCTCCAACACCTGAATTGCTCTTTCCCCTTCACCTCCATGTGCAGGGAGGATACAGCCTGAAATCCCACGGGGGGCTGGTTGGGAGGGGATGGCTGAGCTGCTTGCAAGGGCAGAAATGAGCGCAATCCATCCTGGTTGGGGGGTGAAAAATAAGGAATGTCAGCTGGGTTTGGGCTGGGCCCTGATTTTGGGGCATGTGCTGTGTACTGTGCATGAGCTGGGATAAATGTGTGTGTCTCCTGCAGCTCGGCGCCGCGGTGCACAACCCCGTGCAGTCCTCGCTACTGGGCTTCTCCGCCATCAGCACCTCGCTGCCACAGGGCTACCTCTGGGTGAGCAAAACGAGCCCCAAAACGGGGTGAAAAGCACCAGGTTTCCTCAGGAACCCATCAGAGGAAAAGCTAAAAACGGTTTTGTGGTCCCTGCAGGTTGGGGGTGGCCAGGAAGGCGCAGGGGGGCAGGTGGAGATCTTCTCCCTCAATCGCTCGGTGCCGCGGACGGTCAAGTCCTTCCCGGTGGCCTCGCCGGTGCTGTGCATGGAGTACATCCCCGAGGCGACTGAAGGGGACACAACGGGGACTGAGGAGACCCGGGCAGGCACCGAGCAGCCCCCTACAGCCCTGCACCCCACTGTTTGCTTGGGACTGCAGGACGGCAGGTGAGCACCCTGGAGGGAAGGCACGGGCAGGGGTGCGTGCACTTGTGCGCATGCGCTGCTCTTGCAGCCCTCCTCCGTGTGCAATTGCTGCAAAGAGCTTTGCACTGAAATTTTATGGCAATGAGGACCGGTACTCCCTGGTCCTCATCCTGCTCTCGCATCTCCCCTTTTCCCACTAGCATCGCAGTGTATGGCAGCGTGGACACAGGGACACAGTGCTTGCTGACCTGCAAGAGCCCGGGCATGCAGCCTGTCCTGTGCCTGAAGCACAGCTCTGAGTACCTGTTTGCGGGGCTGCAGGATGGCACCGTGGCTGCGTACCCCAGGAACAATGGTGAGGGCACCCCCATGCATGGTTTTGGCCCCAAAACAGAGAGCGGGGCACCTTAGGTGGGCTGGCTGCTAAAACAGTGATAGAAGCACCATTTTATGTTTTTCCTTTGCTGTTTCATCCCCTGCCTTGCAACCCTGGGGTGCGTGTGGTGGTGGTGGGGGACATTATTTTGTTTTGCCAGGATCAGTGGGGTTTGGTTTGAGGAAAATGTGCAGTGAAAGGTCCCAGCGGCAAAGGGCTGATGCAGCATGAAAGAGTTTGCTTGGAGGGTGGCAGCACCTGGGGACTGCTGGATCCTTCCTGGGTGCACAAGGACCCCTTGGAGCTGTTTGTATGGGGAAAAAAATCACCTTTTTGGTGCTATAAAGAGAGCCAGTCCCCTCAGGGGGATGATGTGCATGAGCCCTCTGCTTTATTGGATTGATTTGGGTTTTATTGTCGCTGGCTCCAGCTGTGCCAGGTGTTGCAGCCCTGGTGCAGCTTGCTCAGAGCCTTGTTCCTCGGAGGCTTTTCCCAGCTGTTTTTTCTCTGCTTCGTCGCTAGAGGGTGGGAAAGAGCCTCAGAAACGCTGCCCAGGCCCCGTCCGGGGCAAAAGCTCCAGTTTGCTCAGATAACCTGCAGGGAGAAGCACCTAAGCTGCTTATGTTGCATTTTTGGGTGCTGTGCACCCCCCTTTCCAACCCTGGCAAGCAGGCTGGCAAATTAACGGCGTGGCTTTAATTTCCCCTTGATTGCCCAAATGCATGTGGAAGGCAGCAAGCTGCTAGCAGGGTGTTTTTTTAAATCTTATCCCTACCTTTTGCAAATTCGCACGTGGTGGCACACCTGCTGCACGGCTTTGTTAGAAAAAAAGCTTTCCTGAAATAGCTTGGTTTTACGTGGAGCTGCGAGCACCAAGATGTGCTCGGGCTGAACAACGGCTCGGTTGCGATGCTGACGAGAGCAGAGCTCTGAGCACCCTGGGGCTCTTTAATCTCTCAGATCGTGAAGTTTTGTTGTTTTTTGAAATTGCCACGGAAGTAGGATGCCTGCTTGAAAGTGAGAGCATTTATCCACTGCAGCCGTCCAGCCTGCTGGAGGTGGTGAATTCGTGGAAACCCTGCTCGGATGTCTTTCACAGACACTCCGCTTCGAACCAGACGAGCAGTAGCACATTAACAGCTAAAAAAAAAATAATAAATAAAACAAAAGATTAATTTGGGCTTTTCCAGCAAGGAGTGGGTGCTGTTGTCGTGCCTGAGCATTCGCTGCAGGTGGCTGTGCAGCAGTGGCACTGTCAGGCTGTTAAACCCAGATGCTTGCAGCTGCTGAGCTGTTGGCACAGGGGTGCTGCAGAAGGGCTCGGGGTGGATACCGGGGTTGGTGGCTGCCCATGGGTGTTCCTCTGCTTTGCTCTGTCCTTAATTCTTCTTGCAAAGCGTGGTAGGAAGAAGACAGCGTGGTGGGGAGGGGTGGCTGTGTGCCCCGGCCTTGGGTGCTGCTCATGTGGCCCTTGTCCATCTCCCTGCTGGTGGCATTGAGGTGTTGGGGGCACCTGGGGCTGCGTGGGGGGCAAGAGGTGACCCCAGCACCCAAAGGTGACATCTGTGGGTGGCAGGGATACCTTGTGCTGGCACCTGCTTGTGCGTGCCCGTGCCCTGATCGGATTTAAGCCACTAGATGCATGAAAAGATGCTTTTTTTTTTTTTTTTTTTTTTTTTAAGTTGTTTTTGCTTCCCCTATGGCTAAGCTTCCTCTCACCCTCTCCCGGCCTCTCTGCTCTGCCCTAGGGGGGCTGTGGGACCTGGCTGAGCGTCCCAGCTGCCTGACCGTGGGCACTGGCCCCGTGCGAGCCCTCCTGACGCTGGATGAGACCGTCTGGGCCAGCTGTGCCAACCAGGTCACCGTCCTCGACGCCTCCAGCCTCCGCACTCAGGTATGGTGGGGGGGGCACTGAGCACTGCCAGCACCCCTGGGATGCACCTTGGGGGGGGGATGTGGGGGTGGATTTTGGGGAGTCTTAGTAGTTTGGGCACAAAAGGGTGTGTGTCCAGCACCAGGGGTGTATGTGCGATGCCCAAACAGTTTTTATTGCTGCCTTGCAATGCCTTTTGGTCCCTCGGTGGGTCACAGGAGTCCTGTTCCTTCCACGAGGCACCAGCAGTGTTGCTGAAACCTCTCCCACAGCTGCATAAGCAGGGAATGCTGAATAGTCACTTAAAAAAAAAAAGGGGGGGGGGGAAAAATAAAAAAACACTTTATCCCACCTTTAATTTTCTCATTTAGTGTCCAAACTTAGTTTGCATGTATTAGCTGTCGTAAATCCATCCCACCAGCAGTGCCAGGGATGAATAATGCATCGGAGGGCTGTATTAGTTTTCTGTCTCCGATCTTATTTATGACAGGAGCCGGTTGGGAATTCTCGCAGAAGAAAAGCGTGGGGGGAGCGCAGGGGGAAAAAGGGAGGGGGCACATCCTGGGTGATGCGGTGTGAATTGGCAATGCAGGGGGGGCATCAAAACAGGGCGTTACAAGGGGCTGGGGAGGGGGTCCCACCCCTGGGGGCTCAGTGCTGATGTTAGTGTGCAAGCAGGGGGTGGCAGCCCAAATCAGCTTTGATTCCCACTGGGAGCTTGCACCTCCCCATCCTCTATAACAGCAGCTCTGCAAACCCCCAGCCCATAAATAACGTTTGGAGAGCTGCGTAATGGGCTCTGGGGTCTGTGTGAATGGGGCCGGCAGCTTGGGGATAAACCACCGGGGAATAAATCCCACACTGGCTGGGAGTGAGGGGGAGATAACCTAATAATCTCTGTCCGCCTCTGTTCTGTGCGAGCTTGTGGGGAGATTGCACTACGCGGGTGCTCTCCAGGGAGGGATCAATAGCTGCTCCTTTCCTTTAAAAAAAAAAAAATCAGAAATTCAAACCCATAAGAAGTGAAGTTGGAGTGTGTGCGTGGAGGTGATTTCAGCCTGCATCGTGCTCGCTGCCCCGGTGTGATTTGGGCTTGTTGCTGCGACGTGGAAAGCAGGAGCTGCATTGCAGCAAGACCTCGGGGTTGCAATTAAACAGCAAATCACTGCCCGAGGACGCGTGCACGGTACATGCCACGAAACAGCCACTCTCCTCCTGCTCCCAGCAGGATTCGATTTTAACCTCCAAACCTCTCCTTTCACCAGCATTGTCATGCTCCAAAGTCTGCTTTGCTCTGGAACATACCGTGTTTGCAGGCTCGAGCTGTTCCCAACCTGCCTTCAATGCTAATACCGGTTTTTATGCCTTGCCTGCTGCTTGGGGGATTTTCAGAGAGTTCATTTCATAAAGATGTTTCTGGGTACATAAATCCAGCGCTGCTGGAAGTGTTTGCGGTGCGATATTCGGGGGTTTGTGAGCTGGGGCTCCTTGCAGGGGCTTGCTGCAGGAGGGAGAGCTGACAAAATAGGTAAACAAGGTGTTGATGAGGATTTTAGATGTGTTGGAGCATATCGGGAGCAGGAAGGGATGGGGCAGCATGGCAAAAAGGTCAAGTTGAGGTTTTCAGCTCTGTTTTTTTTCCATCTGAAAGCAGAGACGGGAGATGCAGCAGAGCTGAGAAGGTTGCTCTCCACCTCTGACCTTTGAAGAATCAGCTTTTATACCAAAGCAGCGGATATTTTGTTTTCTCTTCCTTTTGTCTAGAAGTTGTTGTACAACAATGGTCCCCAAACAGCTCTTGTGCAGGGGCTGAGCCTTTGCTTGCTGGTTTTGGGGGCAGGAGGGAAGCAAAAGTTCTTGTCCCACCTTGGCACGAGCTTGGCTGGTGCATCTACTCCAGCAAATAAGCCTTTTAAAGAAGAAATAAAACCTGGAGGGTTGGGAAAGGCTGCGTTACCTCCCTAAAGAACCAAGAGGAGGCTGCTGAGGCGCTGCTTTTGGTGTGCTCTGCTAAAATCAGAGCTGGTGGGGAGGGCTGGCACCTCCAGGTCTCTCCTTTCCCACCTCTGAGGGTTAGCAGCCCTAAAAGCAGCTGCTAGAGAGCCCGGTCCTACAGCGATTCAGGGAGCAAACGACTTCTATTGAGATTCCTTCTCTATTTTTTTCATCTTTGCTGTCTGTTGGCAGCAAACCTTCGAGGCCCACCCGGACGCGGAGGCCAGCGTGACGCACATGATCAAGGCGGGCAGCGGCGTCTGGATGGCGTTCTCCTTGGGCTCCTCCATCCGCCTCTTCCACACCGAGACGCTGGAGCACCTGCAGGAGATCAACATTGCCACCAGGACCACCTTCGTCCTCCCAGGTGGGCTCTCAATCCCGATTAATGGGAGAACCGGGGTGTCCACCCCCTAGATGGTTTTGCTTTGCTCGCGGCCGTGTTGATTTGCAGAGGGATTGTGCTGCAAGGGATTTATCTAGCTCGTGTTGTAAAGTTTGGAGCTTTGCCCTGGAGCTTGGTTCTCCCTTTATAAGCTGCGGGGATGGAGCTGGGGGCATCACCCTGAAGCTCCAGGGCATTTTTAGCAGGTGGCAGAAAGAATATCTTGAGAACTCCTAAGCAAAATGCTAACATTTTGCAGAAGGAGGGTGTTCATAGGCTGCGAGAGTAGTTTTTAGGCTGCAAAAGCTTTGGGATGGGCTTGGACAGGTCTGAGTAGGCTGAATGTTGGGCAGATGGAACCCCTTCCCTTCATCCATGCATCCAGTGTTTGCACTCATGCACCCACCCCATTATTGTGTGCGCATCCACACCCCATCCCTGCACCCATGCGTGCCTCCGTGAACCCCATCTTTGCACCACTGTGTGCATCCTTGCATCTCATCCTTGAACCCATCTGCACTCCTGTGCATGCAGCCATGCACCTCTGCACCCCTGCACCCCCTCGTGCATGCACACCACAGCCCCATGCTCCCCTTTTCCCCCCACTTACCCTCCAGCACAGTCTCCCCTCTGTGTCTGCCCGTTTGGCTCTCAGCTGCCCCGATGTGCCGAGGAAAGGACGAGGCTCAGCCCTGAGCTTGCAAGGTTGCCTCCCCCTTGTTCCAGCTACAGAACGTCGTAATTGTGTAATTAGTTATAAACGCAATACTCGTGTAAGTCACTCTTTCTTTTTTTTTTTTAGGGCATGTTAAAATATTTATCACTTCCTTTTCTTCCTGGGCGAGTGAGCGTTCGGTATTAATGCGTTTTTGAACTCGCGCTCCCTCATCCTTTTTAACTAGACAGGTCATTAATAAAGTTCTCGCAGAGAACTGGAGTTGCATCTCTGCAGATATATTGCTTTGCTGAGTCTGACGCCGCAGCGCTAAGTCTCTGCAATAAAATATTCATTTGCCATTAGAAGCCTCGCTTCTTTTCGCTCCTCGTCCTTCTGTTTTTTATTTATTGGTATTTTCAGCATTTTCCCTGCACGGAGGTCTTCACACAAGGGTGGTGCTCGGTTCTGAGGGGGGGCTCTGGTGTGTGTCCCCCGTGTAAAACTCTGGGGTGTGTGTGTCTGGAGGAGGGTTGTCCACTTTGCAGTGGGATGCTGCTGTTGCTAAGCCCTTGCTCACCCCCTTTTTTTTTTTTTTTTTTTTTCCCCTTTCTTCAGGACAAAAACACGTCCGTGTCACCAGCCTGCTCATCTGCCAGGGCTTGCTGTGGGTTGGCACCGACCAGGGCATCATTGTGCTGCTGCCCGTGCCCCGGCTGGAGGGCATCCCTAAAATCACTGGTGAGCACCCTCAAAAACTCCCCCGCTCAGCAAGGTGATGCATGCAGCCGTTTGGGCTCTTCTTTAACCAAATTCCTCTGTTTTTCAGGAAAAGGCATGGTGTCTCTCAACGGGCACGGTGGCCCCGTGGAGTTTTTGGCAGTGGCACTTAGCACCCTGGCCCCCGACGTGCTGAAGGGCAACCAGGAGGAAGAGGAGGGTGAGGAAGAGAAAACCCCGGAGCTGGATGGCCCCCCGCCACGGGAAATGAGGAAAAAAGGGATTTTGCTGCAATATCGCCTGCGCTCCACTGCCCACCTCCCCGGGCAGCTCCTGTCCGTGCGGGATGCTCCGGCGGGGACCAGCGGCACCCCGGAGCACACGGAGGAGGACGGCTCCATCTACGAGATGGCCGACGACCCCGACGTCTGGGTGCGGAGCCGGCCCTGTGCCCGTGACGCTCCCCGCAAGGAGATCTCCTCTGTCGCCATCATTTCGGGGGGCAGGGGGTACCGCAACTTCAGCGCCGAGCCGCAGCGCCGGGGCGGCGAGGCTGACAGCACCCTGCTCATCTGGCAGGTCCCGCTGATGCTATAGCCCCCTGGGGACCCCCGCCCGGCACCTACCTCAAAACCACCCATAAAGCTGCCGGGGGGTGGTTGCACCCCGGGTATGGAACCCCCGTTTATTTTTTTTAAGGAGAAACAAAAAAAAAAGGAAAAACTTAAAAATGGACTCTTTTTTGTCCCCCAAACCAGCTTTGTGCAATGGGAGAGGGGAGTTTTTAAACTTGGGAAATGGCGACCTCCCTGCGGGCTTTGGAGGCGCTGGGATTGTGCTGGGCTCTGGCCGAAGGCATCTGTGTGTATGCGTGTTAATATATATAAATATATATAAATACGGTGTATATTATTACCTGTATAAAGAAGGAATCTGTATATATTGGGGCACTTGGAGATGCAGAAATAAAGCAGAGGTGTGAACATTCACCAGGTGCTGGCTGTGCTGAAATGGGGTTTTGCTAAAATAACCCTTTTTTTGACTGTGGATTGAGGATTTGGGGTATTGAAATCCCATGTTTTGGGAGCTGGTTTGGGGATTTCCCACGGAGTAAGGGAGCTGTTTCTACATGGAAGACAGTTTGGGAACTGCCAAAACTTCAGCCTGGAAATAAATCCCATAGGAATAAATCCCATAGGAACCAGCGTGTTTCCATATGAGATCTTGTAACCCCATTCAGCTTGAGAGCAGATGTTTTCCTTCCATTGCAGCTGTCCCTCCAGCTTTGGTGGCAGCACCCCAATGGGTTGATACAATTCTCATGCTCAAAGTTCAACAGGAAGCCCCCAAATTGCTTTTATTTTGCACAGAAATGGTGTAGGATGGAGTTTCTCTGTCTGTGCCAGAGAAACTCAAGGCCAGGGAGGTGGAAAGTTGTCCGCGGACTAAATCAATTTATAATGTGATCCTCTAACTGGCTTCAATTTGATTTTCATTTGTAGCACTACAATTATCAGATTGATATTCCCGGCAACTCAACCTTGAAATGGGACAGCATGGCTCGTGCTGCTGGCGAGCAGAGATTATCTGCCCTGGACCAATTTTTGAGTATTCTTCTAATTAGCCATAAAATGTGCTTTGCCCCCCCCCTCCCCTCCCCAAAGTCTTTTCTAATTAATTTTTTTTCCCCCATCTCAGCATCAAAGTGCAGCATGAATGGGGCTGGCCAAGTCCCAGACCAGCCGTGCAGCTGATGGAAACCAGTTTGGCACTGGTGGAGACGGGTGCCAAGGAGGTTGTGGCTCACTTCCTACTGTGTTCCCCCTCCTTTTTTTTCCTTTCCAGTTTCAGTTCATTTGGGGTCAGCACGCAGCAAAGCAGCTGGTCCCCCAGGGATGTTGCTGCATTGCATGGATGGCGACAGGGAGCTCCTGCACTACGCTGGGCAATTGCTACCCCACGGTTAAATCTCTCTTTACTTATATTGCAGTGCTGTGTGCAGTGCCAGCTGGGGAATTACTCTGCATGTAGCACCAGGATGTTATAGAAACCACTTGCAGGAGCCCGAGAGGTTGTAGGGATGGTGGGTGGGCACCAGAGGAGATGCTCTTAACCCATTTGGGGATCCTGCAGCACCACAGGGATCTTTTTAGCCACAAAGTGTGCTTCAATGCATTTAATGCAAAATATTTCTAGGCAGACACCCTTCATAAGATGCCTTTTGTAAGGCTTGAGCCTGCTCTCATAAATCCGAGTTGGTGGTGGGTGTCCCGAACTGAGACTCATCTTCCTAAGCTTTTTATTATTTACAGTTATTCCCCTTTTTCTTCTCCACATCCCTTTTAATGATTGCTTCCTTCAGCCTCGTTATCTTGCTCAGATGCTAATGTGCTGGGGCAGCCCGCACGCTTGTTGCAGATGATGTTTGCAAACTCCCAGCAAATGCTTAAGCAGAAAGTTACCTTTAACAGCTGTGCCCCCAGAGTGAATATTTTTCGAAACAAAACCCCAGGGCTCTGGTTTAGGGTTTAGGGTAGATTTTGTGCTGCTTCTCTAATGCAAGCTCACAGTGGATTGCTGTCATTGTGCAGGGGTGCTGCAAGGGGCGGATGGGGATGGGGGTGGCAGGGATCCCACTGATGCCATCCTATGGAGAACAAGAGAATTTGGTTGCTGTGACAGCATGGCAAAAAAAAAAAAGGAACGGGAAAATATCAGCCTTCCCACATGATGCTTTAATCCCTTCAGATTTGGAAGCCTCCACCTAAATCCTTGGCTCTTTTTCCATCCATAGGCATCTGGATTTATTCCTTCCCACCTTTCTCCTTCTCCATCCATTTTGCTTTGTGCCAAGCCCTGCTCAGACCCTGGCCACCGACGGACTTTGGCCCCTGTCTGCATTGCAACGAGCATGAAGACTGACAGCTTTGCGAACTGCTGCCCTGCCAAAGCCCCGTGAGAGGTTTAAAAGCTCCCCCTGCTTTGGTCTGGATGGTGGCCAGCACCACGCGGCTTTCCCCATGAGGGATGTTGGAGTCACGCTCTTGGTTACAGCTCCTGGCTGAAGGTCGGGGGATGAATTACGCACAGGCATGCTTTCTGTCAGCTGGAGCTGGGCAGAGGGACGTGGATATGCCAGGGGTCCTGGTGGGACTGGGGTTCAGCTGCCGGCTGGGGATGTGCTGCAGCCCTTGGGGTGAGCTCCTGCTTTGGGAAGAGGCTGTGGAGAGCTTTGGGGGGGTACCTTGGACCCCCAGAGAGAAAATGTCCGGGAGGGGCTGGGGTTGTATCTCCTAGGGGATGCTCATGTGTCCCATGGGTGTCCTGGTGGCATCTCCTAGGGGCTCCCTGTTGGTCTGTCCCCAGGGTGTCCCTGCTGCCTCTCCCAGGGGACAGCCTCGTGGCATCTCCTAGAGACATCAGGACATCTCCCAAAGATGTGATGTGAAGGGGGAGGCCGTGGCTGAAGGCTTGGGAAGGGTGTCCTGCTGCAGACAGGGACAAGCCCTGACCCACTGTCAGCAGCAGCAGGTGACCTCGGTGGCAGCTCGTGGCCATTCCCCAAATTACAGCATCCTCTGGGCAGGGAGGGGCCGGCCAGCTCCTCACCTCCCAGCTGCGGCTCCTCAGCCACCACACTGCTTCCCTTGCAATTAGCGAGTCGTTAGGGAGCCGGGATGAGAAATTAATGACCAGCTCCCCAAAATGAAGCTCCTCGCTCTCCCTTGGGGCTCGCTTTTAGGGCACGCACATAGGGAAGGAGCCTTGCATGGCTAGGAGGATGCTGGAGCTCCAGGATTTGGGGCAAGGGATGAATTGGGTTGCTTTGCTCACCAACAGATGCTTTTTTGGGGATGCTGGGCTGTGCAAATAGCAGCCTTGGCCTTGTTTCAGCCTGGGAACGGTTGTTGAGCACTTTTGCAATGTAAATGCAACTTGACAGGGCTGGGGAGGTCTTGGAGATGATCTGTGGCCAGGGTTTATTTTGGGGGGAGAGGAAGCAGTGTTGCAAACCCACGCTGTGGGGGCGGGTTGGGAAGGGACAGAGCAGCCCTCAGCACTGGCTAACCAGCACAGAGGCTTCCTGCCCCCCCAAATGGCACTAATTTTCTCATTTTCCTGATAAACCTTCTGGTGTAAGGGGTCTCATGGCTTGGAGTCTAAGGGAAATGCAAACTTCTTTTTCCAAGACAAATGACAGAGCAGCAGAAAACAGTGTCAAGGATTTATTTATTTATTTATTTATTTATTTATTTATTTATTTATTTTTCACTGTCTCCATCAAAGCCTGCAAAGCTGGCGCAGCTGCAGTGGGATCAGCTTTCCTCCTCTTTCAGTCACGTCAAACTTGATTCTTGCCCTAGTTGGTGTGTGTGGGCAGATTTAAAGACATTTAAGTGAGGCCAAGTGGTATTTGTGCCCCACAGAAGGTCCTCGCTCGTGTCCCGTGCCATCACTGCTGCTGATTTAGGACTTCCCTGCAGCTGAGCAGCAGCAGGGGGCTGTGCCACCCCCACACCCGCTCCTGCCCAGAGGTCCCAGCTGTGCACATGCAAATAATGCAATTGCAAGCAGTAACATCATCAGGTCAGCAAACACGGATATTTTGCTGCTAGCTTGACTGCCCTGGCCATCAAGGCTGTGCTACTGGACTACTAGAAGAGAAACTTTCTTCTTCCCCACGGTGGGGTGGGTAATAAATCCCTGAGAGCTACAGCTTCCAGGAGGGGTCTGTGGTCCAGCTGTAGGATTGCAAATAGATGGGGCTGCTCTAAAATTTGTTTTGCTTCCTTCCTCTTCCCTGTGAGATGCAAGTGAAGCCATTTCATTTCCATCACTTTTAATCAAGTGGTTTTGAAGCCTCCTAGGTTTTTTCCCCCTCCTTGGTGACCTTCCTCAAGAAAGAGGCTTTCATCTGCAAGATGGGATAATGTGCGGGGGGGGCGGCACTTGCATTGGCAAGGGCTGGGGACATCAAAGGGTCCCCGTCTTCCTCCCTGGCAAAGCACAGAGGTGACTCTGCCCCCGGGACATGCTTTGGAGGAGAGTCTTTAAAAAAACATATAGAAATCTATAATAATAATAACAAGCGGCGTGGGAGCCCCAGGGGGGAAGGAGCAAAGGAGAAATTGCTTTGAGCTGCAAAGGCAGGACTGCTCTGAAGACAGGCTCGCCTGAGACTTGGGAAGGGATGAGAAACCTGCCTTGAAAGGAGCAATTAAAAGAGGAAAGCAATTAACTTGCTGCACAAGAGCAGGGTGCGTGAGCTGGGGCTGGGTGGTGAGGGCTGGGTGCTGCAGCCCTGGCTGATGCTCCCCGCTCCCCCCAGCCTGTATATTTAGGAGCATTCAGCTCATACACCTCTCCATTTAAATACACACGTATACGTGAACTGCTAGCAGAGCAAGCTTGCCACAACCCCCCTTACTTTCACCCTATGGCTTTGCACTGATGCTTCTTTACACCTGCGGGCAACCGGACCCCCTTCTCTTTCTGGTCCCCTCCAAAATCCCCCAGGTGCTTGGGTGTCCCTGCACACCTCCACACCACCCAGATGCCTGCTGATGAAAGGCAACAGCAACAAGCCCTTTGCAAAGGAAGGAGATCGTGCATCCCAGGGGCATCGTGCCGGGAGCCTGCTCCAGCACCCGGCTCGCTGTGTACGCGTGGGCACGCGCGGTGCATGCAGATGGAGCGAGCAAAGGTCCCTGTGCTGCTGCAGCGGGGAAGGAGAACGGCGTTTCCCCACGATGAATTTGGGGTCTCTCTGAAGGTGCGTGGTTATTAAGTTCTGAGCTGCTGGCAGCGAGGAGGCGAGGTGGCCGGAGGGCTTTTGGTGTGGAAATTATTCCATCAAACGCAACAAGTGGCTGCCGGAGCAGGATGAAAGCAAGCTTTGCTCTGAAATAAATACTTGACAAAGCAGACCTGCTCTGTGAATGATTTCCTTGCTGCAGCAAGCAGTTAAATCCCCCAGGCTCAGCGCTGGCATTGATGTCTCCCCTGACAAAATCCCCTAGCAAGGGGGCACCCTGGGCAAGGGGAAAAGAAAGAAAAGGATGAAAGGGGAATTCAGAGCTTCTTATTTCTTTCAATGAGGACCAAGCACAGCACCTGTCCCCCCAGCCGTGCCCTGTGCTCCAGCAGTGCTGCTTGAATGCAGTTAGAGTTTAGTTCTGCTTGATCTGCAGGCAGGTGAGTCTGTCTCCCCTCAGGGTAGGAGAGGCTCCAATTTGCCCCTGTGCTTTTGCTTTGGGGGATGTAACCCCAACCCTTTATTTCAAGGGATCTGCTGGCATTGAGCAGATCTTAATTATAGCAATAAATTAATTTCAGCTTGGGTTCAGGGTGGTTTCGTGGGCAGTCCCTTTCCTCTGTCATGCCCATGGACTTTGCATCGGGACAAGAAGTGTTTGAGTTGGGAGCTGGTACATCTAATTATATATTTATGCATGTGCCCTATTTGGGCTTAATTTCTCCAGAATTCACCCAAGAGAAGGTAAATCCTTCCACATCGGGCCTTGAACCCCTTTCCAGCAGCCCCAGGCTTGCACTGCTGGTGCAGGGATGCTGGCATGCATGCTCCCTACGAAAAGCAGGGATTTGGAGCAGTTTACATGGGAATCAGCTGTTTATATGTATATATATATAAAAGGATAGCTGAAGAGTGGTTACGCATGTACAGCCGTGATAGAGAGGTTTATGCAGCACTCCTTCCTCTTATGAATATCAACATATATACATCCCATGGCTGTAATGCATGCCTAACAAATGAACGGGCTGGCAGTTGTCATATGCAGGCAGGAAAAAGGCTCAGAGAGGCTTGTTCAACTGGGGGGAGGGAATAAAAAAATTGCTTTTTGTTGATTGTTAGAACCAGGGCCCTCCTGGGTAGGATAAAATTGCATTTTCTTTCTTCTTCCTCATCCTCAGTCTCTTAAAAATAGGTTAAGAAATTGCTGCTCTGTTATCTGCGGAGGGGATCAGGCAGCCAGTGACAACCCTGCTAAGGGGGAGCTGGTGCCAAGCTATTGCCAGGTGCAAGAAGAGCAAATATTTGCTTGTCTCTGGCCTCCACATGGCCCAATCCTGCTTTGACTCACACCCTGGGGCAGCAGGGCTGGAGATGGTCATGGTCCTGTATGCGCTATGGCTGCAAACACATGGGGTCAGCTGCAGGAGGACACTGGGGGCTTTACAATGCCCCCTTCAAAATAAAAACCTCCTGCAAAACTTGCAGTCATGTAAAATTCCTAGGCCAGGTTGGGAAAGATGCAGCATCAATGATTTGCCTGCCTGGGGTGGCGGGGGCTGCCCTGCAAATCTTTGGGGTGGCCCCATGGTCACAGCCCCATCCCTGACCCCTATTTCTGCCCCCTCCTTCCCCTGCAAACTTCTGCCAGCACCTTCCCACAGTAACTCAGACGGCAATGATTAGCCAAATAAAATTTCCATCTGTTGAGGACTTTCTGGGAGTTATTACCAGCAATAAAACTGATGCGAGGCGAATGATGTATCCGAGGGGGTAAGTGCCTTCCATTATGAGCAAAAGTGACTTTTAAATAAGGTTACAGACTTCCTTATTAGCCTGCCCAAACCCCTGGGAGCAGCATCCCACAGGAAAATCTGTGCTAGGGAATGGCTCTCCTGGCTGAGTTCATTGCTGCAGGAGGTTTTCAGGTTGGTGCTTGGGTGCTGCCGCACTTTCAGGGTCCCTCAGGATGCAGTTTTACTGCAGGTGGTGCAGCACATGCACCAGGTTTTTGGGAGCCCAGCTGTGCTTGGAGACTTGCAAACCTGCTGGTGTGCAGTGCTCTGTCCCCTAAATCTGCTTCCCTTCCAGAGAAGTCAAGGAGCTGGTGTCCTTCACCCAGCCTTTTTGCTTATCTGCCCTGATTGAGGCTAGCAAGGTTGGCCATGCAAAGCAGGGGGTTAACCACTCTGCTTCTGCTGCTCTTTGAAGGCAGGCACGGCTGGGATCAGCAGGGAAATGGCTGCTGCTGGAAAGAGATGGGATGCAGAGCTATGCCTTACTGCTTCAACGGGTTTTTTCCACCTGGTGCTTGCTCCAAACGAGCTGGCAGCAAAGCAGGATGCCCCAAAAGGGCAGCTGGAGGTGGGCAGCCCAAAAGGGCTTTGGGGTGGGCTGCCCAAACCTCGTCAAGGGAGGAGGCAGCGCCTGCACGCAGAGGGATGGGTGCCAACGTGCAAAGCTCATTGCAGGTGGATGCCTGCGTGCTTCAACCAGCTGTACTGCAGGGGGGCTTTCTGCCTTGCAACAACAGGGCTGGGATGTTTCAAGCCGCAGCTGCATTTCTGGCTGGTTTTCCCCAGCACGTGCAGCCGGCTGCATTGCAAGCGCTGCAGCATTCGAGCCGTGCCCAGGTTGCGCTGCTGCAGGGGGTCAGCCCAGGAGCATCGCTTGTAAAAACGGCCGTGTTTGCACAAAAAGCTTCAGCTAAACAAAGCGGCAGGGGGGACCGATAGAGAGCAGCGGGATGGAGCTGCCTCCTGCAGCTAACAGGCAATATTCGTGCCCTCTTAATTCCTACAAGTGAATTTTCTTGGCAATTTTGAAAGATTAAACCCAACCGAACAGCAGGTAATAATCCAAATGCTGTTGAATGCTTAACGAGACGGGGGCCAGCTGCATCCTCAGGAGCATCCCAGGTTTGTACAAGGCAGGGCTGGGCTTGGTGACCGCTGCATGGCCTGGGGCAGCTCCAGCCATCGCAGCTCCTCTGCACCTCGCCTCCAGAGCAAAGGAGCTGGGTGGCAGCTCGCCCACTGCGTGCCCCACGGGTGCTTGCAGAGATGAGGGTGCTTCTTATTGCTTGAGCTGTAGCAGTGAAGGGGAGCGATTTCCAGCTCCACACCTCTCTTCTTTTACCTTTGCAATTGCTGAAGGGCAAAGACGCGGCAGCAGTGGGGCAGGGAGGTGCAGCCGGAGCTGGGGATATGCCAAGGATGACAGCTAAGGGGTGGGTTATTTGGGGGGACCCTGGCTTGGGGGGTGTTTTTGCAACGTGGAGGTGACATAGGCTGTGTGCACAGGGGGTGCAGGTGCTTGCAAAACCACATTGCTGCCTCAGAGCTGGGTCTGCATGGTTTTGGCTGCCAGTTAGGCATGCAGCTCGGCTGAGATCGCCCTCAGGCCCCACTCAAAGTGCTCAGATTGCCTTGAAACTCAGTTTTACCCTCTTCTTCGAGCCAGGCTTGGCTTTCCCAAAGGAGCAGGGTCCTTCCCCAAATGCCTTGTTTCCTTCAGCCACGTTCATTGCTCTTGCTGGAGCTGAGAACGGTGCTTTGGGCTCAGTCCCAGCTGGGATCTGGGGGTGCTTGGGGTTTTAACCCCCAGATGGAGCAACATGCCTCCACCTGGCAGCAACACCAGCAAGGAGTGATGGGGAAGAGCAAAAAGGGATAACAGGCCTTGAGTCTTCCACTGGCAAAGTTTAGAAAACATCCGCCTACCTGCCTCGCATCTCCCTGCGAGCTGTCAGCCCTGCTCATAGCATCCCCTGCACGGGATTTATCGGAGCTTTAGCACGGTTGTGACACACAAACAGCTCTTGACATTGCTTCCCATCACCATGCCCCTGACATTTCCATGGCAATCTTATTTTTTTTTCCAATAATTTACCTCTGGTGGGAGAAGGAGGGTGCATGGACATGCATCACTGGGGTGTGCCTGGGCCTATGTGAAGCTGCAAGGATCGGGCAATGGTGGGGCTGCAAGGGGCAATTTGGGGCTGCAAGGGGCAATTTGGGGCTGCAAGGGGCACGGGGTCACCGTTAGCTGGACCAAAGGCTGGGTGGGTGTTGCTAAAAGTTGCTTTGCAGATGGACACCATGCACCTTTCCTCCACGCCTTTGCAGCCCTTGCTGGCATCTGCACCTGCTGCTAGGGATAAAGCAAGGCGAAGAGCAGCTTGCACAGGGTGAGCGTGCCCTCCTAGTGCTGATAGCCACCAAAGCCAGCCGCAGGCATCGCCGGCAGCAAACGCTTTGGCTCGGCTTCCCCCGACGAGCCGCAGATGAATTTCTGATGCAAACTATCCCCTGTGGCATCTTTGCCTTACAGAGCAGGCAGGGAAGCTAGCGGCCCGCCGGGCTGCAGCTTTCGCTATCAAAGCCTTGCTACGTGGCTCAGGCACAGAGAGCAGTCGGTCCTGGGAGCGATGATAAAAAACCTCCCCAAATCTGTGTTAGTTCGCAAGCTTCTCCTCTCGGCTCTGCCCCCAGGGACCTGGTGAGTGCGAGACATCAAATACAGCGGCAGAGAGGAGCAAAGCAGTGGAAATAAGCTCCTGTGAAGGCAGCTGAGGCTGAGTTCAGGTTCAGTCGGCCTCAATCAGCTCAGCTGCAGCCTTTCCGAGTGAAGCTCCGTAAGCACTGGCAGATCCACCACAAGACCAGGGCTCCGGGCACTAAATCCTGCTTTTTTTTTTTTTTTTTTTTTTTTTTTCCCACTTTTTTTCAGGGCATGCTCCGCTGCGGGTGATATAAATACTGGCTAATTGCCTCTGCCAAATGCAATGCTAGCAAGCACGGTACCCGAGCCTTAACCAAGCGATTAACCCCGAAGCAGCGGGACAGACCTGACCTCTGCTTCCAGTTGACTTCTGCCGTGAACGCGGCATTGAAGGAGCATCCTCAGCACGAGCCTGGCTGCCAGCTCTGCTCCTGTTGCCCGACGTTAATTTGTGGAGACACCGCACTGCTGCCAACACCCCGCAGCTGCCCTGATTTCGGTCGGTCCTGCTGCAGTGACACAGGGTGATGGGTGTGGAGGGGAGAGGGGAATGAGGTCCCACCACGTGCACTGGGGGTTTGTCCCCCTGGCTCTCTGGCCACTCTGGTTTTGAAGCCCCGTACCGGGCTCTGAGGGAGGGAGGGAGGTGCAGGGGTGATGGGGTCGTCCCCATCCAGGCGTTTTGGGGAGCCCCACGTTGCGCTGACCAGCCGCTTCTCAAAGCCAAGGGCTTGGCCGAACGCTTGGTCTTGGAAACCGTCACCTTGATTTGGGAGGAAAGGAAGCAAAACACTTGAGAAATGTCAAAACACAGGCTGTTCAACGGTGATTTGCTAAACTAACAATTTGGGCTGCAAGAAGAGCCGTGATTGCCCTCTTCAGCTCTCTTGGATGGGTTTGTTTTTCCTCCTGGCTCCACGCCCTCCAGCAACGTTTTGGGTTCCAATTCCTTTCCTCGGAAGCCGTAGAGGGGAGGTGCTGGCAGCCTCCGGGATGCTCTCTGGGGCTCACCGGGGACATTTCCCCATGTTTTAGCATTGCCGCTAGCCCCAGCACGGCTTGGGGTACCCCCCACAGCACCGTTGGCATCAAGCAACCGGTAATTGTGCTGGCGCGGACAGGAGCGGCTGCAACCCAAAGGGATGCAAATCCACCCCGAGGGCCCTTCTGGCGTGAGTTAGCCTGGAATGAGGTTTCCCCGCTCTGGTGCTTGCTCACAACGTGCTGGCTTGCTGAGACAGGGGCTGACCTCCTGCATTCAGCTCGGCAGCCTTGCCTGTAGCCACTGTTTAGCGCAGGATGGCCGTGGGCACCACGCCAGGCTCTGGTGTTGGGTCGGCGGGTTAATTTTAGGGCAACCCTCGCCCCTGACTTGAGCAGGGCTATCAGGACCCACTGTCTAGCGCGTTATGTGATAGCCACGCTGCGTCCTTTCCAATGCCCCGCTCGCTGGTATCGGGTGCCATAAAATTGCACTTAAATGCTTTCAACATTTCACCCTGGCACTGCTCAGCTGCTTGTTTGCCCGTTCACGCTGACAAACAAGACTAGTCTGCATCCAGCCAATTTCATGGTCTGATTCCTGCGCACTAGCATAATACAATAGTGTCCTGGCTAAAAATAATGCAACGTGCACTATATTAAAGGCTGATTCATGATGTCTCTATGAAGCAGTTGCTCTGTTACCTTTGCAGGCAGGGGGTGGAGAATCATGCCATAGCTGAAGCGTGACTGTATGCAGCTCGTGCTTTTTCAGCAGTGATACAGGGATGCTGAGCAGGAGTCCAAGGGCTGTCCTGCTTCTGGCTGCTTTTTTGAAGGATGCATCTGCAATGCAAACACCTTTTGGTCACCCTCCACGGTGCTGGCAGGGCTGGTGGGCATGCAGGGAGCAGGGAAGGGAGCGTTGGATGTGAGACACTGCTATGGGAGCTGGAGTTTCCCCTTCCTGGGGCAGGATATTAGGCAGATGTCTTAATCAGGCGACATTGTTTGTGGGAGCTGGACCTCCGCACGCATTGCTATTCCTGGTGCGAGGGCTGTGCCAGCAAAAGTTGCCAAGAGGAGAAGTTGGGTGAGCTGAGAAGTAGCTGCTGTGGTTTGGCATCACGGGGCTGGGAGACATGGAGGGAGGTACCAGCTGGAGCAGAGCCTTCGGGGTGGCTCTAGGCGACCCCCTCTATTGCTTGGGTGGCCCAAGCTGCTGGCACTCTTGCTAAAAGAGGGGGAGAGATGGCTGAGGGTGTTGGGGACTGCTGGTTGCAGCCTGTGCCCGGTAGCTTTAACAGAATCACAGAATGGATGAGGTTGGAAGGGACCTCTGAAGATCACCTAGTCCAACCCCCTAGCAGAGCAGGATCACCTAGAGAACCTTGCGCAGGATTAACCCCACATGGGTCATTGTGCTCGTGGATGGCAGTGACTGGGACCAGTAAGGCTGGAGAACTGGTCTGAAGAGTCCAGGGTCTACTCCCTGCTTGCTGAGCTTGCAGCCATACCCCCCAAACACGGCTCCGTCAGCTTCCCCAGTTAATGAGGCTTGGTGAGCTCCTCGTACCCCTGGAGAGGAGGGAAGAGCCGTCAAGAATTTATTAGCCTAATTACATTTTCCTAATGCAGTTGACCCCAGCCGCACAGCAGAGTGCTTATCAAAGCTGCAATCTCCTGGACATTATTGGACTCTTAATAAGAGTCAGTTGGTTACTGCTCCTCCTCGGGCTGGATGTGGCCGTTCCTGGCAGCTCAGGACCACGGGTGCAGCAGTGGGTTTGCTTCTGCACTGCAGTGCTGGGCGGGAGGGCTGCGAAGCTTGGGGGGCTGCAGGGAGCAAGGAGGGGGATGCTTGAGGTCGGGGAGGGTGAGCTGGATGGGATGGGGACAGCGGTGCATGGCATGGGGAGAGAGACGCACACCAGGATGTGGTTTGTGGTCAGATCCCCGCTGCCAGCTCAGGGCAGCACGCTGGATGCGAGCCGTCCTAATAGGATTGCGGGCGGCAAGGGAAAAAGTGCTCTTGCAGCAGCCTCTCATGGAAACAAGGCTTAAACGCTCTTTGTGCCGGAGCTTTTTGAAGTCCTTGTCAAAACGACAATTTTCAGGTTGTTAGCCTGAAACCCCCCTCTGACAAACCCGAATCTGTCAAGTGGCTGCATCCTTCCCAACCCGCCTCGGCAAAGCTGTTGTCATCTGCAGCAAAGCTCAGGGGGGCTTGCGGGGTCTGCTGGCTCTGGACCCCAAACCCTTGCAGCGCTGCACCCCACCGGGACGCACAGCCGCGAGTAAAGCTGGGTCACCCCCGAGGGATGGAAATCTGGGGAAACAGGGGGCTGAGGGCGATGCTTTTGTGATTTTTATCCCTGATAAACTGCTTACAGATGTGCACGCAGCTATTTTGGGGGTGCTGGTGTGAGGCATTCCCCCAAGCCCTGCTCCGTGCCAAGGGCTGTGCTGGCCAGGTTTGGATGCAGGCAGCAAGTGCCTCTGCACCCTGGCCAGAGCTGCGGTAGTGGTGGGAAAAATAAAATCCCCTGGGGGGGACGGGGATGAGGAGCTGGGGGTGCAGGGTCTGAGCTGGGTGCAGGCACCTCCTCAGCAAGGATTCTGGAGCTTGAGAGGTAAAATCCTGCCCCCAGCCTGCTGTGGGGGAATCCTTGCTCATAAGCAGCCAGGTCCTTTGCTCTGGCTGGTGGTGATGTGCTGCACATGCCAGCATCGCTGTGATTTGGGGGCAAAGCAGATCTGAATCCCTCCTATTTCCTCCTGCTTTCTATTAATTTTATTCCTGAATCCCAAGAAAGAAAAAAAAAAAGGATTTTGGTTGGTTTGGTTACCTTGGTGGGGGGGAGGCTCAATGGCCCCAAACCGTGACTCAGCTGTGTTGGAGTGATTTGATGTGCTGGCTAACCTTCCCCCTCCAGCCCTGCTGCCAAACTGGGGGGTTATTTCAATGAGGGAGGTCTGCCCCATGCTGCCAGCCGGCCCAAAGCATAGCGAACAGCCCCAAAATCTCAGCCTGTGGGGCTGGGGGCTGTGGTATCTGCACGGCGATACCTCAGCCTGGCTCCCCTATAGCTTCCTGCGTGGGGCATGGGACATTTCCAACTGTAAATGTATCCCCATGCCTGCAGCCAATGGAGGGAAAGCATTTTATTATTATTTTTAATCTGCTGACTGGTTTTCGGGGGCTTAACACAGCAACACTCCCTGCCTGGCTCGGTTTCAGGTTCCCTGACAGGCTGTAATCTGTTCTTCTCCAAACAATTGACAATCTCTGCAATGGCATGGAACAGACAGCTGCAACTTGCTGAGAGCTTTCTCACCCCAAGGTGGGGGACGTGGGCTGTGCATACAATGGGAGCCCCCCCCAAAACCTGTCCTGATGGTCCCTGGTGTAGTAGTGACGCTGGGCAAGCCATTCTTTCCATCCAAAGCCTTTTTGGGGCCAGGGTGCCCATGGATTTGGGATTCACCCACCTTCACCTTGCAACAATTCTGCTGCACAGCATGGGTGAGGGGCATCACCTTTGAGAGTGTTTTTTTCCCCCTTCCCCCCCCCCAAAATGTGTTGTTGGGAAGGAAAATTGAAGTCTTGCAGAGCACCAGTGTCCAAGAGTGAAGCTGCATTCAGCACCTCCTGTTACCCTATGGATACCCTATGGCTGTTTAATGGTTTATAAGGGCTTTTTTTTGGCATAACATTGGTTTTGGTGGGTAGACACTGTATGGAAGCCCAGCTCCGGGCTGTAGGGTGCATGGATCTAGCTGAATCCCTTCTGGTTTGCCAAGAAACACCATCCTGCTCCCAAATACCTTGCTGTCTGGGTGCTGTGGATGCAGTCCAAGCACTGCAGCTCTGCACGATGGCCAGGAATGAAGAAATCCTCCACCTGCAACCCCTCGAGATCTCCTCCCTCTCACGCTGGAAATCTGGGGCTGAAATGAAGCAACAGGTCCCTGGGGCAAGGGGAAGCACGGAGGGGCAGGGCTGGCGGCAGGATGAGGCCCTGGGGGCTGCAGGGTGTGCAGGGATGCTCCAGCCCCTGCCTGGCAGCTCGCTGCTCGTGCAGGAGGCACAGGCATGCCGTGGCAGGGCAGTGTGTTTTCATGACGGGCAGCTGCTTCGTCCTTCCCGGGCTATTTTTGTCTCGTTCCTTAAGCAAATGTTATTTAAATTGCTTCCTCCGGGCCAGTTTACTCCCATCTTTATTTCCCTGTCACTCTGATCTGCCTTTAAACTGGCTTTAAGGCTGGTGGCTACCCGAGCTGAAACTCTCCCGAAGGCTTATCCCTCCCGCCCTCGAATTTTGACAACCCTTTCAAGGCACGCAACCACTCCACGTCTCTTTCTTTCCCAGATAATGAGATTAATTACAACCAGATATGTGCTCTCCGCGATGCTTTTGGAGGAACTGGTTATGTATTTTGACTGCTTTGCTTTCCTGTCCCCTCTCTCTTTGTCTTTGTGCTCCTTAATAGTTCTGTCTGCAGTCTAATTAGCGCTCAGGGGGTAATTGGGGCTGGTGCTTTGGGGGCGACGGTGGCGCAAACCTGTGCGGCTGGTAGATGGAGTAGTGAGGCAATTTTGTAAATGGCCATGCTGCCGGAGGGATGCTGGAGGGGTGGAGAAGCCGACCCATAGCGGTGCTGTTCCCAAATGCCTCACTGTGCTACAGGGCCACGTAGCACATTTGTCCCCTCCGAACCTTGGTACTTGCAGTGCAGAGGAGCCCTGCTTTCCGCCCTGTCCTTGCACACCTCAGGGCACTGATGGCAGTGGTGATCGCTGGCTTCTCGTCAGGGCTCGAGCCTGGGACATTTCTCCTCTTGTTGCCAGCATCAAAGCTGCATACAGCTGGGGAGGAGGTTAGCCAGTCCGTCCGTAATTACAGGGCCAGAGCCCATGTGAACATCAAACCATTAGTCTAATTTGACTATCTAACAAGGAGCTGTGATGTTTTATGCATGGTGCCTAATTTTACCCTCGCAATCTCCTGCTATATTTAACATCATTAATCATTGATTCCCATGGGGTTGGAACCCTGATTAGTGTCAGATGTATTATGGGAGGAAAGGGATTTAAAATAAACCCCCTTTCCGTTCTCCTGGGAGAGATGAAGCCGGTTCACCAGCGTGGAGCTGCCAGTCCTTGCCTAGGTTGAGCCTGCAGAAGTAGCTGGAAGAAAATGCCATTCTCAATGCCATTACCTGGGGGGGGAAAAACACCAAAACAAAACAAAAAAAAAAAAAAAAGGAAAAAAAACAAAAAACAGGAATGTGCAAGGCAGGGGGACAAAAGAGCAAGAGCTGGGCAATGCACGCAGGCATCGCAAGCTGGCGGGACTGCTGCTGCGAGGAGATGGGATGGGAGATGGGCCCTTGCTCCAGCACAGCACGGCTCATCTCCCCGACCGTGCCTCGCTAATTAAACACAGCTCCCGCGGATGTGAGATGGCGCCGGTTCCTCGCAGGTAGAGCTTGCAAAGCTGGAGGGCATCCAAGAGAAAAGGCACGAGCTGAGCCGTGGCTGCTTTTTCCACAGCCACCCTGTCTGCTCCCAGGGCGCTGGCGGGACGCTTTCCCCTTCTCCGCTCCCTGCCCGAATCTTATTAGCTCTGTTTACATGGCAGGGATGTCAAGCGATTAATTTTTAATGGCTTGGTTTATTGCGTGTTTGAACGGTTTATTGAGTAATTCCCACATTTAAGTGATTAATTCCCCAGAGTTGGGAGCGACTGGTTAGTTTTACATTAATCAGGCCGTCTGCATGCCAAGGGAGGGACAATCGATCAATCCCCAGTGCCAGCAAAAGTGATGTTAAAATACCTCAAGGTGCAACGAGGTTAAGGGAAAGGAGTAATTAAGGCTCCACGTCCCCTTTGGAAACCTGGTGCCTGGCCAACAGCTGGTCTCTCCACTCCATCCTCCTGTTCCCAAAGCAAAACAAACCCCGTTAATTAATTTGGAGGCTTGTTGGAGTCCCAGCTCTTGTGGCTCTGTAGGGTTTTATAGGGTTGAGAGTGATTTGGAGTGAAAAACGTGCGTGGAGAAGATGTTGGGCTATGGGCAAACATGGCAGAAAGGGAGGGTGCTGTGATGTGCGAGACACCACGTAGTCACTCCTTCCCATCCACTGCTGCCTTCAGAGCCTCCGAAGGCTGAGCTGAGATTGATGCAAACCCCCTTCAAGGTGAAGTGTTTGATGCTGGCTCGTGGGAGAGACAGCCACCTGCAGGGATCTGCTCTGCCCAGATGCTCCTGGGGGTAGGCAAACGGCTCGTGCTGTGTGCGGCGGATGGTGGGTTGCTTGGGGAAACACCAAAGGCAGGTCCGGGCACAGGGGGTTCCCCAGCAAGTCCATCGGACCTGGTGCTGTCCCTCCATGCACCCAGCAATGAGACCTGGCTGGCATCCCGGAGCCTCCTGCACCTTGTGGAGTTGCCCAGCTCCCTCTTTGCTCCACCACATTTGGCCCGAGGGCCTTGTTTCCCGTTCCTTCCCTCCCTTTTAGCTCCATCCCCTGCTATTCAGCATCAGGGCAGCTCTCTCCTTTCCCGCACATCATTTTTAACCCAAGCACTGAAAAACCCACCTGTGAAGGAGGTGGGAAGGGAGCAAACAGGTGTTGTGCAGCAAATCCCAGGCTGCTGCAAGAGCTGCTGGGCTGGCAAATAAAACAAATGAAGCGGTTTTTATTTTATTTTTTATTTTTTTATTTTTTTACACGTCCGCATGGAAAAGGAGCCGTTTGCTGCCAGCCAGGCAGATGCAAGCTGCTAATGATGGCTCCCGATGGCGCAGGGAGCTGCTGTCTCCTGCCTCATCAAAGCGGGCGGTGGCGAGCTCGGCTCCGCCGAGGTATTTTTAGCAAAGGCTTTGCGCTCGCACTGCGACTCGAGACGTGTGTCTTTGCCCCCCGAGAGAGCAACAAAGCTGTTTTGTTTTTGCAAGGGATAGGTGGAGATCAATGCCTTAATGGTTAAAAAAAAAAGGGGGCTTTGGGGGCCCTACCCCTACACTGTGCAAGGGCTGTGTTGGAAATGCAGTTTTGCCACCTGGTACAGGAAGATGGAGGGATGGTTTTTGTCACTTCCAGCAAGGACATAATTGTTGGTTTGGGGAGCGGTGAGTACAGCAAAGCCTCCTGATTTCTCCCTCTTCAAATCACCAGGTTATCATCTCCTTAAGACTTCGCTTTTCCTCTTCTCGGCTCCTGCCTTGTGCGGCCAGGCTTTCCCTGGGTGGGGAGTGGAGCAGGGATTTATGGTGTGTGGAGCGATACTTTCACTCCTACCTGGAGCTTTTACAAAGCAATGTTCAGCCTTTAGAGCAAAACAGAGGAAACCCTGGTGATTTTATGAGGTGCACAAAATGAATTGAACTGCATGGAAGAAATGCTTCTCTTTTTGCTGTTACTGTCAGCAGCTGGGGCCAGGTCACCCACTTGCTTATTTAAGCACTGGGAAAGGCTGATACATCTTGCTCCAGGCTTGAAAATTCATCCCCATTAGCATCTCTGCTCTTGTTTGAACAGTCTGCAGCAGCAGTTAATAGTGCTGGCATTGATGGTGTGACTGTAACTCATCAGGGGACTGACTGCACGAGTGCTCTGCAAGCAAATGTGCTTCCAGCCAGAATCAGGTGCAACCCCCTTCCCCAAATCTGCCGCTTTTAACCTGATTTTGGCACTGTGGCTTGGCCCCATTGTGTTCTTGCTTAATGGCCAAGGTCTTCCTGCTGTGCCATCCTGCGTGCAGTGTGGGGATGCACCTGGGGACATGCATGGTGCAATGGGATCCTGCACCCAGTTGGGTGCTGCTTTGCCACCAGCATGCTCTATTACCCATTTCTTGCAAAACTGCCCCAAACTGGGAGCACCGAGCCTTGTGGCTAGCGGGCTTGAGTGTGCAAGTCCTGTACTTAGGTGAGCTGGTGGCTTCCCAGCCCACCCCAGCATGGGCTGCACCCTGATGGGGTCAGGAAGCGATTTTTGCACCCCAGGCTGGCAATTGCTTTTGCATTTAGCAAAATGCATGCGGAAATAACCCGTATTGTGTTGCACCAGTGCACAGGCATGTAGTAAACTGAGCAGAGCATGGAGTGCTTGGCAGCATCCTCGATCTCAGACCACAGGGGTGAGACACAGAAAGGGTGCTCAGCCTTCAGTGGGAGGCTTCAGTGCTCTTGCAGTGCCAGGTTCAGGGAAGGCTTGGGTTGGGGGAGAAAAAAGAGGAAAAAACATAAAACTCCCCTGCAATTTCTCCAGGGAAGGAAAAAAGAGAAGGAGAGGAGAGGGGAGGAAAAAAAATTAGCAAAACAAGGGATGGAATCACATCCTCCCAAAGCACAGATGGTGCAATTAGAGGACAGATCCTTCACTGAAGATGATGCCACTCAAGGAAAGCAAACAGTCCTGTGGGGGGTCCTTTCTCTTCTTTAAAATGCTGCCAGCAGCATGTAATTCCTTGATGGAAATTGTATATTTAGGTACTTAGGACAGTTACAGAGGACACAGCCAAGAGAAATGAATTCTTTTGCCCTAAAATGTTCAGTGTGGCTGTAGAAAACTCTGTCCTCCTGCTTATCCATCAGGTCCAGACCTGTCCCCACTGTGGTGATGCTCTGAGCTTGTTATGTCTCCACCCTGATGCTTTGCAAGAGGAGAAAACCCCAAAGCAGGCTTTGCATCCCTACAATGCACCCGGACCTTTTTGCCTTTTTTCCCCCTTTTTCCCCACATATTTGGGGTAGCCAGTCCTGGTGCACAGGGTGCTGGGTGGGGATGCAAGGGGGGGGCAATACAGTGTCCTCAGGGTGCACCCCACAAATGGAGAGCAGAGATGGACCCCTGCAGGTGATTTCAGGAGGGCAAAACCCAAGGAAAACAGCATCTCCACCCAAATGAAAGCCTGCAGATGGATTTTGGGTTTGGGGTTGCAGCTCCACCTCCCCTCTTGCCTCTTCCTGGGTCGTTGATTCGGGCTCTGGAGACCAGAAACAATTTCCAAACGCTTTAAATTAAGCACTTCTTATATGAGAGTTTAATTACCACATTATAGGACAGTTACTGGGCATTAGGATTTTTTTAATAATTATTAATATCATATTAAACAATGAATTATCGCGAACAATTAGAATTAATTACATTTCTCCAAGTTAATTAAATTATTCCTATAGCAGGGAGATGAGTCTGCTCCACCATAAAAATTAGTGTCCCTAATGGGAGTTGAATAACATGTCACTGGCAGGAGCTAGGATGGGTTCGGTGCTCCCAGATTTCTTGTCCTGGCTCTTTCCCTGCTCATCCCAGTCATATTCCCATGTCATCCCAGTGTCCTGCTGGTGCGGACTTGGAGAAGGGTGCTTTTTTTCAGCTCTTTCACCAAGAAAACATTAAAAGCAGGTATCTCTGCTGAGTTTCATGGGAAAGGGGATTTTTTTTTTAATAAATGATTTTAACCGAGCTGCTGGAGGCACGGCGTGAGCTGAAGTGAAGAGAGCAGAAGCAGGAGCAGAGCAGCAGTCCATGGGAACACATTTGTATCCCCAAACACGCCTAATTTGGGCAGTTTGACCCCACACGTAACACAGGCTTGGATTTTCCCAGACCAGCCTTGCTTTGGACAACTGCTCTTCACCACAATGCCCTGGGGGTATTTGGGGAGGCTCAAAACTCCCCACAAAAACATTTTCCCGGTGCAGAAGCACGACCACATTGCACCCCCTGGCCCCTGCTTTGCGCTGGCTCCTGCACCCTTGCAGAGGCTTTGCTTCCTGTTACACGCACTAACTCAATTAAAACCCCAATTTATGTCCTGCTTGCGTTTTTCAGGGGGAAATCTGCCTTTGCTGTACCTCCTTGCACAGCACATGCATGCACTGGGATAAACCCATTTGACCTTCCCCGCTCTTGGCCGTAATGACAGTTATCCTCCATCATCGCTTGGAAATAACTCGCCGTCATTACGTGCCTTCTTGCAATTTTCCCCCATTTACCCGATGGGCTGGCTGGGCGTGGATGGGATGTAATGGCTTTATTTTATTTTATTTTTCTCCCTTCCGTGGCTCATGTAGGGCAGCGGAGGTTGCTTAACCCTTTGTGGGCCCCCGGGGTTTGCAATTTCCATCCCATAACGTGATGCTCTGGCTCTTCCCACCCCACTCCACCATTAATGTCTGCTGTTTTGTGCAGCCTCAAATGACCCCAAGGCTCCTGGCCTCAGTTAAAGTTTCTCTTTGGGAACAGCTCCTGTGTGCTGTTTTTTTTTTTTTTTTTTTTTTTCCCTTTTCTGAATAAATTTGCAACAGGGTCCAGGAGTAAAAAATAAAAGCTGCAAGCAGCAAAAAAATGAGATTTCTTTCTCTTTAAGACTATAATCCCCTGAGATGTAGCAGTGCAACTGTCGATAGGATGGGATGCTGCTGCAGATGAAATAAGCACTTTTGTTGGGGTATATTCAGTAGCCTGGGGGTGTTGCAGCCCCCAAACCAGCCTGGTTTTGGCTAATTTGGTGCCTTGCTCAGAACTGCTCGTGCTGCTGGGTTTACCCACTGCCCTGAATGTATTTACTTCAAGGGCTTTCCTGGTGAATGACATGCTTGAAGTTGCTCCTGGATTTGCCCCATCTGTAATGTTCCCATTACGCAGACAAGGGGAAAGAAAAAAAAAAAAAGTGCCTTCCCAAAAGGCACATAAATGCTGAAAATTTCACTCATTGAACTCATAAAGTGATCCAGCAAAGCACTTAAGCACCTCCGTGGTGATGCTAATGCCGCTGCTGCAATTAGCAAGGACTAAATACATAAATTGCTGCTGGATCTGGCCATTGTCCCCTCTCTGCTGCTCCACTTGCTGAATTACAGCTGCCCAAAAATGAAGCCGCTCTCCTGAGCAGGAACAGGAGCACATCCTCATGCCCAAGAGCGAGGCTGCCCTTGTTTTACAGCCTGACCTATTTGTTTCCTTCTGTTGAACAAGGCGAGCATCGTGCTCCTATTTACGTCGGTGTCACTGAAGCAGTGACACGAGTCAGAGCCAGCCTGGGGAAATGAAAAAAAAAAATCTCTGTTAATAAAGTGCCGGGTGTGCTTGTTTGGCAAATGTTGGCTTTATTTCAGCAAAACATAGCAATATGGTATTTTTTATTTTGGAAAGGTGGGGGGGAGGGGGTTGCAATACAGCAGGGAGGGAGAAAAAAATATTTTATTTTATGCAAGAAAATTCCTTAGATTTCCTGCTCCCCTTTGTAGTGCCGAGACTGGAGGGGGCAGGAGGAAGCATGCTGCCTGTTAGTCTCTCTACACAGTTCCTTGATTTATCCCCATTTACGCTGGGTTTGTCCCTTTGCTGTGCTGGGCACCCCGAATTTGTGTGCTGTGCTCTCCTTGACCTGGCAGCTGCAATATTGGGGAAAAGAGCTGCTGAATGATGACCTCCCTGATGCCTGCACCCCGCTGGAGGAGCTGAGCCCCATGTGGGGCAGGTTCAGGTGCTGGGTTTGAGCTCTGCAAGAGCCAGAAATCCTCCATGGGGCATCAGCAAAAAGTAGGGCGCGGGTCCTGCTGCGAAGCAACTGAGCTTTGCACCTTTCCCTTGGTCTTCCTATTTTCCTCCTGGTGGTTTTTTTTTTTTTTTTTTTTTTTTTTTTTTTTTTTTTTTGTCTTTTCCTCCTTGTTTTTGCACCATCCCCTGGTTCTACAGGCAGCCTGGGGTAGGGGCTGCAGCTTGCTGCCCCCCAGCTGTGGCCATCACCTGTGGCTCCCTGGGGCTGGGCAGGTGGCAGAGGCTCTTGCTGCTGGTGCTTTGCAGCTTTTTGCCCCCAAATTCACGGTGTGTGCTGCTTTGGGACAGAGAAGAGGCAGAGCATAGTCCCAGCCTGCGCCCTGGAGGAGACAAAGTCCTGGCGTGCTGCATTTTGGAGAGGGGAAGCTGAGGCCTTCACCCATGGGAACCTCCGAAGGACACGGATTCCTGGTATGTTCCTCAAAAAAATTAATATTATTTAGGCCTGGGGTCTTTTGGAGAATTTTGGGAGTGGGATTTTTTTTTTGTACATTTTTTTGTCACAGGTGAATTTGAGAGAGGGGCCTGTGCTCTGCAGGGCCTTTGGAGAAGGTGAACGCGAGGAAGGAGGGTGTGCTCTGACCCTTACCTCTCTGGGATGGTTTTTGCATTGCCTGTACGTCCTGCTGCCTTCCAGTCCCTACAGCTGCTGCTGGTGGGGTTGTTTTTAGCATTGAAGCATTAAAAGCAGGGAAAGGACAGTACGAATCAGCACTGAAGGGCTTCACCACCTGAGCCTGGGGTGGGGTTGACCCTGTTCTTCGCAGCCCTAAAGCAATCCCCATGGCTGCTCGGCATCCTAGGGTGAGGGCTTTTCCCCTGCAGTTCCTGGCAATGATGCAAACGGGGTTGTAGCTGGCAATTTTTGGTCACTGTACTCTGTATTTTGCGACCCCAGCCACCATCCACAGGTCTGGGGTTGTTCTCTTCCTATGGGACTTGGCTGGGGTCAGTCCTAGGGGGTTCAAGCCGCCTGCTGGAGCTGCTCTGCACCTCCCAGCCTGCTCCCCAGCTTTTCAGAGCCACTCGAATCCAGGCCTGTGGTGCCTGGTGGATGGGGCACAGTAGGGGCCAGGGCCAGGTGGGGTGGGAGGACACGTGCCCTGTTACGTTTTGTTGCAGTGCCATATGCCTGGCTGTCACCTGGGGGCATTTTCTCATGAATGTGAGTCTTGTGTATTGGATTTTAGGGGAACAAGCTTGAAACAGGGTCTGTGGTGGCTGTGGGTCATTCCCACATCCCATCCAGCACGAGCTGTTGCACCGTGATTGAAGCCTGGGTCCAGAGTCAAGCCCTGAACCCCCCAGACCTGCTTTTTGGGTTTCCCTATAGTACTAATATCCTGCTTTTGGGGCTCTGCTCTACTTCACCCTCCTGCCTGGTCCGATGAGCAGTTTTATGGGCAGGCACCATACTTGGGGCTCTGGGCCATGAGGTGGGGAATGCCACTTGGCCTTCACTCTTGACATCAATGTTTAGGGGAGCATCGGGTCCCGTGGTGCTCAGCGCCCCTCGGCCTCATCCTGCAGCCTTGCTGTGCTCTCAGGGCTCCAACAGGTGAGCACCAGCTCTCAATGCCCTGCTTGTGGTGCCTTGCACCAGCCCAGAGCTGCCACGCGTGCAAAAAAACCTGCAGCAATTGGGGGTGGGGTGGGAGGGGAGCGGAAGAGCACCCTTTTTGACCCATTTTCATAACCCAGTTGCCAGGCAAGGTGCAAAACGTGGTGCAAAACTGATTTTTTTTATTTTTTTTTTCTATGAAATTCACGTCAGGACAGGGAAACAAAGAGATGGCTTTGCTAAGCAGTGCTTAAGCAGGGCCCGGTGGGATGGAGCTTGGCTCATTGATTGCAGCGGGTGTTTCATCTGCAAGCCTCTTGCTTTTGAAAACTCGCTCAAAGAGGCAGGTCTGCTCTGCGACAGAGGGATTTGCTTTGCCTAGAGGTCTCTTTTACCAAGAATTTGCTTGTTGGGGCTTTTACCAAACCAACATGTAAAGTACAGCAGGCGCAGGGCGTTGTCTCACCACGCATCAGGGCTCCTCGTGTTTGCATGCAGATACTGGTGCACCCTTCACCAGCCTCTGATTTGTAACTTAAAGGCTTGAATATTGGGCTGCGAGGGAGGAAAATGGTGCATTTTCTGCAAATTTAGGTTCCTTCTTCTCTGCCTGCTGGCAATGCAAGCTATTGCTCCTGGACTGGAAAACACCCTGGGGAATAGACAGCCAGGAACCAGCCGTGCCATTTGGAGCTATTGCTTCAAGCTTAATTTGTTTCCCTAATGCACACGAGGAAAGAAACGTAGTGGTGCGGGTGTGCAGAAGGAAAGTCGCGGGGCTTCTGCAAATGGGGAGGGAAGAGCAGCAAATGGGGGAGTCCTGAGATCTCTGTAAGCTGATGGAGCCATTATGACATGAAGTGCCCAATTAGTGGTGTTTTTTTTTTTTTTTTTTTTTTTTTTTTTTTTTTTTTTTTTTTTGTAAACAGCAGGGTGCTGGGGAACTGGGTGTACTGGGGACTTAATGCAGGCAGGTGTCAAACTTATCCAAACTACATGGTCTGGCTTAAGGGTAATGCTTTGAGAAAAAAGCTAAAGCTATTTTTCCAGAGAAGATAACTGTCCTTCTTCAGTACCATTTGTATCTCCCTTTGCAAATCTGCATTATCAAGTTATTTTTCCTCTCCTGCTTCGCATCCTGGCACTGACGGAGCAGGACAGCAGAACTGTGGGGCCAGCTGCCCTTTCCTCCCCATTTATACTGCCTGTGCCCATTGATCCCCTCTGTGCTTTCCTCTTCTTCTCTTCCCCTTTATTTCTCCCATACACCACGTACTGTGCTGCTAGATCAGCATGGGCACAGGTACGTAGGCACGGGTGGAGTTAATTTATAGGCAGCCGTTCTCATCTCACCCTTGACCGCAAACATCTCTATAAGCACTTGCACCCTAGGATTTTCAGTGCCCTGCCTTGCCTGCTTTCTCCCCTTTTGCAGTTTAAGTGTTTTATACCAATGCTCCTCAGTTCCTGGACTGAATTGCTCACTTCAAGTGCTAACTGGGTGATGGCAGGAAATAAATGCAAGAACCAGGCTTTTAAAGAGGGAAATAAAGCATTATTTCATTAAATTAAAATCCAGCAGTGTAAATACACTTTTGTTATCAGCCAGGAAAGTGCAGACAAGGCAAAAGCGTCTTTTAAATATGAGCGTGCCTTTATCTGGAGGTCTGCACGCAGGGCCGGGGGGAATGGGAATTGCAGCTGTCAGAGCTGGTGCTGCTGCGGCGTGGGGAGAGCAGCCTCCACCATGGCTTTCTCCTATGGGGTCTGGGAAAATAGGGGTGTGCCCATTCAGGTCCATCTCCCTGGCACTGAAGGAAAAGCAAGCATGTGGCATGAATGCAGAATGATGCTCTGCCCTTAATTTAGGTGCAGTTTGGGATCTGTGTTTATGGGGTGTTCCCAGCCTCCTTCAGCTCTTCTCTTTCCCTTTTGCCCTCTGCATTTTGAGTTTTTTGCTGCTCCCTCCCGATGGCTGCATTTGGGCGAGGAGCTCTCTCCCTGCTGCGGCTGTAAATGTGGCTGTGGCGGTGATATTAGCACCGGGGCTGGAGCTGGTGGCTGGGCTGTCTGTCTGTCTGGGTGGGGACATCGGGGTTTGGGAGCTCGGGAAGGTAGAGAGAGAGACCAGGCTGCTTCCCCTTCCCCACCTGCATTACCTGCTGCTATTTTGGTTGCCTCGGGGGGGATCTCAGGGATGGCTGGTGGGACAGACTTGCCTTCTTTGCCCATTTAGCCACCTGACCCCGTCTTGCTCCTGGGTTTTGGGTTCCCCATTGAATGTGAATATGTGCAACCATAACAAACGCTCCTTAAAGATCTCTTCCCAAAGCAGAGCCAGCCTGGGGACACCCTCTGGGTGCAGGATCCGTGCCAGCTGGGAGTGGAGAAGGGCTTCTTTGCCCAGCCTGCTTGGGGGGGGGAGAAATAAACGGTCCCTTTGGATGCGCCACTTCATGCGGTAAGTGGGTTAGCGGCGGCTTGGTGGGAATTAGCTGGGCTGGGAGATAACAAGGAAGAACAGCTGCACGCAGAGGGTCTCCCCGTTTATCTTCCAGCTCGGGTGCGTTGTGGTTGAATTCCCAAGGTTTTCTCTGCGATCACAAGGGGGAGAAACTTGCATCTCTCTTCCCAAAGCCTGAGATGCTGGCGGGATGATGAGATGCCGGGAGCTGAAGCCTTAAAAACATCGTAATCACGAGAGCTGTCAAACAGCGCATTAAAGTAAAGAATTACAAGCGTGGAGAGTTCCCAACTCCATGCACATTTTAGCTTAAAACAATTTTTCATACAAAAAAAAAACACAAACAAACACAGATTCAATAGATTGTTACCGGCTCTACTCACAACCCTTTTTACGCCTAAATAACCCCTTAAAAAATTCATTAAAGTCTTATTGCGGTGCTGGAGTCGTTGTGCTGAAAGTGTGCTGGGCTGCATCGACGTGTTCAGGAGGATGCAGAGTCAGCGGCGAGGTGGGGGCTTGCAGGCATTGCCAGGAGAAAGCCAAGAGGGGGTTCTGGGGGCAAAAAGGCCAGAAGGTTTGGTCCTGAATGGGTTTGTAGGGATTTCCAGCCTGTTCGTAGCCCCAAGCCTGCTCCGTGATGTCTGTCTGCCTGCACAGCGCCTGAGGACCAGCTGTCCCCTGTCAGAGAGCAGGGATGCTGCTGCACTCAATCAGGAGGGAAAAGCTGGGGTTTGGGGCATTCCTAAGCCATAATGGATCTTTCTCCAAGTCTTTGTGGTCACAGAGCAGAACGATCCGATGACAAAAAGCCTCAGACATGTTTGGAAGCTGTTAAATTTTTGAAAACAATCTTTTGATTTGGGAGGAAGGAGAGCAGCTTAAACCTTGTCAGTGTGTTGGAAAGATTTTTCTGCGAGTGCCTTTGTACAGGTAGGGAAGGGTGATTGACTGACAGCAGCGTTACTTTGAAGACGTTTTCAAGTGATTGCAATAGATTTTTATGTTCTGAAATTGTCAAAATGGAGCAGCTTTGTAGTTGCAAATGATTTGCTTTGGAAATCTAAGCCGGTTACGGGAGGAAATTGAAATCATGAATGCGCAGGACCGTGCCAGGAGCTAGCATGCCTCTAAGCGATGCAAATCCATCACCCGCTGGGGCTCTTGGTGCAAGGCTGGCCTTACCCGAAGGCTCACGAGTGACCCCACACCCTGTTCTCAGGGCTGCTTCAGGTGATGATGGCATCTTCCCGACACCAAAAGCCCTGGCACAGTGTGTGTGTGGCCTTTTGGTCTCCACAGGTGGCAGCACTGTTGGCAAATGTCCCGGGGAGGTGGCTGCTTCCCCATGGGCTGCGCACCCAGCCTGGTTATCTATGTCCTAGTTTGGGGACATTTCTGCTCATGGCAGGGCTGGGAGCAGTGTCAGCTGTGCCATTCCATCCTCCTGCAGCTGTCCGGCTTTGCTGTGCATTGCCCATTCCTGTGGTTTTATTTTATTTTTTTTATTTTTGCAGGAGATGCATTTAATAGTGCTGTTTGCAAGCCTACTCGGGGGCAGTAGCCATGCACTTACCTCCTGCACCAGGATTTTGCCCAATAAACTTTGTCTTCTCCTTTTCCCAGCAGAAAGAGGCTTGCTGGTGCTCTGAGAGCTGAAAAACGCCTGTGTTGTGCTTGCACCATGAGCAATGATGACACCAGAGCTGATGTGGGAAACTCCAGCTTGTAATCTTCCCTGTTCTGGTGGGGGCAGAAAAAAAATCTGTGAAATCCTGCAAATTGGCTCATGGTTCACTAGAAAGGGGTGTACAGCAGCGACTTTTGCCAATGCAGCTGGGTTTCTGTATATGATTTTGGGGAAGAGGTGGCTGAAAGTGGTGCATTGAGGTGGGAAGTTTTGCATTGCTGAGCCCATTGGTTTCTCTTGCTTTGAAATGAAAAATGGCTCTAGTTTAAAAAATAAAATAAAATGGAATGTCTTTTGGATAAATGACCTGGGAAAGAGTAAGAAATAACAATGTTTTTTAACAGATGCACTATTGTCGAGCTGGTGGTTTGTGAGCTAGAAAAATGGCAAAATTTGCTAAACAGGGCTTAGTAGGTCACACTGCAGCTTGCTCCCATCTATGGGAGCTGCTCGTGCATCAGAAATGCTGGCAGAAATCATTGGGAAGACATTACAGCCCCAAACCACGAAGCCAGGCAGCAGCAATGGTCTGCCTGCTTTTGTTTTCCCCCCAAGTCTCAGCTTCCCCCACAGAAAGCTCTGTGCAACTGAGCCCAAGAGTGGTGATTTAGTGTTCAGCCCTTGGAAAGGCTCCTGGGTCAGCCTGAGCATCTCCCTCTCCTGCTCAGCCTCTGATTTCTGGGAAGGGAAGAAGGGGAGAAATAATCCTCCCCATTTAAGGGATAAACCTGTTAATGGGGTCAGAGGCTTCAGGAGGACACAGGCACGCCATGGGATGTGCAGATGCTGCAGTGCAGCCCCTATCCCTGCCCACACCAAGGTCATTAATGATACTTTAGAAGCATCCTTCCTCACTGTATATGCTAAAGAAATGGAGAAAATAAATGAAAATGAAATGCAAGGCTCTTGAGTACAAGTGGTGCTAGGCAAAGCCCCTTTTGAGGCTATTTTGCTCCATCTCGAGTGCGTGGGATTTGCACGGCTGTTGGCTGTACCTGCTCTGCGTGATGTGGATTTAAATGGTTTTGGGGAGAGGAGCAGCTTTGGGGTGAAGTGCTAAGGTCTGGAGAATAATAGTTTGGTACAGGGCTGGTGCTGCTTGGGGCACTGTACCAATTGTGTTATATTTCTCCTTTCTACCTCATCCCATGCTTGTCCATTTTTAATTATTTTTTTTTGTCTAATATTTTGCAGATGTCCTCGTGCTGCACTTAGTGCCAGTAACCCTACAAAAATAAGAGAGATTTCCTTGTGGGAAGGGAAAATTTGCTCGTGTTGGAGCATCACTGTTCGGACCAGTGCAAACACTTTGCCCAGCCAAGACCTGCTTTATTTCCACGTTCTTTACCATTATTTAACCTTTTTCTCTGTTCTTTGGCAACATAGCTATTTGTCAAATACATTTCACCACGCTCTGCTCTGACACTGCTGGATGTCACGGATGGCCTTAAGGCTGCATTTTCCTGTCCTCAGTGAGGCCACCTCTCCTTTTCCAGGTGACAACCCCCTTCCCACCCAGATGCCTGTGTGCAGAAGCAGATTTTGGGCCATGGGATCCCCACTCCAGCGCCGCCGCGTCCTGCTGCACATCTTGTGTCTAAATTATTCACGCCGCTCGCAAGCTGCTCCGTGCAGCCCGGAGTCGTCCTGCGGTTGATTTTAAGGCATGGTGACAGGTCGAGGACTGGATCAGTAGCGTTAATACACGAGCACGGGGCACGCGGCGCCAGCGGAGCAGATGTCGTGTAAGTCACAGCGTGTTAACGCTGCGATGAGGCATCGCGGTGACGCTGCTGAGATGATGCCACCTTGGAGAGCAAACGGGGCGTAGTGGTAATCAAGGATGCTCCGCGCTGCTTCTCCCATGAGCATCTCCATCGGTTCTGTTAAATCTCGGCCAGGACCCGCTCCGGGATGCTGAGGGAGATGGGATGCTCTCTGCCTGGTTTTTGGTGCCTGGAGTGAAGTTATCGGTACCCGCGCAGGTTGTGCGTCTTTCCTTAAAGATCAGCACAGAGAAAGAAATGCCTTCAGGAGGCTGTTAGCTTGTGCTAGTGTAAAGCAAGAAAGCAAAGATGAAGGATGTCTCCTTTTTTCCTTCTTGACTGTTAAGGTCGTGAAGGTCATGGCCAAGATGTGAATACCCAAAAAACACATCTCGGGTGATGAAGATGAAGCCCACCTTGGGTTTCAATTGGGTTGGATGCCAGACTGGCCAGAAAGTCAAGAAGAAAAAGGCCTGGTCCCTTTGCTGCCTTATCTGACTTGCACCTTGCAAGGAGTGAGTCAACTGGAAGGAAGCAAAACCTTGGACTTGGATTCAAAGCCAAAATCAGGTTCTGTCACTGCAAAGCTTGGAAACGCTTGTGGTGTCTTTCCTCCCATCGTAGCACGGGGGTTCTCTTTGCAGCCTTCCCATCCTACCAAAAAAGCAAACAAATAAACAGACAAACAAACAAAAACCAACCCCCAAAACAACGGGGATACTTGAAACCTCACCCAGGGTGGCTGCATTTTTTTCCAGCTCCTTTGCAAGGGCCGGGATCCTGTCTGCAGTGAGAGATGGGTGGCGTGCTCACCCTCATGCAGGGGCCCATCAGCCTCTCCAGTTGCTTTTGGGGGTGCCCACAGGGGTCCCAGGGTCTTGCTGGGGGCTGGGGCAGCTTTGCACCTGGCAGGAAGGGATTCAGGGAGGCGGCAGCAAAAGCTCAGCCAGCATGCCAAAATCCTCATTAAAGACGCATGAGCTTGGCAGTATATAAATATGAAACTTGGACAAAGACAGCTTTTTTTTTTGTCTGTTCCCCCCGTCGCCAAAGTACAATCAATTTCTTCAGAGTAAGTAAGAGCATCTATATATAGCCATGGGGAGATGCTGAAGTGTTGCAAAAGGCTCTGCTCAGGCGGCAGGGTGCACTTACCAGGCATGGTGAGTGCCTGAAGGAAACCTCCAGGAGCTGGGAATGTGGGGCTGAAGTCCCTTTTCTGTGTACACTGGCTCTGTGAAGGTGGCTGTGCACCCTCCAGCACCCAAGGTGATGCCTCTTCGCTCTGCTGTAAGAAGATAAAGGAGCCCAACAGCTCCTGGTTTGAAGGAAGTCGAAGGGTACTTTTTGCTTTTTTTAATTTTCAAATCGGATTTTTATTTAAAAGGGTTATCTATGAAAAGCAGGAGCCCATAAGAGGGTTAATGACTCGGTCACTGGTTCCCCGCGAGCCAGCAATAACCTGATAAATCGCTGAGTACACTCAGGCTCGCATCGCCTGAGTCCCAGCTCAGGCTATTTCCTGTGTGGTGGAGACCTCTGAGTAGGTCATTACTGCCTAATTACTGCCTAAACGCTCTCATTTGTCCTCCCGTTGTCAGCCCAGCCATGGCAGAAGTTCCTCCTGGCCTCCCGTGTCTCTCAGACCCAACAAAAAAAATGGTGAAGAAAGACAGAAGCAAGGCTTTTTTCCCCCCATATTGCAAAGCAAACTCCTTCCACTCCAGCATGTGCTGGCACCCGGCTTTTTCCCTCGTTACAAGCCGGGGATGAGCATGACACATCTTGGGTGCTTGCAGCAGAGCTCGTCCCTTCTCCTCGCCTCTGCTGTTGCATTTGATGGCTTGGTCGTGAGCACCCATCTCTTGCTCCCACAGCCAAAAGCACTGCCACGTCAGCATCTTCCCCAGCCTCGTGCTGTTTGGGCAGAGCATCAGGCTTCGAGTGGGTCCTGGATTTTTTTTTTTTTTTTCCTTTTATTCTATCCCCCCACCCCCACCCTGGTCCCTCTCTCCTCGCTGCTGTTTTTCTGCTTGCGGCCCTGGCTGTCGTCGCTCGGTGACAAGCTGATGAAAGCTGCTCCAAAAAGAGGGTGAGGAGACAGATTGGTGCGGAGAGGAGGAGGAGGAGGGAGGGGAGAAAGGACGAGGCGTCGAGATGCCACTTGGCTGCCGACGTTATTCGACTGCATCTCTTCCGTGCCTAAGCACACGCTGTGACTAATCCCCTCCTCCATTTGTGGTACCTTTTCCTATTTTTATATATATATGTTAAATTTTAGACATCTTAAATTTATATATATATGTGTTAGAGAGATGTACATGTGTTATATATTTATCTCTGTATGCGCAAGTGGCACCCATGTGACGTGGGGACAGGACAGACCTGGCTCTGGGCTGATCCCTTACTCATGGCAAAATGCAGCACAAAATGTAACAGGGCTGCTGTGGGTAAAATCCAAGGCAAAATAGATTTTTTTTTTTTTTTCCCGAAAATATTGTGATTTTTCCTTCTTCCCCCCTCCCCGAGAGGGTAAGAGCTTTGCAGGCCAAGTTAAAGCTTTTTTTTTTTTTTTTTTTTTTTTAATTAACTAAGTTCTTAGTGTAAGTTCAGCCATGGGAAATGGTATTTAGGACCCAACAGTTTGGGGATTTCTAGCAGTGGGGCAAAACCTGCAGGGAACTGCAGTGGGGTCCATGGAGTTATTCTCCTTATGCTTCCTTGGAAATGGCTTGGTGCGATGCTTTTGCAAAGGATTGGGTTTCTCTCGGCATGGGAGCGGGAGGCAGATGAAGCAGAGAAATGCAGCTTATCGTACTTCTTTTTTTTTTTTTTTTCCCCTTTCTTCTTACCTTGCACTTCCTCCAAGCTGTCGTTGGCAGCAGCCTCCTCCCCAAAGGCAGCGGCACCTGTCTCCAGGATTATTTTTACAATCTCTTTTTGGCAGCGGCGTCTCCTCCCGCACAAAAGCCTTTCCTATAAATAACTCCCGGCTGCGCTCACTCCCCCTCCCTCTGCGTCACTTCATCTTGCCTTCATCTATCCCCGGGCTGCGGGGACGAGTTGTTTCAGGAGCCCAGAGCGGGACTTCGGCTTATTCATCGTCCTCGTGAGTGCTTGGAATGGGCCGCATCCGAGGCTTGTGTGGGATACCCTGTAACTGGGTCACCTGTGGAATACACCACCTTGATTTGCTCCCCAGACCCCGTTATTACATTATTATTAAATTAATGTAGATGCATTCCCTCACGTCCCAGGAGGACGTGAGTTTGGTGCTTTCCAGCCCTTTCTGTCCATCTCAGAGCCTGGCTTGAGTAGGTGAGAGGGGAAAAATCTGCATCACCCCCTGCATGTGCATTGTGAAAGTGACCCCTTGCCCCATGGGAATATTTTGGATTTCCGGAAAAAAATACCGGAAAGCAAAGTTTCAAGAAACAAAAGTTGCCCTAGTGGAAGCATGTTGGGTTTGGACCCATCAGGAAAACCGAAATGAGCTTCGAAATGAAAGCTGAAATGAAACGTAGGATAAATCCAGATTCAGGCCCTGGAAACCTTGCACTGGGATACCCACACCTCCACCCCATGCTGCCAAAAACTGAGGGCAGAAAAAAAGCAAATGCCCTGGGGAGGGGCACGAACCCTCCCATGGGTTGCAACCGTGGTTTTTATTTGGGATTTTTGATGAGATTTGCTGGGAAGGTGGTGGTGGTGGGGGCACAGTCGGTAATGAAATGCTGCTCACGCACCCTAATGAAGTGCCAAAAGACTCAGTGCAGGGCTCACGGCAAATTAGATGTGGATTATTGGAGCAATGAGAATTGAACGACCCGAGATGTTATCAGAGGGGCCGAGTAGGCGTCTCCTTGCCGTACAGCACCCAGCAGCCTGAATTTAATTACCTGCAATGGAGCAAAAGGTGTACCCCCCACCCCAGAAGTTGCACTTTTGGGTTGCACGATGCCTAAGTGCGTATCGCGCGTGTTTGCGAGCAAGCAGTGCTGCTTTGTTGCGTTTGCACATGCTTCAACCTTTTCCTTGCCTATATATCAAGGTGGTCGTAGCAAGCAGGAGGCGATTGGGATTGCTCCCTTTCTCCGTTGCAGCCTCCCCCCAAAATGCCTGGGAGCTCTGCCCCTGGAGGGCAAGTCGGAGCTGGGTGTCCCCTCCGCTGTAACGCAGGCTCAGGGCTCATTAGAAAGCCAGCCCCGTCAGCAGAGAACAAGCAGATTTAATTAAACGTAACCTTCCCTTCAGCAAGAAAATAAACCATGTTCTCCTCATAGAACAATTAGTATTTACAGCCCCCCCTTACGGTGCTTCCCTCCCCCCCCCCCCTTTTTAATACTCTCCTTTATTGTCCCTGGCTGGGAACAGGCATCGTTTCATTTCCATAAATTAGCATGGGGAATTGGGGGTGGAGGAAGAGCAAGAAATATAAAGGAAAGAGCAGGGGGAAAAATGGATGGGCTGAGGAAACTCTGGGGACAAGTGATGCTATCAGCCCCCTCCCAGGATGGCGATTTGGGGGGTTTCTCCCCTTTAAGCGACGGCTGGAGCAAAGCTGGGAAAATGTGATTTTTAAGTAATGAACTCGATAGTGAGGAAGAAACAACGCCTCTCGCCGGCTGGAGGAGGGAGCTGGCAGGAGGAGGTGGGAAACGAGGATTGTTTTTTAAAGTTCACCCAGTCCCTGGTGTTTTGCAGGAGATAAAAGCTTTCGGCGGCCTGGGCAGGGAGCCAAAATCCGTGTTTATCTGCACACAGATATAAAATTCGATCTGCGCAACAGCCGCTAATTCCTCTTTGTTCGTGGGGACGACCCGGCAGCGTCTCCGCGCCAAGGAAATGTCAACTCGCTGAAACGCCGGCAAGCACCAGGAGGAAAACCCCTTTGGCAACGCCACCTCCAAGGTCGAGCTTCAGGGAGGGCGTGAGCCCAAACTTGCTGCTTCAGAGGTGTTTTGTGGGCAGGCTGGCTTGTCCTGGGGGCTTTGGTGAATCCCCGTCATGCAAGCATCACCCAGGCGGAGGGGGATGCTGAGCATCGAGGACCACGATCTCTCAGATGTGCATCTGGGTGGTGCGAGTGCAACAAGCCAGGTTTATCCTCCTTGGAGGTGTGTTGCATACGAGTGACTTATGTCCTCATTCAGATGTGGAAGCAGGTGGGCAAGGCTGGCTCCCAAAGCTGCTCTGCCCTGACCTTAAAAAAAATCCTCTAATGTCGTTGCGACGTTGACCTGCTTTGCCGGAAGATTTCACAGCTAATTGCTGTTAATGGATTAGTTTCCAGATCTGGGATCTTGCATTTTATTCTCAGTTTCCAAAGCAGCTATGCTGTCGTTGCAGGATGTGCTGGATTTGTCCCCATGGATTCATCAAGCTCCTTGATCCCAATTTTTGGGTCTCAGGCTGGAGCTGGTGCATCAGTGCTGGGGCTCCTCTGGAAGGATGCTGTTGCATTGCCTTCGCATGATGCCCCTGTGTAAAATGTTTGCAACCACAAAACATTCATGACTTCTGCTTTTAAGACAGCCTTCCAGATATCAGAGCTGGATGTGGCATTGCGGGCTGCTGCTTTCTTGGGTAGTCTTCCTCCCGCTGGTGGTTTCCAGGGGTTAAGAGCTGGGGCTTGGCGCTCAGGGAGCGGTGGGGCGATGCTGTCTCTGTCCCTCAAGCCTGCCTGCTGCCACCAGCTGCCTGTAGCCGAAGCATCTTTACATATCTGATGGCTCAATGCAAAGGCGTCACGGACTGCAGTGCACCTCTGGACGAGGACAGGCTGTATCCAAGTCCCATATAACCCTGCTGAGACGTCCACATTGCTGAGTGGGGAAACAACCCGATGAAGAGCTCCCAGACGAACACCTCAGAGGCTTTTCCGTCCCCGCTGTCGCTGCGTTAGTTGTTCAGTGCCCCTTAAAAAACACTCAACGGGTGGAAAGCGCTATCAGCACCGTATCTGTTTACTCCCTCTTCCCAAGCCGTCAATCAGCTGTCCTGATTATGTAGGTGTGATTGACGGGTGCGTGGAGGTGACATCACGGCTGCTCACAACATCTGGGGAATAATGAGTGGCTTGCGGTGATTGATGCCGGTGCCGGAGAAGGCGCACGGGCACGGCAAAACCCCTGCTCCCAGCAGCATCCCTGGAAGCGAATTCAATCTGTGAGGTTTCCAGTGGTCCCTTGCTTGTTCGAGTTACGGTTTATGTGTTTTGGTCTGTTTTGAAGGCAGGCGGGATGTGTAAAACAGCTGAAACATGTAACTGGGTTTCAGTAGTTATTACAGGAGCACCAGGATTCAATCTGCTCTAACCCGAATGTGAGAAATTCCCAGAAAGCCAATTTAATTGACACGTCTGAATGAGCTTTTAGTTAAAATTGCTTGTAAATGCCATTTTCTTATTTTAAATGACCTCAGCTGTAGACAGCTAACCTGATACTAGCTTTTTGTTGCCCAGCCAGAGCCTTTCCTGTAGATATTTCCGTATGGTGATTACCAAAGTCAGCTTCCCCCATCATTTGCAGTCCCACAGTGAAGGGAGTGGAGGGATGTCCTTTGGGAATAAAGGATGGAGCCACAGAAATACTTTTTGGGGTGGCTTTTCTGGTCTTACTCTCCCACTGAACCATTTTGAGGGGAGAGCATGGGGCAGGCACTGGAGCATTTTTCCAGCTTCCCTTTGCTGAATTTCTCTCATTCCCTAGGAGATTTCAATTTGGGCCACGTATGCCTGGTTAGGTTTTTTTCCACCACCCCCAAAAAACCTGAGCTGGAAACCTTTAAATACCTTTTGTGTTTTCTTTTCTTTTATTTTTCATCTCTCCAACTGGTGCAATCTCTCAGCATCCCATCCAACGTGTTATCTTTTGACAAGATGTCCCCAGTGACGCCTGGCACTTGCACATGATTGCCCTCGAGGGGACAAGGCTCAGCACAAGCCCCTCTGCTTGCAGATGGAGCCGTCTCCCTCTCCTAACCCTCACTAAAGGTGTAGGGCTTTGCATCCACAAAGGACTTTTAAACAGGCAAGCTGGAGGTGAAAGCAAATGCCCCTAGCCCCACGAGTGTGTCTGTGGGGGTGTTTATAGCAAATTTTCTTCATTTTTAATTTGAATATGAGCCTGCTTTTCCCTGTGGAAACCCAGTCCTTGTGGGTAGTGGCAGAGAGAGAATGAGATTTTTAGAGAAAACCCCCCCAGCTCTGCCCATGGTCCCTGGGGACACACGCTGCTCCAGCACAGGGAAGAACACCCACGGGGGAAGAAAAGGAAAAAAAACATCAGAAAATGAGGGGGGAGAGCTGAAAGGCTGGAAACTGCTCATTTTTATTTTTATTTATTTATTTATTTGGCATGCTGCTGTGCTCAGCATCCCCAAAAATGCCTCATTTCCCCCCCATTTTGCAGGACACCAGCTGGCTTCTCCTGTTGCTGAACTTGCCCTCTTTTTTTTTCTATCTATATGTATTTATATACACACACACCCATCTCTCTGTGTGTGCCTGCAATTTCCCCAACCCTATCTCTTTTATTTTTTTTAAAGTGAGTTGATTTTTTCGCTTGATAATCCTTTGAATGTCTCCTCTCTTCCCCACACAAATCCCCGCAGCTGTTAGGACTTCAAATCCTTCATCCATCAAGAGAGGCAAGGAACGAGGAGGGCAGTGGGGGGGGAGTGAAAAGGTTCGCCTGGCACGCACAGAAGCGGCAGAACCTGGAAAAAGGCCCCAGTGATGCGGTCGACGCATAAAATGGGGAAAATTTCTGGCACTCGTCATATCATTAATCTGTCTAAAGTGGCTTTGATCTCTTCTGCTTTAATTAACTTATAATTATAATGTGATTATATAGATTTTTTTTTTTTCTGCACAAAGTGGTGGTGCAGAGGGATGGGTTCCTTCCGTCCATCACTGTCCCCACAGCACCCACATGGTGGCATGGGGACAGGTGGCCCTTTCCTCAATGGATTTTGAGCAGCCACTGGGGACTCCTGCTCCTAAGCACCTTCCAAAAGGCTCTTTATCAAGAAAACACTCGCGGTGGGTTGAGTTTTGGGGTCACAGCTGGCATGAACAGCGGTTGTACCTGGGAGCTGTTGAGCTCGTTGCGATTTTTGGCACGTTGCAATTTTGCTGTGAAAATGTGATTTCGTGAATTGGTCAAATTGCTAAAATGAAAAGGAGAGGAATTGGGGTGAAGCAAATGGAGCTGCCTGAGCATCCCCAAAAACCCTGCACCAAGTGTAGCCCTTTACAAGAGGAACCTCAGGAGGACGGGGACCGGTTCATGTAGCCAGACGGAGTTCTTGAACCTTATTTTGGGATCTATTTCTGTGTTCCTGCTTTCAGTCTCTGCATCCTCTGATTGCTTTAGGAGCCTGAAGGCAGGTATTTGGCTTTTGCCAGATGAGACACCTCTGCCGTGCGAATTGGTTCCTGTTAGGAAGAATGAATGGGGACCCCAGGGCTAAGGATGAAAACAAAAAAAAAATAAAAGCATCCTTTTTGCAGATGTCAGTGCATTAGCTGTTGGAATGGGAGGGGTGGGACATTGATGGGTAGTACGGTTTCATCATCATGTTGGATGTTACCCCTTCAGATGATAGAGATTCCCCAAAAACTGCTGTCAAGCAGCTGCTTTACACCGGTGTCTGCATCCGTTAAGGGAAAGGAGTGTGCAGAGATTTCAGCTCGTGTGGTTTCCCATTTGCTGTTTTTTCCCCACTCATTGGAAGGTTTTTGTTCAGGGGCTGGGTTTTGGTGCAATGGGGAATACAGAGGATAGAGCAAATTTGCACCTCAGCGCTGCCTGTGGAGGTGCAGAGCTGCTTTGTCCTGTTTTTTCCCTCGTTGCCTTTCCTCATCTGACTGACCTGGTGGGTATCAGAGCAGGAACAGGAGAGGGGAGGTGTATGGAGCTGTGTTAACTTCCTACAAAATACGGGGTCTCTTAAGCAGCACCTGCTAAATGCAGAGCCCAAATTAAGGTTGGGTTGGGTCTCATCTTCTATAAGCTCCATGCCTGTTTTCAGCCCCTAGCATGCCCTTGACATGCTGCTTTCTGCTCCTTTTCTCATCACCACTGATGCACAAGTGGTTTCTGCATCCAAATTGTGAATTAGCGTAGGCGGTCGAACGAGCAGGTATTGATCTGCCTTGCACACCTGGAACTTGCTGTGCCTGGAGTGGCCCGTGGAGGAGGCAAAGGTGGGCAGGAGAATTAGGGGGCTTAGCAGGTAATGCCCTCGGTGGGCTGTGGCTCACCCTGGCTAGCTCTGTGCGAGGAAAGCCAAATGCATCCCTCCAGAAACCTCTCTGCGTGACCACGGGCTCAGGGCAGGGCCGTTCCCTCAGCATCCCTTGCTGCTTGCAAACTCCTGAAGTCAAGAACTATCAATGCTGTCTATTCAAAGTGTAACCTCACAGCTGGGGCATCTATCACATCACATAATCCCCATCCTCGTGTGTTAGAAAAATAAATCGCCAACTCCCGTGTTTCTCCAGCTGTCCTCCCTGCAATGAGCACTTGGGCCTGCCAGATGCACTCAGAGCTGGTAGCAATGGTGAGAGGCTGTGATTCGGCTGGAGAGGGAGAGAAAAAGTGACATTTACTTGAATTCATACCATTCTTGGTGCTGAAAGCGTCTTGCCCTCAAATCCATGGGCTGTTACACTCGCCAGAGTCCAGATCGACCTGTGCCATCTGACCACGACGGGATCGGCCGTTTGTCTGTCTGCACTGCGGCCCCAGCACAGGAGGATGGGTGGAAGTAGTGTGCGCTTGTCTGCGCAGCCCAGAGAGTCAATTAAAACGAAATGCCGATTGATTTTTGCAATCAGCATTTCAGGAGGATTCCTGTGTTCACTTGACTGAGATAATCAGCAGTGTCAGAAACCTGGAACTGCGCAGCCTTGGGGGGGAAGAGTGCAAAGCTGTTGCGCTTCCCATCGCTTGCATGGAGTTGTCTGAGCAGGGTAATGTGGCCAAGCTGCACCTTGGCATCTCCTGTGGATGCATTTGATGATATTACGTCTTTTGGAGCATGGAAAATTCAGCCGTTCCCCTCTGTTGCAGTGCGGTGATGCCCAGTCCCCAAACCCCATCTTGTCTCTCCACACAGAAGCCCAGCAGGTTAAAGCTTTGAGGAGCTCGGGGTTGTCCCAGCTGTTTGGGAGACACCGACACCAGCACCAGGGTGGCCATGGGTCCGGGTTGAGCTGCTCTGGCTGGGGAATGCTGGTGGCGAGGGGGAGCACGGGGCTGTGCACCTGGAGAGCCGCTGCGCTGCCCATTTCCAGGACCATGACCTCTCGCTGGAAGATGCTCGTGGAGCAAGTTGCAATGAAGAGCTCATTCGCACCTGCCAGGCAGGGCAACAGGCAGCTGCCAGCAGGCAAAATGCTGTATCTCACCCCGAAATGGTGTTTATTGGTGGCAGACAGTGCTGGGACCACTGTCAGGTGGCATAGGTGAGACTAACAACCAAGGGACAGAGCCTGTTCTCATCTTCAGACCTGCTTTGTGCAGGCGTTGTGCAAAGGTCCCACTTGCAAACAGCAGCAACGAATGCACTGGGATGCATTGATATGTCAGAGTTATAACTCAAAATGAAGGAGCTGGCTTCTAAAGATGTATTTTGGTCCCCAGGCAATTTTTGCTAAATCTGGCATTGGAGGCAGACTTGCATGGGTTTTTATTAAGGTGAATAGTGCAGAGGTTTGGTACATCCGGAGGGGTTCTTTCAAGCTGGCTGGAGACACTTCGATTGAATTATAATCTATAAAAATCCAAATACTTTGCAAAAATGCTGCTGGTTTCACCAGGGTCCCATTTGGGAAGATGGGTCCAGAGAGAGCAGAAATACTTTGTTTCATCTTTTCTTTCAAAAATGAAGCACTTTATTTATTTATTTCCCCTGCTTTGAAGCATTTGGTTTTCAATTTGGGTTTGAAATGTATAAGAAGACATTTCAGAAAAGCCTAAACTGCAGCTTTTCAGACAACCCAGCCTGCTGCTCTTGGTGGAGTTTTTCTCTGGAGAGATGGAGAAATCTGTATTTTCTTTGAGGACAACAGTGAAATCCAATTTCTGCATTCGCGGGACACAGATTTCTGAACTCGGTGGTTATCTGCTCGGGATAGGTGCTGCTTGTCAGGCAAAAACCTGGATTTCTTGGTGCTGCATGCAGGAGATTACAGGCATCCCAAATGACTCATAGCTGAGCAGATCACTTTGAAAAAAAGAAAACCAGCTCCTCAATTCCAGGCTCTTTCTTATATATATTTTACATGAGATAAATATGCATATTTTTGGTTCCTAGAAGCAGATGACAAATACTGAGTTGGTGACATTCCACCAATGGCTGTGAATTCGTTCTGCTTCTTGGCCATCAGGAAGACCTGGTTGGATTTCCACCAGCTGGAGCACTCACCCATTAAGCAGACCAAAACGGAGTGAATTTGCAATATTTTTAGACAGAATGTATTGAAATGTGCAGGGTAGGGGACAGGGAGGGAAAATGGACATTTTCTTTCATTGCCCAAAAGCATTGGTTCAAGTGCAATTTGGCCCCGATGCTGGCTGGGTGGGAGGTATGGTGCAATTAGCAAAGCCAAAAATACGGCGTTAAATGGGAATATTGGGCCAGGAGAGATGGAAGCTCCCAAGCACAGCAGCAATTTTCATAAGCTGGATAGAAGCCATCAGGGTACGTTAGGTTGAGAGCAAGGGGTTTTGTGGGCTGGGAGCGGTGCTCGGCCCCAAAAATACATCTGTAGCTCTGTTGTCCATGGGGAATCAAAGTTATTAACTAAGAGGAGTCCGTGGATATAGAGAATTGAGTTTATTAGGTGAAAGGACTCTTTCAGCCCTGGTAACAGCCAAAAGAACCTGAATATTCATTGCCTTATAAGCAGCCGCAGGAGTGTGGGATGCTCCCATGCAGCAGAGAAGTTGCCGCAGGCTTGTAGAAAAGCTTATTTTTAGGAAATCCACCCTGAATCGATGCGGAAAGCTGGCTGTGCAATGACAGCTGAGGTTTAGCCCCCAGGGAAAAGAAAAAAAAGTTACCAATGAGCATCGCCCATCCAGGAGATTGAGACTGGGAGCAAAATGCAGGGGGTAAAGCAGCAGGTGCAAATAGGAACTCCTATTTTCATGGGAAATTGGGATGGAGAGGGGACGGCAGGGGTTGTGTCCATCCTGCTACCTCCTCCCCAGCCAAGCCCGCTTCCCTGCATGTGCCCAGCCCTCGTTGCCTTCTTATTCATCATTATTAAGTCCTGAAATTGGCCGAAGACAGGGAAAAAGGTGCCAATTAGAGGCTTTATTTCAGCTATCTGTCTTCCTTTCAGGCGCTCAGCTTACAGGAGCAGGACTCGCTGCAAATGAAGAAAGACTTAAACGTACCAGAATGACTTACAAAATGTTTAAATAAGATTTCCATCCGTCTTCCCTTTTTGACCGGGTGTTTCGGCGTGATGGGAAGAGGATGATTTACAGCCCACAGCTCCCTAATGGGCTTCGCTTCGCCTGGAGGCTTCGAGGAAGGGGGGGGGGAGGCTGAAGGTTAATGGGCTGGGGACGTGAGCTGGCACTGCGTCCCCCCCCTCGAACCTTCTTCTGGGTGAGCAAATCCATCCCAAAATCTTTCTCTGAGGTTCACGGCCCCTTTTTGGTGCTGAGGCTGATTGGGTGGGGATGCAGCACAGGATAAGGCTGGAAGTCATCAAGAGGTTCTGCTTTGCTCTTTTCAAATTAGGAAGAACAAATCCGCTCCAGGACCTTTCCCTGCACGCCCATGTTTAAAATTTTGGTTCCTTTTCCAATGTGAAGAAAAAGAGTGGGGGGAAGAAAGCATGAAACTGTTAAAGCAGAAAAGCAGAGTGAAATGCAGTGACTGAACTGATCATTTTTTAAAAAGCTTTCAGTATTCAGTATTTCATGAGGTTATGACATATACATATGTATTTCTCCCCTTATTCAGAACAGACCCATTTTGCAGTATCCTGCCAATCTTCTTTGCAGTTCTGTCCTCCTGGGGCAGAGCTGGGCATTAGGAAACAGAAATGAGCAGCATTTTGTGATGCTTTTAACCCAAAATGGGGGTGGTGGTGGGCATGCTTACACCCCTTAACTCATTTCTCTCCATCACCTCTAGGGTTATTCTTGACGTTTGTTTTTTCTCCCAGCTGAATCTCAATTAAGAAGATTTGCTGGGGCTGACTTTATATGGGGCAATGCAGGAGTCTCTTGCTTAATGATTTAGCTTTAAAGGTGAAGTTTTATCCCCAAATTACCCCTTGGCAGCAGCTTTTCCTGCTGTTCTGCTGTGTAGCTTTTGGGCTGAGCATCTCCCATCACCCTGACTGAAGTGTGGCACAAGGTGTTGTGGGGCTCTTGCAGCCTTTGTTTAGGCTATGGGGACCATAAAGATGTGTATTTACACCCCCAGCATGCTGCAGTCTCAGCTTTCATTAAAGCTGCCAGGGCTGCAGGTTGGTGGGGAAAAAAAAAGAAAAAAAAAAGAAATAAAATCCATCTACTGGATGGAAACCCTGGAGTTGCATTTGGGATGGGGTGCCAAAATTAAAATGCTATGTGCAGGCTCCAAGCCCCCTCACGTACTCTGTGACACCAGAAATAATATGCCAAGGCAGATACTGGGGGAGAAATTGAGAAATCTGCTGCATGGTGGATGGTTATGCAGACACCTGCGAGGTGTCGGGATGTGGGAGCAAAGCTTTTGTCACTGGAGTCCATCCAGCTCCATCGCTCTTGCCCCAACTTGAATAAATCACAGCTCCCTCGGTGTCTCTGCTTTTCCATACTAAACCTGAGGCACGGGGAATTTGCTGAAAGACGTAATATTTAAAGGCTGAAGGATTTCTGCTGCTCGAACAGCCCGCTGTGCTTCGAGAGCAGTGGAAGGAGAGGGCAGAGCAAATCCTCCGGCGACCGATTGCAGAGCCAAGATCATCAGTAACAGGAGCGAAAGGAGCCGGAATAAATCTCACTGGGAAATTAATGCAGCTTAGGAAGAGACAGGAAGGGTCGGGGGGGAGAAAAAGTCCATTTACTTCATTCGGCGTCTCACTGCGAAGCTCCCTAAGTGAATGAATCTGAAATAAATCTAAAGCGAGGGCTCCGGGAGGGAGAGCGTGGTGAATGCGATTCTGCTGTCCCAGGTGAAGACAAAAGCTGCAGAGCGATAATCCAAGTGCCTGTGCACTGGCTTCATCTCACCTCTGATTTATGCCATCCCCTATGCACTTACCCCATCACACCTTCCCCTTCCTGAGGCCAAATTCAGCTTTCCTCCCCAAATTCCTCTGCGTGAGTGGGTGCAGGGGGTAGATTTGTGCAACACTGGCTTGCAGGGGGGTTGCTTTCCCCCTCTCTGCTTCTTATTTATAGGCAGCCCACGGGGGCTGAACATCTTAATATCGGGGCTTATATAATGCCTTTCGTGCCAGAGTGCTCTGCGACGTGGGAGCGGCTTCACCCACCAGCAAAACGCAGCCGTGCAGGAGTGGGAAGCTCCTGGGAGAGTGCGGAGCATCATCAGTTCAGGGGGAGATTTGTGCTAATGAGACCATTTGGTCAGCCTAATGAGGCAAGGGTGGCTTTCTCCTGCATGGGACCGCCTGTGGTGCTCACCCACCTGCTGGAGCTGGGGAAAGGGGAAGGTTAACGGTGCCGATGTAGGAAGAGTAGGAGGGGAGAGGTTTATCGGGAAACTCGGTTAGGCTTTTTGCTGTGCTTTGCTTTTATAACACAACTCCTTCGCACCGGTGCAGTGACAGGTCCTGCGTCATCGTGAATCCGAGACCATCAGAGGTAGGATCTTCTCCCTCCTGTGATTAACCTGAGCCCAGTGAGGAGAGGCAGTTGGCTGAATTTGCACCCTTGAGAGCTGCTGTTTGGGCTCTCTGGATTTCGAGGAGCAACCCCACTCTTCTTACAACCTTTGGGGCATTGCGCCCTTGCTGGTGGTGCAGATGTGCAGGGGAACCAGGGTGCTGAGCCCCGATGCTCCCGTAGCAGGAATGGGGCTTTCTAAGCACGGAAAAATCCCATTAACTCTGTCCCTAGGGGGGCTGAATTCGTTACTGGGAGATGAGGGATTGATGGGCCTGGTCCTAAATGGAGCATTAATGCATTAACAGCACTTCTGCGGAAAAGCAGCGGAGCGGCGGCCACCCTAATGCGATTTCCCAAGGCTGTGGCAAGAAGCCAGCAGGCACCAGCGCAGCCGTTTGTCCCTCCTGGCCCCAGATCCCCCTTCAGATAGCTGACACCATATTCGCTCCAACTCCATGCTCTTGTGCACCTTAGGACGTGTTTCTCAGCTTTTGGAGGCATCCTGTGCCTGGCTGGGTTTTTTTAATTCCCCTTTGTATTTGCATGCGTTGAGGAAAAAAAAGCATTTGCCTAAAATATTTTTGCTCCTTGTAAATCAGACTGGCGTGTCCTTGCCCAGGCAATGCTGAGCTAATCAGACAATTACTGCATGATGGATTTTAAAAAATACTCAAAATCCAAAACAATATCTAGCAGAGGAACTAATTTGGCAAATGTTTGACTTGGACACCGTAATTCTCCCCTTTCCTTCTCGATGTCAAAACCGGCGCTGGCTAAATGGACTTTGAGTAATTTCATATTAATCAATCTCTTTTTAAGAGGAGCTCAAAGGACATTCAAGGCCAAGGATGGAAAGGAAGGCATGAGGCCAACTTAATCCCTGGTGCAACACTGCCAGCAAAGGCAGACAGCAGGCACGAAATGGGCAGGAGGCAGGGAGGTGATGGGTTCCCTGCATCCCTCCGGAGCACAGCGTGCGCTGAAATATTTCCAGAGCCAGCAGAGGAACAGTGGAAACACCGCGTGATGCCTGTATGTCCAGCAGCAGATGTGTGGGCACCCGGGTTTTAAGGCTGCTCTGTGTACACAGCCTGCTGTAGTGAGAACAGCCGAGGGTTACCGGGCTGACACACAGGTGGTGTCTCCCCAGGAGCTGCTGCAAGCAGTGTCCAAATCAGAGGTGTTCTTAATTGCAAGAGGAGAAGCGATGGTGTTGCCTCAGGAGGGAGGTGCTGGTGCTCCACAGCAGGGCATTTCTCTTCGTTTTACTTTATTTTATTGTGACGCTGCAATCGAGCCCATCCACCAGCTGTTTGCAGATGTGGCCACCTCATCTGTGTGGAGATATGGCCGCAGCCTCCAGCTTCAGCCTGAATTGTCATCAAGCACGAAAATCTTGCTTTAGGTGAGGCTTAATGCATGCGAATCCTATAGGAGCACAAAACAGCTTTATTGCTGCTCCTTTCCCTGCTCCCCCACTGTTATTTCCCCTCCCAAACACTGAAATCAATTACGGAGCTAAAAAAAAAATATGCATTGAGTAGGTGTAGCCTGTCTTCAGCTTAACTACACGGATCTCTTGCTTGAGTCTGTGTGGTATTTCTAAGGCCACCTTGCTGTAGTTCTCCTCGAGGCTTTTCATTGATTTCTGTTACCGCAACATGGAGCGTCACGGCTGGGTGAGCTGGAGAAATGCAAAGTGCATGCAGTGCTTGCAGAAACACAAATTGCATGTGGTGTTTATGGGGCTGGGTGTTGCAATGCCTGTGATACATGGCTCACCCAAAGCTATTAAAAATGCTCTGGATCCATTTTGGGGTAAAACTGATGTGGAGAACTTTGGTTTTCTCCATGCTGGGGCATCATCCAACCCTTCTTTGCTTCAGCTTCTGCTTGCTTGCCATCCCCACCCGGCAGCTGGGTGCTCGGTCACCCATCACTTATCATCAACATCATCATCTTATCATTGTTACCATCACAATGTTATTGCCATCGCATCATCATCACGGAACAGGCTGCCCAGGGAGGTGCTGGAGTCACCGTCCCTGGGGGTGTTCAAGGAAAGGTTGGACGTGGTGCTTAGGGACATGGTTCACAGGGTGACATTGGTGGTAGGGTGATCTTGGAGGGCTTTTCCAACCTTAATGATTCCATGGCCAAACCCTGGTGCCATGCCAGCATGAGCCAAGAAGGCATTTTCTCCTTGTCCCAAACAATTTTAATCTTAGTGCCACTGCGCTGGGCTTTGGAGAGATCAGGACAGAAGGCAAAAGAGGGGAAGTTTCTGCTGGATGTTTTATTTTTGTTGGCAGGTCCTCCTGGCAAGGCAATCACCCAGCCCTGCCCTCTCCCCGGGGAGGAGGGAAGCAGCTCTGCAACAACGAGGAAAACAGTCTGCTTTTGTGCCCAGCCCTTTCTCTTCCTTGGCTGCCGAAGGATTTACCAATTAAACGGTTGTTTCGGGTTCTAAAACCACTAATCAGATCTGCCAAAAGCCTTAATGAGAGCTTTTCACTTCCCTTCCTCTTTGTTTTATTTTTTTTTAAAGGTTCATTAAAGATCCACAAAGGATGGAAACGAGTTTCTCAAGCCACGCTCCTTGCCCCAAAATAATTGCCCGGGCGGCTCTCGCCCAGCCTTTGCCGCCGCTCACTAACCTGCCGAGCTGGTGGGAACTGGCGAGCAGACACTTTTCCCTGGGAATTGTTCTGCTCTTCTTTTCCCTTCCTCCCTCCCCCCTTTTTTTGGTGCATTTTGGGCCTTTTTCCTCATTTTTTCTTCGTTTTTCCTATTGTGCATGCAAAGGGAAAGAGCCCTTGGACAGAGGAAGGTTGGAGCACGTTGGGTTTGACTCCATCCTTGACCTCCAAAATTCTCCGGGACATTTAGCTGCTCTTGTTATGGTTTCTCTTGCTGTTTCCAGCCTCAGAAACAAACCTCTCCCCAAAGAGCAGAGCCCTTCAAGGGTAGCAGATGGCTGATGAGGAGGAAAGTCGTGGGCAGAAGGATGCAAATGATCTTGGATGTCTTTGCAATATTCATCTCATCAAGGCCGTGCAGCTGGGGAAATGCATCATCCAACTTGGCTTGTTGCAGGCTCTTCCTCCAAGATCACCCAGGTTTTGGGTGTTTAATGAGGGTTTCACCCTATTTTAACACCATGTGGTCACTATCACACATGCTAACAAAGCACTAAAGCTCCACAAGAAGTGTTTTGTAACACAAGTGAGACTTTTCTGGAGATGCTGCTCCAAAATTGAAATTGCACCGTGTCCATGGGCAGTTCTGCAATATCATCTCCTCCAGCAGCTGGAACAAACCCGCAAATTTCAGGATGTCAGGATCGCTCCTGGAACTGAAATTCCATGTTTTGACCAACACTAATTACGGGGTGTCACTGTGTGCTGCTTGTGTGATCCGCACATGTAGGTGCTTCTAAGATCTCCAGAAAACAACAATTTCTACAGTTTAGCTTTCAAAAGTTGGGCTTACTGCAGCAAGAGGATCTGCCCACATCTTCCTAAAAGAGCGTCTTGCTCCTGGACCTGCTAGCAGCTGTTCTAAGTAGGCAAGGATGGCACGGTGCTGAGCAGATATATTTTAATATTAAAGGAAAAACCGTAATAACATATGCAGAAATGACAAGGAGTTCCTCAAAGCTACTTATCAGCTGCAAAACTTCCCCAGACCTCTTCAAAACTGCAAAACTCTGCTCTCAGATGAGCATATTGCACATTTAATTCTCTCTGCACAGATTTCCTCTGCATTGCTAGGCGGCTTAAGATACTTTAATGTGTGCAGCAAAGGCTTGTGGTGACACATGTAATTAAGTCTTGCAGAACATCCTTCAACAGTAGAGATCAAAGCAATTTGCAAAATAAATGTGTGTCATTATCTCAACTTTACAGGGAAACTGAGGCTTAGAGAGGGGAAATCTCCCAGCAGACAAAGGCTGGAGGCAGGGAAGAAAAGCAGGATTCCCAAATCCCCGTTTTGCTGACGAGGCGAAACTGTAGAGCGCTGAAATTTGTGAGGAATGTGTTTGGTACACTGCAGTGAAGGCTCCAAAGCAGGGTGTATTTCAGCTAGAAAGAAGCAACAGACTGAGATGCAGACAGATTCTCCCCTCAAAATGACGTCTTGAAAGAGAGACTTGACTTGCTGCATAGGAAGCTATTTTAAGGAGAAAAGACAGCATTTGACTGTGTTGATGCAAGGAGCCCCATCTAGCATGAACGAACTCCTTCTGTCTCCAGTTCTCATGCTATGAATTGGGGTTACCCAACCTGTTTGCAACCCGTGGCAGCTTCCCCAAAAACTTCTGCTTGCTGCCATGCTATGGCACCTCCAGAGACCACATCTCCAGGGTGACAAGGAAATGTAGGCTGCACCTACGTGCTGCCATGCTCAAGGCTCTCCATGGCCACGTTGGCCAAGTAGGAGTGGAACACACCCGAGTGGTCCCTCAGGTCCCCATTTCGTGACCCTTCATGGTGGTGATGGGCTGCAGACAAAACTTCTTGCTCTTGCTCCTCCTTGAGCTGGATCTACCACTTGCCCACCCAACGATTTGTTTCCAACAGCCCTCAGTATAGCACCCCTGTGCTTTCTTTGCCGTAATTAAATTTTGCTTTGCAATCACACACACACAAAAAAAGCCTCCTGACAACCAGTGAAAAATAATTAGCGGCACATTGTGTCATTAAACACTAGACTTTAATTAAATTGCATAGAGATAACTGCCTCTAACGACTGGAAGTCTGGAGCCTCAAGACAGCTGAGTACTCAGCAGAATGGAGTAAAACACCTCATAAAATAGACGAAAGTCGGGTCCTTTCCTCTGGTTGATAAAGCACCTGCCAAAACAGGGCATCACATTGCAACTTCCACCTGAAAATAGCTTATCATCCCTTTTCCTTCCCTGCTTTTTATCTCTGTGGAGCTAAAGGGCATTTGTCAGGGTGAGTATCACCCTGGGAGGAGGAGCTGCTCTTCTCAAGTTGGCTTCTCTGTGTTTGGCAACTTTTTTAAGCCCCCTGCCTTGGGAAAAGAGGTTTCCCCCTGGCCATGGGGTGGTTGGACCTGGACTAACCATGACAGCAGCTCTGTGGAGGTGACCCATGAAATCTGTCAGCGTCATGTGTTGGTGGAGGCTCATACTAGTGGTGGGTTGGCTTCTTGGAGCGTCTAGGGCACCATGTCTTGTTGCTTGCCCACGTCCTTAATGGCCTTGAGCTTCTCTACTTGAGATTTCCAACTGCTCCTGATCCATTTTCAAGGTCGTCTGGGGTCCCCTCACATCTCTGACCCCTTTTCTGGCCATGCACCAGCTTTGCTGCCCACCTGCAAGTCTCCCTGCTCGGGGACTGTTGGGGTGAGATGGTGCCGCTCCTCCTGCTTGCAAACTTGGCGGGGTGTCTGTGTATGTTTAGTGGGAAAAAAGGGGACAGTTGGATAACGTGGGGTGCAGAAAGTGCTCCCAGGCTTGCACTTGCTTTTTGAGCCAGAAAACATTACGTTTTTCTAGGATTTTTGCCTTGCCCTAAATACAATTGAGATCCCCCCCATTGTTGGCCCACCCTGATGTTTTATGCTGACTTCTCCAAATGCGGGCACAAAGCACAAGCCTTCTTCCGCCGTGAAAATTTAATTACTGCTTTCTCGCATGTTTCTGCCAGACCTATAAAAAGAGGCTTATCAGAAGTGATAAGCCCGGCGTCCTCGGGAACCGCACCGTAACTCAAGCACAGAGCAGAAATGCAAAGGGGCAGCTCCTTTTGTGGCCTTTTTCCAACCACCTTTTGCTGGCAGTGTTACAGCGAGGCACTTTGACAAGATGCAAATGCCCAAGATTTCCTTTTTCCCCTTTTAAATAAAGTAAATATCATTAAAATTCAACTGCTTCTCCATGGCTTTTTGCTCTATCTTCCATCCTCACCTCTTCCAGCTGGAGTAACGTATTTTCCCCCTACTCCTTTAGTTGTCAATCAAAACTTCTGTTGAGAGGTTTATTTTTAAGCGGTCCCATTGCTGGTGCAAAGGAGCTGAAAGGATCTGTGTTGGGCACTGCTGGTGGCTCTTTACTTGCTATCACGTTGTCCCTGAAAGCTGCCCCTTGCCTTCACCAGCGAGCAGATGTCTAACAAAATCTCCAAGGAGAGCAAAAATTGAATAGAGAAAGCAATAGGAAAGAGAGAGACCTCCGAGAGTGCATTTTCTGCAGATTCCTCAAGGTGTTTTTCCTCCTCGTAAAACTGCGGTTATGGACCAAGGTTGTGTCTCCGAAGCAAACAGCCGTGTGCCGGGCAGGGGTTGAGGATGTGCCCGGAATGGGGATGTCTGATAGCAGAGCGCAGCATTGGCTGTGAAACAGCTTGAAGAGGGCAAGGTCTCCTCTAAAAGGCTTGAAAACCCATCGAAAAGCAGAAATCTCTCTTGGCTATCACTTCATGCTTGAGGCAAGAGGTCGCACAGAGCAGTTCACTCCCAGCCCCTCTTGGCTTCCTCCCCGCGCTAGCTGGATCACGCTCTTTCCCTTTTGTCTCCTCCTTGTTTCATGGCAGGTTTCGGAGGCTCACTTTGATTTATTATTGCTGTTTTTTTTTCTCTCAAATGTGCCAGAAACGTGGTGCTCCTGCTCCCCACTCCTGTTTCACCGGGGCCAGCAGCAGGGTGTGAGCTCACAGCAGCACAGAATTTACTATTTATTGTTTTCCGTTTGAAACACTCCTTATGAAAAACACTTTTTTTCTTTGGCTCTGCAAAAAATACATATATGCATATATATGTATATACTGCTTGTTCCTCTGTTTGAAGCAGAGATGTGCATGTGTTGGGGTACAAGGTGGGCTCAGCAGGACCTGGCTATTCTCCTGCATCGTTTAAGGCCAGCTCTGTATGTTTTTCCTTGAAGAACTTGGCTGCTGGCGCCACAGCTTGTGCTGAAGCCGAATTGTGCATCCAGTCAGCCAAACCCCTACTGTCTTGACAGTGCAGTTGTTTCCCTCTTGTAAAATCTGTCTCTTTTTCAAGGTCATTTTTAGGCTTCTCAAAGCAACGCTTGGCTGCACAACCTTTACCCGTGAGGCTTCTCCCAAACTGCTGCAAACCAAGCAGGGTGGCTCCGATGTGCGGCTGAGTTTCTGTGCTGGTGCAAAACGGTGCTGCCTCTGCACTTTTGCTAGAAGGTGTTTTTGGAGGGATTTGCTCCTGTAGGAGCGATCTGGCATGAACGGGGCCTTGTGGATGTCCTCGAGCTCCGGCTGGGACGGGCAGCGATGAGCCATCTGGCAGGCTTTGCATGCAGGCAGGTAGCTGGCAAGGGCAGCACATGGTGCTTTCAAAGGAAGGGGAATAAAAAGGCACTTGGATCAGCCTTGCAAAGTTTGTGTTGTGTACTAGAAAGTCTTTTTTTTCTTATGCAGGGTTGGTGCAAATGCTTTCTTGCAACCCTTGCCCTGCAATCTACTGCTGCGGAGGGCAGGAGTGCCAAATGCAGGGGCTGCTTTCAGCATTGCACAGGGATAACCCCTTGAACTGGGGGTCTGGCTTTAAATCTGAGCTGCCCACCTATTTCTACCCTCTGTACCGACCTCATCGGGGAAGAGTTTTCTTTGGTTTGAGGAGATTGGGATGAAAATAGGGGAAAACTAGTGTGCTTCTGACCAGGGAGTAATAAGACAGTACACGCATTTGCCTGCCTGTGCCCATATCTATGTTTGCTCGGTGTTTTATTTACTTCATCTCACCCAAGAGGGGAAAGGTGATTTGTTCCTTGGGGGAAGCATTTATAAAGTCTTGCCTGCCTTGGAAAAACTCGTCTCTGAAGAGTGATTGCCAGGATTGGACTTATTTATCCAAGAGGAGAGCCTGGTAGAAAGGATATTATGGGTCTGTGAAATACAAAGTAGAGGAAAGATGAAAAATCAGGTGCCAGCAGTCCTGTAAGAGGAGAGGAGTGGGTGACTGAGGAACATTACAAAAACCCTCCAGGGAAAAACCTGAATTGATAAAAGAAACATTTCGTGCATCTGGTCCGTAATGAGACCACGTGCTGCCCCACTCCAGTTGTCGATGCTTCCTCTTCCAGCTCCCTTAAATCCAGGCCAGTGGGTGCTACAGTACAGCCTTGATTACAAAACCCAGAAAAGTCTATTATTGGGGAAAAAAGAAGGTGATGCAAGCCTGCTTTTAGTTGCTGCTCACTGTGAAGCAGCAAACTGCTTTGATTTGTGCCAATTTCCCCCGTTTCTGATGCTGAACCGTGTAGTAGCATCTCATATCAGATTTGGGAGCGGGTGAGGGGGCTGCCCCCTGTTTTACAATGAGAAAAGCATCCCCGCTCCCTCCCTGATGCCTCCAAATGCATTTTGTTATGCTGTTTCCATGCAAACTTCAGCGCAAGTTTATTCTGCTCTTCTCCAGGTACTTGGCAGTGAATGGATTTAATACTTAACCACAGCCTATTCGCACACCTCACCTGCCTGAGGAGACACAGGGAGCGATTTGCATATTTATTAAATATCTTTTTGCAGGATACACAAACCGCAATATTATGTCTTGCTCGCGGTGCTGGCAGGTGCAGGCTGGGGGGAGAAATGCACTGTAAAAACTATGCAGGAAGCCTTGAAGGCAAAACAGGCAGCGGTGCCCGAGCAGCCAGGGTCTTGCTTTTGCTCCCTTCTGCGCTGTGCTCAGCATCTGCCATGGGCAAGGGTTGTGGGCAGAGATGCAATTATTTTTCCTAAATTTGGCCACAATTCTCACATTCTGGTGTAGTAGTGACAAAATGTGGAATCCTCTTGGTCTTCACCAAAAAAAAAAGCTCTTTTTTTTTTTTTTTCGTGCAAAAAGCAACAAGCTGACCCGTTAGGTGTTTAGCAGATCCAGAGCAGCGTTGTTGGGTAGCTTGTTTTAAGCCGATTCTCCTGAGGAAACCCCTCTTCTGTGATTGCTGCTTGTCCCTCCTCTTGCCCCAAACCTGAAATTTGGGACCAGGCTGGTTGGTTGTCCCAAAGACCCCACTCTGAGTTTTTTTTTCAAAAAAGCATCCTTTCCCCTACCCTCACCCATCCCTTGCCACTCGGGAGGCTTGTGCTAAGGAGATGCTACAAACCCCATGTGTGGGCTCATGTTGCTCACCTGGATGTTAAGCAATCAACCTACACGTCCTCAATCCAGGCTAAAAACACACTTTTTTTGCCCTCCTGCTTGCAGGAGCACTCACGAACCCGGCTGCTGGGAGAGCTTGCATAATTCACCTTTCTTCCAAGGCACACCAAGCAGAAAGCAAATAAGTTGCTGCTGGGGTTGGGGGAAGCAAGCACACAAACAAGCAAATCCCATTTGCACCTTAGGGAAGGAGCCTCGGATGTGTGGAAATAAATGGAAAATGTGGTTGCAAACTTTACCCGAGCCTGAATTTCACCTGTTTGTGTCAGCACGCGTTGCCTGTTATCTGTATTTCTTGCAGGGTGATGGACAGGGCTTGAAGTCAGCATCTAGAGCAGAAAACAAATGCTCTCTTCCGAGATGGATGTATGCTCCCCGCTCCACAAAACATATTATGTGCCCAAGGTGATACAGACATTGTAAGAGCTCCCCTGACAATATGTAAAAATTTATAGTTGCTTCAAACCTGTTCTCTGTGCACTGCAGATTTATGGGCTGGGGAGGTAAGGCTGCATGAAAGTAAAGTGGGGAAGGGGCTGCACGAAGAGGGTGAGAAGGAGAAACATTTGGGTTTTGTAGATGGCGCAACTCTGTCCCAGTAGCGATGGTGGCTTGGCGCAGATGTGCGTATGAATTGCAGCAAAAAGAGAATTTATTTTTTTTAAAGCTATTTTTCCCATGGTGAAGGTTAGGGGCAGTTCTTTCAGGCTGTGGATTATGCGTATTGAGCTGTAGAGGGAAGCAAACTTTGTAGAATGGGATGTGGAGAGAGCTGAAGCGGCATGGATGGGACGTGAAACGCAAAGACGGAGGAGAGAGGCCTGGGCAGCACTGTTTTTGCAGGGTTGTTAACACCCAGGCCTGCACCCACTGGCATCTCTGTTGGAACAGAGCACAGCAGCTGTTTGCTCCTGTGCTGGGAAGTGCCTTGAGCTCTCCCCAAAAAGCCGCTTGCTCCGATGCAGCCCAGGCTTGTCCCAGTGACGGGAACCCCTCTGTGCCCTTTGGTGGGGATGTGCTTGCAAATACCCCTCTTAACAGCCCATGCAACCTGTGCTGTGTAAGCCCTGGCTCAGCCTCCCCAGAAATGCAAGCAAGCACCCAAAGCTTGGGCACAGCGGAGCAGGATGCTGGATGCAAAAACGACCTGACAGCCTTTTCACTTTGTGCAGCGCAGGCGAGCAACAGCAATGAGCATCGGTAAATAAATAACAGAGATCTCCGCGCCGCGGACGGCAGTGGGGCTGGATTCTGCTGACCCTGGTATTGTTGCTACCTGAAGGGAAAAGGGCTCTATAAAATATTGAAAAAAGGTAATAGAAAGCCAGACAGCATGACTAATGGCATGGAGAGGGAGGTGGCTGGGTGCTCCAAGCACGCCCAACATCGCTGCTTGCTGCATTTTGCAAAGCTCGTAAGTGTGGCTGTGCAAGGAAAAGTGCAGCAGGGGACACACTCCCAAAATATGTTGGCAGCCCAACTGCCGGTGGTTTGCAGCCATCTGCAGCTGCCCCTGAAGCGGGTGGAAGCCATGCTCAAGCTTTTAATTTTAAATTTTTATGTTTTATTTTTTGCTTCTGTGCTGCGATGTAGATAAGGCCATTAAAATGTTTCAGGAAACAAAGTGTAACAAGATGCACATTCAGGGGGGGGGAGGACTAAACAGGGAACCATGTATGGATTCGAGGCAGCTTAAAGCCCTCTAAGAAGTCCCAGAGGAAGTGGCTTTTGTTCTGTCCGCGTGTCCGTCTGTCCTGTGCTGTTGCTTGAGGTTGGAAACACATTGCACAGGCTGGGCTTGGGGTGGTGAGATGCCTGCAGGGATTTTCCCCATTGCATCGGGCAGCAGCTGGGGTCTTAGTGCAAAACTCAGAGCTTTGCACTAAAAGTTTTCTTTGTGCACGTGGCCCTGACCGCAGAGATGGGAGTTTTATTGATTTTTAACAGCTGCCAAGTTCCAGCTCTGCAGAATAGGGCTCAGGCTTTTCAACTGCAGTGCTTCAGGCTTGCTCCAGTGGCACGGACAATACCCCTCCTCTCTCCTTACACAGGTCCTGCTAATCACAGCAAATATTTTTTACCCCTTTCTTTGTGCTTTTCTGGGCACCTCCAAGATCCTTGAATGGTGGTGGTCCCCAGGGGCTCACAACTTACCCAAAAAGACCTGGGAGGCTGCAGGTTGCCTTGACTGAATGCTGGCTCCCTCCTTTACCCTCTCAATTACATGATAATGTGTATTAAAATTACAAATGTATTTATAGTCTCTATTTTCTCCCCCAACTCCACGATTTTTCTTACAGCTCATCCACTGTAACAAATTCGACTTCATAAAGTGAAGGCATGGGTTGTTATTACCTTACAGAAATAAACGGGAACCGCCGATCTTTATTCCCAGGCCTGGCATTTGTCTCCTTGAATGCTTAATGTGGTTTTGGTTGACACTTCGGATTTGTTCCAGTCACTAAAGACAGCCACAAGCTCAGCTCAGGGGGCTCAGGTTGTATTTTCTCCCTCTCCTCACTCCTTGCAATGGATATCGCTTGCAAACCCCATGTTATTTACTCTCTGGAGGGATGCCCCATTGCAAACCCAGCATTCTTTGTTCACCTCATAGATGCTCCATTGCAAAACCCAGATTGCTTGCTGGAGGGATGCTCCATTGCAAACCCCACACTATTTTCTTGCTGGAGGGATTCTTGGTGGAGGAGATGGGGATGTAAGCCCTTTTTTGCAGACCTCTGCACTCCTGGGGGGTTATTTTGCAACCCTTGAAGGAGCAGAGGATGCTGCTCTGGTTTTGGTTGGTGCAAGGGCAAGGCAGCTGGCAAGGTATGAGCTGGGAGAGGGCTCGCCACAAATTTTCAAGGGTTGAAAGGGGTAAAAGCCAACAGGACAGACCCAGTGGGGGCTGAAGGGCATGGTAGGGTTGGGATACCCAAAGTCAGCAGGACCTGGGGCACTGTCCCATGAGATGGGATGGGACAAGCTGCAATTCTACTGCCCATGAGCCCATTTCCACTTCCAACCCAACCACAGCTGCCCCCATCACAGCCAAACACCCCCTCACGCTCACCACCCCAGCACCAAACCCAAATCTGTCTTTTTTTGACACCGGTTGCAAAGCTGCTGTTGCTACAACCCGACACCACCATGCCCCTCCGTGTGCTGGATCCGTCCCCTCTCTTCCCAGGCTGCTGTGTCAGCCCTGGCCTCTCCTTTTGGAAACAGCCCAAATGGGCATGCAGGGGCTCCAGCACCCTGGAGCAGCCATTTGGGTGGGAAAATGCAAAATCCACTGTTGGCAGAGCATCCTTTTTTCATCCCGCATTATCACAAGGTGCTCCATGAAGTCTTTGCTGTAACTACTTTATTTTAATTTTTGTGCAGCAAACGTGGAGGTATGATGGGGGAACAGGCAATGGCTGTTTTCTGCTCTTGTTTCAGCGCTTGTTCATTTTGATAATGATTTTCTTGTTTTCTACTCATATGTGGGGGAAAAAAGCTGAACCAAGCATTCAGTGTGGCTGCCAGCATTGGCAAGATCAGAAAAAGATCCTAAAGTTATTGCTTCATTTTTTTAACCCATTTTCAAGGCTGAGGAATATATGAGAGACCCTGATTTGGCACTACTGTTGTTTTTTTTTTTTTTCCTTCTTTTTTTTTGAACGGGAAGTATTGGAGGAAAAGGGAAAAATGCAGCATTTTTGCCTGCATCTAGCATCGATTGGTAGCAATTAGTTTTGTGAGCCAAAGACTTGGAAAATGAGTTTAAAATTAAAATGCATGTCATCCTGCATACTGGGATGGAGGAGGGAAACAAGCCAGGGAAAGGGTGCCTGCAACTTTTAATCTTATTTATATCCACCCCTTGGCTGTCATCAGCCTATTTATGCAGCTGTGAAGACGTCCTCTCAAACGTCTTCCATGTATATATATCTGTACATGTGCACTTGTATATTTATATAGCTCCTGGGAGGATTCGTTTTGCAAAGTGATGGGGGATGTTTCACCAGCTGAGGCTGGGCTCCTTCCACCTCCGCTGCATGCAAACTGCTTCTCCCTTCTGGGTGCTTTTCTGGTTTTGAGGCTGCCCAACGTGTATTTGGAGAGTTTTTAGCATTGTGGGCTGGTTGAGGTGTGCTCGGGACGCACATCCCATTAGGGTTTCCAAAAGGTTCAGAGATCAGTTTACGTTAAATTGGTTCATGTTTTCCATTTCCAAGCTGGAAGCCTGTTTTTCCCGTGAGCCTGGTGTAAATCCCATGGGATAGATGCTCCCGGGGTGATGGGCACACTGGGAAGAGCACAGCCCCCACAGGCAGTGCAATTTTAGGGCTGGCAGCACATATGGGGGAGAACAGTTGTTCTGGGACGGACAGAAAATGTGAAGGGTTCCTGGCACAGCCCAGGTGTGGGTGAAAAATCCAAGCAGCTTCAGATATTTCATCTCAGAGGCAGCTGAAATGTTTCAATTTTTTGTTTTTTTTTTTTTTTTTGTTTTTTTTTTTTAATCCCCCCCCTCCTTTTTTTTTTAAGGCAGAAGCGAGGGATTTCTGAAACAAAATGTTCTTTCCAGCTGAAAAACTGAAACCTTCCATTTGCAGGGAGGGAGAGAAAGGCCAAGCTAATCCTTTCAAAATACTCACAATTTTTCTAAAAAACATGACATTCAAGCCCAGAAAACCTCCCCGAGTGACTTACAGTTGTGAAATACTGCAGTGTTTTGAAAACCAGGGGTTTTTTTTTGCACTCCCCCAGGTCTTTATTTTGGTGGAAAACAGAAAATTCAGCCTTAATATTGACTCATGGGCTTGGGGGAAGGGATGGGGCTGAATAGATGGGGACGTGCATGCTGGATTTTGCCTGCATAGCCTGGACATTTCTCCCTCTCCTGTAAGCACATCATGAGCTATAGGATCCCCTTTTGGTGCATGGATATTTATATATTCTGGTGAGGCTGCACCTCGAGTACTGTGTTCAGTTTTGGGCCCCTCGCTACAAGAAGGACATGGAGGTGTTCGAGAGAGTCCAGAGAAGGGCAACGAAGCTGGTGAGAAGTGAGGGAAGTGGTGGAGTCGCCATCCCTGGAGGTCTTTAAAAGACGTTTAGATGTAGAGCTCGGTGATATGGGTTAGTGGAGGACTGGTTAGTGTTAGGTCAGAGGTTGGACTGGGGGATCTGGGAGGTCTCTTCCAACCTAGATGGTTCTGTGATTATGTGAAGAAATCACAGTGCTGCAGCAGCCGATATCTCACACTGGTCTGTACTGGTGTGAACTGGGAGGGACTTCTCCGAACTGGTGGCTGCGGTGGGTTTTTAGTCCTTTAACTCAGAGCAGGATCAGCCTCATTGAGCCATGCATGCTGGGTGGAAAGCTCTGCCTGAACACAGCCCTATTGCCCTCTTTATTTTTATTTTTTAATATATTTTTTGCATGCAATGTGTGTTCAAAATGCATAGAGCCAAAAAGCACGCTGGGGAGAGAGTCGTATATCAGAGCATTACCGAGAGCGATAATTTAATGAAAGCAAATACCTGGACTCGTGATTACACCGGAGTGGGGAAATAAGGACTTCTTAAAAGCATTAGCCACTGGCACAGATTTATATGAATAATTATGGCCCAAATATCAACCTAGGGAATTATCCATGGTGGAACCAAGGCAAGGAGCTGGCCTAAATAAAACCCAAGTATTTTGGGGTGTATAATATTGCAGTATCTTGAGGTATATAATACAGTAATTTTGGGGGGAATAATACCTTAATATTTTGGGGTATAAATTATATATCCTCTTAAAGACTCGGGGATAAAAGCACTTCTGTGTAGTGGCTCTGGTGCACGCAAGCACAGCTGCAGGTTAGGGTGCTCTGTGGTTTGCTTCTGCCCTTCTGCGTTGCTGCTGGAGCATGTTAATTATAGCATATTAATTATATGTATTAATTAAAACCTGGATGCGGTGAACAGCCTGTTGCTTGCATGACATGGCCCTTTTGCTCCTCGGGCCTTCCGACTGCTTGACCTGCCGAGGGAGGAGGAAGGCATCGAGGAAACAGCTTCGGTTCCCTGCCGGGGTCAGCACGGCCTGGCCGGAGTGGGATCAGCCGAGGGCACCCAGTGCTCGGTCAGCTGCCAAAAATGAGTGCAGCAGGACGGCAGGGCTCCTCGCGACCGAGACAAGCTCGAGCTGAGCCCAGAGAGGCTTTGAACCAAGGAAATGATGCGCTGGCTCTGGCTCTGAGGAGAACTTCAGGCAGAAATAGCGGACAAGCTGCGTTTTGGGAACACTGCTGTTTCATTTTACAATGGCTTTTTATTGTTAAAAAGGGATGAAAATAGCTAGAACTTTTGCTACGGCAGCAAAGCAAAGCATTTGGGGTTAAACACAGTGTGTTGGGTTAGCCTACAGTGATGCTTTTTTGCTTTCTGACTGCTTGCGGTTCTATTTTTGATGGAATGATGCTAGCAAGGGTCAGAGGCGAACCGGCAGTCAGGGCTGGGAAAAGCAGGGGAAGATTCTCCTTTTCTATTGGGAATCAGGTAGGGGTCCATAAATTAAGACCAATCTTCTTTTCTGTAGAGAAAATCGGGCTGTTTGAAGACGGGCAGAGTCTGAGGATTGGCCTTTCTGCTGCATCCACGTCGGCTGATGCTTTAAATCCCGCCCGATGTGCTTCTTCCCCGTGGCAGCACAAAACGTCCCGGTTCCTCCTCTCCAGCCAAGATTCCGCCAGAACTCTCTCTTTCCCATTACATCCAAAAAAAACCCAACAAAACAAAAAAAGCCACAGGGATGGAACAGGTGTGCAAGGGATCCGATTTATTTTTGCACCAGGTGTCAAACCAAAGGCAAAGGGAAAATGAGCTGTGTGGGAGCAGTGGCATGGGGTGCATTTTTGCAGCACAAAATGGGGTAATTAACCAAGGAGAAATCCCCATTAATGTTAACGGGAATTATCCGCAGCTAATTACCCCTCTGTGCTGTATCTATGGTTGTGTGAAGCGACTTCATTGCAAGGGCAGGTGCAGGAGGTGGTCACCGGGGATCTGCTGAGATTGTGAAAGCATTTCCTTGAGTTTTTTCAACTTACAGGGAAAACTTGGTTCCTTCCCAGACCTGGCGAGGACTTTTTTCTGCCTAGGAAGACCTCAAAAATGCCCATTTTAGGGTTACTTGACTCCCCGCAAAGGGCAGGGGGGGACGGGCAGCACAGGCAGACGAAGCCGTGTGCTGCTCTTTGCCGATTTCCTCATTAATCTTGATTACGGAGCCCTCGCGCTGAAGTTAATTTTCTTGTAGATGCATATCAGTCATGTAGCTGGGAATCTCTCACACGCTAATGAGGAATCTCAGCCTCGACACGTTATTACTCTGCTAATTAGTACACAGGCTTCTTCTGGAAAGGTCAGGAGAGAGGAGCTGAAAAACTTCTCTTTTCACAGCCTTTTTTGTGTCAAATTGGGGTCACCGTCTACAGACGGAGGAGACGCCTGCAATTCTCTGCCCTGGATTTAAGACGCTCCCAAAGGGCACCAGAAACACTGCTTTGGACCTCGTTTTTTGGGCCAGATCCATCCACCAAGGACAGGAAGGGCATCGGCTGCTGGATGAGGCTGGAAGACAGCGACTCCATCCCCAAACAGGGATTTTCTGTGATGCTGGCCTGTTGCGACGGGAGCAGGCTGTGGGAAAGCCCTTGTTCTGAAAACCAAGCCAAACGCAACCAAACCAGCTCCTTCTGCTCCTTTCCAGGGGCTGTCAGCTGAGTGCCTTCACCAGCCGCTGAATTCACACAAAATTAAAACCCAGGCAAAACCCAATGAAGCCAGACACCCAATACAAACGGCAATATTTTTTTTCCAACAATTTACATCACTTACTGTCTCCTCTAATGTCCTGGGATCCGGCTGACGGCCCGCACGCTCCTCGCTGTGTTTTCTTGTGCTTCAGTACTAAATCTGGAGGCTGTCAAAGACGTTTTGCCTGGGGAAGATGGCTCCTTCTCTAAACGTTTTGGGATGCTCGGTTCACGCCTCTCCTGGCTCACTGCTCCTGCTCGGGGGGGTCAGAGCTTTTGCACCCAGAAAGCAGCTGCAGAGCTGCGAGGGGATAAAATTGGGGTCAAGAAGGATTTGCGAGGAGCAGATATCTCACACCTGCCCCCAAACTTCCCCTCTTCACTGCTTTTGTCTGGGTGGCCCTTCTGCACTTTGAGCCTCATCTCTGCCTCTTGATGCATTTCGCCTATGGGCTACAGCATCCAAAGCTGGAAAAAAAAACGCTCCATGCCCCTCCTGAGCATGGAAAAGAGAGGGGCACAGAAAAGGGGATGCTGAGGGATGGAGGCTCAGCACAGGAAAGCAAGAGGAGAATAAAGTCTTGACGGAGGCATCTGGGAGCTGCAGCTTGTCCAGGAGCTGACAGCACCCGTTGGGTCAAGCATGGGTGGCTGTGCAGCTCAACTCAGCTTCACCCTGGGGCTGGCTGTTTAGGGAGGTGTCCTCGGGGTTCCCACGTTGGACAGCCCTGTGAGCATTGTTTCTTCCTCCTCTTGTCAACGATAGTCCTGTGAGACTAAAGAAAATGTGATGACTTTGAGAGGGGGCTATCAAATCTGCCATCAGATAAAGCGAGATTTGATTTCCAGGCATCCCCACACAAAAGCACGCCCAGCTTTTCCTGGTGAATGAAAGGCTATGGGAGAGAAAATCCAGCCCATGCAAAGGAATTTCACCAATTAATTTATTTGATTTAATTTGTTTTGATTTGATTTTGCACTGACCTATGCAGGGCCTGATTTCTTTTACGGCGGTTGGTTATTTTAAGAAAGAAGCCATAACCCAGTGGATTTTGTCCGACTGGTGCTGCTGGTTGTGCTGGTCTCAGTGCAGAGGCTGGTTTTTGCAGCTGGGACCCCTACGGAGGACGTTGGGGGGTGTTTGCATGAGGCTCGGTGCTGCTGGAAATGAGGGGAGTTCCTGGGATTTTGAGAAATGTCAGGGTGAAGCTGGGGTTGGGGGCTGTGGGAAAAGGTGTCGGGGACACAGGGCAACCCCATGGGACTGGGCAAGTCAAAGACAATTGCAAAAGATAATTTTGCAATGAAAACGTCCAGGAACTAATTAAATGTGGAGAGCTGGATGAAAGCAAGGTCATCTGCCATGGAGGGCCACGGAGGGATGCACATCCAGGCCAGCGCATAATTGGGGGGGGGGGGGGGGGGGGAACAGCCCCAGGGCCGGATCCTGCTCCTGGGGGCTGCGGGGAGAGGGGAGGCGCTGAATGAAGCCGGAGCGAGCCCCCTGCGCTAGGGGGATGGCTGCAAACCGCTGCTCTCCAGCTCCCTCTGGCTACCCCAGCCTGCTCCCCCCAGCCCCTGCCTGCCTCCAGCATCCCCTTCTGCACCCCACAACCCCCCCCCGAGGTACAGCCCCTCCCGTTTTCGCAGCCATGCACCCCCAGCCACCTCAGCCCCCTTCCTGCAGCCCCCATACAAGGCACAGCCCTCCCCCCATATACCACGCACCCCATACACCTCGCGCTCTCTCCTACGCCCTCTATCCAAGGCACAGCCTCCCCTGCATCCACCCCTATACCATGCACCCCCATACACCGCCCCCTGCCCCCCCCCACACCGAGCACCCCCTCCTGCACCCCCTTATAAAGCACAGCCCTTTCTGAACCCCCATCCACCACCGTCTGCACCCCATACAAAGCACAGCCCCCCCCCCCCGCACCCCTATATTCCGCTCCCCCCTGCATCCCCATCCAAATCACAGCACCCCCAACCCCCGCATCCACCGCCCCCCCCCCCCCAGCCTCCATACAAAGCACGGCCCTTCCTGCACCCCTATACAACGCGTAGCCCCCCCCCCCCCCCCCCACCCCCATATAACGCGCAGCCCCTCCAGCCCCCCCCATCCACCGCCCCCCCATCCAAATCACGGCCCTCCCTGTCCCCCCCCCATCTTAACCACAGCCCCCCCGCCCTCCCCATCCTTTGCCCACCCCCCCCCTCCATCCAAGCCACGGCCCCCCCCCCGCCCCCAGCCCCTCCCCGGGGCCGGACCGGGGCGGGCTCAGCCTGGGGGTGGGGGGGGGGGGCCGGCAGCGAGCCGGGCTCGGGCTGCGAGCACTCGGCTCGGCTCGGCGGGACCGAGGAGCGGGGGGGGCACCGAGCCCAGCCCCCGGCCCCGCCGCCATGCCCCACGGACCCCCCCCGGGTCCTTCGTCCGCCACCACCACCGGGCCGGGGCAGCGGTGAGCCCCCATGGGGCGCCCCCCCCCGCGGGCACCATGCGGACCGTGAGCCCCCTGCCCCTCTGCCTGCTGCTTTGGGATCTCCTCGACCTGGCGCTGGGTGAGTGCTCCCCCCCCAAAAAATAAAAAACGGGACTGCTTCTAACCCCCCCCCCCCCCAGCCCCGGGATAACGGGGGGAGCCGCTCCGCAGAAAGCGTGCGGTGGCTCCGGGCTCCGCATCTCCCCCCCCCGGGGGCTTGGGGGAGGTGTTGGGGGGTGATATGGGGGGGTAGGGGGGACAGGCACCCGGGTCGGACCCGGTAATAGGGCAGCCGGTAATAGGGTACCAGATTTGGAGCCGGTAGTAGTAGGGCAGCCAAAAATAGGACACCGGGTTTGGACCCCGTAACAGGGTACCCAGTGCGGACTTGGTAATAGGGGAACCCGCTGATATGCAGCCAGTTTGGATCTATCAATGGGGTGCCAGGTTTGGACTGAGTATTAAGGTACCCATTAATAGGATGCTGGTTTTGGACCCCTTAGTAGGGGGTTCGTTAATGGGATATTAGGTTTGGACCCATTAATAGGACATTTGTAAATAGATCACCTGTTTTGGACCTGATAATATGGGAACCCACTAATACAGCGACCTGTTCAGACATATTAATAGGGTACCAGATTTTGACCTAGTAAAGGGCACCCAGTAAGAGGATACTGGGTTTGGACCCGTTACTAGGTCACTTGCAAATAGAGCACCCAGGAATAGGGCACCCCCACTGGCCCCATTAGTAGGGTACCTGGCTTGGATCCAGTAATAGGGTACCTGCTGATAGGACACTGTTTTTGGAGCCGGTAGCAGGGTATTAGATTTGGACCCGTTAATAGGGCACTTGCAAATAGAGCACCCAGTTTGGACCCATTAATAGGGCACTCCCAAACAAGGCATTGGTTTTGGACCCATTAACTGGTACGAGCACTGGAGCCGTTAACAGGGCACCCATTAATAGGGTACCTGCTAAGAGGACATGTGGGGGCACCCCAAACCCTGCAGGCAAGAGGGAGGGGGTACCCAGCAGGGAGAAGACCCCCCCCCATCCAGCCGGGCTCCCAGAAACCCATTGCAACGCCTGCTTTGCAGAGGTTTAATCCACCCCCCCTCCTCGCGTCCCCTCCCCAAAAGTGGGGTTCCCAGGAGGCAGAAATGCACAGGGCAGGAAACTTTCCCCTCCCTGCGCTTGGAGGCTGCGGGGCAGCTGCTTGCTTCCATTTCTGGGGGTGTTCAGAGGCACCGGGTTCACGGCCCCCCTGCGCCCACCCAAGCCACCCGCTGTGGGGTCTCGGCAGCCGCTGTCCATGGGAGGAGCGCGGCAAAGCCCCGGCTGCTTTGCAAAGCTCCGGGAGACAGAATCGGGTGGCAGAGCTCATTCGGCACTGCTTGGGTTTGTTTTTTAATTTCTAGCACACTTTTTCCTCTACGGAAAGCCGCCGTCAGCTGCTGCAGGGAGCGGGGAGGGGGAGCAGCGGCCGTGCTCTGCGGGCTTGACACAAAGGAGCTGATTCTTCTCTGGTTTGGGATGCCGGGGCCCCTGTGGCTTGTGGATTGCACAAAATCATCCTTTGGGGATTGCACCCAGTGTGGCCGTGGCCATATCCCAAGCCGCGGGTGGGGATGCGTCGCGCAGCTCTGTGCCCCGTGTCCCTCTTTGCTCATCCCCGTTTTGGGGAGCAGGTGGAGGATTTTCAAGGAACAATGCGTCCGCAAGCTGTCCGTCACCACTGCACGGAGCCGTTTTCCTCTGTTTCGCCTCTTTTTTTTTTTTCACAATTGCTCTTCCGCTGCCGATCTGGGAGAATGAGTGAGTGGATATGGGTAAACCAGTGCTTGTGACATGGATTTGGGGGAAAAAAGGAGGCAAAAGTTGTTTTCCCATGGGTGCGGAGGCAGCCCCTGGCAGGGGTTGTGCGTTGGGAAGTGATGCGAGAGGAGGATCCTAGCATGGCTCCTAAGCTGGCAGTGTCTCATGGACCCAGACTCATACTTCCATGAACCTGTTGTTGGCTCTTAAAATCCCACTGGGACTTCACTGTTTCCCCATATCCCGAGGTTGAGCTGCTCAAAGCATCTCCTCGCAGGCCCTTGGTGGAGAAATGCTGTCCCAAAACCCAGTGCTTCCTCTCTGCTTTTAAAGCAATAATAATAATAAAGATAATAATTATTGCCATGCATGCCCGTCACAATGCTCCGGCAAGCGACGGAGAGCTGCTCCCGAAATTCAGTGGGCAGATGGCTTTTCCTTGGCTGACAGCATCCTTGGCTGGAGCTGCTGCCGACCTCCGCGCGTGGCGAGGGAGGACGTGCCCAGGGAGGTCCTGCCCCTCGCTTGCCAGGGATGCAGCAGGATCTGGCTGCAGCCCCCAGGAAGGGGACGCAAGCTCCCGCTGCTCTCTCCCACAAGCGCACGTGCCCTCGTGCTCAGCATCTGCAACGTTCCTCCAAAGCGACGCTGGCAAATCTTGTCTTTTTTTTTTTTTTTTTTTTTTTTTTTTTTTTTCTGTAGTGCCATCTCTCTGTATTGCATGGTGCGTGCTCCAGAGCCACTCACGTGCATTCTCTCCCCGTGCTTTGCCCCGTTGCTGCCCCGTCCCAGGGCACACGAGGTGTGCTGCTGCATCCTCTGGCGGAGCAGAGTGCCGGGGCCCATCAGCAGCCCTTCCACTCCGGCACAGCATCTGCGAGGTGGGAGCCTTTGGGGCTTTTCCATCCATTGCCTTTTCATAAAAAAAGCCCTTTTGTTTGCCCAAACGAAGCTGCCTGCTTGCTTGATGCGCGTTAGGTCAGCTGGATCCTTCCCAAAGCGTTATGCATCCCTCCGGGAAGCTTCACCCACCCACAGCACAGCTTTTTTCCTTTAAAACAACCTCGAGCTCTCCCTTTGGCCAGGAAAAGCTGCCTGGGCAGGGCTAAGTGGGTTAAGGAGCCGTCAAGATGAGAAAATGAGGGCGGATGCGGGAGGTGAGCGGTGGGACAGTGGCTGACGATGGAGCCGTAGCCTCGGGGCCCCTGGTTTTGGAAAGGCAGAAAGCCCCATCTGCAGGCAGGGCGATGGCTTCTTGGCATTGCTGAAACCCGGGCTGGCTTATTAGCTGGCGCTCAGCTTGTCGCCTGAAATATGTTCCCATAAAATGTTCATCAGCAGCGGTCGGGTTTGTTTTACAGCCGTGTAAAATCAGAGCTGTGTTTTGCAAACATGAAAGGAGGGCTAAATATGTCAAGTTTTGATCTCAGCGAGATATTTATATATAGCCCTCGTCTTAGCTTTTTACTTCGGCTTCCGGATTCAACCTCTGGTGATGGGGAAAAAAGGGGAAAATTCAAGTGTGGCCTCTTGTTTGAGGCTGCTCAGGAAATTGCTGGGCTTTGCCCCAAAAGGGCAGGTTTACTGGGGCAGCTCATGTTGCGTGCCTGGGACTGGGCTTTGCAGGTTCCTGCCCTTGGGGCTATGCCTGTGCTGCTTCTCCGAGCCCAAATTGCAAAGAAAAGCAGCTTGGAAAAATTCCTTTGCAGTTGTTGTTTTGTTGGGGAGCGGATACTGGAGAAATGCTTCATTTTTCTCCTTTCTGAAGGAAAATCACAGCATGCCACGTTTGCTGGGGTGATGGGAGACACCTGCACGAGTCTCTTGCTTAAAGACAAGAGGTGTACGGTGGGAGGTTGCACAGTGAGGGAGAGGAGGAGCATCCCCTGCACCACGTGGAAGCAAAACCTGCTCTAATTCACCTGCAAATGCATGGCACTGACCTGGAAAACCGTAGTGTGTTCCCACCAGCCTTTCTGCTCCTGCCTTTCCCTGGCAAATCTTGCATTCAGCTCAGGGTCACCTCATTTTTATCCTTTCCTACCAATTTCTGTAAATTCTGCTTATTGCAAAGCCTCTCGCCGTCCGGGTAAATCTGTGTTGTGGAAGCAGACGTAGCACCTTCCAAAAACCCTCCTAACCATGCTAATTGCCCTTCTCCTCTCCCAACTAGGCCAATTTTGATATTCCCTTCTCTCTCCCCACCAGCTGCATTTTGTAGCAGTTTATAGCTGCCAGCTTGAATCCAGAGCACTTTCAAAAAGCTGTAAAGCAGGCAAGGATCTTCCCCTCGCCTTGTACCTTTCCCAGCTAACAAGCAATTTGGGGTACAGGGATACTCTGTACTTCATTTTTCTCTTACACTCTCATGCATTGAACCCCATTTCTGAGGGTTTCATTCATTGAGCCCCATTTCCACCTGGCTGGTGGAGCTTAGTTTTGGGGCAAACCCCCCAAATTCCCCTTTCCTTGCTGCAACAGGGAAGCCTGTGGAGTTAACTGGCACCTCCAAAAAACCTAGAGGTGCTTCAGGGTTTGGCTTTAGGCCTGGCTGATTTTCTCTTTCTGGAGTTTGCTTTTTTTTTTTTTTTTTTTTTTACCAGATTTTGGTTTCTTTGGACTCACGTGGGTCACAGAGTCTGGGAGAAATGTTACCGCCTTCTCTGGTGTTCCAGACTTGTGTTACACGTCCTGGTTTTTCTTCCAAGAGCTAAGCAGCCCCTGCTATATGCAAGCTGCTATATGCAGCCTGCCAAACGCTGTATGCATTGTGCAACACGCCGAATGCTGTATGCAACATGCTAAGCAATACACATGCAATGTGCTAGATTGTATATGCAGTGTGTACAGTGCTGTATGCTGTACACATTGCAGCCCTCCTGCGTGCACTCTGACTTATGGTGCCTTCAAGTACTTCCAGGCAAGGTCTTCCCTTCCCTTGGGTTGCATCCAGGCTTCAGCAACATGCAAATGCAATTGAGCTCCTGCATCGCCGTGTTAGTTTTTATGGAGCATCCACGCATGACCCTCATTATGCTCTTGTGAGCCTCTCCTTCCCATGGAGACGTTTTACGGCTTCAGACGCCCCACCTGCTTTTTTTTTCTTTCTTTTTTTTTTTTTTCCTATTGTCATTGCAGAAGTGGTCTTTTCTGACAGAAAATCCTGGACTGGGAACGCTTGACCGGCTCTTGCCTTGCTCCTTCTGCAGATGGAAAGCTCTCCACCTGTTGGGATAAGAGCAGGTTTTACCTAATCCCCATGCGCTAATGGCTTGTGAATCGGGATGGAGCCGGGGTAAGGACTCTGCTAAGGCTCCTGCAGGCCTCCCGGGGAGGTGGGGAAGGAGCTGAGACCTCTTCCCTGGTGAGGATGGCGATGGCTGGGAGCTGCCTGCAACCACGCACAGGAAGGATGAAGCATCGCTTGGGACCCACCACTGATTTGCTCATGGCTTTGTTTTTTTTCCCCCTATTTGCTTGATTTCAGTGACTCCAAGTCAGGCTCTTTGCCCACACACTGGGGAAGAGGAAAGCTCAAGGGAAGGAGCCCCCAGGTCCCTGGTGTTTAGAGGCAGGAGGCTCAGCTCCTGCCTTGCAAACTTCCCGGCTCATAAATCAGCCTGCAAAGAGCCGAGCCGGGAGGATGCAGCTGATGCGCCCGGGTTTGTTCCGTGCCAAACTGCTCTCTTTGCCCTTTTGTTTGCTAGCTGCCGAGGCACTTGGCGTACTGATGGGCTTGTTTTTAACTAATGACTGGCACTCACATTATCTCCCCGGCATTATCTCCTTCCCACTTTTCCCCTCTCCTTCCTAAAATAAACCGTCAATCACGGGCTTGTTTTCAGCACTGGGCTCCTGCTGCCTTTGGGATGGGATTCATCGCCCAAGTGCCAAGGGCAGGCGGGCTCTTAGAAAAGTGCAGGACAATAACCCGCCGCAGTGCTTCCCGCTGTGCAGTTATTGTCACTGCCAGCCCTATATTTTCTGCACGTGGTGGCTGGGAGCGGGCACAAAGCCCATAATAAACAGGTGATTGGGTACCGACCGGCACCAAATGTCAGCGGAAAGAAAGGCAGCAATGCTAAAGAAGGGGTAAATGGAGCCATTCGTATTTTTTTTTCACACTATTTTTATTTATTGATTTATTTTTTTAAGAGTGTGGAGCCATTTGGCACCGGGAAGGTTTGCGTCTGACTTGTTTCCGCTCTCAGATGGAATGGGTTTCATCCCCCCGAAGGGCTGCACCAGGGCCATCCCAATGCTCTTATCCTTTTGGGGTGACCGTCACCTCTCCTGCCCTTTCCGAGGCCACCCAGAGAGTGGCATCGCATCCCTGCTTTGGCATCTGCGATGCTGATGAGTGAACACCTGGGCGGCGGGTGCTTGGAGCAGAAGCCAGTGCTGGAGCCAGTCCTTTGAAATGTAATTAGTGCTGTATTAGCTAGAAGCAAAACTATCATTAATAGGGTCCTGACAGCCCGGGAGAGGGAGGTTTTGAGCAGGGAAGGAGGCTTTCCAGCGCTTGGCTGGCTCCACAGCAAAGCCCTGCCTGCTGGAGATCGCCCGGGGGGCTTTTTGGCTGCCAGCATCACAGGGCTTTACCCCATGGCTCCACAGAGGTTTGGGGAACGTCAGGATAAAGACACATTTCCCGTTGGAGGGATGCTGAAACGGAGCCCTTCCCAGCCTGCAGACCACACATTTTGTCTCTTCAGCTGCCGGGAGCAAATCTCCATCTGCAAAACCCTTCTTGGCTGAAAGACTCAGTGTCCCGGAGGGCCAGAGAACGGAGCAGGGATTTCACTCCTCTCCTACCCAAACCTCTGTATAATTTCCCATTTATATAATGCCTTCAACAATATACTTTGGAAGGGAGGGCAGAGGGGATTAGCGGCGGTTATTCCAGCCCTGCTCCGCCTCCCTGGGCTTGCAGATAAATCCTGCTGCTGCATCCTATCAGCCCAGGCTGGGGAAATGGGAGCTGCGGCTTCCTCTGCTTTGCATGCACTTTTGTACCCGTTTGTTTCTTTGCAAAGTGATTTGGGCAACTTCGGTGCAGGGATGGGAAGGAGCAATCTGGAGGTGCCCCTCAGTGGGGCTTTGCTTTTCCCTGTAGGACCGAAGTGATGGGAGGGATGTGGGGTGATGGGGGGACGGGGCGGTGGCACTCAGGTGTGCTGCCGTCTGTGGAGATGCTTTTTTGGGGAGTTGCTTGGATAACACTGGCTGTGCTGGTAGCATCGCTGCTTTTGGTGGTGGGAGTGCTGGGAAAGGCTGCTCCCCAGGGGGTGTTTTGCCCTTGGTGCTGCTTGAAAGGAGGAAAATGATGTGAAAGGGGTGATTTCTGCTGGCGGTTGTGGTCATCATGGGAGGCAAGCGATGGCTCTGGGAGCCACTGGCTCCTCACAGGGGGCCAAGATGGGTCTTAAATGTGGGAGAGGGGCGAAAAGGCTCTGGCTTCGCAAAAGCACCGGGATCACCCCAGTTTTGAGGTGAGGCAGGGGTGTGGGTGATCTGTGCTCCCCAGCGAGCCTTCTTGTGGGTGTTTTCTTTTGAAAAACGAAAACAAACAAACCAACAAAAAGCCTGCTTTTGTCGGAAGCGGCTTTTTTCTGGAGGAGGATTGCAATGGCCAAGTGATTTCGGCTTCTAGCAGCAGCAGGAACATCCCAAGAGCCAGCAGCTGAATTTGGCTGTTTTTCTCGCTTTTCTCCCCACGTTGCATCGCAGAAGGATGCAGTGGCTCAGAGAGGGGCTGGAAGATTTGGGCAACACCACTGCGGCCAACACCTCAAAATGCATATGTGGAGGTGTTGGAGAGGGGGGTTTGCTCCATGATGGATGAACAATGCCAGCTGGACCTGATGGAGAGTCACCGTGGAACGGGGAAATACTGCTCCAAAAAGGATGCGGAAGATACATCTCCAGCAGGAGCAAGGCACTTCCACTGCCGGTTGGGATTCCAGACAGGCAATCGTTTGTGGAGAGAAAACTCCAGCTCTTCAGCTCCATGCAGGCTGCTGTCATCTTACAACTTGCTTATGTGCATGTAGAGATGAAATATTTTCCACAAGTGCTGGCAGAGGTGGCTCTTTTCAAACTATATCTGCGTCTTACTGCATTATTATGGCTGGGATTGGTGCTTTTTTTTCTTTTTTTTTTTTTTTTTCTTTTTTCTTCTGTTTAAGGAAGTATTTGGAAAGACTTATGTATGCAAACTGGCTGGAGATGGCTGGGTTTCCTTCTGACGGAGAGAGAATTTACTCCGCTGTAATTATAGCGGTGGCGTGGGAACGAAGCCGTGCTCAAGGAAGCCTGGTTTCCAAATTAAACCCCTCTGCTCGCAGAAATACATCTTTTTTTTTTTTTTTTTTTTTTTTTTTCAGCAGGAAAACACATCTGGGTGACTTTGGGATGGGGAATGGTTTTGCTGGGGCAGGATCTGGACATCAGGATGCGAGGGCTGCCCATGCCTCTGGGTTTTCCCAGTGCACCACGGCTGCTTTGTACCGTTTGTTTGCACAGACCCCCCCCTGCCTCCCACCCCCTGATCTGCTAAAAGCTTCCTGCTGTGAGAAAACAACCCAACTCTTTAAAATTTAAAAGGCTTATTTAAACAATGTTATCTCTCTTGGAAGGGAGAGAGCATATTGAATGGTTATATTTAGTGGTCGGTGTAGGACAAAGCAGATGCGGAGAGATTTTTAACACGGGGATGTTAATCACTTATGCCACACTGCCTGGGAGCTGTGGGTATATGCATTGGTGTATAAATATATGCAGCACACCCGTGAGGATGAGGATGGGAGAAGCAGGGGGTGCACGCTGGCTGGGCATGACTTGAACATCCTTCCTTGATCGTCTTTTCACCTTTTTCCACCCCAAAAGGCAGCTGGACGAAGCAGTGTGTCTCCATCTCCATCCCCAAAATGCGCAGCAGGATGGGGATGCTCTGGGTAGGCGGGGGGGTGACGGCAGGATGCACAACCCCAGCCTTTCTGCCCCCAGATGGGACTGGGATGGGAAGCAGAGCATTTTACAGGCTTGCAAATGGGCTGTTTAACAAATCCTGCTGTCCTCTCCCTGCCAGCGAGCTGCGAGGAAAGCCTACCGCATTACCGAGCCTCTATTACCCACCCTCGTGGGAGCACTGAATTAAAGGAAATATTTTATGATCCTACGCTTCGTTATGTTTTATTAAAAGCAGAGCATCGGCCTCCCCTGCCACATTCATCAGATCAGAGGCTCTGTTGTTTTTTTTCCTCCTCCCAAGCTTTCGCTGCTCTTGCTGCTGTTTCCGAAGTAGCCAGTTTGCTCTCGTGGCGGAGCAGGGAAGTCTGAACTAGGGGAAGATGGGGCAGTTGGGGTTATCTGTGGAGGCCCCATTTCCAAATTGCTTGGGGATGTGGAGTTGTGATGCAGAATTAAGGGATGGAGGTGGGAAAAGTGGAGACAAATGCAGGTTGCAGGGAGGTGTGGAGGTGTTTGAGGTATAGCTGGGGACCGGCACGGCCCTGTGAGCCCTCAGGATACCCCATGGAAAAGGTGCTTGGAAAAGCCTCTCCACATACAACACCTTTCCTCCATCTCAGGGCAACCAATCCCACGCTGGGAGGACTGATGGTCTGTTGCAGATTTTGGGGGAAAGACCCCAAAAACGCGAACACTCGCCTTGCAGAGCTGAAGTATCCCTAGCAAGCAGGGCTGGGAGTTTGCCTTATCAGTCCTGTAGATCGGCAGTGAAAAGCCAGCCAAATAATGATGGTCAAGCATATCTGGAAGCAGTCAGGAGACAGAAAGGTATTAATTAGCAGTTATTTCTCAACGGAGCGGAGATGGATAGGGATTAAGGTAACAGCCATGTGCATCCTTTCCGTAGCGGCGGCGAAGTGCCGGTAAATCAGCGTTATGAATCGGTACTGTAAGAGGGAGATATGTTTTAATCTTATTAGCGGCGCGGCATTACTGGGAGAGCAAAGGGATTATTAATCACGGAGCGCAAATCGGGGAGAAGAGGGTGGCTTCAAATTAGCAATCCAGCTTTGTGCAGAGAGTGCCGAGAGGGGTGTCGGAGATGGAGAAGAACAGGCATCAGATAGGGGCTGAGGGGATGGGAGGATGCCAAGGAAAAGGACAAAAAGCCCCCAGCAAGAGATGAGGGTGATGCTGGGGCTGTCCCCTGGGGTGATTCAGTGTTTTTTTGCAGGGAAAAAGCAGCCCAGCTTGGGGGAGAAGGAGCCTCAGTTCAGAGCTGTTGGAAGAACAGGACCATTGCTGCTCTTCCTGCTGGTTTGGGGTCTGGCTGCCATCCCCCTCCGGGAAATTGGGGCCAACCTCTTAGTGGGAAGGTGGCAGAGGGCAGGGGGAGCTTGGCTGTGTGTATGGGGCTGGGTGAGGGATGGAGGATGGACCCTGCACTGGGACTGTGCCAGGACCTGTGAGGGTACCAACACTGGAGATCCCTGGGGATCACGCCTAGGATAACGCAGGACCTACAGGCATCCGTCCCATCCTGCCACCCCTCATCCAGCCTTTGGGGGTCCAGGCTTTGGGGGTTTGGAAGCACTTTGCACTACTGCCCAGCACCAGGCTTTATTTTCCCCTTTTCTATGCCTGAGGTTATGCCCTTGGTGCATAAGTTCAGAAGACGGGAAAAAAAAAAGTTGTATTTTTTTATTATTTGATAATAATAATAATAAAAACAACCCTTCCCAGTTAGAGCGTGCAGGAATTGATGGCGTGGGCAGAGCTTACAGACGGCAGGCAGCAGGGAGCAGGGAGTGGACAGCTCCCTCATTTGTCACCAATCACAAGTCCGGGATAATTGGATTGCCTGCAAATAGAGAAAGAAAGAAGAAAATTCATCATCTTGCTCCCAGTTACCTCCTTCTCCTCGGCCGGCTTGGTGCTGGCACAGCAAAAACCCTTGTTGGGACTCATAATGTGGTGGGAAACCTGACAGCAGCATCCAGACCTAAATCCTCATCCCTGCTCTTCAGGAAAATATATTTTTCCCCCTTCTGCCCGTCCCAAACCTCTATTTTTCCCACTGAAGTTGGACAAGGAGAAGGTTTAGGGAAGATTTTGGTGTTTCAGATGTCAAATTTCAAAATTGCACTATTCTGAGAAATAGAGCTTGTTTCTAGTAATTCCCTTTTGGTACTCACATTTTTCTCTCTCTTTTTTTTTTTTTTTTCTCTTTTCTTTTCTTGATCTCAGATGGTTTTGTAAAGCAGTGGATCTTGCCCTCCCTCCGTCAAGTGGGGAAACTGAGGCACAGGTGGGACTTGCTTCAAAAGGCAGGCTTTGAACTGCTTCCAGCTCTGCTAATTAGCTCGGGCTGGGATTATGCTTGAGCCTAGATTAACAAAGTGAGCTATGGTTTCAAATAATTAGCTCCTGGTGTCATAATCCTCACCCTGATGCAGGGCAAAGCAGCAAAGTGACCTGCTGCTCCAGCAGACTCTCCCCACTTCACACACACAAAAAAAAAAAAAGAGGATTGGGCTCTACTGGAGACTTGGGAACATTTTCCCTAGGTTTCAGCATCTTTAACACATCATGCTTTGTTTGGAGCTTTAACAAACTGGGTTGGATACAAATAATTTTATTTTTTTCCTGTTGTGCTGGTGGTGTTTCCCAATGAGTTGAGTCTACCGGGAGGTTTTGGCTCAGTGGTTTTTTGGTGCTGAATGGAGACAAGACCCTGAGCCTGGTCCAGCCCTGGGGGATGCTCAGGGACAGCAACCGCACCCAGGAATTGCATCTCCCTGATGCAAAACCAGGGAGAGACCAGAGGTGCGAGAAGGGGGCGACCAATGAGATGAAAAGCATAGGAAAAGGGGGGAAAAAAGCATATCCAATTCTTTGCAGAGCAGGCTGGGATTATGATCTGCATTCTCCTTCTCTTACCACTCAATTCTGGATTAAACCCTGCATCTGCGCCAGGGGTCAGGGAGGGGAAGATTTGCTGTGCAGTGAGTGGAGATCAGATCTGCCAGCCTCGCCGTGGTGCTGCTAGGTTAAAACTAACTAAAAAGCAAAGGGGTTGTGAGATTTTAGCATGCACAAACCTGGAGGAGGCAGCTAAGGCTGCAGGGCAGCCAGGTGTCCTGGTCCCGAGCATCAGCCTGCATCATGCCCAGGCGTCAGGGAGGCTCCATGCGCTATTGCGAAGGGTTTTGGGGTGGTTTTGGGGTGTTCTCAGTCTGTGGTGCTCCATCACCGGTTGGGCAAGGTGCCATCCTGCTCTCTCACAAAAGGCTCGACTGGAAATACAATGTGAAAATGCCATGGAAATAAGTGCAAAGTACTGCATTGCAAGGGAGGAAAGGTCCTCACTGCATGCTGCAGCATGTGGGAGAGCTGGTAAAGTACTAATGGGGTAAAATAAAAACGGATCTTTTTTTTTTTTTCTTTTTTTTAGCAAATCTAGAGGTTAATTAGGATCTGCAATGAGGTGCTATTACAAAAAGGAAAAAGCCAATCTCTTCTGGGAGTTATTAGCAGAAGTGGTGCACAGGAGGGAATTATCCCTCTGCAATCGAGGCCAGCGGGGTGGCAGCACTTTGGGGCACGATGCTTTAAGGAAAAGAGAGCTGACAGGGAGGCGAGCCACAGGGAAGCGAGAAATCCTGCAGAAGCTGGGTTTGCCTGACTAGGGATGGGGAAAATTGGGGCAGGAGGGGAGGGACAGGCATTTACAACCAGTGCAGTTTGCCTGGAAAGAGTGTCCTTGCCAAGACAGGTGGAATTTCTCACCCGTTGCACCTAGCCTGATTTTGCCAAAATCTGGCATCTTTAGGTCATGGGGTGGAAATAAAGTTGGCGTGCAAGCAAACTCATTTTGTTTCAGAAGAATCTGCCTTAAATTGCTTGTGTGTGGTTTCTCAAACAGCACGAATAGCAATCAGCCCCGATTTGCATATATGCATACATGCAAACGAAGAGCACGATCTCCATTTTAAAAATGGGGCATCTGGGGCCCTGGCTGACCTAGGCACACTTTGGGTTTTGGTTTTGGCACTGGCAGCTGCTTGCTGGCAAGAGGCTGAGAGGTGCAGGCAGAGCTGTTCCTCCAAATCACTGGCACCGATGGGTTTGGGGGAATTTTGGCTCTGCCAGGCTCCATTTCCCTCCCCTCCTGGACCAAGATGTCACTGAGGACTCTGAAAACTCAGAAAAGCAGTCATGATCTCCAAATCCCCTGTAAATGGGGATAAAGGAACAAGAGCAACAAGCAACATCCAACCCTTCCAAAATCCCATACCTAACAACCCATCGCAGGTCGTGGCCACCAATTTCAGCATCACGCCAACAGCAATAAACCACTTCAGCACGGCACTAAAACACTGTATTTTAATGGCAAAACCAGGAGTGTGAAGATGCAGCAGTAAAGCACGCCCCTGCTACCCCAGCACCATTACGAGATGAGGCGTGCGTCGTACGCCGATGGCTTTAGGGCGATGTGCTGAGCACGCTGGTGGCGGGGGAAGAAATGATAAATAAAACTTTACTGCGCTAGAGTAAATGCTGCTAAACATACTTCACGTCTGCACGGTGGCAAGAGATAAATATTCAATCTATAATTTATTTACGTGGCTTCTCAGCCTGCGCAGTAGGGTCTGGTAGCGGCTAATAAAATAGAATATATCAAGAAGACTTATCAATGCAGCAAACACGACCCTGCTGATAATTCTCATGGGGTGATGAGACTCATCTTCTCCACATTGGCTGCTCTCCTTTGGGTTTGATTTACGGGTTTTGGGGCTCAGCAGGTGTTTACAAGTGGTTTTGGTTGGGTTTCTGGTCGTTATGGGTGTGCACATGAAAAAACGCTCATTGAAGAGTAATATCAGCATGCAACCCATGGGGATGTTGAAATATTTCCCAAATGGATGATATTTCCCATTCATGCCAGTAAGATAACCCCAAAACCCTGCGGCTCTTGGTTGTCCTCTGCCTATTGCTCTACTCCGAGCCTCACTTTTCTTGTGTTATCTTCCAAAATTGGCACTTTTCCACCATTTGGAGCCTCTCTCATTTTGTGATGGGTGCGTTTGGCTTTGCGGTGGCTCAGCTCTCCCCAGGGCTGCTGCAGGTCGGGGTGGGCAGGATGCTGCTCTTGGCTTTCTGCCTGCAGGATTTCCACCATCAGCATTGCACCTCGGAGTTTCTCTCTGGCAAATTGCCTGATTTTGCATAGGGATCTATCTGTCGGGCGTCCAAATGGAGCATCCAAGGTCACCCTGGGTGTCGTAGCAGCGCATGGGCTTGCTCTGGCCGATCACCTGTCTGTTTTGCCAAACTTCCTCAAAACTTCCCATTTTTTCCTCTTTGTTTTGTGGCTTGCCACACGCTGGGTTGCATTGCACAAGACAGCCGTACGTCCTGCTGTCTCCGGAGCAAAAACCCATAACCCGCCCGTGGGAATGACCGATTTCCCGGGGCTTTTACACAAACATCTCGCTTGACGGAGATGTAGTACAAGTGCTAACTCAGTGCCGCGAGTGAAAGAGCCAAGCGAGAAATGGGCTTTCTCATACTGTGCTCCGGTGAGCTGGAACAGCCTTGCTGATGAGCCTTGGCTGGAGAGGCGCGATGAAGACGTTAAGGCAGGTTTTGTTTCTGTCCGCGCACAAGGCGTGTAGCTGCTGGGGATGGCTCTATCTGACGTGGATTTGTTTGTGGGGAGGCACACGCCGGAGGTGACAACAGGCTTGTAAAAAGCAGTTGCTTGCATCCATTTTATTAGCTGGCACCTGGTGAAGGATGGAGCTGGTGTTTGAATAGTCGGTAGTAGGGGAACAGGAGAGGCAGAGGTGGAAATGCTGGGAGGAGGTGGAGAAGGGGCAGAAAATGGACACTGGGGAGGGAGAAGACCCTGCAGCTTCCCAAGTTTCCCGAGTCCCAAATGACCCATTGCATTTGCATGCCCAAAGTGGCCCAAACCCCCTTTTCTGTGGTCAAGCTCATTTACTGCCAGAAGACACAGCCTGAAGGATAGGGAAGTGCTGAAGCAGATGGAAGGATGCCGAGTCCTTGAACCTCATTTATAACTTCACTCTGGGCACGACGGAGGGGGCTGGCACTGCCTGGTGCCTCAGCCGAGCTGGTTTGGGGGCAATAAGGCTGCGTTGCAGAGACTGCTCCCTGTCTGCACCGTGAAGAGCACCTCTTGCTCGGTCCAGGGCTGTCTCCAGAAATTCAGGCCTTGAGACACGAATGACTTTTTCTTCAGACCCTTTCTCGCACATCCTTGCCCATGCTGAGGTTGTGCTGATATGGATAAAAATCTACCCAAAGTGTTCACAGTAGTTTTTTTTGCCCAGCATAACCTATTTTAAGCCTTGCTTTTAATTTCTCTACAGCCTGTGCTGGTGCTGTGCCGTCCCAGGGCTTGGCTATGGGCACTGGTATGCTAGATCCAGTCTGTACCCATAAGAATGTAAAAAGGGCTGCAGTGTTCATAATGAGGACAAAACTGGTCTAAAATTCTTAAGGTGTGTTGGTGTAACGTTTTAGGAAGCCCTGGTGTGGTTGTGCAGTGTTGGAGATGTTCTCTGTGATGCTAGGACTGGCTGCACTCCGGTGGTGTTTGGGGTTTGGATACCATGGCACAGCACGACATAAAGCTTTACTTGTTGGTTTGGGGGTTTGGGTGGGTTTTATTTTTTGTCTAGGATTTTTATTTTATTTTTTTTTTTCTGGAAGAAATGCAAGATTTAAAGAAAAAATTAAAAAGAAAGAAAGAAAGCTGTGAGCAGTATGCAAAAGTCCCGTCTCAGTTGACTTTTGGAAACAGCGTTGGAAATAGTTGTAAGCTTTGTGTTTTTTTTTTGCATTATACACTATTCGGAGTGTGATACGGTGATAAAAATCTGACTGGCAGAGCTTAAAAAGAAAACATTGGTTTCTAGAGTTTGCAAAGATTTTAATCATGAAATCCTAATTGAAGCAGACCCCTTAGGGTCTGTCTGTCCCCAGCAACCCTAATGAAGGGTCCCTCTATAACTGATGACGCCAGTGCCCTGCCTTTAGTGGTTTTCTCAGTTAATCTTGATTTAAAAGGGGTTGAAAGGCCAAACCAGCCACGCTCAATCAATGTATCGATTAAAATTATTGATTAAAATTACAAAGAGCTAACAAGACACGAGATACATCCGTAGGATGGAGGCAGCTTGGTGTAGAGTTCAATGTGCCTACTGCATCCTACTTCATCAGAGAAAAATACTCTGTGTTTGCTCTATATACATTCTCCCTGGCTCTACCATAGATAAGGATTTAGGTTCTGGTGTGGTCCAGCAACCCCCATAAAGAATAATTAGTGGTGCAGCTGCAAAGTGCTTCCTCCTGCTTATGCAAATGGGTGAGGTAAGAGGCATCTAATTAAATGTTTGTACTTTAATACACTGCGGTGTGAAGGAAGATGAATTTTAATTACCGGCTCTTTAATTGTTTGGTCGGCCTGTTAATATCCTATTTACACAGCATTAATACAATTTGCTCTCTGCCAGCAGGGCTCTTCCTTGCGGCAGGAGTGAGGTTTTTCCTCGTGCTCTGGGTGGCCTGGTGACGACAGCTCTCGTGGTTTTATTGCGTGAATAAAGAAAATAAATATAGCACAAATAAAGAAAAAATAGATTTTGCAAAATGCAGCACATTATTTGGGTGGGCAGCAGTGGGTTTTAGGGATGCTAAGCCCTGTTGGTATTTGTCTTTTGTTTTTTTTTTGTAAGGGAAACCTGGAAATTTAAGTAAAACTCATGCACAGCAGCCAGATCACCCCTTTAGGAACGTGAACAGGCTCCCCCCAGCCTCCTTTTTCCTTAGCAAAAGGACCGTCTCCTTTGGATGCATGACACTGCCTCCATCTGTCACATCCAATTTCGCTCGCTGATGTTAAACCTGTGTTAAAATACTTTTTCCTCCATTTCAGTGGAAAAAAAAAAGAGAAAAAAAAAAGAAAAAAAAAAAAAAAAGGAAATCAGTGCAGCAGCTTGCCAGGAGAAAAAGCTCAAGATTCAGTAAAATTTGGCTACTCTGTACTGGGACAGATGCAGGTCCTTCACCAATTCTTGCCCCTCGCAGCCCTCCTGGGTTGGCAGGGAGAGGCAGCAACACATTATAATTGTAAATTGCCTGGGAAGATCATAAATAAGGCATCACTGGAGCTGGAGCCGGGGAGAGAGGGAGAAAGTATTTTGCTGTGCTCACAGGAACGGGAGCAACTGCTGGCATTTAATCTTTAATGAACAAGATGTTGCGAAGTGCTGCAAGTAAAAGCACGTTTGCTTAATGCTCCTCAGCGCTGGCCCTGGCACCGTGTGACATCCACATCCCGGGGCTTTGTGCGTGGCCATGGAGCCTTCGGCCTCACCTCGTGCGCCAGCATCCTCCCCTTGTGCCAGCCGTCATCTTCCTCTGCTTGAGAGTGGGGAGCAGGATTGCCCCCTGCTTGTTTGGGGGCATTGCGAGCCTTTAGCATCCTAGGTGGCTCTTTTGCAAGGGGCAAGGCGCCTCCTCCTCCGGCAGCCACTGCCTTAAATCCTCTAAAACCCTCTGCAAACCGGGGCTGTGCACCTGGCGGATTTCCTTGCGCTCACTGCTGGGTGCCAGCGTGCTGCTGAAGAAACCCAGGAGGGCAAAATTGCAGAGAATAACAAAAAGGCCAAGGAGAGAAAGAGCAGGGGCCGGGCAGGCATCACTTTAAAAGCCAGTGAGAGGAAAGGTGAGGACCAGAGACAAAAGGCTGGAGGAAATGAGAAAGGCCAAAGCTCAAATCGAAGCAGGGAGATGCCAGAGTCAAAGGAAGAGAAAGGAACAGCAGGAAGCAGAGGGAGCAAAAGGAGGAAAAATGATGCAGAGGAGCCCTGCATGGGCTGGGGGTCAGGGGGCTGGTCACTTTTTCCCCTTCCTCCCTGCATTTGCACCCCAAAATATCCTCCCAGCCCCGGTTTGAAGGTGCAAGTGGCAGAAGCTGGTGGAGGGCTCGGTGTGAATTATGCATGAGCCCCGCTAATCACGCACTGATTAAAACGGGGATGTGTTAATAATACCTCGGCCTGCTGCCTCAGCGCAGGGGGACGTGTTGGCACCCGAGGGGTGAGGGAGACATGGCGGGGACAGACGAAGGGACAAAACCCATTGCTGGTTTGGCGTTCACTTTTGGGGGACACGCCACCAGGTGAGAAACGGGTAAACGGGCAGCGCACGGGAGCACCGAGCGGTGGTCATAGACTCACAATTGCTTGAGATGTGGCGTAAAACCAGCTGGTGAGGACGTGGAGGGCTGGCAGCGCTGCAGGACCTGCTGAAATCTCCATCGCCCCAAGACTTCGGAGCACATCGGCGCTGGCGGCCGCCCACACCCTGCGTTCGCACGGCCGGGGTGAAACCTGCCTCCTCCCTTGCAGCCATTCAGTAATTGAAAGCTCTGAGCATGTTACAATGTGCTGCTTTTATTAATGTGTCACTCCTGATTTAAAAGGACATTTCACTTATCTCTCCCTTCCCCCTCCCTTTTTTTTTTTTTTTTTTTAACTGGATGTCGCAAGAATTCCCACTGCTCGCTATCAAAAATACTCTTTTTTTTTTTTTTTTTTTCCTCAGGGATGCGATCTAATCAGAGGGCTGCATCTCCATAGGTCAGAATCTAATCAGAGGGTGGCATGGCACATCGTTGGCTCTGAAATATGTCTTATTTTAAAAGAGCAAAGGGGAAGGAGAGGAGCTTCGGGATCGGGAGCTGCTCGCAGGTGGTGGCAGACGCCGATAGCGCGGCAGCCGGTGGAGTTCTAGGGCCGGGCTCCTGTCCATGCACAAACGGGGTGCTCAGCCCTGCTGACAGCGGTCTCATATTCAGCAGTGCCCAACACTGCTCTTCTTCCATGCCAATAAAAAAAAATCCCAAATAGGGACCAATGTGGGGCTTCTGCACTGTTTCCACATGGGGTGGGTTCAGCCCCCGCTGCTGGGGAGGGAATGGAGAGGCACTGGTGGGGTTTTGCATTGAAGCCTGGCAACATCAAGGGTATGGATAGCGTGCAGTCCTTCCGTTTTCAGGAACAAAAAGGGAAATTTTGGACCAGAAAGGAAGAGTAGACCAATGGCTTTAGCCTATTTGTCTTTTTCCGTGTTCTCCTCCTCCCCCTGCTCTTCCAGCTGAAGAACAAACTTCCCAAATAGGAAGAGCATCTTGCACAGCTCAATTTTAGTCTGAAATCGGGTGGTGTTAGGCTGCGGGAACCCCTCTGAACCAAGGTGGCTGCTGCCTCGGGACCCTCCTGTGCCCTCAGTACTGCGACTCTCCCAGCAGAGACCTGGAAGAGGAAGGGCCAATTTTCTTTGCTTAAAGTTGCACTTGAGCAGGTGATGGGGGGAAATCCCGCAGCTGGAGCTGGGATGGTGCCTGCTGTCTTTGCAGCCTGATGAGAGCATCTCCTGCCCTAAATGGCATTCTGGGGAGCAAAAAATCAGAGCAGAATCCATCCAGCTAATAGTTGGCCTGAGCATGGGAAAACAAGTGAAGAGATGGGCTTTAGACTGCAAAAAGCCTTTTTTCAGCATTTCTGTGCTCTAATGAAGTGTTGGCTGTGATGTCTTAGAAAGTTTGATTATCACCTAGGGAGAAAATTCTTGCTAGGGCATTGCTGGGGAGCACCATCCCCGAGATCCTGCAAGTGCCCGCTGTGAAGCACTTGGCTTTATTCTGTGTTTTTTTACCCCCACTTTTGGAAATTCCACAATTCTCAAGTCAAAAATGTGTTGGGAGGGTGCCAACAGTGCCACTCTGCAGTCCCCCACCCTTGGAAAGCAAGGGGAAGGGGAGACGAGCACCAAGATTCACAAGCATCACCGCCGATGACAAGTACCCTTTTAAGAAACCCAATTAGCAGCAAACTGCAATATGCCAGGATGGCAAAGACCCATCTTGGTATCTTTTTTTCCTGCCAGCAAAAGGTACGGGGAGAGGGGTGGTGAGCAAGCCGAAATCAAAGCTGGCATCAGCATCACAGCTCCGGTGTCTTGCCAAGAAGGGGCCGGGACATTACATAGGAGATTTCTGTGGGGACACACATCAAATGCATCAAACCAGCAGGTTTTGGATGGGTCCATCTGTATTTCTGCTTTTTTCTTTTTTTTTTTCTTCAGTGCCTGGCTTTATTTTCCCTGCTCTTTCCCTCTACACATGTACTTAGCATCTGGGGGGCAGACTCCTCTAGGGACTGAACATCTGCTTCTCCTTGCTCGCCTCCCTCACACTTGTGCTCTTCCCTTCCTTCTTTTCACCATCTTCCTTCTGGTGGGCTTTCACTCTGAATTCGGCATCTGCTGCTTTTTAAGCATTCAGGGTCCCGGCCCCCACAACACCAGTGCAAGAAATCAGGAGGCTGCAAAGAAACCAGAGCTTTGGTGTTGCAAAGTGCAAACGAATCCCACGGCGATGCGCTGTTATTTTTGAGGTGCAGATATCCTCCCAGCAGTGCCAAGCCTGAATTACCTGTGCTGATGCTTGCACGTTGGGCACTTTTTTGGATGCTGTTGGTCCAACCCTGAAGGAGCAACCCTGTGATGGCTGCGTTTGGATTTGGGGTTTGGAAATCGGTTTTGAGCAAGGGGAGAGGTGAGAGCTGAGTGGCTGTAGCCTGGCTGACCTCTCCAAGCAGCGCTTCGGCAGCACATGGAGGGTGACAACAAAAAAAATAGAAACCAATTCAGACTTTTGGAGCCGTTTGGGGGTGTGTCTGCAGGGGGAGCAGACCCCAATGCAGGGATTTGGGTGGGGATGCTCTGGCTTTGCAGCACCATGCACAGGAGCAGGGCTGCAGGCGATGCAAAGCAGCAGCTTTTGGCTCTGCCGCTCTGCAGTGCATTTTCTCCCCTGTGCCTCAGTTTACCCCCTGAAAAAACAGGCAGAGCAAGGCCACGGGGATCGCCTTCAAGCACCAGAGCCAAGCTGGGATTTCTGCGTTTTTATGACATGCAGGCACTGGGCAAAATGAAGCCTTAACTCTGTCTTTGTCACCTGTCACTTAACTCCACTGCCGCCAGCTTGATTTGATGGCCCAGTTGATCCACACAGGGGGGCAGGAGGGAGCCACAATCCAGCCCAGAGGCTCCCCACATTTGTTGACACTCAGGCAGAGCTTTTCCAGGCATGGAGCATAGCCAAGGCGTGGGTCCGTCCCTGATTTCATTTTGGAGCTGCACGGGGAGGATGCGCCCTGCTTTGTCCCAATCCCCCCGCTGCTTTTGTGCCTGTTGCTCTTTTTGCAAATATCAAAAGTGAAGCGTGGAAGGCAGGGATGCGCCTGCAGAGACCTTGTGTGACCCTTCCACATCCCTCCTCCTCTTCCCTCTCCTCCTCCTCTCCCGTCTCTGCCATCCACGGCTGTCTCTTGCAATGGATGTGGTGCATGTAATTCAGCAGGAGCGTGTGCTGTGCTGGCAGCCACGGCAGCAGAAAGGAATTAATCCCTGCTTTTGCTTGCTAAAATAAACCCCGGCCAGGCGAAGAGCCGGTCTGGATCATCGTGAGAGCTGGTTCTGAATGACTGTGGCTTTCTGCGGTGGTTTGGGTTATGTCCAGCAAAGGGGGGGAGGCTTCAGGTGGTGGTTGCAAAAGTGCAGATTCAAAACAAGCCTTGCTTTTGGTGGTGGGAGGCAGCTCGCCACCCGCAGAGCCCAAATCATCCATCGATGGCCAAGAGCATCTGATGGGATGCTTCTCCTCCCTGATTCATGCGAAATTACAGAAGCAGGCCTTGCTCTGCACTATTTCAGGGCTGGAAACAGCCCCTGATGCAGCCATCATCTCCTGTGCACACACTGCGCGTGCTCAAAGCAATCCCCACCACCACCAGAAAGCCCCCATTTCTCCCAAATTTCCACGCAACCGCCTGGTTGCAGCAGCCAGGCTCCAGCACTGCTTTTGCATGTCGGGGGCTGGAAAAGCAATGCAAAGAGGGCTTTGGTTTTGTGTTGTTTTTTTTTTTTTTTGGTTGTGCCAGGCCATATCACAGGCAGGTGTGTGTGCCGTGTAAAACCTCCAGTAAGTTGTTTTACAAATGGCACAAGCCTCCAGGTGCTGGCCGGTGCAGTGAGGTGATAAAATCGCTGGTCCCTGTTTCAGGCATCCTCTGCCAAGGAGTTTCGGTTCCTGCACCACATCCTGCACCGCTCATGGTGATTTCCAAACCTGCTCCTTGTTTTCCCACCTGATACGAGCAGCTGTTCGAAAAAATAAAATTAAATAAAAGGATTTTTGCAGTGGATTAGAGGCAGTTTCAGGATGCCCTGGTTGGAGACTATGTCAAATGATGCTAAATGAAGGCTCGGATCCACAGGGCTGTCAATCTGGCGTTTTCCAGCGGCTGGAGGAAGTACAGGACAATAAAAATTAAATGTAGTCGCCTGCCCTCCTGACCCCGGCTGCTTCACACTCCTGCAATAGGTTTGCAGCAAATGGAGGGGAAGAAGCAAGATGGGGAAAGGGAATGGGGAGAAACCTGGCAGATGGAGCCATCTGTGCCAGCAAGCCATTCTCAGGGCTTGCACGGGGTCAGAGCTTTGTGCACGGGTCAGTGCCAGCCTCCAGGTCCGGGCTGGCTTCAGGCACGTGTGGGCAGGTTGGGCTGTGGTGCAGAGCCGGGGAGAAAAGTGGCAAAAGGGTAGTCCCTTGTGTTTTGGTGCCATAAGCTGGTAAATAAGGTCGGGAAGGTTTTTTTTTCCAGCTGGTACCTGTTTTGGTGCATTGGGAGCAGCCAAAATGCCTCGCTGCAAGGGGCAAGGTGCCACGCAGGCAGGCTCACACACGAGGATGGAAGCAACGTCTGCTCCTCATCGCAGAGCTGTTCCTGCCCCAATACCACTTGAGCAAAGCTCTTTAACCCTTTGCTGTGTCCTTTCCCAGCAGCTCACGTCCTTTTTTTCTCCCTTTTAATCTCTTCCAGCCTACCTGACGGTCAGCATTGAGCCTCTGCCACCCGTGGTGGTGGGAGACGCCGTGACGCTGAAATGCAACTTCAAGACGGACGGGAAGATGCGGGAGATCGTCTGGTACCGGGTAAGCGGCGCCTGTCCCCTGCCCTTGGGGACAGGGACATGAAGCCAGCCGGCTGCTTCCCTCCTGCGTGACATAAGGTCAAGGCTGGATGACGGAGAGAAACCCAGCCAGCGTCTCTCTCGATGATGGGAATATCGATTCTGCTGCCGCCCCGCTGTCCTTGCACAAAAGCCAACGAGGCGGGCGGCTGGGCTCTGAAAAGCCAGGAGGGGAGGTGGAAAATGGCTTTGCAATCATCCCGAGGCTTTTTGGTGTGTTTCCTGGGTGGGCTCGGTGCTTGCTGGCTCAGTTCGGTGCCTGGGGTTGCTGCAGAGGGGCCGTGGTTGGGTTTCAGAGCTGGGGCTCGGATCAGCTCCACCGAGCAAAAAGGATTTTCAAGCTGAGGTGAAAATTCTGCACAATCAGGGGCGGTTTTCACACTGGGTGGGAAATGGTGCAAAATTGAGGGCGTTTGGTGCTCAGGGAATAGTCCTGGGCTTTTCCGTGCTGAGCCTCTCCATAAAGCTTTTCCCTTTCCTATCTCTGCCTGCTGTCCCTAAAACACCCACCCAGGGAGGATGCTGGTCTGTGGGTCTGTAGCATCAGCTTTTATATGGGGAGGGGGAATTTGGGCGCTGTAGTTTCCCCCTGCATCAGCATTACCCCATCTGCACCAAGCCTGCAGAAGCCTCCAATACAAAGGTCCAGGGCAATATTTTTGGCTTCCTCCGAGAGAATTGCAGGATACCAACCAACAGCAAGGAAAAAAAAAAAAATAAAGTGGGTTGAGCAGAGAAAAGTTAGAAGTTTTGCAGGAGATGAAGACTCAGCTCTTTGGTTTGCTCACAGAGGAGGCAAAGAAGCAGCTAATGGGGCTGGTGGTTTCGGATGAAAGGGCCGTCCTTCACTGCAGGATGTTTTTTCTTGTTCCTACCGTGTTGTTTCTGCTCCCCAAATGATGAGTTTCTGTGCCTTAAAGCTCTTCTTCACAGCCAGCGAGGTTTATAAATAGGGAATGTTGCCTCTGTACTGATGTATATTCAGTTGCCTGCGCACGGTGTGCGTGTTTCCATTGAGTCCTGGCTGCTGTTTGCTATAAATACATGTGTTTAGGAGTGTAGGGTGCATAATTGGAAAAAATATTGAATTACAAAGCAAAAACCGTCCCATCCCCCAAAATGCAACTTTCATCTCCCCCTCGTTTTGGGGAGGAAGAGGCTTTTTTGCATAGTGCCATCTCCACCAGGTTTTTGCTTCCCTTTTCCACTCGGTAATATTGGATTAACCCACTTTCTCGCGAGCTGGGGCTGGATTTGCCTAATCCCCCTGCGCGGAGGCACGCTCGAGCCCTCAGCGAGGGGATGACGTGCTGGAGCAGCCAAGCAAACTGTGCTTGGGGAAGCCACGGAGAGAGTGGGAGGGAAAAAAATAACCCAGCTTTTATTTTTATCTCTGCAAATCCCCCTTTCTTCCAGGTTTTTTGCCTTCCTTGCCTATTTTCCCTCATTTCCCAGGGCGCTTGCTGCATTCAGAAAGTTGTGTTTTGTGTTTGTTTTTTTTTTTACAGGAACATCTTCGAATTTACCAAATTTCTGTTTCTTGTACTAAAGGGCATGACACCAGGGCACATCACTTCTCCCTGTCCTGTAGCCAGAGCCTCAATGGGCATCACAATATGGGGGTAACAGCCCTGGACCCCCCGGCTGTTTTGGGGACACTGGGCATCGTGGCTGCCTGCTGCACCACCACTGCTTTGCAGCAGCAGCTCACCCCCCTCCTGATTTTGATGCTTTTTCCCCTTTCTCCCCTGTTTTGTCTCACAGACGTCTGCAGCTGCCCTAATCCCCATCCCTAATCTCCCTGTGCAGGAAGGTGACGGATGGTGATGGGCAAGCTGGGCTGGAGGTGCTGGGGCTGTGGAGTTATATTTACACCATTTGTAAATCATCCTGACAGTGCTTTTGTGCGTGGCACCGGAGCAGTCATGCAGGGCAGCGCCGAGACTCGTGGGGGCTCTGGTTTGCCTCGTTTTATTTTAAAGGAAGCAGAAAGAGCTCGTCGACTTTAAGATGCACAGCTTCTCCAGAGGTGTACGTGGCATGCATGGGGGGTGAGGCAAAAGCGGGGAGTGCAGTGGCAAACTCAGTGGCAGCACTGGGGTGTGTGCATAGCCCTTGGGGGGGCATGCAGAAGGGGGTTTGTCCCTCACCACAAGCTGCTACTCTGGGTTGATTGAAATGCAGAAGGCTGGAGGAGAACATATGGACTGTGGCACCTGGGATGAGCAAAGGACACAGCATGCAGGGGAAGGAGCATGGACCCAGGCAGCTTCTCTATGGAAAAACAGGAACATGTGCTGTCTGCAGAGGTGTTAATTAATATCCAAACTCCCCCCCTGTGTCCTCCACGGTGAATTTATCTCCAGAGGATGTGATTTGCCTGAGGACATGTGCAAACATGGGTTTGAACTCCTGGCTGTAGTCTTGCACGTTAGGCGAGTGCCCAAAACCTTCGCAGGAGCCGAGGGTAGTGGCATCCTTGCAAACGAGCTTGTAATGAGTGCGGGAAGACACAGAGCTGTCAAGCTGTTAGCTGGCTCCAATCGCAGCTGTCTCGGGGGTCGCTCTCAAGACCTGATTAGTATGGTCACTGCCACGCTGCAGCAAGTGATGGGGAGGGAGAAAATTACTTTTTGCAGCAGTGCAGAGCTCTTAAAAAAAAATACACACAAAAAGGAGAGGGAGGGAAGTCCTCCGGGTCTGTGCTGGCTCTGCATGGGCATCTGTCAGCGCTGGGAAGCTGCTGAGCCTGTGCACACAGCTCGGGGCTTGGAGGAGAAGGTGGCAATTGCAGAAAGGGCTTGGGCAGGTTTTTGGTGGCCCGGGCTGTGGACACAGTTTTTTTTTCTGGGAACATGCAGCATCCAACACGGGGGCAGCGGGGAGCCCTCAGGTCCAGTGCCAGTGGCTCTCCCTCACATCATTAGTTTGGTGCTCAGGCTAATTAGCAAGAAGGAGAATAACAGGGAGCCAGGGACCGGCTTTGTGGTGCCCCTGCGCAGGCTTTGATCTCCAGAGCACCCATGGTGCACAGCTGTAGCACCCGTCGTGCACAGGCATTGTTCCTCATGGCACACATCACAGACAGGCATTGCTCTCCGTAGCACCCACGGTGCACAGGTACTGCTCTCCTGGTGCACCCATGGTGTATGGGCATTGCTGCCTGTAGCACCTGTGGTGCACAGACATTAATCCCCATAGCACCCCTGGTGCACAAGCCTTGCTCCCCGCAGCACCCATGCACAGATATTTATATCCATAGCACCCACCAGCAGGTGAAGGGGCTGTGCGCTGTGACCCCATATCCCCCATCCCACCCTCGGGCCATTCTCCCCACCCTTAGGGACACCACCTCTTGCTTGTATCCCTTGCAGGGATTGCAAAGTGTTTTCCTCCACTGAGGGGCTCGTTGGGCTGGCCCTTACACCTCAAATGCTGTGCAGCTGCAACTGGCAAACCCCAGGTGCGAGGCAGGTGGTGGCCGATGCCTTCCAGATGTTGGCGGTGCTGCCTGATCGATGGTGACAACACGTGGTCCCCGCAGGGGCTTCCGCTGCCACTGCCCATTAGGAGCAGTGACATGTTGCAGCCCTGCGCCGGCGTCTCCTGGTGGCAGCGTTAAAGTCACAAAAGGCTCCAGGGGAGGGTGACGGCAGGGTGAGGGATGCTGCGGGGAAAGCCTGCAGCAAAAAGACTGCAAATCTGGGGGTGCTGTGCCCAAAGGAGCCGGGCTGGGGACACAAACCATCCACCAGCACCTCTTGCTCCTGCGAAGCATCTCCAACTTCTTGCTGGCCAAAATGAAGCACAGTTTCCAAATTTTCCAGACGAACTGAGTTCCTGGCAGGTTGCATCTCCGATTTATAAGCCCGCTCCCATTTCAGGGTGAGCCGCTGGTTTTACAGCTGCAGAGAAATGCTCTGAAATACAAGCATGGCACTGATGTAGAGATCTTGGGGCAGTAACTGAGCGAGGGCTGACTCGTGCCATTCATCTCCATGCTGGCTGGGTCGTCTCCGCTGCCCGGAGATGATCATTTAAATGTCAGCATGGGTAACTATTTTAATTCCTCAAGCTCAGGCAAAGAGAGAAGGTCGCACGCAGCAGCATGGTGTATTGAGAGCCACGTCTGCGCTCTCAGTTATCACTCTGGCTTCGGGGAGCACCCCCACGCCTCCCAGAATTGCACGCACTCCTTCCACAGCTGGGGCCATGCACATCCAAGTGCACGTGTGGTTGAGCGGTGCTGGAGAGGCTACCAGCACCCGTGCTCCCTTTTGGATGCATGGGAGAGGGGCAGTGGAGGTGAGTCGCAGTGCTCATTGTGGGATCAAACTGTCCAGGTTTGGGCAAAAAAAACTCAGCCACTCGGCTTTTTTGCCCCTGGTGGTGCTCTAAGCAAAAAAGCAAGGTGGAACTGAGGGGTGAGAGCTTGCCATGCTTGAGTGGTGCCCTGGGTACAAGCAGCACCTCCTATCCTTTTGCAACCCATCTTGTCCTCCAGAAGAGCTGCCTCCGTCCCCTCGGTCCCCCATCCATCACTCCCGCGTGCTTATCTAGCACCCCGACGAGCGGCTCCGGCAATATTAATGGTGCAAGTGTGTTTTGGGGGCAGCAAACAGCTGGGTCACCGGAGAGGTGAGAGCAAAAGGGGGAGAAGCAGGAGGGCCTGCATCCGCACCAGCGGGAAGGAGCAGGAGGTTAATGTCTCCCTGCACAGTGGCAATCGCTGGGTTTTTGTCAGGAATAAGATTTTTGCTGGGGTTTATAAATAATGCAGCAGGCAGCCTGCAGCATCAGGCTGAGCTCGGCTCCAGTGCCATAAATGCACCTTTTCCTCTCCCTTCACCCCTTTTCCTTCTGCAGTGATGCTTGCAGGGGGCACTTGGTGTTGGGGCATGCAATCTGGGGCAATCACCATCCAAAGCTGCCAAGTTACCATCCTTTTTCTCCCCAGCGAGAAGCCGGGTTGCTGCCGAACCCCCGGTAAATTCACCATCAACTTTCTGTGTAGCTCCTCTCTCAAAAAAACCCTGACCCTGGGGCGCAGATAAAAGGCTGTAAGTAGGTCTAATCCCTGGAGAGAGACTGTTTTGTGTGCGCCTTTTCAGAGGAGCCTGTTAGCTGCCTGTAATCCCTTGGGACCTGCCGGGCTGCAGCGCCTTCCCTCACTGGGCATCCTCAAGGGACCGGGTGGGGGAGGCATGGGGAGTGCCTCCAGCCACGCTCCTCTGGCCCCCTCCTTGGGTCTCTCTGGGTGCTTTCATGCAGCGCTTTGGCTCCTCTGCCTTTGCCCACGTCTGGCCAGCTGTTCTGCTGGGAGGAGGAATGCACGCCTCTTGCAAAGCCTGGGATTGCAAACTTCTCCGCAGCACACAGGTACCGCCACTGCCACAGCGGGCTTTGCAAAGAGATTTTTGCAAAACCAGGAGCTGAAACCAAACCCTGGCACTCAGCGTCCCTCCTAGGGCAGTAACTGCACTTGAAAGCAGCACAAAGGGAGAAAAATGCAATTTAAACACATGGAGTGTGGCATCCCGGCTGGTCCTGTGCCGTGCCACTATTGCATCTTACAGAAATAACCCCAGAAAACCCTCCCAGGTCTCACACCAAGAGCTATGGCACTTCTAGATGCAGCAGCAACAACATGTTTTCTCCTCCTTTGCCTGAACCTCCCCAAACCCAGCCCAGGGCGTATATAAAAGTCGGGGGGAATAGGATCTGTCCTTGAAAACTTCCCCTCATCTCCCAACGGACAGAGATTTACGGCTCTGATAATTCTTCGCACGGCTCTTTATCCCATGTCCGTGCGAGTGTGTATTTTCTTTGTAATAAAAGCCTCAGTCTTGGCAAATAAATCTTAGGAGACAGTTTTACTGACAGCTTTTTTTCCCTCCTCTGTGCAATAAAAAAAGGGGAAGAAAAGATAAAATCTGGAGTGAAAGTTGAGTTTCTCCAAGCAGGGAGGAAAGTGCTGGGCAGGAGAGCCAAAAAATGCTCCTCTGCGGCTCTGTCACTCACTTCCCTTCTTCTGGGCCCAACACCAGTTTTGCTTCAAAAAGGACAATTTTTATCACCCTCCAATGTACTGATCTGAGCTGTTTCAGCTCCCCAAATCACCATCACCAATCTGCGTTGCTTTCTCCTGCTTTTTTCCTCTTTTCTCTTTTCTTTTTCCTCTTTTCTCACAGTGGCCGGGGAGGCAAGGGGTGGGGAGGAATAAGTCAGAAGGCATTTCAGGGCTCGTGGAAGAGATGAATCCGCTCCAGTCCCCAAGAAAAGCCTTTTTCCAGTTAGAAATGTCAACCTGCAGTGGGTTTACTTGACAAGGTTTTGGTAGCAGTGGGCCATAGGGGTAAGAAGAATCCAGAAGCTGCCCCATGTAGGTAAGGGGCCTGCTGCTGGCCAGGTCTAAGCCAATAAGTGATGTTGTTTGTGCCTCTGTGAGAGCAGATTTAAGGAAGGGGAAAAAAAAAAAACTGCTGGAACAGCAGCTGGGAGAGAGGGAGGAGTGAGAAACATCCTTGCAGCCACCAAGGTTGGTGAAGAAGGAGGGCAGGAGAGATGCTCCAGGCTCTGGAGCTGAAGTTCCCCAGCGGCCCGTGGAGAGGCCCCTGGTGGAGCAGGCTGTCCCCCTGCACCCATGGGTCCCCCGTGGAGCAGATCTCCACACTGCAGCCCCCCTGTGGGTGGAGGAGCCCCCGGTGGAGCAGGTGGCTGTGGCCTGGAGGAGGCCGCGGCCTGTGGAGAGCCCCGCAGGAGCAGGCCCCGGGCTGGAGCTGCAGCCATGGAGAGGAGCCCACGGGGAGCAGGGGGTGTAGGGGGAGCTGCTGCCTGTGGGCAGCCTACGCAGGATCAGTTTGGGAAGGACGGCATCCCGTGGGAGGGACCCCACAAGGAGCAGGGCAGAGAGGGACCATGGAGGAGCAGCAGGTGATGAAGTGTTCTGCACTGACTGCAGCACACATTCCCCCATTCCCCTGCGCTGCTCAAGAGGAGGAGATGGAAGAGGGTGGATGGGGAGAAGGTGTTTCTGGTTTCTTTCCTTCATTTCTCACTTCTCTAGCTTGCTAGTAATAGGCAATAAATTTTACTAATCTCCCTACTCTGAGTCTGTTTTGCCTGTTACAATAATTGTTGAGCGATATTCCTGTCCTTATCTCAACCCTTGAGCTCTTTGCATTGTATTTTCTCCCCCTTCCCTTTGAGGAGGAGGAGTGAAAGAGCGACTGAGGTGGAGCTCAGCTGAGTAAAACCACCACCACACAACCCCAGGGAATGGCTGGAGCTGGTGATCCGATATCTGCCCCTGGTGCAGCAATAACCAGGCAGAAACGCAAGGTTTTTGCTTTCTCTCACAGTTGGATTTTTATTTGCAGGTCACCGATGGCGGCACCATCAAGCAGAAGATCTTCACCTTCGATGCCATGTTTTCCACCAATTTCTCGCACATGGAGAATTACAGGAAGAGAGAGGATCTGGTCTACCAGTCCACGGTGCGGTAAGTTGTCCTGATGCTGATGCCCTGCTCTAATGTCACCTCCTTCAATGTGCCAGCTGCTTTTTAAAGCCTTTCCTTTTTTTTTTTTTTTTTTTTAGAAATTTTACCACAGTTTGGGGTGGTTGAGGGTATTAAATCAATACTCATCCTCTTTGGCCTTCCATGGGGATTTGTTGGCCTTGGTTGCTGTAATCAAGGGGTTTTGCTAATGAGAATAATTGCATGCACTGAGAAATCACCTCTATTTTTGCTGTGTTTGCTGCATTGCAATTGCTACAAATAAATTATCATATTTTAATGCACTGTCACCAAATATCCAGGGTCTGTCCCCACAGTCTGCCTGTCCCTGGGGGAAAAAGACAACATTGGTGGAGAGTTCCAGAGGTGGAAATGAGCAGAGAAAATCTGGGCTGGAAAAAAAAACAATATATATATATAGCAGGCAGCATGAAAGCTCGTCTGCATTTCTTCCAAGTATGAAATCACTTGCAGGAGTGTCAGCTTTATTACTAATTACACACTTGCTTTATTGCTGGTGTTATAAAAACAAAACTGGAGCTTGAAAAAAGTGTCAGGGGGAGACTTAATTTAAGCCAAAAAGGCTGGGGCGAAGTATTTATTTTCACATTTTTTTGTTTTTGTTTCCTTTTTAAATTAGAATTTGCTAATCGTATTTCAATGCTCGTTTTTCCCAGCGCCGGGTAATAAAGTTCCTGTGTATGATGGGGAAAATACAGTTGTTTCCTCGAGGCAACACAGTGGTTCGTGCCTGCAAACGTCCACAATATGGTTTGGAAAGGGCTTGACATGGTTCATCCCTTGGATGAGCATGCATGCCCAGCTGTGTGCAAGAATTATATTGGTTTTGATTTTTTCAATTTGAATTTTTTTCCTGATTTTTTTTTTTTTTTTCTGTTACATTTGGAACTGTGTTTTGTCATAAGTAGGAGTAAGTGCACTAGATGGCTGCATGGGAATAAATGTGAATGTAGAGTGGAAAGTAAGCAGGAAAGAAGGGCTGGAGATGAGGTGCTCAGAGGAGGCTCAGGAGATACTCAGAGGATGCTCAGGAGCTGCTCAAAGGATGCTCAGGAGATGCACAGGAGTTGCTCGGAGGGATGCTGAGGAAATGCTCAGAGGATGCTCAGGAGGTTCAGAGGATGATGCTCTGAGGTTGCTCGGGGGGATGTTCAAGGTGCTAAAGATGCAAGGAGGTTGCTCAGGGGATGTGGAGGAGATGCTCAGGGATGCTCAACAGGCTCGGAGGATGCTTAGAGGATGTCCAGGAGATGCTCAGAGCATGCTCAGGGGATGCTCCACTCCTCAAGTTTTGCTTCCCCACGTAGCATGGGCTGTGCTGAGCCGCTCAGTTGGTTGTTGTGCAAATTTCTGACATGACTAATTACTGTTGGAGGATGTTTCAGAGGCTTCGCTAATGGATTACATATTCCCAAATTTGACAACCTTGTTTTCCTGCTGTAAAACCAGCATTTCTGCCCAGCTCTGGATTTAACCACTGCTGTCCTGCAGGGCAGGGAGTTAAACCAGAGCAAAACATCCGCACACACAGAGCAAGACCCCGACCATGTGCATCCCATGAGCTGTCCCACGGGGGTGAGGATGTGCTGAAGTCACCTGCTTCTGGCCACATCGCACCTAACAGCCTGCTGTCTTTTTGGCTCAGAAACCTCCTTTTTTTTTCTTTTTTTTTTTTTTTTTCCCTCTCTCTCTCTCCACATACTGTAGAACTAATAGAATTTCTGAGCAGAAAATTTTGCTGCCCTAGGACCGAGCACTTAAAAGCATCGGTAATTGTTGGTGCAGCGCTTGCGAATTGTCCGAATTACCGTGCAGCCCAGGATGTTTGCACTGAAAGTATTTGCACTTGGTTGCCTTTTTCAGAGGAAAACAGCAACATGGCTCATGCCCAGGGGGAAAGGAGCTGTTCCTCAGAGGGTATGAAAAGAGCCCATTTTCTGAATCATTGGCTTGATGCTTTTCGGGAGGGTCAATCCCTGCCTCTTTCTGCTTTAGTGGCTGCTTCAGCAGCCTGTGAAGTTGATTTTTGAGTGTGTTTAGTGGCATTTCAGTGGTTTTTGGTAGCCTCCATATGACTCCCTTTGCAGAGGGGTTGGTACCATGCAGGGGTGAGAGCTGGGGGGGATTTGCAGGGCCTTATTGGAAATTAAGAGGAAATCTCCCTGGGGGATAAACAAGCCTCCTATTTGGGGTCTCCCTGCTGATGGGGAAAGCAGGGACTCAGTGATGTTTCCCAGGAGCAAATGGCAAAAAAGACATATGTAAAAACCCCAAAAAATCAGTTCAGGATTGAGAGAGGACATGTGTCTTAAGGCTGTGGCTCTGCCACCAGCGTGGCATCCCTGCTTACCTACCAGCAGGCATCTGCACGGCTTCCCAGCCTGGCTGCACGATGCAATGGGGCAGCCCTGGAGCTTTGTAGGGCTGGAGCCCTTCTCTCTTGGACCACAGCTGCAGAAACCTCACCGTGACCCAATCAGGACCGTTTTGCACCCAAATCCCCTTGCAACCTTGAAGGGCTCATCCACTGCAGCGAGAAGCAGACGCTGTGACGGGGCAGCCCAGCTGCAGCCTCTCCATCTCAGCAGAGCCCAAAATCACCCCGACCGCTTCTCCCTTTCCTCTTCCCCGCTAACAAAGCGCGCGTGCGTGGGTAATTAGAGGCTGCAACAGATGGCGGAGGCTTAGTTGAGAGCGACGCGTCCATTAAAAGGCGCTGCCAAGCGACTGCTCGCGTCGGCGGGGCTTGTTTGCGCTAGCAGGGCTTTCGCACGGCGAGGAGGCGTGGGAAGCCAGCCAGGGGCTTTCGGCAAGGAGCCACCGAATTTTGCTTGCCGCCGTGTTTCCCCCTTAGCTGGGGAAGCCCCGCAAGGTGCACACCTGAGTGCTGAGGGAAATCCTTTTTTAGGGATAGAAAATATTTTTTTATTTTTTCCTTTTTTTTTTTTTTTTTTGGAAAGCTGGGGGCAGCCAGATGATGTTTTGGCATGGCTATGACTCTGGGAGGATGCTTGGTGGCTATATCCTAATTTCCGTGGCTGGGCAGCTCCTTTGCAGTCGGCTGGAGCATTTCCACCTCAACTGCATTCCCACATCTCTTCCTCTCCTGTGTTTTTCTTTAAATACGTATAAAAATCTAGATACCATATAGATCAAAGCATGCCCTGCACAGGAACACGTTTGCTCAGAGTTTGTGCTTTTGATACTTTTTATTCGCCGTTCTTTTCTACAGCTGGAAGGGGGGTCCGTAGGATCCGAGCCTTTAACGTCGGCGTTTCACGGGCGTTTAATGTCCGCAGTTCGCAGGTTTTTGCTCTCAGCGGTGCCTTTACCTCCTGTGTGCTTCTCCTTTCACGAATGCCATTACTTACCCTCCTGAGGAGCTGTCAGTGCCGGTAAACTCCAGCTGCTAAACCGCATTACACAGCTCGCTCCTGAAGCCTTTGCAGTTATTAATAGTTTATTGATCCGCGGCTCATTGCTGCTGAAAAGCAACACCCTTAGCGGGATGCTCCCTCCTGCCATGGACGGGGTCAGCCGGGGTGGAGGCTGGCAGTGAGTCCCCTCTCTCCTCCCCAGCCTGCCCGAGGTTCGCATTTCGGACAACGGCCCCTACGAGTGTCACGTGGGGATTTATGACCGAGCCACGCGGGAGAAAGTGGTCCTGGCATCTGGTAACATATTCCTCAACGTGATGGGTGAGTGCAGCTCTGCTGCTGCTGCTGCTGCTGCGAGGGTGGTGGTGATGTGATGATGATGGCGAGGATCATAGAAACACAGAATCATTAAGGTTGGAAGCCACCTCCAAGATCACCTGGTCCAACCATCCCCCTACCACTGTATCACCCACTAAATCATGTCCCTAAACACCACATCCAACCTTTCCTTGAACACCCCCAGAAACGGTGACTCCACCACCTCCCTGGGCAGCCCATTCCATGATGATGCTGTGATGGCGATGACGGTGTGGTGGTGATGACGATGTGATAGTGGAGACCATGTGTCCATGATGGCAATGTGATGGTGATGATGATAAGTGATGATGATGATGATAAGTATGTGGGCGAGTGAGCACCCAGCTGCCAACAGGAGGATGGAGGGGAACCATTGCAAGGTCTATGACCGATCCTGAAACCATCACCAAGGCATTTTAGTGATGGAGCAAGGGGCGACCTCCAGCTGACAGCTTCCCAGTTTACAACCCCAGGGATTTTCGGGGGGCTGGGGGGTGATGTTGGGGCTGGGGGGGGGCACTGTGCTCACGCCCCAGCTCTGCATCCCTGACGCAGCTCCGCCGACGTCCATCTCGGTGATCGCCGCCGACACGCCAGCGCCCTTCAGCCGCTACCAGGCGCAGAACTTCACCTTGGTGTGCGTGGTGTCCGGCGGCAAGCCCGCCCCGCTGGTGAGCCCATCATCTTTATTTTAAATATATATCTTTTACATATATATATAACAGATGTAATAGATCTGGAGGCAAAGCAGGGCACCTACCTGCCTGTTCGCCCCATTGCATCCTTCTGCAGAGCCCTGGGTTCCAACCCCATGCGCTGCTGCCCAAGGGACAAGGGGCTGGCGGTGTCCCCGTGCGCTCACCATCCCTTTTGTCCCCTCCTCAGGTGTACTTCAAGCGCGATGGGGAGCCCATCGAGGCCACCCCGCTGCCAGAGCCGCCGGCCGCAGCGGGGAGCTGGGCACCACGCAACCTCCTGCATCGTGACCTGGATGACACCAAGGTGCCCAAATCGCTGGCAGCGGCCGACGGGGATGCGGGGGGTGGGCAGCCCCCCAACACCGCCGAGCCCCCCCGGGGGCTGGCAGCTGAGCGGGGCCCCGCCACTGAAGCCATCCCCGAAACCGTGGTGAGCCGGGAGTTCCCGCGCTGGGTGCACGTGGCGGAGCCCATCTACTATTTCCGCCACACTCATGCGCCCGTGAGCGACGGCACGGTGGAGGCACGGGCCACCCTCACCTGGACCCTCAACCCCCAAATCGACAACGAGGCGCTCTTCAGCTGCGAGGTGAAGCACCCGGCGCTCTCCATGCCCATGCAGTCAGAGGTGACGCTCGGTAAGGGCAGTGGCCGTGTTTGGAGGGGGGTCTCTTGGCTTTTTTTTGGGGGGCAGGCAGGGTGATTTATTGCAATTTTGCTTTTTTTTCTCTTTTTTAATTTTTTTTTTTTCGTTTACAGCCTTTTTTTTTGCATTGGGCATTTTTGCTTTTTGCATTTATTGCTTTCCTCCACTTAGTCAGTTTTGCATTTCTTGCATTTTATATTTGTGTGTGTTTTTTTTGGACTTTTTGCTTTTTTTACATTTCTTGCTCGCTAACTGGGAGCCCTCCCACCACCTCCTCACCTTCATTAATGACCCCAGACTGCATGTAACCATTCAGAAATATATTAAAACTCCTGCACTGGGCATCATCCTGCCCTGCACACAAGTCCAGGACTGGCTTCAGCCCCTGCAGCTCCAATACCTGTAATGGCAAAGCTCACCCCACACTGGTCAGGATCAGTTCCTCACCCCTTAAGATGCCTCCAGCCTGTGTGTCCCATCACCTCCATCAATGCAGAGGTTTTGGGACTGACACAGCAGGTCTCCCATTAACCCCTTCATCATATATAAATAGTATGGTAAATATATATGTATGTGTATATCCCTAATATGAGCTGGCCACCCAAAAAAGGCAATATGGAGGTGATGCTGTGCAATACAGAGGGTGGGGACTGGCGGACTGGTCTCTGCCCAACACCGAAGTCATCAAGGTGAGCCCTGGATTTAGGCACAGGTACAGCCATGAGCCCCTTCCCCAGCCCCAAGGCTGGCATGGGGAGAGGAGGGGGTTCCCCTCTTTGTAGGGCTGTGCTTGGCATTTCATGCCCTTGGAGCTTTGTGACTGTCTCCCCAAAACTACCTCATCCTGGGGGCACTTCCCTGAGGTGCCCACCTCTAGACCCCTTGCATCAAACCAGCCCACCCCTGTTTTGGCTGGGAAGTACATCCTTGGCCATCAATGCAGCCATCTATCAAGCCTGCTGGCCCGGTCATTTGGCCAGCCTGCAGTCTGTCCATCCAGCATCCAGCCTTCAGCCTCCTCGCACCCCCTGCCATTCAGCAAACCCTCGTTAACCCCAGCCGAGGGCTGACGCCCCTTTTCTCCCTGTCCCTTTTTGTTGCAGTCGCTCCCAAGGGCCCGAAGATCACCATGACCCCAACGAGAGCCCGCGTTGGAGACACCGTTCGCATCTTGGTGCAGGGCTTCCAGGTCAGTGTCCCCACGCAGTGATGCCGTCCCCCATCCCCATGGGGTCACGGGGTCCCTGCATCCACACCAGCGCTTCAAGGGTGCGCTATGGCCACCAAGCTGGGACAGGGGTGGCCTTGGCTCAAGGGTCACGGTCCCCACGCTGGTGTCCCCTGCGTGTAGAACGAAGTCTTCCCCGAGCCCCTCTTCACGTGGACCCGTGTGGGGAGCCGACTCCTGGACGGCAGCGCCGAACACGCCGGGAAGGAGCTGGTGCTGGAGCGGGTACCGGCCGAGCTCAACGGCTCCATGTACCGCTGCACCGCGCAGAACCCCCTGGGCTCCACCGACACCCACACCCGCCTCATCGTCTTCGGTATGGCACCACTGCATCAACCCCTCCCTGCATGCCCACACCCTCCCAGTCCCTCCTAACACACCTCTCTGCTGCTTCTCTCCATTAGAAAACCCAAATATCCCCCGTGGAACAGAGGACTCCAACGGTGAGTGGTGGCCAGAGGAGGTGGAACCCAAAACCAAGAGGTGCTGGCCCTGTCCCACTTAGAAGCCGAATATCAATTTGTGGCTCTGTAAACTCTCTTTCCCTTTTTCTCCCCCTGCCTAGGTTCAGTTACCGGCCACCGCAGCTTCAGACTAGTTTTGGCGCTCACCCTAACAGTGATCCTGGAGCTAACGTGAAGCTTCACTCGCCTCTTCCTCCTCCTCTTCCTCTGTACGGCTCCACCCGGCATTTACACCTCTGTCAATCGGTTATCTCTCTCTCTCCTATGTTATTTACAGTCTCGGTCTCTTTCTGTCTGTGTCTTGGCTTTCTCAGACAATTTAATTAAAAGGAAAAAAAAATCTGCCCTGGTAGAAGGCTGCGCTGAATGTTTTGCCTCCTGTAGGGTAGAGGCTGGGAACTTGGCGAGCGTCCAGGGACTGCCTGGGGTACCCAGAACCTTACCTTGGGGCACCCAGGACCTCACCTTGGGGTGCCCAGGACCATCTTGGGGCTCCCAGGACCTTTTCTTGGGGCTCCCAGGACCTTGCATTGGGGTACCCAGGACCACCTTGGGGTACCCAGGGACTGTGCAAGGTCTGATCGGTGGGGGGGAACACGCAAAGCTTTCTGGTGCAACAAATGCAAGGGCCCAGTTTCCCTTGGAAAAGCAGCAGGGAACATCTCTCTCCCACATTTACACCATCCCCAGTGCACAGCCTGGCTGGCAGAAAGGAGGGTCCTGAGCCTACCGCATTACTGACGCACTGAGCTGCTCCAGGTCTCAGCTCCAGGGTGAGTCCCAAAAAGCCAGCCCCGTGCTCCACACCACCCTCCCAACACCAAACCAGCACCACGCAGGCGTTCGCTGCCCTGCGTTTTCCTCCGGGAACCATTAATCCTAGAGGATTAGCCAGCAGCCATGCGGTGCTTCAGCTTTCCAAAGCCCTGTACTAGTGCTAAGCATTATTACTATTATTACTATTATGATTAATTATTATTAAGCAGATTCACTTCCTACCACTCACTGTTGCCAGCGATTTCCAAACCTCCAAGGAGCTGAATAAACACACAGTGGCTCAGGAGTTTCTTCTGATGCGCAAAATCACCCAGCATTGTAATTTGGGCTGGAAGCAACACAGGGACAGGCTCGCTCCAGAGCCCCCGGCTGGCTGGGATTTAGAAGGATTAGTGACTCCACTTCCATCCTGAAGCAAGGGAATCTGAGCATCCGAATCCTTTCGGGTGAGGAGGGGTGCCGGCTGCCTTGATCCCCAGCCCTCCAAAACAGCTGTCCCACTGCGACACGGGACACAGCCCCAAAGGCTTTTGCTGCTCTAAACATGTCCTCTCCCTAGGTGAGATGGGAGCCTTTATATTTTTGGAAAATCTTCGTTATTATTTGCTTTTACTCCCTCACGGTGGACCAGGCAGCAGAGCCCCAGCAGAGCGGATGTTCCTCACCAGGCCGGAGATGCACCAACCCCATTTGTGCTCCAGGGCCCGCATCCAAAAGTGATTAAACACCCATTATGCCTGCTCTCTATGAAAACGGGGATTTACAGACACCCAAACCTCTGTTTAAATGCAAATGTGGCATTTTAGCTTGGAACCATGGACATGATGAGCATTAGGGAGGCATCACGCCCTCCACAGCACCATCTCAGGAGTAATGTGACCTCTGGGAAAGGACCGATGAACTGGGGGGCTCGGCATCCCGCATCCCAAATCCACCCCTCCATCTGGGACTCTGCTCTTCCCCTGGTGATGCTGACACAACTGTGGCAGAATATCTAGCACCATGCAGAAAAGGATGGAGGTTTGGACCCTCTCATCACCAGGACAGCCCAAGCGATGACGGGGGATACACATGAGCCTCTCATTTGGGGCAGAGGTGCCGCCTGCTTTCACGATACCCCACCGAGCACAGGAGCAGCTCTCTCTTGGTCCAGACTCAACAGCTAGATGAGCAGAGACGATGGACACAGAGTGGTGTCACCCCACCAGAGAACCCCCCCGTGCCATGTGGACACACAGCCTGGACCCTGCTGTCACCTCCTGCCCCCTCTGATCCTTCACCTGCTGCCTTCCTGCGGGGAATTACGGAGACAATCAATTAAATCCCTGTCCCGTCCCACCCCCCTCGCCCCCCACCACACCCCCAGTTCTTTGAGGACCTGGCAGTGAATAATGCAGGAGGCTGCAGGGATATGGAGCTGCTCTGCTTGGTTCATTATTGATGAGAGATGACAGATCCTCCGCTGACAATCTGCCTAAGAGATATGATTAGCTTGTAAAAAATTAATCGCACTTCTTAGGGATGACGCGAGCTGAAAACCCCAAGGAACGGCGTTATCGATGTTCCCTAATTTCAGGGGACTTTGAAAAGGTTTTAGCAAAATTTGGAGGCAGCAATTACATTCAATTAGAATCACAAGTGCCAAGACATCACCGCCGCTCGCAATGACCGTGTCCCCTGCTCCAGTGCAATCCCTGCACAGTGCTCGGCCTTTCCAAGCCCCATAAAAACCCGCTGGCGATCAGAAAAAAAATCCACAGCCTTCCCAACACCCCTCCATGCCCAAGGCTGGGCTTTTGGCAGTGCAGTCCTACATCTCAGGGGTGTGCATCCAATTCTGGGAAGCCCCCAGCCTTTGGGGATATTGGATGGGGACACAAGGGCAGGGATACACAGACTCACCAGGGACTGGAAATACTGGAGGGAGCGGCAGCGGGTTTTGCTTGGTGCTTCCCCTGCCTCCATCCCATCGTTACCAGGCCCCGTTACTTGCCTAGGTTCACAGGGCTGCTGACAAACTCATGCATAATTCATACAGCCCCGCACAAGAAGCCCTCTATGCAGAGCTCGGTGCTGATTAAAAACCACGGCAGCAAAAGATGAAAAGCCCCCAGGGACACGGAGCATACAGGTGGCCAGACCCTGCACAGTGCATGCTGCCAATTAGCCGAGCCCCCAGAGGTCTGCCCAGCCTCACGCCACACACCACCCTGACCCCAGCAGCTTTAGATTTTGGGGCCCTGGAGCAATTTGGCACAAGATGGAGTGGGGCCATTGGGTGTTTTTTGACAGGTCTTGCTTTGGCCCTGGGCTAGAGCTTGAGGTGCAAGTGGGATGCATCAATGCTAGCACCCGCTCTGCACCAAGGTGTGGCTCTTTATCCAAATATCCTCCTTCCCCTGACCTTGTCTTTGCTGCCTTTCCCAGCACAAGGTGATACCTTCCCAAATGCACCCCCACCCCAAAAAGGGGTGCCAACGTCTGGGATGCACACAGGGGTCCCCACCAGCCAAGCCAGCAGCCAGCACCCCTTCCTGGGATCTGGTCCAGCAGCACCTCTCTGGTTTGCTTCCACCCTCTTCCTATAACTATTGTGCTGTTTGTCATGGGGTCCTCCACTGGCTGCACACAAAGACACAACAGCCCCCAAACCAAAGCCCCGCACAAAGGCGAGCAGTGCTGCAAACCGCTGTCAGCTTCTGAGCAAAGAAACCCAGGTGCCAGCAAGCAAAAGATCCCAGCAGAGCCTGTTTCCCACTTTCTCACGTGAGAGACTGACACCATTATACCCTGTGCCCACACCTCACATGGGAAGTTGTTTTAGCATCACCAGGGCTCGTTTCTCCAGCAAATCCCATCGGGTCAAGACCAAGCCAGCAGGGAGTGAAGCCCTGCATACAAGCAGAAGAACAGCAGCAGCCACATTTTGGCTGTTTGGTGGGTTTTGTTTGGTTGGTTGTTGATTGTTTTCATTTTTTTTTTCTTTTGGGGGGGGGGTTGTTTGTTGTTTGTTTTGCATTCAGAAGATCTCGTGGTCTCCTCTCCCTCTCATTCCCCAGCTCAGCCTCTGGGCTGCGCAGCCCTCGCAGGGCCTTGTTCCTTTGCACATCTCTCAGCATGCAGAACCGCTCCCCTGGGGGAAAGGAAATTAATTTTTTCCCTTTGAATTCAGCCTGCTCAGCAGAGGCTGCTGTAGGATGCCATTCCCAGGACGGCCCCAAGCCCCCTCCTTTTCTCCCCTTCCCTCCACCCCCGCCATGGTACAGGCGTGGGCACCTGGGGACGTCAAGCAAGCGTAATTCCCCAAAATCTTCAGAATTCAGATGGAAACTGGTCACATTCCTGATTTCCTGTCAGGGGGAGAAGGAAGCAGACCTGACATTGGCTGGCATCCTCCGTACCTCAGTTTCCACCACCACCACTGCCATCCCCACGTGCATCGCGAGGAGCCCCAACACGGTGATGCCTCACTTCAAAGTGATGGCTCCCACCTCTCCAATTCCTTCCCCTCCTGATTTTTTTCCCTCATTCCAATGATTTTGTTTGTTTTCCGGGGTTCATCCTCCTTCCCCACCCCCACCCCCCAGCCTGCAGTTTCACTCCTGCCTCCACTGTAGCTTCACTTGCAGGAGTTTTCCCTTCCCCAAGCCCGCAGCTCCTCTCCTGATGGCTCCGCATTCACCCGCTGCTTCCAGGCTCACCACCAACAGAGCTCGGTGCCTTTAGGGACACTTCCCATCACCCTTCGTTAGCGAGCATGCTGCACGCAAAGCCTGCCAAATTAGTCACTCAGTGGCGCAAAGCAGCTGCTCGGTGTCAGACCAAAGGTCTGCCTGGCACCAGGCTACCTTCTCCCTCCCTTCCCTGTGCTCAGGTTCCTCCTGGTTTCACCCATCCAGGGGGGAAAGCCGGGAAGAAGGACCTTCCCTGGACCAAGCAAGGTGTTCTCCCCTTCCAGTGCCTGGCAGGTATTAAATAGCAAAAACCAACAGAGCAGGGTGGTGTCCCCGGGCTGCTCAGAGGAGTTACCTTCCCTCTTGTCGCCTTTGTGCTTCCGCAAGCTTCTCTCTGAGCCCCTCTGTTTGCCAGGCTAATAAAGCCAGCTCTGTGTCACCAGCTCCCTGCTGGCTGCGCTCGAGCCCAGCCCAGCCCACCTTACTCAAACATATAAAGCTTACATGCCAGCTCCTGCCAGCCAGCCCGCTCAAAGTCACCTTGCCCCAAACTCCCGGCTGAGCGTGTTCCTGCTCTGCTGGGGGCTCGGCAATCATTAATCGGATTCTCTGCATTCCCCAGCGCCTGCCCTGGTATGGAAAAATGAGCCAGCGGGTAACCGTGCCCTGGCAGTCCGACATGCAGCTGGCCGGCAAGCTGGTCCTCTCCGCCGCCGCACTGCTCCTGCTGACTTTGGCGTACAGGTTTTACAAATCCCGCTCGGCCCCCAGCAGCCCCGGAGGCAGCACCTTGGCAGCCGACGCTTGCGGAGAGACGGAGAGAAGGGAAAACACTGCCCAAGATGGGGAGGTGGTGGCAAGTCTGCGGCGCAGGCAGGTTTTTGGTGGTGGGGCTTGGCAAGGTGGTGGCGATGCCCAAGTGAGTGCCTTGGAGCCGCGGCAAGTGCTGGCCCGAAGAGATCGATGTCTGCCAGTGGGCAAGGAGGAGGAAAGAGGGGAGCCGGGAGGCAGTGGGGACCTGGCTGAATTGCTGAGTGGGGAGGAGGGCAGCGGGCATGGACACGGCGTGATCAGCCCATGCACTGGGCTTTCCACCCAGATGGGGGATGGTGGAGGTGCCCAAAGCACCGAGCAGGATTTGGCCATCGGGGGCATGAGCCAGGAGGGGAGCAGGGGAGTGATCCAGACCCACAGTGTCACCTCAGACCTTGGGCTAATGATAACAGCGAGCAACAAGAGGTCGGACACCTCCTACTCTTTCTCCTCATTTGCGAAGATCCAGGTGGAAGAGAACTACATCACCGAGAGGAATGCGAAGGATGGGACCAGACAGCTGGCCCCTGGCCTCAAAGGCAAAGTGTATGACTACTACATCCAGTCCATCTCCCAGACGGTGTCAAAGAAAAGGTCTCTTCCCTATACCCCTCTGGGAGAAGCCCTGAGCTGCAACTCAGAGTATGTCAATGAAGAGCTGCAGAACTTGGAGCAGGCCAACAAGGAGCTGCAGAGCTTGGAGAGGGTCAACGAGGAGCTGCAGAGCTTGGAGCACATCAGTGAGGAACTGCAGAGCCCTGTCACCCCAGAACCTGAGACCAAGAGCCAGCAACCAACCGTGGCAATGCAGGACCCCATCACTTCTCCCATAGTCCCATCACCTGTGGGGAGCTTGGAGATTGCCACCAAGCCCCCAGCTCCCACTCGCAGCTTCAGCCGCAAGAACAGCGTCATCCAGATTGCTGAGAACCCCCAGCTCCAGCTTCCCATGGAGGGCTTTGGTGCACCACTGCCGGCCAACACACCACCAGCAAGCCCCCGGCTGGAGCTGGTGGCTGGCGCCAACTTCTTCCAAATGTCACCCCCTGCCCCGGACACCCTCCTGGATCTGGGGAACTGCTACGAGGTCCTCTGCATGGCCAAGGTGGAGAAGCTCAGCCACCTCCAGGAGGCTGCCTACAAGGTCATGAGCGACAACTACCTGCAGGTGCTGAGGACGCCCTCCATCTATGGCCGCCTCAACGCCAGGGAGCGGGAGCTCATCCTCCAGCGGAGGATGAAGGGGAAGATGTGTGTTGCCGTGGCAGACATCAGCACGCAGGACCCTGACCTCCACGCCAGCCGGCTCTGCTACTACGATGACGGAGGGGACCGCTGGTGTCACCTCTGCCACATGCCACCGGAGGCGGTCTCCCAAGGGTGTGCCATGTGTAGCATGTTCAACTACCTCTTCGTGGTGGCTGGCTGTGAGGGCTCGGGACGTGCACAGAGACCTTCCAACCGTGTCTTCTGCTACGACCCCTTGACCAACATCTGGAGGGAGATTTGCCCCTTGAACCAAGCGCGGCCGCACTGCAAGCTGGTGGCCCTGGACGGCTGTCTCTATGCCATCGGTGGAGAGTGCCTCTACACAGTGGAGCGATACGACCCCCGCCAGGACCGCTGGACCTTCACCGCCCCCCTGCCCCACGACACCTTCGCCGTGGCCCACACGGCCACGGTGTGCGACGGGGAGATCTACGTGACAGGGGGCACCTTGCGCTACGTGCTGCTGCGCTATGCTGCCCGCAGGGACAGCTGGATCGTCAGCCCGGCCGGCGGCAGCAAGGACAGGACAGCTGAGATGGTGAGCACCAACGGCTTCATCTACCGCTTCGACCTCAACCGCAGCATGGGCATCGGCGTCTACCGCTGCGGTGCCAAGGCCAAGCTGTGGTACGAGTGTGCCACCTACCCCATGCCCTACCCGTCCTGCTTCCAGTGCGCTGTGGTCGGCGGCTTGGTCCACTGCATCGGCCGGCGCTTCCATCTCCGATTCTTGGCCGACCACATCTCACCACGCTTCGGGACCAAGGAGCTGCAGCCCTTTCCCTCGCCCCGTGGCAGCCTCCTCCCTGCTGTCCTGGTGCTGCCACAGGGAGGGATGGAGCAGGTGCAGGTTTGAAGCATCCATGCTGAGGTCTCGAGCAGCTTGGACCTGATGGGATGGTGAAAGCCAGGTAGCAGAAGCCACCAGCAAACATTTACCTCCCAAGTGCTGTTGATGCTGTTGGACCAACGCTATCAGGGCAACGTCACCCGTAGCCACCATGACAGCATCCTGCCAATCCCTGTAAGTGGGAAGGGAGAAGACAGATTGCACTTAGACACGAGCAAACCCAGCCTTGAGGACACAAGGAAGAGCAAAGCCGGAGCTGGGTGGACTCATTTGTTTGCAGGTATTTAAACACAGGTGTGTTTCCTCAAATACAAACAAACCCGGGCTCACTGCAGGTTGTGTACTGCCCCGTAAGTAGCTGCTTTGCAGGCACCAGGTGTTTAACATTGACCTGGACACCGAATGCACAGTGGGGGTTTAGGGTGTAGAAGTACAACAGAGAGGTTTGGCCCCCATTGGCATCAAGCTGTCATTGATCCTCACCCCAGGGCAGGAGGCTGGGGACCAAAGCATCCCCAGAAGGTTATTTCCTACCCTTGCCTTGTTACCCATTACCTTATCCTCAGCCTGGAATAATATATAGATAGATATTTACATGCACACAATTTAAATAGACACTGTAGATTTATAGACAGCTGGTCTTAAATAAAATTAAAGCAAACATTTGGTAAAATTAACCACAGGCTACTGTTGTGCATTGTTTAGAACCTAATGGGAACAAAGAGGCCGGTGCATGTTTTACATTGCTAATTACTACACAAGCAACATCTCCAGGGAGGAACCCAAAAGCAAACCAGAGCCCTCGCTGCGAGCAGCCAGTTCAGCATCTGGGTCTCTCATCCTCTTTTCCTGGGGTTTTATCGACCTCTCTCCAATTACACCCCAGTGTCCTGCCAAAAGCCCACTTTGGGTAATTGCATTTTCTTCCCATAGCTGCTTGAGCCGTTAGAGAAATGGCTCATCATCCGTCACGTTCATCGCTCTGCACCACTGCTGCATGCTCTCAGGCCCAGACGGACAAAAGCTGCTTCCGGACAGACAAACCGCTCCCATCCCCACATCCTTGATCAAGCATGAATTCCGTAATGCATGTGAAGCACTTAAAGATGAGGGATGGTGCTGGGCTGGCCTACGGGGGCTGCTTTTTATGCCCTGCTGCTGATTGCAGCTTACGTTAATGTTCTTTCAGAGTGCATTTTCTGGGTGTGAACAAGGAAGCATTCTTAATTTGTTTGTTTTTTCTCCCAAGGATTGTTGCTGCCTCATTGCATTCCCTCCCTTTGCCATCGTGGTAATTAGGGCACAGGACTCGCCACGGTCATTCATGGGTTTTAAGGCCACGTATTCCGGAATAGTTTCAGACCTGGTACCAAAAGCCATTAATCCACAGCTCAAAGTCAACAACCCCACAGAATGTATTGCTTCTTTCCACACAGGCAAATGGCCTCAAAGGGCTTCCCACGATGGTCGGTGGCATCGATGGGGACCTTCTCACCCATGTTAGGAGACCTTGGGAGGAAGCAAAGCCATGCTAATTAACCCTACCTCTGCACTTTTTTCATTAGCCCACACCATATAGCACAATTTTCTGGTGGTGGAGGGTGATGATGCACCTCTCCCCTAAAATCTGTCATGGTCCTGGGGCCTATGGCACTTCCTCACCTCTGTTACCCTTGGGATCACTTCATATGCCCCATCAGTGATGTGCTGGAGCTGCAGCATCCAGCATCCCAGCACCTCTCTGCAGGAAGACTTGGGCTGGTAAGTTTGGGGAATGAAAAAACTCTTAGTTATTATTACTTAGCTCCTTGATATTTGGTTACCTCCATAGCCCACACTCAGAGCTGCAAGCCCAACACATGCACACGCATGCTGTAATACATTTCTCCTCCTTTCCCAGCAAAACCCAGGTACTGGCCACGTCACCAGAGCATCCTCTTTGCATCTCCTTTGCATCCCCATTTTCTGCACCACCATCCCCACTGCATCCCCAAGCCTGGCCTCAACCCCTTGGGCATCCCAGCAGCAGCAGGCTTGGCACTGGGAAGTGAGGGCTGGGAGGTTCAGTGGAATGGAGGCAGCAGGAGCTCTTCCAGCTGATGGCTTTTATTTCAGCTCCAAAAAGCTTTGCTGGGACCCTGCCCTTCTCACACGTCTCACCCATGATTTAACTCCTTATTTCCAGGCTGCACAGCCCTGCACAGGTGAGCGTGCACACAGTGAATAAACACAGAACAGCTTTTTCTCATTCCCCAGCACGCCTGTGAGAGATTAATAACTCTGACCGTGGGGGCCAGGCTCTCCCCCCACTCCTGCACTCTCCAATATTAACACAATTCGCCTGGGGAGGCATTTTGGAGATTGAAGGCACCGAGGACGTCCCGTACTGGAGCAGTGCTTGTTCTGCAGGGAAGGGCAAAGCTGGTTTTGGGCACAAAGCACGCAGCGATCCTGTGCTTGAGGGCAAAATGAATTTTGGCTGAGGTTAGGGGAAAACAGCACTGAAGAAAGGGATAAAGGACAAATGCAAGGCGATACTCAAACCCAGATGACTTTTTCTTTCATTGCAGCTTGCAACATCAAGATGTTATTTATTTTTGCTAATCAGATTGGCAAAGCACCTTTTTTTTTTTTTTGGTTCACCCTTTCACAGGCACCAGCACCCATTGCTGTCCTCATGTCCCCCAGACCAGCTCCCTTTATCTCCCAAAAGAAGAGCTGTTCCCTCCTAAGGCGGTGCAACTGCTGAAATGCACTGCTTTGCAACCAAATACAGCCCTTGCAATAAATTTGGTATTTTCTTCTAATCAGGAAGTTCCATTATCCACCCGCCGCATTTATTTAGGCAATTACATAGTTTAATGTACGTTGATTCAGATTCTTAATTTTTACATTTTTGATTATGGTAGAAAACAGTGAATGACGCATTTCTTATTTACCAGGAGCTCTTTTTCCCTTTGCAGTGTGTCGGGCTGCATTCAAATGGAAATTGGAAGTCAATTAAAGAAGTGCAAAACTAGCATTTTAAAATCTTTTTTATTAGTTAAACACAGCTACCTTCAACGTGTCAGCTACATCAGAGGGGAAAAAAAGCAAAAAGTGAAGAAGTGAGCTTATCCAGACATGTTTTGCATTTAAAACCAGTGTAATACATGAAGGAAATATTAAGCATAGCAAGCTGCCAAATTAAGCATCTTGTTCACGACAAGCAGGAGCAAGCATGTGTCGGTACCTGAGGTTGTTCAGAGGAGCCAAGTGGGATCTGAGGGCAGAGGAAGGGAAAGAGGCACCCTGGTGCCTGTGGCAAGGTGGCACCTCTCAACCCCCACCCATGGTTTCTCCTGCATGCTGGGGAGTTTCCTACATCATTTTGGGAGACCTGTGCTGCCATGGGGAGAGCCTCCATGAGCCATACAGAGCTGGGAGGGTCCTGTCCTCTCCCAGCTGTGTTGGCCATGTTGAACCTCATCCCATGGCCTCTGCCCATCGACCCATCCTGCCCAGGTCCCTCTGCAGGGCCTTCCTGCCCTCTGGCAGATCGACACGTCCCCCCCAGCTTGGTGTCATCTGCAGACTTACTGGGGGTGCACTCAATTCCCTCATCCAAGTCATCAGTAAAGATATTTAAGAGAATGAACCCTAATATCGACCCCTGGGGAACACCACTGGTGACCAGCTGGATTTCACTCCGTTCACCACCACTCTCTGGGCCCAGCTGCCCAGCCAGTTTGTAACCCAGCAGTGTGCCTGTCCCAGCCGTGGGCTGCCAGCTTCTCCAGGAGAATGCTGTGGGAAACCATGCCAAAGGCCTTGCTGAAGTCTAGACAGACTACATCAACAGCCTTTCCCTCATCCACCAGGGGGCTGAATACCCCAAGGATAAGCGGTCTGGCTAGTAAAGATAGATGCAAAGAAGGCGTTAAGAACCTCAACCTTTTCCTTATCCTCAGTAGTCATGTTCTGCATCCAGTAAAGGATGGAGATTCTCCTTGGCCCTCCTCTTGCCGTTAATATATTTATTAAAACATCTTTTGTTATCCTTGACCATAATAGTGACCAGGTTGAGCTTGAACTAGGCTTTAGCCTTCCTGATTTTTTCTCTGCATATGCTGGAAACTTCCTTGTACTCTTCCTGAGCTGCCTGCCCCTTCTTCCACTGGACATAAATTCTGTTTTTTTCCTGGACACTTAGCAAAAGTTCACAGTTCAGCCATACCAGTCTTCTTCCCTGCCGGCTCATCTTACAGCACATGGGGACAGCCTGCTCCTGTGCCTTGAAGACTTCTTGAGTGTCCAGCCTTCATGCACCCCTCTGTCCTTCAGGACTGACTTCTAAGGGACCCACCCTAACAGTGTTCTGAACAATTGAAAGCCAGCCCTCCTGAAGTCCAAGGTAGCAGTTTTACTGAGCCCCCTCCTGACTTCACTGAGAACACTACCATTTCATGGTCACTCTGCCCAAGACAACTCCCTACCACCACATCTCCCACCAGTCCTTTTCTGTTCATGACCTGGACCCATCCTGCTGCATGGCACCCAAGGGACACCCGATGGTCTCTTGCATGCCCCGCAAGGCTCACATGCTGAATCCAGCTCCCACAGGAAGGCAGAAAAAGCAGGGGAGAGCTCAGGGATTTGGGAGCTGCTCAGTGGGAGCAGCCACCCTCTCGCCACAGACCTCACCCCAAATTTACCCACCAAAGTTGCAAGATGGGAATAGAGCCTCGCGAGCAGAAGCGGAGCTCCCAGCACACTGGGAATGCCAGCCAGCTCCTCGCAAGTGCCGAGAGGTTGGCGGTAATGAAAGATGCTATCAGGGGAGCAGGCGGCCAGCCAGACAAACATAATTAGCGGCATTTGCGGACGACGAACCTCAGCGAGGACGTGGAGGGGACGGAGCTGGGCGAATGGAGCACATCCCCTTGCCATCATTTGGGAAAAAACACGGTCATTTGGAGGCTGGCCAAGCTGGAATAACAGCCTGGTGAACGAATATTTAATTAAAATCTGCACGGCGTTTGAAGGGAGAAGGGCTCGAAGTGAATAAGCGCGGTGATAAAATATGCATAGGCTCCAGCAGAAGTTCTCCCTCCCCAGCACAAGCCTTTGCTTAAAGCATTGATGGCTTTTTATTCACAAGCTGCAGCGAGGAGGGAATGTTTGCCAGCCACTATTTCAATCCTGCAGGGAGTTTTTTCCAGGGGTTATAGCCATGCTATAGTTTAGGATGTGTCAGTGCTGGCATCATAAACACAGATTAGAAATGCTATAAAAGGAAAAAAAATAAAATAAAATAAAACTTACACTCCTGGCTGGAGTTTACCATCCTGAAAGCTCAGGCCAAAGGCAAATTTTTTCTCCATTACTGAAACAAAATCAATAAGGCTGGTTTTTACTTACAGAAAACCCAAAGGGGAGGGGGGAGAAGGGAAAACCAAAGCTGCAGAAGGGGGAATGGGATGGTTATATAAGGCAAGAGAGGCAGGCAGGGGTAAGGGCTGTTGAAAGTAGCCCCGAGTCCCCTATGGAGGCCAACCATGGGGTCAAACCCCATACTCAGAGACAGTCTGGAGGGATACTCTCTCTCACAAGTCTGGTATCTAGGTAGACAACACGACATTTAGTGTTACCCCAGCTATTTTGGTTCACCACTCTCCTACAATGTCCTGGGCACAGGTGCTTTTGGGACAAAAACCTCCACGCCGGGTCACTGCCCCAAACATCTCAGTTCCCATCAAAACAAGTAACGTTTTCATTAGTCACTGTTTTTCTGATAGGAGGATTTTTGGTGACATCAAGTTGCTTTGAAACAGCGTCATTTGCTCAGCTGGCACCTTCCAAGTGCCACGATCAGCTTTTCCTTTTATTGCCCAGAAAATGCCTTTTTTTCCCTGAAAGCAGGGTTTGTGCCAGTGCCAGACTGGTGTGCCACCCTCAGAACTGATGAGGTTCAGATTTAGCAAGTGGGTTTTCAGCCCGAGACCCTGCTGCTGCCCGTCTTCTCACCAACCCTGCGCATTACAGGAGCTTTGGCTGCAAGAGCCCGTCTTACCTTAGGTGCCTCTCAGGCAGGACCCCTGTGTCCTCCCAGCTTTGTTGTTGTTGTTTTGTTTTCATTTAATCACAGTTTATTTTGTGATGTCCAACCAATGAAAAGCATCCCACTAAGCATCCTCCACATCAAGCCTCCTCTGCTTGTTAGAGCTAAGCATCCATCCCCTGAGTGCTCTGGGATGGCTTAAAGCTGGCTGGGAAGGATAAGCTGCAGCTCCTGGACCAGCCCTGGGCTATTAGTCCCCATTACAATCTCGTTTAATGCCACCACCAAAGAGTGGACACTGCAGGGCCAGCCCCAGGCTGGGCATCCACCTGAGCAGCAGACACCAATTGCTTTCCCCTTCACTGCACCCCCTCCCTTCAGCTTCTCCAACACCGTGAAGCACGGCAGCCATGCATGGATGGAGTGGACAAGAGGAGCCCAAGCAGGGGACTGACTCATGCTCTCCAAAAATGTTTGGAAAAGGCAGCTTAGTTAACACTCCAGGGATGCTGTGGCCCCATCCCCACCTCCCTTCACTTGCGGGGGTTGCTGGGGCTCCCCAGGGTTGTACAAAATCTAAAGGAGGTCAGCATGGAGCCGGTAGCAGAAACGCTCCCAGCCCTGCACTTACCCAGGGACCAGGGCTCACCATCTCCTGCCCCTCCAGCTCCTGTCCCTTTAACCCCCAGGCATTTTGTAGCCCCAAGGGGGGGGCTCTTTCAGGTCAGCTCTGGACCCAGGGGGATTTCTCACCCCCTCTGTCCTTCTCCCCTGCATTATCAGCTGGTGAGGCAGCGCAGCCGAGCTCCTACATGCCCAAACTGGCCACCACTGATAAAGGGCTTAGGGCCAGTGCCAAGAGCGAGAAAGGCTCCAAGAGGGGTCCTGGGGGGACCAAGTTGGCTCCAACCCAGAGCAATCCCTGTTTGTAACAATGAATTCAACAAATCCTGTAATAATTGGCACTGCAGGCAGCAGGTGAGCAGCCCCAGTACGCTGCTGGTGTGCTCTTGCATGCCACCAGCAAGGGCTGTGGGGAGAGAATGCAATTGTGTCCCCCCCCCCATCAATGTCTAGCTGCTCTGCAGGAAGCTGTTTGCTCCCTTGCAAAGCAGTTGAACCCCAGGAAGGTTTAGGCACAGTGCTTTTGCTCCCCAGTGCCACTCTGTCCCCATTCAGACTATCAGACAGGGGTCTCGGTGCTGGACCAGAGCATCTGCATCAGCCCCCCAAGGACTTTGCCCATCGCTACCCAGGCATCTTGCAGAAGCCACCCTGACAGAGCACGAAGAGCATTTTCCAACCCACCACTGTAAGTCCTACCTGATCCAAAACAACAGTGTTAGCAGAATGGCAGTTGTAATTAACTGGGAAATTTGTTGGGGACAGGAATGGTGGGATCGATAACCCATCATGTGGTAAGGGGTCCTGCCAGCCTGCAGGTTTTCCCAGGGGATTCCCCTCCCTTCCCAACAGTGGACATTTCAAGAGCGCTTCCTATTCGGGCAGAGGGAAGGAGAATGCTGGAGGATGTGGCAGGGGACTTGCATTTATCTCAGGGGGTCACCAGTCCCCACACCATGCCTATTGATACCAACAGTGGCTAAGAAAGCAGCTGGAGATCTTGGCGCTGAAACCAAAGGGGAAAAAAAAAAAAAAGAAAAAAAAAAAAGTGGATCAGAACAGCTGGATGCTGTGGCGAAGCTGCCTCCTTGCTGGGGAGGCTCAAGAGCTACATGCTGCCAGAGGTAGAGGCTGAGCTGCTCCCACAGAGGATGCTGGAGGCAGCAGAGCTCGGAGCCACACAGTCTATGGAGGGGTGAGCTGTGCACAGCCCAGGAAGATGGGAATTAGCATCCTTATAGGGTGGAGGAAACGGGGAAAGCAGATTTTTCCCAGAAAATACTAACCTAAGGGCTCCCTGGGCTGTGCTGGATGAAAGGCATTTCTGCCCCCAGCTGAGATTTATGGTCCAAACCAGAGCAGGAAAACTCCTGATAGCTGGTGCTGTGGCAGCAAGCACCCAAAATCACACTAGGCACCCAGGACTGGGTAGGGCAGAAATTGTTGCCAGCATTTCCCATAGCCCCGTGGATGCCACAACCCCCACAAGAGCCTTTGGGGTGAGATACAAGGGGAATATGCAACTTTGCAGGATGAGGAAACCGCTCCCCACCTATGGAGCATTCCCCAAAAATGTTCTGTCTGCTCTGCCAGCAAAACAGGGACCTCATCCTGGCCGAGATCCGGCGGTGAGGGCGTTAAGTCTCTGCAGCGATGGATTTTCCCTGCCCGCCGTCGATAAACAGAGCAGCAATTACATTGCATTTCTCTGATGGCTACAGATCTTTAGAAAATAAACACAATAGCAGTTCACTGAGTATCAGTGACACGCAAACACAATCCATAATTTCACTCGCGGCTGAGGCTTCCCGGCTCTGTGACGGCTTTTTTTTTGTTGCTGTTTTTTAAACCTTCAACAAAAAGGGATGGATTCTCTTTCGGTTTGCAGTGGTTTCAGTTCCTCAGTTTCAGTGGGAGGCAATGGGATTTACACCGCTTTTGCTATAAGCAACACAAAAACCACTGGCAAAGTGGCCTTTTTTATCTTTTTTTTTTTTTTTTTTCCTTACAGCCTGTGGTAGAGAAACAATCAACCGTGAGCAAAATATTCACGGGGAGAATTAAAAGCCTCAGAAGGGAAGCAGGTTTGCTTTTGGTTCCTGCTTGGCCACAATAGAGCCCCTTTTCTTCTTTTCTCGCCCTCAGAAGAGATTCTGCAAAAGTATCGTTTCTGCCACAAAGGAGTGCAGTTCCCACTCCCAAAGGGCTGCTGCCATTGCCAACGCTCCAGCATGCTCACAAATCTTCCAAATCCATTTTACCACGTTTTGCTTCAAAACAGGTGAAAATAATGGATTCCCCCATCTTTTCTCAATTCCCAGCCAAGAAATCAATTCCAAATCCTGAAGTCAGAGAGGATATGAGGGGCACCTCCTGACTTTTTCCCCAGTTCCCCATGGGTTGTGTTTGCAGGACATCAGCCCCATGCAACCTGAGGCCGAAGCTTGATGCAAGCCCTGTGCTTTCCATGGACTTGCAGCTGTGAAGCTGCTGGCCCACGATTTCCACACGCGTTTCAGAGCCTCATCAGCAGCTCAGTTGCATCTTTGGATGTTCTTCTGATGCTGCTTGTCCTGGATGAGTTACTACATGCAAACCTGACCCTAAAACTCCCACCAGCAAGGATGGACGAGGCTTCAGCAACATCCCCCATATCGTGGCACCCCCAGCACAGAGCCCTGTCCTCACACTCTCTCCTCACACCCCTTCGCTCAGATGCACGTGCTAATAGGTATTTTCCAAGATAGTGACACAGTCCTCTCCACAAAAGCCCTAATGCTTAGCAATAAGATCATGAATCAGGCAGAAATCTAGCGAGGGACCTGGGCTCATAAATGGGATGGGAGTCATGGATTTCCCCCTCTCCTACCTTTCCCTCTGCAAGTATTTTGGGTTTCAGCAGTCAAGGGGAGGCTTCGGTACTAAAAGCACAATGGAGAAAGCACACAGCAAGGAAGAGGAGCTGGCTGGGATACGGGGCATCACCTTTGAGCACGGGAGTGCCCAGAGGCCACCAGCATAAAAAAAGCCTGAATTCCCACAAATAACACAGTTTAAGGGAATTTGACTCCACACTCAACAAGAAGCTACCATATGTTGTAATAAAGGAGCACAGGGTTCCAAAACCCTGCAAGCATCAGTTCCCGAGGGTCAGTGATATGGATGCCCTTTGGATATCTGCTGTCAGGAGGGTCTGAAAGCCCTGAGCAAGAGCCAGAACCAGACCAGGCAGGGATTTGCAGCTCCCAATGGGGCAGCAGAGCCTCAGCCTTGCCACCATCATTGCCTGCTGAAGCAGAGGGGTTTTCCTGCAGCAGTTGTTCAGACTGAGACTGATCCAGGTGTACTGGCACCAAAGTGAGCCCTGCTCATATAACACATGCCCTGACTGCTTCTTGCTTTGCATTCTTTGCTACCCTCCTTGCCTGGACAGGATGCATCCTCCTAGGGACCCCTCCCTCTCACAAGGACGATGCATCTGCACAAATCAGATGCCTTATCCAATATTGGCTTGCACCCCTTACATTTGTATGCCCTGAACCACTGCTACCAACTGTGGCAACAAACCCAACCCCAGCCTGCATTATCCCATCCCCTCAGACGTACCCAGCAGCCAAAAAAGAGAAAAACACATTGGGATGTGTCGTCCCCTCCCAGATCCCCATGTGCACAAAAGCCCAGGGCTCCCAGTCAGGGCATGGATGCAGCCCCAGATGTGCAGCGAGGAGAGCTCTGGGCTCAGCATGCAGCTGCTCTCCCCTTTCTTTTGAACGAACAAACCGAGATGAAGCACTAACAGCCACTCGCACAAAGAAAAGCATCTGCACCAAGCCAAGCATCTGAAATTTTTTATTTCTGCATGATAGGCCTATTTGGAGAGCTTTTTATTTGTAATTAGAATGCAGCTATTACGAGTACTTTGTTTCCAGCTAATTGTTGTTGTGTTTTTTTTTTTTTTTTCCTCCCTTCCTCATTTGGGATGATAGACGAGGGCTGAAATAGCAGGTCGCTATGGCTGGAAAAAGCACCAGCAATAAAATCAGCATTTAATAAAAGAGAGTCATGTCTTCCTGATGCTTTCTGACTTTCTGCTTGTTTTTCTGGCCTGTAAACACATGCTTGTTAAAGCAGGGTGGCTCATTAGCCTGTCTGCCTTGATGTTTTCATCGGTAAGGCAAGGGCACTGCTCTGTTTAAGTCGACGTGGCATTGCCAGGCACTGCAAATACCTTAATCCACATCACACAAGCACTGTAGCTGTCTTGAGCATTGGCTTTAAAGATAATAAACAGCAGCAACACAGAAACAGCTTCAAATTTGAGCCTAGGAGCGGGAAGTCTGAGGGGCAACGGTTGGGAAACCAGAGACCTTGCAGCCATCCTGACCCACTTTTGTCACCCATCCCAGCTACTGGTTTCACCTGGCAAGGCCAGAGCACAAGCAGGCATCTCCTGCCAAAACAATTAGGAGCAAAACCTCACCGTGGCAAGGCTGGGGCTGGATGCAGAGCTGCGGCTCCAAAGCAGCCATATGGTTCCCAGCCGGCTGGGGAAAGATCACTTTCCCTGCTCCCCTTCTCCAAGCCTTTTTCCGGATCGAAAAGAGGTCAGTGAGCTAAAATCAATGCATCGCAGCATCCAGCTGCTTGCAGAGGAAAAAGATTATTTGGATGATTTCCTTTGCTCAGTTTTGCCCGGCAAACAGCACAAGTACCAATTTGGGGTCAAGGTTTAGGGCAAGCATCCACAGGGAGGTGCGAGGAGGACCTGTTTGCTTCCCTTGGGACATGACAATTATTTATGGGCTGGGTGGGTTCTGACAAGGTGATGCACTGCTATTCCTCGTTTCCCACATCTACATGCCCTTTACAGAATCACAGAATCATCCAGGTTGGAAGAGACCTCCAAGATCCCCCCGTCCAACCTCTGACCTAACACTAGCCAGTCCTCCACTAAACCATATCACCGAGCTCTACATCTAAACGTCTTTTAAAGACCTCCAGGGATGGTGACTCCACCACATCCCTGGGCAGCCCATCCCAATGCCCAACAACCCTTTCAGTAAAGAAGTTCTTCCTAAGATCCAACCTAAACCTCCCTTGGCACAACTTCAGCCCATTCCCCCGCATCCTGTCACCAGGCACATGGGAGAACAGACCAACCCCCACCTCTCTACAGCCTCCTTTAAGGTATCTGTAGAGAGCAATAAGGTTGCCCCTGAGCCTCCTTTTCTCCAGGCTGAACAAGCCCAGCTCCCTCAGCCGCTCCTCGTAGGACTTGTTCTCCAGGCCCCTCACCAGCTTCGTCGCCCTTCTCTGCACCCGCTCAAGCACCTCGATGTCCTTCTTGTAGCGAGGGGCCCAAAACTGAACACAGTACTTGAGGTGCGGCCTCACCAGAGCTGAGTACAGGGGGACGATCACCTCCCTAGCCCTGCTGGCCACACTGCTTCTTATACAAGCCAGGATGCTGTTGGCCTTCTTGGCCACCTGAGCACACTGCTGGCTCATATTCAGCCGACTATCAACCAATACTCCCAGGTCCTTCTCTGCCAGGCAGCTCTCCAACCACTCCTCTCCCAGCCTGTAGCTCTGCTTGGGGTTGTTGTGCCCCAGGTGCAGGACCCGGCACTTGGCCTTGTTGAACTTCATGCAGTTGACCTCAGCCCATCGGTGCAGCCCATCCAGATCCTCCTGCAGAGCCTTCCTACCCTCAAGCAGATCGACACACGCACCTAACTTGGTGTCATCTGCAAACTTACTGAGGGTGCACTCAATGCCCTCATCCAGATCATCAATAAAGACATTGAAGAGAACTGGCCCCAGTACTGAGGCCTGGGGGACTCCACTAGTGACCAGCCTCCAACTGGATTTAACTCCATTCACCATATTTAGCTTAAAAATGTCACCGGAGGCTACTGCCACAGACCTCTGCCGCTGACCCCAGCACTGACAAGATTAACCGAGTGTGTAAGCGCATCAGCTGGGGATATGTTCCTTATTTTTGCAGCAGAACTGCAGTGTATGGGGAAAAAAAAAAAAAAAAAAAGAAACTGCACAATTGTGGGCTGCTTATGCCCCAGGGAAAACCTGGCTAAATCCAGGTCACACACAAGATTGAAGCCCAAGGAAAAGAGGCCAGAAGCAGGTGCTGAGCCTGATTGCTACAAGGCTAAGCTTTTCCAGAGCCCTGAAAGATGGAGACACCTCAAATTGGCATGATAAATGGGACCTGGAAGCCTCATCTCATCCCTTGGGATGCCTTTCTGGTCTGGGGAGCTACCAGAACTCCTAAAAAGTGGGAGACAGAGCCCAGGTTGCTTCCAGCCCTGCATGAAGATGCTGCTGTGTTGAGAGAAGTTAATTTTGGCTGGACATAGCTGCAGCAGGGGCCCCACAGCCACAAGGAGCATGAGCATCAGTCCTGTCCAGATGCATTAGGCACTGCTTCCCTTTAAAACACACCAAGCTGCATGCCAAGCCAGCTCAGCTCCCCAGTCACTTTGGCTTTATGGGCTTATCCTCATTTTGCTTTGTTGGCACTGGCCCTTCTGCTTTATTTTCCCTTTCTCCGCTGTGGGGAAGGAGCAAAGTTGCCTCTCTGGAGGCATCAGCAGAACCAAGAGCCGAGGAGGAGAAGATGAGCCAAGCTGACTGCAGGTTAGGCTGGGAAGCAGTGCAGGGAAGGATGCAGCTCTCCCATCTGCATTGCCCTTCCTGACAGATAGAGTTTGGGTACAGGAGTGGGGATACGTGAGGAACTGCATGCCCAAGTGCCCCAACCAGCACCCTGTGTCGCAGCCAGCTGGGCCAAAGGCAATTCAGCCCAGGCCAGTGAGTTGTTTGCCATTTCTCGAGAACAACACTGGAATAAGAGAGGAAAAAATGAATGGATAAGATATTTCCAAAGGCTTTACATCAGGTCATGAGAAACAGAGAAATTTCTATCTCCACCCTAAGAGGCTAACAGATAGCCCATGATGACCTAAAAGCTCTGCAGGGAATCTGGCTGCTATTTGGGCTATTTTGCAAAACCAACCTCACCACTTTTTTCCACCTTTATAGCCCTTTGCAATGACCTTACCTCCATCTGGATGGCCAGGCCCAGAAATATTTACCTATTTCCTATTCTAAGGCAGATCCTTCAGGGGTTTGCTTCACCAAAAAGAAAAACTCTCCCTGCACCATGACCACCAGCTCCCCCATGGATGCAAACACCTGAGCCACACCTTCCTGGGGGCCCCATCTCTTTGTCTGCCCTCACATCTCCCATCATCTGCTGTGACCTTCTGCTTTCAGCACAGCTCGCTGATTAATCACTAATTAGCAACTGGTTCGTGACACTTCCCTGCCCTCACCAGCACAAAGCTCTGGCACAGGCCAGGACCATCTGTTCAGGCCCTGAACTCGGCACCGTGCCTCCCAGTTTCAGTGTGGGTGAGGGGGGACAGAGCAGCCCCAGTGCTCGACCCCTCAGCAGACAGACAGACAAGACAGAAGGACAGATGAGAGTAAATCTGCAGCACCTGGTGCCATTGCAGCAGAGAGTTGCACCGCTTGGTATGTGGCACAGAGGGTCTCAGGGTACCAGTGCCAGGGGGGTGGGGGTGGAATTTATATATCAAAATGCAGCAAAGTTGGGGAGCTGGAGCACAACAGCTGCAGTGAGCTTTGTTTTGCTGCATAGTAGAACCCCCAAGAGCAGACCTGAAATCACCATTTGCTGTTATAAACTTTCCTTGCCTTCTTGCACGTACAGATTTTATTATTATTATTATTATTATTTATTTTTTCCAGGAGAAACTTCTCCTTATGCCTAAGTAAAAGTCCATTTCTCTCCATGACAGTATCCTGGGACCCTGGAGGTCCAGGCCACCCCCACAGATCACAATGGAGCAAGGGAGCAGCAGCATAGGGCAGCACCTGGTTCTGCAGGGCCATGTTGGGTACCCGAAAGAGCACCCAAGAGCATCTGGAGAGACTCAGGAGGGGACAATCTCCCATCTCAGCCCTCCCCATCTCTGACCACTTCAGCTATCAAGACTCACGTCCTGTGCTTGGTAGGAGTTATGCCACCAGGGATGGTGATGCAGAGCAGCGAGAGGTCGGTGTCCCCTTTGTCCCCACAAGGAGCGAGTTTGCCCAGGAAAGCAGTGCCCCCGCATCCCCTGCTTGCTTCCACCCAATCCTTGGGCTGTGCTGACCCCTTCTGGGCTGCAGCCTGCTCAAGCAGCATCCTCACCTTCCTCCCTGCTTTTAGAAATCAGTGAACAAGTCCTTACCAGTCCCCTAAGTGATTGCACCCAGGGGCTGCCATCCTATAGCATCTCCGTGTCACTGCCTCAATGCTCCCAGCTCACTGTTCTCAGCCCTTAATCCACCAAAACGGAGTGGAAGCCAGGAAGACCACAGGGCTAATATGATGTGCATCAGGTTGACACCTCTAGCTTCCCTTTCACCTCCTCTTAGTGCTTTGAGAATAGTGCCTGGGGTTAACAGCCTCCGACCACGACCTGCTGACAGCACCAGCAGGCACTGGGCACTCCCGCATGACTCCAGCCTCTGCAGCACAAAGCAGATGAATGCTACCAGGATGCAGGATGAAGTGACAGGCACGCATGAAGTTTCCACCTCCCAAAACACCCCCTCAGTGCTGACTCCCTTGTCTCAGTCACTGCCATCAAGTGAGATAATGAACTCCCAAGCACAGCACAGATAGAAGCAGGCACTCAAACGAGAGCTAACAGCGGCTGCCGAAGAAATCATTAAAAGTAAGTACCAGACTTCAGAGATCGTTTGCAGGAGAAGTCTAAATCCATACCCACAGCCTTTCTGCTCTCCTTATTGAGCTGTTGCTTTCAGAGCTAATTTAGCATCACCTCTGCAGGCAGCATCAGCCACATGCCCAGCAGCTCACCAGCCATGCAGAGACCCCTGACTGATGCATGAAGGTCCAGGGCAGACCTCTGACACACATCTGCATGTGGAAAATGCTCATCCCTTGGCTGGCACGCAGAAGCCCAAACCCCCACATCACTCCCCATGGGTGCTGGAGCCCCCTAAAACACAGCTGCTTTGCTTGCCTCATCCCACAGTGCCCCCATGAGATCCACAATGCCCTCATCCCCCTCTCCAACAGCTGGCATTAGGGATGGTGAGACCGACAGCAGTGCAGGCACTCATCACCTCCAGCTGGAGCAACCTAGTTCCTTCTCTGTGCACCCACAATTCAAGACCAAGCCCCCATAGGTGGCTCCCATCTCCTTTATGCTGCCATTTAAAGCATTTGGCTGAAGTTGCTACATGCAAACACCTCCTTTTCCCTTCCTGGGAGATGTATAAAGGGACGAAGACCAGGAGTTGGCGAGAAACACAGCATTTTGAGGGTTTTAAGAGAGGTAGCCACCTGTCTGCTTATGGTGCAATAAAGTGTTGCTATAGTGTGAATTTATGGCCAATAAAAAGCACAGAGTACTGATCAGAGATGTCTTCAAGTAGTTTATAAACACATAAAACCACACCATCCCCTTCCACACATCAGCGCTTACCCTCAGTGGAAAAATGTATGTGTCTTGAGAAGCTGCCTTAAAATGCAGTTGCTCAAGGCTAGAAGACCCAGGCTGATGCTCTCTTCCTTTCCCAGAGGAACTAAACTACCAAACAGGATGTATATTGGGATAAAGCCAGCCCAGCCAGCAGACTGCCAGCACCCTAGAACAGTGCTGGGAACCCCACTGTTTCTCCTTGGCCCCCATCCTGCCCCAGATGCTCCCAAAGCCTTTACCAGAGCCCTACCCATTAGCAGTGAATGAAAGTATATCAGTTCCCTGATACAGATGAAAGAGAGGGGAAAGAGAGGAAAAAATAGTCAGGCAGCCCAATAATAAGCATGGAAAGAGGTATTAAAGCCTGCAAAGAACACAGAGCAACCTGGGAGGAGACCATCTCTCCATCACCGCACCTTCTGCTGGCTGTGCAATGACAACAAGACTGCGAGATCTCAGCATCTCAGCATCTTCCTCCAAGCCTGCTTAAGCAGTTTGGTTCTTTGTTTGTTTCAATCACAGACAAAATGCAGCATCAGATGAAAATTTCTCTCTCCCCTGATGAGGACAGTGTTTGACAGGGCAGAGAAGTTAGAACACTGACCTGGCCTGGCCTTGCCATGCACACATCTGAAAGGTTAAAAATACATCGTCCTTAAGCTAAGTGTCCCAGCAACACCCTGGATGCATTCAGAGCTGGTGCTGGATGGGAAGAGACACCCAAATGTCAAATGCAGCAGAGAATCACCCCAAAAATCACCATCTGAGCTTTAAGCATCTTAGCAGTGCCTCCCATCTGCCGGCAGGTTGTTCTTGCCATCTAGTGGCTTCTCAGATGAGTGCAAACACAGAAAGAATTGGGATTTTCCTCCCCTTCTCCCCATTATTTTCATCCCTAAGCACCATGTGTTCTCTGCTCCCATGTTAATTGCTTCCCTGTGCTCCCCAGGACAAGGCTGTGCTTGCTCTAGGCACACCTGGGCCATCACAAAAGGTCCAACATTGCCAGCATGCCAGCATCAGGACCCCAGAAAGCTGACAAGCTCTCATTCTCATAAATATCAGCCCTTTTTGGTGGCATATCTTTTTTCTTTCCTCCTTCATTTGCAGCTTACATCCTTCAGAATTTTTCTTCTTTCAGTCCTGCAATATTTGGTGGTTTTCTGGGGGCAGTTTTACTGCCATAGCAAAGGACTGCATATTTCTGCAGGGAAATCCCAAAGGTGCAAAAGAACACGCTCAAAGCTGAGACTGGGCCATAAAAGTCTTTTTTAGCATTAATTTTACACCATTCAGTAATTCTGGAGGAAACTCACCTCAGCTCTGAAATCCTTGCTCTTTCACCAAGACCCTTGCTCCTCTTACACTCTGATGGAGAAGAGGGACACGTCTTGACACTATTCACCCCATACAGCAAAGGAAAGGGCAGAGTACAGTTGCAAAAACAATCATTTCAGTGAATTTCAACCAATTTATGATCTGACCCTTGGCTCTAGCAAGGCAAGACTGATTTAGAGGACCTCGAGACCCAATGCACTGGGCATTATGTGATTTCATCCCTCCCAAGTGCCCAGAAATTGTCAGAAAGAGCTCTTCACACCATGCTAATAAACCTTTTCACAGGCAGTAGCTTGCCTTAGTCTGTCTTCACATAACTTGTATTGGAAATTACTATTAGACAAGCCTCAGTGCTCATACAGTGGCATATTCTTCCCAATAACCCACTCAGAAACACATTTAGGAACATGATAACAATTGCTGCTTTTAAGTGAGCTTGCAGGAAGACTCCTCCTCCTGGGTGTGAAGAACCTCACTGCTAATTTCTCTCCGTGTTTTCATTTTTAAGCAGCCAGAAGGCTGTTAACCCCTTGTATTCATCCCCGAAAGTTGTCATATGGGGGGGGTGGGAGTGGGGGGTGGAGCTGGACATGACTTTGCTGCAGATGTTCTCTGGAAAGAAAAGAAGCAATAAAAAATTAAATATGTGGAATGTGAAAAAAAAATGCAGCTCAGTGGATCGATAAAGTACAGCCAGATAGATGAGAGTCAAAGAGCATTTCTGGGCAACATCAAGGGAGAGATGGTATCACCTGGGACAGCCAGTGGGGCACAAACCTCACGATACACTGGGGAAGGCATGAGGAGGAAACCTTTACTTGTCTGGAAAGTTCTAAGTTCCACCTCTCTCCACATCCTTTCTCCTTTTCATTCCCAGGGCTAGGAATTGGCCCAGATATCAACTTGTTGGTAATTTTGAAAGCAATGCTCACATCAGCTCTTCTCTCCTGGCTTGCTGAAAGCCTCCAGCAGAACAGCAGGTCAGGGCAAATCCGTTTGGATATCGGGTAACCTTCTGGTGCTTGAAGCACCCAGTGCAGAGGAGGTCAATGGAAAGAAGCAGAAGACCCTGCTGGATGGTCTGGAGGAAAGCCTAAGAAGCTGCTGCAGACAAGGTGCACCCCTTAGCCAAGGCCATGCAGATGCAGCATTCCCAATTAGGACACAAGAAATGCTCTTTTCATTAGTGTCTGCTGCAGGGAACCAGGAGGAACAGTGCGTAATGCTACAGTGCCTTGGAGTCTAACAAGGGCCAGGAAGGAGAAGATACGTTCCCGTACGCCCTTTTTGCACCCTCTCAAGTGTGAGGACAAGAGACTTCATTCCCAATTTCAGAAGAAACCCTGGAGGAAGCAATGGCTCTTCTCAGCACTGCAATGAAGTGGTTCTATCAAGCCCAGGAATGTTTTATTCCTTAAAAGCTTGTTTTGTGCAAGACTGAACACTTAAATCTGATGCAGAACCACTTTCAGCTGGCTGGGTTCACTGAACCCCCTTCCACCAGTTGGTCTCATTAAGGCTGCCTTTGCCTTTGGAAAAAAGAGAAGGGGGGGGGGGGCACTTAGGCACTGCTTAGCTTTACATTTGTCAAAATTTAACTGTTTGCAACATCCCCCATTTAGTTAACTATCTGGCTGGTAACATATCCGTTCATCTGCCTTCCCACCAGCCAGCCCTGGTATTTGGACACCCAGGTCATCTCCCTCTCCCCATTTGGCTTCCCCAGGTCAACACACCCCAACAGAAGGGTCTAAGCCACTTCTGCTTTTTTTTTTTTGCTTTTTTTTTTTTTTTTTTCCAATGCAAAGATGAATTTCTGCTTCTGCTTTCTGCACTGCTTATGAAAACAAAGAAATCCACATCCCCTCCCTCAAGTCAGAGGATCCCATAAGTTATCCCAGGGAGCTCTTGCTCACCTTTTTACTAAGAGCTCAACTTACAGGGTATATCTAGAGTCACAGCTTTTTAAAATGTCCTCTCATGTCCCACCTACCCTTTGGCTACCACACAACAAACTTCCAGAGGAGCAACTTCAGTGTTAGATTGAGACAGCCAGACCTCTAAAACCTTTTGAACCCACAATATAACTTGAGCCAACATCAACCTTTCTCATCAACCCCGAGCTTTTTAAAGGCACAGTGATCTTTCTGAGCATTATGGAGACCAGGCTTGACTTCCAAAAGGTCTTGGGGCCAGCAGCTTAGTGCAGAGTAGTCACCACACAAAGCCTGTCAGAGTTTAAGAAGCGTTCGGACTGTGCACTTAGCCACATGGTCTGAATTTTTGGGTAGACCTGTGTGGTGCCAGGAGTTGGACTTGATGATCTTTACGGGTCCCTTCCAAGTCAGGATATTCTATGATTCAGCTTCTTGCACTGGACCTCAAGCCCCCCATCTGTGATCTGGAGAATCACTGTTGGACACAGTCCAGCATTATTTTTTATCCATGATGCATTTCAAGAGGAACCAAAACATTTATTTATAAGCCTCTAACACTGACATCTGAGATAGCTCTGAGAACTTCCCATAGTCCCCACCTTCCCCTGGGGATGTTGCATGCCTCCTGCTGGGTCTTTAATGTAAGATTGTTTGAAGAGATGAAAAAACATGTTGCAAGCTGGGAAAGTAATGCTAGCTGTATTATATTTAACCAAGCTACATATTCCACAGGTTACAGAGCCTCATGAGTATGGAAACCAACAGTGGCATTGCCTCATCATTCCTGTCTGCAAGGAATAACTCACTTGGAGCATATCTCATCTAAATAGCTCAAGAATCTATCAGTGCCTCTGCTTCTGATGATGTTTTCCCCCAAATACAGTGGCACCCAGTGCTTACACAGGAGCTAGAGCAGCAGAGCACAAATTTAATAGTCAGGATTTACAAACCTGCATGAATAGACCACACAACTCCTTTTCCCCATAAAGCAATGCCCTTCTGGTCACCACCAAAGGAAAGGGACTCCAGTAGAAGGATGAATACACTCCACGTGCTGAGCACTGTCAGGAAGGATTTCCTAGGCTGGATGAAGTCTTCCCGCCCATAAACACAGCCAGCAACTTCTTCACATGATGTTTGTTAGTTACTAACCAACCAAGTGAAAAATAGACCCAAGCAGGGGTGGCAGCACATGGCTAACCTTGGAAATTCAAAGGCCAGAGAGCAGTTGAATAGCTCCTCTCCAGGCAGGCCTTTCTGCAAGCACCCAGTGGAACTGAGCGAAACCGAGCAAATCTGGCACGCTCAGCCCATGGCATAAATCCAGCCAGCTCCAGCTCACATATCAGAGCACCCTGTGTCATAAGCCATTGAGTTTGCAAGAACGGGAATAATTTACAGCCCCCAAGAATGGGTCCTTATCTTTATTTCAGCCACAGAGCTCCACCAGCTGTATGCATAGCAGCATGCTGTGATAAACAGCCTCACACAGGTACCTCGGAGGTAGGGGCAGCTCATGCTCTCCAAACAAGCAGAAGGGAGATAGCAAGGCATCTTCCCCTCCATTTTTGCCTTTTTTTTGAGGAGGAGGGAAGTCATTTTTATTACCCGGATATGAGCCTCAAGCAACACACAGTGATCTCACCCTGGGGAAGGGTAAGAAATTGGACAAACCTGAAGCATGCAACAAGTATTTAAGCTTTTTGGGTGGATTTAGAGATGGACTTCACTGCCTGGTGCTGAGCTGGATGGACTTCAAAGAGGGGCACACAGCTGCCCAACACAGGAGGAAAAAGCAGAGGTGCCAGCAACCAGCTTGAGAATCTGATAAAAATGAGATCTGAAGCCACATGAGCACTTAAAGGCATATTTGAATTTCAGGGGTTTAGCTCAGCTGGGGTTCTCTCACCAAGGGAAGGGCTTTGCCTAAGTCTGCGTGGGCAGAGGGACTTCACCCCATGTGCATGCCCCAAGTGCCTTCAGGACACGGCCTCTGTTACTCCTCTGCACCCTGTCATGTGCACCCTGCGCACATGTCAGTCTGTAACCTACCTCATCAGCTAGCAAAGGCCCCTGTGTTCCTTATTTTTCCTACACTATTTCATCTAATGACCAGAAGGCTTTGTAATTTATCTTGCCTCTTTAAGGCTTCCCCACCACCACCTCAAACTCATTTCATGTCGGTCCAAAGGACCCTGTGCAGACAAGGGCTCCCTGTGAGAAGCTGGCTTTGATGATCTCCTTGACATCTTTCGATCATGTGTCAGCAGCATCCACCGTGACCGAGACACTACAATAACAAGTCTATCCAGTGCAGAGGCAGGGTCACATGCATGGCTGCAGGGAGAGGAGATGAAGAGCAAAGTCATTATAAATATCTTCAGATCACCAATTATTCCTCTCCCTTACACTTTTGCATGTGCAAGCTCTATTTATCTGTGCCAGACAACCGGCCAGAGGCTAGGCACAAGAAAAACTTGGGTCAGGGCAACTTTTTATAGCATTGAGTAACTGGTGAGGGGGGACAGCCTTCTTCCTACAGTCATTTCTCCTCCTGTCACATGGTTCCTCATGACATGCATGATCTATATCCAGTCCCTGGCGCACAGCAGCACTGAGTGCACTGAAGCTGTACGGAGCGAGTACACCATCACCAGCCTGCCCCACAGGATGAGCAGACTTTTTTCAGGAGTCCTCACTGCTGAACATTCACACGTAGCAATGAGTATCTGTGCAAGGAACACACCTTCTGTGGTCAGGAAGGCGATTTGAACACACACGGCTAAATCACAGAAAAGAAGCACCAGGCTTTGCTCATTATTCTTCAGTTTGTCCACGGCTGGTGGCTGTTCTCAGTGCCTGAGCATGAATCAGTGGGGTCATATCACTGCTGCAGGATTTGGACATATTTTCTGTCCCAGTCCTGCAAATACTTCACTAAGCTCACAAGTAGTACTGCTTTCTTAGAGCTAAGCATGTGTATTTAGTTACTGAATCATGGCTTAAAGAAACTAGAGCCAGACAATGCTGCAGTTACTCATTTACATATATAATGACTTTATTGCAGAGATAAAGGAGTATTTCCACAGCTTAACCACAGAGCAGATACGAACGCAGCTACTGCTCCTGCTCTGTCATCAGTGTTCACGTGTATGAAGTAAACTTGAACCCCACCTCAGAGATCCTCTCTGACAGCTTCTGCTGTAAATTCCTCCAGACCCTATTGCATTTTGAGTGGCAACGCAGCACCCACAGTGCCTAACTTTGGTGAACTGCTCCATTTCAGTGGCCACACACTTGCCAAGCATCACTAGCTGTGACTTGGAGCTGATCACAGCTACCTCCACTACTGAAATAGAAACCATTTCATCTGATAGATGTTTGTGTCCTGCATCCCTTAGCCTGTGGCTGCACAACATGAACTGGTGGAGACCCACGGGCTTGACAGCTGCTTATTCAACAGGCAGCATGTTAATTGGGGGCAAACTTCTCAGAGGGTTTTGTGGTCCGGCAAGAGACCAGCGGGAGGAAAAAGCCACAAGTGTGATCTTTGTGCACCAGCTAGTCTCAAGCAGTTTCATTGCCCTAGCCTAGCTTTAGCTGATTTCCTACCCTAGATGCTTTGAACTTGTATTTGATGTTCTTCCTGCAGTGCCTTGAGGCCCTCAAGCCTCTGGTTCCATCATCTGGATTCTCCAAATAGAGAGTCATAGAGTACCCCTGGGGAGGGCATCAACCTTTCCTCCCTTGGCAGTGGAGGCTTCCCCATGTGCGTGCACAGGACCTGGATGTCACTGATCTGGGCCAGAACTCCTTTTACTGCTGCTGTGTTGTACAGGAGGTGGATAAATGAAAGCTGAGCAGCCCACACTTAAAAGCGAAGAGTTACAGCCCCAAGAGCCAGCTTCTGCTCAGCACTGTCCTGGACTTCCCCAAAGCTTCCCTTCTCAAAGCCTCTTCCTCCCTGTACCCCCAACACCCCAAAAGCACACGATTAGAAGTAGCGGATACCACAGCAGCCCTGCTACCACTTCCTTCACACCTGCATCTCGCCTCTTACCTTGCCCTCAGTCTGCTCCACAGACATTTGATGAATTTACCCTGCTTCTTTGAGCTGTTCAAGAGGCATTTCTGCTGACGGAAGGAGCTGGATGCTCTCTGGACCCTGCAGTTTGTGTTCGGGTGCATTTAGACCTGCTCCATCTGCCCAGAGCCTGTGCAGGAGATCACCCAGGTGCCATGGGCTGCCCAGCAGAAAGGACACTGAGGAGAGGGACAGCAAGAGGGCAGTGGAGGGTTTTGTCCTTTGTGTAAGGCACAGGTAGCAGTTTTAGAATGATTATTTCTTGTTGAGGCCTGGTTTTCTTAACCTCCAAGCCCTCCATGCTATCTGTCCCCCGAACGTGACATCCAAAACTAACTCTACCCTCAAGAGCCGGAGACACGGCTCAGCACAAGCACGTGCACCATCCCCGGCTGCCTGCTAGGGGACAGTGGCCCATAACACTTGTTAGCTGACCCCAGAGCACCAAGGGAAGGCAAAGCCCCTCAGATGTGCTGTGGGATTGTGGAGGAAAGACGCTACTTCTATGAGACAGAGGTGCACCCACCCAGACTCCAGCCCTTACCACCTCACCTCCAATGCAAGCGGCCCCCAAGCTCAGTTTCTCACATCCAGCCATCCCTGACCTTCATCCACCCTGACCACAACACACGCTGCTCACCAGAAGCCCACCTCCTCACCTGACTGCTGGCATTTGGCGATAGGCACCCTCCTCAAGCTGCTTCCTTCAAGTCACCCTTACCATGCCAAGGCACACAATGAAAACCCAAATAGCAGCCAGCACACAGTGCTCACAGGCTGCTACAGAGCCACTCCAAGCCTCCTGCAGCAAGCCAGCAGACAGTGACAGTCCCTTTTCCTTATGTCTGCGCCTTACTTTTTCCCCTCCTTGTGTTTTCCAGCTTAACGTCTATTCACACTGATCTCTGTGCCTTGACACTAACATGACATAACAGGTGAGGCATCTGTCTTCCAAATTCACCTGCTCCTCTACCTCCCTTTTGACATAATCTTGGCACAGGAGACCTATCCAAAATCCTCTTCTGGAGAAATAAATGAGTTCGGCTCGAAAAGGAGCTCCAAGTAGGAATGAAGGACATTTCTCACGGCAGCTGATGAACACCCACAGCCCCTTTCTCCGGGGCTGGAGGTGTTGCAGGTGCTAAACAGAGGACAGGATTGAGTGGAGAAATGCGTGTGGTGAGCAGTGGAGAATGCGGCTGTGCTTTGGGTGGGATTTCACTTGTCATTATTCACTTATTTGTTACAGCTACCAAGTAGGGCTGTCAGCTGCCTTCACCCATCTCCCACACCCTTTGCCCAGACAGTGATAAATGGCGAAGGAGCACTCAGCAGCATCGCTATTTCACGCCCCTAACCAAATCCACATGAACCTCCTGGCAGCGCACCCTCTGAGCCCCTCGCACCGAGCTTTGCTACCTCTGTGTGAGTCTGACAGCAGGGACGTGCTCACAGCTCCCCAGCTACATCCCTCCCTCTGGCTGATGCCAACCCTGCGGCAGCCTGGTGCAGTCCCTCTGTGCACCTCTGCTCCCCCTCAGGCTTTTTATTTCATTTTTTAGGGCATCAACTCTTATAAAGCTACAGCCCAGAGCTCTGCTCTTGTTTAAGCCCATGCATGCCACTAACAGGAACAAACAAGGATCAGTCAAGTGAGGAACACCAGCACTGACTCACAACTGAAGCCCCGAGTGCATCTCAACAGCAAACATCTTGGGGCTAGCTATAAGTACACACAGAAGCTTTTTGCCCTGCTCAGAAGCACAGCTCCCCTGCAGGATTTACAAGCTGCAGATGGGAACCCTCCTGCCCCATAGCAGACTGCCCCAGCAGCACCTTCCATCCTCCTGTCCATTCTGCAGAGAGACAGGGACACAATGAGCAGGATGCAGCAACGCAAAGAGGACAGTTCCCAGCCTGGCTGATGAAGTTCTCAAACATTTCCCCCAAAAGCGAGGACAAGAAGCTCACAAAGCACCCACCTTGCATGAAATCCCAGCTCCAGAGGTGGCCGCCTTTCCACAAGCTGGCAGAGCCAGTGTCTGCCTGGTGCTTTGATGATGCTGAGCATTACGGCAGATCAGAGCACAGCAGGGCTTTGTGCATTGCCGTGATTGGGGCCACCCGGCACGAAGATGCAGGACTCTCCAGGTCTCCTCCAAAGCCAGCAGCACCTTGATGTGTGCACTTTCATGGGGCTGCCCACAGCCCAGCGAGACAAGTGCTTCATCTCCTTCAGCACCTACCCCCAAGGGCTCTCTCTGCAGTTAGTCCATGGCAAGCAGTGGAGATAACACACCAGCAACCCATCTCTTGGCCCACTGCAAGTGGAGCTAATCCACCAGCCCCTGCCCCAAGGCAGCTGGCTCTTTCCCAGTCACTTAAGACTTGGCTCAAAGCCTTGACTCACTTTGCTGCTCCGCTGCATTGCTTCAAGTGCAGCTCTTCCCCTGGCAGAGGAGATGCCCTTTCTCCATCCAAGCTTTGAAATCATAGCCCTGGCTGCCACTATCCACCCCCTTGCATCTCCTCCCTCATTTACTCCTGCCAGCCAAATAAATGCAAGCCTGACTTGTCCATACAGTGTTATCCACCCAGATGGTTTGTTAGAAGCTTTAAGGGTTTTTCCCAGCACCTATGTGAATTTCTTCACTGCTTACAGGGCCATGCATCTTAAAAGCGGCCAGGAGCATTGCAGTCAGACAGAGCTACTTTAAGCATGCTGAGTGACACAGATCCTACACACCAGGTCATATATCAGCAGCATCAGAGCTGCTGAAATTTAGCCTTTTAGAAGACAACCATCACAAGCCAGGTTTCCCATGCTGGACCATTTGGGGGGCTTTGGGCAAGCATGCATGCAAGTTGTAGAGAACCCTGATGTGGCTTTCATTAAAAGGTCAGATGGCAACAAAAAATTAATTATCTTTGGATAGATATCTTCAATTATAATTGGAAAGTGTCTGAAGTCAGTCTCAGGGAAGGAGTCTAAGGTGAGATTTCTGCCTTTGACATCTCTGTCCAGTATTTAGGATTTGTCCTCAGAATCTGAAGCATAAAGTCATCACCTGGATGCACAGCACCACCTAAGCAGCAAGCTTTCCCACAGACCAGGCAGGAGATGAAATGCACACACAGACATCATCTGAAAGGACTTTTGTCCTTTGTACGCACCTTCTTGCCTTCAGTTGTGATGTCTCCTATGTCTTGATGCCTCTATGGCACAGCTCCTGAGCGCTGCAAGAGTGGGGAGGGTCTCCAGCACATTCCACCCCCCCCTATGCCAAACACAAAGCAAAGGTAAACACACAATATTTCACTTCTCAGTGCTTCGACTTTGCTTCAAGCACTCCTGTTTGCTGGTGGAGGTCAACCACACATACAGGAAGTTAGAATCTAACCTTGACCCAAATCTGATCCAGAGACTCAAGGACAGGCGTGATGTGCTCACGGTAGCTCGATGGCTCTGGACGCACAGGAAACAGAGGCTCGGCGCTGCAAAGAGATGGCAGAGTGCCTGGGAAAGGGTAAGCCAAGAACTGAGAAATGCAATGAGACAGCCTCTGCGTACCCGAGTCATTCACCTTCAGCAGCTTGGCAAAGGCTTTCAACTTTGAAACACTGCAGGGCTGTTTTTACTGCTGTCGAAGCTATACAAGTAATTACTATTCTTGAATGAGCACAGATTTTCTGGGCTCCCATGCCTTTTGGAAACATCCGCACACAGCTCTTACCATTATTATTTTAACTGCTCTTGTTGTATAAACAAGGCTTTGAACCTTACAGCAGCTAAACAGGCAGGCTCCAGAAATAGCTTGGCCAAGAGGGTTTTAAGGAAGGGGTAGGGGATAAAGCCTGGTCACACACCATGCTTTTCCTCCCTGGAGTCTGCAGAGGGCCTGAACTGGGTCTGTTTTCCCAAATTGCTCACTAGCAGAGCAGGGCTATAAGCACCCCGGTGCCCTTCACGCCTCTCTCTGTGCCAAGAGCAATGCAGCTAAGCCAAAACAAGTCCATGACAATACTTCAACACTTCGCAGCAGGTGGCACCTCAGGCAGGTCCCTCCAGGTTTCGTCTCCCTCTGCACTGGAAGCAGACCCTGGTGGACCTCCAGCCTCGGCTCGGAGCTCCCACTAGAGGCCTCAGCTACACCCAGCATCCCTTCTCAGCCTTGACACCAGGGCTTCATTACCTAGACACAGGGACAGGGAAGAGTCAAGGCATGCAACGTGCTATCCTGAGACCCCAGACAAAGATTCCAGAAGGAATAAGAACGTAAGTGACCTTCAGCCCCTCACAAGCAGCAGCTTTTTGCTCCAAGAGGCAGGATCTGGGACTTCACCACTGGTAACTGCAACAAGTCCAGCATCTTCCAGCTCTGAAAGATAACTGGCACCAGAGGAAAACATTCCAGATCGCATCTACACAGAATATCCCAAGCACCTAAGCCTTTAGACTTCACTTTTTGGGACTTACACACATACTTAAGGTTATGAGTAGGGTTTGGAGCACTCAAATACTTGTCCTCACCATCACATACCACAATCAGCTAGCACAGATGCTGCACTCCTTGTTCTGCAGAGCACACTGCTTGCAATTGCAATCCATCCACTCCTCCAGGTGCTGCAGGAAAGGGCTGAGCCACCAGGACTGTCCTTTGGCACCCAGAGCTACCAGAATAACAGAGACCCCAGGTGAAGTACCAAGGACACCACAAAGGGCCAGAGGAGCTCTCCCCACCCCTTGAAGGACTCCACAACCTCAAGCATCTGCTTGCATTTAGGGCAGTAAAATCAAACCAGAAACTGTGGCACACACCCCACCACAGCATCAAGTTCTGCATGAAGCTGATGACTTCAATCTTGGCTCCTTGGTGGCCAACAGCTTGTCCAAACCACCCTGAGCAGTGCTTGTGTCACACCCACTGCTCCCTATTTGAATGCACCACTTCTGTGCTGCCCAGGTTAAACAATCTGCTTTTTGCTCCATTGTATTGCCCTGACATGGAGCAACCAAAGCCTGAACTCCCAGAGCCCCAGATATCCCAGGCAAGAGGTTGTTGCAGCAGCTCACAAGTCCAACACCTCTCTCCTGAACCAGAGGAGCTTGAGGGATGTGTTTTTAAAGCCACTTAAAAGAGACTCCTCTCTCTTCCTTTACTGGGGGTATTCAACACTCAAAAAATCATTATCAACAGGGGGAAAAAAATCCCTCTTTCATTCTCTAAAATTAACATGAGCTCCTCTAAATGCTCATTGTACTGTTTCAATTTTTCATACGCCCTGGAGTCTAACCATGACAAGGGGAGACACAGCAGTGGTTATGACCTAACTTTCTGGCTAATTAAGGAGCTTGTCAAAGAGCAGCTTCTCTCCCCGGCGATGCCCAGGGCAGGAAGCAAGCAACTTCCCACGGCACGTGAGCAACCTCACGGCACATCCGTTCCCCCCCGGGACCCGTCACAGCACCAGCTCTGATTTACAAGCCAGTGGGGGGAGCGTGACCCTCGCAGCTGCTTTCAGGAGCAGGCGTCGTGCAGAAGAGGGCCCAGCCATCCCTTTCAAGTTGCTGTGTCACACCGCCTGCAGCAGAAGGAAAAGCACGGAGAGGTTTTCTTTTTGTCCAGCTCAAGTCCAGGTCTAACTCGGTGAAATGCACGAGCACCTGTTTCACCTTGCAAAGATAGGGGTCAGCATCGGCTCAGCTACCCTGTGGATAAACGTCAAATAAATGCACTCAAACCAACCCCTAACATCCTTGTGGCAGAAGAGAAAAATCTCATCTCCAGGCTGTTCACACGTCCCTGCTGCATGCAGGAGCCTGACCTGACCTCAGCTGCACAGCAGTGCATTCGCAGCAGCTCTTTCAGATCCCCGGTCACCAGCACCAGCGTTCAGAATGAAAATCCTGACCACAGACAGCAGTTCAGTGTGCTAAGCACTGGGCTGTGTTTTAAACAGGCATTCCAGGCCCGCTGGTAGTTGCCTAAATTTCCTTTCTCCTAAAATCGCTTTGTGGGCAGTTAACCCTATTGCCAACCCCCACCCCCTCACGCTCCCAGGAGCTGTGAAATGCCCTCAGACTGCAGGTGGGAGAGACAACAGAGGTGAGACAGAGAGAGAAGGAAAGGCTCAGCCAAATCAGAGTCTAAAATTTAGGGGAAATAAAATAAAATAAAATAAATAAAATAAAATAAAATAAAATAAAATAAAATAAAATAAAATAAAATAAAATAAAATAAAATAAAATAAAATAAAATAAAATAAAATAAAATAAAATAATTTAGGAAAAAATGCAATTCATCAGATTTCTTCTCTCTTCTGCAGGTTGCAAGAAGCAAAACTGCACAGGAGCCTTCGTGGAGCTGCTGCACCCGGGGCTCGCAAGCGGCTCGGAGCCGAGGAGCTCAACGCCCAGCCGAGACCTCAGCACGCCCCAAATTCTTCTTCACCTCCCGGCTGCCTGCAAAGGAGGAGGAGGAGGAGGGCTGGAGGAGGAGGCCGAGGCCGCGGGGTGGCAGCAGCCTCCTGCTGATGGCCTCGGAGAGCAGCGGCCGGGGAGAGGAGAAGCAGCGCGGGGGTGCAGAGGCAAAACCCGGCCCGGGCGCTGCTTTTTTGGGCAAGCCCAGAAGGGGAACCCCGGCTAAGAGTGCTTCACACCGTAGTTCGTTCAAGTGTGGGGGTGAGAAATCATTTTGGCAGACGCTGGACAAGCTTTGAGCCAAGGTGAGCGGAGCTGTGCCCTGCAGGCTGGGGAGCATCCCTGCACCGTGCACACCACCAGTCCCCAGCCCAGTGCCCCATGCAGGGCCTGGGACACCACTGGCAGGTAACACGGACATGCCAGCAAGCCCCGTGGGCAATCTGAACCCAGAACCCAAGGCACCACAGCCAGAATCGCGGCCGAGACACCTGCCTTCTCCTCCTGCATCACCTTTTAGGACTTAGTCTGCCACCTCTGCCAACACCATGCTCCTGATGTGCCCACGCATACCAAGCTTGTGCCATTACAAGGGTGCTGATACGGTGGTAACGCTGGAGGGACTTGTTGAACTGGAGTCCTGTGCTCCATGCTCAGCCACCAGCAGCAAGCACACAGCAGCCCATGGTTGTTTTGGGTCCTGCAGAGGGCTTGCTACAGGGCCAAAGGCTCAGCAAGGCTCCAAACCCCTCTCCATCCCCTGGTGGGGGCCGGGCAGTCACCTATTTGGAGTCACAGCTCTCAGCCCCCACACCTTTAGACAGAAACACGGGGTGGTGCGAGGACACAGGGCAGGAGATGCTGCCTGTGGTCCAAGGAATGGGCAAGGGGCCCTAAAACTGCTTCGTGAGGGCAGGTGGGGGCCCATAAGGGGCCTGGATTGGGTTGATTGACCCTCCTGCGCTTGCTGTGTCACATCCAGAGGGACCGGATGATTTTGCCCCGTTTCCCCCCTCCCTTTCTCACTCCCTGTCACCAGGAGGGGGGACACCAGCAGCCCCCGGGGGATGCTGAGCCCCCTCCACGTGCTCCCCAGTGTGGGGCCTGCCCATCCCGGCCTGCAAAATGGAGCAGGGAGCCTGCTGCTTGCGGCAGCACCGCGTTTGTCACACAACAGAGACCTTTAAACATCAATGCGACGTGACATTTTGGGAAGAGGAGATCTTAATGAGACATCTGAGCTTAATCATCCCACCCCTGTCAGAAACATGCTGTAATTTATCAGCAAAAGCAAGTGTGGGGACAATTTGGTGCAAAACACCGAAGTCAATAAAAACATGTGCCAGGCTCTGTTTCCATTTTCATTCACATGGCATCCCCTAGGGTGTTTATTAGGGATTTATTTTTGATTCCACTCTCAATGTATGGGTTACAACATCTTCTAGCATGTCTGGAGCTGGACAACTGTTACTGTAGGGGACAGCAGCGACCCCTGCACCAAAGCTAGCCCATCCGGATAACTCACATCACACCAGAAAGATGCACATCTCTACCCAGCCCTCGAGACCACTTCATGATTGCAATGTGGTAAAAGCATTATCTAGAAGTGTACTTACTAGCCATTGCCCTTCAATCCAACAGGTCCCATCTCATCCAGGGAAGCAGAATGAATTACGCCTGTACTTCAAAGTGCTTTTCTAAACTTATTCCCAAGTCTGATATTGGGAAGAAAAGCAGATTATATTCTAGTGGAAAAAAAAATCTCAAATTCTGACTGCCATAGAGCCCAGCCAATTAGCAAAGCAACTAAGTTTAAAAATATGAAAAAATGAGTTTACAAGGAGCAGCTCTACCCTTATCACCCCTGGTGCCCCTCCAGGACGCCTCCTCCCAGCAGTACACCTTTCTAAAGGCCCTGCAGCCACAAAACACCAAATTCCCTTCAGTGGGGCTCCCTCCTAGCCAAGCCTTCGCTCCCCTGCTTGCTTATAATTGCTTTAAGCATGGCTTGAACACTCCCAAATTACAGCCCTGGAGGCAGCCAGGGTTGCTGATGGAGCAGGAGTGGAAGCAAAATGCTCTGCTGAGGCTGCATAAGAAAAACACAGGGCTTTTGGTAAAGAGGCCAAGGGCCTGGGCAAGGTCTGCGTGGTTCCACCAAGGAACAAGAGGCAGCCTGGGAGGGCTCAGCAGAAAGCTGCACAACGGTCTCAGCTTGGGCTGCATCACTGAAGATGAACACAGAAAATCCTGTGGTGCATTTTGCTCCCACAGCCATTGGCACCAGCAGCCAAGTCAGCCCAAAGGCAGCCTAAAGCAGCCAAGTGCCTTCCTCACCATCATTAGGAGCACACGGCCGTGGCCAGATCCATCCAGCCCTCTACACCAGAGCTTCATGGGCTGTCAGGGGCAAAAACTTGGCCATCCAGAGCCTTTTGACTTTGCAGAAACAGAGTAAGACCGAGCACAAGCCTAATTTTAATTCTGTATGGATAGCAAGTGGCCATCACCCCCTCTCCTCTGAGCATTTCCACCCTTTAGAAGTTAATTCCCCAGCAACTTTATTTTAGAGCAATTTTCAGTTCCCATTACGCCCGCTGCGCTGGGCGATAAGTGTGTGGCTCGTCTACTATCTGGCTCCCTACAGCCTGGGAGATAGCTCTACCTCTGCCCAGACAGCGGAGGGGATGGTAGGAAAGTGGGACCAGGGATTACGATAAGGGAACGGGTCATTTTATATGCTGAGCAGCCTTGCTAACTTTCCTCCCTTTTCACCATGGCATCGCGCAGGCTATTTTCCATGCTGCTCTATCTCCTATCAATAGGAAACAGTCAAGTACAGGCTGCATGTTAGAGGAAAAGAGCTTTCCTTTACAGATACTGCATCTTCCAAAGCTAATGTAACCATGGGCTTAAAAAATGATATAGGTAATGGCTTCAAAAAAAAAAAAAAAAAATCTAATCAAAACCAGCAAAGGTGTCTCAGAGACAGAAAGATTTTAGCTTAAAGGGGGAAAAATGCAATTTGATTCTTTTTGTTCTGGGAGAAGAAATCTTTTTGGGAGCTTGTTAATTTGTTTTTCCTAACACCGAGAAATAACTTGTGAATGTTAAATATCAGCTTCCAGAACAGGGCCCCAGCCCTGCTTTCCATTACACCGGGCACAAATCCAGGCGCAGCGACTGCACTGAAGTCAAGGAGTTGCTTTGGATTTTTGCCAAAGTAATTCAGATCAAAATCTCATCCCCTGGTCATGCTATGGAGGGGCCGGACCCGGGAAGCGCTGTGCCCCGCTGCGCTGCGTCCCCTGGGGCAGGGAGGGACATCTCGGGGGCTTCAGTGGGGCCAGAAGCAGGAGGTCACTCTGCAAATATTTAAGTATAGCGAAAGCAAGCAAAACAATTCAATTACGTGCTTTCAACAGTTTGTCGCCTATGTCAAATATTAAAGCAAATCAATTGATTATGGGTAGAACACGAAGAGAAAATAACGGGAAAGAAAACCTCTCCCTTCCTTTCTAATAAAATTCAGGAAATGAGAATTGACTCTTGGAGAAAAACTACCCTCCTGCGTTATTTACTCGGTTTATCAGCAGATTTTCCCCCCTTGCTTTATGATGTTAGCAATTGGATTGTCTTCCACCTCCAAATCCTGAACTGGTCTCAAGTAAGTAAATAAATAAATAAATAAATAAATAATCTGTTTAAAAGCCCACACCAAGGTAAAGCAAGCTCCCTGGGTTGTGCACCAAGTAGCTCTTCTGACCCAAAGCCAATGCTTTGCCTCTTCTGTGTTAAATTTGGCACAAAGTTCTCTTCTTGCAGTTCTCATGCACTTCTTCAGGCTTGAGACAAGGGCAGCTGATGTCCTTGTGAAGGATCTTGTGGACTCGATGCACAGGTGACATTGCAAAGTCAGGAGCATCTCCAACACACCACAGCATGGTGCAGATGACGCATCCATGGGCTCCAGCTGCAGTAAGATGTCCTGAAGAGGATTTCTCCTACAGGCTGCCCCCATGGGCTCAGCCAGCCACAGGGCTCACACCAATGCAGCCCCCAGCATGGATGCACTCGAGCATATGAAGTTCTGGAGATGCTGGTGAGAGCAATTCACCAACTGAAAGCAGGCAAAAAACTTCTGGCAGCCCCAAACCCCACAGGGGTGAGACAGGGCCACCAGCTGGGTCTGCAGCCCTCAGCACCAGCTAGCTGTCCCACGGGGCTAGCTCCAGCTGAGACTCTTGCTGCTGCAGCTGGATCTGAAGCACAGGTTGGTCTGAGGAACCCAAACAGGAGGAGAAAACCCACCCAGGAGCTGGAGGAAGCCACGGGAAGTCTCCCCTTGACTTCTCCGCAGGCAGAGGTTCAGATGTTGATCACCCAGGGTTTCTATTAGATTCCAGTGACAGCTGATTGCAATTTTAATATCTGTTTAATTATTCCACTCCCAACCCAAGAAGCAGCGATTATTGCATGAGATTAAGCACAACGAGGCTGAGCCGCGTGCAAATTTCTTTCTGTGTTTCTGAAGACTTATCTCCCTCGGACAAAAAAAATATGAATTTCTTAAACCAGGATTTTTCTCCTTTAATGTTTTGTCTCACTGTGAATTGGTGTAATCACTAGTATAGAATGAGGAAAAATAGCTAGAAACATACATTTTAAGAAGAAGACAAAACAGCACTGAGTTTCACGTTAGGAAAGCAAACGGCTTCATCTCAGACACAGCAAGCTCTTACAATAGCGCTCAGCCACAGAGGAGAAAGCACTCATGCAGAAGCAGAAACTGCTCTTCCCACAGTACAGAGAGGAAGCAATCCCCCAGCCCCAGCACTTTGGGCACAGACGGAGGCAGAAGCATCATTTTCAGGCTCCACACACATACCATCACTACAAGGAAAGGGAGAGAGCAGCTCCCCTTCTGATACCGCTTTGCATTGAGCCCGACTGACACAGAAATCACACCCTAGCATAAAAAATGATAAAACCAACCGATCTGGGGCATTTTTCATGGAAAAAACACCTGGCCATCAAAGATATCTCCTATAAGGAGGAGCCTGGCATTGCTAAGACTGAAGCGTGTAAGGAGCCTAGCAGGGTGCAGGGGTGGGAACCCTTAACTCAGTAACTAATAAAACATTTTCCCTGTTGTGGCAGCCTCCTCCCACCTCCTGACCTTTTCCATTGGGAGTAATTAGAAGCTACCTGGTGTGAATGAAAAGGAATTGAAGGTTGGCTCAGTGGGGTTTAACCTTTTCATTCCCTGTGCTTGTTGCATCCCTCTTCCTCAATGCTGCATGTGCCCCAAATTCAATCTGGCTTTTGGGAAGGGATGTGAAATCTGACACACATCACAGCATAGAAATTACAGTTCTTTGGAAAGGTAGGAACAAGCCCTGGAAGGATCAGCAAACCTCACATGGGCCCAGGAAAGACAAAACCCATGGAGAAACAAAACAAGCATCACCGAAAAAGTCAACATGCAAGGGAGGGAAGGAGCAAGCAGCCCTCTCAGCTGCCCAGCAAGCCTTCCATACAGGTTCTGCAGGGCTGGAGATGACCAGGGATGAACTCAGCTTCAGGAAAAGATACCCAATGCCCACTCTTCACACCAGTATGGATTTTATTAAGATGCGTTCAACCCTTTTTCTCTGCCACCCAGGATGGAGACAAGCCAAGGCACCAGCCTAGAGCTCAGAACCCAGGGTGCTGGGCTGTATCAGACCCTATGCACAATGGAAAACCACAATATAAAGCTTGTCCACAGGACAGCAAGAAAGTAACAGAAACATTGACCTGCTTTTACTAAGAGGTCTTACAGTGTTAAGTCACATGAGTCTGGGGCAAAGGTAATAATTTAAACAGTTACCGTAAGGATGAAGCCAAGTTCCTCCACCAGAAGGGACCTCCTCCTACCATGACAAGTCAACCTCCTTTAGAATAAATCATATTTATCAGCAACAGTCTGCATTAACTCAAAATGAACTTTTTCTTGGACTCACAGTCACCAAGAGACTTTTAGCCACATAAAGGGGTGTAAGAGTCACCCCCAGGGGGCTACCTCCACTCCCACAGCCTCACCTCTATCTGTGGGGCTGGTCCTCAGGAGTAGCCTACCCTAGGTGACCCCAGCACAAGGCTCAGAGCACACAAAGCCCCCCCAGCCCTCTAAAGACACCCGGAGGGGTCCAACCTCACTCCCCACACGCATCCACTGCTAGGTTGCCCAGGTGCCTCCCCCTACCTTCCCAGCACTGCCCCAACAGTAGGAAACCCTTGCAAGGGGAACAAAAAGCAGTCAGGCCAGCTGCACAAGGTTAAGAACAACCCCAAAACATTCTTCTAAGAGAAGAACTAGCATCTTTTCAGAGCCATAAGAGAACTTTTACGTGAGGTCTTTATTGAGTTCAGACTGAAGGCACAAACAAGAAAGCTATAAGGTCATCAACCTTTCTTGTCCCTATAATAGTGTGCTCATGTAATGCTGTGGTTGGTAGTGGAACACTTCTATTTATACAGTATTAGAACTAAAAATCTGACCTGAAATAGGCATTATAAGCAGTTCTTATAGCAGGGTGCTAAGCAACTTTAAATGGAGGACTTGAAACGAGTAGCTTCTCTGAATAACTGCTGAGCTACAGCAGCAAGCCCAAGGTGACTGTGCAAATTTTCTTGAGAGCTAACCTGGTCTGTATAAATTCTGTGTTGCTAGTATTTACTTATTTCCTTTGACACTTCAGTAATCTGAGCTGTGTTCCCATGCCACATGGTGTAAAGATGTGGTGGCTTTGGGGCACCACATGGAATACAGTCACCTTATGCATTATACATATATGTGCAAAGACACTGGACTGAGTTTCTTCCTTTGTTCATTTGCTTTTCTGAGCCCCTATCTATGTACCAGCTCCTTTGTTCTTGAGGAAAGCTACTCTCCATCAGAAATATAGAGCCAGAAAAGCCTTCTCTAGCTTCTTATTGCCAATGGGGCGAGCTGTATGGAGGTGCTGTGCTTACCCAGTGCTTCTGAGAGCAGGTCTGGTGTTCCTACAACCCAGGTGCCTGAAGCTTTCCCTGAAATCCGCTGCTTTCCTTCCCTTCTGGTGCCTGGCCTTGCCTTGTGGTAAGGCTCTGGTGCTGCAGCTGAGCTGTACCTGTTGCTGGGGTGGATGAGGAACCTTGCTGGGAGCAAGTGGGGAGCTTCTGACACCTCCTCACCTCCCTTTTCCTTCTTGCAATGAGAGGAGCTGGAGAGGAATAGTGACAAGGCTTCAAGTTCAAGTATTTTCAGGGCACCATTGATCTGGAAACTATGTGGGAGAAAGGGAAGAAGCTTTTGCAAATGCATTTTTTGATCTACCTTAACAACGACTATAGAGAATTAAATGGAATTCATTTCTGTGATGAAGGAATTAATGGCAATATGGAGAATCAGGTTCAGGTAGGAGACTTGAATCCAAAGAAGGGAATAAAGCCTTGAAATTCAAATGAAAAATTATTATATAAGCATAAAGGGAAGCTATTTTACACCTGTAAAACTAAATGTATAAATATGAAGCAACTGCTCCCTCTGGGAAGAGAGGATTGTGCTCTTAATTCACCCAGACAAATATGCAGCTTGGCTCCATCTGACTCTTTGCATGTCAGGAAGGACCAAGGCAACCCCTTTGTACATTGTCCCCCCATGCACACAGCTCCTTCCAGGTCTTCTTGCTGCTGCTGTGCTCTCCTCTGTGCTGACAGCAATCCAGCTCCAGGCTGTGGGCTGGGATGCAGCCTAGTCCTGGGCTCTGATTTACCTGACTCGTGGCTGACGATCTCCAAGAGCTTCACGAAGCTTGAGGTCCGCCCTCAAGAAAGGAGAAGGTGAATTATAGTTACGGTGGAGATTCAGCTTTCCAGAAAACTCAGACAGCTGGGGGTGCATTGAGACCAGCTGGATGTTGCACACAGGTATCTGGGTCTGCTTTGCCCATCAGTGGAAAGAAAGTGATATCCTTATGGGGGTGAGAAATGTGCTGCTGCAGACCCAGCCCTGAGCACTGGAGTGGGACTAATCTGGAAACAGGTGAGCTATGAGCTGCTATTTCCAGATAATGAGGGATTTGGATGTACATCCAGTGCAGAGGCATCTTGACTTATTTGAGAGCAGGTGCTCCTTTTTTTTCTTTTTTTTTTTTTTTTTTTTTTTTCAAATCCATCTTCAACATGCCTGGAGCTGAGCATCTCAAAAAGAACAGTGTCCTGAAATCATGATCCTGTGGAATGTGCTAGCCCCTGCTTCGAAACTGTCCTCTTTCCTTTTAAAACACATTGGCTCTTAAATGCATGACCTCAGTGCATCCCTCCTGGGAGCAGCCGTGTCCCTCGCCACCTCCTCTGCCAGCCTGTTCCCTTGAAATGTGCAACTTGCTGACCCCAGGAAGGTGCAAGCTAAAAGGAAAAACTCCTCTTTGCTTGCACCCTCACCCTGCTCCAGCAGCATCTGTGCTTGGGCACCCTTCCCATGCGGTCAGGCCCTCTGGAGCATGCTGCTGTCAATGCATAATGCTGAGCAAGTCAAATGCCTGGAGCAAAGTGTTCTCCCTGTCTTGAAAAACCACATGAAAAGGGAAGTGAGACCAGGAGTGGGAATACAGGGATCCTGTTGTATGCAGGGTAAACCCAATTAGTCTGTGCACCCTGACAAAAGTAGAAGTGAGCCTTTTAGCAAGGGGTAGTTAATCTTCTTTAGAAAAACTAAGCAGGGACTACCAGTGGTGTAGAAGTTGGTGAGGTACTGTTGAATATCTCTAAAGCCACTTACAGGTTCAAAGAATGAACAAGGCCATTGCCAGCCTTATTATTTTGATTTGTTTAATGAAAATACTTTACTCATTCCATAGATGTTATGCTTTGATAAGGTAATTGTTCCAGGGCACAGCTTACATCCTATTAATACTGCACTCTGGGCAAATTAAACCTGACCCAGTGGAGAGGCAGATCCGAGGAACCCAGTGGTGTTGTGACACTGGCTTTTGTCTGGCATTCTGACGGGGAGCGAAGCTGGAGGAGTTTTGTTCTTGGGTTTTTTCTTGCTGCCCCTGGGTGGGGGAAGAATTCCTGTTGCATGCACAAATTGACAGCATGGCTAACTGGGCTCCCTGCGAAGCTGCAGGGTCTGTGTGGAAGATTTGTACTGGTGCATGAGCATTTTGCTCTAGGAAAAAAATGCAAACTGCTTTAGGAACAGTCTTGGAGGTAAGAACTGTTTCCTTCCCCACTTCAGGGCTTCAGAAGAGCCCATGGTGTAAATGCATGGGACTTTCTTTAGCACTGATGTTAAGAGCATCTCTTGCAAATAAACAGAGGCTTGTTCCCCAAGGAAGAAGAGGGGAGGCGGAGGAAGAAGGTTTGGAGAGCAGCATCGCTTTCACCAGGCTATTGAGGGGCTGCACTCAAGCAGAGCATCCAGACTTTAGCTTTCTGCTCCCTGACCTACCTCTGCTTCCACCCCCCCCATAGCAAAAAGCAGATCTCTGCAGCAGATGTGGTTTGTGTGCCCCTCCGAGGAGCTGTCTTGCCTGAGGGTGTGGATATCTGTGGGTGCTCAGGCTTTCCTCAGACCTGCAACTTTGCTTGTGCATAGGTGGGCACTTCAGCCTGCGGGGCTGCAGGAGGCTCGAGCGGGAGCAGGCACCAAATGCCTGCACCCAAACTGCATCTGCTTCATCTGGCAGCTCCTGGGCTTTCATAAAAAAAAAAAAAATAATAATTTTGGTGATGTTGAGCATATGTGCATGTTAACTTTGCCTCCCTGGGAAGGAGCTTGTGAACAGCACTCCGCTCTTCCAGCTTGGAGCTGCCTTTTCAAACAAGCAGCCTGCTTTCCTGAGCCTGCCTTGTTGAGCTCTGAAAATATTCCTTCTCTCCTCTCCGGGTTTTCTGACAAAACAAACACTTCAGCCTGAATGTGCTACTCTGCCTTTCTTGATTTTTTTTTCCAATGGTCATTTTAAAAAATGCGGAAGTCCCTCAGAAATATTTTTTTTAAATCCCCGGTTTTCAAGGTGGATTTATCGCCCTTTAAAGAGAGATTTATTGGATAATCGCTTAAAAAAATAATGCTTATTACGTTGAGATCTCAAGTGGAAAACCTTCCCACATTAGTAATCTTCTTGTAATTGCAGAAGGTAGCAACTTTTCATTAAATAATTCATCCCCGGGCGTTTTTTTTTTTTTTCTCTTTTGCATCCTACTTGTTGGGGGGGGGGGGAGTCGCCATCAAATTCTTCAGGTTTCACTAGCTGAACAGGCGAGCCGCATCTGACTTAGCTTCTAAGCAGCTTTCTCTTTCCTAGATCTGTATCTCTGTATCGCTCTAGAAATTGAATGGCATCGGGAAGGGGGGAAGGAAAAAAAAAACAACTTTATTAGAGCATCGCAATTAACACCGCGTGGTGGGATCGCGACAGGCGGGGAGGGGACTCCGGGCCTCCTCCTGGGCGACCTGGCCGCGGCTTTCCACAGGGCTCTGCCCTCCGGGAATCTTTTTACCCCCGGATCCAGCCCCCTCCCCTGGCAGCGGTAGGCGGGTGAGGCAGGGGGCGAGATGCGCCCCCCAAAAAACTCCAACCCCATTCCTTCTGCTCACGAGTTGGCTGATTTACAAGTCGCTTCTCCAAAGGGAATAGCGAAATACGGCATTTATCAACCAGAAACATACCTTAGGAAACCATGGAGATGCGCAGGGAAATGGGGGAGCGGGGAGGAATTCTGCCCTGCTCCTTTAAGCGGTTACTTGCTCCTTTCCTGATTGATGCTTGTTTTAATCTATTGCTGCTCCCAAGAGAGAAAAAAAGAAGGGGTCTCTCTTTTGTGGGCATGGGTAATGAAGCAGAGCACTGGCCCAAAAAAAAAAAAAATAAAGGGGGGGGTGTTAAAAAAAAAACAAGGGGGATCCCACTTTCTTAGCTCGCTGCCTGGGCGCGCAGGTAACACCCCCGGCCCCCAGAGCTGCATGTGAAATCGCCATTTCACCCCTGCACACTCCTTAATTGTTGGAAAAATGCTTTGTGAAGTCGCTCGCCGCCAGGAGTGCCGCCCCCAGCCCGCCTGCCCCCCCCCCCGTCCCCCCCCCCAGCCCGAGAAGCAACCCCGGGGGCTGTCGCCGCGTCCCCAAAATTAACTCAGGCGGCTCCCGGGGGCGTGCGGGAGGAGAAAGTGAAGTTTGGGCCGAAACCGTCCAATCTTCACCCAATTCCCCCCCGTCGCACCCGGGAGGGGTTTGTGACCCGGGGCCGCTTCCCTTCTCTTCCCCCGGTGCCGGCGGAGCAGAAACGTTTAATTTTCAACTTTATTCCCAGGCTCTGTCCATCTAACCATATGAAAGGCAAATAATTGAATTACAGCTGCGCTGGAGGAATGCGGCTGAGAAGGGCTCCAAATTGGTCCCTCTCCGCCCTCTCCCCCTAGCTGCCCGTTATTTTTGTGCCTAAAACTTTGGGAATTGGCGCTTTTGGGGCAGAGGGGGGTGAAGTGTCCTTATTTTCGTTTGCCGGAGCCCCAACCGCTGGGCTGCGCCGAGATTAGGAGACTTTAGGAGGAACTTGACACCTTGGAAAGAATTTCAGCTTTTTTTTTTTTTTTTTTTTTTTTTTTCCCCGAGGATTTTGGGGGACGAAGTTTAAACGTGGTAATGCGATAAAACAAAAAAAAAAAATACAAAAATTAATATAAAATTGGGGGCTCACAGCGAGGCGGGGGAGAGGAAGAGTGGGAGCAATGAGGATGCGGCTGGGCTGGGAAGGGTCTGCCCGTGCTTTAATTTCAAAGCAAACGCTGCAGAAGACAGCACGGGAGTGAAAAAAGAGGGGGGGGGGGGTGTAATTAGGGGTGGCGGTGCCCTCGGGGGGCAGGGGATAATTTAGGGACCACATTTTGGGTCCAGACAGGTCAGAAGCAGCGCTGGCTGGCTGCTTCATTTCCCCCCAGGACGCTTTTTTTTTTTTTTTTTTTTTTTAAAGGAGGGAAAAAGAGAAGTTTCCAGCGGTTTGCACGGAAAGTCCTTTTACAGCTGCAAACAAAAGGGTTCGCGAGCCCTGGCGTCATGCCCCGCTGCGAGGAGGATTCCGGCCCCGCTCCCACTTTTTTGGGGGGAAAACACCGCCGATTTGGTCGGCCCCGGGAGCCGCCCTGGGCACCTGGAGCGAGCGGCAGAACCCGGCCCCTTCGGCTCCTCCTGAAAGGACCCGGCTGAGCAGCCCCGCTTAATTAAGGCTGTTAATGAGGGAGGCGCGCGGGGAGCTCGGGGGGAGGGGGGCACTCCCTTTGCTCAGGGGAAGGGCAGGTGCGACCCCTCCCCAGTCCATGGGGAGTGGGAACAACGGGCAAGACACCCCCCTCAAAGGATACAAGCCCCCCTCAAAGGGTAGGAGTCCCCCTCAAACTGGGGGTGTGAAGGCTCGGGGGGAGTTTTTTTTTGAACCTGGGGCAGGATCGGCCCCGCTGGGAACCGCAGGGATGCTCCGGCTGGTACGCGCCCAACTTTTTTCAGGCAAAACCCTTTTTTTTTTTTTCCTAAAGTTTCTCCTCCCTGCTTTCACCCCAATGTATTTAATAATAATAATAAAAAAATAAAAAATTAAAAAAAGGAGGGGGGAGAGCCCCAGCTTTCCATCAAAAGGAAACCAAGCCTAGTAATGAATAATAATATATAAAAAAATAACCCGAGCCCGTAGATTTGCCTGCGCGCTGGGAAGCTGCTGCCTCTTATTGGTCCCTCGGCCCCGCCGCGGTACCCCCTTCCCCGGTGATGAATAAAAGAAAGGAGCTGGAGCCTATCACAACGCTGGGGCTCGCTCTTCCTCCCCACCGACCCAAGTTGGGCTCTTTAACAACTTCCAAACCTCCCTCTGACACCCCCCCTTCTCCCCTCCGGCTCCCCCCCCCTCTCCCCCGCATCCCCGTAGCGACAGGCACCAACCACCAAAAAAAAAAAAAAAAATAAAAAACGGGGGAGAAAAAAAAAAAAAGCAGCAACAACGAAATAAGGGGGAAAGTCGGCTCCCCCCCCCCTCCTCTCTGCCCCCCCATCCCTAAGCCCAGCCCAGCACCGAGGCAACTTTGGATGTGTCTGCTTCTCCCAGCAGCCTGGGTTACATTCCTCCGGAGCGCCCGCTCAGGCCGGTCGTGACATAGCCCTAAAACTTTAAGAGGAATTTCTGGTGGGTGAGCCCTCCCCCAACCCCCCCCCCCCCTTGTTATTATTATTATCATCATCATCATCATTATTTCGATTCTTATCCTTTTTATTTTCGGAGCAATGATTTCTCCCTTGTTTTGCAGCCGCGGGCTGGAAGAGAGGAACCCTTCAGCCTCCCCGGAGAGGGCGACGAGAGGCGACCCCGCAGCTCCCTCCCTTCGCCCGGGGCTCGGGGGTGCCCCCGGTTCGCAGCGGAGCCCCTCCACCGCCCGGCCTGCCCCGCCATGGCAGCTCTGCCCGGGACGGTGCCGCGGATGATGCGCCCGGCTCCGGGGCAAAACTACCCGCGCACCGGCTTCCCCTTGGAAGGTAGGTCTGGGACACCACCCCCCCACTCCCCGCAATGCCTATTTTCTTCTTCTTTTTTTTTTTTTTTCTTTTTTTTTTCCCCCCCTTTTTTTTTTTTTTCTGCTTTTTTTCTGGTGGATTTTCACAAGGGGGGAGCCGGGCTGGGTGGGCTCGAAGTTCAACTTAAATCAGAGGGTCCCGAGCCGAGCATCCGACTCCTCTCCGCGGTGTAGCCGCTTTCCCACGCCGTGCCCTTCCCCACGCAGCTGTAGGGCTCCATCTCTGCGCCTTTCCGAGCTTTGCGTCCCCAGATTCCCTCCCCTGTTAAAATAGTTACAGGCAGCATGCAGGTTTTGGGGAGCACGTTCCGATATTTTCTTTCGACCCCCTAAAAAAGTCCCAGCCCTAAAGAGATAAGAAAAAAAGAAGGAAAAAAAAAAAAAAAAGAAACAACCGAAGTGATTGTTTCCAACTTTTCCCGAGGAAAGCAGAACCCAAAGCCCAGAGCATCTGCTGGAGCCGGGAGCAGACGCGCGGCTCCAGCGCGGAGCGGGCAGCGGTGTGGCCTTGGCCGGGGCTGGTGAGGGGAAACGGGGGGGGACTTGGGAGCTGTCACCTCGCGAAGTGTCATCCCCGTGTCATCCCCACCTCGCAGAGCTCCCAACTTCCCCGGTCGTCTGCTTTCCCTTTGTGTGGGCACCCGGCACCCGGGTTATTATTTCTGCCCAAGGCTGTGCGAGGGAATAAAATAAAAGAAAGCAAAATTAGAGCAGGAGCCCTTTCCCCGCATTTATTAACCGGGAGAATTTCATACAGACCGTGATCAAGTGGCGAAACTCAAACCTGTGGAAAGCCACGCAGGCTGCAAAACATACAAGCTGGGGGGATTTGCTGAAGTGCTTTTCTGTAGCAAATGAAGTAAAACAGACGGCAAGGGAAAGGATCAAAGGATTACAACAATATTTGCACAACATGACTGGGAATAATGAAAAGAGAGAGCGGCCGGCGGTTTTAGTGCCTCTTGAATGTAAAATTGGCCACTCGAGTGTTATCTGTCGATAATGATATATCCAGGGAGTGCTGGCCAAGTGACTTTGAATTAGTGGTGCATGATTCTTGTTAAATCGCGAGGCAATTTCTGGAATCGACTTTTCTTTGTAAAGAGAAAATCACCCCTTCGCCCCCTCCAGCCTTTCTGCAAATTACGCAGCTGAGTTCTTCCTTTCTTCCTTTTTTTTTTTTTTTTTTTTTTTTTTTCCTTCCCTAATTTCGAACCTGTGAAATCGTATTAATCTGCTAGATCCACCTCGGGAGATGCGGAGCACACCGGGGAGGGGAGCGCTGCTCGGGAGCGGCTCCGGCCGCGCAAGGTGCCGGGGACGCGGCGGGGGCTCCGCGCCCATCGCGGCTCCTCGAACGTGCCTAAAACCGGACCCAAAGCCCGGCAAAACCCCTCCGGGGTATTTAGAGGGGTTATTTACAAAAGTTTGCCTGCAAACAGATATCCGCCTGCCCGTAACTTGGAGCGAGGAGCGGAGAGCGCCTTAGTGGGAAGTGGGAACTTTTTTGTTTGTTTGTTTGTTTTTAGCTGTGCAATGCAGTTTTAAAAATCTTTTCCTATTTCCACCGGCGGTCTGGTTTAAAACGTACGCGTGAAATGCCAAAAATACGTACAGACGCATAAGCACCTCGGGGAGAGCAGGGAGATGGGGGAGTGCGGCTCCGGGACCCTTCATTTTCGGCCCCTCGGTGGGAAAACTTTCCCGTTTTCCCAGGGCACGGCGTCAGGGATGCGGGACAAAAGCCGAGGCCAAGGGCTAGGAGAGGTTTCTGCCCGGCTTTAGGGCGCAAAAGCCGGGGGTGCAAACTAGAGGTGCGGGGAGGGACGCGCCGCGTTTTGCCGGATTCTCCAATTTTTTTTTATTTTTTATTTTTCCGTGCTCCAGTGTCCACCCCGCTGGGCCAGGGCCGGGTGAACCAGCTCGGAGGGGTTTTCATCAACGGGCGTCCTCTGCCCAACCACATCCGCCACAAAATCGTGGAGATGGCTCACCACGGCATCCGGCCCTGCGTGATATCTCGGCAGCTGCGCGTCTCCCACGGCTGCGTCTCCAAAATCCTCTGCAGGTACCAGGAGACGGGCTCCATCCGGCCCGGGGCCATCGGAGGCAGCAAGCCCAGGGTGAGTGCAAGGTGGGGGCCGCGCTGCAACTTGGGCCGGTGCCCCCCCCACACACACACCCCCTCCGCCTCCCCAAACTCCCCGAGGTTAGGAAGCATCGGGAGGGGGTTTCTTGGATTTTGGGACGGGGAGCGGTAGAGGGAAGGTGGAGGGGAAGGGGCTGTGAGCAAGCGGCAGTTTGCAGGCTCGGTTGGGGAGAGAGCCCGGTGCCGGGCGATGAAGAAATGAACGCGGGATTCCCCGTGCAACAAGTGGCCCACGTTCAAGGGTTCGCTTCAGCCCCCGTGCGCGGGGAGGGGGTGAGCCGGTTTCCTTCAGGGAGCTATAGACCAACGGGTCCCCTCTCCCCCGAAAGCATCCCTCACACCCTCTCCTTCCCCTCTTCGGGCTCACGATAAATCTATGCTTGCTGTCTCCTTGTCCCCCTGAGACTTTAGTTTTAGGGGGGGTGAGTGGACTCCACAGCTGCGGGAGAGGAGTGCCTTCTCCCAGCTTTATTTTCCCCCTTTCCACCCCTCAAATACCTATTCTTGACCCCCAAAACTAGCGGCCTGGCTTAATTTTTTCAATTAAAAGGTCTTTCTCTCTCCCCCCTTCCCTCTCTCTGCACTTGCACACGCGGGCACACACTGGTGGCCATTGACCACAAAAGCAGGTTGCGACTCCCGACGTGGAGAAGAAAATCGAGGAGTACAAGCGGGAGAACCCTGGGATGTTCAGCTGGGAGATCCGGGACCGGCTGCTGAAGGATGGGCACTGCGACCGCAGCACTGTGCCCTCAGGTGAGAAGGCAGCCTGGCCAGCAGGGTCCCCACGGCCAGAGAGAGTTGTTTTGGGGCATGGTTATCTCCAGCTGACACCAAATGCATTCCCAGGGGCTGCAGGCATCCTCTCAGCCCTTACTTTGAATGGGAAGGGGGGAAAGGATTGCCCCAAGTAAACCCTGCTGCAGCAAATAAGCACAAGGTGGAGGTGAGGAGTGTTTGTGCCCTGGATGCACAGAGCTACTGGAAAAAAAAAAGAAATGCAATAAAAACAATTTCCTCAATTTATCTCATCTCTCTGGAAAGTACCAAGAGTCCTCACCTTGGGCAGAGCATGCATGGGGCAGGCCCCAAACCGGGGGTCAAGGGGATCCCGCTGGGTCTATGCCCCACTTGACTCAGTGGGAGCATGCGTGCAGTTGTGCTTCTCTCAGTCCGGGCTCCCCATCACCCCCAGGAAGCAGTGCTGTACCCCAGTCTTGGGCTGTGCCGAGGGTCTGGTCATTTTTTTTAGGTCCTGGCTCCTCTGGCTAAAAGTTTCCCTCTGCTCTGGGGAGGCTGAGCCTCCCCTTCAGGGCACAGTTCCCCCAGAGTGAGGTCCAGAGGAAGGCCCGGGGCTGGATCCAGCTGATGAGGCCTCACCAGGTACCCCATAGGGTGCAAGCCAAATCCCCAACACCAAGCTGTTGGTAACCCCGGGGGAGAACATCCTGGGACACCCTGCACACAACCCCTGGGGTTCTGGGACTTCTGGGTGGAGGATGAGGAGTGCATCCAACCTGGGGCATCCATGCCATCGGCTCGTGGCACCTCAGGGGAGAAGCCAGAAGCACTGGGGCAGGTGTGGCGGAGCAGGCAGGTGCAGCACGCCCCTGAGAAAGGGGGTGAGCTGCCCTCCGTGGGGGCTCCTGCATGTCTGGGAGGCTCTGGCTTGGGTTTCCCCACCGGCTCCCGCGTTGCATTCCCAGGCAGCTTATATTTGCCTTCTTGTCTTTGACTGTCTGAGGTTTAGTGAGTTCGATTAGCCGTGTGCTACGCATCAAATTCGGGAAGAAAGAGGAAGAGGAGGACTGCGACAAGAAGGAGGAAGATGGGGAAAAGAAGGCCAAGCACAGCATAGACGGCATCCTGGGCGACAAAGGTTAGAGGCGGCCGTGCGTGCCCTGGGCTGGGCTGGAGGGGACTGGTGGGCCCAGGGACATGTCCCTGCCCGCTCAGATCGATAACAAATAGGGGCTGGTCCCAGAGCCCTCTATTTTTGCTTTCCAGAAAGTTCTGGTGTCAGAGTCAAGGTGCGGTGCTGCCCTGGCAGGGTCCAGTGGTACCCAGCCCCTTGGGGTCCGGATGCTTTTCCCATCCCTGGGAGGAAGAGTTGTCAGTGTTTTGCTCACAGCTGCTCCAGGTCAATTATTTATAAAGGGGGAAAGAGATGGCCGGGGGAGGCATCTCTGATTCCTAAATGAATTTGTTAAACAGATTTCTCTCCTGCTCTCTAAGTGGTCCCCTGAAACTCTGGCTGACAGTTGACCGATTTGGCCAATCAATATCAATTAGGGAGCCCAGGATGTGCGCTGCTGTGGGGCTGTGGTGGGAGCCACCAGCACCGGGCAAGGGGGGGCTGTGGATGGAAGCACGCGGGGGGCTGCCCCCCTGAGTGAAATAATAAATAGGGATAATAAAGCTGGGGCTGCTGATGAAAGGCCTGAGGCCAGTTGCGGAGCCGGGGGAGAACTGGTGACACCTCCTATGGCTGGTGCTTTCCTCTCGTGGGATGAAAAATCAAACTTTTTCAAGCTCCTTGTGCCTGGGGAAATGTGGGGTTGGGGGCGAGACGCAGCTGGAGCAGGCCGTGTGGCTTCTGTAGTTTTAGTTTTGGCAAGCTGGGGAAGGGGGCAGGGGGAGATGGCTCCCCAGCCCCCCACAACGAGGAAAGGTGGTATTTTTAGTGGATGTGATTGAAGCTTGTCAAACAGGGGGGAAACTTAAAGGAGAGGGAGGTAGTGGTTCAGGCACAGAATTTTATTCCCCCGTGTCAAAGAGGTTTTGCTATTTCTCTTCAAAATTGATGGCAAAATGGCGATGGCACAGGCTCGTCAGGGTCGCACTGGTGTTAAAGCGGTGGGAGTTTGGGGAAACTTCGCGACATCGCCGACGGAGTGGGCACAAAGTCCTTCCTGCGTGGAAACGCTCCCACGTCCACGCGTGGGAAGCAGGGCGATTGCTTGTGGAGTTTCTGACTGCAAAGTTTTTCCCCAATTTGAGACAATGCGGGCGAGCGGGGAATATTGAAGTGCGGTGAATTTTGGGCAGAGAAAAGCTTCTCCGTGTCACCATCAAACGTTACTGGGAGTTTTAAATGAAGGTGCACAAAAGGGGGTTCTTTAAGGGTCCGATCCTTTTTTTTTTTTTTTTTCCAACCTTGAAGATGAACTTCACTTACAAAGACCTTTAAGTCTATTGAACCTTTATAAGCAAAAGATTCCCGGCCACAAAAGCAAACATTAGAAGAAAAAAAAAAAAAAAAAGAGAAAAAAAAAAGAAAGAAAAAAGAAAAAGGGGAAAAAAGGGGGAAAAACCCTAGGCTGCCTTAAAAATGGAGTAAAGGGATGGGGGAGGGAGGGCTTGTCTATTCTCATTCAAAATTCTGCAAGGAGGAGAAAAAGTTTGGACAAAGGGCCAAGGAAGGGAAGAAAGGGAGATAAATTATTCAAAACTCCCTGCTGTTAGATAGTTTTGTAATATTATAGGACCGTCTGTTGGAAAAAGGATAGCCGTTGGACGTTGCAAAATGTTGCTTGTGATTTGGAAATAGGCGATGCTCATTTGCAAATCGGGTCCATTGTGTGTGAGGAGAGCTCCCCCCGTATCACGCCGCGGTTTATTTCTTTTTATTTCGGGGGGAGCTTTGGGGGCTTTAAAGATTTATTTTCTTCGGGTCCCGTAGCTTCAAAAAGAAAAAAATTGGAACTGCGGGATGATTTTTTTTTTTTTTCCCTGTTCGTCCCCCCCCCACCTCCCTCCCAAAATCACCACGACCGCAGTAGCTGGAGGCTTTTTTATTCCGTAATAATATGCAGAATTGCGTGTCAACAAGCAAAACAGAACAGGCTCCGTTCCTGCGCGGGTAATATCGCGGGCAGACAAAACACGAGCCCCCGATTTTAGGAACCCAGCCCGTTTGCAGTCGAGTGCTAATTTGGGCAAACTCGGGTGCGGGAGCCCGCGGAGCGCCGCGCTGCCCATCCCGAGAGATAACCCCCGAATTCCGTGTGCTTGGCTTTCTTTATTTTGTTGATTTTTTGTTGATGTTGTTGTTGTTTTTCCTGCCCCGTAATGACGCCGGGACTCTGCGGGTTGGGGTAAAATCCTCCCCAAAAGCCCGAAGCCGGGGGGGAGCCACAGCCGCCGGAGGAGCGGAGCCAGGGGGTGCCGGGGAGCGTTGGGATCCGCCGCTGCCTCGGGACCGGGAGCGCTAAAAAAAATAATCAGAATACAGCCCAGTCCCTCCACCAGTGTGCATTTCGAAATGTTTTAATAATAGCCCCAATTAAGGTAAATGATGGCCGTTCAACTTGTAAATCACTTAGAGGCGGGGAGTGCGCGCTGCGTATTTTGCTTTTTTTTTTTTTTTTTAATCTGAAATAACAATACGCTTCGGAGGTCTCTTCCCCCGCACCCGACCAATTTATTATTTTTTTTTTTTAAGGAGAGGGAGAGCGAAGTTTGCCACAAACCAACAAAACCACCAATGCGTTCCTGACACTTGTTCTCCAGCTCAGCTTTTACTGAGTGGCTCTGTGGGTTTTTGACTATTACTATTTTTTTTTTTAACACCTTTTCATTATTTTCGCGGATGGGGGCGGCACGGGAGAAGGAGAAAGAGGAGAGGGGAAACTTTGTTTTGGCCTTTTTCCTCTTGACAAACGCCTTTGCTCCATTTGCGGGTTCTCCTTGCGGGGAGCCAGGGGAAGACAGCCCTAAATGCTCTCTCTTTTTAAGTGTTAAAGAAAGCTTCCACCCTGCGCCTGTTTCTTTCTATCGTCTGCTTGGCATTTAATAATGTTAAGACTTATTAGAGCTGGTAATGAAAACTGTGGCTGTTGAATAGGGAGCTGTGTTGGAGAAGGGTGTAATAGCTCCAAGGCATGCTAAGAAATGTATTTATCCCCAATCAGTACTCACTCTCTGAGTTCCCAGCACAAACGTTAAGTTGAAGGGTTTTAAGGCAGATTAAATTGAGCCTTTATTTCTTTGCACTTTCATCTTTAAACGGCTCACTCCAGCTAGCCCTGGGCATATATTCATGAGGCTTCACTTTATTTTTTTTTTTTTTTATCCTTGTTAAGACCGAGTTATTATTATTTGGTGTTGTTGTTATTTATTATGACTGTTGGGGTTTATTAGGGAGGGTCACGTCTGGGTGATGCGATGCTCCCCCGCACCGCGAGATGCGAGGTGGGGAGAGTGAGGGGGGGGGGGATAATTTGGGCAGCCCCAAATTAAAGGGGGGCAAGGGGGGAGAGCGTAGGCCCGGCTGCCCTCAGGGGAGGCTCGGGGCTGGAGCTGCAGGGGCAGGCGGGACTGACGCGCGAGTTTTCGTATTTTTTTTTAAATATATATTTTTAATTATATATATCTTATTAGTGTCCTCCTCTGCTTTATTTCTCTTGAGCTCCGCTTTATTGCACGGGGCTTCCAGCACCGAGCTGTGCCCCATTTTTTTCCCTTTCCTCCCCACCCCGGGTCAGCGTGGCAATATTGCGTGGGTGCCTTGCGAGGTCGGGAAGGCCGCGTGTGGAAGAAGGGACTGGAAGAGGATTTTGGTTTATTGGGGGCTGGAAACGTGAACAGGTGGGAGCAGCAGCGGGGGGCTGCTGGGGTGCACCCCCCGGTACTAACGGTGGCATTTGGTGCCCGCCGGTGCAGGGAGGTTCGGGTTTTTTTTTATTTTAGGGGTGGGAGGGAGGTTCGGGTATGTGCACAGGTCCTGCCAAATTTAATTAGGGTCAGGGCTGTGAATGGATACACAGCAAGAGTGCGGGATGGGGGGGTTGGGGGGGCTTCCCTTGCTTTCACACCTGGGAAGTGGCTTTGTCCCCCTGAGCCGGGGGGGAGGGGTAGCCCCTTTATCAGCAAACAATCTGCATCGATTTAAAACCAACAAGCGCTTTCTCTGTAAATGTGTGTTTAGGAGGGAAATGGGGGGGAACAGACACTTCATCAAATCAAGGGATTACGAAAGGTTGGCAATCTAATCAAACAGAGACCAGGCGGGATTTGTGAGTGTTGCGAGTGGGATCAGCTCTAATAATGGGGGGCAGGAAAGAGATAGGGTAGTGTCAAGCAATTCATTGGCTTTAGGCTCAGTTATTCTGTGCATATTTCAGGGAGAGAGAGAGGAGAGGGGAGGGAAAAGGGGAAAAAAAAATACAGGGAGAGGGAGAAGGAAGGGGGGCTGTATGTGAGCACACACGGAGCTTACATGTCACAAAAAAAGCTGAGACAAATGAGGTACAACAATAAACACAGATAACAATTACAAAGGCAAACAGTGGCTTTTGGGAACAAGTAGCTGCAGAACCTGGTCTACATAAACAAAGTAGGCAAATGTTTGCAAGATAAACTCCTTCCTAAATCAAGTGTGACGGGAAGGAGAGAAGAGAGGAGGAGAGATAAGGCTGGAGAGGGGAATAAACGAGTATAATCTAATACAAGACGTTTTAAAAAACAAACTTAAGACAAGGATGCGGGGAGAGAGGTTCAATTATACAGTAGGAAGTGAAATAATATAAGGGAGACGTTTATGATCCGGGGCTTGCTTGCTTGTTTGTTTTCTGCTTTCCCCCCCCCGTTCTTTTCGGAGGGAGAAGGGGTCGAGCTGTGGGGCTGGGGAAACAACCGCGGCTGCGGGCAGGGGAGCAGGCGGGGGGCCGGAGCTGGGCTCGCAAATGCAGGGGGAAGGGGAAAGGGAAGGAAATACGGGGCCGAGCCAGGGCTGCCCGATTTGAAGGTGGATGGCAGACTGCGTGAGCCACGGGGAGGGATAGAGAGCGGCTATTTTGCCTTTCGTAATCGAGTGGGGGAGATGGATGCCGCGATAGAGGAGGGGAGGAAGGAAGCTGTAAGGTATATTTCTAATCCCAGGTTTTGTCGGTAATTGGGGTAGAAGAGAGGAGGCACAGATTGAATTAAGCGGCAGGAAGACTGCGAGGCAAATGTGGGATCCAGGTGTGCGCGGGGATTGTTCGGAAACAAACGGTCCCCGCCCCCCCCCCCCAAAAAAAAAAAAAAAAAAACGCTCTTAATGCCCGAATAATTTTAAGAAGTAGTTTAAGGCTGTGTTGGGGTTTATTCTCTGTTTCATATATATATATATATGGATCTCTCCAAATGAGAATAGTATATAAGAGGGGAGAGACGTGTCTGCAGTATGGTTAAAGGAATTAGATATTTACCAGTTTGAAATAAGCCTGGTTATAAAAAAGCGAGAGAGAGAGACACTGAAAAGATGAGACGGGAGAACACTTCAAACGAATTCATCATCTGGAGTGGTGAAGAGGAGATTTAGAGACAGTATTGGGAAGTTATTTAGATATTAATAACATATTTTCCTGAGGCGTCAGGAGTGCCTCCATACGCACTTTTTTCTCGCAGCTATTTGGCTGGGTGAAATATGGGAGACCCAAATGTTGGGAAGAGATAACACAATCAGCCTAGCCCTGGTCCTGTGACTGCATCATAGCATTAAACCCGGATTAACCTCCCCTTTCTCCCCTCCCCCCCACCGCCCCCCCCCCCCCCCCCCCCCCGAGAAGCTTTCCAAATTTTTCAGGGGAATTTACATGGCAGGATTTTAAAGCATATATAACACTAGCCTTAAAGCTGTAAGGTACTTACTCGAGCATTAGGGTAAGGCGAGGGGGAAGCATCTTTCTGAAAATTACGTCTGCTACAAAAGAAATAAGCAAATAAGGGACCCTCTTAAGACCTGAGCTTTGGAGATATTATATTTATAGAGCCTATTCTCAAAAAAAAAAAAAAAAAAAAAGCCCATTTCAATCAGCTGCCACATAACTCCTCTCTACCAATGGCTTTTTTTTTTTTTTTCATTTTCCTTTTTGTTAATCTGAACTTCACTCTGGTTCGGACTTTTTTTTTTTTTTTTTTTTTTTTGGGTGGGAGGGGGAGGAGGTGAGAAAATGCTGGGGGCTGCCGGCCGGGCAACAGCGGGGACTGCGAGCCGGATGGGGACAAGGAACGGGGATGGGAATGGGTTTGGGGATGGAGACAGGGATGGGGACACCGCTGCCCCCGGCTGCGAGCTGCCCGGCCGGACTCTGGTGGCACCGTTTCCCCCTCGACGGGGTGTTGAAGATGCAGGTGGAGCAAGCAGCCGGCCGGGTGGTGGTGGTGAGGGGGGGGGCTGCGTATGAGGAGGGGCGGGTCCCTTGTCCTTTCTATCCCGAATCAGCCCAGAAAAAGAAATGAAGGAATAAATGGGCGCAGGTGCGGGTGGGCAGCTGACAGCGGGACAGGGATGCGGCGGGGCCGGGGGCAGCGGCTCTGCTGCATCCCCCTTCAAAAAAAAAAAAAAAAAATTCTCATCTTCATCCTCCACCCCGGCTCATCCCTCTCCGGGGACGGAGCTCGGTGCGCACAGCATTTCGCGTGAACTGGCCCCAAAAGCGATGAGATGCCAGACGACGCCCGGTTGGGGGGGTTGAGGACTGGCAGCGGGGGCTTTTCGGACGGGTTCGGGCAGAGGGCTGCGGGGGGGAACGGCAGGGACAGGGGCAGGGAGAGAGAAGAAGTAGGTGAGGAAAAGTAGAGGCAGCTTGAGGAAATTGAGAAGCTTATAGTCTTTGATCCTTGGATGCTTTTCGTTATCAGAAACATTTGTGGTGACACCGGTACAAAGGAAGTTCATCATATTACAGACTGCTCGGGCCGCTTGCAGGAATCGCTGTCTATTAATTAGCAGGCGCTCTGTCTTGTGGGACACGGGAGATCTGAGGCTGCACATTACGTGCTTGGATGGCTCCGGGTCCGGCGCTGAATTGCTGCTGCAAAGGGCCCTTCTTGCGCCAAGGTCCTGCGGGGGCAGCGGAGGGGGGGGGACAGCCTGCTCCTGCCCTGTGCCTGCAGCTATACCCGTGCCAGGGCCGTGGATGTGCCTACAGCTACTGGGCGACGGATGGCCCGGGGCTGGGGGGTGGCAGTGCTGCGCTGTCCGTGCTGGGGGGCCGGGGAAGGGGCGCAGAGCTTGTTTCGGGGGGGATCCCCGCCGCCAATAGCGACCCGAAAAACCTCTCCGCACCCCGTCGGGTCTTCCCGGAGAGAAGGCAGCTGGAAATGGGGGGGGTCCCTCCTTTCAAGGCACAACCCAAGGGATGTTTAAGCCCTGCCCGCGCTCCCCTTGCACCTCCATCTGTCCGGGAAGCGCTGGCAAGGGGTGAAAAAACTTTTTTTTTCTTTTTTTTTCTTTTTCTTTCTTTTTTTTGGGGGGAGGGGGAATAAAATGGCATTCAAGGAGGGGGTCGCGCTTCTTATGGCGCTGGGGACACGGGAGGGCACTCAGGGTTGCTCGGCAGTGTGTGCGTGTGGGGGGGGAGCCGCCTCCATTTACACCCGCTGCCCCCCCTCAGAGCCGGCCGCCCCCTGCCCCCGGGCTCCCTCTGGAAGGCAGAGGAAGCCCTTCTTGGTTTTCACTCTTCTCTGTTTTTTTGTTGCTGTTGCTAAAATTGGAAGGAAGCACTTTGCCTGACCCTGGAGAGTGGGGCTGGGGGCACGGCGGCCTGCGAGGCTCCCGCTCGGGGTAGGTGCGGCAGCCGTGGGGAGAAACGGGGGGGGGGGGACACCCGGCAGCCTTCAGCCTTCAGTGGCTTCTTTGTCCGGAGCCCCTAAAGAGCGCGGATCAAAGTGACCTGGTGGCTTCTTGAAAGGAGGGAGAGGGGAGGGGGAAACTGCGGGCTCCGAGCCGCGCGGCTGCGTCCCCGCCGAGAGGTGGCTGTCCCCAAAGTGGGGGGGGTGGGAGGAGGAGAGGGGGTCCCCACCGGCCTGCCCAGCCCCCTGGGGGGGGGTCCAAGGGGCTGCCCCCTCCCCGCTCTGCCGCCTGAGTCGGGATGGGGACGGGGATGGAGACGCAGCCGCCACGGGCGGGGACGCAGCATTGCCTGTCCCCGGCCCCCGGGGGCCGTCCCCAACCCTTGGTGGTGGTGGGGGTGCTGAAAAAATTAATTTTCCTCTTTTCGAGGGGAGCGGGGAAGGGAAGGGGGGCCACGGGGACACCTGCCTCTGACCCACTGCCATCGCCATTTGCGCCCGCATCTTGAGTGGAGGGAAAAGTCCGAAGCGACGGCAATTCTGTAATTTATTTATTTTCCGTTCCCATTATGGGGACGAATTGATTTGCATATTTATTGGGAATTAAAGGAGAGAGAGGAAAGTTGACTCGACAGGATTTCTCAACGAGAAACTGGTTTCGAGCAACTTCAAGTGGAGTTAAAAACGCTCGGGTGATTTTTCGCCTCTCCCGAAGTTAGCACAAACGTCCTCAAACCGCCCGCGAAACTTCCCACGGGCAAAGAGCTCAAAAAAATTTGGGGTTCGAGCTTCACCGATCCGAACAGAGCCCAGGCTTGCGCTTTAATAAAGATCCCCTGGTTGCATTATTTTGCATTTTTAAATGTATAAGCGTCCTTGAAAAGAGAGGGTGAGCGTACAAAGGACACTTCGATGTCGAGGGATATTCAGGGGACAGTCATGTTTAAATTCGCTACAATTGTCCCCAGCACATTTGATTGCTCGAAAAAAGAAAGAAACACTGACATGAATAGGAATGGGGGGGTTGGGGGGAGGACGACACGGCATTAATAGCCCCCAACCTTTGTATAGTATAAATTATCCAAGAGAGGGCAGATAGCCGGAGCTGCTGGTGATTTTAAAGGGCTATATCTATATCCACGTAGTTACGTGCGGATTTGGTGAAAAGCTGGCATTTTCTGGAGGGATTCGTTATTTATGTGCAGGAACTCACTTCTTGCAAATTCTTTCCCCACTTCTCGAGGAGATGAGTGTTTGATGCTAAATAGCAGCAAATTGAGCTATTTGAAGGTGCTTTTTTTTTTTTTTTTTTTTTTTTTATGTGAAAATTGGAATATTTGGTTTGTACCTTGTTGCTCTGTTTCTTTTTCCTGGACTTTTCTCCTTAATCTCCTTCCAGCCACAAACCCTCCCTTGTGCGTGCGGCTGAATGTGCTCGCAGCGGGTAAGCTGCAATTTCCATTCCTGAAACTCCAGCAAAAGGAGGAGAAAAGTTTGCAGATTTAACAAATGTTTTTTTTTTTTTTCTTTAAAAACAAACAAACAAAATAACCCCGTTCTCGCTGCCTTCAGTTCACCGGAGGGGGGATGCGTGAAGAGGGAGAGGCGGCACAGCCCCAGATTAGGACGCATATAGAGGACGAGGGGATCCAAGCTGTTTAAATCTAAGTGATGTTTTTGGGGAAAATATATATAAATATAGACACTGTCAAAACCACCGTGCTTCTCAGGGGAAAATGCACACAGGTTAACGGTGCAGACGTAGGCAAACCTCTGTCAAGGGGAAAACTCGTTGGGACCAACTGATGAAGAACGAAATAACTTCAGGGCGGAACAGAGATCCGCGTGGGGTTCGGTTGCCAAGGGTCCCCCGGGGAGAAAAACTCATCGCAGACCCCCCCACCCGCACACACAATCGCATGTCGCGATCGGTTCCTCCCTGCGAGGCAGCCGGGCAGGGCAGGGCAGAAGCGAAGCCGAGCCCCCGCGCATCGCCGCACCCCGGCCGCTGGGGCTTCGTGACTTTTCTCGCCGGTTCTCAACTTTACCCCGGCTGAATTTGATCTTTTTCACTCTTTTTTTGCCTCCCTCCCACCTCCCCCCCCACCCCCCCCGCCTTTTATGACGGTATTTTTTCTCACTCTGTTTTCTCCCCTTAACCTCCTCTTTTTGTTGTCCGCCTTTCATTTGAAGCGAGGCTTTACAGCTTGCTACACTTTCTAAGTGCATCAATAGCCACTTTAGAAATACAAACAACTTTTAAAGATAAAATAACCAAACCAGAATGGGACTTTCAATGGGGGAATAGTTGTTGTCCTTTACCATGGAGTGTGCAGCCGCCTCTGCCTAATCCAGCTTTCATTTTCACCGACAAATGCCAAGAATCTATATCTGTCTCCCAACCCCTCGGGAGCTTGATTACACGACAAAAGGCTGCCATTATCCGCGGGAGAAAACAGGGAGGGGACACGGGGGCTCGGGCCTCTGAGGATGAGGGCATCTCCAAACTATTGACTTAGTGGATGAAGTCAAGAGCAAACACGCTGAGATCTAAAGGGGGGAAGACGCTTGCGGAGGAGGGGGGGGGCGGGTGGTCAGAGAAGGAGCGGAGGAAAAGTGGCAGCAGAAAGCCCTTGGGAAGGGGAGAGCCTGGGGGGGGATGGGGGAAATCATCCCGCCGGTGGAAGGGCTTTTCCCCCCTCCAGAGCGCCCACCCGCCCTCCGACCCCCTGTTATCCTCCCCCCACAAGCCCCTGCACATGCCCTCGTTTCCCGGCGAGTTTCCTCCCGCCGAGCCCAGGTTTGCAGCCCCCGAGGAACTTGGGGTCTCTCCCCCAAGAAGGAAAAAGAAGGAAAAGAAGGGGGACAGCCCAAGCTCGGGGGCGCGGCGGCCGAACCCCGCTTTTCCCCTTAAACCGGGAACGAGCTGGGTCAAGGTCGAGCTCCGGGAGCTGAGAGGGGGCATGGAAATGGGAGTGGGCCGGAACCCACCCGTGGAGCCCCCACGGGTCCGGCAGGGAGGAGCAGACACCCCACATCGGCTCTTTTCAGGTTTAAGTCGCCGCGTTTGCATGACTGCCTCATCAGCCACCGCTGCGCGGGGATTTGCGGGCCGCGCTCATCCCGGCCCTTCGCGGACAAAAGTTATTTCAGCCCTATCTGTAATTTATCTGGGTCACCCAGGGAGAAATCCTCCGGGCACGGGGAGTCCTACGAGCAGCACCAAAGGAGTCCCACAGCCCTTAATTATTCTTTAATCAACCTAATGCTGTGGTCCCTTTAAAGAGCTTCCTTTGGTGCAAGCGCTGCATTTAAGCATCTGCTTTCTGGCCGAGTTTGGGGAGCCAAAAACCTACACCAGTTTAAGAGATTTAAAGGTGTGAACGCGTGCTTCGGGCTGGGCCCCGCGAGCGTCCCTTTTTCTGTAATCCCAGAAGTGCTAAACAAAGGAAGGGGGTGGCGGTGATAACCCGGAGGATCCGATTTAAACTACAAAAGCACACAGGGAGCCTAAATTCATCTTTTAGGCGAGTTTATCCCCTCGGATGGAGAGCAGGCTGTTTGCAGCGGGGGTAGCGTGTGGATGCTTGCAGGGAGCAAGCCGAGCATCTCGGCTTCGGGGCCAGCTGGGCTTCTTCCTCACAATACAACCCAGTCGTGTGGTTTTATTTATTTATTTATTTTGTGTGTGTGTTTGTTTTCATTTTTCGCTCTGTATATATGTAAAGAAAAAGGCGGTGAACCTGCTGCTCGCAGCGGTACTCTGGCCGGGGCTACACGGGACCCTGGGGTCCCTCGCTGAGTTTTCTCTCTGGGGAAGCTGCACGGGATCCCCTGGCTTTGCAGTCCTGTGGACAGTTCAGTGTCTGGCAGGGAAAGAGCAGCTGCTGCGAGAGGGAGAATAAGTATCGGAAGAAAGAAAAATCCTCGTAATCTTGGGACGTTAATAATCTACGCTGCCCTGAATCCCAAAAGGCAGCGGGACCGTCTCTCTGATTTATTTTTATGCTAGCCTAGTTTGCATCCCAAAGAAGTAAACTGCTATTTTTAACCACTGGTTTAAAGCTTAATTAAAAGCCCCTAAACTGATTGTTTTGAAAATTGATTTAGAGGAATTGCCCCAGGGCTGAGACGCTATCTAAGCCAAGTTGCAGTCCCAGAGCTCTCAGTGGTGTCTGAATCGTTAACCCCGAAGAGCCGGGAGTCGCGGGGATGGATGACACATGGGCTGGCCGGGCTCCTCACGCCCCCTGGAAAGAAAGGTCCTTTGTTAGCCCCGGCTACTGGCTTGCTCGGGTGGATCTCCGCCGGTTTCCTGGCGTTGCGAGCTTTAATTGAATTAAGAGAAGCTCTGCGATGCTGGTGACACCGGGACGGGAGAGCTCTGCCTTTCATCTGCGGCTCGGCGGCTGAGCCCGGCGGGGGAGGGCGGCAGGAGCGCGCCGGGGGGAGAAGAGGGGGTTCGGGCACCCCCCCAGGGTGGCTCTGCTGCCAGGGCTGGGTGCCCGGAGCCCTCCCTCCGCCCGCTGCCCCCCCGGGGGGGGAGGCTTTACCTGCTACCAGCGGGTGAGGTGGAAGCTGGCTTGAAGGCTTTGTGGCTGGGGAAGGGAAGTGGCGCTTCAGACCCGTAATTAGATGTAAACAAGAATAGAGACGGGGCTCCGTGGTCAGACAACTTGATTGTGAAGGGATTAACACCTAAGTAAACCAATAAAGGCTCCGCGGGGATGGCGAGAGGGCTGCGGGCCAGGCAAGCCCGGCGGGGCATATGGAGGCACCCCACCCTACCCCACCCGGGAACGGCGCTTTCGTCCCCGCCGAGGCACGCGTGGGACCCCCCGAGCCCCAGCGGCTTCAGGAGCCCGTGTTTGAAGGCTCTGAGTAAAGGTTTGGGCCGGTTTTGCTGTTGGTGCTCCCTGGGAATCGCCCTTCGCGATGCCTCAAGGCAGGTATCCTCTCGTCGCCCGGCGCCCATCGCCCCTAATTAACGGGGAGAATAAATGAATGGGAAAGGGTCCTCCACGTGCGGGACAGACCCGCTCCCGCCTGTCCTCACGTAGCCAGGGCGATCTCCTTTGCCCGGAAGGTTTCCCGAGTCCCTCTGGTCGCTCTGTCCCTTTTTAGGGATATCTAAACAGGAAACTTTCCGAGCCATCTCGAGCAGAACGCTCCCGGGTGTAGCTCGCCAGGTTTGTCTCCAACTGGGCTTTTGTGCTGTTTTCTTTTCCTTCCAGTTCGCCCTCGGCCGGTATTTTCCCCTCCCCTCCTGCTCCGGCCAGGCTCGGAGTAGATGAAGAAGTTTAACCTTTGGAAAATGGGGGCTGCCCCAAGCGGTGCGGTACCTGGCAGCATCTCTCCCGGGGCTTTCTGCCGGAGTGGTCTGGGGCTTGAGAGAGGTACCTGAAAGGCTCAGAGTCAAACTGGGTTCAGTAAATTTGGTGGGTTTTGTTTTCCTCCATCGCCTCGGCCTCCAGTGGTCTCTTTGCTCCGCTGGCAGGGCTAATATCGGAGCGCTCTAGGGTGTGGGTATTTCTTCCTCCTGATTGCAAATAACCGAAAGATTAGCACCAGCAGCTGTTTGGAATTGGAACAATGGAGAGACCTAGGAAGTGGAGAAATTGAAAAAGGAGAACCCCCCTCCTAATCACCCAGCTCAAAGTTCACGAAGTCAGCCTGCATGACTTAACGTGACCTCCACCTCGGCTTCACGGGGCTGTTTACTTATATGAAGGTTGAGGGGGGAGAGGCAGAACGGGGGTGGGAAGGAAAATAGCGGGGCGTTTAATGCAATTTCCAACAGAAATAGGCGGCCCCATTTGGCCTCTCAGCAGCCTGTAGCCCCTTGCCCCGTGGGGTGGGTTTGGGGGCGACCATCTCCTTGCTGTGACCCCCCCTCCCCAGAGGGCTTTTGGTCGGAGAGAGGTGGACGCGGCGGGGTCCGGTCTGTGCCAGGGAACCGACAGCTCCGGGCTGGGGGGTGGGATGCTGTGGGGCCGGGGGGAGACGGCTGTGGGGCAGGGGCCTTGGGGGTTCTGCTGGCCATGCGCTGGCTGATGGAGTGTGAGAGCGGCTGAGCTGTCAAGCAGGGTTTGAATGGGATCTCCTAATGGATTTGACTCGGAAATCTCGACTTGACCAGTTTTTTCCTCTTTAAAACAAACTCATTAAACTTGTCAACACTCATTAGGGCCTTAAAACGCTGAACTGGAGTCACCGGGGAGAGCGGTTGGTGGGGGGCTGCTCGGGGAAGGAGGTGGGGAGGGGGCAGCCGAGCATCGCCTCCACGCCGGGCTGCGGGGCCGGGGCTTTGCGGGGCGGGAGAAGGGGAAAACAACCCCCTGCCAGGCAAAGAAAGGCGTTAACAGAGAAATCAAGGGAGGAGAGAGGGAGCCGCCACGGGAAGGGGGGCGGACTTTGGGCCGCTGCTTGGAAATGGGGGCATCTCCGTATCCCCTCTCTCTCCCCCCCCACCCCCTCCAGGCTGGGCTGCAAAGGGGGCGCGGGGAAGGGGAGGGCACCGAGGACCGGAGCGGGCGGCTCGGTCTGCTCCAAAACAATCCCCATTCGATGTGATTTGGGTGATATATCTATATATCTGCCCGGCTGGGATTTCTGCAATTGCCGGAGGAAGGTGGAGTGAGGAGGAATTCGGGGGGAGGAGGTTAGAGCAAGCTTTCAGCCCTAAATCCTCTGGAAATCAGCCCGGTCTCCGAAATTCCTCCCCAATCCCCCTACCCAAAATATTTTGAGAGCTGTAAAATCAGTCGGAGATCGTCTTAATTCTGTCGGCAGGACGAAAATCGCTTTCGGGGTGTGTGCGCGCAATTAAACGTTGCGCATTTCTCCGTCTCTTTTGAATAGCGGTTTTGTTTGGGGTTCATTCAGATTTTTTTTAAAGGGTTTGTTCTGATGCTTTTCAAGCCTCGGTTCCCCTTTAAGGGGGAAAAAAAACACCCCCACCCCTATTAAAAAAAAAAAAAAAAAAAACCTTCGAGACCTTCTGTTATTCCCCTCTCTGAGAATGAGAACATCAGCTATTCAAGCGTATTGATGAACTCCCCCAAAAAGTTTATTAAGAGAAGCGAAAACAAAAGGACTAAAGGCCGCAGGCAACTGGACAGACAGTTTATAAACTAAGGTCCCATTGTCCCCCCGAGGCAGATGCATGAATACCTCTGAATGGGTCCCTTTGGAGTGACAAGATCAAGCCAGACAACAGCATGTTAAAAGGAAGGAGCGCTGTTTCTCTTTCTCTAGTCGAAAGATCTGCTCCCCCTACTCCTCCTGCATTAATGTACATCTGCAGGGGGAGGAATAAATAGCTCCTTAGGATCTGCGCCGCTCGGGGTTTTTATTCTTCCACCCCCAGCACCGGCTCTTTGCACCATATGCTCCAGATCAGCCTCCTTTCTCCGCAGCCTCCAGCCAGGCAGTCGCCTAAAACGATCGCCATCAATCGCAAACTTTCTGCTCTCTTTTTTTTTCCCCCCTCCATTCCTTCCCCCCGCCGCTGTTAAAATCGCGATTTACGGCCTGCTTGCCGAGGAGATCCCCTGTGGTCAATTAGGTTTGCACAGAGCAATTTAACTAATAGGCTTTGATGGATTTATTTTATTTTATTTTTTAATTTTTTTACCCTGGGAGATCGGCCCTGCGCTGTCCGGTCGTTGTGGTGGTGAGGAACACCCCAAGCATCCTGTGGAGAGGGGCAGGGGATGGCAAACCTGTAAGAGTCCAGAAACCAATGCCTAAACCGGCATGCAATAATAATTAACTAATTAAAAGAAGTCCTGAAATTAATGCCAAATCTTCTGCGGGCTCTACTGGGTCACCTCACTCTCACCAGCTGCTCCAGCCTCAACTTTGCGGGTGGCAGGGATGGGGGGTGAGCAGCATTTGGGTACATTTGGGTAATACCCAGCAGCTTTGGTTTCTCCTTAAAATTGCAGTGAGCTCTACGAGAGCCCAGTTCCAGGGGATACTAATGCCCATTTGCGGTCGATGGTGTTTTAACTTTATGATATTGGAGCATTTCATTGCCTGGATGGTAGAAAAATAAGGAAAGAACAAGTTTCCCATCACTTTGCCTGTCAGAATAACTCCTAGAGGCACAGACCACAGCCCAGGTAGGGTGTAAACCTGAATGCAGAGATGTTTGCAGCCCCCCAGAATGCCTCACTTGGGGGGGGGGGGGGTTGTAGGTCCCCTCTGTCCCCGTTGTCACACCAAGGTGATGTCCCTGCTACAGAAAGCTGTCAGTGAGCCCTCCAGGTGGGAGCACCTCAGCTCCGCTGCCACAGTGGCTGCGAGGGTTTTGGGGGCTGACAGCTCATGGGTTGCATTGACCCAGTGCGTCTCTGGTCACCACGGGGCCATATGCCTCTTTGCACGCTCCTAACGAGAGGCAGCTTTGAGTGCTAGGTTGGGAGGTCAAGCGACAATAATAATAATAAAATTACCCCCCTTCCCCAGCCTCACCTTCCCCTCTGCAGCGGAAGAGTTGCTATTTCATGGCTGGCTAAAGCCAAACTTCCCTCAAGGGGGTTATGCGACTTATGACCCTGCTAACCCGTACTTAGTGCTTTCCAAAGGACGCCTGCTCCTAGAGAGGTGACCTGAACGCAGACTGAGCCACAAGGGCAAAACTGATCTATTGACAAAAACCTAAAGCAGCAACAGGAGAAGAAACACTGAACAAAAGTAATAATAATGATGATAAATAATAATGATAATAAGAATAAAAATAATAATAAAGGCAAACCTGTTTCCTTGTTAGGGAAATACCTGCTCAATCAGCTAGGGCAATAGTTCCCAAGGAGCTGCAGGAACTGCTGTGCAGCTCTGGTGACAGCCCTGCCATGCCCAAACCTACGCATCTGCCTAGTCCCAGCTCCTGCTTGTAGGGTCTGACTTCAGGGAAGCGTGACAATTTGGTCCCAGGCTAGAATTAGCTGGGCCTCTGACCCTTCGAGCGAACGCATCCACATTTGATTTTACTCACATGAGTAATCCCTTTGCCCTCGGTGATGGGCACAGGTGCTTGTAGGACAGGCGATATGTTGCTGCCCCTTAAATGTGGGAATATTTTTTGTATTTCATTTTGGGGTTTCCATAAGGCACCTTTGCCTGAACACATCACAAATAGGGTGGTGGAGAGAAAAAAAAAAGCAACAGATGAGGAGCTGACGTGATGAAAGACCAGCAGATTTTGTATCATTCCCATCCCCACGGTGGCTCCCTGAGGCATTTCAAAGGAAAAAAGAAATAGGAAAACACAAACATAATCAAACCAAGAAGCCAGTTAACCAGGCCAATACCCGGAATCCCAAAGTCCCATTTAGCTGCTCGCAGGATTATCACTTGTTGCCGATTCAAAACCAGCAGGTGTTGTCAGCTATTTATGATCACTGTTATTTATACAGTGCCACTGGTGTGCCTGGCGCTCGGCAGACACATACAGATGAGAGCCAACCTCTCCCCTGAGAAGATACCAAACTAAATTAGACTTAACACAGAGGCAGACGTTAATACACAGCATATGGGGATGAGGGGAAAAGAGAGGTTCAAATCCACAAAGATCGTGCAATCTCCAGGCATTAAATCCTGCACCCGTCAGCTTGTTAGTTCCCGTTTTATGTAAAAAGCTAAGAAACAGATCCGCTTTTACGCGTCAGGAGCCTGTGGCACGAGGGTAGGGACTGAGGCCCTGTGCTGCACTTTGCTTTGCAGACTGATGGACGGATATTGTTTGCCTTAGGTGACGGGAGTGACATTTGTAGCCATTGCATTTGGCGGCGTGTGGATGCACAGTGAGAGGTGGTTTGTAGCGCAGGAAGGAGCCGGGGGAAAAGCGAAGTGAAGATGCTTGCTCAGGTTCACACAGCATAGCAGCAAAGCCAGGACTGGAGCTCCATGTGAAAATTATTAAGCAGAGCCCCAGCCACAGCCTTTTCCTTCAAAACCTTGTGGTTTTAGGCAGGAAAATTCCCATGGTATCTGCAGGAGTTTTACCAAAAGATTGAATAGGGACCTGGAGATTTGGCTTTCTCTTTTTTTTTTTACTTATTTTTTTTTATTTTTTATTTTTCTTTAGAGGCAAATCAGCTCACAGAGCAAACAACTAGATGCTACTTGGAAATAAAACACATTTCCAGCTTAGGATGCAAAGGCTTACGTCTGTGGGCGACTTTATCCAAATGAGTCATCCCATCCCATGTCTGTGAGAGGATTCCCCATGTAAGCAAAATTGACCAATATGACATTTATAGGGATTGGGCCAGGCACCGGTAAGAAGCATTCCCCAGCCAACAGAGGCTGCAAGGGGAAGAAAATCAGCTCTGCAACTAAGGCAGCCTCCTCCTGTCTTGGTCTTAAAAAAACAAAAGTCATGAACCCAGTAACTGGTCGCCACTTAGCTGGCAGGGGTGTAAAATGCAAAGCAACCCCCTGTAGTTATTTGAAGAAGGCTCGGCCCTGCTGTAAAGCTCTATAACCTGGGCTTCTTCCCCCATCCCCTCCTCCCCGGCATGTTTTAAATGATTTTGGATTTTAATGCAGGGCCCGGAGCTCATTCCATCGTATTCATGGCATCAAACAAGAGGCTGCTGCCCCCAGCTGGGTTCCTTGAACTTAGAAGCAAAGCTCTACCCAATATTACCTTAATTAATTAACTAAAGAGACAATGGCTTTTGAGGTCTCACCTCTGTTTCCAGGGAGGGGGGTCTTTTGACAGAGCCCTGCCATAAACTAATTCAAAGTTCCAGCAAGGAGTCATAGGGGGAAGAGTTAAATGACACTATTTACTTGTTTACCAAGACAATTTATGTCATATTTGTTTTTCCCCACCTTCTGTCTGCAGCACTGAAAACTCTGTTGGGGGTGCAGGGGGAAGGAGGAGGAGAGGGTATTATTTGCATTAGCCACTGAAATCAAAGCATATTCCCATCTGAAAAATACCACTTCATAGCTGTTGGTATCTTTTTTTTTTTTTTTTTTTTAATTTTAATTTACAAAAAGTTTTTGAAGCTTTCCAGGTTCAATATAACAAATCTGAGCTTTGATGCTTTAAAAGTGCTATAAAGAGCTACAGGCAACATCACAGTTAACCAAAAAATATATATTTCAAGGTTCCTGTGAGCACTTGTATCTCCTCTGAATGTTGTGGTTTTTATTTTTTTAATTTTATTTTTTATTTATTTTTTGTTATTTTCATTTGCAAGCAAGCACTGAATAGATGGTTGTTGGTTTATTCCACCTAGAAACAGATATCTCACCCTTCGTAACAGCAAGAAAAGCCTTTTAAAAGGTCACAGTGAAATGTGACTGGCTGGAAAAATCTATCTAGGAACACATAGGTAACACACTCACCAGAGCATCATTATGGGATTTTGGGTCACCACACCCCAGCTGAAGGGCAATATGATCAGTACTTTAGAGGGAGGGAAATTAAAGCACAGGCTAGATCAGGTGTGTCACTCCGTGTCCCATCGGGAGCTCACAGTTAAAGAAGGAACTGAGCCTGTGTCTTGTGAGATTCCCCCTCCATCAGAGCCTTCTCCATCTCAAATCGTCTCAGTGCTGCGGCTAAACCCACTCGCTGTGCCAAATTCTCATATAGCATAAAATGGCTTCACTTCATGGAGTTTTGCAAATTGAGTAGGTCACAGACTGTGGATTTGAGAAGGGTCTTTTGGTGTTTTAGGGCTGTGACCCACAAGCTCTGTATCTCCTATTTTTTATGTATTTCCAGGAGTAGCATTTTGATTATTTGGCAAATTATACCACCGTCTTCCCAATTTTGTTTGCTAAAAGTCATCTGTGCTGACATGTCTAAGGAGTCTCATGAGGACCAATCTAGAATCATGTTCCTTATGTGCTAAGAAACGAGTATATTTTGTAGGAGATTTCCCATTTACATCAGAGAAGGAATCAGTTACTCCCCTCTCCAATCTATAAATATTTGGTCTGTGTTTCATTGCTTAGAACTTAGGTTGGTGCATGCAAAATATATTTGTGTGTGTATTTCAGAGCTCTGGGGCATATGAAAACGTGATCATTCATAACCACATCTCCCGATTTAAGGCATGCAGTTTTGGAGGCTTAGGCTTAGCCAATGAAAATTTGGTCCTTATTGTCTCCTGTCTCAAATCTGCAATTACTTATGTCCATACTTAACTTTACACATGTGAGTAGTCTGATGATATGAAACACAGGCACAGTAAGAAGATACTTCCACTATAACCTCCTGTGAAAGTGAGTAGCTGAAAGAGGGGTCATTAATTCAGTTAGCAATAAACATTCCCCAGTGTATGCAAGATCTCTTTTTATATTTGTTTTAACAGAGTTGTGGACATGTGCAAGGCTTAAGAGACGGGTTCTGTTATAAACCAGTGAATCTGATGGATATACTTTACCTTGCACCAAAATACGGAACTTCACCTGTTAAATCTAGTTATTGATTTTTAAAAAAGGAACTGAATTTTATTTCACCACCACTTTAGTTAATGTGCAAATGTGCAACCTCACCCAGCTCTCTGAGTGTTTTGTCTACTGGCAATGGGGCTGAGCAGGGACTCCAAGCAGCAACTTTTCATTTCTGGCTCTAGCAGTCAGTTGCTTTGTTTTTGATCAAGCTGCTTCCCCTCTCTGTGGCTCTGTTTCTGCTCCCACCTCTGCCTTGTCTGACCAGGGATTGTCTCTTACTATGTGTTCATTCCAGTGCCCAGCATAACGGGGAACCAAAATGACCAACCTGTCTCATTCTTACGATAATAACACAGAACACTGCTGCTCTGGTTTAGCTAAATGTCTCCTGAGGCTGGACAATGGCTAAGAAACCTCTAAGTGCTGCAAGAGCTACTGTTAATAATTCATCAGGTTACCCTTTTTCATGTGAAACAGCTCTGGACTAGCACTTCTCAACACCACTAGCAAACATGCTAAAGCTGTTGTCCCTGTCATGTCAAGTCTCTCAGGAGATCGCTCTTCATGATTATTGGTCCCTTAACCACTCGGTAGACTCAGGGCTGCTGCCACTTTGGGTATTTAATGATCTGTCACATGGGAAACTGCTCTGTTGCTGTCAGACTCCTGTTTTTGCTTATTCCCCCAAAACAAATGCCAGCTTTCACATAGCTACTGCATCCCCCCCCAGCTCTGGTTATGCATCAGTAGGAGCCCTTGCTCCAACTCGCACTGGCTTTGCAGTCATGGAATGATGCACGAGGACCATGTTGATACTATTGTGAAGTGGCATCATTACCATTTCTTGGTCAAGGTTAAATCTTATTGGGAGAAGTGTTGCACTTCCAGCTTCTAATGACAAACCACTATATCAAGGGCAAACTCTGTCGGTGATTTGTATGGGGCTTGGCTGGCTTTGATTCCAGCACTGCCCCAGCTGCCTGCACGTTCTTGCCACTCAAGCCTCTGATCTTTGCAGGGGGCTTGGAGGGTTGGGCAGGACTGTCTGCTTGAAACACATTAGAACAAAAAGTGACATCGGCAGTGCTGGTGTCACTTTGTCCCTCCTCTCTCCAGGAACCATAAGCCTTGATTAGGGTTGTGCAACTTTACAATTTCCATTTCCTCCCTTCCCAGTCACAAATATGACAACAGAGCAAGCGATGGCTGTTATTTTCTACAGAGAGAAGAAAATACCGCTGGGCCTGTTTGCCAAGCTGGTCTGAATCAACATTCCCCTAGAAAATGCAGTGGCACCAAGAGGGCTGCTGCAGCAGTTGCCAGGCATATCCCTGTCCCATTTCTTTGACACCTTCTCTTTGATTCTGATCAGAGGTTACCTGCCCATGAAAACAGGCAACTTACAGCTTATCCTTCATCAGATGCTCACGTTACAGGGACTACAAAACTGTAATTGCTCAGACCTTGGGGTTTGGGACACAAGTCTGATTTCCTTGGGGCTCACCTGAGACTCACCCGCTCAGTGCATGTTTCAGTTTGGACTCAAGCCAGAGAGCAGGCCATTTCCAGAAGAGGGGAGAAAGGATGTCTTGTTTATCGATTAAGCACCTGGCTCCCTTTACCCACGCGGCACTGCTTATGATGTACCTTTAAGTGGGGCAAGAGGGTGAGGGGATTGGAAACACTTCAGAAATGTAAATGCCGTCCATTTGTTTATAATTTTATACCCCAACGTGTAACCTGAACCTGATGGAGTCAATAAAGAATGAAACCTCTGCATGTTTCCTACCTCAAAAATACTGGAGCAAATCCAGGACTCTTGAAGGCAAATTATTCCAAAGGGCTGAAAGGAAAATAAGAAGGAAATAAAAAAAAAAAAAAAAAAAAAGAAGCCCGACTTTTGCATTCTTTTTTTTTTTTTCTTCCTTCTCCCAAAGTTTTGAATGAGTGCCCTTACTTGTTCTCCAACATCAATGGGCAATCAATGCATTTTCGGGAGCATGGCCAGCTAGCTGCAAAGCAAGCCTGCAATTTACAAATAATTACATTTGTTCAGAGGAGTTTTGAGGACAGAAACTAATTCCAAGGGAATGAAATTTCTCAGTCTGGGAAGAAATCTCAGTGAGGACTTTTCATATTCCATTATTTTTTTCAGGGAGAGGAATTTTCTGCTCACGAAATATAAGTTAAACACCTCAGGATGAGCTTACTTGTTGCAATTATGCAGTTTGGGTTATTAAATTAATTATGAATATATTTTGCCATTAGCATTCTTGCATAGTGAGGGTTTTTTGTTTTTGTTTTCTAAATGCAGAGTATAATCAGCTTACATGGGATAAAACTGACCTAGCTGTAAAACTAGTATCTGGACTTTGCATGCCACAAATTGAAGAGTCACATGGAGATAGAGGTGTTGATTTTGCCAGTTAAATCAAATTAAAACCACTGTGATGCCACTTTTTTTACATCTCTTCTAGTCCAATATTCTCTAGTGTTTGTTTATGTCCAACTGAAGCCAGTGGTGAGCCAATTATTTCAAGGCACTGCAAATGTGTAATTTCTATTTCTTTTTCTGGAGTGCACCGGTTTAGACTGGGAAGAAAATACACTGACAAAACCATGCAGAGACCACGCTTTTGTTCAGGATTTGTACAGATTCTGGTGCACTGTGCAAAGAGAGGGCAGCATCTGGGGAACTCTATAGGTGTATATTTATTTTGTGAAGTAGTAGAGGTCAGAGCTACAGCCTGTGGGTCTGTAAGCCTATGGGATATTATAAGAAACTGTAAATTACTGTCGTATGAGGACAGGCTGAGAGAACTGAGTCTGTTTAGCCTGGAAAATAAAAGACTGAGGGGAGACCTCTTAATATATATAAATATCTAAGGGGGGGGTGTCAAGAGGATGGAGCTGGTCTCTTTTCAGTTGCGCCCAGTGACAGGACGAGAAGCAACAGGCACAAACTGAAGCACAGGAGGTTCCAGCTCAATATGAGGGGGCACTTCTTTACTGGGAGGGTGACAGAGCACTGCAACGGGTTGCCCAGAGAGGTTGTGGTGTCTCCTTCTCCGGTGATACTCAAAACCCACCTGGGTGCCATCCTGCGCAAGGTGCTCTAGGTGATCCTGCTTTGCCACGGAGTTGGACTAACTGATCTTCAGAGGGCCCTTCCAGCCCTGCCCATTCTGTGATTCTATAATCAGAGCTGCCTCAAAGTAAGATTTTTTATATATGGGGTATACATGATCAAAGTATATGTATAATATAATTGATAGCTAAATAGATAGATTTGGGAGCAAGGAATTGGCAGCTTGGGGTTATGCTGGCAGGACTTGGGCTCTGGAGAGCTTTGCACATAAGCAGAATCAGCTCTGTGGGCATTAGAAATGAGAGCAGCTCCACTGAGATGGGGTCAATACGCTGCTCTGCCTTGCTCCGTGATCCATCCCGTGTGCATCCTTCCTCGGGGCTGAATCATGCTCCCAGTTACAATGCTTGGGCTCTGTGCAGCCAAGAGGAAAATCTGGCTCTCACTCTTTCTAGGCATTTGGTAGCAGGGATGTCCACTTCCTGCATCCTCGTGCCGTTGCTTCTCTCGGGTCTTCAGTCCCCTATGGCTTTCCTGCTCAGCTCCCACACTGTGGCGGTTATGCTTTGCTCTGGGCTAGCCGAAGACACTCAGAGCAGTGCTATGGTAGTGGTGAGCAAGCCAGCTGAAAGGCTGCCAGGTTCCCAGAGATTTATCCAGTCTTATTATCCTATGGATCTAGGAGAGGTAAGCACTGCCGTTAGCTCTGTTCTGTTGCAGAGCATGGGTTTGGGATACCCTTTTCTGGGGGCCAGCCTGGCCTTTTCCCAGTGCCAGCCGTCACCCCCCAGCAACACGCTTTAAAAACAGCCTCTCAGAATGGCAAGGGTGTCTTGGTAGTTTCTTTTTTTTTTTTTTTTGGCTAACTTTATCAGTGCCCGAGCACGCCTCGAAGTGTCAGCTTGACATAATATGTAACAGTAATTAAGAAATAAGCCTCTTGCCCGGTTTCACAGCAATCATTTAGCTAAGTAACTACCATGGTCCAGTGCCTCAAAAATCACCATTAGCCCACGCCACTTATGGCCATAAAATTTCTTGTTTTCTGCTTTTCATCGGACTCACCCTGGAATCTTCGTTTTGCTTTATTTATACATTTGCACTCAAACAATGGCAATAAACCCATTCACAGAGTGTTGCAAATCAGAAATTTGTCCACATTTTTTCCACCACCTTCCTGGGTGAAGCTGCCTTTTGCTTGGGAACGGCGGTGGCTGGAGGCAGCTGGGCGGGGGGGCAGGGTGTCGCTCGGAGATTGATCGGTGCTGTTGGAAGTCGCTGGGATGGGGCAGAGAGGGGGAGCCGGAGGAATCTGGCATGAAAAGGCAGTTTGTGGTGACAGGAGTTTCTTTTGAAAGACCTGATTGAATCAGACCTGAGGCGGGAAGAAACGGCTGTTGCCTTCATTGAGTTTTCACTAACTTTTCCCCCCCTCCTACTATCGAGGTTTTCATTTCAGGCTTTTTGCTTTGTTCTGTTTTAATGTGTCCTATGCTGTTTAAGCTGGAAGAAATAAGCACGGGGTCCTGCCTGCAGAGTGAAAAAAACATCAAGTACATCTCACTCAGTCGGTAGCTGCCTGCGAGACATATTTTTAACCATTCTAAATCAGCGGACCGCTAATTTCGACAGAGCCTGCGATTTTAAACTAGTCCACTATTAGGAATTTAGCCTCCGTAAATTACAATTAACACTCTCCACAGACAACTCAATGGAGCAGATCGGGCTGCTGTAACACAAACAGAGTTGTCTAGTTGGTACAATTTACAGAGGAAGCTGCTTGTCTGGCCTCGTGACCAGAGTATTGCAAACTGTCTTCCCCTGCAGACTGTGCTGCACCTCATGCTTTACAGCTGGCAAAAACAGAAGCTACACATTTTTTATTTTTATTTTTTAAGATTGTATCAGATTTTCTAAGTCTGTGAAGGTGTAGGGACCTAAACCCTGTTCTCAATGGCAGACTCACTCCTTTACCACTTCAGACTGACCAGGGCCACCTCCTGCAGGCCTGGTGCAGATTTTCCTGAGCGGCTGACTTAGAAAGTAATGACTGCTCACTCAAGCAAGCGCCAGCTGGCATTATGGAGATTTACCCCCAGTGACATCTGAATTGAGCATTGAGTAAACGCCCTCGTATTTGGTCCACTCAACTTCAGAAGTTCTGTCTGAATCAAAAGAAATAGGGACAGGGAGGGGAAGAAAAAAAAAAAAAAAAAGGATTTTAGGTCTCAGTGGTTAGTGAAGTCCCGGATTTCCCTCTCTTGTGGCATTTGGACACTAGGGAAAGCACTGGGACTTAAACTGAACTATCGGCTTTTGAAGGAAAAACTCTCACTGGCAAGAGCAGCCTCGGGCTGATGGACGTGTGCAAGAAATGACCTACTAAGTCTTTTTTTTTTTTTTTTTTTTTTTTTCTTGCTGTTAAGTTTCTTCTTCCCCATTTTCTTGGATGTTCAGAGTTATGCTGCTAAATCCACCTTCTCTACAAGCCAGCACCTCTCTTCAGGAAGACATCAAAATTCTCCTCCTCCTGCGGGACCTGTGTAACCCACCCTGATCATAACTGCTTGTCCTTGCTCCCTGAACACCATCCAGCCTCTTCTCTCATTTCTTTCACCCTTATTGAATAATTTCTCAGATCTTTTCCCCCAAACCTCAGGGATTGCCAAGTCCCTCTCACATGTGCAGCCACCCTCTGCTCCCTCACAGCAAACAGATGCCTCAGGCACTCAAGATCTTCAAGCTAGACAGGAGGTAAGGCAGCAACCTCCCTTCTTTTGGCTGAGGGGAAAACGGAGTGTCTTCTACCCCCTCAGCGCCTTCCAGGCCCCAGCACGCACAGTGTCCAGGCTGAGGTGTGGCAGCGCTGAGCAAGGCCTAGCAGGCTGTTCTTTGAACAGCCCTGCTCTAGGTAACTAATCAGTCAAGTAGCCCTCATTTGGGTAATTAGCCAGCTGTGGATGGTCAGTCAGGACCGCTGCAGTGTTGTGGGCCAGCAGGGAAGCCTTACAAGCCATTGGCCTGCATGTTCCAGCATGGCTGGCCAGTCTGGGCGATACTGCCCCAGCATCTCCAGTGCCAGCAGGGACCCAGTGCCCTGCTGCAGCCTCGGCAAGGTGAGGGCCCTTCCAGTGGTCTGTGCTAACCCTGTCCCCTGCCTGGCTCTGCTCCCTGAAGGGTCTAATGTGTTAGCACAGCCCCACGTGTGCTGCTGTGCTCAGGCCAAATGTCTGCACTGGGCAGGGGTGAGTGCAGTAAGAGGAACCTGCAGCAAGTCCCGTGTTAAGTTCAGCCTCTGCTGAACTCCTCTCTCTAACAAGCACCTAACTGAGGCAGGGTTTGCCTCTGGTGAGCCTCTGGGGGCATTGCTTACCGAGGGCTAACGTTCCCGTGTGCTTCTGTTCTCCTCCATCCCTTTTATTCCTGCTCCCGGTGCGGTGCTGTGAGATGTGGCAGTGTGTGGGGTGCCTCCTTCTGTGTTTTCCAGCCCTGGTGTTACAGCACTCCCTGCCTTTGCAGCCTCTCTCTTCCAGGAAAAACAGCCACCACACAAGCTGGCTCCTGGGCCCATCTGACTATCTGGCAGGTGTACAGCAAACTTACACGATTCTTATTAGCAGCAGATCCATAGGGAGGGAGGGGCTGGAGGAGATGTCTCCAACAATAATAAAGGGAAAACCAGCTGAGTTGTTGTTGGGTTTGTTTCAGAGGATGTTAGGGTTTCTGAGGGGTTAGGAAAACAAAACAAAACAAACAAACAAAAAAGCCTCCTAACCTTCTTTGTGAGCTCTGTTATTTCGTTATCCCTGGCTTAGGAGAGAGCAGTGATGGGCAGAAGGAGTAGTAGGAGGAAGTTTACACCAAACGATCAGTCTGACCAGAGAAAAAAGCTGTCATCCAGGTGGATGCAGAGATCACACTTCCCGCAGCAGTTTCTAATTTCCACATCTCCCCTCTCACGGTCATTTGGAGCACAGCAAAATATCTTGTCTCCTTTATGTTGTCTTTACTTTCAGTGCCTATGAGGAATGGCCTAGGGGATGGGGATGTGAGATGGAAACTATAGGTGCAGCCTTTTTTGCACGTTGAGCAGTCCAGATTTAGGTGTCATCCCCTTCAGATATCACGCATAGCATATTAAAAGGCCCAAATGTTATTGGTATATGGTAAATATTGGCCTTACTCCACTTGTCACAGTCTTTATTTTGGTATGTGCCTTGCTAGTATGTTGTATGTATTGCTGTATTTAAATTTACCTGGCTCTTTGGACCCAGGAAGTACCAGAAGAAAACATTTCAGTTTAATTTCTATCTCAAATTAAAGCTTATGGAGCAGGGCTTAGAAAGTGCTGAGAGAATGATGTTAAATCAGTGCTTTTTGTGTGCGTGTGAGCAGACAGAACGTTAAACCAAGTGGCTAAGTGCCTCTGCACAGTAAGACAACGTGGGGTGAAGGTGGAAAAGGGGACTCCAGCCTTGTCTCATGAATATAAAATCTTTTCTAACAAATAATAGCTATTTATGGCCTTACTTAGCTGGCTTCTAATTTCTCTTAGACTTTCAATTCTCATAGCAGAATCTTGCCATCGAGTAATGAAGTCTTTGTGGATTTTTCTTCTCTTTTTATCAATGTAAGTATCTTTCATATGTTGATTATTGTGTGGTTCATGAGAGACTTTTTCCAGCCCAGCTATTTCAAGATACCTTAAATAGCAGCTGAACTTTTAGATACTGCCCCAGGTGGATCCTGCGCACTGCATGACTATTTTTAATGAGGAAACTGATCTCGATTTTTTGCGCAAGTCAGCTCTGAGTTCACTGGTGTTGGGCAGATCACCATCGCTTCCGCCGAGTGAAGGGTGTAGGAGATAATTACAGGGTAGCCGATGCCTCAGCCAGGAAGTACCAGCCATTGGGAACTGTCAGAGGCAGGATTATGGACTAAAGTGACCGCTTATCTCTTTTTTTTTAAATAAAAACTTATATTTGAATGCGTCAGCAGAGGGTGACATTGTGCAGGTTTGGGAAATAATCTTGAGTGCCATCAACAAAAACTTTGAAATCGAAGTGTTTAGAATGGTTCCCAATTTAAAGAATGTAACTTTGGTTTAGTGAAAACTGTTACACTTAAGTAATTCCTTATAATTTGTTGTCATTACTATGGGCTACAAAAATATTTTAAATTTAAATATTATTTCTGACTCTAAAAATTCTTATTTTTATAAATACAGGCACTTTATATATATGTATACCAAAGTATGCACCTGATCTTGTTTGTACACGTTTTGATGGAAACTTCAATTCTTGTGAGGGAAACATTTCTGTCTTCTGGGTATGAAATTGATCCAAGTGAACTTCTGCAGAAAACCAAAATAATATAAATGTTAGATCACACTTGCAGTAAAGAAAAATCTGTACTGCTCCTACTATTTTTCTAAGGCTGGCCGTGGCCCGTTGTTACAAACTAAAAGAACTCAAGCAGAACGTAAATGTTTTTGCCCCAGCTCCCAGAGGGCATGCATGCCTGATTTGGCTGACCCTGGCTTGTGGAGCAGGTACCATGATTTTTCATGGCTCTGTTCGGCACCTAGTGCGACAAAGCTCCCATGGAGTCAGCATGAGGCAAAATCTTTCGTAATCAATGAGGGGAAGATTGTTCTTTGGTACAAAGGGAGCGGTCGGTCTCCGCTGGGTTGAGATGGGTGCTTCCACCTAATACTTAGTAGGTACGGGGCGTGTGCTGTGCTTTGAAAGTCGTTCCCAGAAATATCAGCATCTCGCGCAGATCGCAGAGACACAGTGTGCAAAGCGTGCCTTCAAAAGACCCTGTCATGGCCCGTGCGACGAGGTTCAAGGCTTGCTGGAACTTCTTGAGTTGTGTCTGTGTGTGTGTCAGCTGTCCCTGAGCCCAATACCAAACAGGGGACAATACAGACAGATAAGATAATGGATGAGAAGGGAGTGGAAAATCTATCCTGTATTCTGGTGGCATTTCTAATAGTGATAGCGCTGGCAGCATTGGACCGAAAAGCGTATCCAGCACAAAGGGCTGGTAAGTCCTCTCCAGCTCCCACTGTGACGCTAAAGCCGGTTGCAAATATCCAGCGCTGGGGCCCCTCGCAGTGGGGAGTGGAGCGGTGGCTACGTGACCCGGGGCAGCCCCGCCATTCCCAGAACAGGGCTGGCTCCTGCTGCTGCCGATCGGAGCCCAGTGATTGAATATCCCGGTGGGGTTTCTCCTCGAAACCACGTCACGTCCAGGGTTAAAATTAATATCCTGGCAGTATGGTCCTGCTCTTCAGCGCGCGTTTTACCGAGGTTTCACGTTTAGGTCTGTTGCTTACTCTTCTGACTGCCCTATCGCGTGGTTTATTTTGCATTGTGGAGGAAGTTGTCTCACTCTTGGCTTGTCTGTTTAGAAAACATCCACCAAAACAAATCAACACTCCTGCTCTCAAAGGGCACCTTTGAGTTCAGACCTTTGCTGACCAGTTGGATTTGCTAGATGGCATCTGAGTGCTCTGCTCGCTGTTTAGTAGCAGGGTCTGCCTTGCTGCTGCTGCTGACAGCAATGGGGCTGTCCAGCAAACTCGTGCAGCCCAAGAGCTTGGTCTGTCTGGGTTTTTTTAAGCATGAAATAGGAATCTTTAGGCATGGAGGGGAAGTGTTGAAGTAAGAAGGGCTGGCTAATCAATTACGTGAATAATGTGTTAGAGCTGTAGGTGATATTCAACAAAGTGGTGTCTTTCAAAAAGGTGTGTTTTCACCGAAGCACGAGTTTGAGGCTTGATATAGGAGGAGTTATGCAGTGCACCTGGTGAGGTGTGAGGAATTGGACCAAGCCATGAATTTTCTTATATTTTTAAGATTATAACACCCCGGCCAATGCGCCTAGCAGCTGCCTGGGAGCCAGGACATCCATGTTTTATTTCTAGTCTTGACTTAGACCTGCAAAATGAATTTCCACTATCTATTTCCCTTGTCAGGTCCTTCTGCCATCATTTGTCTGTATTTTCTTCAGTACAGTGCAAAATTCCCTCCTAACCCTAGGAATGGGCTGTAGGAACTACAGAAATATAAGTAACGGTTAATGCTTTACACCCCAAAACACAGAGAATCTGGACAATGCAGGCAACTGCATTTTTGAAGTGTTTCAAATTTCAGGGGAGGTAATTTCTTAATTTAGCTAAGCCAGCTTGCTCTATCCCAAGAGGAAAATCTCCATGCTTGCACCCTGAATGTCCTCAGCGTGCAGAATGAAATTATTTACCAGCTGAAGAAGTATGAATATCAAAAGGTTCATTAAACATTCCAGCTAATTTTCTCTGGTCTGTAAAATTTGGTTGGGAAGAAGGGGTGGATGAAAGGGGTTAGGCTTTTGCATGGTCAGTGCTCAGCTTTCAAAATTACGTGGCGTGGAACTAACTTACATATTACCAAGCCCCTTGGAGGGTGGGTGATTCTCATGCAGGCTCCTCAGTAGCTGGAAAAATATTTTTCTTGTGACTGTTTGTGCACTTGGTGTGTCTGTTCAAGCTGGGGGTGAGAACTTCCTTCTTGTACCACTTCACTGCTTGGTTTTCGAGTAGGTTTCTGTGGGTTTCTGACTTTTTTTTTTTTTTTTTTTTTTTTTTTGAGAGAGAGAGTTGCCAGTACCTATTTTATTTCCCATCTTTGCTCAGAATCAGTTTGTTCGCTGTGTCCATCCCACATGTAGCTCATGGGATTTTTCACATGGCCACCACCTTGCTGCCAGAAATTAGCTGGAGTCACAGAAGATTGCATGTGTCCGTGCAGGTCCCAGAGAAGCAGGCACACAAACACTCTCCCATTTGCACACCTGTAGTCACTGAGGAGCCACCTGTTGGATGTTAGGCACCTTATAAACTCCCCACTTAATGTCTGCCCAGCTTAAGAAACTCTCACTGATGCCACTTATTATCTGCCATATCCAGCCCCTGCACTAGGTTGCAGACCATTAGTATTCCTATGTGATGCTCCTGTTTCTGGCCAAATACGAAGGACACCAAGCTTTGTGTCCCTTGTCTCTAAACAGCAGGGCAACGCTTAGCTGCCTTAATTTCTGGAACTGTCAAAGGGCACGTGGTCAACATTCAACTGAAGTTTTTCGTTTCAGGTCAGCTGAGTTGTTTTGACTACCTGGGTTTAAAAAAAAAAAAAAAAAAGAAAAAAGAAAAGTAAACAAAAGATTTTAAAACAACACACACCCCCAACAAAACAAACAAGTCCAGTCAAACAGATGTTACTTAAGGTTATCCTGGAATACACCACCTCCCTGCATTTGGGGAAGTTGGCTGTTGAACTGAAAATCTCAAGATCTGCGCTGTTCTAACCAAAATAGATCTAGTGACAAATGTACCTGCTCCCATCAGTGACTGACAGGCAAAAGCAGCGCTCTGCACATGTTCAGTCTCTCCATCTGTAAGAGCAGAGCTCTGCTGAACACATCTTTCTGCTTTAATGGTGGTGGGAAATGTTTTTGACTTTCTTCCTCATCTTGAATTCCTAAGCAAGAAGCAGTTGTGAAGGGTTTCAGCTTATGCTGTGTGTCTGTCAGGGCACAGTTGCCTCATAGAATCACAATCCGAGAGGGAAAGAGATCATCACAAGCCCTTGAAAGATCCCTTGTTACATTTTAAAATATCTCAAGAATGAAGTCATGTATCCTGAGGAATTCTTGGCAGATAAAAAACACAGAATATTATGCATATATAGTTACCTACCTCCCAATAAAGCTCCTCTGTAGGGCTGGAGCTTTGAAACTTACTGTTCTGTCTTGGTCGTGGCCTCATGCAGCAGTTGTGTCTTGCCTTTGTCAGGACTAAAGAACATGTTCGGCACAGCTCTGCTCCTGGTGGTGGGATGGTTCCCCTCTACCAAGGGGAGCTCCAAGTATTTAATTCAGGAAAAATATGTTCTAACCTTTGTGTCAAAATTAAAAATTCAGAGCTGTCATCTGAGCTGAAATAGAGGCTGTGGATATTATGTAGACTTTGGAGAGCCTCACTTGGCTCTGAGCTTGACACACTTGATTTCTGTGGAGTGAGTCGCCTTTGCTGTTTCAGCTGGGTGTGTTCACTCTGGAACCTAGTGGTGGAAAGTATCAGTAGAGAATGTGTTGCAGCCAGTGCTAGCAGGCACGAATGAGCAGCAGTACTTCTGTCATGTGCTGTTCCTATTCATCTGGAAGGCTTATTGTTATGGTGTCAGAAGTGGCAAAAAGTTGTTACCATGCTTCAGTATCGCACTGGTAAAACAGGCACTTGTCACTCTGGGCTGGAAGCTTTGCCAGCAGCTCAGCTGGGACCTTGTCACTGGTCGATGCCATGGAGCAGCATTGTCTGATAAAGGGCAGTGTGCACAGAGGTGGGATATTTGCTCCCTTGTACACACATGACTGAAGCAAATGTCCACCAAGCAAGAGGCAGGGCAGAACACTGAGCAGGTGAGCTCAGGTTCTCTTTTGGCTGCTGGACTCCTGCCCAGCTCAGTTCCCAGCAGAGAATCCCTGTCCCAGGACCTGTAGTGGAAGCCATCTCACAAGCCCGTGTGCCTCTTGTCCTCACCGGTGGTCAAGAAGAAGAGCAATGACACTGAATAGTTACACAGACAGCAGGTAGCAGATCTGTAATGGTGATTTTTTTGGCTGCCTTGCCCCTAGCTTTTGCTAACACTGCCCCCTCGTTCGCCAACCTCATCTTGCTCTGAGCCACCTCCTCCCCTCTCCACCCCAAGCTTATTTCCCGGCCGCTGGAGGTTTTAATATTCAAGCCGTACCTTCCACATGAGCTGTGCTGAAGAGTTGACGTGTCGGAGTTTATTGATATCACATCGGGCTGCACAGGGCTGTCAGCTGCACATTCAGCCTTGAGCGACCCCCTAAGGTGCGGGCTCTGGCAGCTCTAAAGGAATCTGCACAAAAACGCCTTTTTGTTTTGTCCAAGGTGAGACAATGCGTGCAGGGCCCTGCACCAGATGACAGGGCTGATAAAGGACCAAGCGGCGCAGGGATATCTTTCTTTCTTTTCACTCCTTCATTCAATCCTTCTTTCTGTCACTTGCATTCTCTCCTCCCTATGCTTTTCTTTCTTCTCTTTCTTCTCCCAGCTCAGCTAGCAGAGAGCAGCAGAGACAAGCAGAGGGGTTCAATTGCAGGCAAATGTCACAGTCCAGCTTCTCAACACATTTTCAGCGGCAGCCAAAGTTGCTGTTGGCCAACCTGATGAGGGGCATGCTCTGCTTGTGGGCCTTTTTCTCCTGGAGCTGTTAACATTCATGCTCTTTGGAGTTTTCTCCGTGGGCTGAAATTAATGTAAAGCTGTGAGTGTTTGTGTGCATTGGGAGAAAAGTAGGCAGGGGAGGGTTATAAATAGAGAGAGAAAGACAGAGGAGCTAGCAGGAGCACAGCAGCGAGACCAGGGAAGTAAGTGGAAGTGGTGGAGCAAGAGAGGATGTGTGTGCGCGCAGTGAGTATGCATAAAGCATAAGGGCACGAGAAAGGGAAGGAAGCAGAAGAGGGAAAAAGAGTCAGATATTCTCCTGAGACACCTGCCTTAATGACTCCTACTGCTTCCCTCTGCTTCCACAGACACGGTAGAAGACAAAGTAAAGGAAGCAAAGTGGCTGCTCGTGCCCACTCTCACACACCTCTTGGCTTCAGGCAGTCGCTCTGACATTCAGATAAATGAAGCAGGGCTTGCAAACAGCAGGAGGAATGTGTTTCTCATGTGTGGTTAAGTGGTCTCTGGTGCCTCATTCTCACAGGCTGGTTTTTCAGGGTTGGGAAAGGTTTATGAGGTTAAATTTGTTTATCTTTCCTGAAAGAGTCTTATATTGAAAGGTCTTTAACTCGATGTATCCAGCCAGGGAGGCCCAGAGCTGGAACAGCAGAGGAGCTACAGGACAAGATTAAGGGCCACTGGCAGAGCTATACAGGGGTTGACGATGAAAATAAAAGAACTTGTCACAAACTGGGATAGAGGAGCAGTGACAGAGCTGTGCAGGGACCCCAGGGCAGGAATAGCAAGGCAGCCATCAGCTGAGATTGAGATGTGCTGGCAGAGCACACAGGGCCCAGGACTGTAATAGAAAGGGCGGCAGCACTTCAAGTACGTGAGCAGAGGGGTAGTGGGACAAAGTCGGGAGGAACAGAGGATGTCCCAGGCAAGCATCTGTGAAACCTGGATTTGTGCACCTGACTAGGATGCTGGGCACCAAAGATAGCATGTCTGTGCACGAGCGACGCACTGAGTGTGCTGTGCCGAGTGGATTACACTCCTGTGCTGGAGGAAGGTAAATTTTGCTTTAGGTACCACCTGGTATCTGAATGGCTGAGACGTTAGTGTGGTGCTTCTTGCTCAGTTGGCGTTGGGGAAAATTCTAAGGAAAAAGCACTGGATTAGGTTAAGGACGAGGGCTTGGGGCAGGGACAAAGGCACACATTCCCAATATCAGAACCAAGGTGTAAGGGCAAAAGCTGCCTGGAGGTGCTAGTCATCTGGCTGGGCTCCATTCAACATCTCGCTCCTGTGGATCCGAGCGTTGTTTTCCTGAAGGTGTTTGAATAGTACAGTACCTTTTCTATTGTGGTGCTTGTACCTCTGGGCACCCTCAGAGGGTGGTTGGAGCGCATGCAGGGAGGGGTCAGATATTGTATTGTGCACAGAATGAGGAGTCAAACTGGTGCAACGGGCTCCTGGAGGTTCCCCCCCTCATTATAGTGGCTGTGATGTTGTGTACTCTTGCTGCTGGGGGAAAAGCAGCATAGCTGGAGCACGGAGGGGGGTTACAGCCAGCTGGGCACCACCAGCATGTGCTTGCATCTCTTTGGCCCCCAGCTTCAGGCCTGTCAAGGCATGGCATAAACATAGTATTAGTACTTAGCCTGGGTACCACTGCCGGGAGCAGGGCTGAAGCAGGACACAGAGTGCCAAACAAAATGGGTGCATTTTCTCCCTTGGGTTAGGGTATCGGGAGCTTTCGTCAGCCCCATGTAGCTGTGTGCCAGTCTTCCTTGCCCAGCTAAAGGGCCTGGCATCCTGTGCTGCAGGCCCACTGCTCTGGCCTGGGTTTGCTTGCTCCTTTGATAGGTAAGTCAAGGCAGGATCAGCTCTCCCATCCTTAATGCTAGCAGGCTTCCAGCACCCCGGGTGCCCCTGTGCTACTCTCTGCAGCTCAGACCCTCAACTGGGACGTGTTTGCGCTGCTCCATCGACTTTCGTACATCTGCGAGAAATTGTTTTAAGGGAGCTGGAGAGATGATGCTAAAAAGGGAAGAAAGCAAAAAAGGGAAAACTCCAGGAAAACTGATCAGACCTTTTCTTCTCCTCCTTTCCCCTATATCCCAGCTGGTTTCCCTTTGCTTCCCACTTTTGGGAGCGCTATTGATGCCTCTCTGACTACATCATTTCAATTCAAGTAGAGGAGCCAGCAAGCCCCTGCAGACTCTCTCGTGCAGCCCTCCGCTGGATCCTGCGCCTGCTACAAACACGAGGCTATGAATATTGAAGTGAAAAAGGGGCCTTTTATGGACTTCACAGATGTGCTGGGGAGTTGGGGCAGGCCTCATTACCTCGGGGTTCTTTAAAAGGCCAAACAAAAGCCAGAAGAAAGAGTGTTAGGGGTGGAGGGGGCAGGGAGGCGAGAAGTAGAAAAAAAGTTGAAAGAAAAGAAAAGACGACTGGAGTTGATGGATATTCCATCTGTTTATGTTCAGACCAGTGCTGGGAATTAACAAAGGCTGTTGTAGACATAGGCTCTCTTTCTCCCTGCCTCCCTCCCTATCTTTCTCCAAATGTTCTGGATGATTTGGTTTTGTTCACTACTCGCAAGGAACAGAGTATGTTGTGTTTTTTTGTGACCATGTGTCCTTGCGTGGGGGCACCACAGCTGGTACCTTGGCTGCCAGGCCCTGATTTGCAGTGGGGTTTGCTGGGGCCCTGATGTCTCTTACGACTTTCACATGCAGAGTAGATGGAGCCTCCGGGGCCAGATCCCTCCCCCGAGATAAAGGAGTACAGCTTCCTGGCTTTTACCAGAGCTGCACTGGGGTACGTCCGCAAAGGAGTGTGCTTCGTCTGTATGCGTGGCACGGATTAGGAATAAGCAAATGGTTAGGGATGCAATTCCTGCTCCTCTGTGGGGCTGGAAAAGCCCTCATCTAGCTTACCTTGGGCTCAAAGCTGGAAGTTATGTTCCCAACCTAAGCAAGCTGCCTGGGACAGCTGCAGTCGGCGCCAAGAGCAGTGCAGAGAAGAGCATCTGTTGGCTGCATCCTTTCTCCATGCAAGTCCTCAGCTTGGCAAGATGCAAATGACAGATGACTCTCCCAAGGAAAACAAGCCCTCTAGCTTTTTCTTTCCAAAGTCTTGCAACACTCTACTTGTAGTTATTCCTAAACACCTGGCTGGATCTGAGCCCAGAGGTTGCTTGTTCAAGGAGATGCAGACAAGTTATAATGGCAAATGGAGGTGAATTCTGGACCCCTGTGCATCCTAAGCACCCTGACCAAGGAGAAGTTTATCTTGTTTAGAGGCATGTATATATTTCATGGTCAAGTGCCAGGTGAGATACTCTCATATAAGAGTTTTCTTAAAGGCCCCGAACCAGGCTGAGTTATGAGGCAAATTCTGTCAGAGCTGGGAGGAAAGTAACTTTGGGCTGAGTGCTTTGGGAAGTAGGACAGCCAGAGCCAGGTAAAGCCTGCCAGACTGATCCAGGTCTTGTCTTCAAGCCCCACACATGAATGTGGGGCTCCTCCAGGCTGAATCCCTGGGACTGAGGCACGAAGGAAGTCAGACTGCTGCTATAGGTGGTGTGGTTCTCACTGGGGCTGTCCTGCTGGCTGGCTGCATCCCCTCAGCCACTACAGGAGGTGTGCACGCCTGGGTACCTTTTACATGTGCTCCCTCTTCGTCTATTAAACCTCCAGCATTCCTCTCTCCGTCCTTCCTGCAGCTTCTCCTTCCACATGAGACCATGGTTATTCAGAAGAGATCTTGGCATGGTGAGGGAATTATCAAGCTGCAAAACACCTCTCACTTTGACCTTCACCTTTCCATGTTCCCCCTAGGCATACATGTACACTCTGCCTCTGTCTCCCTGCACCCCTGTTTGAGAGCATCCACTCCACCGTATTATTTCTAAGTTGTACAACCCATAATGGGCATTACCTCAGTCTGTGCTTTGGTTACAGCTGGCCAGTTCAGTGCCTGAATAAAAAAAAAAAAAAAAAGAAAAAAGAAAAAAAAAAAGGAAAATACCCAAACCTTTATCTCCTAAGGCCCCCACACTAATGCTTTGCTGAACACTGCAGTCCCCAGCTGAGCTGTAAATGACTTTTTCATTTTCCTAGGCCTGCTACCCAGTCTGTTTGGTATTCAAGGGCACCCCACCAACAGGCTCTATCATTCTGCTTGGGCCGAATTACTTGATTAAAACGCATATCAACTATTATGTGATTCGTTTTCTGCCTCTGCTCCACACCACAGCCCTCTAAACTATGTTAAACTGTAATACAGCCACACAGGCATGAGCAAATGCTGGAGAATGGGGAGTGTACCGTTTGGAAAGGGGAGGGAGGGGGAAACCCAAGGTTTATTGTATGGGCTGTGTCTTTTATTTTATTTTATTTTATTTTATTTTATTTTATTTTATTTTATTTTATTTTATTTTATTTTATTTTATTTATTTTTTTATCTGGGAATGCGCTTGGACAGGGGAGGGGGGATGAGAGGTGAATTTGAAACAGCTCTGTCTCCTCTTTGCAGTTCCACTTGCTGTTGAATAGGCTTGGAGGTGAGTGGGGCTTATTCTCCACACAAATATGAATCTCTTTCTCATTGTGAGCTCAAGACTTTATCGTTTTCCAAGAAGAGAGAAAAGAGGCTGTTCTGGTTTTCACATTAGGAAGAAAAATCTAGGCAATGCAATTCTGTGTCTGTGATGCTACCACTGTGTCTCCCTCTTTCAGGCTTACCATAGTCTTGTTTGCATTTTGATGGGTTTTGTTTGCTTTCTGCCAGAGGGAAAGGCAGATGCTAAGAAGTCAGGGAGAGTTTCAGCTCTTGCTTTTGAAGCTGTTGACTGCAGGTGCAGTGCAGGGGACATGCTCTGAATAAACGGCTGCGTCTTGCTGATCCTTGGTATCCCACCTGGATGCTAGCGTGCTTCTGAGGGGTGTGCAGTCCCACCCACACTGCTCCAACAGATGTGCCATGGCTAAGAGCAACAGCAGAGCCCTCTGCCATGTCTTCATCTGACTTTGCTCTACCCAGAGGCTCTGCTATAGATGCACTGGGCAGAATCACACCTTCTGGGGATTGGACTAGATGATCTTTCAAGGTTCCTTCCAATCCCTAACATTCTGTGATTCTGTGTGATTCTGTCTGTCCTGTTGCAGTAGGAACTCTGAAGCATGTAATTATTTACTTATGGGCTGCACAGGGACTCCTTTTTCTAGCTTATGGACTTATTTTCCTGTATGACTTTTATTCTGGCTCTGCTTTGTCTCCTTAGCAAAGATAGATTTCTGTTTGTTTAGGTAGTCTGATCAGGTGCATGAATACTTTTGTTTTCAATAGCATAGAAAAGCTGCTTATTGCTGCAATATTTTGAGTTCTGCCAAGGGGCTGATCTCACAAGCAGGTGGAAAAAAGAGGAAGGAGATACCAACATCACAGAACTAGATTGTGGCCTGTTCCAGTCGCAACCCGCTAAATTCAGTAAGAGTGCTTGGAAATAGAGCAGGAGTGAAGAGAATAACGTTGTGGCTGTATTGCATATATGCAGATCTTTGTCCCGTTTTATTATTTCGGGCCCTCCTAACAATGCGTACCCATAATTGAGGTATTTCTACCTGTGAGATGAGTGCCTCCTTACTGGCACTAGTGCCTTACTGGCACTAGTGGCAATGTGGCTCCAATCGTTAAGGCAGTGTAAACATCAAAAGTATCATGTGGCAGGCGAAGCAACCTATCCAAGGTCATTGAGAGCCTCTTTAGCTGTCCTCTAGCATAAAATAGCCTGCCCTGACACTCGTGGATGTACAGGACTAGTGAAACGTGCATGCGCACGTGGGACACCAAAGCCAACAGCTTTGGTGGATGAAGAGCTTTGTGAATAAGGGGGGGAACGGGTGTGGGGCTGTAATGTGAGGTGCTCAGATCTCAGCAATGCCCTCAAAGTGAGATTTTCCTTCCTTTCTTGTGCCATTAAATCCAAGCTCCCCTGTGGCTGCATTACCTTCCCGGCCAGCCACCTCCCAGCCCGCTTTTGTGGAGCATCACCATTGCTCCAGCAGTGGCTGGGCGAATTTGCTGAAGCCAATTGTAGCACAAACGGTGCAGTGAAAGCAAAGCCCTCCACAGAGCCATTCCCTTCCTCCTCTTCATCTCTCCCATCCAACGCACATTTAATTTTTAGGATGGTGCAGCTGAAAGCAAGAGAGAGAGAGAGAGGAAATGAGAGAGAGGGTGACAAAGAGAAGAAATACTGCAGGAAAAAATGTGTGATTCCCCTTTACCTGCTAACAAAATCCGAGCCCCACTTTAATGAATGCGTTTTCATGTCTGGTCCTGTCTGCCAATCGCTCCAGACGGCACCAAGGTGCTTCAAGGCAAGGCAGCAGGTCCTTACAGAGCATCAAGGGCTCAGTCTGAGCCTGGAGTGTCTTGTTGTGGCCGATTCTGCCTAATCCTGTTGATTAATTTAACTCCAGGGCAAAGAAGCACCCAGAAGCAGTCAATGGAGGCGGAGGAGAGAGAGGGGGAGGAAGGGAAGTAGAAGAGGGAAGGGGCTGTGGAGAGGGAGGACAAATTCAGTCCATAATTACAGAGGGTTTTCCTTGCTCCTTTCCTCAAGCCCCAGTCTACTTCTGTTCCTTTCAAACCCCTACAAAGAGCTCTGCCCAGCTCATGTTAATTGTACCCCAACCCGAAGCAGCAGCATTATTCAGGAATGTTGAGTTTGTGGGCCATAATTTACACATTTTCTCATGCTAGAATGGGTCTCAGGACAAGCCCAGGCTTATGTTTGTCACTGTTCTTATGTCATCCTGAGGGCACACCTGCACCCATGCTCTGGCCACATTTCATTCCATGGGGAGAAAAAACTCTTGGTTTGTGCAGTTTTCTCCAGCTCCTCCTCCCTAAAGATGTGGGACTTGACATTGGTCCATGCAGACCTTCAGCAAGTCCCTTCATGTGGTCTTTGCTCCCCTCTGGCACAGGCTATGCTGGGTCTGATCTGAGAAGGAGCCTCTACATTTGTGTAGCCCCCTCTGAACAGGGGGAAGAAATTAGGAATTTTCACACTTACAAATTTATTTGCATTCCCATATTGAAGTTTGTGTTTATTTCCAGAAGTATTGCAAAGCAGAGAGGTTACAGCAGTTTTTTTTTTTTTTTTTTCTTTCTGAGCTACCAAACAGTTATGCTAAATAATAAAGATGAAATAGCTCTTGAACACAGCGCTGGGGTCAGTGTGTCCTGTAAAACATACACTTTTCTTTTTTTTCTTTTTTTCCCTTTTCCCTGGCTTGTCCTCCTATGAGATATTTTTTTCCTCCATTCACCTCTGTTCCGTTCTTTTCTGTCAGTCTTCAGCCAGTATGACATCCTGGGGGAGCTGCCTATCAGACAGCTAGCTGTTTCCCATCCTTCATCACAACAAGTGATTGGTAAGCCACACAAGAAGCTGCTGCCGGATATTTCTCCACCTTTCTATTTACAGGGTGTTCACTGCTGTCCGTGCTGACTAACTGCCAGCGCGTGCTAACTGTTACTGCTGCAGTGATTGCCCGGTTGTGCTGGAGGCTGCAAATGGGGATTCTCCCATTGCTCATGCTGGTGGTAGTGCTGTGCATCTGTTTTTCACACGGGGATGTGTGGCAAGAAACGAAGTGTTCAGGTTTTGGATGGATCCCCTCCAGACTTGCCTAGCAAGGGAGTTTTTCGTGAGTTGTTCTTGCAGCTCTGTGAACCTTCTCCTTGCACAGGAACTTTGTAGAGATTATGGCAATGGTTTGTCTGGCACATTTCAACCACTTAGGAATGGGAAAAAAAATGTTAGATCTTTGAATAGTATGTTAACAGGTAAAGGAGACTGTCCCCTGACGATAGGGATGCACTAGATAATAGGCTCTTACTGCAGTCTGTCTCAGCCAAAAGACTTTCTATATTATTTAGTGAGTCTGTCTGACAGCAGCAGCTGCATAGTACTAAGACCAGCTGGTTCCAGACATGCCCTGGGATTTTTCTTGTTCTCTTGGTTTCATCTTTGTAGTCGGGTTGTTGGAGCCTCGGACTTGGCACGAGGCACTGCGGCTTCTTTTCCCAGCTTTGCTCCTGACTCACAGGGTGACCGTAGGTGTGTGACTTCCGCCATCCCTGCCACGGCTGTAAAATGGAGATAATGCCAGCTGGGAGCTGCTGGGAGGCTTGCGGGTAGAAAGTGTTACATCAAATTATGTTGCGAGGTTTGGTGCTCTTTCTTTCTAGCCCTGTAGCCAGGGTGATGGCCGGTAGGGTCACTGGTGCTGCTGGGAGTAGGACAGGCAATTGCTTGTGACACTTGCTTGTCCTCTCCCAAAACTTTGTGGTCCAATCAGGGATAGTTAATTAGGAGCATAAAGCTGCTGCAGAAAGTTTGGCTGTTTCCCTTGCAGACTTCCACAGCAAAAAAGTGAGCAAAGTGAAGTGTGGGAGATGAAACAGGTTGCAGGTTGTTTTGTGGACTTTCCTCACCTGGGGAGATGCTGGATCCCAGCCTTGCTACAAATGCTGTGAGCAGTTGCACCAAAGAAGTAGTGGGCCATAGTAGACGTTACAGCATTTCTATCAAGTGGGCAGGAGAAGAGTTATATCTTAAAAAGTCACTTTGATATTTCTGTCACCATAGTACTTGCCAGGCAGGCTGGGCCTTTGTTGCACCAGGTGTGAAACAGGCCACAAATGATAGCTCCTGTGATAAAGAAGCATCACTGCTACTGTGGGGTATATTAACCATATAGGATCGTGTATTAGCTATAAAGAAACATGCTCTGCTGCAGAGATAGATGATATTTAACTTTGTGTATTTTCCTTCCCTCCTCACACTGTCCCTCTCACATTCCGGACCAAAACTCACCTCTATCTTTTTTTTCATATCACCCGAGAGGGTACTAATTAAACCAATAATAGTCAGTGACTTTGGTGATCAACTTAAAGAAATTTACTGTATGCTGTAGGTTTCCAGATGTGCTTTTGCGCAGCGTGGTACTCTGGGGTCCAGATGTGCTTCTACCTGCATCAGATCATCTGGGATGCAGATGTGCGGGGCTGCTATTTTCAAGTACAGATGTTCCTTTTAACCACTTGAGATTCCAGACCTTCCCTGGAAATGGACATAACCAAAAAGCTAGTTTAGTAACAATTTTCTACTATGTACACTAAAACTGTCTTTAAAATGTTGGACGGATGCTGGTCCCCTGAAGTCAACAGTGAATTTCTCACTGCCTTCAGTGAGAAATAAAGGGGTTTTGATCTAACAACACAGATGTGTCTGAAGATGCTGTGCATTGGTAAGCCAGAGCTAGAAGAAGGGAGAGCTTTGAAGTGATGGCTTTGCTTAACTGGAGTTACTCGGTTCTGACATCGCGTCCTCACAGCGAAGCCTCAAGACAATAAAAGCATTTTTGTATTGTAGCAACTGAATTCAGTGGCATTTTGTGATCTTCTCAGTATAAACAAGTGAGCTCCGATGGGATGTTTGCCTCCTCCTCCTCAAATGGCCACCATTCTTGAGCAGCTGTTGGGGAAGTCACAGCTGTCGTTCCCAGCTCTGAAAAGAAAAAGGCAGACTTTGGGTGATGATAGCATAGGACCTGAACATAAAGAGATTGCAAAGCACTATTACTAGCCTTAGGGAACTTTATTGTCAAGGTGAGCATATGTAAGTCCCACTTCTAATCCCAAATTGTGAAAGGTTTACCTAAAAGGAAAAAAGAAATGTGAGCATGGTGTTTTAGCTCTGTCTTATGTTTGTACAGTTATTCTGAAAGATAAGCCAAGCGTGGTTAAAAAAATAATAATATTGCACATTTAATGAGCTTCTTATTTTCATGAGAGTGAGTGAAAAGGTGGGTAACATTGGTAGTGGGATGGTTGGACCAGATAATCTTGGCACATCTTTTCCAACCTTAGTGATTCTATGATCCTAAGGTGGCAGAGGCCAGATCTCTCACCTAGCTGAAAGGCTCCATACATCACGTTCTTCGTTCTCTAGTGCTGTGATCCCTTGGCATATTTTTCACTGTCCCAAAGACAGACATAAAGTTTTATCCTAGCTGAGATCCTCCATACATCACTGTCTGCACTGCAGGGAAGCGATAACCTGAAGCCTCGGGCACAGATTTCTGAAACTGCAGCTTTGTACCCTGAGAGGCTTCTCACAAACACTGGGGACGCAGCTAACGCCGTGCTCAGTGCGTCCCATCTAAAATCCATGGGTCTGGCTGTAGCCTTGGTGTAAATCAACATAGTGCCTTCTGCTTTACCGCTGGATAACAAAAGGACCAGAACTGGGCTTACTCCAGCTCTATTTGGGTTTATTGTTTGATAGCACCTTCTGTGCCCTGCAAACAGCACTTACTGTCAGCAAGCCCTGCTTAATTTGCTCAGACAAGAGCTGGCATCATCTGCTGGCTATGGAGGAGAGACAAAAGCAAAGGGCCTGAGAAGGGGATAGGTTTGGCCTGGGGTTCAAGGTAGGGAGAAGGGAAGGGCAGAGATCCAGGGCAAGGGAAGGTGGAGGAAATGGGTGAACAAATAGAGCATGGTGGAGGACTTCTGTTCACCTTAATGCTCACAGAGTCTGACCTTCTGTAAAATGCCCACTGAAATTTGCAAAGTAAGAGAAGAAGAACTGTGTCCTGTGGGCAGTCCAACACAAAGATGAAGGGGAGCAGGACATATTTTTCCCAAATGCAAAAGTTCCTATTTCTCCTTTTCTTCCCAAGGTTCTTTAAAAAACTTGAAATATCAAACACTAATACTTAAAAAAACAAAAGAGAAAAATAGCTGCAGAAGCCAAAGTGTCATGTGTTGAAATCTTTGTGCACTCATTTCAGTTTCTACATATGTTCAATGTAAAATGTGCAACTCTTAAAAACAGTCATTCCAAACTAAAAATGGAAATTTATTGAAATAACATAAGTCAACAACTGGAAGCTCTTTCACTGTAACCACTGTGGACTTTGAGCCATCCCATTCATGCAAACAAATTTTATTTTGTTAAATTGTCTTTTTACTATGTGGGGAAAAAATAGTAGAAGGAAACTACTGTAGCAGTAGAGAGCTGATAGCTATATTGCACAGGGACAGATAATTTGTTTTGATGGACACTTTCATTACAGAATTGAGATTACTGCCATGCCGAACTGTTTCAACAGCCTTTCTCCCTATTGCTTTTTACCCATGCAAACATAGTTTCGTACTTCTTTCCTACCCAGGTAACAGGCTGGATGAAGGCTCTGATGTTGAATCTGAACCAGACCTGCCTTTGAAGCGTAAGCAACGCCGCAGCCGAACCACCTTCACCGCTGAGCAGCTGGAGGAGCTGGAGAAGGCCTTTGAAAGGACCCACTACCCAGACATCTACACACGAGAGGAGCTCGCTCAGAGAACCAAGCTCACTGAGGCCCGAGTTCAGGTAAGAACGAGAACCAGCGCATGGCGAGTCAACCTGGTGGCACAGCTTCTTGCTTACCTTGGGGAAGGAGGTGGTAGCACTGGGGAGGAGGGTGCTGAAAGGTGGTAATTTGGTTGCACCTCTTCTCTGGAGCCCCATTCACAAGAATCCGAGGCAAAAATCCAGCTCTGTAGATTCCCATGTTCCCATGAATTTGCAGATATGCCATTTGTATTTGGCCTGTTGCGGAGGTACCAGCTGGAGGATTTCCATCCAGGTTGGGACTAGGAGCCAAACTTTCCCTAACTTGGCAAGGCGTTCAGCTCTGTTTTCTGTGTGAGGAAATTCCTCCATTTGCCTAGGAGGAAGCAGCGTGTGTGTATGTTTGTATTTGGTGTTTTAGGAGAAATCACACCATTTACCAACCTTGCCCAGGGGAGCAGATCATATTTTGCAAAGTTTGCAAGTTGTGTGTGTGAATTTTCATAAAACTTTTTTTTCCCCCCTGATCTCCAGAGAGTACAAAACGGGCGGGGGGAGGGAAGAAGAGGGGAGGAGAAGGAAGGGAGGGTTTGGAGCCGGGGGACGCTGACATCTACACGATTAATAGCCCTTGTGGGAACTCCACACAGAGACCCTTATGTCTTCCAGATAAAGGCTGGGTCAGCAGTGTGTGCAAACATGCAGAGGGATAAGGAGTGTGAACAGATCGGGGGGTATAATAGAGTCCCTTGGGGAAAGGGAAGGAAAGGGGGAGGGATTGGGGATTGTGCTGGGTTAAAGAAGTGAAATGGAGACCCCAGCAGTCCGTCCTCCGTGTGGCTGGTGTGATTAGGTTTCAGGCTAAGCACAGGGCTCTCTGCACACACAGCCAACAGTTGAATTGCGGGCAGAGAGAGGAGGGAAAGTACTCCAGGCTTGTGGCAAGGACACAGACAATTAACCTGCTTCTCCAGAACAAAACAGGCTTTTTTTTTTTTTTTTTTTTTTTTTTTTTTTTTTTTTTTGCTGTTGTTCTGTGGTTCTCACAATAATGAACTTGATGTGATTGCTCAGAAGCCAAAAGTGCCAAAAGTTTCTGCTGTTTTCCCTGAGCTGTCTGGGCATGGATGTTTCTCCCACACACCTGGGATGTTCCCTGGCTAAGGACTTTTCCCAGTGTTAAGTCAGTCACAGCACTGCAGCAGACGCATCCTTACATCCCTCCAGCTTCCTCCTGGGAGGTGCCAGGTTTTCCTGAATCCATCATCCCTCGTGATCTGCCTTATAAAAACACCAAAAAGGGAATCTGGTGAACTTTAAGCTGTTTCCAGTTTTGATCTTAGTCAAAAGGCCTTGTCAGAGTATTCAACAGTAAGAGTGTTAATTTGCTAGACATGCAGGACCTTAGTTAGATGGAGACTGGGAAAAGTGGCTAATTTAGGGAACTAATCTACTAAATGTTGGAATGTGTGGATTCCCCCGCTTTTGTTTTTCATATTCGACTCCTGATTGCTCTTGCTTGTGTAGATGAACATAAAGTTGTTAATGGAGTTGCAAAACGTAAAAAAAAAAGGGCATTTCAAGAAAGAGCAGAGTTCAGGTAACACCTTGTCATGGGGTAAGAGAAAACCTGCATTGTGTGAGCTGTGATGAGGACGTGCTAGGGAGGATGGGAAGAGCCTTGAAGTGCCAGGGAGTGCAAAAACAGAGGCAGATTCTCTCTTTTTCCAAGGGGTTCTGGCCTCACCGTGACAAGACTGGGAGAAGAGAGGGAGGTGAAAGCAGAGAAAGGGAAAGCTAAATAAATAAATAAGGAGAACCTTTCCCTTGTCTCAAGCTGTGATCTCTGAATCCCCCTACTTGCTCCCAGGCAGCTTGCATGGAGGTTTCTGCCAGGGCTCCACAAGCAGCTGTTCTCCGAGGCACATTCCTGATGGCTTTCTCATTCTGACATCCTGGCAGGCTCAGCTTCTTCCCACCACTTTTAAGCCTGCCGCCCCTTGTAAAATTTTCTGGATATCAGAGCAGATCTTTTACTGGCTCTCGGGACCTACAAACATTAGTCAATCAAGTTTTTTTTTTTTTGGGGGGGGAAAGCCACACACACACACAAACGCACTCACATGCACCATCCAGCAGGATATCTTCTACCACATTATAGTCGTACTCCTGTCTCAGAAGAGTTTCTAAGGCCAAAAGGTGCACTTTTGGATTAAAGATAGCTGCAATAACAGTAGGTCTGGCTGAGACCAGGGTTTCTGGGTGTTAAGGGCCATGCTAACATCTACCCAGAGACAGACTTTGTCTGCAGAAGCTTATCATATTAGCATATAATATGGGAGGTGGACGTATGAAAGGTATTTGGTGACCCGTGGTCACAAAAGAGACTTGAGAGTAGCCCTTACTGCTCCTTGGTGCTTGTTCATTCCTCATCCATCTTCTGGAACTGTGCCTTCTGTCTGCTGTGCAGCCATGTCCCTTGATCAAACCCATCTCTGAAGCAGAGCTCAGATGTTGCTACCCAGCTTTCTAACTGTGTCGTGTATTAACACCACCCCTGCACTGCAATCCCATTGAGCTAATCACTGTTCCAGCACTGAACAAAAACAAGAAGGCCTGTGCATACATTCTCCTTGCTTCTTTCTCCTGCTCAGCTCTCTGCTTTACCACATGAAAAATGAACCTGCCTAGGTCTCATTCATTCCCTCTGATACCTGAGTGTTCACGTACTGTAATCTCCTCCACATGAAAAGCTGATAGCTCTGTTAAACTTTATTGGCAGGCCTTAGAGTCCGGCCAGTCCTGCAGCTGTCTAGCTAAGTGGAAGTTTGACACGTTGACAGCTAATAAAATCCACAAGCTGAACAACAAGAAGAGGTGGAGGGGGAGCACTTCCAAGCTCCAATTTCTCATCTGCTAGGAAGATCACGGGAGGGTGAGCAATATTTTAGCAGGGTCACGGCAGTGTCTGTGTGGGTTAGATGCGGGATTCCAGTGTTCAGGCTTCAGCACACCACACGGTGTGAGACATTAAAAGGTTAATCCCAAACACAGCGCAGACTGCCATGGAGTTCCGCAAAACCAGGATTATGGTGCCAGATCTGTGCTGAGTGAGGCCACCAGTGGAAATTCCCACTGACTTGTTTTTGTGCAGGGCAATGTCTTGACTCATGTGGCCACACAAATTGTCCAGTACTGAACAAATTCCTGCCCATCTGCATGGTCCCATTTCAACACGTCCAGAAAACAAGTTGCTGAATCCAAGTGTTCATGGATTTTAAAATTAAGTCTAACAGCTAAGCATTTCACTTAGTGAATTTAATGGAAGCTTTGATTTTGATCTGCAGTGTATTCTGGGTTTTTATACTGTTTTTTGCAACTACATAACTGACAGCGCTAAAGTTCTTATATGGGAAAAACAACCTTAATGGGATTCTCTGATAATTTTGAACCTCTTCTCACTGGTATTTCTAGAGAATGAACAGTTTTCAGAACAACCCATTTCTTACAAAAGGTTTCAGCTTTGTCAGTATAGCATTTTTCAGTAGGAAAATAGTTTTGTCAGAAATTCGTATTTAAGTGTGGAAATGACTTCTCGAGGCAGCACCGGTGTCAGTGTCAGAAGAGACACCAGGTACATCAGTCATAGGGCTAGCGAGTTGAACCTAATCCTTCTCTTAGATGATCCCATTTGTGGATCTGTTTGGCCAAATGTGTTGTAATTTGAAGGCTAGTCACAAACAAACATCAGTGCTTTTTTCAATTTGATATTTGAACACTATCAACAAAAAGAATATAAGGTATAACAAGGAGAACGCATGCCCAGATTGTCCCCAGACCGGCCCCACAATCCCAAGTTGTTTGGAAATGTGTATGCTGGAAATGTTTTTCACAAATAGACCTCAGTGCATAGGTTCCCACCCAAACAGCCCCTCTCCCTTCACCCTACTGCTGTAATGACTCAGACATGACAGGCTCCAAAATATTATCTCAAAATGCTTTCCTAGAAACCCACCAAAATTGTTCCCAAAAAAATAAATGGCAGCTTCTCAGTGTGATTCAGATGGTCCTACCATAGGCAGCTGGGTACAAGCATGCATACTGCAAGCAAGTACGTTAATTCTAGTTCCTGTAGTCTAGGCAGTGGGCACTTTCTGGAATTAAATCAAAAGTGAGAAGGGGTGGGTGCCTTGTGATGCTGATCTCTGTTATTAATTCCCAGGAAATTCCATGCACTGAGAAACCGTTATTTCAATAACAAAATTAAACTGGAGAGCAGGAGTCGCAACCCAATGCTTTATTGATCATTTTTATGATGGATACCATTGTGATTTCTGCCTGGGAGAAAATGGATGTTTCATTTAATAAAAAGGCTCAGAGCAATTCTGTCTCTGAAATCTCGGTGCATTTCTAGGCTACTCACATAATATGTATTTTATGACACAGTTTCAAACTGTAGTAAACAGCCATATTCTAGATCATGCTGCAGCAGCTCAGACATGCCGAATGGAGCACCAGAAAAGAAATTCCATTCCATTTTGCTTGAAATTTTTTTCACAAAGCAATTCTGTTCTCAGTGTGAAGGAGCTCAAACCACCATTCCCCCATTTCCCAGCAGCTCTCTGCAGTCTGTGCAGAAAATACACAGATTTCGTGGGAACTTCTCAGCTCTCTCTGCTCTGTGCTAGTGGGGACCCCGGTGCTTTCACCAGCTGTCCCTGCGGTCAGAGGCCTGCCCTTGAGATGGTGCTTTACAAAGGCGTCATGTGGAAGGATGGTGCGGTGACAGCCAGGCTTCCACTAGCTCTGAGCATAAGCTGGAGTCATGAAAAGCTGCTGGAGCCTAATGCTGTTTGCCTGGTGTTTGGATTCCCAAACTCTTTGAGAAGTGTCCAAACTGGCCCTTCTGAGGCAGTCCCCCTCCCTTAAAGGTCGGCTGGGAATGTTTTCTTTCTTCCTGAGGGTCCGACTCGTTTACATTTCTTGTGAAGAGAGCTGCGATGAGGTTATGACACAACAGCTGCCCCGTGTTTTTGGCAGCAGCTGGGGCACTGAGAGGCCGTGCGGAGGAGCTGGGAGCTGGAGCTCTCGTTGGCAGAGCCTAGCTTGGCACTCTCCTTTTCCACGGCACGGGGCCAACCGCACTCTCGCGCCCCAGAGCGCCCAGATAGATGGCCTGCCGCGAGAACAGCCCCTGGCACTGCGGTGGCTGGCCCGTGAGAACCACAGCAGTGCTGCCGGTGCGTGTGGCCAGGCACGGCGAGAGACCCGCGGCGCGGTGCCAAGCGGCATCCAGCTCCCAAGGGAGGTCAGGGTGAGGGCAGCGTGCTGTTCCAGGCAGCTGAAAGGAAGCGGCTCCGCAAGGTAAAGCCAGCAAGGGCTGAATGCTGCTGAGATGGCAGTGGGGTCTGGATGCTTCCCTGGATGCGGCTAAGGGAGATCCTGCTACAGAAGGATGCAGATGGGAGAGGTTGGTAAGCAGCCTCGTACAACCCATCTTGTAAGTTTTCAATCGCTTAGTGGATCGGTGCTGGATGTCTCACAGTGTTGCTGCTGTTCTTTCACATCCAGCCTGAATTGTAAACAGAAATGCAATTGGATTGCAGAGTAACCAACGACACACTTGCCCCAGCTAATATCCTCCAAATAAGCCCTTGATCCATCTACTTGCGACAGAAAAAAAAATAAATTAAAACAAACTGTAAAGTAAATTTTCAGATATCCAAACTGCAGTGGCAAGTCCTTTTTGACCTAAATTTTCCTAAAGCCAGAGGTGATCTCTTGAAATTGCGAGCACATCCTTTGCCCACATCTATGGACTTCCTTAGAAAAGCATCAGCACTTTTGATATTTGTAGGAGAATTACAGTGACCAGCACCCTTGGAAATAGAAATGTCCCATTCATGGGGGACAAAGTCCCAGCTGCATCAGCCTTAAGGGCATCTTGCTAGAGAGAGTCAGCATTATTTCATTAAGTATGAAATTTACTGAAGATGAAGATGATAAACTTAATCCTGTAGTCCTTCTAGCAAAACATTGCTTGAAATCAACTGGAATGAATACAAACTTCAGGACTTGCTGTAGAATTTGACAAGACCAGCTTGGTTTGTACGTGTGGGGCAGGGAACCTGTAGGAAACAATTGGAGTACTTTATGTCAGAAAGTGCTCCTTTGAGCTTGCTGGCTTCTGCAGATGGAGGAATCCATTTGATACAGTAAAAAGTGGTTTTTAGGAAAAATCACGAATTTTGGTGTTGAGATTCAGACAAGTCAGTTCTGGGTTTTGCTTGTTTGTCCTATTCTGCTTTTCTTGGTCTGCTTTGGACCAAGGAGCAGAACTGCCACCCTCACAGTCACAAGCTGAAAAGGGGATCGCCTAAACAATGTGGTAACAATTTACTTTTCTTACAAAGGCAAGAGGGCCCAGAGGCCAAAGCAATGAACTAGGTCCCAGTGCCTTGGATGAAACCGTTGTGTGTAACACTGAGCACTCAGCTGGTCTAAATGGAAGTCAGTGAAGTTGCACTGATTTATAGCAGCAGAGTGTCTGTCCCATTGTATTAAAAACAAACAGGGCCTCCGAGAGGTTTTACAAGGAGAACCTTTATCCCAAAATTTCCAGTTCAACAAAGGTGGACCAAAATGGTTCTCACACGCTTTGTTCATCTGCCCTGCGCTGAAGCTCTGATGCTAGCAGAGCTGCTGCCTTGTGTGTGCCAGGTGAAGCGAGCACATGAACCAGCACGCATGGTGCTCAGGCTGTCCTCAACCTCCCCAGCTGAGGAGGCTTTCTATTTACTGGGGCACCACTGTAATAGATTCAGCTTGGTCAATAATGGAGAACGTTTATAATAATCAGGGGTAGGCATTGCAAGGGTTTGTTAAGCTTTAAGCCCCTTCCCATAGTGTTTAAGTTATTATAAAGGTTCATAGCTTTTCCTTGCAAAGAAAATCTTGATAGTGTAACTCAACGTGCTGCTGGTTTGCTGCTAAAGCCCAGTCTATATCCAGGCAAACAACAGCAGCAAGAAATCTACTCCCCCAACATCTCATTCACCTCAGTGAGGTGTGAACATCAAAGCCCATTCTGAAATGTTTAAATGCAACTCAAACACCATTAAAACTGGGCCATCTAAGAAGCAAGTGAGCAAGTGCAGAGAGAGCACTTCATAAAATGCACAGTCTTGCGGCTGCTTTATGGCAGCACTGAAGTCATCCAGATGTCTTCAGGCTTTCAGAAGTCCCATTCACCCTCAGACACAGAGTTTATAAAGATAAGCAGATAAATAAAACAGAGGTTTTATTTATTTAACAGAATTTTCTCTTACGACTTGAAGTAATCACTGAGAAGCACAGTATGTAAAAAATAGATCTGGAAAATGCAATAGCATCAGCAAACAGTCATTCAGAATCCCATAGCTATTTCATTCAATTATATATATATATATATATATATATTTTTTTTTTTTTTATATAAGTATGAACTCCCTTGTAACAGTAAATGGTGAAGCTGTATCACTGGTCAGCGTTGGGTTTGGAGATGTGAAGCCATGAGTTCAAATGTGGGCTTAGACAGGATGTCTCAGCACAGAAGTGGACAGACGGACCTGCTCCATTTTTTCTGCCTCCTGTTTCCATGTCTGGAGGATGCAATCTATCAGCAGTTACAAGGTGTTCTTACTGTGTTGATCATTTAAAGTTAGAGATGGCTTTTTGGTTGAGGAAGTGTTTATGTCACAACTAATTCATGGATAGCTACTCAAAGGCTACACATAATATTGCAAGAGTAAAGTAACTTGTGCCGTAATGAAATATTTCACTGCCAACAATGGTTTGTTTAATAAAAAGCAGTTTGAAAAAAAAAAAAAAGCATTTACCAGAAACTGTTCAAACTCTTCAGAAGAATGTTATAAATAGCTAACACCTTCAGGAACAGGGATATGCCAGGAGAAATATAGGCTAAATTCATTGGATAATCTCATTTGTGAAGAATCATTTGTTCTGCTCCACTAACCTTGTTTAATATTTATCTTAACCATATCACTCACAAGTGACAGAGGCTCAGTGTTTTGGGCACTGAGCCAAAGTGTCACCAGATACTGCTGTATCCTTACACGCACAGATAAAATCTGCGTGCCTAAAATCTGTGCACTGCTAGGGGCTTTTTTTCTTGTTTTGTAAAGAATTATCTCAATAGCCTTGATGATGTTCGTATGTCCCTGATGTCTGTTTTTTGCACCCCTTAGCACCTGGCATCACTAAACTGCTGTAGGGCCTTGCAGGACCCCATCTCACTGTAATGTTTTGGCCCTTCCGGCCTGGGAAGACATTAGGATGGAGCTGTAACTACCTTGGGTCTCTCATCAGTGCTGCTGCTAGAGCTCCTCTCTCTGAAAGCCTACTGCATCAGCTGCCTGGAAAGCCCAGGGTCTGCAGCATTTATGATAGTGTGGACAAGGTGAGGAGGCACTGCAGGGACCTGCCCTGCTGCCGGGGAGAACCTGACCTGGCACAGCCTCCCCCATGCAGCCTGGGGAGGGACCTCATCAGATTCTGGTGGAGTTTGTGTGCTTGCTTGGGATGGATGATTCTTTTCCACCTGGTTTCTGCAGCCTCTTGGGCCTGTGAAAGCAAACACATGTTGCATCCCTTCCATGCTGCTGGAGAGCAAGGGCACGGCTTGGCTTTTCCATCCCTGTTTCCATTTATGAGCTCATTTATCCCATCCATCTTTCTCCAACATCAAGTCCTGATTAGGCTGAGCAGGAACACAACAGGCTTTCTTTCCCACAGGAGGCTCTTTTTGACCTTCCTTTCCTCTCCTTGTCTGACAAATTGTGGGAGCTGACCCATATCTCAGCGGCTGCAGGGATAATTCAGTCCAGCCCCATCCTGGCAGGCAGCTGTCTCTGCAGCCCTTCTCCACTGTTCTGCTGGTTGAGAACAAGTGGCTGGGACATCTCGGGCCAGCCCTTGGCAGGGTTGGGTGCAAGTGTTCATGTTAAATAAAAACCAGTGCTAACCTTTGCCCCAAACCCACTCTGACTGGGAGGATGAACATGAAGAACCTTCTAGGACGTAATTTTTTAAGTTGTTTTCCATGCAGGCACTTCTCTATCTATGCACTTGCCCTCAGCAGAGCTGAGCAGTGTATGTAACGCATCTCCTGTCTATATAATGCATTTTTTGGAAGCCAATTAATGGGGACAAAAGCCCCAAATATCTCTAGCAGGTATGAACTGTTGCCTTCAATGACCTGTATTATACATGTACTGCCATACCTTTGGCAAGCAGCATATTTAAACAGCACGAGATCTCTTTGCTATGCACAGAGAAATGATTGCGAAGAACTTGTCTTGTTAAGAAGCAGCAGGTTTCTGCACTGCCAGTTTTTCTGCTCTTGGGTTCTTCACACAGTCCTTTTTGCAAGTGCTGGCTGCCCTGGTCCCAGCATACAACCGTAATTGTGCAATTCTGCCCCAGCAGCCTCTCAAACAACATCTCCACAGGCAGACCAGCAGCTTCAAAACTTCTTCCCCTTCCCATCTTCTTCCCACCAGTCTGGGTTTAGCAGACGTAGCCTTCACCCTGGGCTTAACATGGTGTAACAGTATCCTCTGGCAGGGGGAATCTTTAGTGGCTGATAAAACCTTAACTGTTGTGAAATGAAAGCAGGTTCCCTTTGAAGTGCGCCTCGCATTACAGTTAGATGCTTTAGCCTCTATATTTTAACTACCAATAAAATGATTTATAAGCATAAAGGCCTGAGCCACCTTTAAGGCGGGGGAAGGGAAAGAATTGCTAACGTCATTAGCTGGAATGTATCTGCTTTTTTTTTCTGTGGGTTATAAGTAAGGGGCAGAATCAACCTGTTTGGGCCATGAAATGTCCCTTCCTCTGCACGGGAAGATAAATCCTATCAATTTCTTTGTGGAAGATTTCAGTGTATTTGGGGCTGCGTTCTCCAGCCAGGCTCCGTTAGGAAGCAGTGCACTGCAGCATGTAGTTGTGAATCACATTTGGTTGCAAATGTATTTACTATCGTTATTGTTTATTATTCCTTTTGCTGTGATGCTCCAGCTGAGACACAGATCTCACTGTGCTGGGTGTGGTGCATACCGGCAGTTAATGAGAGCCTCTGACTCAGGTGGTTGATTCTTGAAATAAATTAAAATGTGTGAAAACGTGGGTTTTATCCTCACTGTAGAAGTTGTAACCTGATGCATGGACTGTGTAAGGACCAAAATTTATTGAATGAAATAATATTTCCACTGACTTCAAACTGGAAAAGCAAAGCTTCCCTGAAGTCATACAAGGATCCCATCGTATAATTAGGAACTGACTTTTTCTCTGGTTGTAGTCCAAAGCCATGCAAAATAGCATTCCCTCCTTTCTTCCCATACCCTTGTGTGTTGCAGACTGAAGTTTGGAGGGCACCCCAAGAATGGCCCCTGCAGAGGCCTTTCCGGTCAACACGACATGGTTGTAAAAGGATCCAATGTATCCTTTTATCTCCCTTAAAAATGAAATGAAATATAAAATAAAATAAAATAAAATAAAATAAAATAAAATAAAATAAAATAAAATAAAATAAAATAAAATAAAATAAAATAAAATAAAATAAAATAAAATAAAATAAAATAAAATGAAATGAAATAGCAGCTCTGCACCCTCAAGTGGATGTGGAGAAGCAAGATGGGAGGAGTTATACACACAGGTGTGAATTTGAACTCTATGCAGATACGTGTGTTGGTGCATGGGCAGCACTAACCTCATGTGGTGTAATGTAATACAGTGCAAATCTCTCCAAAGTTGTGTTTTGATCATATGTTAGCCGAGCCGACTGACAAACCACCACAGAGAAACCAGAGTACGCGTGGAGATGTTGTTGGAGAACCCAGTCCTATACTAGACCTTCTCACCACATGTTTCTTCTGAACTTCTAATCCCCAGTGGATTTGCCAACATCTGGCTCTTGGTTATAAAAAGGAACTTTCCCACCCTTTCTGATGTTGGGAAAGAGTCAGAAATCACCAGAATGGCTTTTACTTTCTTGGACTTCATCTTCTCTTTCCCTCCCAACTCCTGGATTCATAGGTCCTTGGTTATTTGAATTTTTTATGCTGTCCTCAGCACTGAGATCTTTGTTGGAGTGGGAGCTCTTCCAGACACAGGCCAGGCCCTTTTCTATGAAGAGAGGAGGTATATATATCTCCTGGTGTTCTAGATTATAGAAATTTAGCAAGTTTTTATGTCCTTAACTGTGCAAGTGAAAGTAAATGATATGAGAGGAGGAGACGCGTAGTGTATCCTTAATGTGCATGAATTAACAAATTCCTGCACGTGTGAGAAAAGGACAGGACCATCCACTTTTTACGAGCAGGGCAAACAAAAGGTTATTTATTTGTGTTGCTCACAGCTCCTAGAGATTGTGCCATGTGTTGGGCTGTGTAAAAATGTTATAAAGTGCTACAGACCTTGATGTTCATTCATTTTTCTCTCCCTAACTCTGTCCTAGATTTTGCTAGCGACTTATGGTGCCAAAAATGAGCACAGAGATTCTGACCTGCATGGACTCTGTTGATCAATGCAGATCGGATGTAAGCTGACCTATTTCTGTCACGCTTTTGGAAGGTGCTAAGAGGTTACACTGCTTCAGTAGCGCAGTGCAGTAGGAACAGGTCTGTAAAGAGGCACATCGGGTGCCAAGGACCTGACATCAGCACTGTATACATTTCAGGGAGGTTAATTTAGATGAGCTCCTCCAAAGAAAAATGGGCTTTTTTCTTTGTTTGTTTGTTTTCATTGTGCATGGATGTAAATAACTGCAAGAACTGAAGGACTGACCGGGACAAGGCCATTGCCAGCAGGTCACACACAGCTGTCATTAGCGGGTCTGAATCAAACTGTTTTTAAAGCACACTAGTTAGATGAGTAACATGTCCAAAGAGCAATAATAGACTGTGATCTAGAGAACCTCAAAGGAATTTGTGCATAAAGCTCATCATATGCTTGTTTTTGCAGCAGCACTGCAGTGTGTGTGGACTTGGAGCCAACACTCCATTAAATGAGAATCTCTAAATGAAAACAGGTTGCCTTGTTGAGTGAATATACATACCCACAGGTGCCAATAAGAAAAAGGCAAGCTAAGAAGTGAGCATTTACAGAGAGACTCAATTTAAAGGCCAGAGCAAGACTCCCACTTTGAGATTTGGATCATGTCGGAGCATTGGACTCAGATTCCATTATGTTTAGGGAAGAGAGTTTTGTTTTGGTTCACAAGATATGGGGACAGTTTGGATTGCAGTGCCTCAAACCCTTGTAACCCCAGCTTCTGATCTGACGTTGAGCAGCTTGGAAGCCTGATGGAGGTTTTTTTTTCTCCGAATGTCTTACGCTCTTGATTTTTGCTCCATTTTTTCTTGTTGCTGTGAAATTTAATCATGTTTCCTAGCCCTTTAGGCCTCACAAAGTCCAGCAGCTGCATTCTCATCTGGCTTGAAAGCTTATCCGCATACTTCTGAACCCCAAACAGAGATCGGTCCTGAGAGCCTCTCTGATTAAATAAAGTAAACCAAGCCCAAGAGACAGCTTGAGAAGCCCTTTCCGCTATCCAGAAGGGAGATTGCTCATGATAAAACACATCAGGGCAGACAAATGCATTTAGAAAAATCTCTCCTAGCGTCTTACAGGTAAAGTAGCACTGTAGGAAACATGAGCTTGGCTTTGCACATGCATTAATACTGAGTTTATTTTAATGCATGGAGATTTAAATTGGCTGCAGTACAATGCTAGTGCACACTGCAGTGCCTCTTGCAAGGAGAGCATGTCTTAGCATACAGACAACAGTGATTTGCTGCAGTACAGAGAAGCTAAGAAAACCTTGTATTCCCTCCGGTCTGGTTCTATCTATTTAGCTTGTCTAACATAGAAACCATGATGCTAATCTGTCTATTTATCCCTCCTAACAGTGCAGCCGTGTTGCTATTATGGTACATAATCCTTCAGCATAATTCACATAGTTGTCAGATAACAAGGCAGAATGGCCAGGTGGTAGCAACGCATCTATTTGGTATGGACTGTCTCAGAATACACAAGCTAAATTTTTCCTCTTCGTCTCACCCTACTGCTGATAGCACCCTCCCATGCTCTTAACAGTATCTTTCACAATTTTAAATGCATGTGTCTTCACCCAGGAAACAGAGCAGTAGTAGTACTGTCACTTGAAAGAAAGGAAACTAAGGAACAGAGACCAACATTCTCAAAGTCAATATCAGGCAGCAATTTGAACCTGGTTTTGGCCAGTGCTGTAACTCAGGATGCTGTAACCCAGTCTAGGTGTGATAGGACAGCTGCTCCGAGAGTCACACGTACTTTTTCCTGTCCCTGTCTCAGGTGTGGTTCAGCAACCGAAGAGCGAGATGGCGCAAACAGGCAGGAGCGAACCAACTCGCGGCTTTCAACCACCTGCTGCCGGGGGGCTTCCCACCCACAGGAATGCCAACGCTGCCCCCGTACCAACTGCCGGACTCCACCTACCCAACAACCACCATTTCCCAAGGTGAGCATCCCTTCACCTGCACTCCTGCTCTTCCCTTGCCCTGACTCGTCCCATTGGCACCTCCTTTTCTGATTTGTGACATTCCTCTTAGATTCTTGTAACAGGTAGGTGGTTTTCCTTTAGCTGGGGAGGCCAGCTTTTGCCTCAAGTCATTGGAGACTCCGCTTTCTCCTCTGGAGAGCAGGCAGATCTGGCCTGCCCACTGTCTCATGGACCTTTCTGCTACACCAGTGTGTCTCATGACTGTTGTCCTGCTCAGATTTGAAATGAAGAGCACATCAGTCCGAAGTGAGCATGGTATAGGCTTTCCTTTGTGGTTCCCTTCCTTTTCCTTTGTGGTTTTGCTAGGAGTATTGCTAATTCTAGCCGGCTTTGGCCTTGGCCTTTACAAAGGAATTTGCACCCTTGGTCTGGAGGAAAAATAAGAGAAAATTCAGACGTTTCATCCCAGGTTTGCACATTTTGTGCTGTCACGTGTCATGTTTGTGTTCACCTGGAACACCTTGATGGTAGGACACAGAAGCTGAGATCAGGACAGCCAAACTACCAGTCCATGCTTTGTGCAGCACCAGCCATACCACCCCACGACTGTTGGTTGACCTTTGAACAATCTCTCCGCAGATGGGGGAAGCACTGTGCACAGACCCCAGCCCCTGCCGCCATCCACCATGCACCAGGGAGGGCTTGCCGCAGCCGCTGCTGCCGACACCGGCTCTGCCTATGGGGCCCGACACAGCTTCTCCAGCTACTCAGACAGTTTCATGAATGCTGCAGCTCCTGCCAACCACATGAATCCTGTTAGCAATGGCCTCTCTCCACAGGTATGTGACCTGCTTCCATTCTCTTTATTTGGCTGACAGTATTTGGCTGGTCCAGATCCTCTGAGAGCAGGGCAGACTTCAGGCTATCACAATGAATTATGGTAAACAAGGGAGTTATTATTATTGTCAGGAATTCTTGGAGGCAGCCTAGTTAAAACAATTAGTTAATTTGTTTATCGGCAGTATCTATCCTGAGCTCAGCACTACACTGCCAGAGCATTTGTATCCTGTTAGTTCCTGTATTCAGGATAGCATACTGTAATTGCAAACAGCAGGACATAGAGCATTGGTGTTTGTCTTCTCAGCACTCCAGAAAAATTCCAGTGCAGGTGTGTGCCCTTCATTTGTAGATTTTAGCCTAATGGCAGCAAGCTTGATTTTCTGTTACCTTTTGCAGACTCTTTAGAAGTAGGCCATGATTTGTGGACCACTGATCTAGAGATTAGTTGGAGCCAGCTTGTCCAAGTCTGGCTGAAACTTGGAAAGCCACTAGTTGTGAAAATGCCATGGATCTGACTTTCCTCAAAACATAAGGATTTGTAGATCAGGGATTTAGTTTTGAGAAATATTTTGTCATGTAATCAGTTCTGCTAAATGCTTTCCACAAGATCAGAATAAGAGGTGTAAGTAAGCTTTAAAGGAGGAAAGATACGTTTCACATGCATCTGCTGGTGTAAAAAATGGAGTGTGTGTGTGTTTTAAGGATATCAGGCAACATCTACGGCCTCCCCATATATCACACCCTTGATTTTGAAATCCCTGCCTGAGCTCAGAATAGAGCACCAAGGCTCGGCCCAGCTGCCTTCTGAAGGGCCCTGTACCCAGGTTTTATCAGATTGCTGCCAGTTGCATGCACAGCTTTTCAGTGCTGCACATGACAGAGAAATGAGCCTCAGCAGTGTAGAGAGGTTAAGTCTTCCATCATCAGCAAGTCTGGAGAGTACAGAGAGCAGAGCTCGTGCTATGTGTATGTAATGGGAGCAGACTTATGTTCTCAGTTGGTGAGCTCTACTGAAGTCAATGGAGATGTCAGGGTTTGCACCAGCTGAGAATACAGCCCACACTAGATCTGCTCTCTATCACCATCCTGGAATAAGAATTCTAATATTTTGTCACCTCATTAGATAGAGCCTTTAATCTTCTCTTTGGTTTACTTGATGTAATCTATATTCTAAATACACATTTCCTTTTAAGTGCAACAAAGCACACTAAAAAATAACAGCAAGGACTTGTATTCTTGTGGTGTCTGCAGTCCTGGAAGGGTACCAAATATGTTTTGCTTTTGTTCTCGGTCACTTGTGAAATGTGGAGACATATGAAGTGCCCTGTAGCGGTTGTTTCAGAGTGGCCAGTAACACTATTTAAGACAGGAAGTACAAAATAATTTGAAACTACAGGAGAAATGAGGTAGGTATCTGAAATGAAAAGGCTACAACTGTTTAGAGAGGAGTCCAATAAATGGGGACATCACAGAGGTATATAGATTTTAAGGTCCAATATCTTGTGATCTCTCAAGTGTGAAAACAAACATTGAGTGTCAATGGAAAGAGGGAAATTTTGCAGCTTCTCTGAAATGGTATAAAAATCCCACTTCTAGCTTTGAATGGTCATAAGATAGAAAATGTAAAGTGTGACTGGCACGGGACTGAATATTGCTTCAAACAGTGTAATTTGTGGGGGAAATAGGGAGACATCTTTATGACAAGGGATTTCTAATAGCACTAGGCTTGGGAGATGAGCATATGGTATGGAATTCAAAGGCAGGCTGCAGGTTAGATAGTCCAGGGCACATGACTAATTCAGATTTTCACAAGTGCAATTTAGAACTGAAGAATAAGTTGAGATGCACGTGATAAGCTGCACAAACACTAGTCCATCATGCAATTTCCATTTCTGTAGGTTCATCATCTACTTAGTAGTCCTGCTTGCTAAGTCAGAGACTCATTAAAATGACCAGACCAATGCTTTTTCTGTGCTTATCCCTATCCCAAATTACCCTGCCCCCAGGCTCAGAGTAGGGGAAGATAGAGTCCTGAGCCAATAAGCCCTTTGTATGGGAAAGAGAGGATACATTATCTTGAAGTCCTGAAGAAAAGAGAGCTTTGCACCCCCAAGAAGGGGAGATTCCTATTTCCCTAATGCTTCTAATCATGCGAGGTCCAAGATATCAGCATATAAATTCTTCTATTTCTTTTGTGCATGAAAAGGCTAACCCAGGTTATTTTATGAGTGCTTTATATTTACTGATCTTGCCAACTTCCTGCCTTTCTAAGCTCTCTGCTGTTCCTAGTGGAGGGATGCGAGAAATACAGAAGTATCCTCATCTATATAGTGGGGTGTGTGTAAGTGTTGCGAGGTCTCAATATGATTCAGCTGTTTCACAGCATTACAGGTAAAGCCCATAGCACCTCAACCCTCTCATTCTCCTGAGCAAGTATCTGTGGTATCTGCTCTCTGCAGGGGTAAATATCAACCACAGGGAAGGAGAGTGGTCAGGAGGTAGAAAAAAATGGGAACTTCAAATGAGGGCAATTTGTCTGAGAGCTGCAAACAGACAGTTCTCTGGTTTCATCCTTCAGCAGCAGCAGGAGGGAGATTTCTTTGCAGTTTGACAAGGGGGTGGGGGCCTGCCAGGTCAAGAGCTCCCAGCATTTGCTGCCGCTCAGCACACTATCCAGTTACCCTGGGATTGGGTGTCCCGGCCAGAATCCACCAGACAGGCTCGGTGCTGGCAGTTGAAATTCAAGAGGAGAAGCATGGCATTTCCATTCCCACAACAGAGAAAAGGGGATTACGTTCGGCCTCTGCAGTCTCGGTGCGCTCCCCCTGCATGCACTTCGGTCCTCCCCCTCCTGACAGAAAGGGCAGACGTTGCTGAAAGTTCTACCCAAACTTCACATGGGAAATGGCCACGTTTCTTGCTTGTTTTCCAGCCTGCAGCATGCACAGCTTTGTGCCTCGTCCTGTTCTGCTCCTGGATCTCTAAAGCCCTCCTCAGAAGTGACATCTAGTTGCCCCAGTTTAGAGGCTGTTGTGCCTTTATTCCAGAGCTGAGACTGCCAAAGAACAAGAAGTCAGCTGGGAAGTTCAGCTACTTCATCCCATGATGATGTTTTACTTCACCTAAGAACACTGTCTCGGTTGTGCAAAGGAGAGTCCCACACAATTAAACTGCTACCCAAGCATGATCCTTTATTCCCTACCCCTTCCCAGATCTTAATGAGAGACCTCAGGGTAACCTGAGCAGTTATTTCAGATTGCTTCGTGCTGGGACAGCCTTTGTAGGGAAGAGATCTTGCTCTGAGCGTAGCCTGTTTGAGAATGTGTATGTCACGGGCTGGCCAGCTGCAGCCAGATGAGTCACCTTGCATCTGCCAGGGTGCACTCAGTGGCTGCAGCAGTCACAGATTAGCAGAAAGTAGCTCAGTACCAGGGAGCTGGAGCATGCAGCAGTGAGGTCCCCATCTCTCCCCAGAGGTCGCGTGGGTTAGCAGCAGCTGTCACGGATTCAGCTGGCCTGACTGCGGCTGGGAGCTGCCTCCTGGCTGGCTGATGCCTGTGCCAAAACTTAGCAAAGAGATACAGGCCTGAAGCAAAGCTAAATACAAAGGGTGAGAACCAGAGGTAGCAGTCATCCAGTGGGTGGTTTCTGGCCCTGGAGCTTTGGTCTCACCATTTCTCAAAGCACTGGAACAGAGTAGGTTGTAAAACAAGTGTGTGTGGAGATGGGTGGGATTTCATGAATACCTTTTAAACATTTCCAACTCAGTTTCATCCCACAGAGGAGTCGTTTCCCTTTTATCTGAGAATACCTGTCAAATCCAACTAGAGCAAGGCCAGGCACCAAGAGGTACTTAGCCAGGTCCTGCTTCACACTGACAGCAAAACAAACTTTGCATCCAACTGTTCTGAAGTTCAGATCTTTGCTAGCTGGGACTCGCCTCTCACTGTGGCTGCTGTAAAGTTTATGACAAGTGGCTCATTGTAGTGGTAAAATCAGTATAACTTCAGATCAACATTTGCCTGATGGTCTTTCAGGAAAGCGGTATGCAGTGTGGGCTGAGGTGGAAGGAAATAAAGTAAATTAGTACCTTACAAGTCAACACAAAGAGAAAAATGAGGGCCACGTTTGACTGAGCCTCTGCTGTTTGTGATGATGGGCAATTCCCTGGGTGCTTTTTAAACAACAAAGAAGTAGGGTCATATTGTATTCTGGGCTACTTTCCTCTCTAGTACATCTCTTCTGCCTCTTAAAATGTCTTCACATTTTTAGAAGGATCCTGTCCACTGCTTCCCCTCCTAACATTTCTGCTTCCTTTTTAGCTCCTGGCCTATTATCTCAAATGTGTCTGATTCACTTGTTCACTGTAGCATGTTGGGGTCTTGCAAGGGGTTGTTGAAAAGCAGAAGATAATTATTTTATTGCAAATGGCCACTGTCTAGCTGAAGAATATATTGAGGCATAGTTAAAAGTCAGGCGCTTCCTGTGCTTTCATACCATGTTATTTCTGAGAGCACTGACTCTTTCAGCAAACCCACAGGATCACCAGAAGATTAAGACACCTCCAGAAACACCAAGAGCCAAGAGAAACTTGTTCATCATCTCATATTTGTTGCTTTAATTTTCTTGGGGCTTTCAGTGGATTTTTTGCTCTATGAGCAAGTTCACTCCCAGTGTAATGGCAGTATAGTCAGCACAGAGAGTTAATGTGGCTGTGGCTGGAGACTGAAGGTTGGAATCAGGTTTTATAATTTCAGGTTTATCACCATTCCTGGAGGGAGCCTTAAAGGCACAGGTCAGGCTCTGCCTGCAAATTTACGTCCTAAACTCAGGGACATTCTTAGTCTACACAAGCGTAGCACAGTTTCACATTTCCTGACATCATCCCAGGGCTCCAGTTCTTTCCACTGTCCAGGGTAATGTTTTCCTCGGCCCCAGTGGAGTGGGATTAGGGATCATCTGAATCCTTGTCAGGAGCACGCTGGTCCTGGCAGAAGCGTGAGAAGAGCCAGCTGCAGCCTTTTTGGGAAAACTGGCAATTGGGAAGGACACGATGTTAGCTGGCGAGATGGGAGCAGGCATCGTGGTGTCTGGCTCCAGAGAGACAGCGCTGCTTCCTTCAGTGACATGGATCCTTTCTGTCTAGTTCCCTTTTTTTTTTTTTTTTTTGTTGTTGGAGACACTGTGCCTATAATAAGCATTCAAAATGAGTCTTGCTGGGCCAGGAGAAGGGGAGGGGAAGAAAGAGGGGGAGGAGAGGGTGAGATTTGGGGGGGAGGGGGAAAGGGAGAAGGGGATTTAAATAGCAAAGAATTAGAAAAAAAAAATCTGATGCAAATCACTAGTAGAGAGAAAATTATGTGCAATTACCCAAGCGATACTGGGCAGCCGTGCCCACCCCAACCAACAAGATCTCATTAACAAGCAGAAAATAAGATTGAAATGGTGTGTAAAAGAGCTGAAAAATGAATTTGAATGCTGCATTTGTCCACAATTACCCCCTCGTTCACACATATTTTATTGCAATTTTTTTATTATTCTTAATCTTTCCATCCCTCAAAGCAGATTGGGAACATCCTGGCATTACAGTTGCTGAGGGAGGAAGCATTAAGGATTCCCCGTTTCCCTGAAAGGAGACCCTTCTCTCACTCGAATTTTAAAGGGTTGGTTTTGGACGGATAAGGATTCATTTCTCCGGCTTATCTTAGTGTAGGAACATGTTCTTCTAATATTCTTTAACCTCTATTGCTCTTGGGTGCCACCCCACAGAAGTTTTTTTTTTTAACCTTTCCTCACAGTTTTCTCTACCTCCCTTTTCTACCTCTCCTTTCCTTTTCTCCTACCACTCCTTTTCCACTCCAGTTTTTTTCCATGTAGTCTCTGCCCTATTCCCCCGTATGCTGCCTCCTCTGAGTTCCTCCTCCAGCCCCATCTCTCCAGAGGACTGTGATTCCCTCAAATAAAGTTTTTCTCCTTCAGAAGGTGGTTTCTGTCCCTATTTTGAGTCACGATTATTCTTTGCACCCTATCTCTACCTCACCAAAGAAGCCTCCCCACAACCTTGTGACAGATTGCACGCAGGATTTTAGGAGGATGAGGCAAACGCGTGCTAAAATCCGTGTCCTTTTTTGCCAGGGGCACGGGGGTTCCAGATTTCTCTCCAGGAGAAACTGGCTCTGCTGAGACTGCGTTGGCGTTTTCCCTTGCTCAGTGTCAAATGCAGCTCCGTCTCTCTAAACTTTTAACCTATGTGTCCCAGGAAAGCTGGTGGTTTTTCCACTAAAGTTTCTTTTTCTTTTTTTTTTTTTTCTTTTTTTTTTTTATTTAACCAAACAAAGCCCATCTGCTCTTGTCAGTTAGACGCCTCTGCTCCAAGCGGTGGCAAAAGGGGAGAACGGAACATTTTTCTCGTGTGAAAATAGATACGTATTTATTTGCCTGATTCCTCATGACTTTGTTTCTGCAAACAGAGGAATAGGATGGGAGGGGGAAAATTGATATCTGAGGCACCAAAATGCTTTCTGTTCATTTTTCCTCTGCAGTAAAACTATCTTCACCCACGCCGTTTACACCTGACTGTCACATAACTCTGCTTGCAAGGAAGTTTGCAGAAACTGCTTTTAGCCCTCACTGGAGATATGTAGCAAACGAGGTTTCATGAGTTTCCTTGATTAATTTGGATGCTCAGGTCCCATTAAAAACTGATTAGAAACAATTAAAATAGTATCTTATTACCTTAACCCTACTTCTAATGCTCTGGGTGGCACCGGTGGTGTTTGTTCCTGTGTGGTTTCCACACCAGACATTGTTCTCTGTGTGTATTACTGAGATGTTGAAATCGGAGAAACACCGAAGGATTTCAGAGCAAACGGCTCCTGAGCCTTGAGATTGCCAGGAGCTTCACTGTTAACTTCAGATGGCCCAGGATCAGCCCCTGGGACTGCGCTGTTGGTAAACTCAGGTATCAGAGACAGAAGAAGTGGGGAGAAAGGGGAATAAGGAGGAAATAGGAGAAGAAATACAGGGGAGGGGGGGAAGTGAGGAGAACGATGAGACCAGTGACAACGGGAAGAATAAATGCAGGGAGGTGTGAAAATGTCTGATAAGCCCCCAGACTTAGGAGCAGGGAGCATGTATTTAAGACACCCAAGGCTAAGATGTGAAAATCTGTACCCTAAAATCTTTAAATACTCCTTCCTACCTGAGCCCTGTGCTGTAGCTTCCCATTTTACAGGCGGGTGGGAGCAAAGTGAAAGCCGGGTGGGTGCTGCCGGGGCTGTAATTCCTGCTGACGGCTGAACAGGGCTGCTGGGGCTTTCAGCTCTGTTGCACCGACTCAGCCGAAATGTTTCTCCTCTGGGTCCTGTCTCTTCTCCACACCGGGGAGGGTGAGAGGGACTTGGCTGGCAGACACAGACTTGGAGGAATCAAATGCAGGATTTGCCCTGCTTTATGATTAATAAGGGAACTCGAGACAAGGCAGGCAGGGCAGATAGAGAAAATGAGAGATTAGCAATTAATACAGCATCCAGCCTGGTGACAGGCATTTCTGAGCGACCTCTGGCATTCAGAGGCGAGTGTTTCGCCACGTGGCTCGAAGAGCTGCAATAACCCAGGGACTGGGGAGCTGGTGCTGAGCTGCGAGAGGAATCAAGGGACTGCAGCAGAGAAAGGCAGCGCCGGAATGAGGGACATGAAATAGAGGGGAAGCTTAAAAGGGAGGAATGCAATAAAAGGAATAATAAGGACTCAGAAGCAGGGGCATACGTGCATGTGCTCGCACGCCTGTGTGCACAAGGGCATCAATGTCCCACGTGTACACACTGTGTGCACACCAGCGTACGTGCCCATGCACTCTGTGTGCCTGTTAAAGTCTGGCAGTGGTGTAACAGCTGTGCTCCAGCTGTGCCATGGCTGTGAAAAGCCATCTATGACAGGAGAAATCTGCAGCTACGAGCTCTGCAATGGGTCAGGCACTAAGCCCAACCTGCCTCCTCTTTTTTCCCCAAAGAGGGGTTGTGGAAAGTATGTTGGGTTCGGTGGGTGTGAGAGAACAGCAGAGATGCAAGGAGGCAGGACAGCCTACCACCACAGGTGTGCACGGTTAGGGGGATATGCCACGACCTCCAGCTTTCCCAGGCCTGAGGGATACCTTTTGAAAGAGGTTGTTTTGCAGTACAGGTTTTTTTTTCTGTTCACTTCACCATCTACATGTGCTAATGATAAAGGAAACCCAGGCCTTCCCCCATCCTAGAGCCCTCCATCTGCTGGGTTTGCTGACAGCCAGGTTGCAGCATTTTGGGTGAAGGTTTGGGTGAAGAGCAGAGGCGAAAAGATGTAGCTGTGTGTGTAGCAGAGAGATAATGGGGGGGCTGCCGAGTTGTGGGGCACGTGCCACCTAGGGGTCTTCTCGCAGAGCAGTGGAGGTGAGGTGAGATGCAAGATGCTGCTCCCTGCCTCCATCAGACAGGCGTGCACCAGATCAATTTACAGTGAGGGCTGAAGAGCAGAAATCCTAGCAGGGTCTAGGGTGTGCGAGGAGTGAATTGATCAAAGGTGTGGAGGGTCTTAGCTCGCCGCAGTAAGCTGGAGTCAGCCCTTAAGCCTATCCTGTTTGGAGATGAGGGGGATCTTATTTCAGGGAATAAGTACCTGAAAGGGAATCGTGAGCAGCACAGGGAAAAGGGTGGGGAACTGCTTGTTGGCAAAAACAGAAAAACTGCTGGGACCAGCTTTAGAGATTGAAGGGAAGGAGGCAAGGCTGACACCCAGGGGGTAGTTTTGGTGTAGGAATTCACCCACCAAACCAGTGCAGGAGCTGAAACTGATATCCAAGCGTGCAATGCAGGAGGGAGCTCTCACAGTGATTCTTGCTTCAGTGCAAAGCTTGGTCTGGGAACCACTGATGTCTGGGGCCAGCTGGGTTGAGGCTCCTTTGGGGAGCTCACCTGTTAGTTTGGGGCAAATATCTGTGTTACTGTTAGTTTTCTGGGGGGACACTGGCAAGGGGATGCTCTGGATAAGAAATGGGAAAGAGGGAAAGCAAAGGCTGGTGTTGTCTGTCTGTCCCCTGAGATCTGGAGCGGCAGAGAGCGCCTCGCAGCCTCCTCTCTCTCTGTCTCTCTCCCAGCTTTTCTTCTCCCTCTCCCTTCCCTTCTTCCTCCCTCTCCTCTCTCCTTCCATTTGATGTGGAGGAGAGCTGTCTGCCACTCGTGCGTCTGTACCGAGAAGGGATCAGAAGTTTCAGCGAGCGCTCAGCGCCTCTCCTTTGATCCATGTCCTGAGGCCTGCTTGACAGCGAAAAAAAGCATGGAGACAAAACGACTCAGTCAAAGTGATTCCTGACAACTGTCTCCATGAGATAAGGAAGCTCTCTGTGTCTTGTTTTTTTTTTTTTTTTTTTTTTTTTTTTTTTTTAATACCGCCTCTCCGTTTCCATAAGAAGTGGAGTCACTTTAAACCAGAAGAGCCAGCCAACAGCCAAGCTGTATAGAGAACAGTGCAAACAGAGCTGAGCTTTATCAAGTTTCCTGTCTCCCTTTCCATTCCTTTCCCTTTTTTTTTAAAAAAAAAAAAAAAAAAAAACAACACTCTTTTCCCCATTTTTTTTCCTTCCTTTCTCCATGCTGCATTACCCTCCTGCCTCTAATTATGCAGTTGCAGAGAAAGCCCAGCACGTTTGCAGGTGGCCAGGACATTATTCAGCTCAATCCCAACCACAGGGAAATGCCTGCTTTCCCCGTGAGGGGCTGGGGGGCAAAGAGAAAACCCTGTACATTATCTGACAATAACCAATCCTTTTAGGGATCGGCAGCAGGCCTCATTAATAGTGAGGCATTATGCACCGCTGGCCACTTAAGTGGTCCTTAGAGCTGTTCCCCTGCTGCTGAGCCCCAGATTTTCTTATTATTGTTTTATTTTTCTTGCCTAGTTCATGTCAGGCAGCGAAGTGCCCCCCCCGCCCCTTCCCTTTCTTGCCTCCAGGTTCCTTTCAGGAATGAGTTTGCAAGGGCTCAGCAACACTAATCCACGCTGGAGGATGCGGGGCTTGGCGTGTGTTGGCACACGGGGAGCAGGATGTGTGCCTTGGAAGGGGACTGCGCTTGCAGACGGAATGCTCAGAGGGTCCCCAAAAACGTGGGCTTCCTCTGGGATAAACGTGATGTGAGAGGGAGAGGGAGCTCGTCCAATAGACCAGGATGCTCAGGGCAACCTGGAGACACCAGACAAGACCACTTAATCCAGGTGAGGAGCAGGGGGAAAGCGGATGTGGCAAGTCTTGCCATGCTCCTGCACTCCCCCATCCTTGATTTCATAAAGCTGGAGGGGACCTCAGGTCCGCCCAAGGTGACAAAGCCTTGCAAGGAGTGGGCCAAGAGAGGGACAGATGGCTCGGTGGTCACAGATGGGACAAGGGAACAGCCCCATGCTCTGGCAGGCCCCGGTGATGGGGACAAGGATCAGGGTTTGTCCCAGGGACGCAGAGCCTCTTTGCTGGGAAGTTCCTTGTCCCCTCCACTCGCCATAATTAGGCTTTTGTTGTAGCGTCTGCTCCGAAGTCAAACTCCATTAGCATGCAGGATGGGGGGTGGAGGGGATGAGGGGAGACACGGAGGGGGAGATTCCCTTCCCCCCAGAACTGCGCTGTGCTGCACTGATAAACAGTAAATATCGGGGAACAGGATTTCCACATTATCTGAGCGCGGCAGAAAATCAAAATTTCAGTCTAAATCCGAGGAGACGAGGCTCATAAGCTCCTCCAGCTGATACAGAAGCCGAGCCCAGCCGACAAGGCTCAGGAGGCACAAAATAACATTTTTTCGTTCAAAAAAAAAAAAAAAAAGAAGAAAGAAAAAGAAAAAGAAAAAGAAAAAAGAAAAAAGAATGAACAAGGGGAGAAAGCAAGAAATATTTGTGGGCTGACTGCAAGAAGGGGAGAATAGATGGTGCAAAGCAGAGCATTGTCTGATGTTGCAACCCTTTTCTACAAGGAAATAAATACCCTGGTGTATTGAGGATGGGGAAGGGGTTGGACACTGCCCATACAATGAACTTTCCAATCGGCAGCTCTGGCTCAGCAGAGTGTTGCTTGGGGATCGACCTGTAGGACACTGACAGCTGCTGGAGGATGATGGCAAACCTTTAATTAGCGATTAGAGTGTGCAGCTGAGCACAAATCCAGCCCCGAATTAGGAGCCACATGGGGTCTCCCCAGACCTAAAAGCCAGCACAGGATTCAGCAACTCTGTTGGGAATGTGGGTCCAACAGCTCTACTGAAGCTGTGGGCTGCTTGTGCTGCTAGCACCTCTGTGCCCTGCAGGAGGCACCTTGGTGGGCACCACCTCCTGCCATGGAACACGCAGGCTGCAGCAAGGAGAAGGAGGTGAGGCAGTGGTGGCCTGGGGATCACTTTCCAAGGGGACATAGTGCTCCTTAAAAACGGGCAGCAGTGGTGAGAGCCAGGTCGCTGATGCAGGAGAGCTGGGCTGGAGGGGATCGTTGGTATTGCAGCAAAATGTGACGCTGTCTTGCCTGCTTCTAAAGGCATTTGCTCCGTCATTGTGTGGCATGATTTTCCAGCACCTTCTTCTCTCCCAGGAAGCAGGGTGACTTCAACACCAGATAGGGCTGGCACTCCTAGGGCGTTCAATTTAGCCACATACCATCCCCCAGATGTTTTTGCATCATTGGCTGGAGCTGTGTTCTGTTTCCTCATCTCTTCTATGCATGAGTCTCTACAAAAGCACTGCTCACTGCAGCATCCATACCTCTGGGCTTTCAGCCCAAGGGAATGCAGTTCAGCCACATTTCTGTACAGCACCCAGTGCAGTGAGGCTTAGAACTCTCCCTGGGGCCTCACAGTCATTGCTGCTTGGAGCAATGGAGAAGAAAAAGCAGGACCAATTGTGGAAAATGCTTTCTTGGTTCCCATAGCAGCCACTTCTGTCCTCTTACTCCCATCACAAGACCACAGGCTTACTAAAACTCAGAAAGCAAATTAACTCCTTGCTCTGAGCTGCTGTCCTAGCTCTCAGTCTCTGCCCAGCTCCCATGAACGTCCTTTCCCTTTTTCATTTTTGTGCCCATCTGTAAAGTGTTTTCATGTAGAGAATTTTAGGGTCTATGTTGCAGCTCCAGGAGGCTTCTAGTATAAACTCCGTCCAGAGGACATCTTATAAGATGCTGTCACCAGTATAAGATGTCCCAACACGTCATGCATTGGCTCAGATCTTGTTCCATACTCTTCTCTCTTCAGTATAGAACAGCTGGAGAAGGCTAGTTTCCCTGAAGCATTTGTCCTTTCCTTTCCCTCAGGTGTTTACACAGATGCCCCTGAAGTCATAAGTCCTAATCCTATACCTTAGGACTGGTATTTGAAGATCTCTTGGCAGGCATTCAGGGCTCTCTTCTGCTGTTTAGCAGCTAGCACTGCCTTGGTTTGCAGTGTTTGACCACTAGCCAGTACAGTTTTGGCCTCTGTTAAGTACAAGAAGGGTTGATTTAACACTGAAACATGTGCTGTACTGCTAAACAGCCCACACCGATGCATTTGATATACCTCATCCAAAACAAAGCCCATCCAGGGGACATATAGAAAGGCATGGGAGTATTTGACTTTAATTGTCTCCAGCATCTCTGAATATGCAGCCTGTTGCCTACAGCACTGAGCCTCAGGCAGTTCTTGCTCTTGGCTTGTTGGCCAACCCCTTGTGTGCTGTTTTGTCTCCCCATCACATCCAAGTCATTCACCAGCTCTCTGACTGAATTCTGCCACCAGTGCCAAAAGATTGCTGGTCCCTGCATCAGCCCCACCAGCTATGACCTCTTTCTGCTTCCTCCACCTCTTATAACCCAGCTCCCACACCTCTCCTTGCCTGCTCCCCTTGCTTTATTTCACCTGGGGTCTCAGAGCTGTGGCCCCGACAAGAGGGTTTCTCCAGCCACTCAAGAGCCGCAGGCTTGTCTGGAGGGCGAGAGGTCAAGCACTAGCAAGTGTTTCCATTTAGTTCCAGATACCAGCCTGACAGGTGGGTGCCTCTTGATTAATTCCCAGCTCCCCTAAATGATCCCCTCATCATGTGCTGTGGTCCTGTTCAAGCCTAGGCAAAGTTGGTGGAGGAAAAGAAGGTATTGGGATGCTTTAGGCACTCTCCATTCTGGCTCTTGCAGTGGCACCATGGCCTGGAACAGTTGCTGATCTGCACCTTCAATACTCATGGTGCTGGTGGTACTTTCCAGTAAAGGTGCATGTTCAGAAAGTACAGCCAGAAGCCTTCAAAGCCCCCAGTGCTCTCAGCTCAGCTGCAGCAATTCAGTCCTGAACTAACCTCATCTTCCTGCTCATCTACAGTGTCCAGCAAATGTCTAGCTGAAACTGATACTACCTCAGGAAAATAAGGATTTGGGATCAAGGAAGCATCCTCAGCACCTGATTTTACCTTGGTGGGCTCTGAAGCAGTTTGTGTGTAACATGTGGTGCAAGGTCTGGCTGCTGCTCCGTGCATCAGCTTATTCGCTCCTCCTGGCCAGGAGAAACCCTCTTTATCTAGGTTCCAGTGCTAAGGAGCTCTCATTCCCAGTTTCTCTCTTTCTCTCATTCCCTCTTTCACGTACACTGGTTTATAACTGTGCCCAGAAATGTTGGAAATCTCACAAGAACATGTCTGCATACATCCATAATGGAGAATTCCCAAGGTTTATGTAGCTGAGTGAATTTCAGAGAGCAGATAACTTCTGTTTACCCAGTTAATGTTCTGTGAGGTCCCTGTGAAGGTTTCAGTGAAAGACTTTAAGAGTGGGATGGTAACTTAATGGTCATAGCAGAGGACTGGAAGTTCTGAGAAGTATATCCCCTGTGAACAACTTGGTTACCCAACCTTTCCTCATCCACATAACAGGGAGAGTTCACATGGCTCTGTCATGCAGGAGAAAGGAGAGGCTAAAATCCCAAAGGGCTGCAGTCCACACTGAAGAGCAGGGAAGGACAAATCCAGTGTCCTATAGGTGTTACAGCCTCAGGAGCAGGAAAACATCCAGCACAGCCAAGGTCCTAGGGAAGCAGCCAATGCCTGAGCACTATTTTTTTTTTAATGAAATAATAAAAATAAACAAGATAAAATTTTGCTTGTCTGCATCTCTTGCTTATTCAAATACCTCCAATTTCACCGTGCATCTGATATCAGCTCCCAGCATCTCCTTGCCTCAGTGCTTGGGTTATATGGAAAGAGAGGGGGGGGGGGAAACTGCAAGCAAAATAAAAGCCACTATCTGACAGAATCTCTCCTGGGGATCTCAGTTATTAAAAAAAAAAAAAAAAAAAAAGGGAAAAAAAAAAAGAAAATCATTTTTCTCTTAGCTGGTGTTTGTTAAATGTGCAGGAGCCATAGGCAAATTTTTGCTAATTTTGTGCATGCTTTTATCATACTGGTGATTCACTGGCAGCTTTATCCTCCGATAAGTGGATTAGTTGTTGAGCTAAACAAAAAGGTGTTTGACAACCAGGAAGCTCTAAAGAACATATTTGTTTTCCAAATAATGGAGCTGTGTTTGTTGCTCAGTGCAGTGTGGGGTGTTGTTGTGAATTTCATTAGCCGAAAGGAAAACCCTCAAAGCTTTTCTCCCTTACACAAGGCAGTAGTTCACTAAGAATATCTCCCTATTATCAGTGGCAGGTTATTTTTATTCATTTGCTTTGGTCTAGCAGCTTGGCCCTGGAGTGATGCTGGTTTGGTGGGAGAGCACGTCACCTTTTGGCAGTGGGGCCAACTTCATTTGGGGTGACCCACCAGGCAAGAGGAGCAGCAACCCCTGGGTGCTGGGGTGTCGGGTTGTGTGGCTGGGCGAAACCATTCCTGCCCCCTTTGGGTGTGCTAACCTTGTGGGCTTGTTTGCTGCTGTCTCAGACCACAAGTTATTGCAGTTCCTCCAGCAAAGCGTAGGCAGCATGGGTCTGCTGGATGGTTAGCGGGGCCCTGTGGCTTTATAACTAGGCCCTGGTTTGTAGGGCTAGGAGCTAAACTGAGGGTAGAGAGATATAAATTGATCGAGTAAAAGAAAACGGGACTACAATAATGAGGTTAGCTTTATCTAAGACTTTCATCGTAATATCTTAGCATCTCATCATCCTGGGATGTGTTTCTTCTCACGGTTCCGTGGGGAAGGTTGTTATCTCCACGACTGAGAACAGAGACACAGGGTTTTTATCTTGCTTAAATTTAGACTTTTAAGGTAGGAACCTTATCACCTGAGACTTTGGGTGTAGTCAAAGCCCCCTACTCTAGCCCAAAAGGCCTTCTCTGTACAAATGCTTCCATTTTTAGTAACTGCATAATTGTATGCAATTGCATGTTTATTTTCCACAGTCCTCCCCTCCACCCTCCCTGCTGAGACACCTGCAGCTCTTTGGCTGTATTAGTGAAGGGCCTGGGAGGTGGTGGGAAGGTTTACGTCGGGGCCGTTGAGAGCACAGTGGTAGTCGCACTACTTGGTCTCTCACTATTTTCACTTAGGGAATTTCCTTAAAAAAAAAAAAAAAAAAAAAAAAAAAAAAAAGGTGTTTTTTCTGTCTAGTAGTGCTCAATGGACCTTTCTTCCATGTACTTTTCCAGTTTCCTTTTTGATCCACACATCTGCTGCTTCGTGTGGCAAGGAGTCCCGCAGGCCGATGCTCCACCGAGTGAAGCAACGCTTCGTGCACTTTGGTTTTCACCCCTACTCCCTTTATTCAATGGAAGTGATGGTGAATAGTCTGGTGATACTCACTCTTTCCCCATCGTTTGTGATTTCTTAAGTTGCCAGCAAATCTCCAGAGCCTGGGGAAGCAAGAGATGGATTCCAGCCCACCTTCACCAATGCTGCTGATGGTGCGGTGGCTTTTTTTCCCCCTTGCTCAGGTCACAGCAGCCTTGCATGATGCGCTGTGGTGAGCCATGCCCTAGGAAGGAGTGGCAGGGGTCTATAGAAGTGCAGAATGAAGTGCAGGGTTATAGAAGTGTGTTTTTCATATGGGCAAAGGTTAGAAGAGCCAGCTCAGGCTCACAAATCTCTGTGGATGCTACTGATAGCAATGGGAGATGTGTCTCCTGTGGAAATGAAGCATCTTTTTGCATTCTGATGCTGAACCGCATGTTTTCCAGTGTTCTTTTGAAATATAGACAACCTTGGTGATATGAGGAACTTAATCCCAGTGCTTGAAAGAGATAGCTCCATCCCATCTGACGTTTTTAGGAGCCCACAGAGATGGAAGGGTAGCCAGCCACGCTGTTTTCATCCCTTCAGCTTTACTCACATGACTGCCAGACGTGAATCCAGGAAAGCTTGTTTTCCCCTTGCAAGGGGCTAAAAGCAGCATGTTTTTTTCCCCTGACAGCCGATTGCAGCCCCTGGCTGGGAGGGCGACACAAAGAGGGAGGGAGCATGGTGCTGTGACAGGGGGGAGGGCTGCGAGCAGACCTGCAGTTGCCAGCAATTGCGCTCGCAGCTCTGGCATAGATGAAATGAAGGGAGGGAGGGAAGAAAGGGGGGAAAATGGCAGTCGAAGAGTGAAAGGTCCCCAGCTGGCTGTTAGTGGCATCTGCACTCGGAGTACAGACTCCAGCTGAGAGCTATTTCACTATTTATTTACATGTAATTATTGCTATGAGGTGCAGATATTAACACTGTCAAGAGCAATTTGCCCTGACATTTTTCACTTGCTCTGTTCCCTGACGTTTTGGGTTTGGTGGGATTTTTTTTCTCTCTCTCTCTCTCTCTTCATCGCACAGCTTCAGTTTTGGTAGCGCAGGGACCAGGCTTTTTAATCCAGTGCCCTTCGCAACTCATTAAACTTTGAAATTTAATTTTGTCCGGAGAGGAGCCGGGGCGCAGGGAGCGCCTCCCGCCCCCTTCTCCCCATGCTCTCGCACCCGCCACCCATCTACAGCAGTTCAAGCATTTCCACTCTAAACAAACCAAATTTACCGGTTGCCGCGTTTTCAATTGGAATGCAATCTCCAGCATTAACCTTTGCTTTCGACGCTGCATTTAAAGCACAGAGAAAGGTGCCCAACCGTTTATTAGGGGGAGAGTTTGAAAGTGCATGTAAAGGGGAGTGAGAGAGAGAAAGCAAATGCAGAACAAATATTTTTTGAACCAGAGCCCAGACCAGCATCAAAATCACAACCCATTTCAGAAGGTGGGTTAGGACCAGTTACTGCTTCCTACCTCTCTAAACCCCATTTTTTTCCCTTCCCTTCTCTCTCCTCCTGTCTAAGGCATCTGAATTCAATAGCTTGTGACACTTTAAATTAAGACTTCCGGCCTACACTCAAGCCCTGATTTAATGAGACAGTTGTTGTATGTCATCTAATAAATACCAATTGGGCATTAGAACTTATTTGCCAAGCAGGAGCAGTGATGTGACAGGCACAACTCACCGCAGCCTGCTTTTTTCTCTGCCAATATGGTGCTTGTAATCATTTAGCATTTGTTTAATACACAATGGACCATATTCCTCCCGCACAGAGCTCCCCTGCCCAGTGATTTGCTCTCACGTCATATAAACCAGAAGGAAAAAGCTAGGTGTATACCGGAGTCTACAGGACAGTGCTGGGCTGTGGTGGGGAGAGAGTATGCCGTGTGTAGGGAAGAAGTAAATGCTGAATATTTCTTCAATGTCTGTGCAAGTCAAATTTTCAGCAGGGATTAGTAATTCCCATTCCTCCATTTTACCTGCAGCATTTTAGGCCATTTTTTGCTTCTTAGAGTTGGGCAGGGGAATTGATTCAGGGGTATGATACCTCACCTTCTTTCTTTTTCTTCTGAGTTTGCTTTCTTGGGGTGTGAGTAGTAAGAGAGCCAGGCTTGATGGGAGATAGCAAGTCCCCAGATCTGATACATCTGCCATTTTGAGGATTTGGGATCTTGTTTCTTGTGTTATGCAGGGTCTTGCACAGTGGTACATGCCCCTAGACTGCAGCAATTCCATGTCATTGTAGCAGAAATAGATAGCAATAAGAATGGCTTCAGATTACAAGATGCTGTCACGTATCTGTAACAGGCTCACCCTGCAGCTGAGTGGGTAACTGAGATGACCAGGGATGAGGGGGCAGGTTGCTGGGACATTTTGCAAAGAGCAGAATAGTGCCATTTCATTCAACGCTCTCTGGAGAGTTTCTTTTTCTGTTGTAAGCAAAGGGACAAAATTGTTTCAATTGGATATTTTATTTTAAATATAGTTTTGTTACAAATTGCAGCCTTTATTTTATTTTGATCTTTCAAAATCAAAAGTTTGTATTTTCACTTGCATCCATCACCCATTCCCTTTCCATTTCCATTTATGCTATTTGAAAGTCTTTCTTTCATCTAAAATAAACGGTTGTTTATCTTTTTCATAACATTTTTTCATCACCTAGCGACCCTTCGTAAACCACTTACAAAGGGACCTGCAGTGTAATGCAGAAGCTTAGTAGTATGTTTATTACCACAGGCTGCATGTTTAAATGTGATCAGAGCCCAGTATGGAAACTCAACATTTTCTATTCTTAGCTCTTTCTCCCCATGTCTCTCTGCCTATCACCTTTCTTGGTGTCAGTGAGAGCTGATGAAACCGTTCCCACCTTTGTAAAGCTTTCTTATATTGCCAGGGGGAGTCCTGTAGAGACACTAAGCAATTAGCATCTAACGTTTTGATATTCTTCTCGTTTCTCTGCTTAATTTAGTACAAAGCAAGGCTGTCAGGAATGAGGACATCAGCCTTGGGTTTGGGATGATCAAATTCCTGCTCCCCCATAAACTTTGGTGCAGTCTCAAGTTATCGGCCTTTATTGGGCTCATTTTTCCACTTGTAAGGTGAGAGGTGGCAGCCCTGCTCTGCCTGCTGCTTGGGATAAATACATGGGAGTTGCCTAGACCATAGAAATGAGACACATTTCTGCTTTTCTCCTGGCCGTGACTTTGGATAGCCTGTGCTGTGTCCTGCTGCCTTCTGGGGGGGCTGAAGGGTCGCGATGCTCGGTCCTCGCTGGAGTCAGGTTGCGGGGTGCTCGCAGCCTCTGCTCCCTCATTCAGCAAGATTCAGACTCATGGGCCTTCTTGCATGGAGAAGGAGGTTTTGCTTCCCACATAATGACATGGGGATAGTTAGTTGGTTGTGGTGTTTATGACAAGTGACCAAAATGCACCCACAAAGCTCAGGAACCAGATGGAACATACATTAATTCCTGTTTTGCTTAATCTTGCACTTTTTAAAGCAACCTCACAATGGGGCAGGCATGGGAGGAGACAGAACGTGTGGGTTTTCTGAGGATCCTACACCGAGACAGTGATCTGAACCCAGAGCAAAGCTTAGAGCAAGTAAGACCTGCACAGTGCTCTGGGTTCGACGTCCTGCCCGGCTCCTTTCTGCTTTACCCATGGCCTCAGCCCCTCATCCTTCCACCCCATCCCCAGGATCCCAAACTTTCTGCCAATGCCTCGATTCCTCAATTCCAAAGTGAGGCTGGAGGGTGTGATCTGGCCCTCTCTGAAGGGTGCACGTTGAACGGGGAAAGCTGTGCCGGGGGCTGCCGAGCCACTCTCCAAGCTCTCCCCAAGCCGTCACAGCCAGGGACCGCTGGTGTTGTCAGCGCTGCCGGGACTTAACGCGTTGTGAGATATGGCAGCTTGTTTGCACGGGTGTTAACCAGCCTCTCCTGTCCCCTTCTTGTCACTGCCCAGTCCCTGCCACAGCCAATCTGTGTCCTAATCTCCATCGATTAACAAGAAACACTTTCGCCCCCTCGCCGCGCCCCCCACCGATACAGGCACCCACCCTGAAGCCTTGATAAAGAGGAAAGAACCCCCCCAGCCTCGACCCTCTCCCCCTTTACTTTCCACTAACTCAGCGCAACCAATTAGGCATCTGACACCCGTACTGGCTGACAAATTGTTTCTGTCATCTGCTTTCTGTCTTTCATTAAACGAGAGGCGGAGGGGGGAATCGAGAAGGGAGGGGGGGGCTGGGAGATGTGATCTCCCATGCTTAGCGAGGCCAGATACATTAATTACAAAACGGCCATTTGCAGCATGAAAATGCATTAATTAAATTTATGCAATCATTATCTTTAAATAGTCATATCTTTAAAATAATCAGCCCTTCCTGAGTCTTCCCTCTCCTCCGCTAAGTATCTCTAATCCCTTTTCCACCATTTATCTCTGGATCAGCAGTGGCTTGTGTGATTTAAACTTCTGCATGCAGGAGATGCCTTAAAAACTCCGCTCAAGTAATGCAAGGGTGTGATACCTTTACTCTTCCTCTTGGCTCCACAGGGAGGAGGACGGGCGAGGGGCACAACTTGACTCAGCACCTTGGAAGATTTGCCATTTTCAAGTCTTTCAGTCAAGATATTTTCCTAAAAGAGAGTTTGTAGCTCGGTCAGGAGTTGTGGGGTTAATGTACAAAGTTCCTTGCATTTGTACTGGAGAGCAAGGAATGTTTTGGTTTATGTACCCATTTAGTAAACGTGTTACTGTTTTCTTTTGGAAGAGGTTTAGTTTTAATGAGGTACTGACCCTTCCCTTTGGTGCAGGTATAGTTTTGCCAGCAGACAGCTACTTTTCATCAACATATATTTTTCTTCTTAAAAGTCACTTAGTTCAAGGCAGTAAACAATGTTAATAGGAAAAGCAAGGTTTTAAAGGTAGGCATTTTACTACTCTGATGTTTGAGAGTGCTTCTCAGTGGCTTTGTATTATAATTGTAAAAAATACTTTATTTTGGAGTGCTGCCAGACATAGCCACAATTGAACTGAATTGTGCTAGATAAATAAGAAAGAGACACAATTAATGATGCATTACCCCAGGAGTTTCTTTTATTTTTATACTTTATTGTTCCAAGGCTTCACCTGTTTGTGATGGCTAATCAAATAACCATTGCAAACTGATCAAGTTTTGTGCTGCTCCTCAGCAGACCCCAGGTGCAGAAATGCTGAAACACCCGGGGAAGAGGTAATCTCATCCCCTGCTTAAGTAAGCACCTATAACACCACAGGAAAACTCCAGTCCAAATAGCTTTTAGAGAGCTGGAGGACTCAAAGAGGGATACTTATCTAAACTCAAATCCTTTAGGGCTTTTTTATCACTTCTGGTTAAAGATTTTGTTCTGCTCTTTGTGCGTCTGCATCGTTTTTAATAAATCTTACATGTTGTTTTTTTTTTTTTCCCTATCTGTAATGCCTAGTGGGCCAGTGTCCAATTAGATGGGAGCTGATGTAGTGCTGTTTGGCTCCAAACCTCATGTTGTGTTCAGCCAGTCACTCGCTCAGGATTAAGACCAGGTAGAATTTGGGGGAGGATTTGGTGGTCACCGAATCCTGCCAGATTTCTCATGTCTGAGGGGCAGAAATGAGCTCTGGCATTTCTGAAACAGAAGCAGACAGTAGCTTATCCTACACAGCAAAGTCCCCTCGGCAGCCCAAGCATCCCCAGCCTCTTCAAGAAGTGCATTATGAAAATATAAGCTACTTGGATCCAGCACAGCATGAACTTAGTATAAAGGTGATTAACTTAGTGTAAAGGTGATTATAAATAACGGATACAAAGGGCTCAATTTTTCCTGGGCCATCTCTGAAAATGGGCATTTATGGAGAGGAAGGAAAAGATTTACCATGAAAAAAAAAAAAAAGGAAAAGGTTGTTGCACTAGAACATCATAACTGTAAGGGTAATCCTTTATTTAAGTTACTGTTCTCAGCAAAGATACCAACTTTCTTCTGTCTTCTCACCTTTTTATTTGCACTAATGCCTCCACACCATTGGCTCCAGACCATGGTGGACACAGCTCCATTGTCTCACTGTTCAGATCCTAAAAGGTTTGGGGCTCATGTTTGGCAAAAGCAAGTAGTTCCCTGTCTTTAAAAATCCCACACTGCTCCCTAGCAGCAGAGAGAAGTCCAAGGGAAAAGCACATAACACTGCTTAGGGCTGAAGGAGGCATTTCCCTGGATTCAGGAGCTGTCATTTTCCTGCAGATGAGGGAAGGCGAGGTCCTGACTTTACAAATTCATCCCTGCGCTCTTGGACAGTACCAGGGGATTGTTCATTTATTGGGATGAGGTGAAATGAGAAACCCTCACCTTAAAAAAGGCACTGACCCTCCTCCGGAAGGCTGGGAACTGGGAGAGGAAGTGAACAAGCAGCAGAGGGGCTGGGATTAGGAAGCACTTCTGATTTTCCTTCTTCCATTCTTCTGCCAGCTCAAGTTATTAAGTGTTTGGTGCGCGCCTAGCTAGCACTGCACTTGCTGAACTTATCAGGGTTATTTAATCTCCCCATGACCTCTCCGTATTTACGGTGGGAACCCTGGAGGCATTGGCTTTGCTTAACTGGTGTATCTTACACTGCAGCTAAGCTGGACCTTAACTGATTACAGCCCTCGATTGATCAGAGAAAGAGGGAGGGGAAGAGAAAGAGGAGTCCTCGAGCAGATACGCAGGACTATCAGTGCACCAAGCAGTTTCGCCTGGGGCTGGGATATGCCACTCGGGGATTTCTTTGTAGTGCAGCTCCTTTCACATTTATAGAGGCTCCCCTCCACTCTCCAAAAAGAAAGAGACAGAGAGAGAAAAGCAGACGAGGGGGGGCATGGAGCAGGCTCAAAGGATCTCAGGAAATCTTGTTTCGAAGCAGTAAGTCAGCACCCGCACTCCATTACCAGTGTCCGCAGGGGGTTGTGATAGTGAGCGAGCACAGATCAGCTTAGCTGGGAAATGGGAAAATAAATAAATAAAGCGAGGGAGAGAAATGGAAAGGGAGGAGGGGAAAAGGAGACCTTTCTGTGAATTTTGGCTTGTCTTTGTTAGTCTCTGCTGGTGTGGGGCTGCTGACAGGAGAGCCGGCTCAGTGGGGAATGACAGAAGTTCATAAAACAGTTTTAATTTGCTGGGACTTAGCTATACTGCATGATCTCCCCATCCTGCCATTGTTCATGTCGGGCAGATGCACAGCAATAGGTTTAGGGCTGATGTGGTAGGAAACCTTTGTATGTGTTTGTTTATTTCTTGGTATTTTAAATCTCTCACCCAGACCTGAAAAATTTTCATTCCCCACCTGTCATCAGCATGTCTGAGATTACCCAGAACTGGATTGATAGTTGCAAAATAAGACACAAGGACCCAACCCATTTCCAAAGCCAAACCTAAGCTGGGTCCTTCCCAAGGCTTAAAAATGTTCAGGAATTCCATTTTTCCATGGTTGTGCCTTTCTGCTTTCTCATTTGAGATGATTTTGTGAGTTCCAAAATGCCACAAGCAAGATTCATCTTCCTGCAATTAATACCCTCTGTAAAGGTGCCCAGAGATGCTCCATATCTCAACAAAGCAATTTTCCCATGGAGGCTTTCCTTTCCAGTGTATTCACTTGGTCTTCACTGGGAAACATGGAAACATTTTCTGGAGTAAAACAGAATTAGGGTAGAGTTTGCTTGTGTTTTGTTTTGTTTTGTTTTGTTTTTTAGTGCGGTTAACTACCTGGAAATAAGGAAGATGGGGTGGCTTAGATCACCACCCAGCACATTTGGGAAGCACCGACTTTCTTTTGGTTTTCTCTATAAAGTGTCTTAGCAATTACAAAAATTTAATCAGGAAAAAACACTTCAAGCTTAGGTAACATAAAGCAAATAAAGATGTTGATGTAAAGCACAAACAGCCCATTTTCAGACAAGAAATATTCAGCAGTGCCTGAAAATCAAACCCCGACAGTTTCAACATGGCACAGCACTAGTTAGCCTGCAGGCTTGAGTCTCTCCTGTTTCTGAAAGGGGTGAGTCCTGTCTTTTGATTTTTCTCATTAATGAATTTGAAAGCCATAGAACTGGAACCTCCCTTTAACTCCAACAGCTTATGCTAGCTCAGCATGCCTTTTTGTTTCCTCTCTGGTTATCCAGAGTTTTAGAAACTTTAGCATCTGTTTTTACAGAAGTGATAGTAGAATTTGGTGCCCTATCACAAGGGATAGCAGCTCCTGTTTCTAGATCAAGTGGTTCCTATTCACAGTGATGCCTGCCCTCTTCCCTCCAAATTACACTTCTGCTGCAAAGTTCCTTATAGCCCTTACTGGATGTATAACCCCATGGTACTTCTGGTTTCCTTATGGTATTTCCACTGCAAGAAGAGCCCATTTCTCTTTCTAGCCCATCCCGGGTTAAGCAATTTCTCTTACCATTACATCTAAGACCTTCCCATTCTTTTGTATAGCTTAGAAACTTTTCTTTAGACCTTCTCCATAATTTGTACATCTCTACAGAAGCAGGGTGCCCAAAACAAGATGCAGTGCTCCAGGTGGAACCTCACCATAGCCTTGAACAATCAGGTAATAACTTCCCATCGCCTTTTTTTTCTAATCCTCCCCTTGTGCAGCCTGCATTGGCCTGCTTTGCTGCAGCTCACCATTGCATCCCCAGCTCCATCTCATCACCAGCATCTCCCCAAGCCCTCTCCATCTTGAGTGTGTGGCAGATTGTCATCCATCAAGTGACCAGGGTCGTCTTAGGACACAAATGCTCATCTCAGTTTCACCTGCTGTGTCCTAGACTACTCCCCTATTGTGCTGAAACATCCTTCAGATGTTTTAAGTCACTGAAAGGCATTGACAATATTTCTGGTTTTACTGTTCACTGGCAAACCGTATCACAGTTCAAGCACAGACCTGTAGTAACTGTTTCTGATCACTTTGAAGGGGTCCAGTATGGTCTGTCCCATACTTACCAGAAAGGATTCAGAAACATTGCATTCTGTTCCTGGCTCTGGTTCTGATCCACTTTGTGTGGCCTTGGGAAAGTCATTTCACTTGTCTCCACACATTTTCCACTGGAGTGGAAAAGGTTACGTAAATGAAACATCACTGCTATACAACAGCAGCCCTGGAGTCCTTCCACAGCAATCCTTTGCCATTTGTGATGAACATTTTGGGGGGTATGGCCATTTTATCTGCATCTATTCAATGTAAATACACCAACTGCAATAACATTGATTAGAATAAGAAGCAAATGTTTCTACTTCTCCTCACCTTATAAGAAACTCCAGTCAGAGAAGACCATAAGCATTCCTTTAATCAATAGCATATCTGCCTCTCAAAAACAAAACAAAACGAAACAATACAAAACAAAACAAAACCATGGAATTTGGATTGATGAGGAATTATCTAAAGCTTGTAAGATTCTGTTAGCTCCTATTTATAACACCATTCTCCTCAGCACTCTCAGCACTAGAAATCCTCATCTGATGGTCAGGTAACATGCTGATGGGTTGATTGTAAGTGCTGGGCTAGATGAAGCCCTTTACGTCAAATGCTTTTTATAATACAACCAAATCCTACAGCAAAATAAATGCCCCATTTAAATTAATGGCTGAACTCCCACATACCTCACTGGAGCTTAGATTTCACTCCTGATGTTTCAAATTCTATTTAAAAGGCATTATTAAATTTTATGTTGAGTTGAAATAAAACCAAATCTTCTAGGATGTGATATTTGTTTCCATTCCTTCTACCGTTCAGACCGGTGGGCATTGGATGGAGTCTGTTCAGAGACTGCTCATGCTAAGCTAGTGAGGTAAAGCTGGGGCAGTGGAGCACCAGCTTTCTTTAACCCACAGCAAAGTGGAAGTACAGAGTCAGTCATTGCTCATTTATGCCAGTGTGAATCAGGATTGTGCTTGAAGTCAGTGAAGGTAAGGAAGTTTAATGTCAAGTTCACTCCTCAAGCCCCAAAATTTATTTGGAAATGCTATTAGACTGAACAAATCAGATATTTTCTAAGCACAAAAAGTGTGAAGCAGTGTCCTGCTTCTTGGCCTGACTGCAAAATCAAATTTAATGGGTACACTTACTGGATTGGCATATTGGGATACAACTCAGCTGGGTCTAGTGATTTAGAAAATATTCAAAATTAATTGCTTGGCTTTGTGAGTGCACTGTTAGTGATTGCTACATAAGTCATTTTAGTCCTACCTAGGGGCATATTTGCATATATTTATCCTCCTTTCAAGTGAAGATCTTTGGGGAAACTATTTATCTCCTCCCAACTCTTTCTTCGTCTTTCAGTAGTCTTACAGTCACCTCTTCATTTTGTTTCTATTTAATATATGTATAGAATAATCAGCTCTTCCTATTCCCACCAAGTGAAAATGAATCCACAGAGATCAAAAAGCATTAATATGAGGAAAGGTGCCTTCTGCAAGAGAGAAGGAAAAGATTAGCTGAAAAGACTGCAAAGGAAAGATGCAAAAGATTAAGCTGGGTCCCCACCAAGTAGCTAAGAACAGATGTTGAGGACAGCACATGACCTCCCCAAAGCAGAAGCTGAATCGACCATGAATGACAGAGACCAACCTCTCACAGAGGAGCTCACAGTGCACTGGCAGCTTGCTCCACACAGTATAAAACCAAAAGACCTAACACCTTTCCCAACATGACTGTCAGGCACATAGTCATACTGGGAAAGCACGAGTGTGAATATCAGTCAGATATTCATCCCCTGCTAACTGGTGTAAAAGTTGACCCCACAGAATCTGCAACAAAGAGAGATTTCAGCCTACAAACAGATTCTTCACAGCAGAATTTCCTAAATGTTTCTGATTAGGATTAAATATTCAAACCAATTGTGTTTCCAGCCTTTCCCAAAGACAGGATTTCTACCTCTTCCTAGGGAAACAGTACCACAGCCTCAGAAATACTGCCAACTGCCAGGAGACCCTTCCTCTGCTTTGTCCTTTTCAGTTGCCGCCTGGTATCCAGTTTGCATTCCTTTGGGACTACCCAGCAGCTTCTTTGGAGTTAACACCCTTCAGCTAGTTGCAGATGATTACGTCTTCCCTTTATTCAGAACTTAGCCAGGCTCAGCAGTTTCTAAATGCAGCATTTTTCTAAGGCAGCCTCTGATTTTGGATGCTTTACGCTGTGTCAAATCAGGTGCACAAAACCAGAGACACGCAGCATTGGGAGTCACTCCAGAAAATGCTGTCCACAGGCTCCTGCCTCCCGATCACTCTGGTTTTTGGATCTGATCTTACAACGTCTCTGCGTCCTCCTGGTCATGAGATAGTGCAGCACCACTTGAGGGTAGATGGCAAGTCTGCAGTGTCTCAGGGCCTGATGCCTGTTGGCTGGGCATCTCTGCAAGCCCAGAGCAAACCAGTGATGCAGGGCAGGAGATGTGGGGACTCTGAGGATGTGAAGCCTGTCCAACATGGCCCGGACCATCCCTGTACATCCCATGGAGATCTTGGCCAGAGAGGCCGTCCAGCAGCCAGGTCTGCAGGGGCAAGGTTTTGTTATCAGACCAACCTGTTATCCCCCCTTTCCCCTCCCTGACACGCACACACCCTTCTCTATCTGAGCAGTATCTCTCCCTATCACTTGTCTGTCCCTTGAGCCCCTCCTGCCCCCCCAACCTCCAAACCTAAAATCTGAAGGCCTGATTGCACAGATTGAAGGCCCTAATTGCACTTGCCTTTCCAAAGCCACATTCGTTTATCATAAAGGGTGCACATTTCCCCTGCTACAGTTTCCATGGCCAGAGGCCCTGAGGGCCAGCTCAGAAATGGAGGGAATTAATTACATTTTTTTAACTCTTTTAAAGTATGGGAGAGAGTGATGAAACGTCCCGGGGGGGGGATGAGGGGGGACAGGGGGGAGCTGCAGAGATGAGGGTGGGGAGGGCAGCAGCAGCAGGAGGCAAGGGAGGGGGGGGGCTGGCTCTTTCATCCATGAGGGTCTTTGTTCATTAACCTTGGTCTCCCCAACACATCGAGACCCGTACTCTCTCTCCCCCATGACAAATGACCTCCGGAAAGGGTAGGAACAAGGCCGAAGGCCCCTAGCACTGTGGCTGTTATTGACTTAGCCTAAAGTGCAAGCCCACGCCAGGCCTGTGACTGATTTGGGACAGCAGCAGAGGGAAAGGAGATGGGGAAAGGGAGAGAGACAACCGATGAGAGGGAGGGGAAAGGGAAGGCTGTCAGTCACTGTGATGGACAGGTAGCAGATTTCCCTCCAGATAAAACCTTACAGATGTGAAGTGGGTATTGATTTTTAGTTAGTGATGATAATGCACCAAGAAGTAATAAATTATAAGAAAGCAAGGTCAAAAAGAAAAGGTAAAAGGACTTTGCATTCTTGAGGAGGGTATTTCTCCAGATGCCTCAGACTTCCCTAAGTTCAAAAGTTGCCTGGAAAATGAGTTTATCCAGCTGAAACAAGAAGTCAGATAATGCTGGCCTGCCGAGGCTGAAGGGCTCATGTAGGGTTATCCATGCTGGGCGGCTGCAGAGCAAAGGGGGAGTAGAAATCTGTGGTTTGCTCTTGTTATTTCTGACACCTTCGTGTCCTGGGGTGGGGAAGATCAGATGCTGTCCTTGTGCAAACAGAGTCAGGGGGAGGGGGGTGGCTGGCAGTCCCAAATTGCTCAGTGTGCCTGGAAAAGGCAGATGTTTCCCACGGTCAGCCTTGTTGAGGAGGGAACTGGCTCTTTGGGGCTCCTGGCTCCGCTGAGCCTGTATCAGAGCTGGTCTGCAGTACACAGCCACCCTACCCCTGTGGGAGCATCCAGCAGGGATGTGCATCTCACAGTCACCCTCCAGCATCCCCTCTCTCTGACCTCTGCTCGCTTACATGTCCATTGACATCGTCGTGATGAAATATCAGCATCCTTGTGTCTCACAGTGCATTTCCAGAGGGTAATAAAGACCATCTTTTTATGAAAGGGGTCTTAGATCAGGGTGAATTGTCCCTTAGAAGTGTCAGTCTCTCTGTAGAGGGATTCTGGAGGATTAGAAGAGACTAGAAACTTAACTTCACGTGGCTAAGGGCAGTTGAGTTGAGTCCTAGCTTAAGTGACTCGCACAAGCCCTTGCGAGTCAGTAGCAGAGCCAGGATTAGAAACCAGTCCTGATTCTGACTGACTAAAGCCAATTACTGTCTTTAGTAGGATTTGTGCAAGTGTCTTCTCCAGTCTCAGCTCCTCTCACTTTGAAGAGTGTGAATCTGGGTTTCATTTACCAACATTGCTTTACAACCCCTTTTCTTTTTAAAAGGGCCTTAGTGGAAGTGTTAATATGACTTCTGCTTGCTTTAAGACCTTTATATTTTTCCTCAGTAATATAAAGCAGCTGACTCTTTTGGGGAGATGGCCAAGACAGAGAGCACTAGAAAGCCCTCCAGTCTCTGAGGTTCCAGTAGCCCGTTGTTTTCTAGTGCATGATTTCTTCCTGCACCTGCAGAGGTTTGCAGTGCATGCACCAAACCTGCAGTCCAGCAGCCCTGCCAGACGTGGACAGCTCATGGAGGGAGCATCACAATGGCCCTACTTAGTGCTGCCCAAGCTGAAGCTTGCCCAAAATAACTCATAATTCCTGCATCTGTGTATTAGTACATGCAAGAAGGATGTTTATTGTTTTAAACATCTGATTCTGCTTGCAAATGAAATCCAATGATGTTTTGTGGCTGCCACATTCATAAGTGTCCTGGATATCCATCGGGGCAAGGCGGTGCAGGGCGTGACACCAACAGCCCAGGCAAGGCTGATGCTAGGAGGTATGTCTGCAGTCAGCAGCACTGAGGGGCAGAGAGGGAGGATTCGTAGCTGAGACAGATCAAAGTTCATGACCCAGCTTTAGTGGAAGGTTACAAACAACTTAGCAGCTGGAAAACTACATCCAGGCTACACTCCCATGATTTCCCTGCTGCATAAGCCTTGAGGCAGAGAGGTTTATGTTACATCCATCCTGACAGCCCTATTCTCATATTAATCCACTCAGTATTGCATATTTAAATGCAATTTCCTTTCTTCATCTCCCTGTATGTCAGTCTTTGTGCTGTCATGGGGCAAGGAGTTCCACGGGCACATTTTGTGAACAGTTGTGACTGAACAAGTTCATCTAGATACCACGAGGCTTCATTGGTGTGATTAAGAAGCTGTGCCTGGAGGGTCTGGAGGGCTAGAGGTAATTTAGGCTCTGTTGGAGCAGAGTCTGCCCTGGTTCTTGAAACAGCTAAGATGGTTTTAACTTTTGGGGACCAGTAGGAAACCCTAAGCTCAGTGCAGGCTGAAAAACCTGAAGGAGGAAAGGTTAAGTGAACTTTTTCTGAGCTCCATGCTGCCAACACTGTGCTTTTTGTTCAAAGCTTATTCCTGCATCTCTGCACCTAACTGCAGGCAAACCCAGTGGTCAGAGTAAGCCTGATTTTCCAGGCTTTTTAACTCCCCCCTCCGCAGTACCTCCCTACCACCTCCTGCTCTGCAGGGGTCCAGCCACCCCTGCTTCCAAATCCCCCTCCCAGACAAATGCCTGGGAAGGGTCTCAGGCCAGCTGAGCCGGGAGGTGGCATCACATCAAGGCAAAGCATCATGGCAAGACTCCGGAGCCCTTCCGGGGGGGAGGAGAAGCTTTAGAAAGCAAAGGCCAGCGCCAAGCCTAAGCCTCTGCTCCAGCAGGAAGGTGAGGGAGGAGGGGATGGGGAAGGTGTCGGGGTGAGGAGGAAGGGGAGACGCCGCTCTATACAACCCCTCTTGTGTCCTTCCAGAGAATGTATCCTCCGCACAATAGCTCACCAGGCCGCTGGTGGGGGATAAAGGGCTCATTTTACCACTTGCCAGGCTCCAAATATTTCCAATTTGCCACTTTAATTGATGTCAATAAGGTTATGCTAAATTCGGAGATTTTCAGCCGCTCGGCATCTGAGCGCTGGCCTGGCCCCCCGAGGTGACAGGCTGTACCCTCTCCCCCCACCTCTCCCCAGCACAAATGTAGCCAGGCACGCCTGCGGCGGCCGGCAGAGATCAACGAGAGGCATCAGGAGTTCCCTTCCTTCCCTCGCCACAGCCCCGCTCCTGCAAACTCTTTACACTCTTAACTTGGCAGCCCGAGGGTCATTTTGCTGATTGCAGAAGGCAATTGCATTAAAGCGCTGGCGGGATCAGGGCACTGGTGTGAAGGCCTGTAGGCAGCAGCTTACCTCAAACTCACCCACAGGAACAAATCTGGCATTTTTGTGGGGGAAAAAAAAAGTAAAAAAAAAAAAAAAAAAAAAAAAAAAAAAAAAAAAAAAAGTTCATCTGTTTCAGGTCTCTAAGCAGGAAGATAGCTTGTGTGCAAATTTAATTACATTTTAAAACCAAGCACTATACTGAAATGAGCTGAACCGGGACTAGTTATCCTTTAATGCACAGATTTTTGAGGGTAAAGAGAGCTTTGACATTTCAGTCCCTACTGCAGAATCTGCATCCAAACCAGGAAGGGTTTGTGTCTGGTTCAGTTAGGGACCTTCACAAACCATTCAGACTTCCAAAGACAGTGGCTGTCTTCAGAGTCCCTTTTTCAAAATGCAGATCATGGCTTGATATCTCGTGGGTCTCCTCTTCTGTGAGGGCTGTGCATAGGAAGGGAGGATGTGCTAGCTCACAGCAGCATGTTGAGCAGGTTTCTCCTTGTTTTATTCCTTTCTCTAGCGTTCATTCTGAACAGCACAGTCAATGTTGTTCAGAGGGCAGCAAAAAACAGACCAAAGACTGAGCGTGCCACAAAGCAACCTCTCCATTACCCGTTAGGAATGTCTTTCATATAAAGCGTTAAGCACAGGGGAGCCAAATGTGGGGTCTGTCTTAGGTGAAAGCAGGCCTTCATTTTCCATCCGAGTTAAACCTATATTGATATAGCATATTATACTGATCAAGCACCAGTATACGTAGATAGCCTCTCCCTGGTATGCATGAAGGTATGCACATCCTTTCTCCTCTGGATGATGGTGTGTTGTCTCCTGTGTTTCTCCAGGTGATGAGCATCCTGAGCAACCCCAGTGGGGTTCCTCCACAGCCCCAGGCTGACTTCTCCATCTCTCCCCTTCACGGTGGCTTGGACACTACCAACTCCATCTCTGCCAGCTGCAGCCAGCGGAGTGACTCCATCAAGTCTGTGGACAGCCTCCCAACTTCGCAGTCTTACTGTCCTCCCACCTACAGCACTACCAGTTACAGTGTGGACCCAGTGGCTGGCTACCAATATGGACAGTATGGACAAAGTAAGTGTGCTGAATGTATTCCTAATTCCTCTGTGCAGGGTATATGACAGGAGAGGGAGGGGACCTGTGAAGGTACGGCTATTGTTTTGGAAGGGATTGCATGGAAATTTGTCCAGCTAGAGAGAAAAAGGGAATCTAGTCACCAGATAGTTGGAGCTTGCTTCGCATAGAGAGATTGTTCCCAGAACCCTTACAGTCCAATTCAAAATTCCTAATTAAAATATTTTAGGTAAAAACATTTCTATTAGTAAAGAAGAACAGGAATTCCCAGATCTATTCCCTCCCCCATCTCCAGTTCTTGCTTCTCCGAAAGCCCTACAATGTTCATCCTGTTCAGCCAAAGGAAAGCTGGGATTTTAATGCCATCCCTTAGTGATGTAGAACAATGTATGTTGCTTCCTCCCCTGCCCTCCATAACGTAAGGGCTGGGTCCACACCGAGCTTTTGCTACAAAAACCATTAAGCCAGTGCCTGTCAACTGGGCTGTGGTTCTACTAAGACTGAAGTGAGGCTGGAACTATAATCCCGAACCCAAAGCTCAGACCTGGAAGGCAGTGAGGCCCTTGGAGGGTCTGTTTCTCCTCCAGAAAGCCTGGCAAAGGGCTCACCTGCCAGTGTTAAACTAATAATAAGTGTGGTGTTGTGAGAGAGTGATCCGCGGAGGGTTAAAGGTGCATCCTCTTCCTCCTGGAGCACTCCTGCTTGCCCATAGCTTGTCCTCAGTGACCTTTCTTTCCATTTGGCTGTGGCTTTTTATTCCCCTCTCCGTCACAGCCCTTTAATGTCTTTAACTTCTACAGCTAAATGAGAACCGGCTGTGGCGGCAGACGGGATCAATAGTAGCTTCCCCCCACCCCTCCTTTTTTTGTTTTTCGGGAGTTTGATCTGTGACCCCTTGACCTTCCCCTCGCTTCTGAATGTGAGGCTGGACACACGTGCTATTGATAAAAATCTTAAACAAATTCCAATACCATGTATTTCCAATAAAGATTCCCTTAGGCAAGACGTTAGTCACACCCATGTGTGTAAAAAATAAAATAAGGAGGACGATCTACATTTTCTGAGAAAGAACAACCAGCAAAGGAGAGGGAAAGAGAAAGAAGGGTTTGTCTTGGTTGCTGCAGGAATTTTACTTGGGCCTCTCCTTGTGCTCATGAAGAGCTACTCACCCAGCGCTATTTAAGTTGTTCTATTTGCCTCCCTTTCCTGCTTTCTGTCACACAGCTCCCTCTTTTCGATTTAGAAGTCCAGTGTAGAGCCCACTGGGCTTGGTTTGGAGCAGGAGTATTTTTCTGTTAGTAATCACAGGAGCTAAAAATCCCAGGCTACTAACAGCAAACCTTGCGTGGTCAACAGAGTTAGTCCAGATGTGTCCCATGCCCACAGACCTCTAGGTAGCTAGTTACAAAAGCTTCATGCTCGAGCGAGGAAGGTAGGTGAGAAACCACCACGCACTGTCTAGAATGCTGCTGCTCTGCAGTGCAGGGAACTGGAGTCACACCCAGCATGACAGCAAGTTTTACACATAAAGCTGCTAAGAATTTGCACGGCAGCTGCAGCACAAACCAACTGTAGCTGTTCTAACATGGGATCTATGTTAAGCAGCAAATTCTCCATGTGTGCATGTATATGTATAGGTATTTATACGTACAGGTAAATTCAGGCAATATATGTCTGCTTCACTACAAACATTTCCTATAATGAGCTCCATTTATAATAACCTCTATTTGAGGAAACAGTTTTCATTGCTAATTAGTCCTGCTACAGCAGGCACTTACATGAAGTTGACCTTCATATAAGAAATTTTTTTCTTGTCTTTCTCGGTGCATCTTGAATTTAGCAGATATTTCTAACTCCTTCCAGGTTTAATTCTTCACTGCTTCTCTTTGAATGCTGATCAGTGTGAGATGACCTCCATAAAGGCATTATTTATTGATGCTAAGTTCAAACTATGTATTTCTTCATTCTGTGATGTGGCAAAAAAAAAAAAAAAAAAAAAAAAAAATCATAACCTTTTTGGCTTCCCCTGTATTAAACCAACAAAACATAACTTTGACTTCTGGTGTGGGATGCCCTGGTGCCTTTTAACTCTTCCCACAGGAATTTAGGAACAAAAAGCAGTATTGAGAGTTGAAAGTGGGTGGTGGGGTTTTTTTTGTTTTGTTTTTTGTTTTTTTTCAGGAGGATAGGGTTGCCATCAAATTTCCGTTTTGCTGGGTACAGCCAAGAGCAGTATGAACAGCTCCAACCATTCACCTTGCTCTCCCTCCTTTCTCAATTATGCATTCAAATTCACCCAGAGCACAGGCACCAGCAAGAAAAGAGGCACAACCACACACACATGCCTGAGGAGTGAATTCCCTCTTTACATACAGCTTCTCAAAGTCATTATTTAATGTCATGACCTGAAATATCAGGGGACTAAACTGATAAGGTCTGGACAAGAGCCATAGCATAGGGTCTTTCCCAGACTCTAATCCTAGGTATCTCCCTGAAGCTGGAGACACCATAACACAACTTGATAGAGATCAGTGCTTGAGACAAGCTACTCCAGGATCCCAGTCCATGGGGAGCACCAGCCAGCATGCCATCCCCAAGTGCGCAACTCAGATCTGAAAGGACCCTTCTACCAGTAGAAGCCGTGCTTCCATATAATCTACCCTGAGATGAGCCTGCTTGCTTCCAGCATGCCAGCCTGTGCTATCCCAGCCGGTGAGGAGCAGAGATGCCAGATTAATGTGGTCCTTGTGGTTCCCAAAGGCCGGAGCTGTGTTAATGATGCCGGTGCTGGAACGCAGAAGCGTGAAAGGAATTCTAATAGATATGACAACTCTAATAAGAATTTGTGTCTAGAAGGGACCTCCTCTGGGGCAGGCATCTGACAAGACGTTGATGGCTGAAATTTGTTTACTCATTGGCACTGATTGTACATCTCCTGCCAGCTCCTTATTAATCTAATTTGAGACATTAAAGCTAGTGAAAGGGAGAGACTTTGACTGAAGCTCAGCTAATGAGCAATGTCACCATCCTGCCCTGCTCCTCATCCCCCTCAGACCACGGGGCAGTCAGGCGAGCTGGGATGCAGATTCACACACTGCCTCAGGAGCTGTGGCTGCATTTCTCACCGAAACAAAGCAGTTTCCTGTAGGAAGGAAGGGTGAAGGCAGGCAACAGAGCTCATGGAGATGAGTCAGCATGCAGTGGGTGAGTCAGATTCAAGCCCCATCCAGACTGGGGAGGTCCCACTGAAATCTTTGCAGCCATTTACACTGGCATCATTGCATGCAGGGCTTGGATTTGCAGGTGGCACAGGGAGGTGAAGTTGGAGGTCTGATCCTGCTGGCTTTCTGATCAGGCCCATCTTCAGGCAGCTCCTCTGGAAACACCATTTTCCATAGTAGAAGTAGAATTTTAGCTCTTCTCGGTAGGTCCATGGAGAGATTTGAGGGACTGCAGCATCACACTGCACTCCACAGCAGTGCTTAACCCTGTCTTTTTTTTCTAGCAGGACTGTTTTCACTCCTTCCTAGGAGTATAACAGGACCCTTGTGCCTGGGACAACCACTGAATTAGGCCTCTCTTCTAAGAGTCAGTCTGCAAGGTCTATTGGTTACATATCCTTTGATGTCAAATGCTTCATTTCTACAAAAAGCTAATCCTCGTGTTGTGCTGTTTTCTCACCCTCCTTCCCCTCCCTCCCCCACTTCAGCTGCTGTTGATTATTTGGCCAAGAACGTGAGCCTGTCTACACAGCGTAGGATGAAGCTGGGAGAACATTCAGCTGTTCTGGGTCTCCTACCAGTAGAGACAGGCCAAGCTTACTGAAAAGTCCGACTGTGCCAACAACCCACTCCAGCAACTTGGTACCACTGGAGAAAACACCACCAGCCTTCCAGAGATCTGCCTGTACCCGGACCCTACTCCTTCCCAATTCCCTTCCACCTCGCACCAAATTGAGCTGTGAAGGAGACAGAAACGATGGGGAGGGGTCTCCAAGTATCCAGCTCCTCCCAGAGCACTCAGAGGCAAGCCTGGCCTCAATGACCTGACTACTGTGGCCAGAGACAACGGGTTGGGTACATTTATTAACCCTGAGTTCATGCCCTCCCTCTAACCTACCTGGCCATGGCATTTTGCCCACACTTAAGGACTTTCCATTGATCTAGGTAGCTGGCATAGTCAAAGCCAAATTGATCTTTTTTTTCTTTGTAAAAAAAAAAAAAAAAAAGAAATGTTTCATTTTGTTTCCTTTTCTTTCCATTGGTGTAAATTTGGTGAATGTTGTATACGAAGGAATAACCAAGCTGATCGTTAAGGATGATATAATAGGGACCACAGAAGGCCTATGGACCAAATATACGAACTTGTTTAAAAACAAACAAACAAACAAAAATCATAAACATAAATTAAAGAGACAGCAGATTTCCCCACCCCACTCTACCCTTCTGTTCTCACTGATGGCTTCCCAAAGCAGGGCCAAGGCAGGCCAGATTGCTGCTAAGCAGGGGCAGGATGTAAGTCTGTCCAGCCTGGGACCTTTGGAAAATGTAAATGTAAATTGCTGCATGAGGACTGGAGATTATGGGCACAGGCACAAGCAACATTTACATTTCCTCTTAGGGACCAAGTTAGACCTGATTATCACTGAAAAGACATGGGCTTCAAATAGCAGCTGCAGATGTGATAGCAAACTCTGGCCTTGCATGCACAGAGGAAGGACATTGGATACAGCTGAGTATGTTGGAGCTTTTGCCCATCCAGTCGAGAAGGATGAGGACTGTCACGGCCCTTCTTTTACTCAGTGGGAGAGAAGTTTGCCGTGAGAGCAAAGACAGGAGAGGGAAGAGTCAAAGATGTTTGTTAGCTGCCTGCTTGCAGGGGTCAGTGTGCAAAACTGTGTTCTTCTACAAGGAAAGGGCCACCTGAAAGAAAATGGTGCTTCTTCTGAAGGTGCTGTCCTGCAGCTGCCTGTCCCAGGGGAATGGATATGGATGTGGAGTCAGAGGGGAGATGGCCTGAAGAGTCTTTAACAGCATCTAGGAACAAAACGCGCTCTCTGCCCACAACATTGCACCTGTTTGTACTGCAGAAGAAAGTACTGTTTACTTTACTGATGGCATTTTGTATCCTCCAGCTACCAGGAGAAATGCTTGCCCCTGTCCATCCTCCCTGCTCTTCCCTCATCCCTCTCATTTTGCGTCCTCTTCTGTACAATGTGATCTCTCAGCTCCTTCCCTCTGCTTTTCATTTTGGTGCTGGAGACTCTCCCTCTCTAAGCTAGATCTTGTTTTCTGGATTTATCACCCCATTTTTCTGTAGAAGCCAGTGCTCTTGCTTTTGTATCAGCTCACAATTCTGCTCATCACACTGCTCAGATAAAAGAAACCCACAATAAGAAGTTATTGCTAAGTCATGAACCACATGGGGTTTTAGTTTCCCTTCTGCATGTGGTAACGATCTTTGACAATTCTTAAGCAGATCTCAAATATATATATAGGCTTTTTTTCCCTCATCTCCTTGTATCCAGAGGGCTTGCTTCAAGAACACCCTGAAATTTGACCTGGAGACAATGAGGAAAGCTGCCCCTGAGACAACCACCCCTGAGACAACCATCTTGATCCACAGAATCCGTGCCAGCCAGTGGCCGATTTGTAAAGTCCCATGGCAACAGGCAGTACACAGAGTCATCTACAGTCTGCTTACTATTTTATATGTCTACTTAGGAAACATCCTAAAGGATAACAAATACCTGCTTCTGCCCACTGGAGATAACGGGACCACATGGTCAGATGAGTTCTGGTCTAGCATATGTTCCTAGGGCCTGGTTGTTAAAGGAGACACTTCTGCCATGCCCTGTTCTGTTACTGCTGTTTCTTCCATTCTTTCCAAATAATCTGATCTTGTTTTTGCAGCTGAAACAACATTTTTTCTGGGGAACTGTCCCCTGCCTTGCCCCAACATCATTTATCATGAATGACCAAGGCGCTTTCTTTTGAGCCATGTGGGCAAGTACCTGTTGGGACCAAAGCAGAGTTTTGTTTCTTATGTTGCTCAGCATCCTATCAGATCCACATGTGGCTTTGATCAGCTCTGCTGTATGGGTGTGACAGAGCCTGCTCTACATTCCTGGAAGTGTGTTAATACACCAGCTTGGCCGTTCTGCCTCACACTCACCTGCATGTGGCTGTGCAGGAGCTGAGAGGGTGACAACTGCAGGCTGCATTACTGTCATTTATACTGCAGAGACCCTGGTTCAGCCTCTGCTTGTCTGGCTGTATCACACATAAATCTTCCCTAGTTGCAAGAGACTTCCCCTGGGTCACAAAGCTTTGGAGCACTTGTAGCTTGCATTCTTCGCTTCCTTTCTCAGGCTAGTATATTGCAGCTACAGCTGGATGAACAGGTAAAGCACTGATTTCCTTGAGGTGACTGAAGAGCCAAAATGAAGGGACCAGTCACATTACCTCGAGCATCTCCCTGCTTTGTGCCAGTTTGGAATCTTGGAAAGCAACAAAAGATGCTGTTCCATGTTCTTAATGCTTTAGAGATGATCTGAGAGAGAAATCCCTTTTGAAATCCAATCCTGGCTTAAATGTCATTCCCAAGAACAATCACCTTCTGTGACTGTCACAGTTGAACTGGGGGATTGAGAGCAAGGGTGTCTGTGGTGGACACCAGCCTAGGGATTAATGCCTGAAACACCTGTTTGAATTTGCTCCTGCATGTCAGCATCATTCTGAGCTGACTGCTAAAACAACAGAGCACATGATTTTCTTGTTTACCACAAATAATATTAAAGAGGCCAAATGCTGATCATCTCTGGTCTCAGAGCACCTTCAAGTCTCCAGCCCCATGCATCTCCTTGCCACCAGGAAGCAGAGTCTGCAGACAGTGACTGCTGGCCCTGTACCTGCCCTGGATGTTTGTAATCCCTTCTTGTATCCCTGGTACTTTACACTGAAATTTCTGACCAAATGCATTCCTAGCTGCCTGCTAAACTGGAAGGAAAGCTTCAGTTTGTTATGAGAATTGCTTGTCCGCAACTGCCACTAGCAAAAACCTGTCAGCTCTCCTCTCCCCTCCACTGTCCTATTTTCCAGTTGTGCATACCCATGCACGTAGCCCACCTCCCAAGCATCCTCGAAGAGCGGACAGTCAGTCCTAGCAGCAAGTGTGTTCTTGAGCAGGACTTCAGAGCTCAGAGCCGAGTACAGGACCCTGCAAGTAAAATGTCTTAAAAAGAGGGAGCACTGCAGAAACCTGCTTGCCACTTAGCTTCACCAGAAAGTCCATGAACACCCGGGCACTGCTGTAAATAGAGTTCTTAGAGGAATATGAAAAACGCCCCATGCTAGTGCAAATAGCTATTCTCTGACCTTTCCCTTGTGGTCGCACTTTGTACATTAGTTGGAAATTTGGTCATGTGCTGTATGTTTATAGAAAGTTGACATTTTTTTATACTAAAACCACAGTGAGTACCGTGCTAGTTAAAAAAAAAATAATAAAAAAAAAGGGGGTGGGAAGGGCAAAATGTAGAAATTTGCCTATCGTGTGTTTTCAAAATACATTCCAGAATCTTTGGGGTGGGATGGGTTTGATTTGAGGATTTTTTTGGTTTCTTTGTTTTGTTTTAAGGTACATTCATGTATGAAAGTCAAAGTATTTTTTGTTTTGTTTTGTTTTATGGATTGCCAACCTCAGTTCTGCTGAAAGAAACAAACTCAGGGGGTAGGGTGGGACAGAACAGAGGGAGGTGCCGTGAAGGCGAAACAAAACCGAGCATGGAAGAGCAGTAATCGACAACAGGCAAGCAAGCGATGGACAGCGGGACCCTGAAGAATGTGCGGCCGTGGTCGCTCGAAGCAGACCAAACAGGGACTGAGCAGACACTCACCCACTGGTGACTCTGAGGGTGCCTAGGGACCCAAAACCAGTTACGCACCTCGCACAAAGAAGCCACCAAGCGATGTGATGCACTCCAGAGCCGTTCTCTCAGGTCGACATTTCTTCGTGCCTGCAGATGAGAACTGACAGCCTTGGGGGAATGCAGAACCGCCAAGTGGGTTTCTTGTACCTCCCCGCACCCCTCCTTCACCTCTCAACACCATCCTGAGACCACAGAATGGACATTTCCTCACTGTGTCCAGTAGCTCAGCAGATTGGCTCCTGTTGCTCAGAGACTTTGTGTATTTAATGCTTCTAACCCGTCATCCCTAACACCTCCATATACCCACCTGGGGAATATCTACATAGCACTATAGGACATTCCTTATTCCTAGTAACTGCGAATATGTTGCTTCTGTGTTTGACTCATAGCCATTTTGCTCCATGTGTAAGCCTGCGTGTGAGTATGTGTGCGTGTGTGCCTGCGTGCGTGCGTGTGTATATATATAATCGCACCATAATTTATTCAGCTATATGGAGTAGTATAGTAGAAAGAGAAACTGGTATTTGCTTTAACTACCTGCTGCCTGTAGGTGTCTCTCTGTAACTCAGGCATAACTGTTATACATTAAAAAAAAAAAAAAAAAATTAAAAGTGTCTTTAGGTGGCTTGTTTGCTTAACTCATTCTGCAGCATGCCAGGAACAAGGAGAAAAGGTGGTAAATCACAAATAATTACCCACACACAAATTACAGATCTTTTTGCTAAAAAAAAGCAAAATTATGGGCTTTGTTCCTTAATGAAAATGCAGAAAAACGACACAAATAAATGAAATATTTAATTTCACTGTGACTTTTCACAGGGGAAGGACAATTACCTGGCCTGTTCTAAATACAACCATTTCTTTATGCATTCATTTTCAGCAACTGATTGCAGGGGCAGAGGCAGGCAGGCAGTGTGGGCTGGGTTGGGACCAGGCTGCCACATTAACTCCAGCTCTGCAGGCACCTGGCTTTCGTTAGAGGGCAAAGCACAGCATCAACAAGCGGAAAAATATTTTGAAACTCTATGGAGCAATACATGGCTTGGGGCTTCAGCAATTGGTAATAAAGCATTTCGCCTTTAAACAAAGCACTGAATTCAAAAGCAATTTCCATCTGAAGATGTTTTGGCTCTCTGTAAAATAAGTTGATCCTCATCCAAGTGGTGCTGGACCAATATGTGCACAGAGAAACCAGGGTAATTAGGTGCTGACTTTTTTTTTTTTTTTTTCTGGTTGCTTTTCAGCAGAGGGATCAATCCACAAAGGGGCAGTGGGAGCTGACTGCCTTCCCCAGCCCAGCTGAGATCAGTGTTAGATAACATACTAAACGTGTGATGGGATGCTGCTCATGCATTTGTCTCTTGTGAGCAAAAGAGGCAGCAATCTGCCTGGCTGGAGTCTTGCATCAGCACAAGACGAATCAGTGGAGGCACAGGGGCTGTTGTGTTTGCAAACACTGCCAGCAGCACCATCCTTCACCTTGTGCACACCGCCATATGCAGCAAGCTTCAGAGTCAGTTGCTGAGATCCTGTCTTAAAAATATCCTGCTCCCCTTGGTGCTGTCTTTGAGGAAACACTGAGCCCAGAGCCCTGGATTTGGGCAGAAATCTTCACTGAAGTTGTGCGGTGTTCTCTGCCTTCCCAGGGGACTCCAAAGCTGTTCTTAGCACACAGCAAAGCTCCCTCCAGGTTGGGTGGGCTTCAAACCCTGGCCACTGCCTTCCTTCCCATCAAACATGCAAGGGAACACACCAGCCTGGGGCCAGCCAACCCAGGAGGTGGCTTTGTGGTGGGCTTGGTTTGCAGCAGGGCAGTGGGCTGGGGGCTGTGGTGGGCTCTACCAAGCTCTGGGAGCACGAATGGAGAAAAAACTCACACATGATGGCAAAGGTGCTGGGATGTCAGAAAAGCTCTTTTTTGTGTGTGATGACATGAGAAACAAAAAGGCCACCTTTGGGAAAGAACCATACTAAATTTTAACAGCCGGAGCAGGGATGCTAGCACCAGCTTCTTAGCTGCATCTGAGGGGAACTATATCCCAGGTGTGCTAATTTTATCCACACCAGAACACCCTTTCCACCCTAGATGCACTCTCACTGCTGCAGTTCACCCAGCAGCCAGCTCATTTTGGCAGTGGCTCAGCGGGCTGCACGGTGTTCACACAGGGATTTATATGGGCAGTGCGAAGAGCAGGTGACTGTCATTTCCTAGGAGCCCTAAAACGACATCATATCTAGCCACATCCCTTTTCTAAAATCTGCACTGAGCTGCCACTGGAAGGTAACAGCTTTGTGCCTCCCCACCAGCCCTCCCAGAAGCAGCTTCACTCCAGCACTGGTCACGTCCAGGCGCTGTTGCCGCCGGCCCTGCAGTTGCAAGCGTTTCAACACTGCCCTCAACTGTTCCCTGAGCTCCTTGTCCTCTCTCCTAACGACTCAAACCTTATCTGAGGAACACAGGATATTTCCCAGGCCTTGCCAGAGCCTATCTATTGCCCTCTGAAAGACATCAAGGGTGCAAGCTGGCCCACGAGGGAGCTGCTCTAGGCCGATAGAGCTCCAGCTACAAGTATCACCAGTCAATTATGGCTCTAAGCTGTCATCAACTTTAATCTGCTGATAAGCCGGTGATAAATCAAATTCAAGTCAATTTGACACCAGCTGTTAACTTTTGCAAGCGCACTGCATCCTGCAGGCTGGGGACGGGCAAGTGCGAGGCGCCCAGGGGTCACCGTGTCATGTCTGCGTGGAGTCTGACCTTGGGACACCCGGGCACGTATGTGCTGCATGGACATTCCCCTGGACCGCTGCAGTCACACCTCTGCTGCTGGGGAAGGCACAGGAGGACATGGCTGCAGGTGAGCCCAGACACAGAGCACCTCTACCTGTCAGTGCTACGTGATTTTGGAGGGTGGGAGGGCTTGGCAGGGTAATTAGAACTTTTCTTTTGAATTACTCAAAAAAAAAAAAAAAGTTCAAAGTATTTACATCATCTTCACATTTTCACAAATATTTTTCCAAGAAGAAATAAGAGGAAAAGATAAAAATACTTTTAATATTGAGATTGCTTCCACTTTTCCATTTAGTCCTCATTTAAAAAAAATATGCAAGAAAAGAAAAAAGAAAAGAAAAGAAAAGAAAAGAAAAGAAAAGAAAAGAAAAGAAAAGAAAAGAAAAGAAAAGAAAAGAAAAGAAAAGAAAAGAAAAGAAAAGAACAACATGGAAAGGAAACAAAATATTTTTGCCTTTCTAACCTGGAATTTAAAACTTTTTTAAGCTAAAACTAAATAAACTTTTTTTTTTTCTTAATTTCTCTGTATTAAAAACTGAATAATTAAAAATAATTTGTAAAACATCCTTTTTAGACAAACAAAATGTTTCAGAAAAGGTTGTTTTAACCAGCTTTTTTTTCAACTCCTCTTTTCCATTGTGTTACCTTTCCCAGCCCTGCTGTAAAGTAATCATTTCAAATGCTGTTTTACAAACACAGACGAAGGTTAAGTGACTTACACGAGATCATTGTTTTAAGTGTCTGAATCTTGTTCGTGTCTCAGCTGACCACTCACCAAATCTCAGCTGCAGTGTTGTAAAGATTAGAGATAAGCGAGGCAGAAAGCCCAGCTGTGCAGGGTGTGAATGCTGTGAGAGTTTGGGGTGTTTTTATAGTATTCTGCCTGTTGTTTTGCATTTAAGGTGAAAATGCACACAGAAGTATGACCCAGGGACCATAAAAGTGTGCAAGTGCAGCCCAACTTAGGACCATCCCTGCGCACACGTAGGGAAGGTGTGTCCACACACCTCACTGCCTGTCTCCCTCGCCTAACATCAGTCCCTACTCTTTAAAGCACATCACTGAGATCTTTAAAACTTGCTCATGATTTTAGCTCAGTTCCAAAAGTTGGCATCATGGGCTTGATTTCTGGGGGAAGCGCAGAATATCCATCCTGTGCAAATGCCCACTCAGTTGTTTCTGGCAGGGACTCCAATCACGAGAAAATACCAAACACCACCACAGTACTGCAGTGGATCTCATTCAGAGGTCTTGTGTAGAGCAGATGCAACCTGTTGGAGAGCAGGATGGGGATGGTGAGTGCATCGACACCTCTTTGGGAGAACAATTCCTCCATGTGATCTCTCTTACACCTGCTTCCCACCAGCTCCCTCACTTTTCACAAGCGAGCCTCCTGCCCCGCAACACCCTGAGTTCAGCCTGGATTTCACCTACAGCTCTCTCTGCTATTTCCCCTCGCTAAATCTCTCTGATGAACCGGGGAGATTACAAATGAAGCTGAAAAAGGCATAATTGCAGAAATCCCGAGTCGCCCACGCAATGCACACCTGACAGTGTGTCCTGCTAGGAATTGCTGTGCACTTCAGTCACCCCCGCTCCTGCAGGGCTGTTTGCCTGTCTCTGGGATCAGTCCCCACGCACAACCCATGTTTAGAGCTGTTGTTACTTGTCCTGGTGCTTAGAGCTACTGCCAGACAGTGACCGTGCCATCAAATCTGGCTCAGCAGCCTTTAGCTCTGCAGCATTTTATGAGCAATTTCTTTTCAGAATAGGTGTAGAGAAGTTTATTATAATGGGCTGTGGACCTGCATAAAATCAGGGTATTCTGAGCAGGGAGAGGTGTATGAAAGGGAATTAAATGACTGAAAAAGGATTTCCTTGTGAGGCCCATTTCTTTCTTTTTTAAGGATTAATATAATTAATATCCTGTCCCGGGCGGGCCACAGTCTCACCAGGCACAAACCAGCCCAGAATTTTAACTGGTGTTGCTGATTTACACTAGCCCGCAAGCTCATCCTGCATTCCTGCAGCGAGCAGCACTAAGTCCTCCTAATGCTATGCATTCCTGGGCCTGTATTCCCATCATTTCCTACCCAAGCTGATTTTCCTGTCATTTTCCCAGGAGTGCTGGGTGCTGAGGTGGGCTGCACCCAGGCCCAGCCCTGCTGTTCCCAGGGGAGCATGAGCTGATTTATCACATCCTTTTCCGTCTCTTGCCCCCTACTCCCCAGCAATACACAACCTTGAGGTGCTCTCTCAGAAATAAATAAAGAATGTGGAATCTTTCTGCATGTTCCTCACCCTATTCTACACAGAATTGTCTTTTGTGTATACCCAGGCTAATTATTATTAATAGCAGATATGGGCTTGTTTCAACTGGGAAAAAAAAAAGGGGGGGGGGGGTAGGGGGGAAGGGGAGGGAGGATGAGAATGGGAGGGAAGAGGTGGAAAAAAGAGAAAAAGAAAGAGAAGAAACCCACAAGAAACTGTTCACATTTCCTGAGACGTCGACAAAGCTTTTATGAATATAACTGGATTTGTAACAAGCATTGCAGCTGCATATAAGGCATTCAGACATGGAGACAATTTTACTAGATAATAGACTATCATGCAGGATACAATTTAAATTAAAAAATGCAATTTTCACCTTGAAATGAACAAATGATTACAATTTCTATACAAATTAAGGCATTCAGGCTCTCTTTCAGTAGTGGCATCAGTCCATGAAATATGACATAATTACCATGAAATACATTTTCAAATATTTTGATTTTTGTCCGCCGCTTTTAAAAAACATAGCCCCAGCTTCTGTGTGCATGTGCGTGCGTGTGTGTGTATACGCGTGGGGGGAGAGCAGCTCACATTATCCCACCTTCTGGGGAAAAACACATTAAAAAGAAAAGAAAAACTATCCAAAGATTAAGCTTCCCCCCCCTCCTCCTCACTCCCCCTCCTCTTGACTTATGAGATAAAATTGAAAAAAAAATCAGACAGAAAGAAAAGGAACGCAAGCGAAAGGCTCTAAAGCCTCCAGATTTATCTAAATTACTACGCTTATCTGCAAAAATCACATCTGCTGGTTATCTACTGGCTCTGCAGATCTCCTGCCTCCCCCCCCCCCCCCCTTTCTCCCTTAAAATGATGTTTTTTTATTCCTCTCTTTTATTTTTTAATTATTTTTCCATTATGTTCTCTTTTGATAGCTAGAGATACAAGGTGAATTGGAGATATTATTCTCCATGCACATGCCCATGCAGGTCCTACTGACGGCAGGGAAGTTTGGCAAGGGATAGAAGGGTGGGTGAGAGGGGTCCTGACACTGCCCAGCTCACACTCTGCAAAGAAGCGGTGCCTGTTACTTGGGGTAAAATGCCACACTTGAAGACCTAAAGATGAGGTGCTTTGGTGGAGATTTAAGCAACCAACCCCCATGGGATGCAGTTTGCTGGGAGCTTCTTGCAACCTGTCACACCTGAACCAAGCTCTGCTGGTGGGTTCCAGGGAGTGTGGGGCTGGGGCCATGACTTCTGCAAATGCTGCCATCCCTTCATCCTCCAGCACGCCCAGTTTGCTGCCTAACCTGCAGTCTTATTTAGAATTTATTTAAATTAAAGGTCATTAGTGGGTTGGGAGAATGAACTGTGCCTCTTCTTACACTGAAAATTCATGAAGTTCTTTGGTGCTTTGGTAGCCCTACACTGGAGTGGTCCTTTTTAAACCCCTCATAAAATGGGTCACGGGAATATTTTACCAGGTGGGTGTGTGCTGGGATTAAATTGTTATCTGGAACACAATTCAATATTTTCAGATGGTGAATATAGAATACAAACTTTTTGGTCTGGAGCAGAGAAAGGGAGCAGAGTCCTTCAGAAATGACTTTGTGTCCCGTGACATACAGGCACCCGTCATTGCCGTGAGCCCAATGGTTCTGCACATTGGCCAGGGAGGAGTGAAAAGCCAATCCTGTGCTCAAAAATCCACCCCATCAGTTTTGCACAGATCAGCAGTGCCTTGAAATTAGCTCATGCAGCCTTTGCCGCAGCACACAACTGGTGGAGACACATTTTGTCTGACCTATTGTGGATATCGGCAGCAAACTGCCCAGGCAGGATGAGGCCAGGAGTTCTCCTCTTCCCTTCTCTGTTGTGCAGCCTGAATTTAAAATTTGGCTGAATTTAAAACCATTTGCATGGAGACTTGGTGTGGGGGAAATAATGTTTGGCTTCATGGTGGGCGTGACCAGCTCTTTAAATTAAAATGTTTGTGGCTTTTTGTGTGCGGTTGTGCAGCCGAAAATATTCTTGAGAAACCTTGAGTACAGAGGTGGTCCTGCCTCCTTAGTAGGACCAATTTCTATCCCTATGTCTCTCCAAAACTGTGTCCCTGCCTATAGCAGCCATACAGGGAATGGGAAGCTGGCTGTGGTGTTTCCAGTCTTTGTTGCTTAAAGGTGAGTTGACCTTTGTTCACGTTTCCAAGAACTTTACCCGCAAAAACATGACAGTGGAAGGTTTCTTAACAAAATAATCACACTCTGTGATCTGCGTTCAGCACATCTACAAGTCAGGAAGGGTAAGAAAAAAGCCACACCCATTGGTAAATTCAGATGAGCTCATGATAAAAAAAAAAATAATAATGTTGGAGACTTCAAAGGTGTTAATGCCCTTGGAGGGAAGCATCCCTGTGGCTGCTCACATCGCAGAACGTGTATTGGTGCTCTCTGAGACCACACAGACCCTTAATCCTCCGAGCAGGGTATTTCACCAAATTTAGGAAGACTTTAAAGCTGTTCTCAAGGTAATTATGGCATTCAGTGTTCTGAGTGTGCATAAATAAGGAAGATCTGGGGACTATTTATTGGGAAGTCTCAAAGTCCAGTTACCTGCAGCAGAAGCAGCCTGGCAGAGGATAAAGGGATTGCCAGGAAATGATGTCTTATCCCATTAAAAACAATTTCATTTTTTGTTAACATATTCTTTGAAATTTCCCTTCTTCCCTGAGAAAATCTAGCAGCACTTTATATTTACTAGCAAACATTTATTTCAGTTCAGAAAAGATAGATAAGCGGAAAAAAAAAAAATAAAAATGTGCCGATCATTGTTTTTTTAAGCAATCAATAACTTCATCTGAGAAATCATTGTTAATTTGGTAAGGACAAGTGCTTGTACAGCAGCTGAAGCCACTTGTTGTACTACCCAGCAGTGAAATACGGTGCTCCCACTGCACCAGGGCATCACCTGCAAGGGCTCCGTTGGGCAAAGCCCAGGGTCCCAGCAGCCCTGAGGCCTGGTGGCATTGAGGTCCCAGCAGACTGAGGGCTGGTGGCATTCAGGCTCAGCTTGAGGTCCCAAACAGACCAAATTTGCAGAGATAAAGACCCTCCCTCCCCACCTCCCTCCTCCCCCCAAACCGGAGGCAGTCCCCGATTTGAGTGAAGATGCTCTGGGTTTGGAGGCATCCAAGAGAACCATCCCTAAAACCACATTTCCCTCTTTGCCAAGCCCTGTGCCTGCAGAGGGAGCGTACCCACCTTCACGTAGCAGGGGAATGAAAAGTGCTCAGGAAGGCAAACCTCCCCAGCCTGTGCTCAGAAGCATGAGAATAGTTTACACGACTATTGTCACTTGCCTGTTAATCCAAAAGGAGCCAAGATGCATCTCTGCTGACAGACGTTCAGCTGCTCCCTGTGACTGGGATTTAGGAAAAGCAGGCTTGCATTCAGCTCCAGGTGTTGTCCATCTCTGTCACTCGAGGCTGCCATCGCCCACCTGGATTTTGCACACCCATCCTACATCTCAGCCTGACCTCTTCACAGAGGTCTCGGTTTTAAATCCTCCCAAGGTGTTTTCAGAGCCCAGTGTTGGATCTGGTACCCACCAAGTGACGCAGGTATCCAGAAAGCTGTCCCGGGGGAAAGGTCCGAGGCCTCAGCTGTGTTCTTGTCTTCCCATTTCAGGCACAACGAGCTCAGCCAGAGGCCCAGCCTCACCCTGCAGAGCCCGTGAGCTGTAACAACCCCAGGAGATGATGGGTTTCACTTCATTATTCATACAGAGCCCCTCAGCTACTGGGATTTGCTCTACAGGACCATGTCTGCCTTGGGAACTATATAATGCTATCTACAGCCATGTTCTTCTGAAACTTTCACCTTCAGTGAATAGGCTTAAGCTCACTCCCATTGTAGATCCACATCCTGTGGATCCATGTCTAACATCTTCTCAGCATCTGATCTCCAGGAGTTTCTCCAAACTGCGGGTTGTACGTTATTAGAGAGAGAGCCTTGCTCTAGAGCTTCAGTTGCCATCTAGCAGCAGTGGGAGGGAGTTCTAGGCATTGAGCAGGTCTGGTTTCAGATGGTGCTCCATGAGGTTTGGGCTTAATTTGTTCTCCTGTCGTGCTTCATGGGCATCTCTGTTGGATAAGAGAAGTTTTCATCCCTCGCAGCCACTTCTTGCTGTTACTGCTCAGCACCTCCTGCAGGAGGGCTTGGGAGCCAGCAGGTGGGCACAGAGAGCCAAATGCATGAGAGTTTTTATTATTATTATTATTAAAATTACAGAGCAATTAATTGTAATTAAGAAAGATAAAACTTCAGAAGGAGAAAGCACAGCTATCATGCTGACACTGTGCTGGCAGGAAAGAGCATCTGCATCTGCATCGCTGGTTCTGGAGAGATGACGTGAAGAAAAATGAGCCCCAGGAGGATGACGTTCCCTATGAGGCACACAACAGGCTGCTCTGGTCCATTGTCTGTTCCTGAAAGATCTACCTGATGTTGCCCCAAACACTCAAACTCATGGTCCAGCTTGAGCACACCTCCTTGTCCATGTTAAACAAAGGGAGCCCCATCCCTAGGGCAACCACTAGCAAGCCCAAAGCCACCCCCAAGAAAATCCTCACCTCTGAGACCAGAATTTACTTCATTTATTGGAAACCCTGTGCCTTTAAGGCTGGCCCCAGCTGCGTTTTCCACCGTACAGAAGAGGCTGAGAAATTAAGTTATGTGAGGCTCCTGCAGCTGAACCAGATGCGACTAAAACCAGCCTCTTTATGTATTCATGAGCTGTGTGGAAGAGAAATAAAAGGATTCATTACCACGCAAACTGTTACTAATGACATGTACCTGGTGCCGAGCACCTCTGGAAATCTAATGCGACACACTGGAGGAGAAAATGTATTCGCTTTTCAGAGGCCGGCACTGAATGGAAAATTTCCCCTCCTTGGCCCTTCCTCATTCTGCATTCACTAAAAGCAACATTTACAATTCTTCTGCCATTATGTCCTACCAGGGCCTCTGCGCTTTCTGTCATGACCTTGATATTAGCTGAAAATTGGAAATTCGCTGGCATAGCGGAGGTGGGGAGGGGTGTGAAAAAACTTGCTCTGCCTCCTGGTTTGCCATGCACTGAAGAAAGAAAAAGAAAAAGAAAGAAAGAAAGAAAGAAAGAAAGAAAGAAAGAAAGAAAGAAAGAAAGAAAGAAAGAAAGAAAGAAAGAAAGAAAGAAAGAAAGAAAGAAAGAAAGAAAGAAAGAAAGAAAGAAAGAAAGAAGGAAAGAAAGAGAAAGAAAGAAAGAAAGAAAGAAAGAAAGAAAGAAAGAAAGAAAGAAAGAAAGAAAGAAAGAAAGAAAGAAAGAAAGAAAGAAAGACACAACTGTTTTTAAGTAGCCAGCAGAAAAATGCAGAGGATGCAGAAGCAAGAAGGGAGGGGAGGCAGAGGGATGGACATGAGTGGATGGAGTGCCTTGGAGGCCTTGTCTCTGCAAAGGAGAGACAAAGGTCCCAGCAACTTCATGTTTTTTCTCGCATCTGGGTGTGGGGGGTAAATGCTCCCCAGATGGAAGGAGAAGAGACTTTGGGTTCTGTTCTTGCATCCCTTTACACTGATGCATCCCCAGCTCCTTCAGCCAGATCACTACCCCAGAGCTGGCCCCATAGTTTTCACCCAAATGAAGTAAATGACCGCTGGTGGAGACAGCAGGGAGGGAGCAGCAAAACGTGCTTCCCTCTTGTTCAACCCCAGCTGCTGAGTTCAAATCAACATCTCAGTCAAGCTCAGGTTGTTGCTGACACTCACGTGTCTCTATGCTCCCATTTTTCTCCTTTCTAAACTTTTGCAGCCACCCTACCTCCCTGCCAGCATCCCCATCACTTGTCAGCTTGCTTCCCGTCCACTTTGTCGGCCCCCACATCCTTGCTTACTGAGGGGTGCTTGTGTTAGTTGGAGAGCCTTCTAATTTAATCAAGGTTAGAGATGCAGTTCTTGCTTGCCCATTTTGCTGGCCCCCCTGTCTGATTAATTCGTAGGACTCCAGCTGTGCTGTTCTGTTTTTGCTTGTCGCGTTTCTGCTGCATCACACTCCATCTTAGATGGCCTGGTTTGTGACTTCCTTCAGCTCTGGGAGCCTTCCTGAAATGAAGTTTGTGGAAATAAAGGAGGACAGGGGTCCCCAAGGTCTCTCAGTTAGGAGTAAACTTGCCCAAAGGTCGTGCTGTCTCCATGGGAGCGGCATCCTCTCTTCTCTGTGTCAGGGAGCTCGTTCCCAAACTGGCTCCAAACTGGGCAACCAGTCATTCCCAAATGTGGGCAACCAAGAATCAGTGGGAGAAAGCCACAGCTGACCAGGCTCTTTCTGCCCACCATCCTGTGTGGTGTCATCAAGAAATGTCCCCCACCCCATCCAAGGCTCTCGCAGCCCAAAGCTGTTCTGGGAACAGAACTGTTTGCTCTGACACTGCAAGCCATGAGCGCAGCCTGAGCTCTGCCCACAGATCAGCAATTGCCCTTTTCTAACCTGGACTCTGGCTGTCTGCAAGGGGAAAGGACCCCCACTGAAGGCCCCACTGGGCAGAACATCCCTCCCACCCAGTGGCAGGGCAATGGGAGAAGTGGAGCAGACACAGCATGAGCTGCTCGTGGGCTTTGCTTTTCTGTGCCATCCCGGTATCTGCTCATCCTACCCGCGGGGCCATCCCCAGCATCAGACAGACAAATGGACAAGGCAAGGGGAGAGAACAGGGAATGCGTGCAAGAGGTTAATAAATAAATTTGTGTCAGGGCAGATGAGGGAGCTGGTGAGAGCATCACAGCACCAGTCCCTGCAGCACAACACAGCTGCTAAAAGCTGCCTCCGATTGCAACAGCAGCCTGGAGAAGGGGAAATCAGCCCTGCCCTTGGGAGCGCTGCCAGAGGTGAGAGGCAGGGCAGTTTGGGCAGTCTGGAAGCACTGGCATACTGCCTTTGGGAGAAAGGGCACCAGAGCTCATCTTCCCCAAACCCTCACAACTCATCTAACTGCACCGAGGAGGAGGCAGAACTGAAACCAGCTTTGCTGCAGCATCTGTGGGCCTCTTGCGCATGAGGTTTTGGCCAAACTTCAAGTGGTTTTGGTTTGAGTGATGGTTGGCAAATGGGAACGGAGGCTAGCACTGGGATCTCTGAGCTCAGGCTTTGTCTCAAAGGTTGGATTTCCCGGTCTGGGAATTTTCCTGCCCGTTTCTGTCCCCACCACCAAATTTATTGATCGTGATGGGTCGCAGCACTGGGCTAATGGCTCTCAGCTGTGGCTGAACCTGCATCAAAAATCACGCTCCGTATGGTTGTCAATCTGACCTCGAATCAACGCCACAGGACTGAGCTTTCACATCTGTGCATCTTTCCCATCATTGAAACACGATGAGTGGGGGAGTTGTGACAAATTGCTGACCCAAATCATCTGTAGGAGGCAGCCAAGATGCGCACCCAAAGCTGCTGCCAGCAGCCTCTGCTAGGGACCAGGAGGGACCTGGAGGGATTCGACCAGCCCTGTCCTCCTGTAGAACAAACAAGGAGAAAAGCAGAGGAAGCCAATGTGCATTAATAGTAAAACTTGTTGTTAAGACTAGTATTTCCTTCCCACACAAACCACTGGAGGTGTATCCTCTGTCTAACCACCCGCACTGGTGGCATGCCCTTTTCTTGATGCTACTTTACCCTGGGCAGGGATTTATGCTGTCTCCACACTAAGACACCTCGTGCTGCAGCTTTCTGTGGTGCAGAATGGGTGGGAAACACTACCACTGTGAGTCATCAGCATTTTGCAGAAGTACAAATGCACAAAGCTGTAGGATCCAGCTTGAAAACAGCAGCCCTGCTTGTCCCTCAGCTCCTTGCTGAAAAACAGAAGGTAGCTTTGCACTCGTCTGAGCACCACAAACTCATGCTGCAACCACAGAAATCATCATCTGTGATGTGTTTTGGGGGTTCTTGTTGGTAAAACAGGCATACGCTCACTGAAACAGTGGTCCTGGGTTGTGGAAGGTTCCTGTTCAGCAAACCCCAGGCCGTGCTCTGTGGTACTGGGAAGCTATGAAACCTCTTTGCACCTCATTTCCTCGTCTAGAGACCAGGGATAAGGAGCAATTTCATCCATCGTGGGAGAACAGCAAAATGCAAGGCGTTGATGGGCTTAATCAGCTGGGAGGTCTCAGAGGTTCGTGGATGTGGGCTCTTTGCCTGGGGGCTGCTGAGGAGGATCCTGAGGAAGATTTGCCCTGTGGCAGTCACAGCCACATGGAAAAGGAGAGCGTGATTTTAAGGAATATCTTGGAATGGTTGGAATTGCGGTCTCAGAAAATAACGGGGTGGTGAAGGAATAGGTTAATATTTGGGGGGAAGGCAGGTGAGGGGTGTGTACAGCACTGAGACCCTTCATAAGGTATGGGATGCCTGATCCAGCCCCTAATGAGGGAGGAAGAACGCTTAATTTCAAAACAAGAGCTGTGTAGTTTCGGGTGAGAAAAGAGGAGGGAAAGAGAAGGGGAGAGGGATGGGGAAGGGCAGCAGCAGCGCTGGCCACTCGAATTTCAGGGCTCTCAGGGAAAAGCCAAGCCCTGAGCTATTTTCCCAGGCTGTGAGAAAGCGTTGCAGCTGGCTTCACCCACCCAGGGCAGGAGGCAGGGTCTGAAGTGGTGCCAGAGCCTTAGTGGGGAGGTTATGGCCGGGTCCTCCCTGGCTGGAGCAGAAAGATGAGACCTTTCCCATACACAGCTGCTGGCCACATTGCCCAGTGCAGGGTTGAAACGCCGTCAGGAGCCTGTGACAAGTTATCGGCTGCGGTTAAAAGGAGATGACAAGTGGGGGAGGCAGCAAATGCAGGTGTTGGTGAGGAATTATCACCTTCCCCGCAGCCTGGGCTGCAGTAAATCAGCACCACAAAGATACTGCCCCATGTACAAGGATGCTCAGGGAGCTCTGGGCTTCAGGAGCAGGTCTCTGAGCTGCTGGCATAGATCAATCTTAATTGGGATCCAGGGATTCGGTGGGCACTGATGTCCTCTGAGGAGCTCAACACACACTGATGGGACTGGAGCTGTGCAAACAGGCCAGCAGTTCCCAATTTAGTAGACAAAGTAGAAGAAAAGACAACTATTTTGCCTCCTCCCTTCTTTTCTCCTTTCATATTCAGTCCCTAACAGGGAACATGAAATCCTCCAAGGGCTAAACATCCAACAGCACACAGTGGCTGAGCCAGGAGCAGGGGGCAGACCCCTTCTTGCTGCCATTCTGGGACATCTGGGGGCAATCTCACTGATTCCCACCACCACCCTCACCTCTCCAGGCTGCAGAGCCATGGCCATGCAAGTCCCCAGCAAGGCTGCACAGTCCTGGAGCCAGTTTCTTGACAAACCCTGGTTTAATCAGCTGGTTCCTATTTTTGATAGCGTAGAAAGAGCTTTCATCTCATCTCCTCGATTTCTTCATCAGCAAATTTCTTCATTTATAATGCAGCATTTGCCAGCAAGTCCTGTTTGTGAATGCAGAGACCTCACACCTCAGAGCATCGCAGCTCTGCCCTGTGAGCGACTAATTTGATGTAGCTAATCACTGCACTCCCTGCTTGTCCCAAAGAGACCAGCAAAGCCCAGATGGACCTGGTGTGTGATGGACATGGTGGGTGATGGATGTGGTCAGTCATAATTGTGGTGGACCACGGATGTGGAGCCGTGTGGGCACCTGACATCACAGCAGCTGCCCTGGCTCCTTCCCAAAGCATGTAAATAGTGGAAGAGCTGAACATGTGCAGCTCCTCTGCATTTCCATAGGCACTGCCAAGGGTCACTTGGGTCCCATGAATCAAGCAGCCTTGCTGTTTTCTGGCTGGTGCTGCTTGAAAGCACGCTCTGGTCTTCAGGCTCCACTTCTGCTCCCTGTAGCTGCTTGGTGCTACACGACAGCGAACACCTGGTGCAGAAAAGACGGTAGAATTTCAGGAGGCACCCAGCGTGTAGTGGTCCCAAAACATTCACAGGGATCCAAACACATCCTCCACTTGCATGCATCCCTCTGTCCTTTCTATTTTTCATTTGCAAGCTTCAGAGAGCAGATTTCATAGAATTATTCGGGTTAGAGAAGACCTCTACGATCATCTAGTCCAACCTTTCATTTCCACTCAGCCTGGCTGGCTGGGCTGCAAGTGCTTCCCAAGTTCTCAGCCCAGTTCCTTGTCACCCCGCTTTGTTCCTGAACAAGCACAACTGAAGCCACTGGAGCAATTCCCAGAGAACAGCATCACACTGGGAGCAGGCTTCTGGGGGTGGTGGTGGTGGGGTGCACAGAGGCTGGCACCCCAGGGTAAACTTTGTGGAGCCAATGCTACCCTGCCTGAGCACTGCTTTGGTTTTAGCTTATTAGTAATGACATATTGCTGATAGAAAGCTGACAAAGAACTGTGTTTCCAAAGACTTGCCTAAAGGATGCTTGTGTTGTAGAGGGATGGAGGGCAGAAAGGAACCACGAGTAGCAAAACTTCACCTGCCTCTCTCCCTGTGTGCATGCCGCAGAATAGTGCCTGTGTGCATCTGAGCAGCAGCATGAGGAGGGGAGCACATGCAGACCTGGCTGTGTTTTGTGCAGCCTTGTTTTTAGCAAGTCTGGGCTGTAAATAGTACGGGAAGGCACAGCCGTGTTTCTTCGCATGTCACCTGCTTGTGCAGCACTGACTGAACAATGCTTGTGCTATACCTGACCCACACCAGAAGCTGAGGATGAAGAGGAGAAAGCCAAAAACCTGGGGCTACTGCAGAGCTGCTCCAAGCACCCATTGAAAGGGTTTAAAGCCACAGCTATGATTTTCCTCCAAGCAAAGCTGGTGCTGCTGCGCTGAGCTTGGGTTTCACGAGCAGCCCTGACTGTAAAACACGATCATGTCCCTGCACTGATTGATGGCTCCGGAGAAAACCCTGAGCAGACAGATCTGGGGGGGGCGGGGCACGTTTGCAAGGACTTTGTGACTGACATCCCATCCCCTTGCTGCAAGTGGGAACCGTCCGCAGCTATACCACTGTCACCCAGCTGCATCTGGAGGACCAGAGCACAGCGGGGCTTCAGCTGCTGGCTGGACGTGAGGCTGCTAGTGCCACTCTGTGGGTGCCAGCCTCTCGTCTCAGGGTCACCACAAAACCCTGGGACACAGCAGTCCCACAGCGGAGGTGACCTCAGGTGTAGGAACAGCAAAGACACGGGGAATCTGCGTGCCCTGCATGATACCGTGTCTCCAGCTCAGGCTCACTTGCAACCCTCCTTCCACATATTTTTGTTCCCAGCTCTGAAGCACCAGCAGCAGAGCAAGGGAGGTGACAAAACAGAGCAGCACTGCAACACGGGGCCGTTGTGCAAGCGGCGGGCGAATGTTCCCACTCTGCTAGCAGAGGGTTAAGAGCAGTGTGGGCGTCCCTGGCCCCCCTCCCCTGGAAACCCTTGGAGAAGGAGCCCTTTGCCAAGGCAGTGCTTTCATAGCTGGCCGGTGATGTCAGGCCGCTGGGGCAGGCGCAGCTGTCTGCAGACATCCCCCGGATTAGGGCACGGCGCGTGGGGACGGGGGGGACGCATTCTTCGGGGCCAGGCGTCACTTTGGCGGCTAGAGCTGAGGGCTGGGGAGCCCCATGGCCTGTTTGCTGATTGCAGTGAGTTAGCAGAGGGGTCTGGGGGGCTGTTGTTTCCCCAGCTCCCTCCTGCTGCCTCAGCATCTCCGATCTGCCAAACGGGTCAGCACATCTCCACACCCGCAGAGCAGGAGGGGATTACCTGCAGGAAGGGGGCTGAGAGGTGGCTGTGAATGAGGAGCTTGCCATAAATGCAGCATGGGGATTCAGTTCGCCACTGTCCCTGTAGGATTCCCTTTGGGCAATTCCCTAGTGAGATTCCAGCCTCCGGCAGCAGAGACCTCACCCAAGCGGCTGAGGACCAGCCTGCGGGGATGCTCAGGGACACTTTGTCCCAGCAGCTCTCTCTGGGAGCCCAGAACCCCAACCTCTCTGGTGCCTACACCCCCTCCCCAGTCCCTGCCATGCACTTTTGGATGGGCACAGGGCCATCACCCTTACTTCTTGGGCTGACGCAGCCACCCACCCACCCTCCCTGGCTCACCCCCACGCCTTCCGGGCATATTTTCTTTCTTCCCCCAACCATGCTCGTGCCACAGGCCCCATTTCAGGGCATTGCATATTTTCAGAGGCTGGCGAAAAATGATGATGATAATAATAATAATAAAGCAAACGAGAGCTGCCGGAAGGGTTGATCTTGCGTTGATTAAATGTTTTGGATGGCACCGGTAGACGATGCAGGGAGAATCGATTGTTGCCGGCAGTTTTGCCCGCCTGGCACTGCAAAGCAGGCACCGAAATGTCAGGTTTGTGATCTCCAATCGGCGATCACAATGTGGGGTGTAGAATCAAAAAAAAAAACACAAACACACGCACACAAAAAAAAAAAGGAGCAGGGAAAAAATATCTTAAATGAAAACAGCACCCAAGCAGGTCTGCCTCTGTGATAATATTAATAATTGGTGTGAGGGGGGGGGAAATCTGCAGGAGGAAGCTGCTGTTTGTAAGTAATTTTCTGGGTGCTGTGTACACGCAGATGCCTTATCGCTGAAGGATGAAAAACAGCAGCCGCGATGGCACCGCTGATACATTTTAAACACCCAAATGCTGGGATGTGGGGGGGGACAGGGGGGGATGTTTGGCACGCAGCACGAAGCGCGGTGCTGGCAGGGGATGCGTGGCTGGTGCTGAGCCCCCGGGAGTGGAGGGGACGGGAGGTCAGGGCAGGATCCGGGGGGAAAGCTCTGGGAGGCAGCTGGTGGGGAGAGGCCGGGAGGCTTGGCGGATGCCGAAGTTTCCTCTTAATCCCGAGCTGCCCCAGGCCAACTTTGCTGCGGTTTCCCGCTGCTGTCATACGCCTGGTTTATCCAAGCCAACCTCAAGGCCGTCAGAAGGCAGCGAGTAATTTATCTCCTGGGGGGCCTTCCCCGGGCTCTGCCGGCCTCCTTCACCTGTTCCTCTTCTCAAGCAGGCTGGCTCCAAAATAATTCAGGCTCCCAGACGAGCCTTCCCTGGGGTAAACTGGGGAATGCTGGGATGGGGATGAGCCTCGCCGAGGCTGCAGAGCTCTGGCTGATGTGCCCTGCGGGAGAGGCATTTGGGAGACTGGGGAGTGGTTGGCCTCAGATGACCCAGGATGGAGGCTGCTGTGCGGCCTGGGGCTCTGCCCCGTGGGTCCAAGTGGCTTGGTGGGCAGCGTGGCCACACGAAAGAGATGGGAAGTGAACTGCTGGCTTCGTTAGCTAACCAAAATCAAATGTAGCGCTGTCGTAGGGATTTTTTTTTTTTTTTTTGCCTCCTTTTCCCCAGCTGGAGCTCTTTGGTGGATGGCACAAGCAGGACCCTGGAGCAACAGGTGGGACCACGCTGATCCCCAACCTCCAGCACTCTGCCTCCATGTCCCTCTATGTGCTTTCCATGATTTTCCTCTGGCCCTGAAGGGTCACGTTATTCAGCTTCCCTGGGCCGGCCCAAGCAATGGGAATCCATACTTTATTTACTCTAGCTGGAGGCTGACATCCTGCTGTATTCTCATGACTCCAGGACCTGGGGCTTTAGCACAAAAATGCTAAATATTAGAAGACTCTCCATAACTTTGCAGGAGCTGGTAGCATTTTTGGAGGGGCTGGGGAGTACAACCACTAGCTGCAGCCTTTAAAAAGTGTGGTTTGTTTGTTGAACAGGGCCAACATTCAAATCCCATCCCCTTCTTGCTGTTTGGGGCTTCCATCTGTGCTGTGGGAAAGGAGCTGAAGTTGGGCTCTCTGCAGATTTTCTCTCCTCCTCTGATCTTTTCTCCTCTTCATCCCATGCCCCAAAGTGGAGGACTGAAGGCAGCTGATGCTGGGCTGTTACAACCTGTAGTGAGTTAAACGTTTCAAAAGAATTAGTAATGATAATAATAAAGTTACAATTAGCACTGCAATTCTCTTATTGTGGCCATGGTTCACCTCTCACTGTTTTCAGCTGCAGGCACATCCCTGCTTGGGGCACGGAAAGGAGCATGGGCCTTGCTGTGGGGCTCTCACTTGCAGCCTCTCCCACTCGCTCACTCCCCACAGCGGATGAACAGCTCAGTGCTGCCTCCTCTTCCCCTTCTGCCTTGCTTCAGCCTGTTGGGCATGAGATCTCCCACCAGAAAAAGGAAGAATGCAGCTGGGCTCCATCCAAGAAATACCATGCTCACTCTGGCCTCGCCTAACAAGGTCCCTAACGAGGTGCATTGAGCTGCCAAAGAGCTCCAGCCTGAGCTGCTAAGGGGAAGCAGATGGAGCTATGGGCTATCCTTGGGGGGTTTTTCCCATCCCTCTCTCCCTGAAGAAGGCAATGTGTTTTCCCTGTCCCTGCAGGCAGAGGAGCATCCCTGGGGGCTGCTAAGAAAGCTCAGGAACCACCAACACCACCCCCCCACCATCCCCGCTCCGGCCTCCCCAACACCTTACCAGCTTCAAAAAGCCAACTGTTTAAATAGCATTAGGGGTCTGATTTGAAGTGACAAAAGCCATGAAATTCAGAGTTAAGGCTAAAAATCCACTTGACACCCTGGCCTTAAGTCCTAAAAGGCGTGAGCCGAAAGCAGTGGCTTGGACGAGCACTCGGCACCTTCGCCATAACTCCCCAAATCGCCAGCTCCCCTGAGAGGGGGGCAGAGCCCTTAATGAGATTTAAACAAGCTGGGGGGGGGTTGGGGATGTTGTCAGGGGGTGGGGTGTATTTGGGGTGCTCACCCCAAATGCCTGGGGAATGGGGCAGGAGAGCTCACCCGCTCAGCAGGACCAGCAGGGAGCTGGGTCTTGCGCATCAACTGCGGGCAGTTTGGCACCAAGCACGCATCCTGCACCCAGAGGACATCCTGAGGGCATCTGCCCACCCTGCAGTAAGCAAGTTTTGCAAAACTCAAATCACTTGCCTTCAAGTCATGGGCATCCACAAGTGACAATGTTTTGTGGCATCACGGGTGACCCTGGGTGACCAAGGGTGACCCTGCCTATGCTGCCTTCCATCTCCTCCTCTTTTCAACACCCAGAGCACAGCTCAGTTCTCTGAAGCCTGGATAAGGGGTTGTGTTGCCCATGGCAAAGAATCACATCACCCTTCTTTTCCCCCAAACCCCTCAGTGCCTGAGTAGCACCTATGCAGAGCAGCACTCCTCATGCCTCCCAGCCTGGGGTTAGGCAGGAGGCAATTTGGGTGATGATGATGGTTTGCTTAGGTGTTGAACTCAATAGTCTCCCCATAGTTGATGTGCTGGGATGCCAGGAGGCACTGGATGAGCTCCTGGTTCCACATTTCTCAGCCCTTCTGTTTGGTCTGTCTATGGTGGGTCCCACCTGGCTGGTGGCCTCCTGGCCTGTGAACTTCTTGAACCCAGGGATGGAGACATTTGTTACAGCCACCCCAATGCTGGCCCAGTCCTGCTCTGGAAAAGGCTTAATTGCTCAAGAGGGTATTTTTCTTTTTTTATTTTTCCTTTTTTTTTTTAAGGAATAATTGATGCACACGAGAGCTGGTTGGCATTGGATGCAGCAGGGTGAAGGACAGACCTTGCAGCTGGGCACCAAAACTGAGCAGAGGTTCAACGCCCTGTTCAGATGCTGTGGCAGCAGTTTTGGGCAATGCCTCATTGTGCCTAATCTTGCCTACAACACTGCATGCACTTAAGGTACCAAATGCATGCTCTCTTCCTTTGGCAACAATTTGAAGAAATAATTCAAAAAAGGACACAAAAAGATCTTCATAATGTATTTTATTGCAATTTCCATCAGTTAAACCTGGATTTGCAGGTATTAACGCAACTTGTTCTTGACCTACAAGCCAAGTAACTTGCAGCAGCCATAAAAGGGTTAGCCACATTATCTGTAAATCGTGCTAATTGACTGGCCAGTAATTGGCAGTGTTACAAATGGATACATTTCTAAATCAGAAATGCCCCTGGAAGATGCAGGACTCGGTATCCAAGCTCCCTGTTACAGTTTGTACTGCAGGACTCATTCAGCAAGAGTTTGCTGATGGGAAAGAATAGCAAATTTAACAACTTAATGCTCAACTTCACAACTCAGCAGCTTGCAGAGCCTCAGGTACAGGGTCCTGGGCCAAGCACGACAACCTGGGAAACAGATTTTGCTTCTAATTACTGCAAACCTCCTCTTGCTGGCCTGGCCTCTCTTCCTAAATTCCTTCTGGGGGTTAAGGATGCTGCAGCCACCTAAGCAGCTTGTGCAGGAACATTAGTGGAACTTCTCTAAAATCCTTCTGCTTCCTTCCAGCCAACATCCAAGGATCAGAGCAGCTCTGGCCAGTGCCTTCTCAGTGAATAAAGGCACGTGGGCAATTCCTGAGCAGCTCTGAGCTCACAGCTGCCATCTCTTGGCAAAATGTGACTTCTGGAGGCTTAGCTTTTGCTTAGGACCAAGGAAAATACACAGCTCAGGGCTACCATTGCTTGGCACTATGGTTTAAACCAACCCAGGCTTCATAGCCCTCTTGGAAAGTCCTTGAATTCCTTGTTCCACTGTGCAAGGCTCCCTGATGGAGCAGCCGGGGTAAACGATGTCTTTTGGACAGGATGATTCTTCTCCAAGTGACCAGGTTGCGGCCAGCCTCTGAATATTGCTCCCTGTTCCAGCTCCAGCGCTCCCAGCCCATCAGACGGGCATGGCTGGATGAGAGGTCAAGTGGAGGGACAGAAGAATAAAGGAGAACTAGGATTCAGCGCTGCTGGGCAAGCCCAAAGCCCTCTGCAGAGGTGTGGTGCTATTATGCTTTGAGCTAAGTAATGGAAAAATCCTTACGTGTTGGAAAAAACATTATTCCTACCTTCTTAAAGCATGTAACAGAGAGAAAATCACTTCTCAAATGATGGTGCTTTGTGGAGCTACTGCAGACAACTTGCTCTTCTTGTTCCCAGGCTGGGGATCTCAGGTACCAGCAAAGCATCTCTGCTGTCGCAGTCACCCACAGCCTGCTTCTTCCAAGACTAAGAAATCATAGGGACCTTTTTTTTTTTTTGTGTAAGTTAACAATTTAATAATAGAATTAGTCTCTAAAAATAAAACCCTAGCTTGCTGTGCTGAAGATTGGCTGATTTAAGTGCTTTCAAGGCTGTGGCTGAGGAGCCACTGTGTGCGTCCAGCTTCAGTAGTAGAGGCACGGGTATGAGGAGAAGGCATCAGTGCATGTAGGCGTAGCGCCAGTCCCGCAGAGGCACGTGGGTTTCCTTGATGGCCTGGGGAGACGTCCAGCGCAGGATGTAGTGTGGACCACCAGGTTTGTCGTTGGTTCCTGTGCCAAGAGGAAAGAGGGACCACGAGGTGAAGGAGATGGACAGAGGGGATGTGTCCCATTGCACCATTAAATGTGTTTTATGGAGAGTTTTTTGGTCTCACCTGAGATGCGGGAGCCCCCGAAGGGCTGCTGAGCCACAACAGCGCCCGTTGACTTGTCGTTGATGTAGAAATTGCCAGCTGAGTTGCGCAAGTAGCTCCTGGCTTCCTCGATGATGCTCCTGAGGAGGGAGGGAGAGGACCATAAGCAGGAGGGGGTGGCAAAGGCACACTTGGAGGCCTCTGCCCTGCTCCAGTAGCTGTACTGGTGCCCAGTATTTGTGTTTCTTTGCACACGTGCTATTTGTAGACAAAAGAAGCTTGACACACGCTGCAAAGGGACCTGTGTGCTTAAAGCTCAATTAAATGACTGCAATTTCTCATTTCAACTTTGCATTTCTTTTCATGTTTTTCCTCAAGATTTGCTGTTATAAAATGAAGTTAATTAAGTCCAAGGATAGCCTGACTTAACGACCTTCTAAGTTAGTAATTCAATGCCTGCTCTTAGTTTCACTAGTATATGATTAATTCTTAGGTATTTATTGAAAAATCATGATCCCCATCTGCTTCATGGCAGCCTGGAACTTTCTCACAACAAAAAGTGTTAAATACAAACAAACAACAACAGCAACAAAAAACACCTTGGTTTTCATACTACCCAAAAAGCTTCTGCCTTTCCTCATAGCTTAGAGAAAGTATTTTATTTCAGGCTTCTTAGCTCCTCTCCTTAGGCCATCAAATAATTTTTTCTTTTCTTATTCTCTTCCTCTCTCAGAAAAAAAAAAAAATCCTCAAAACCAGCATCTAACCCAAAAAAACATCTCAGACTCGAAGCCCTGAGGGTCCAGGCTGGGAGAAGGACCCTCACCCCCCCCGGGATGTCCCCTTCCCTCCCGGCTCCGGGGCTGCGGGTGCTCACTTCTCCTGGGCGAAGACCGCCCCCGTGAGGCCATAGGGTGTCGTGGTGTCAATCAGCTCCAAGACATCCTTGTACTGCTTCTCTGGGTAGACGTACACGGTGAGGATGGGGCCAAAGATTTCCTGTAGAGCAAAAAAACAAATTAGCCAAGCACACAGCCCTCCTTGTACAACCCACAGCCTCCAAAAACGAGTGACAGATTAGCCAAAGCCATGAGAAAGATGGAAGAGGACCATCCCCGCATCTATCTATCCTACAAATCCAGTCAACTCACACCCCAAGACGCAGAGCCACGTCCCATGATTTTCCCACTCTCACCTCTTTCATGATGGGATCCTTTGGGTCTTTGCTCTCCACGATGCAGGGCTCAATGAAGTACCCGACGCTGTCATCGCAGCCGCCTCCAGCCAAGATGGTGAGGTTGGGAGACTTCTTGGCGTGCTCGATCCACTTCTTTATACGTGCAAAAGACTGAGGAAAGAGAAGAAAATGAACAGAGTGTGGAGCTGGGGGGTGAAAAGGAGTTTTGGGCAATGCTTTTTGGGGCTATGTTGCTCTTTGCTCGCTTCCAGTTCAGGAGGAAGGCTGCAAGCTGGAAATACAGCCCTGGACACTCTGAACCCTACGTCCGCGAGGGCTTCTCAACAAACAACCCACTTCTCAAGAGGGGTAGTGACATGCAATATTCCTGAGGGGAGCAAAAAGCACCCCGTGCCATAGTGCTGGAACTTCCTAGTCACGCTTTGCTGAAAGCAATAAAAAGCATCCAGCCAAACAATGAGCGGGAGCCTGGCGGTGTTACCTTTGAGCACGAGCAGGGGCAGGACGCATGAGCTCACCTTGTCATCAATCACTGCTGAGAAAAACGTCCCAAAGTCCTGGGCAGGCTGCAGGGGCAAAAGGAAGTAGACAATGCAAGTCCACGCTGTGCCAAAAAGCTAACTCTAAAATTGAAATTCCCAGAATAAAACTGCTCCAAAGCACACCTCCGCGTGAGGGAGCAAGCTCCCCCTTTTCAATTAGTCTGCGGTATTCAGTGACTTACACAGTCCTTCCTGCAGACACTGGCTACAAGTTAATTTCTAATCACTAAAAAAAAAAAGATGAAGGGGGAGGATGGAGGGGTGGTGGTGGGGAGAACCAGTGGATAAAAAGCTCAGTTCAATAGGAATTAGTAGCCAGTTACCGCAGTCTCTAATCCCATCAGCCACCCGCTGAGCTGCAAAGCCCTTCAGCAGCCCGGCAGCTCCACTCACGTCTCCCACTTTGATCTTCTTGGTCTCCTCCAGCAGCTTCTCTTTGATCTGGGGCCACAGCGAGTCCGGGGCGTAGAGGCGGGAGCACGCCGAGCATTTCTGGCCGCCGTACTCAAAGGCAGAGCGCAGGGTCCCGTTCACCACACTGGACACATCGGCTGAGCTGTGCACCAGGTGGAAGTTCTTCCCACCACACTCTGGTTTGGGAGGAAAAGGAGCAAGTGAGAAGTTGCCCTGCTGGAAAGCTCGAGCTATGTCCAGACCCCAGTGGGTGATGTCCCAGGGAGGCCAGCCCAGGTGCTTCAGCCCTCAGCACCCCAGCCCCTGCTCGGCCACACAGCCATTACCTCCAGCCAAGCGGGGGAAGTTGCGGTAGCAATCCAGGTTTTCAGCCACTTGCTTCCAGAGGCGCTTGAACGTCCTGGGAGAGAAAGGAGGAGGTGCTTAGCATGAGTGGGGAACTTGGAAAAGTTCCTGACCCTGCTGAAGACAACCCCAGCAAACCGCGAGGTCCATCCTCAAAAGAAGGGATGCTCTGCAAACAGAAGAGAGGCTAGGTCAGAAGGAGTCCCTAGATACCAAAGCTCTGGGCACTACACAAAAACCCTAGCACATTACAAATAAGCGCCACAGGGAAGACCAGACAGCATCCAGCAGAAGTTTCTGTCCTCCTCCTTTCGGCCCTTCTTTTTTGGTTCTCACTGTGACAAACCCCTTGGCTGCAAAACAATAAAAATGCTAATAAACCTCCAGCAGGAGGCACGGCCACTAATGCTAATTTATGAGCTTCCCCACCTTTACAGCACAATGCTCATCAGACCATGGCACTTGCAGGGCCCTGGGGCTTAATAGCCTCTAGGGGCAAGTTGCTAACCCAGCAGAGGGTTTGCAAATCAGCCAGGGATGAAGGCAGCATGTGCTCATAGCGCTGCACAGCTGGGTCTGGGTGCGGGCACGCTGGCAGGAGGAGGGAAGGATAAACCCCGCTGCCCTCCGGCATCACTCTGCCAAGTCACAGCATCCCTAGGAGACAGGTCGGTGTCTCCCTTGTTTAACTTGCAAGTTTATTCTCTGTGGCTTGGTTTTAGCCACAGGAAGTCCTTGATATTAAATACGCTCCCTGGGCTGATTAGATACAGTTTTTTTTCACCCAGCAAGGTGTAAGGACGGCAGCTGCTCTGCGCAATGGACCAGTGGGCAAGTATCAATCATGAGCTGGGCAGCTCCTTGTGCTTCCCCTCCCCAGCTTACGGCACGCTGCCGGTGAAGTTGAGCCCGCAAAAGTGCTGGTTGCTGGTGACGGCGTCGCCGAACACGGGCCCATCTGCCGGCACGAACTGAATGACGTTGGGAGGGAGCCCAGCTTCCAGCAGGATCCTGTAGACGGCGTAGCTGGAGAGCAGGGCAGTGTCGCTGGGCTTCCACAGCACCACGTTTCCCTGGGGAACAGGGGACAGTCAGTGTGAGAAACACGCAACTGCAGGGCTTAAATGCGTCAGGGAGAGCCCATATCAGAGTCTGCAGCACCTCCGGGAGGGTTTGTGTGATGGTGCAGAGGTTCTGCTCTGCAGGTGGCTCATAGCTCCCTTGCACCCCAAGCAATTGAGACAGACTGTGATTGCCAGCCCAGCTAGAAGCACTAAAATCACCCCCCTTCACATCAAAAGCTGCCACGAGATCACGATGCTGCCCTCTTGTGCCCTCCCATGCTGGGAATGGGACTTACGGCTCTGCAGCTGCCACCCCTGGGCTCATGCGCAACACAGTGAGTGCCCACGTGAGTGAAACACCAGCCCGTGCCTGGATTAATCGTGCCCAAACCAATGGCACAATCAGCAGGAAAACATGGTGCAAACGCCCCACTGTGGCTCCCCACCCCTTTGGCTCCATGCCACTGCCTTCGTTTGGGCTTGGTGACCTCCCCTGCGTCACAGTCACCATGGGTGGCCAGGATGAGAGTGCAGCCAGGGGCTCTAATTAGCAGCCACTTATTAAGAACTCCCTCTTGCAGCACCCCAACCTCTCTGTCTAAAATCCAGGCGAGGAGTGAAGCCCAAAATGAAAGCCTCAAGCACAGACACCTCCAAGAGCGGGTTTGGGAGGGTTTTTCCTTTTCCAACACTTCCCTCGTCACAGCAGTTTGGTGGACAGGTCTAAACAGCAGCCAGGGGAATGCCTGTCTGTAATTAGTCACCTGAGCCAAACTGCACACCAGCTGGCTGAATTCCAGGGAGGGTTCCAGAAGCAGAACCCCCGGTGTGCCTGATGTTGTTGGGTTGCGTTTGTAGGTGTCCAGTTTTGGGGACGCCTTAGGAGAATGCCCCCAGAGGGCTCCTCCGTCCCCATGGACAAGACAAGCACAAATCACTCCTGCAACCTGGAGTCGGGACAAAGCAGCAGGAGGCTGCGCAATGCCAGCAGCTCCTCTGGTGCACGCCACCGGGCATGGAACAGCACCAGAGAGGCTGGATTTGGAGAGAGATGCAACCCTGCGGTGATGCTCACCATCAACGCCGGAGCCCCTGCCAGGTTTCCACCAATGGCTGTGAAGTTAAACGGAGAGATGGCTGCCACAAAACCCTGCGGTGGAGAGAAAAAAGGGACGGGCTGCAGGCACCCACGCTTGCCACGGGCGAGCCAGCACAAGCAGCCCCAGCTCCTCACCTCCAGCCCCCGGTACACCATGCTGTTGGTGCTGATGTCCACGCTGATGGGCTGGCTGCTCTCCAGCTCCAAGGCGTACTTGGCGTTGAAGCGGAAGAAGTCGATCAGCTCTGCTGCCGCATCGATTTCTGCCTGGATGACGGTTTTGCCCTGCCAGAAGAGGACCGCAATGAATAAAAACACAGCAGAGGCAGGACAGAGGAGGAGGAGAAAATGCAACATGGCCTGGCCCATCCCGACGTGGTTTGGGGGTTCATGCTCTTCAGAAAGAACTGGGCCTCTCTGCAAGCCCCCATCCTGCCCTGTTGCGACCGGCTCCTCCCAAATTCCCTCCTGTTCACCCCCTGCACCCTACTCACCTGCCCCACCATGGTCTTGGCCAGCACCTCGGCTCGCCGTGGGCCACTCAGCATGTCAGCTGCCTTGAGAAAGATCTGGGCCCGGTCCTGGACAGGTTTCAGGTCCCACTCCTTCCTGGCTGCCAAGGCAGCATTAATGGCTTTGTTAATGAGATCCTGTGTGAAGGGGAAAGGCAGCCGTGAGGAAGCCATCCCCCAAGAAACCCAAAGGGGACAGTGAGGGGACGTCCAGCTTGGACACATGCTGTGGCAGCCACCTTCCCACCAGCACCAGTGCCCCTCAGACCACCTTGTTCCAGGGCCTCAGGGGCTTGGAAAGCCAAAACCCACCACTGCCTCTTTTGGAAAAGCCATGTGCTTTGTGACTCCAAAAAGCCAATTCTGCTTGTGAAACCTGTAGTCAAGCTGAATCAGTGATGCTGGCAGCTGGCTGAGGCCCTGTGGTCTCTACACTGTCCCCAAAATGTCCCCCACGAAGAAGACCAAAGGGAAGAGGAACAGGCACGCTCACCTTGTCGGCGTAGCAGAACTTGGCCACCTTGTGCGCATGATTGAACGGCTGAAAAAGAGATGGGAAACCTTGGCACTTCCCCATCCAACCAGCGCTTCACTCTCCTTTACTGAAATCCCCCCAGCACCCCAAAACTCACCGAGAGCTGGTACCGCACCGCTCCGGTCCACACCTCCTCCCCACCGACCACACAGGGGATGTTTTCAGTCCTGCCCTTCAGGTCAGCAAGCGCCTGGGTGAGAGCAGAGCGAGGTGCTGGGGCTGCACAGGGCAGGCGGGGACCCCAAAGGGCTCCGTGCTGGGCCAGGAGCAGGGAAGGACGGGGAAAAGGTGCAGGGCACTGCCCTGAGCCTCCCATACCTGCTGCAGCGCCGCTCGCTCGGGGCTGCCAGGTTTGAACTCGAGGATGGGCTCGTTGGCCACCGTGGTGGCCGCACGGTGAAGGCTCCTGAGCCTGGGGGGGGGGGGGAACAGGCTGAAATAACGCCCCCGACCCCGTGCTGCCAGCCCGGGGGGCTTCAGTGCCTCGGCTGGGTGCGTCCCAGCTGAGTAAATCCAGGGAAAAGGGAGGTGTGGGGTGGGGAAAGGGGTTGGGTGTGACAGGAAAAGGGGCTGCGATGGTGTGGGAAATGGGGAATGGGAGCCATGACCATGGCGTGGGGAAAGGGGTTTGTATGGGGTGGGCAAAAGGGTTTTGTTCCTATGGGGTGGGCAAAAAGGGTTTGTATGGGGTAGGAAAAAGGGTTTTGTTCCTATGGGGTGGGAAAAAGGGTTTTGTTCCTATGGGGTGGGAAAAAGGGTTTGTATGGGATAGGAAAAAGGGTTTTGTTCCTATGGGGTGGGAAAAAGGGTTTTGTTCCTATGGGGTGGGCAAAGGGGTTTGTATGGGGTGGGCAAAGCCGTTCCTATGGGACGGGAACAAGGGGTCCCGATAGGAAAGGGGTTCCCGTGGGGTGGGAACAGGGGGGTCGCAGCCCTGGAGGACGACGACTCCACATTTCCTACACGCAGCGGAGCGAGGCCGGGGGGCAAAGGTTGGGCCCGGGGGGGGGCCGCGAGGAGCCGGGGGCAGCGCCCGACCCTGGGGGGGGGGAACGGGACGGGGACGGGACCCGCGGGGCTCCCACCCGTGACCGCCCCCACGGAGCATTACCGGGGGGTTGGAGGGGGTGTGAGGCAAAAAGCGGGGGGATGAAAAGGTCAGAGCGGGGTTCGGGTGCTCCCTGGGGAAGGTGGGGGGGGACGGGAAAGGGGAGCAGAGGGGTCGCGCGTGGGGACTCACCCACGGCCCCGCAGCGCCCGCCACATCCCGGCCCCGCCGCGCCGCTCCCCACGGCCGTGCCCGAGCCGCCGCCACGGGAGGGAGAAGGAAGAGGGTGGAGGGGGGGGCATAAAACAAAGATAAATGAGATAAAGCACGGCGAGGAGACGGGGAGCCCGCAGAGCGCCCACGGCCACGCGTGGGGCTTTGAGATCCCCCTCCACCGTCGCCACCCGCCCCCTCCGTGGGGTTGGAGGGGGGGGACCCTACATGCAGCACCTGCCCCCCCCCCCGGCCTTGGCACCGCGGTGGTAGCGCCCGGCACGTGAGAGGGGGGCGGTGCTGGGCGGGGCGGAAAATGGGTTATAAATAATTAAAAAATAATTAATTATTAAAGAGAAAAAAAAGGGGGTGGAGAGGGGTTGCCGCAGGCTGGGGCCGCGGTGGGGCCCGGCTGCTGCTGCTGGTGAATGCTTGCAGACAGAGAGAGGGCGGCTGAAGCATCCCCTCTTATCACAGCAAAATATCCCCTTATTAGCAAAAACTTGCAAAAAATGGGATTTTAACACAAAAGGGAGAGGCTGGGGGGGGTGGGGGGGTGAGGACGGCTGAGGCAGCAGGAGGCTGCATCTACACGAGGTGCTCCTGTTCCCACCTGAGAGGCATCACTGCGGGTGTCTGAATTTAGCATGGGGGAGCTGGGGACTGGTGCAAGGAGGCCCTGAATTACCTCATTTCATGATTTTGGGAAGTTTCCAAAAAAAAAAAAAAAAAGTTGCTCCCACCCCCCACCAACCCCCTAAAAACTGCACAAGCCCCTCACGTGCCAGCCCCGTGCTTCGCAGCCCAAGAAGCAGCCCACACAGCTGTGACCAGAAGGTTGGTATTTATTTTACGTGGTTTTGTTTTCCCCCCCCCCCCGTAACCAGAGCAGACCGTCACCCATTTCCATCGACCAGCTTCCCCCAGCCCCTGGCCGCGGAGCAGCACCTTGGAGCCGTGCCTGGAAGAGCAGGGAGCTGAGGCAGCGAGGCCCGAAGGATGAACCATGCCGGGGTTGCTCCGGAGCGGCCGCAGAGCCAAGGACAGATGGACGGACGCAGGACGGGAGGGCAGAGCAGCGTACGGGGAGCTGGAGAGCAGGCCTCGAACGGTGGGAGCGGCTTTTGGCACGAGAAAGGAAGGTGGAGATCATCCACTGCGATTCGGAGGAGCTGAGCTCTCGCTGTGGGCGTTTCTTGGTGCCCCTTCTCACAGGGAGTTGGGTGCTGGCACTTTGATGGTCCAAAATCCAGCACCGCTAGCATTCAGTCTGCTTTTAGACACCAAGGACAGACTTGTAAATGGGGTGCAAATGGCCTGACACCGCAGCTCAGGGCCCACGTGCCCCCTGCAGCAGGCTCAGGAGCTGGTGTATCCTTCGTCCTTACCTCGCCACAGATTGACTAGCATCACAGTTCAGTCATTTTCTTTAAAAGAAGCTAATATACAGAATATAAAGCACAATATTTACAACTGTATGGTAAACAGTTTCATTTCCACACTGATCAGTAGTCTGTTTTAATGTGTATAAAAGAAATTCTTACATGACCTAAGAGGAACTGACACAAAGTGACACAGCATGGGAAAAGATTCATCAATACCCTCCACTTAAACACGTTAAATAATAAATAATCATTTTTGGCAGAACTTAGCTACATACACTTTAGCCACAGGTAAGGTGTTTTAAGAACCAGATTGCGTGTTCCTTTCAGTGATACCATGTTACACAGGAAGTGTCTAGTTACCGAGCTTTTTTTCATCATCTTCAACCCCTTGATTAAAATAAATCTTTAGGATTTCCAATGAAACCTGTGTAGGGAGCATCAGTTTGAGCAGCAGACAAAACCCGCACCTTGGGTTAGTGGCACAGTGGGACTGCAGTGTTCTGCCATCAAAGTGACACGGACTACCAGGTTCAAAGCTCTCAAAACATCCCAGAGTTGTGTGTGTTTTTGTTTTTTTAAAAAAACATTTTTTTTTCCTCAAAAGACAGACCCAACCATACATACAAGCACCACCTTGCCTACAGAAGTGCTTCAGTGTTGGAGTGCCTCAAATTAGGAAGGAGGGAATCGTGACTTCTAGAAACATCAAGTACCCATTTCTTACAATTCATTGCTTCTTCAAAAGAGAAGCTTTGAACAGCTCCCACAGATGCGGAAGGGCCTTAAGACACTGAACCACACAAAAAAACAGACAGAAAACAGTCAAGTGTTTCTTCACTACTCTGCCAAAGACTCATGTTCAAGCCTCCAGCATTCCTCTCTCCAGAAATGGGTTGGTGAAGGACTGAATTAAGAATATGGCAGGTAGTATTTCTAGCTCACCTCTAAAACCAGCATCACTAACACCAGCATACTGTGTGTTGCCTTGATTGGCGACTTCTTTTCTTACTTAAAACTCAAACTGATAGAAGTTACATTCTAATAAAAGCTTAAAATCAAGCATTTGTGTGACTTAACACTGAAGGCAAACATTGCTAAAACCTGCGTGTTCCCCTGCAACCCAAGTCCTGGACCAGTGCAAAAGAATCAAAACCCCAAAGTCCTGAAGCAAAATGAGGAAAATCCTCATGAGGGTATTATTACACCATGGAAGCACAGCATGGAAGTCTGGTCAACCAGCTAAACCGTGATTTAACATTCACCGCAGCATTATAATTGCTTAATTTTGCTGTAATAAATCTCACTTTAAACATTCAGCTCTAAAAAGAAGCACTCGCGAACATGAAACAGGGACTTCCCAGCATGGCAATTCTCTTCCTCGCACACTCCAGAACAAGTGTCTTTCCAAGTTTTTCCAGAGCCAAGGGAAACACAAGCAAATCGCTGTTTCACAGAGCCCGCAGTGTTGTGGTAAGGCTGTGGGCACCCACTGGTTGCCACGGCTTTTCCTCAGCCAGTCCTGGACCAGTAACTGAACTTGTATTTTTGCTGGCAGGAATGGTTATGCAAAAGCATCTCATATGGGACAGAAACAGCTTTAGATCTAAAGCCAGACACTAGTCAGATCTATTACTCTGTTTCATCAAGTTAATTCCAATTTATACTGGTGTAGACCAATACAATTTGTCTCCTTACCAGGTAGGACAAAGCCTACTTTGAGGCAGATTTTAAGAACAAATGTACTGGAAGCATCCCTGGTAGTGAATGGAGATCCTTACCCGCTGGGGAAGGCCTCAATCTCCAAAAGAGGGAAAAAACACAAACAGGAGCACAGCAATAATTCTGCAGTTAGAGAAAAGCTGTTGGCCTGTTCCCCACTGCCACCACCCCTTGCTCCAAGGAAGCAACAGGCGAGTGCACCACAGCCGTACCCATTACATCGTTTCTGCACAGTTACCTGGAACAGTTTGAGATTTTGGGAGTCCCATCAAAGCCAAAGATACCTTACAAGGGAATAATTGCATTTACTAACAGAATTCTGTTTGCACTTTAAAAACCTCTAATAAAAATAGAATATATACTGTGTTTCTTATAAATAGATTACACATTTAGTTTAGTTGGATTTCATTACACCCCACCTACTTTTTTTTTTTTTAAATACTTTTGTTTTTGTGTTGTCTGAACTAATATGATAATTACTACATTTTTGAAAAAAGTGTTTGTACCACATTATTCTTTGGACATTTTTGAACAACATGCATCCACAAAAGCAACTGCCATTGTTTACTGAAAACATTTTTTGTACAAACCCATTTTAGGAATTTGATCTATTATTACACTGCTAACAAGCAAAAAAATTTGCTTCCTTGAAATCCTCTTTTAAAAAATGAGAAACAATGAGGAGGATTTTTTGATTATAAGTCTAAAAAAGTGTCAATATGACACCGCATTAAGAATAGAAAACAAAAATAAAGTATTTACAGCTTTACAAAGGAAAAAAAGAGGTCATCAAATTCATTTCCAGCATTTTCACAATTTGTTTCTGGCAAGCTTTTGATCTGGTTGCTACAGAGTGGTTAAACGCAAACAGAACAGGACCACTGTCAGCTAAATCAGCAGCATCGCTTGAAACTAAACCAACCAAGACCTCCTAGGGAAACTATCAAAGACCAACCCTAGTAACTCCCAAAAGGTTGATCCACCAAGTCCCATACAGCCTAGATGAAAATAAAACCCCAACCCCAAGTATGAAAACACCTTTTCTTTTTTTTAAAAAATGGATTACATATGGTTATAAGAAAGACACCAAGAACCATGGTAATTTACCATCATACACATACATCACCATCATACACATTTCTATACTGTCTACTATAGACCCACATCCCTTACACTTACCAACAAATGCAACCCTATTATAGGCGCTCCTCATAATTATGGCTATGAGATAAACTGTAGGTTACAGAAATTTAGCTGTTGAAACAAGCTATCTGCTTCCTCTGGCTCCCCCACTGTCAAACTGAGGATATCCTTTCCCACCTCAACATGCCAGCTACTAGCTTCATTTCAAGAACACTCAGCCTTTTTCCTACTAGGTCACTGAGTTTAAAAAAAAAAAAAGTTATAAAAAACAGCAGCTAAGCCGGACAGTCATTTAAATTGCTCAGTTTCTCTAGTACCAAAGAGCATTTCATAATTTGAGGACAGCCAAACGACAGCCTCCAACAAGGCTGACTCACTGTGCAAGTAGATTGCTTAACAATGCCTCCACCAAAGTCACTAAAGCATTACAGACATTCAGCTTTGGCAGATGGTTTCATGGTTTCTCAGCCTCGTGAGAAACTACATATTTAGCAGCTTCATACAGGCTTGGAAACCTTAAGAGTACTTTATTGAAAACATGCAGTCCCAGCCCCCTCACAAAAATATCACATCTGGCATTTCTTGCCCCCACCCTCCCACCCCAAAACTTGCAGCCCCAGCGAACATGACACTTACCACTTTGGCCACCTAAGAGATAATAGGAATGAGCACTTTGGAATAAGGTTTCTTTTTCAGAGAAAAGTTATCTACAGGCTTTGAAAAAGCCCCTAACTAACACCACAAGAACCAAGAAGTTGCTTACTACTCTATGAATAACTGCTCTGAGTATTTCAATCAGTAAGGGAATGACAAGAATAACCTTGGACAGACGCCACTGATGCTCAAATTATGAATCCAAATGGATCATCCCAGTAATTCTCCTCACTGAAAGACTGAGGGCCCATTTAATTCACATGGCCTAAAAGCACCATCACATGATAGCAGGAGACTGATCTAAACAGCAATGAAACTCCATGCAGAAACAAACAAAACCCAAACTGAAAAGACATTACTGTACCCGCAGTTACAGTGTGAGCAGAAACCCTCCGAGGTCCTGCCCTCTGCATAGCTGTGCAAGATGGAGAGAGATTTTCTGCCCAGGAATGCGCCATTTGCTGAAACACTCGTGCTCTTTTTGGAAGAAAGCAGTACTGATCTATACTGGCTATTTGTTTACAATGCAGCCCTGCTGATTCAGATCAATAAATAAGAGAGGCTTGGAAACAACGCTCAGGAAGATAAAAGATTGGCCCCTCTAGCTTTACCTAACACTGAGAGGATGCTTAAATCTGATATTCCCCTGTCCAGTCCTAGCACTGCTCCTACGTAACAGTTTCTAAGTTTTCTGGCAGGTTAAAAAATACAATTGGTATTTACTCCTCAAGTCTTGCAACTGCTAGTTAACTACACAGTTACCTTTAGGCAGTATTAACTGCACTTGCAATCTTGCTCTAAAATACAAACAAAAAAAAGTATTGGCTTAGGTTTATACCCTGTTTTTACCTGGCTGAGATGCTACAAATCCTATTAATAACCACGAACAGCTTGATGACACCAGAGAGTTTCCTCAAGTACCAATCAGACTTTTGACGCTGCCTTCTCCTGTTTAAAAATACAGACAGATTGATAAAGCCTAGGTCTTCTCACTTTCTCACAGAGAAAGCACATGGCTGTTCTTCCATAGTTCTAGGGCTGCAGTAGTTTGGGATTGATTTTACTACGCCCTAAAAAGGATTACAGTATTTTCTAATGTTCAGCTTTGCTGAAGAAAAGTGGTCTGGAAATCTCTCAATGTCATGTCTCAAGCCCAAATCTACAGCACAGCATGTCAGTTTATCCTGATGCTAGCCCACTCTAGCCATCATGAAAGCAGCATAAAATGGAGCTATCTCCCTGTCAGCAAAGTAAAATCTGCAAACACTATGGTTTAAAAAAGCATCCTGAAAAAAAGAAAACACAAAACAACTTGGGAACTGAAGGGCTGATTCCCCTCTTAATCCAATCACTGGAAACAAAGGCATTGTAACAAGACAATGTACTCCTCAAAAGAAGCTCTACAGGTAACTTGTGCAAACGTGTTTTGAGCTTTCCTTTCCCCAAGAGATAACTATAGCCCAGCAGGGACCAAACATTCCATACAAATAAGGCGCGCTTTTGTTTTTTTTGCATAGTAGTTTATCAGTGATAGTCCCATCCCACCGAACCCTCCCTCATCCACCTGCTTTGCCACCAAGCTGAGACCTGCTTCTTCAGATTCTGGAGTCTGGAAGAAAGCTTATATGAGTCTCAGTCTTCTTCACCCAGAAAGGTGGAATGAAGAAATTCCTTTCAATATTGTATGACTGCTTAATCCTAAAAGCTGCCTCTAAACCCGGTATTATTTTTAAATGTTTACAGATCAATTTGGAGGCATTCTTATTTTATGCCAGCCATTGGTAATTATACCGTAATTGTCTCAGGTTTACTACTCAGTTTGCCAGTGTTCCTTTTGCCAATCAGTGCAGCAGTTCAATAAAACCATAAGCTTATTGAAATATCAGAGCCTTTGCAGCACCATTCTCTGCTGCTACCAGATATATCTTTTAATATATATTTATATATATATATAATATAAAAACACCTGCTATTTATATTCCACTGGAGCTCAAAGTGGCTCAGCTTGGGGCAAAGGCACAATTAAAACACGTTTTCTTACAGGACTCTGCATTTGTGAATTGTGTAACGATAGAAATTGACAGCACCAATCCTTGGGTGGGATAGGGATGCGTGTAGGAATGAGTCATTAGAAGCCCTGTGCAGGGGCTTACAAGTCTATTATTTTTTTTCTCCCCCCATCAGTGTGTGTTGTTTTTTAATCTTTGCTTGCATCTTCCCTTTCACTGGAATGCTCCAACTACGTATCAGCTGACCATGGGCTCCACATCCGCCTCTCTGTCCAACTCGTCCTGAATTTCATCTGTGTTTCCTGAGTCGCTGCTGGCTACAGAGCTGGGAGATGGAGAATTTCTGTAGAAAATGCAGAGAAAGGTTTAGACAAAAAAGAAATGCCACTGACAGACAAAAATGAGACCTTTAAAGGAAAAAGTCACTGACACTCCCTAAAACATTTTAATAGTAATAAAGGGTATTCTTAACTTATCTGTTTTGAAGCAAATATCAATAGTAGGCTTGAACACACTGCATGCTGCCACCCCCCCAACACACCATCTCCTATACAAACATAAAGGCTGTTCTAGCTTTACAGACAGGGGAAACAGAAATTAAGTTCAATGAATATCCTACAGAAACCTTGATCATCTACAGTACATACACTCTTGAAAACTCAAAAATGTTTATTCTTTTTTTTTTTTTTTTTTTTTTTTTAAAAGCCAGGATGGTTTTAAATGTGGGTGAGCAAGATGCACAAAAAAATCCCTCATAGTATATAAAAAATGGGTTCCACACACAGGATTTAAAAACATGCTCTTCATACAAATCTAGTCAAGACTTTTTTTTTGGTCCTTTTAGAGTTCTAGATCTATGACATTAAGAACAACCATCCATCACAAACAGAGAAGAGATGACTCCATTTATACTGCCAGTACTACTGGTGACAACAGCTGTTGAATCCTTAGAACTGTTACTGAGCATAGAAAATTATATACTACTGCAGTGATCTATTGAAGACTGGCATTTGTCCCTGAACAAGACGAGATTACATGTATCTAAAGGACAAAGCTTTAGGACAAAATTATGCTTCTGCTTTTAAACACCTTGACAGGAAACAAGAGCAAAATAAATTCTTGAAGAACACCCCAGGCAGCGTGGTAATATCTTACTACCTGTCAGCTGAACCTTTGATAAGCCTACGACAGGTTTCCATTTGTACATCCAGGCCCCTTTTCATACTACACATTTCCATATATTCATGAAGGTGGCGGTTCATGTCACTCTTGGCCGTGGCCAATTCCAGCTGTAAGAAAAGAAAGTGATCAGCCCAACGTGAGTTGCTAGCAGCTTCTCCCAGCCTCACTCAACTTTACTCACTGGTGGGGATAATAAAACTGCCCAGAGCTAATCCAGAATGCCTGCACAGCATACCCTTAACATCAGAGTGTTATGTGCTACAAGTGTATTCATCAGCTTATGAAATGTATTTTAATCAGAGTGCAACACTGTTTTTAAACAGCTCTTTTTTTGCTGCTTGGCATCATGTTTGTCAACATGCAGTAATTAGTGAAAACATATTCTAGACAAGGCAAAGACTGTGAGAAGCTACAGCTGTTGTGTCTGGCAACCTCTGAGGCCATTTCCTGTGAAACATTTCCCAGTGTGATGGTGTGGATGCAAGACAAAAAGGGGAAAAAACAGCACGTTTATTCTCTTTGTTTCAAAGTTTCCTCTACTATTAGTTAGATTTATGCTTGGTTAACAGTAGCGCTGTACAGAGAACAGTATTTAGAAAAAAAATCCTAGCATGTCTCTAAGGAAAATAGCTTTGCCCTCTTGTTATAGATACACATTCCACCTTTCCCATTTGTGCACGTGTACACATGCATAAAAGCCTACCGGACCAGAATACCTCACATGTTTTTATTCACTAGTAATTATTTATTTTGTCATGAATCACTTCCTTACCTCTATCTGCCCTATTGTTTCTTGGTATTCCTTGTCTCTTGTTTTAAAGAAAGACTCTGTTTCATGGATCAGGTTTCCCAGGTTTTCTTCCTGCAGAGCAAATTGAGACACAAAGAATTGTCAAGAAACTAACATGGAGCATACAGATTTTTCTCATTTAGCCTCACTCAGAAATCCAAGTTCTTGTGCTTTCATGGAAAGGTGTGTTTTTTAGTACATGGTTATGCAGACAAGGAATACACTGCTTCTTAAAACTGGCATATGAGGGAAGATATTTTCTCTGATCAAGGAACCTACAGATCAAGACTCCAGCAGTTAAATGAATACCTGATACATGCCAAAGAACCAAAAAGCTGCAATTACTGAACCTTTCAGTCTGATCATGCTTAAATTAGATTGTAATTGCTGCTCTCCAGGCATGCAACTTGATTTTTTTTTTTCTTTGTATCGACCATCGACCACTTACAGCATTGTACTGGAATTCTTATTTTCTGATTACACACTACTACTCTCCAGACCTTTCCATTTCCATCATCTCACACATATACTCTACATGCATTTACTCCATCATCTCACACATATACTCTACATGCCTATTAAAAGTCTTTCCTTAAATGCTAGATAAATTAAGCTCACTCCAGCACACTAACAAGGAAAATATTGCACTTAAGAACATGTTGCATGCCAAAGGAAGCATCCTGTCAGACAACAACTCCCTTGTCATCATTACTTTGGATTCACAGTATAGTCCAGGCTACAAAACATACAGCATTATTTCATGCTGCCACAAAGAGACTAAAAGACTGTTTTCCAGTTTAACAATGTCACTGTTCTCTTTCAGGTTATTACCTACCTCCCTTTTCAAAAAAAAAAAAAAAAAAAAAGCATCAATTTATCACAAATGCACTGATGAGCATTTATTTTGTTACCAATCTTTGACCACAGCTGCAGCAGCTTTATCAGGATCATACCTGGGATCAACGTCAGGCTAACCGGCCTATAGTTACAAGAATCATTCCACTTATCCTTTTATATGCAGAACCGCTTCAAGGAGAAAGGTCATAAAAGAAGGTGGCTACAGCACCACATAAGAACTTGAAAGGAATAAAGCCAGTGGAAGGAAGATTCAGGCATGTAAAGGACTATGTTAAAGACCAGGCACAGACGGAGCCGTCTTTATTCTGAATCTCCATCTACAAGACAAATCTACCCTTTCCTTGTATAATTTTCATTTAGAAGGATTTAAGCTTCTTAAAACCTTTAGAGTTTTTGCATGGAAGGTCTGTGTTCGGCAATATTCCTCTGATAGCTGTGCTTAAACATGCACACACGGGCATATGCAAATAAATCTGTCACTAATTCCAGCACATGGCTACACATTATCATTCTGCCACTCTCCCTGCTCAAAAGATGACATACAGCTAAGTATGCTGCTTTCTGCAGTCCTAGCACTTTTAAATAATCTTCGCAGTTTCAGGGTATGCCAGATGATACACAAATGGGAAGATGTAAATTAACACACCCCTGGCAGTCAACACAAGACAATATTCAGGAGACTGCTGCTTCAGCATCTTTATAGTATATCAATGATGGGAGAAGGTAGGATTATTGCCTACCTACTGCTGTCATGCTGCTCAGTAATGCAATAATAGCATCACATTTAAGACTGCCTGCACAAAGCCAGACCTTGCCATTTCAATCTCTCTTTAGGCCTGCTTAAAAAGGCTCAGGAGTCACTGAATGAGGCAGCATGCAGCCATTAGCTTACTTTGTGTGGGATCTTAAGGATTAAAAGCAAGCTGTTTATTATCCACCAGCATCAGGAGATTCCTATTGACTGGAAAGATGGAAGCACAAGATTCAGAAGATACCTAGGGCCTTACGCAGTCCCACAGCCACAGCTTCTTTGTTTGCGACAGGCTGTACGTACTTTATTATCACACAGACCACACTAAGTTTATTTTTCTCCCCACAGGAAAGGAGGTGCAATACCGTGCACACCATGTGTGACATTTTGACAGTTAAAGTGTGAATGATCATCTACGGAGAAAGCAAGATGCTGCATGGAAGATATAGGGCTTTAGATAACCCACTGGTCAGGGTGACAGATTGCCTGATGATCCTACAACAGCTAGGTGCCTTAGATCTTTTGATGCCTGCCATTTCTAAATACTCAGTTTAAAGAAGCAGAAGACATTAAGTTTGGTAAATAAACTTATTGCACAGACTGAAAAGCAACCAGAGAGAAAGCACTAAGAGGATTTTAAAATTAAAGCAAGTTTTCACAGCAGACTAGATCACCAGTCAAAAATCTAAAGGCTCAAATGGCTAAAAGAGCAGCTGAGGGATACAATTTTTTAACAGAACAATTTGAGAAGAAACTGAAATAAACTCACCTCTCCTTGGAGGTCAATTGAAGGATTGCAGTTTGTGAAGTCTTCCCAAAGAAGCAATGTTTCTTCATTCTCCTCCCACGTTAAACTATCACAGTCATCATCAAAATCAAATGTCTCACGACTGTTAAGGTAACAGAAAAAGCATTAGTGTAAACAGCTCCAGCCCTAACCCCTTCAGTCCTTAATTTAACGTTCTAGAAGAAAAAAGGGGTTACAAGAATTGAATAGAGAAGACAAAGGAGCTGAAAGTCATTAAATATTTTTAAAACAGGCTTTGCTACTGTCTGCAAGTCACTTACTCCTGGGCTCTTTGCCACTCCAAAGCAGAGAGATCCTTGTTAGCATTCCCCGTTCCTAGTTCTGTCCTGCAGATGGTGCTGCTCGTTAGTTTCCCTTGTTTGCAAAAACCACAAAAGCATTTTAATCTATTCTTTTTATCCATGGGAAAAGGAACCCGACCACAGTTTGGGGAATTACACAGGAAACAGCCACTAGAAGACTCCCTGCTGATTTTCTTGCTGAAGTTTAGCCAATGATTTTCACTGCAACACTTACAAACATCAGTTTGAAAAATAACTAAGAAAAAGCTGAACCCAAAAACGATGCACAAGTGAACGTAAGTACATATTATTGAATTGAACAACAAAAGGTACCACTAAAGCCACTTAAGACTGAGAAAAACCAGTAGCAGAAGTGACCTTTAACAGTGTTATTTGGTCAAGCTCCTTTAGTACAGTTAGTTGTGCAATAAAGGAAAAAGTTTCCAAAGGCACTCAAGTCCCTCTTGGTTTGAACAGCAGATGAGAGAAACACTAGTAGCTGCTTCTTGTCCTCGTTAAGGAGGTCTGACAAAAATCTGAAGTTGCTTGCAGCAGTAGTCTGCTAATTTCTGGCTGATGCATTTTTGTTTCTTTAGTTCACTTCCTTTTAAGCAGATAACATCTCAGTCAGGCAACATCATCTTTAGGAGGCTGAAGAGCTTGGCAAAAGAGATAAGTCTATTTGTCTAAACACAACCTGACAAAATAATAAAATAAAGATTTTGGACACATATGATTCTGCCTTTTGCAATTCAATTTCTTCAAATCAGATCATTTGCAAAAACTATCCTTGTCAGAGTGCAGACTCACAGTTCTGACTGCTGCTTTTTTCAGACACTTTGTTCAACACTGACTGCATTTTGACTTTTTACTGCTTGACGCTTACATGTTAAGGTCATCATTACAGGTCCAAGTTGGATCTGGTTTCTGTTCACAAGGCCAGCTATTTATAACTACCTTCTACATGACAAAGACCCAAAACCCAGAATTATTTAGAAGCATGCCTTTTTCAATAAGCCACAAACATTGTTCTAAATCAACCCTATCTGAACATAACAACAAAATTCCTGCAGCACCACATGCCAAATAGACCAAGAGAGAAGCACATCACTAGAAGGACCAATAAAAACTAGGTATGACAGGACAGGTTTAAAAGCAAAACTAAAAATTAAATATATTACCAACCCAATGACTAAACTTCAGTCTCTTGCTTTTCTAAAAGATCTATACTCTATGTGCTGTCACACTGAATTTTAACTGTGAAGAAGTTAAAAATATGTATTTATTACCCTGAGTAAGTGCTAGGCCATCTAAAACAGAAGTCCTGACATGAAGAATTACCTACAATATTTGGGCAAAATATGTCCAGAACATGTGAAATAGAGGGAAAAGGGACAAATGGCCTGAAACCAGAATTTGGCAACAGCTGACAACTGGATCTAGTGCTCCTTAGAGAATGTCTTATATACTCCTACACATTAAATACTGTCCTATGGTGTGCGGGAAAGCACTGGGAATTCTTTCCTCTCCCAGCACAGTCACTAGGAAAGTTGGCAGAAGAGACACACGTTCAAATGCCAGAGAAATCAGACCTAAGGCACTGGCTGGGGTTCCCTTTGCCAAAAGAAAGCGGCAGAGACCCTCAGAACTCTGACTAGCCTGTAGCCATCTTCATCATTTCTCAAACAGGAGAACAGCAGGGCATACCGCCAACTAGCTTCCTTAATTGCTTTCTGTAACGGCAAGGTGCAGAGAGTCTCTTCTTGCCTGCCACAAGCTTCCTAACACTCCCATTCTGGGTAAAACTTTAGGCAAAATAAATTGAGATTCTTCCAATCCAGAAGAAGAGACCTTACAGCAAGGTTTACAACACTGACATTTCTTGGAATCTATAAACTGTCATCCACTGCTACGACTGATCTTCTGGACACATCCAGCACTGTCATTTGCCTGCAGCTGAATTGAAAAAATCATTAACTTCTCTGAGAAGTTTGAATTAGTTTTGAATTGAGCATACAGTTACAACATTGCCAAATTGCATCCAGCCTAAACCGCAGCAAGATTCTTTCTAAAACTCTAAAAATGAATATTTAGCCAAACATACAGCTAACATAGACTCAAGTTTTGTACCTTTTTCTTTAAATGTGTCATCTTTTGCTAGTTACCAGCTAACAAAGTATGAACAGTAAGTTTTATTTTTATATTCTTTATAGCTCTCCCTACCTAAGGGAGGAATAAATAAAATCAGTTTGGTAATTTTATTTGAACTTCTAGTAAACTTTTGAGTACAAACAATGCTGACAGTTCAGGCTTAACTCACAGAATACTGGGTGGTAGAAAAAAGTTTCTGAAAGCCTACAGAAGTAACTCGAGTTCTGGGATTGTCTGCATTTCAGATAGTTTTCGCCATATTCTCCACAATACTCACAGCTGATTAAACATACGCTTCATTTCATCCGTGATGTTCAAAGAGCAGCTGACCTCATCATCAGAGAACCTGCCATTGTCTGCATCCTGTTCAGAGAGGTCATCATCAGACGCAAGTTTTCGTTCTTTCTTCTTGGAAGCCACCTTAATTGAAGAGAAGAGTAGTAACTGAAGGCTCATTGGAGATGCTGCGCCATGAGTGGCGGAAATAAAAAAAGGAGAGGCATTACATTTGGGTGAATATAACTGCTCATCAGCTCCCAGGCAATTCAGGGATAGCATGTATTCGAGACAGGAATTGCATCTGTTAGTGAGTGGTGAACACAGAGCACAAGAAAGCAGTTCAAAAATGGCAAAGAGCAAAGCAAGCTGCAGGCTGCCAGCGCTCTACAGACATCTGTCTGTTCACTAACAACAGTCTACGACCTACCAGAGAACATGCAGAGGTTAGAATGATACAGGGTAAAAGCATAAGCTGGCAGGAGCGCCCAGGCAGCAGGCTTGAGAGCAATGACAGAACTCTCCCTCTCCTGCCACCACCACAGGCTGTTGCTCCCATGCTGAACAACCACGAAGAACAGACAAGAAACCTTTTTGGATAGTCTTTATTTCAGGGTCATTCCCACCCCATAAGCAGAGCCAGACCGCTAGTCTTCAGAGCAAGAAGAAGGATTAACTGAACCATGAAAATTCCTGGACGACCTCAAAGGAAATGAAATCTGCAGATGTGCAGAGAATTCAAGGGACAGCCCTGCACAGGGCACAGAGGATCATTTCTTCAGCTGAGGATTGTTAATGTAAAAGATATTCACAGCAGTTTACAGATGGTACCAGAGTCACAAACGCACAGTCTGCTCCCAGCCTACTGTAGCTTTTCCTCTAATTGGTATGTGAGCCATCCCTTAGTGGTATTGTTCTCCTTGCCTGCTGATCATTTTAACCACTGCATGCTTGACCAAAAGCGCACTTTGCAGTTACCTTTGAGCAGAAAGACAAAGCAATTCTACTCAGAGACAAGAAGGAACCACTGGCACAAAGCACTGGCTCAACGTGCTAGAAAAATTGTCTCCAGACAGGAGATTTGAATCTTTCTGGCTTTTTGAAAAAAGCCTACAAACATTTAGGCAGTTTCACCACCGCCAAAATGCACAACCAGTGGAGACCACAAGTGTATTTACAGTGTTTTGGTATGGCATTTAGCACACTATATGGCATCACTATACAGAGAAAAGCGTTGGACTTATTCAGAGACTGAATGCAACACTCAGACCAAAGTGGAAGGAAGCTGGGTTAATCACATTGATAGTGCAGGTATGACACAAGACAAACCACATTGGGAGTTACACGTTTGCTCTACACGGAGCTGTAACTGCTTACTTCAGGAGAAAATTAAATGACTTTTCCTACTAGCACCATGGAGCTCAAGGAAAGCAACTAGAGTCTCTGGTCTCACAAAGCAATCATAACTCACCACCACAGAAGCGTTATTTCTGGCTGTGGAGCTTGAGCCAGAAATAGGAACATTCAGATGACAGTTCTACAAGCTTACCACCTCTCACTTACGAAGAGGAAGCCATTTATACAAACCTAGGCCCTGGAATGCTTTTTCCCCCCCTGCATTCATTGCAGACTAGGGTCAGACTAGCAGTATATCTTAAAGATCCTGAAATTTATTTTTTTAAAACTCGCTAAATTTTGTGCTTGTAATACTACAGCAGCTTCTGCAGAAGAGAGCTACACTCCAACACCAAGAAAGAAGAAAACATATCTATACAAAGAAATTTCAAAAAAAAAGAAGAAAAAAAAGCAAGTGACCTGGACCACACTTCTCAACACTGCTCCCTCTTGACCCATTACTACTTGTCCTATCCTATGGAAAATTCCCAGCCTAATCACCTGGAATATCTTGGAAACGTCTTCAGAGTTGCGCTGCTGCGCTACATCACACAGCTTGGCTGTGATATCGATTCGCCGACAGATGTCCATGTCCACCTTCATGGCCTTTTCTTGAATCTTTGTGTCCAGGTCTGTCATGGGCTGCAGGAAGGACAGCAGTGATTATCTTCTATTATTATACAGTTCAGGAAAGCAGAGATACCCCACAGTATCTCTCTAACCCCAGGGCATACCATTCTTAAACAATATCACGTCTTGTTCTCCAGGAAAGGCAGTACATGGACAGTCTAAACAGACTAAATAGCTAACAGAATTAATGTTCATATCCATTTCCAGTAAAATTTCAGCTCAGCGATTTGCCACAGAAAAACCTATACCCGCCCCAAAACAACTTCTATGCGTGGCAAAAGTGAACTTTTCTATGGGTCAATAAAGCTTCAAAAATGAAGGAGATAAAAACCTGTTGAGCATGTGTTGAACAGAAAAATCTAAAACCTGATGAGTAGTCCATACTCCCCCAGCTTCAGACAGAAAAACTATGCCTGCAAGGAGAAGTTGCTTTCAAAACACAATCCAGGCAACACAACTTCACACCTACCACAAAACATAAAATCAAGACTGGATCTAAAGAGATCCACAAAAGCTTGTGACGGAGAAAATAATATCCAAATTGGCATTAACCTGACTTGCAGCCTGGAAAAAAATTCTACATGAAAAGCATTTTGTTTTGCTTCACTCTGGGCAGTAATTATAAACATAATTTAGAAGAGATACTCCTACTCAGACAGTAAGTACTCCTGCAGCCACATGAAGTAACATAATTCTGTGAAAAACATAGATGTCCAGCCTAAACAGAACTCATTCTGCTGGAAAGCACCACTTCAATAGCTAGACCAGAAAAACAGAAAAACTCTTTGCAAAGTATTCCTAAATACCAAATCCCCTTTCCAACAAGAAGGTTTTGTTTTAAAATATTAGACAGGGTTCTTCTCCAGCTTCTGTCAACCTCTTTTGAACAACATTGGGAGGTTTTTATTTTCTAAACAGGTTGAGGAAAAGGAGGCTATAAACGATGATGCTCTCTAAATGCAGTATTATCAACTGAATAAGTAGCAGTGATTCTTATCAACAGAAAGGTAACAGGCACATGCCAATGGTTTGTGTTTCTCTACTCTAAATATTTACACGGTGGCATTCAAAAAAAGCATTCTCTCTGCTTTCCTTAGGCTCTCTTCCACCTTGCAGCATGTGCAAAGCCCACAGCATGCTTTCTCTCAAGTAGATGTCTGCATTCACCACCACCCTTCTGTACACACCGAACATTTCTCCCTCAGTGAAAAAGTTGCAAGCTATGCAGCCCTAACAAAATTCTCCTTTTCACACTGCCTCTAACCAAGCATACCTATTCTTGATTAAACATCAGAAGAAGAGACAGCTAATTGCCAAATTTCACATGAACAGATCTAGTGGCCCTGAGAGAGTATGTTTGACATCGGGGAGCAGGTTCTGCAAGCTTATGTAAAGACAGGAGGAAGCAGTTCTAAACAAAATTACCGAGTAAGTGTACATAATAGGACATCTTCATTAGACAACTGGCATCAGCACACTACTTCAGTCTTACAGAGAAAGCCACCTTACTTCATGTTCACCTAGTTTACCTTTCCAGATATCTGCAAGAGTACAGGATCAGTATGTAAATGCAAGACAAAATTATCCTAATGGTAATGTAATGGCCTAAAACATCCCCCAGCTTTGAAGGAGAGTCAGCATCAAACAAGGCAGGAGGAAATTCCTGATTTTTTTTTTTGTTTGTTTGTTTGTTTTGTTTGTTTGTTTTTTATCATTATTTTTATATTTTATCTCAGCTCTTAGGCTGACACAGCACTGGAAAAAATCCAAATACCCGAACCATACTGGGTTAACCTCTTCAGGGCTTTCATGAAGGGAGTAGGAACACACACATAGCATTCCTTTTTGACATTACTTCTCTGCACGTTTCAGAACCAAATCCCTCTCGTTAGAAGTAGGTCATGCTGCTGCATGGTGACTGAACCCTTTCCCCTAACCTGTGAGTTCTCTACCTTTTTTCCCATGGCTGCAGATTTGAATGCCAGCATTGCCAGCAGTGGAAAATGGGGGAGGGAGGGAAGAGTCCAGGTTATGGGCTAAGCAGCAAGTTAATGCATCTCTACACAGACCAGACAGGAAGCAGGGGGAAGGGTGATCTGTCTGATGCATTAGATCGTAAAGGCAGCCATAATACTAACTACAAAGCAGCACTCACTAAAACCATAACTTTTTTATGAATGAAGCCATTTGCATGACACACACATTTCACAAAGGCAGTGGGAGGTGGCCACTCTGCTCTCCAGTATACTTACATCACTCATCAGACCCTTAAAGACCACAAGTTCTGCTTTCAGTCTCTCAATCTTTTCATTCAACTCCTCCTGGAGAGCTTCCGCTTCCTGCGCCTCCTGCAAGAGAAAGCACACAAAGAACTAAGAGGCCACAGGGCAACATATGCTTCCTCACTTAACCTCAGGAGGACTGATAAGGCATGTCACCCCCCTCATCTCGCTCGGTCAGAAAAGTCAGCACCTTCCTGCTTCAGCTTCCAAACATTAACACTGTTCTCTAGCATACAGCAAGGCATTCAGCTGCTGTGACTAGAAGAGGGGCTTTTAACCAAAAGACAACTTCTTTTCCAATGATTAATGGCATAATAGGTGTGGAGAAATCCTACACCATTCGATAGCTACTACGTCAAACTTACCTCCCGCAAGGTTTCCACCATAGATTCCAGACTCATTCTTCTTGTCAGTTCCTCTTCCCATCTGAAAGAGAAGATTTGCAGCAGATGGAGCGTTAACGATCAAGAAAAATATATTTTCTCCAAATCACAAGTCTTCTGATCACTGTAGGATGATGACAGTTACTTCAAACGTCAAGCAGATGGTTTCCCTCACTTGTACACCCTCAAACCAAGAACATAAGTCTATAAAAAAGTAAAAGTGAAATCAGCTCTCACTGGGATCAGTCCCCTTCCTGCTCTTCTGTGCAATATCTGGTTGCAAATAAGGTGTGAAATTTTCAGTGCAATGGGAAGTTAAGTTACCCAAATCAACAGTCTCACTATTTACCAGTTCAGTCCAATCAATTTCAACATTTGCATAATCTTCTGCATCAAAATCCTCAGGAACCTACGCACCTCTGCCATTTGCCAGCACTGCAAGTATCTTTAAATGCAGGGTATATATACTCACTCACAGTACTGAGAGGGTACAAAGAAAGGAATTACACAGTTACAAACTGTACGACTAAACCTTATACTACAAGCATCGTTATGTTTGAGCATATTATTGGATTAAGTACAGAAATACCTGGCAGTTCCCTTTTTCAAGCACAAAAACCTTTCAAAAGGTATTTATTGTCAAATACTGCATTTTGCTAATTCAAACACAAAGTTCTTGAAAACGTGATTATACACATTCATACATATGAATATGGTGTGAGCTCAGGGAAAAAAAAAAAGTAAAAAGGATGCCACTTGTTGAAATAAACAGTAGTGCCACAGGAGACCTGCCCAGTCTATTATAACAATATGAATTATACCCCTGGAAAAAGTTTGTCTGAAACATTTAACACACCAGACAACCAAGAAACAAAAATCCAAACAGTAACTTCACCAAGCAATTTAGCATCCTCGCAGGAAGGCCACCGTTCCTTTTTATAGTTGAGCAGAAGCATGGTTTTGGCACAGTCAGTGAAGGGAAACCAGGGTCTGATGACCTAGTCTGCGAAGCCTTCAAAGTGTCCGTTCAGCAAGCCGTCCTGACGAGCAGGTCACACCGCCTGCTCAAACGTGTTATTCCTCACATCCCTTCCTTGGCAAAAACCAGGAATCTGAAAGCCTACCTAGAAACTTGGGCTGACAACTGCCATCAAGACATTTGCTTTCAATAGTCCAGTAAATATTAGATACCACACAATTAAAAACACTCCTGTGAGCTTAAGTACCATCATAATTATTTCTGTTGTCACTTCTAGTTTTTTGTTCTTTGTTTTTATATACCTTAATTGAAAATGGCAAACCATGGGACCAAAAAATCTATTAAATCATTCTCGAAAATGCGAGGCTGCAAGGTTAGAGCTGCCACAACACGTAATTTCAGCATATTTACAAATTCACAAAGAAATCTGGTGACAGCTAGATTGCAGGATATTCCCATTGAGGTAGCTGCATACATAAACATCACACTACTCAATACATCTCTGCCTTGGAAGCTTAATCCCATCTGAAATGGAAGCTGGGGAGGACCAATTCAGCAGCACAGGCTGCAGGCAGCCGTGGCGGCGTTGCACTTTGCTGTCTTCAGGCACCAGCAGAGGCACCTGAACGGGTTACATCTCAATGCAGTAGCACCGTGGAGCGCAGCGTCAAGATGACATGCTGGCTACATCCACTCCTTCCTGCTATTGTGCTGCAGGAATAGCCAGCAAAACAGCGTGAGTCCTCCAGTGTACAACCAAAGTTTGATTTATGCAGCAAGACTTGTGCATATTTCTACCAGCAAGGATTTGCTGCCAAGCAGAGTAAAATATTTAGGCTGAAATTTGCATTTGTCATCAAATGTTTTAGCTTGTATTTCCATAACCTATTTGTTTTTTGACTACTAATTACATGTATGGTCCTGTAAAAATAGTAACTTTGTTTTTCAGATTTAATATTAAAGTCAAGAAGGTGAAATTAATTAAAGTAATCAATTAGGTTCGCAATCTGTAAGATAACCTCCTTCTGTTACAGAAGGAGTGTTACATGGCTTTAATCATTCCTTCTGGTCCTTCTGCCAGCAGGCTGTTATTTGTGGATGCAAGGCAAAGCAGACATTGCAAGAACTGATATGCTGCTGCTTCTCAAAGCTTTAACTGCAGAAATCAGGAATATCAGCTGCATTCAGGTTATCCTGCTGTATTAGTTGCATTCCTACAGTACACTGTGCGTTCTGCAGAGGGGGATGTATTTTTGGAAGACCTATTTGCGTATTTTTACTGACTACGCCAAAAAGCTAGCAAAAAGGATTAGCATTCCTCCCTAGCAGTTCAGCCGTTCTGGGCAGCTGCCAAAATTACGCATCTCAAAGTCTGCTCAGACTAACCTTCCTCATCCTGCAAGAATTCCAGTAGTTCCATTTCTCCTCTTTGTGCCAGTTAAAGTGCATTTCACAGAACAGTGATTTACAGCCCTAATTCCCTTCTGCCAGACTCAGAGAGGAAAAGGCTGCCTTCTTTACACACACCACAACACCCCAACCCCCAACTTTGCTCTGGGTTCTGTTTCTCTTAATTATAAGAACAATCAGGTCATTTTTAACCCAAAAGTTCATGCCTGACAGAAGAAAAGAATTCACGCTGGACTGATAATAAGGGTCCTGCTAATCATTAATATCACATTGTAAACCTCAGAACACATTTTTCCCACCCACCATCGAGCTGAACATCATTTAACAGCTTGTTACATCATTTAACAGCTGAAAATGTCAGCCTTACTTTTTCCTCACACTTAAACCTCAGCAGACCCTTTGCAGTGAAGACGGGAAGGAGGCTGGGAAGGTAGAGGGTGACAATGGGACAGGAGATTAATTCTCCATTTGAACTTCCAAGCAAGTGAGACAATAGAAAGATTGCTCATTCATATGATCATTCTCTACTTGCTGTAACACACAGGACTTTAAAAGGGACCTTGGCAGCTGCTGCTACTACACGGTCCAACAAATGCTCCAGTAAGTAGTCAGTCAGCAGGCTGCCGAGAAGATGCTAACTATGGCGCTGACGTCTTTAATACTCAACGTGCTCTGTGTTATTCTCCCAGTATTCTATACTAATCAACATCATCTTCCTCCATCACTGTTTTAGAGGAGATGTGGTCTTCCACAAGGCTTAATCCCAGCAGGTTGCGGGTGCCCTCTGTTTCTCAGCAAAAAGCAGCATTGATGCCGCTTAGGTGTGCGGCCTGGGATGTCCATGGAAGGCTCAAAGCCTGGTGCTCCCTTCACCTGAAGGGAGAGCAGGTCAAGGACAGGCAGACAGGCAACTGCTCCACTGGAAAGCCACAGGAGAAGCAGTGACAGGAATAAAGAGGAAAAGCAGAGGCATGAACAAGGACTACAACGCCCAAAAGAAAATGGCTGCGCATGCTACAGGCTAAAGACCATCAGTCTTATATATTTGCAGCAGCATATCAAATAGACAGCTGCTCTTGCTTGTCTCACATACACTTATTTCTTGGCTCAGATGCATCAATTGCTACAATTTCCAGCTGCATCCAAAATCTTTTTTCTGACCCTGAAATGTAAACGTCACCATCCAGATCTACTGGACTTCAGAGCCTCTCTGTTTTGTTTTACTCTTGGTTCCTTCTAAAAGAAAAAGAAAAAACTAAAATACAAATTTCAAGTCCAATCAAGCTTTTCTCCATCTTCCCCACCTACAAGGATGTTTTAGTCATAACCTTCACCCACCCACCCCCAAAAAAGGGCTAGTCTGCATTCGAGCAGTCACGGGCCTATTCCCCTCTTACCAGATGTGACATATTACATTCCAGCAGCATTCAGTCACTGCAGCTTCGGGCCCCAAACTACTTCTGCAGTCCTGTGATTAAGAGTAAGTGTCTTACATAGCTTAGAGGAGAACAAAGGATGTTTGCTCTCTTTAAAGGGAAAAGCTATGTTACGGGGGTATTAGACAAACAATACACATGAACAGTCAGCTATGGTTAAGGTTGCTTAAAGCTTTATTCCTGTAAATCTGAGTCACAAGAAAAAGTCGTGCGTTTCCTCGGAAATTGGGAGGGCAGCTCTGAGTTCACCAGTACTAACACTTTCTGCTGAACAAAAGACAGCAGATGAAGACATCTCAAGAACTGGAATATCCCCTAAAACCTTCTCTAATGTTTTCCAATCCTAGTGTTCATAGATTTAAACTGAGGAGGCTCTCTTGACAAAACCAACTTCAAGACGCTATCCCACTCCTGAATACCTGCATCAATGAACACAAACTTTGTCCTTTCTTCTCTCCCAGTATCACCAAATCAAATTTCATAATACACACTGATGAAGAGAATTGCCCATTGGAGTAGATTCACAATGCCTCTTTAGGACTAGGACAGAAAGTTAGTTTTTGAGAAATTTGCCTGTCCAAAAGCAGTTCAGTAATTTTCTTTCAAAAATACAGGATTTTTAGATGTAAGCACAATATAATTTAGACAACACACTTACGAAGTATGACAGATGCAAACCTACAACTTCAGATATGTTTTTGATCAAGGCAGAAAGGCACGAATAGACTAGCTGATAGTCAATTATGCCTGATGGTATCAACTGCACTATTTCCTTCATTGAAAATATCCTTCCTTAAGGAAGCCTAACAAAAACAAAACAAAACAAAACAAACAGACCAAGAAAAAACATTTACAGTGGTCTAAGAACCTGCCATTTTCTCAGGTGTAGACTTTGAAGCTTTTAATTCTGCTTTGTTTGTGAGGGAGCACCTTCCCACTGGTTCGCAGGGAGAAAAGCAGCCATGGAAAGGAAGACCAAATTGCTTGAATGCTTAAGTCCACACCAGGAACAAAAGGGTGTATTTGAACAACGGCCATAAAATGCTCATAAAAATACATGATTCCTGAAGAATCACAGAATCACAGAAGACAAACGTATTGATGAATACGCTGATGAAGATAAAACTTATTGATGACTATGAACACTGCCCCATCCCTGGAAGTGCCCAAGGCCATGCTGGATGGGGCTTTCATCAGCCTGATATAGTGTGAGGTGTCCCTGCCCACGGCAGGGGGTTGGAAATAAGTGATCTTTAAGGTCACTTTCCCAAACCACTCTGTGGTTCTGGGATTCTATGAACTCACCATGCCATCTCAGAGAAAAGCATTGTTGTGTTCTCTCGCATGCTAAAACACCACTATTCCATTTTTGGCATGAGATGCACCCAGCCTTGCTCATCCCTAAGATATGAAGCACCTAAGATGCATTCTCTGATGCACCACACCTGCAAGGAAATGGAGAAAACACCCATCCCATTGCAGGACCGAGTAATTACACCCCTGGTGCTGCCGTCACCACTTACAGACACGTCTCTGTGCTCGCTTTCCTTTGTGGCAGCACCGCTTGTTCCTTTGTGCTTTCAGATCTTTCTGACGCCCATACGCTGTTTATGAGAACTCCAAATGGCAAGGCATGCTGCACGGCTCACCAGTGCTGGCACGAGATTTAACACTTCACACACACAAGCCTAACCAATTTAATCATCCCAGATTACTCACAGAAGTTACGTGCTGCCTCTCGTTGCATGGCTGTAGGAACATGCCCATTAATCCCCTCTCCAGCACCTAGATAATAACTATCAACATTACAGTTTGTAACTCTGCTTATTATACTCTGATTTCATCTGAATCAACTTAACGGCCCCTCAGAAGTACAAACTTATGATGCATACACAAAAGGATCCGCAGCCTAATCCTGTAAATGGCCAGAGGCGGAAATCTGGGCAGGGCACACCGCTTGAGAGGAACACATCGTGGTACCTTGGGAGAGGAAAGCGTCCTATTCAAGACTTTCTGAGCAGATGCAAACAAACTTTACGATACTAAAACCCTGCTGCAGCGTCAGTCTCTGTTTACCCGTTTGCCAGATATCAAATCGTGTTTCTCAATCAAGAGCAGAACCCACATGTATAATCTCATGGAACCACTCCTCATTCTAGAAGGCAGACTTGGATTGTAAATGCAGATAGTCATCTACATGCTCTCGTTAGCTCAGAAAACCTGAACCATCCAAGATGGATTTCATTGAAACAAAACAAAAACAAAAAAAACTTCTGCAACACTATCTTCTATCTTCTTTTTTAAGCAAAAAAAGCCAGTCAACAATGCACCATTCTCTCTGCTTTTAGAATCCTGGCTTAAGAGTTCGTTTTTCCATCCACTCTCAGTTTTGCATTAAACTAGATGCAAGGTTGCATTAAACAATTAACCAATGTTACCTTGATTATGTGCGCATTTGTAAGGTACCGTAAGACAGGCATTCTCCTAAATTATCCCAAGCACGGGCCATTTTGATCCCACATGCCCTGACTTCTTATTGAAGCAAATTAAATGTTAGTTGATGGGCTCCATGTAAAACGTATTAATTTAATGTGAATGTCTTGATTCCATTAAAGCCTGGCTCTAAAACAACAACAGCAGCACTCAAATGAAGTCATCTGTTGCTTGCAATCAGCAGGAAAGCATCCGCTTCACACAAGTCTCAGAGTCTCCTTGCTAGAAGTCTGTCACTGCAGCATCACGTTTCCCAAATGTCAGAGTAAGGGGGGAAGCTGGCATCCTCGAACCTGCAGCAATGGTCTAGATTATACAGGTAAATTCACTGCGTAGCAGAACTCATGCCCTTCATGCTGCTAAAACCCAGGGGGTTCACTACAAAGAGAAGGTTAATATCAAAGCTCTGTTCTAGACTCATGCTCTACTTAAAATGGCATGCAGGTCTTTGAACAACAGCGATTTCTTGTGTAGAGAATTACTGAAAGAATTTCCTCTACAGGAAAACACTGCATAATTATACCTTCTGATTACATTCACCTGGAATGATGATCGAGACTTTTAATGGAACCACAATAAATATCATCTGAAAATTCATTTGTTCATTAAGTTCATTAAGCCACGCATAATGGCACAGGAGTTTAACAACTTCAAGCAGAAGCAACAGCCATGCCTGCATTCCTTTAGAGAGCAAATAATGGTGCTTTTAATACATTAGAAGCATCTACATGTAATCGTAGAATCTTCATAACAACATTAAATACATGTACATTTTAAGCTACATAGCTACAAGACACACGCTTCTGCATGATGTATTCTTGCAAAAACTGAACTGAAAAGAACTGAAAAACACTGAAAAGAGCAGTTTTCAATCTAAGGTATCTTTTGATACCTGCACCCAGCCCCAAACACAGAAGCCCACAGACACAAGATACTTATTCAAAATAGGTCTAATACAGCATGTAAGGCTGCTGTCAGTTGTTTTCACAATATTTCACAACTACCTGACAGAGAAAGCACCTACAGAGATTTTCTGTCCTTACAAAGGAATTTGCACTATGCTGAAGCATCAGTTATGAACTCTGGCTATTTTCAACCACACAGCCAATCGAGTGAAGAAAAAAAATCCTTGAAGGTCTGCCATTTACCAATGCATCCAAGGCCACTAACGTTGGTAGTTTATTTCTACATCACTTAATAGCAAATGCACTTGAAATGCTTCTTCCTCAAAAGAAATTATGAACTTTTTTCCACTGTATGAAGAAATAGCATAAAACAGATAAGGGTATCTAGCTCACTGCTGCCCAGCTTTCTCTTTAAGCCAAGCCAGACTCTTTGACTCACTCTCAAAGGTGTTTGAATTCTGAATTGGACAAGTGTCGTGCAAAGAAGTCTTGTTTTCCCTTGCATTTGTAATCTAATCAGCATCCTAGTTGCTAACCCCTTCCAGAGGAGAGAGTCCAGAACTTCTAGAAGTAGACAAGTTACTTTCATTGGAGAGGAAAATTCTGTAGAACTTCCTCCTTCCCTAGGTATTGTCCATTCTTTACTTCGCAAAACCCATTTCAAATCCTTCTCAAGAAGACCATCCCCATGACAACATAACCAAAACCTCTGTATCATGGGCCTGCCTATTCTGCAGCTGCAAGCGATTTTAAATATTGACTAACACATTAAGCCTCTGAGAAGTGTTCCCAACCACACCTATCAACAATGGCCAGGAGTCCACCCTCCCAGAATGAACCTGATTAGGTAATTATTTTTATTTTTTTCCATGTGATCTTACAGCATCTTTACATTTCTGCATAGCTGTTCTGCTACCCCAGTTCATATCAGGCACATGGAAATTGTAACTGCTCTGGAGGAACTCAGCTTTCACACTTTATGAAGCAAAACCACAAAAGACCTCTGTGTATTCAGTATTTATTTATGAAGTATCCATATGCTAGAATCAGAGTATAATTAGAATCACATTTATCACTAGAGTTCTCCACACCTTAAACCAGTGTGCTGACCATAGGCGCACAACCATTTCCTGAAGCCTGCAGAAAGAGATTTCTGGTAAATCATAAAGTGCTCCGGCTGATAAGATAGCAGCAGATTGCAAGCTCTTGGAACGAGATTTACGATGTAATTCATGATACGTTAACTGTTATATCAGGTAAACTAAACACTGCTTTCCGTATCCTCCTCTTATGTTTGCCAGGGCAGCAAGCAGCTCTACAGATCTGTGCCTCACCGACCTGCACAAACACAACAAAGAACAGATCGAGCCGTATTTACTTTGCGCAGAGGGGTGGGCACAGACAGTCTGCAGCAAGGGGTTCCAGGCAGGATCAGCACTTGCTGTTTTCTACTTGGCATCAGCAGCTTAAATTCATTTTTCACCCCTGTCAAAATCTACTTGACAGTGTTTATTAACTCCTGATCAAATATACTTGTCTTAAGCATGAGCGAATAATTCTGCAGTGTGGCTCTATTGCAGTTTTTGACAGCTGAAATGCATTTTTTTCACTGGTATGACAGACCCCCAGGAAGGGGAGAGGGATTTGTGCAGTAACATGAGAACATGGGGACTCTTCCTGCCTTCCATTTTCCAGTAAGCTTTGTGGTAACTGAAGCTAGCCCAGTTCAGTTTCTAACAAAAGAGCCTTGTGAAAAAAACAATCCAGGAAAATGCAAGGCCTACAAGCTCAGCTTGTGAGCTTGCTTTCCTGAGGGGGTGGGCAAGGGCATAAGCATTTCCTCTGTATAAAAAAGGAAAAGAAGCCAAGAGCACAAGGTAAGGACAAAACAATTAGAAAAAACAATACCAATAGCCCCAGACTAGGCAAAGATGTAAGAAGATGCAAGAGGGAAAGCACACTATGCAGAAGACGAACCACTTGAAAGCCTACATCTAAACTGCTCCCCACTGCAAAAGACAAAATTTATGGTTAACTTAAAATTTTCAGCTACAAAGATCAGTCCTTAAACAGCCTGACAGCTATCAGAAACATATCAGAAATGTGAGCTGCAGAACCATTAAATTAGCTAGGATATCGACTTCCAGCAGGCTTCTCTGTCGTTAGGGTAAGTAGCTACTATTCCCTACCCCAACAGGGCACTCCGTGGCTACACTGAGTCTGCAGACCCGCTGGTGAGCAGGACTTCCAGGGTCACATCTCCGTGCCTCCAGGATACCTGCAGCAGCACTTTAGTGTTAAAGTACAAGTCAGACAGACTGTTAGTTTGCTTGACAAGTCAGCTCTGATCCCAGGAATTTGATGCAGCCCACACATGGCATAATAAACATGGTTAGGTGAATCTACGAAACATCTGATCAGATTTATACCAAAATATGACATAGATCAGTACCGCAGACACTTTTGGAAGGACAAGAATCAGAGCACTACACATTGGGTTTCTTTTTTAGCTCAACTGGGCAGAAAAGGAAAAAAAGACATATTTGTGAAGATTTTACTGCAGCCTAGGTAGCTACTGCATCAGTCTTTCTGGAACAACGCTCAAGTTCTCAGTTCTCTTCCTCTTGTATCAGTCAAGTGCAAGGCATTTCCCCCCTTTTGTAGGTATATCCGCTTATTTTTCCTCTATGTGTGTGCATATTTATATATATATATATATATATATTTGTATTAGCAATAAAGAGGAAATTTAAGAAGATAGACACATCCTGATTTCACCATATTGGAGGACAGCATCATCTTCTCAAGGCTGTTTCAGCTCCTTCCCACATTGCTATTTTTTTTTTTATTTTATTTTTTACTTTTATTTCCCTCCAAGAGGTTTCACAGTGCCAAAGAGCACTCACTGTGCCAGCAACCACTGACGAGCACAGTTATAAAACAAAGAAGAAAGACCAAGGTCCAAAAGAAATGCAATTCTACACAAACCAAAGCCATCTCTAGGCCCACTTTTAGTGCTCTAGGCTCACTCTCAGCCCCTAGCTGTGCTTGTGACAGTCAGTTTCACCCAATCAAGCTGGTCTAGAAGATGCAGCTACACGCTCCTTTCTCCACACCACGTGGCAAACCCTCAGCCCACAGAACAGCTCTGCGTGCTCCCAGGCCTGCAGAAGACAACCATAAGCACAGCTTATGAAACAGCCACAGCAAGAGCATTGCATTCCTGTGAAACTTGTCATAACTGCAGATAAAGTAATTACTTTGACTCATTTTGAAACAGGTAATCTGAAAAGCACAGGATTACATGACTGTATACCGCTGCTAGCTACAAGTTAATTATCAAACGCTGAATTCCCATGTAAGGAAATCCCTAACAAACACAAGTATTACAAACGTCATGCATTAAAGACAACCGATCATGTACAGAAATTTATTTTACAACTCCACCCATGAACAAGATACGATTTTATGGTAGTTAGTATGGCAGACATTCAGGTGCTTGGTCCTAACATTTTGGCACATGCATACTAATAAACTCACTGTGAAATTCAGCTGAGTAAACTCATTATTCCCAACTAATAACCATTCTCTTCAAAGACAGTATTTCCAAAATACAGTGACAGACGCCATAAAACTCTAATGAAAGACAAAAAACAGAATGGAGACTACAAGCCAGAAGAAGTACTGATTGTTTCTTTTATATATATATGTTTACACTTCCTACAAAAATAAAAAAGCTACCCATTATCCTGTGCTCCTCCTGAGTAACTGTTTTATGTTTACCTTCCCTGCTACAGGGTGGCAAGGGGGGGTGTTAAATTTCATTTTTCAGGTCTCATGTACACAGGTAAAGACAGGCATCTTGGAGCAAATGAGAAGCAGAAGTTCAACATCTTGAAATAGTTGTTTTTTCCTAACCCTACAATAGCAGGGCAGGAAACAGTAGCCTAACCAATGCCTTTAAATCGCGTTGCAATTACTGCAGAGACTATTCAGCATCTCAGATTCTTTGAGCCAACACACAGAAAAAGCCTGGTGCAAGTGTTAATGTGAAAAACTTGTAGAACTGCGGTCTATTGCACTGAAAAGGTCGGGCAAAACAAGCTTTTAGAGACCCTGCGCAGACAAAGGGGACTCTCAGCTGTGGAATACAGTATGCTATTATCATTGTCCCAAAAAACCCATGTGATTCCTTTGGACAGCTCATCTCCACCATCCACATCATTACTGAAATGAATACAGGCTATAGCATAACAGAATAGAGCAAGAAAAGTTTCTTCATCAAATTGTAAGGTAGGATGTTTATAAGGGAGTTACCAAGAATACTTCAGTGCTCAGTTTCAGGAACAAAACTGTGCAATGAAAGGGGATTATTATAACTGACTCATGTTATAATCACAGAAGAATCCATCCATTGTTTAAGGAAACTTAAAAAATTGCTTAATGCTCTTAATTTAATCAAATATATTCAAACAGCAGAAGATAGGCACTGGCATGCCTGTCCCAGAGTCTGACGCCATGCTGGCTTAAAAAAATAAATTATCAACAGCTTTATTCCAGGCCTTCTATGTAGTTTTAATAGCTCCTTCCCTAAGATTTAAGATGACTAATATTAGTATTTTAGAAAAAAAAATTAGAGTGCAGTTTACAGTTGTGTTAAGTAGTGTTAAGCAAACATTTACAATAAGTAAAGGCTTTCTGCAGCCAGCCACCGAAAGTGTGGTTTTCAACTCCTATCCTCCATGCTAAAATTTTTAACCAGTGATCTGATCTTGATGTCCTGTGGTTTTTAACACAAGAGGGTCCCATTCTGTTTCTCTTTTCCCTAGCATACTCATGTCTAACTCTTAGCCCTTAACCAGTTCAGCACATCACCACTAGAGGAGTAATATAAAGTACCCATTAATAAACGTAACAAGTTAGTGAAAGTATTACCAGCAGAGAGGACAATGCCAGACCTTGCTGTGACTTGTTTCTGTAGCCAAGAGCTTCCAACTTCTAAAATCTAGCACATGAGGCTTGAGCTGATTTTCAGTTTTCTCCCTCTAGTCCTCAGTTGCACAAGACCAATACACTTTTTTCCCCACAAGACAGCTGTATTCATCTTTCCCTAACCATTTTATCCTATCCTGTTACCTCTAGTTCTCAGTTCTCTTTCCTCTATTTCTGATTGTTTTCTAAATCCCCAGGAAAACAGGAGACACTTCAAGAGGTGGTAAAAATTTTAGTATGAAAAGAATGGTCTTGGGTGGTAGGAAAAGAAAAAGTAAGACACGGAGTAAAACATTTGCAGTCTACTTGTGGTGAAGAGTGCTTACTGTATCAAAAGAGTACAATTCTAGCCTTGTAGCGACTTTGAAAAGATGTCAGAAGTGTACTCCGATATGCCATCACCATTTTAAAAATACATTTGTATTTTTATGGTGTTCAGGACATTCTACTTGTAATGTCCCACCTCCTTCTTGCTGCTGAGAGCTCTCAGCAAAACACAGCCACCTTGCCAGAAGTCTGGCAGCTGAGGAGACAAGTAGTTACAGAAGAGATTTAAAGCCATAATAAGATCTACTGCTAAGCTGTCGGAAAATACAGGCAAACTTCTGTGGCATGAATTTCCCTTCTATTTTGTATAAACACCTAATGAAAGCTTTCATGAATGTCCTCTTGGAGGCTGCCAAGTTAAAATAGTACATTATCTCAGCTGATGCACATGACTACATGGAAGATCCTTACATCACAGCTCTAAGCAGTAATCTAGCAAGCTTATAACTACAGGAAATTTTTCCCATGTAGGGTGAATAATATTTTTTTTCAGTACTGCCTCAGGACTTCATGGCAATCTGCTACTAAGTGGAAACCCTGGATGTCTCAAGTAACACAGCTGCGCTGCGGGTCTCTTGCTCTCTAGATGGAGCAGGGATTTTCTGGCACTGGAACTTTTATGCTCATGTTGGGTCCGTGGGTTCCAAGTTGAGTTCCACTGCACGCATCCAGCCAGGTGTCTTCTCAAGAGGCATTTTCACAATAAGCCACCATGAAGGCAAGTCTTACTCTGCAGAGCAAACCAAAAGTGTCTGCACAATTTCCACAGTGAACAGCTGAAAGAAATCCCACTGAAGTCAATGGCCTTTCTAAAGGAATGCTTTCAGGAATACAACAGACTAAATAGCATGTGTTGTTCTACTCTTACTTCTAAGGTCACCAGCTAGCCCAAATGCATCACTGTCACTGCACAAAGTGATCACAAAAAGCACCTTTTTCAACACCTATTGCAAGCTACTAACACAACAAATCTACCTCCTTTTCCACAGATATTTGCATCTTCTCTAGATTGACATTCAAGCCAATGATCCATTTTGGGGATGCACCGATCCACTTCTGTTGAGAGCTCAACTATGCAATTAAACATACAACAAGTTAAGGCGAGCTGCTATGATGTAGCCTGTACTCAGTACAAAACACTAGTATTTTAACAACTTCTCTCATAAAAGGTCTTGGTTGACTCTTGCTAATTTCATGAGCAAGTGCTCTCTGCAAACAGCCAGGCTGCTACACAAAATGGGCAGGGTTGGAAGGGCCCTCTGAAGATCATTTAGTCCGACCCCCCCACAGAGCAGGATCACCTACAGCACCTTGCATGGGTGGTATTTTGAATATATCTGGAGAAGGAGATGCCACAACCTCTCTGGGCAACCTGTTGCAGTGATCTGTCACCCTCACAGTAAGGAGTGTCCCCTCACATTGAGCCAGAACCTCCTGTGCCTCAGTTTGTGCCCGTTGCCTCTCATCCTGTCGCTGGACACAACTGAAAAGAGACTGGCTCCATCCTCTTGACACCCTTCCCTCAGATATTTATATGCATTACTGAGTCCATTCATGTATACAAGTATCTGTTGGAGCCATGCCACTGTTACCACCCCTGAGTGCTTCGGGAGGGCATACGCCCCAGTAAGCCCAAGTAACAAAACACTGCTCTTCTGCAGAACGGAAACAGAGATCATGCTGGAATGTATTACCACAACATTTTCATTCACTTCTGTGATTTTTTCAGCCTGAAATGCCAAGAATAATTGCACATTGCAGCTAAACCTCCTTTTCTTTACCTTTCCTTTAGGTTTACCTCTCTCTGCCCTTTCTCTCCCTCCAACTCCTTTAAGAAACAGCCTCAAAACCAAGAGCAAGAACTCTTAATCTCTGCCCCAGCACTGAAGGCCTTCATTGAACCTAAAAAAAGATCAAGGAAGCTGTTTTATAAAATGAGATCATGCTTACCACTTTCAGGAAACAGGAAGGCAGCTGAGATACATAGCTAGGATGCAGCAAAGTCTCAAAACTGTGGTCCTATGTATCCAGTTTTAACTTACCTATATTTTAAGAGTTGGATTATCTTTGAAAAGATAAATACATTTAAGTAAAGCCTTTACATGTAACGTCAGGATTCTAATAAGGCAAGTAACAACAAAAGGTAGGAAATAAACAGCTCTTCAAAGACTCCTGTGACACTGGAAGAAATATTTTGTACTCCTTACACAATGCTCCGAGAAATGTGAGAGTGCTTAGTCTGTTTAAGTTGCTTTAATCACTCTAGTACAATGGGCAGATTAATACAGTTTAGTATTCCTAGCTAATTACAGTGACTGGTCTTTAGAGAAGTACCATTAAACCACAGTACTCTGCCATTTAAATGGAAGCAAACTAATAAAGATGACAGCTAGGAGGATATAAAATTCAAGCTTAGGCATTTCTAAATATCTGTAGAAAGGCAGAACAGTCTTAAATTCACACACACACAACAGTTGTTTTTGCTGTTACATAAACTCCCAGTGACATAACTGTTCGGTACTTAATTCAGAGATGAACAGTGAAAAAAAAAAAAAAAAAAAAGGAGGAACAGTGCTACGTTTTCAGAAATTAGATCCAATTCTAAGGAAGGCAGTCTGAAACACTATGAGTTGGAGGCCCCAGACAATCTTTTAGTGGTCAAACAAATCTCAAGGCTGACCCTACTAATGAAAGGGAAGCTCTAACAGTTGAAAATAAATAACAAAATAGGCAAAGGCACCACCAGCCAAGCCTGCAGTGTGTTCTGCTGATAGAAACAAGCAAGCAGCCCTGCCAGCAGCTTTGTATAGATGATGCCGAGCACAGCAGCGCTTACGTTACCTGTACAAAATCTCCAGTCACCAAAAATTAGCGGGATGCAAACAGCATGCAGTGTGCAGGGAGAGGAAGAGAAGAAGGGCTTCAGGAGAGCTCCAGCACAAACTCCAGAGCAGAAGGTCAGCCAAGGCAGTGGTGTGACACGGGCTGACCTCGCTGCCTGGGAATCCCAGCAGAGCAGCTGAGTCACGGACCAGACCCCATTGAGACCAAAGGCGACTCAACAGGAAAGCCACGGCAGCACAGCACGACACACTGATCTCCATACAAGGGCCTCACATTGTGTCTTGCCGTGGATTTCAGTGGAGGGTTCAAACACTAATTAATGCCTCACTGAACACAGGAGGTGAAAGGGGAAGCCCATGTATTTGCAGACAGGATGCTGCTTATCACAGTGCAACAAAGTGAGTCCGGTCCAGTGCACGGCCTAGCCCACAGCACCAGTAGCAGCATGGCCTGCCTTCACGTGGCCGTACGGCTCCTAATGTCTCCCACATGAACGGTCAGTAAAGGAGATGGCAAATTCCTTACAGTCAATGAAACTTAGCAGGGAAGAGCCTGACCGTGTTGCATACAAGCGGATAGGAGGATCTAATACCCAGGAGGGGAAGAGAAGCTCTAAAAGAAAAGGGGTTTATTTGCAGATTCATCACAGGCTGCATCCAAGAGCTTGATGTCCTTCAAGGACAATTATCACAAAATGAACTTACTTAAGTCCCACAGCAGTTCTTGAATTCTGTACAGCATCTCTGCAAGTGGGGCTTCGTTCCCAGGGTCACTTTGTCCCTTTTAACAAGAAAAGTTGATCTCCCACTGACAACCAGCACTTCCACACTCTGGTTAAGAATACAGATTAGTGGAAAAACATTTTCTTGTGAATTAAAGAGTTCAAGTGTTTTACACTCCTTTTTCTCCCTTTCTTTTTAAGAAAGAAAAACAGCGGGGTTTCAAAATTATGTGGGTGAGAGAAATAGTCAAAGGCCAGGTGATTCTGGTATAGTCACTTGGAAAAAAATTGGTAGAAAAGTTAGGAACAGAATCCAGGATGCCCGCTGTTTCATCATATTACCAATGCTTTACTGCAAAAGTTATAACAGAGATACCAACACAGATATTCTTATACCTGCACAGGAGAAGTTCTCTTGGGGCAGTTTTAGTGACAGTAGTTTTTAGAACTCTTCCAATGTTCCCATTACAATTCAATATTAATGCACCCATGCCATTCTATGGAATTACACCAATACTTTGTTGTTTTTTTTTTGTTAACTAGGTTTGACTTACCAAGGCTTGACTTCTATGAACAGACACAGGCCTGCTAAATTTAAATTCTGTTCCCTGTATCAGATTAGGCTTCATTAAGAAGAAACACAACTCTGTTTCCCCCCATTCCCCTGACATACAGACAAGTTTTATCTGTAAGAGTCTAGCAACAGAAATATTTTTTTTCTGCTGAAACCATTGATTTGGAGTAAATACTAAGCCAAGATCCTTTTGATCTTTCTAATTCCAGCATCAATCACTGGATGGACTCAATGCATCTACTACTGTATTTAGGGGTAAAGAGAGATCCAGTCCTATTATTATCACTTCCTTCTACATCTCTCTTCTCTGTGTTTAATGAGCCACTGTAAATTACTATGTTTGCTAGCTCACATGAAGAAGACCAAGTTAATTCCTCCCTGGCTTTTCTCTCCTTAGTACAAGGTATGCAAGCTGTCACATCTTTCAACCAACGTTAATCTCTACTTACACGTACAAAAAGCCATAGATTTACATGCAAAAGTAAACAAAAAGGAGTCTGTAAAGCTACAGCACACCTGGGTACTGGTAGCTGGCATTTTACAACGTAGAATTTAATCTGAAGTGTACTTTTTTAACAAGGGCTTTGTGGCTTTGATTTAGATCTGTAAAAGCATTTAAGACTGGAAAAAATCAAAACATCTGGCTTGTCAAGAGATTCATGAAGTTCTGTGGAATTTGATCTGTAATGCCAAGATTTGCTTTCATCTGTATTTCAAGGCAAATTCAGAATATACCAGCTGAAATTAGCAGATTGAAGATTAGGCTCAGAACCCCAGTCCAAATAACAGCAAGGCAAGCCCTCCTTTAGATCACACACACACCTAAAATCCTTCTCCGACGCAACGCAGCACATTGGTAGTTTCCAGATAGAAAAAGCCAAAAAAGGATGAACTGAACATTACTTGAGTGAGATCAAGCTCTGAGAAGTAGCAGTGGGCTCATTTTTGAAGCCAAAAGCTTTGAAATAGAATTGTCAGCCCTGACAGACGTGACTGGTTTCAGTCCCAAGACCTACTTGGAAGGGGATTCAAATTAATACTGTCTGGGGGGATACATCGAGTCCAGCAGAACGCTTCCAAATGGAGCTCAGTAAATACCATGTCACGTGCAGATGTAAGGCTGAAGGAACGCATCATCCACAATCCAGCTTTGGGCAGATCATGCTGCGTGCTGTTAACGAGGGGCTGCATTGTTAGTGGGCACAGGGAGCCCTTCTCTCAGGGCTCACTGAATGGCCTCGTTATTCATGTAGATCCAAAGGCCAAACTGATGTCATTTTGCATACAATGATCAACACTGCTCACAGCAAGCAAAGCAGGAGAGAGAGACTCTCACACATTTTTAAGTATTTTAAACAAATGCTAAATTATTTATTTTTTAAAAGTCACTTGAAACCAAGCACCTTGTTAATCCACCCATGGTAAAAGTTGACACTGTGACAGTTCTAGAAGAGGTCACTGAATTGCCAACAACATTTCCACAAACATCTAGCACGATGTGCACAAGACAGGCAACACATTAGCAGGCACCAGTCCTAGCCCAATCTTCTTCCACACCTACATTGAAGCAGAGAGATACAGTAAGGATGCACCTCTAGACTAGGTGACAGCCAGAGATTATGGAATGCCATACACTTGATTTATTTATTTTGCTTTGACACCAAATGCCACCCTCCTAAGTGACTTAATCAGCAAGCGTGAGCACCTTGAGGTCATTAGTTACTTTTGTTAATCTCAAACCCCAAACAGAGACGTTTTAACAATATTTTTGAAACTCTGTAATTTATCAGTGGATCCAAGCCAGCACAACACTTACTTTCCACCCACCTATTCTGAACATAAAATGGAGTCACACTCCTTCACTTCTGTTGCAAGGGTGGGAGGCATGGAAACCTGAGGATAACGCCAGCCCAAGGACACTCACACAAAACATACCTGGAGAGAGTGAAATGCAGAAAAGAGAATAATACCCTAGAGAAGCCAGGCGTATTGTGGGGCAGAGCAGAGCACAGTTGGACAATGGCTTTCAAAGCACAGCCTTGCCATACAGTTTTCTTGCACCTTGTTTATGAAGCATCTCATTCTGTTTCTTACCACAAATCAGTTCAGGGCTCTGGAAACAAGATAATCTTTTACTATGGGCTGGTCACAAGGCTGCAGAAGAGCCTCAGTTAAACTAAGCAGTGTACATATGCATACTGTTGCGTCTGGACCTTTATTTTTGAAGGCCAAACCATAAAATCTCTTCTTTCTTGTACAAACACAAGCTAAACAGTTGCGCTTAAACTTTAAGTTGGAGACTTAAACCATAAAGAGCTCACAAAGAACAACATCCCGTGCATACTTTCAGCAAACTAAAAAATATTTAGTCACAAAAGAAAATGCAGGAAGCCGGCCTAAGACCTGGCAGAGCATCACCACATAACCCTAACCACAAAAAAGCAGCTGTTGAGCTGTACATGGCTTCCGCGCTTTCTTTAGCTACAAGCCCAGCACCCAGGCTGCATCACTGCAATGAAAGGCTATGATTACCCACGATGAAGCCAGAAATAACTTGTTTTTACATTTGTTTTTGCCTCACCCCTAAATTGCAAGGGTCTTTAGAGATTATTTGGGTTTGAGATCAGAGGTATTTGGGGGGTTTTGCTCCCCTCCCACAGACCTACGCAATTCTCAAGCTCTGCTTTGAAAGTCTTTTTTCTCTTCACAAAGTCCGAGGCTTCCCAGTGTGAGTCACCAGAGGAATCAAAAGGTAAATTCAAAATGCACACAGCAAGTCTTGTGGTTCTCTTTCAACAGGGGAAGCTGTTCTTTGAAGAGCAGGGCACAGATCCTGGCCCAAGTTTCTCTGAAACTCTAACCACAACATAACGTGGAGATTTTTCCCCCCACCACATCCAATCTAGCTCATTTGCAAATTCATTATTTTAATCAGAAATCGGAGTTAGACAAAGATAAAGTTCAGAGTAAATAGCTAACACCATTTCAAATCAATCCTAGCATCTCAGCCCTCTCTGGCTGCTCTCCTTTCGAGCCAGTTCAGTAAGGCGCACATGCACGCACACACGCACGCAGCTACTGAAGTATTTAACAGAACACTGCCTCAAGCCCACCCGGGTCCATGGGGCACTGTTGGAAAGCAGAACAAAAGGAAAAAATGCCTCTCCTCCTGGAACTTCTCCTACAGTACTACAGCCCGGGAACCCCAGTTTCTAGTTACACCAATGGAAAAAAAAAAAAAAAAAAAAAAACAAAAAACAAAAAACAAAACACTAAGATTTATTAGAGCGCTCCAGATATTCACATATCATCGGATAAGGCATGTTTCTGCAACAGCATATTAGAAACAGCAATAGCACAGTTTAAGGACAAACATGTCTGACAGCAAACGTTATTCGTAAAGTGATTGATTTGCACAGCTCCAAACAGTACAACTTTCCAACTAACTTTGATAAGGGATGTATATTTTTTGCTAAAAGGCCAAGTTTTTCATCACGTCAGCGAGTTTTATCCATCCTTCACGCAGAAAACTCATGCCCTTCCAGTGCAAGTAAAAATATCTTTTTAAGGCCAAATATCAGGTTTCCCGGGAGCAAGCACTTAACATCAAACTTCACATCTTGTAAGGGGTTTCCAAAAATCTCTAATACCAGGCTGCAAGTCTGTACTGGAACTGGTAAGGAATACGAAACAATTTTAGTGGAAAGCCACAGCAAAACCTAACTAGCCCCTTTAAAATATAAAAGGGAAAGTATAAATAGCAGAATTTAATACATATATCTGGCTTTACACAGAGAATGTGGTATTACCAGCTCTGTAACCAATTGAAACGTGGACAGAAGTCTAGAATGCTGATTACATTCTTCTATAGGGATAAAAAAAATTATTTGTTTTTTATTGGGTCTATGCGTAACATTTGCATCTTGTTACCACTGATATTTTAGCTTTAAAAGTTTTCAGACATTCCTCCAGGGTTTATCTTAAGCACGTTTTTATTAAGTTCCCTTCTTTAAAAAATGAGATCCAGTTAGTTTTGACGCGCGTTGCCTTTGACAATGATAATCTTTGTCCTTTCCAGCTGCAGCAAATTTAAGATAATCTCTTTTTCAAGTGGACTTTATTAATCTTCCAAATGAAATACCATCCTGAGGTAAAACAATTATTTCCAGTTCAACTCTTAGTAACAGTTAAGTCTCTGCTGGAAAAGACGACTAACATCTGGCCAATGCAATATCTGTACCAATTAAGAACAATTTTGAAACCATAATATACAAATCTATTCAAGCATTCGGAGCAAAGATCGCTACAGACAGATCAGCAGCCTTCTTGCATTTAGAAGGAAGGAGAAAAAAAAAAAAGAGAGAGAAAGAAGATGGAGAGCAGGGAATGACTGCAGCAGGTTTTCACCAAGTCAGCAGACTGGCTGGCCACACAGCAGCATTTTGCCTGTCATAACACACAGCGACGCACTTAGGTCTTAAAGTAGATCTCTGGAAGCTGGCGGCTGGCTGCCTCCCAGGAGCACAAGGGTCCGGCTGCCCCTCGCCAGGGGCATGCACCGTGCCCAGCATCACTGCGCCACATCTGCCAGATGTGTGCACTTGGGCGTCCCGCCTTCACCAGACTGGCTGGTGATGCTTCAGCCTCAAACAGCAATGTAACGTGGCTAATTGGGAGGGGGGACTCATTTGCTCCCCCCTCCCCAATAAGCAAGTAGATTTAACATCTGGATGCAGTCTGCAATAGCACCACAGGCCATCACCCCTCAGTACAGCTGCCAAGGGCCCCAGCTGCCTGGGGAAGGCAGTTACACGGTGACAGCCTGCTCCACTTTCACATCCCAGCACCTTTTTTTTAGTACAAATAAACTAAAAAGATCACGGTAACCCCAAATCCCTTTCGGGCAGTGGCACAGTCACATGCACACAGTTAAACCTGCTTATCCCACCCTACTTACCCATAGAGGGAGGGCAGGATAGATCCCAAATTCAAACACTGGTCATTTAAAAACCCCATGATTGTTTGATTTCAGCTCAAAGGGGATGAAGCAAGACAGCTGGTTTCAGTTTTTTTTGCTGTCTAGAAACACATTTGTGTGTATTTCAGCTTATGACAAAGATCTGACTTTTACCTACATTTCAAGACCCTGAAAGACTGGAAGAAGAATTTTCCATCACATTAGTTTGACTACAAAGAAAGTGGACACGGTTACCATTACCACTAAAAGGGTAATAACAAAACAACAACAACAAAAAGTTACAAAGGATTTGGAACCAGATCTATTGCCAGAAGGTCTGTTAAATGCTAGCATAAGTTAAGGTGGGGAATTTTAGGTTCAGTTCTCCTATAGGTCTCCTCCAACTGTAAACTCCAACAGCTGAAGTCATAATGCACCCTGTAAAATCATGATCGTTACTAAAAAAAAATAATTGTAAGATTAAGGCAACTTGCTAATTTTGGTCTGAAATATCTGCTAGGCTTCTAGGGGGAACATTTTCTCATTTGTAGGTCAGGTATAAACAAAACATGGGTAAAAGATGACCTAAGTGCTCTGTTGACTATACGCTCTAGTATTTTTTTTTAAATATATATAGCTCAGAACTCCCAAATAGTCTCTTGCATTACAGTGTCCAAAAAAAAAATGATCTGGGGGGACACAATAAAGGAGTTGAACATATTATCCCAGAAAATTTATCTGTAATGACAAAAAATTGCACAGAGAATTTCATCGGAAAGAACATCTTAAATAATTTCAGCTATTATTTTTAGGAGTAGCAGTAGTGTTACCTTTAAAACACAAGAAACGAAAAGCAATTGTCTCAACTCTGAATTCAAACATTGCATTTTTCAATACACTAGTATGCTATAATGAGTTTGTGTCTTCAACAACAGACATCACATACAAGCATACGTTCTTGAAGAGAAGTATTCACTTGAGCAGGGTTCACTGACAGGAACACAGCCATCCACCCCGTGTTTTCCTGGTAAGAAAATAGTTTAAATAAGGAGGTTTTCCTAGCTGTGCCCTCCTAAATCAAGTGGTCAGCTTGGAAAGGGAGAAAAAGCTTCCATTGTTCTAGGAAAAAAAGGTAACATCTGCTTAAGTGTTATTGCACATCATAGTGGTGTCTTACTGGTCAGGTCATAAGGCCTTGTTGCTTCAAAGGAGGCTGCCTCCTTCTGCTGGTTCTGGAGTCAAAATTGTTATGTGGGGAGAGACAACACCAGCAGTGAATAAAAGCATTCCAACAGGCCCAGCAAACGTGGTATTTCCAGCAAGAAGATACCTGGAGCAGCACCACTTCAAAAGACCCCTGTCCACAAGGCCAAGGGGCTGTGCATCTCCCTGTCCGGCTTTTCAAACGCTCGCACAGCTTTGCAAGATCACAAATCCACATTAGAAACTCGTGCATGCACTTAGCTCTACATAGGCCCTCACAACATCATCAGGACACAGGCAAGAGACTAATATTCCACTTGGAGAACATTTCCCTAAACAAAACTTGAACATAAAAGGATTCCCGGCAAGATAATGGAAACACAGAGCATGTATTTATATACATGTACATATGCATACACGTGTCATGACAAAGAACCTGTTGCCTATAAAAAAAAAAAAAAAAAAAAAAAACATGAAAATACTTGTCCAGTCTTTCCAGGACTGCTGACAAACACTGCAATGCCACATTAGCTCAGGGTAATGTAATCAAATGGACTAATCTACTCCGTCTGCAAGAATTAAAACAAAAACAACATGATACTACCTCATAAGCATGCCAAAGCATGCTCAAGGCCACCAATGAGAAAACCAATCCACCCCAAAAGAGTGTAAGGTGTGGTGCCCATCTGTTTAGTGAAGGTCACAGAAGAGGGTAATAATCACTCCACTTATAGCAGGAACGCAAAAGACAGACTGCAAACATAATTCTAGTGTGATGCATGCTAGTGTGTATTAACCAAATTTTATTCTCAAGCATTAGGAGAAAAACCTGTTGTGAAAGCAGGAAGGGTGGCAAGAATAAGGTTTGTGATTGCCTACAGAGGCCCCCTTCACTCCATTAAATTTATTTGGAGTATGCAATAACTTTGATCACACAAAGAGTTAGACCTGAATGAAGAGAATATTTGCTGAACACAAGCAAGTGAATGCACACCAGACAGCACCAACTACGTACCAGCAGCAAAACTCAACTTAAATGACCCATTAGTAAGTTCCCATTCTCTTTGGTAAGGAAAAACCCACAAAAATCACGCAGCCATTAAAAAGAAGAAGTGTCCCCAGCTTTTGGTGACGCAGCCCACACCCGACACATACCTTCCTTACACAAGCCACCACCAAGCACCACTTCCTCTCAGCTCCACGGCTCCCATCTCCGTGGTGCCAACCATAAAAACAAACAACCCCACAGTGTGACAGCATCTACTGCTCTACACCAAAAAGAGGCCAACTGCTTTCCACCCAGATGCAGAGGGTGCTGCAGCCATGAAGCACAAAAGCTTAGAAATGAAGGCACAGCAGCCTGAAGAAATTGGACTTTGCTGGTGAACACAAAATTATTACTTGAACAGAATATTCCTGCCTATAAAGCTTCTCTAAACTAAGCTAATTCACAGGGATAGCTCTGTTATAAAAGCTGAAGTATGCAGAGAGCACACTGCAGCTCTGTTACCCTGGACGGAAGAAATTCAGGCATGCTTCACAGGCCACACAGCCAAGAAATGCTGGCTGCCTCCAGGAAAGGAAAAATAGAAAAGGATTAAATTTATTCTGCAGGAAAAACACAAGCGAGACAACACATTTTAAGCCTAAAAATGACAAAACCCCAAAACGGGAGCATTCACGTTAGTCCCAAGGGACAGGTAGCTCGCAGACAATGCAGGAATTTCCCTGCAGAATCCCAACTACCTTTTTTTTTTTTTTCCTGGCCTCCATCTCTGCCACAGATACATCAAGCAGGCAAATACAGCAAAGCAAAGGGAATGCTCTCAGCCACCAGGAAAAGCACCATCTGAAATCCCAGGGCTTCCCAACAGGCTAGAGGAAACCTCGGGATTACCAGGGCTTACAATGGCTGTCGTGGGGGGCTTTTGTTGCCGTTTTGACCAATTCCGAGCAACATCTTTCCGCACAAACCCTCCCCTGCAGCATTCGCAGCCCAAATATTGCAGCACTGAGCTAATTTCGGAGAGCTGGCGGACAAAACCGACTACTGATCAGTCCGGAAAACGGAGACCGGCTAAATTTAGGAGGAACCTCAGCGATGCGCTGCTAACAGCGCCTTATTGCCCTCCTCCAAAAAGAGGAGGCGAGATGGATGGAGAGGGGGTCGAGCCAAGCGCCGGGACCCCGGGAGGACCCCCCCAGACCCAAACCTTGTCCCTTCAGGCCCCATCCCCGTCCCCCCCAGACCCAAACCCCGTTCCCCCGGGGCTCACTTTCTCTTGTACTCGTCCCTCTCCCGCTTGACTTTGGCCAGCACGTTGTAGAGCGCCCGGATCTCGGGGGTGATGGTGTCGATCTGCACGCCCACGCCGTCCGGGTGGATCCAGGAGACGCCGGGGCCCTGCACCGTCTCCAGCCCCCCGCCGCCGGTTCGCCGCACCTGGGTGTAGCTCCAGATGGTCCCGGGCAGGCGGCCGTAATGCGGCGGGGCCGGACCGGCTCCGGGGCCCCCCGCCAGCCCCGTACCGGCCAAGGGGAGGCCGCCGTCGGTTTGCACGGCCTGATCGCGGGAGAAGGTCTTGTAGCGCAGGCGGCGGTCGCGCTCGCTCTGCTGGGCCGCCAGCTGCTTCTCCAGCAGCCGGTTGCGCCGCTCCAGCTCGTGCACCTTGGCCAGGAAGCAGCGGAACCGCACGTTCAGCCCTTTCAGCAGGTGGATGTTGGAGCCCAGGTCGTTCCGCAGCGCCGCCGTCACCGGCGGGCCGCCCGATACCCCCGGGGGCCCTCCGGAGCCGCCGCCGCCACCGCCGGGGCCGGGGCCCAGCGGGCAGGGCGCAGCCCCGCCGGCCGCCGCCGCGCCGGGAGCGAAGGCTCGGGCCATCTCCCCAAAAAGCAGCGAGTTCATGGCGGGGAGAGCGAGGCCGGCAGCGGGAGGAAGAAGAGGATGAGGAGGAGGAGGAGGAGGATGGGGCGCCGCCGCCTCGCGCTCCTTGCGGCTGCCGCCGCCACTGCCGCAGCCACCGCCGCGGTACCGGCACCCAGCGGCGGGCGGCGCGGGGAGGGACCGGCAGCGGCTCCGCCCGGCCGCGCCCCCGGGGGCTGCGGGAAGCGCCGCGGCCGCTCCTCCCCTCCCCTCCCCTCCCGTCCCCTCCTCTCCCATCCCCGGCCCAGCTCGGTCGGGTGTAGGGAGCACGAAGGGCAGCGAGGCTGGTGGGGGGGCTGGGGGTGTTCTCCTGGAGATAAGGAGGCTCGGGGGGGACCTTATCGCTCTCTATAGGGACCTTAAAGGAGGCTGGAGGGAGGCGGCACTGGGCTGTGCTCCCATGTGTCTGGTTACAGGATGAGGGGCTATGGGCTAAAGTTACACCATGGGAGGTTTGGGTTGGATATTGGGAAGAACTTCTTTACCAAAAGGGTTGTTGGGCATTGGGATGGGCTGCCCAGGGAAGTGGTGGAGTCACCATCCCTGGAGGTCTTTAAAAGATGTTTAGATGTAGAGCTCGGTGATATGGTTTAGTGGAGGACTGGTTAGTGTTAGCTCAGAGGTTGGACTGGGTGATCTTGGAGGTCTCTTCCAACCTAGATGATTCTGTGATGCTGTGACACCCCAGGGCCAGCCCTCGCGGTGCCCTCCATCCACACCTTCGCAGCCCTGCCCCGGGCTGAGGGGAGCTGGCTGGTGGTGGGCTGAAGGCACGAGGGATGAGGTTGTCAGCCACCATCGGAACCTTTGAAGCGTTGTTACAATCTGGTAATTAAGTTATTAAATAAGCGTTTCCCGCTTACCGCTCCTGGACCTCTGGGCCGCTCAGCAATCAACGCGATGGTTTAATTGAATTGCGCGATTGCTGCGGCGTGTCCAAGAGGCACCCAGCCGAGCAGCAGCACCAAGCTCAAAGATCAGTGGAGATCTCCTCCTGTATGGTGTAAATGGGGGATGGCTTTTGGAATAAAAGGCAATGCTTTCAGGAGCTCTCACAGCAAGCCTTGCAAAATCAACCCTTGCAGGTGTTGGAGGGCTCTCAGGTCACAGCGCGGTGCCTTTCCCATTGTTCCCCAGCATCCTGTGGGTGCACCTCCCGTGTTTGCCTGCACCACCTGGAAAAAATGAATGTGCCAAGGTGGAGGCTTGCTGTTACCGAGGTGACTCAAAGAAACACCCAAGGTGATCCTGCTGAGTGCGCAGTGCCCGGCTGCCACCCGTGCTGGTGGCACTCACCAACAAGGAGCAGCCGTCTCACCATCCACGTGGAGCTGCGATGGCACCGGCGCTGGGCAGGGCTCCGAGGACAGGCCCTGGCCTGGGCTGGGTGACCCAGGCCCCAGGGCTTTCCCAGGACTGAAGCGGGTCCTAGGGCTGTGCGGCTGGGGAGCCCAGGGCAATGCACCTGTAGCTTGCATCACTCTGTGGGTTTTGCCACGACACCTTATTAATGGCAAGAAATTCCTCAGGTGCAGATACTGAGGTTACTGTTAGGAGCAGCAGTCCAGCAAGAACAGATTTGGCCGTTTACCCCAGATCTGGGTAATCCTCCAGAATTTAGTGGTCACCCCTTGCGTTGCCTTGAGCATCCTTTGGTGCTGCACCACACCCTCTGCCGTGCTGAACAACGCACAATTTTAATTTATTTTTTCTTTCCTTAAGGAAGCAGGAAAACCTCAGAGAGTGAGTTCAGATGGGAAGTCACTACCAAAGCTCGCTAATCAACAAGCCCCTCCACCAAGCCTAATTGGCTTTGCACCACACCTGGGGTAAGGTCACTGCCAGCAGCCATTGCGGTGAGTGAGCCTCTGGCATCCCTCAGCAGCCCCTCCCAAGGACACACGGATTTCCCCACCACCCCAAATCAATGACACCAGCAACAATTAACAAGGATTAGGGCTCTTCGGGGAAAGGGAATGCTTTGTTCCGTGAAGCGTTGCTCACCTGTGGTCTGGTGCCATGTCAAAAGCTGAGAGCATGGGATACTGGAGCAGTGATTGGTGTCTTCCTATTTGGAAAGGTAGGAAAAGTGTTGGGAAATGGTGCAACTTCTGAACACAGAAACCATCCCATGGCAGCACCCATTAAATCGTGGTGACTGCAGCTAGCCGTGCTAAGAATGATGCTCCCCACTTATTTTCATTCTCAGCACAAAGGCAACATTTGCTTCAGCCTGAAGTGGGCTGGGGGGGGGGGGAGACATTGGGCTGGGAGAAGTGGGCTGGATTTGTCATCATCTTGCACCTGCAGAGGCCTGTTTTTTACATTCCCTTGGTGCAGGCGAAAGGCTCATGGCGCTGGGGGAGCAGTGTGGTACCCAAGGTTGGGCTGGAGCTGGCACCTGCCCGCACCTCTGCAGCCACATCTGGTGGGACAACACCTACAGAGCCCACTCACATCAGCGCCTGGGATTGCTGGCTCAGTGCTAAGGGGCTCGGGAGCAGATTCACAGCCAATGCCCCAATGTTTTAATGCATGGTGGCGTCCTTTGCATGCAAACCTCAGCAACTATTTCAGGGCTGCTTTGTGCATCTGCTTAGTGGTCCTGTACTCATTTTTTCGGTGCTTCATTAGCCTGGAAGACACCAACACAAGGGATTTGTCAGCTGAGCCCTGGTGCCTGGGAACATCCTTGCCCAGGGCTTTCTGTATCATGCAAAAACCCAGCGGCTGCGCATTACCCCCGAAAAACTCAGTGGCTGCTGTTCCCATGGCATCATCCCAGGTCTCTGCTTTCTTTGGGTTTTCCTTAACGGCCACATCTGCTGGTCGGAGCCCAGGTATATAAAGTGGTGATTTGCATGACCCAGGCTTTTTTTTTTATAAGAATTGACAGAATTTTTACAGGCATCTTTCCAGGATGGGTATTTAACATAGAGGATGCTGTACCTTATGGCCCTGCCAGCCACTGGGGGCAGACTGCAGAAAACAGCTTCTTTGAGGGCATAATAATCATATATAACACAGACTTTGGAAAATAATAATAAAAAGCAATGCTAAAGGGGGTTATAAGAGACAGGACCATGTGGAAAGCCCCATTGGGGAGCACCTTGCACTCTGAACACCAAAAATATTTGGGATGGGAGCTACCATTGCTCATGCAGAAGAGCTGCTAGAAGCTGCCACAAGCAGCAGCGTGCTCCTTCTTGCCTTCTGAGGAGCTCTCTCCTCCCCAAACTTGCCTTTTCTAAGCTTTTCATCCCACTCTATTTTCTACCTATTCCATTAGCACCATGTGAAATGCAAACAGCTGAGCTGAAACCCAGCACCTTCTCCCATTACAGCTCTGTTCCTTGGCCAGACACCTTTTTCAGGGGTAAAAAAAACTCTCAATTTGCCACATTTGGTTTTCCTTTACATGCCAGCACTGCAAAGAAGAATGCAGCTGCACGGAAAGTCTGCCAGGAGCTCACTCCGACTCTTCCAAGTTTGCTAAATCTGCCCTCCAAGCACCGCTCACTGGTGCAGAAGACAGAGCTGGGCTGAGCGCCTCCAGCACCGGACCCATCCCCATCCCCTCTGCCACATCTGGCCCCTGCTGAACCTCTGGGGTCTGCAGGCAGTGGTGGTGTTGCATCCAGCCTTTTTCACCAACACTGATTCCTGAAGGATGTGTGGAAGGGGCACCACTGACTGTGCACGTTTCTGTGATCTCCTGCACGCCCAAGATTTTCCCAAAATTGTTGCCCCAGATGGAAGGACACGCTCCCTGCATCACCTCCCACCCCAATCGTGCCCTGTGCTGGTGAGCCGGTGTTCCTGCCAGGATGTTTTCCATCCCAGTGATACCAGTGCTTCCCTTCTGCATGGAGATGAGATAAATATTTTGGAAACAAATCTTCCGCACCGGGTTCGACCTGAATTGCGGGTGAATTAAGGGGACAGGGATTCAGATGCAGATAGAGATGCTTTGGGGAGAGCATCCGCCAGCCGGAGTGGTTGAGACACGTCATGGGATGGCCTTGGAGACTGTGGCAATGTTCACGGCTTCCTCAGTAACCAAATATTTGCATCTGTATTGAGTAGGGCAGCAAATATGCCCCGATAAGCCTGTACAGGCCACTGCAGGTGTGCTTTAGCTCACACTAATTGCTTTGGCAGTTTATCAAGGATAATTGCAGGATGCTGCAGCATTAGTTTTGCGTGCGCCCAAATCCCTGCTTTCAATCCCATCAGTGCTAAGCTCCCAGGGGTGCTGTGCTGGCTAACCCAGGCACAAAACCACGCTGGGTGATTCTGTCCCTGTCTGGTCATTTCTCCTTTGCCTCCCCTCACTTTGCACCGAGCGGAGCAGAGCACGCGTGGCCATCCCACACCATTCAGGTGCAGCTTCAGCTACCTCTTGAAGACTTTTTCACCCACTCAGCACCTTCATTCCTTGTGCTGTGGGATTTCAGCCCGGTACGTGCCCAGGATGGAGAAGAGCTGACGGCAGCACAAAGATGCTGGAGCTGCTCTGTGCTCACTGACGTGGGTGCCATGTGCCACCAGCTCTCCTCTCCCTACAACCCTGCACCGAGCTCAGGCACTTGCTGGCATCCCCCTGAAGGGCACAGCAGAAGAGCTGGTGGTGCTTCCCTGCTTCCATGCAGCCGGAGGACCCGCAGGCAGCAGTGGATCTCTGTACACCGCCAAGTCAAAATTTCCCATCCAAAACACAGCAATAACTCCTGGGATGGCCAAAGGCCAGCTGGAGGCGTCGACGAGCGACTGGGAGCAACCACTGGGAGATAACCCAGCCAGCACTGGCCTGCACTGGTTTGCTGCTCCCCTAGCACTGGGCACTTTTTGGCTCCCTGCTCCGCTCCATGGCTGGTTCCCAGGGCTGAGGGGCTGCTCTGTGCTGCCCAGCCTTGAACCCGCTGCCCGGCCTCATGCATCACCGGGGCTGACTCAGCTCGCTGGAGCCACTCTCCCCGAGGGTTTCCCAATGTCCCGGGGTGGAGCGCCCTGACAGACGCCTGCCTGCTCGTCAGTGAGTGCCAGCCCGTGGATGTCTTTCCTCTGTGCTGGCCGCCTCAGTCACCGAGCTCGTTAAGGCAGAACTGCTGACAGCGGGCAAAGCACGGACCGAGGGATGAGAAATGCGAATGACCTGGAGATGGGGAGCCGTGCCTTTAATGTCCGATTTCATCATTAGCAAATAGTTTTTTTTTTTTTGTCATCAAATAGTAGGAATAATTAAAGGATGGAGCCGGGCTGTATGTGTCTGTTCATTAAAAGGATTAAAAAAACAGCCTGGCAGAAGCTCCTTTTCGGTACCACCGCCAACACAGTGGCTGATCAGAGCCACCCGTTAGGGGCTGGAGCCCTGAATCTATCGGACCGGCACACGCGGGCACTGATTTCAGTTCTCCCTGCTCCACAAGGCTGTGATTCCTCCACCCTCAAGGCCAGGAACCCAGCTCCTGAGCTGAAGCCCAAATCCCACGTAGGGAGAAACAAACTCTTCCACAGCCCCCAACATCCCCTGGCTGAAGCATTTTCCCGGTCAAAGCCTTTCTGTTGTTATTCCTCCCCCCCTCCTTCAGCACAAGCTGTTTGCCCAAATGCTGCTGCAAGGGGGTTTTCCATGCTGCTCACTGTCCTGCCAGGGCTGCAGTTCAGTTTCCCAGCCCGTGATTAAGAGAATTGCTCTGAAATCTCATCAGGGCAGTGGATGAGTGGAGCAGGTGGCATTCCCACCCCCTGGACCTCACGGAGTGCCCAGTGTCCCCAAAACAACACCAAAAAAGCCATTCTCTTCTACGAAAAAGCTTGAAAATACCTGCCCCAGGGCCCTGCTTGCCCACATCCCATGCAGACACCAGGGTGCTTCCCCACTGCCCTTAATCCTGTCCTTGCTGCGTGCTGGAGCCCCGTTAGAAGCACCGTGGCTACAGCCGGCGGCACAAGTGCGATGCAGCAGCACAGGGGGAGTCGTGGGGCAGGGACAGAGGCAGGGGCTTGGAGCCAACCTACAGTGAAGCACCTTTGTTTTTAACATTTTACAGCTTGCACCTTTCTTTTGCTTTCTCCTCCAAGCCTTGCTGGAGTGCTGCCTGGTTTTACGCTGCCTCAAAAGCAAAACGCTTTCTGATTTCTATAAAGGCGAAGGAGCTTGCAACAGGCCTTAGAGGCAATAAATCGGGAGCTGTAGGGAGCCCTATCACCACTGCCAAAAAATAAAAATAAAAAAAAAACTCTGGGGGTGGGGATTTAGCCTTTTTCTTCTCCCCCTTGGAAAGCAGGAAGGGGTCAACCACCCCTGGCTGTTGCATCTTCACCTCTGAGGGGGCGCAGCCCTGAAGTGCTTTCACCTCAAAACCTCTTGAGCATCTTTCCAGCAAGTTTACAGAAAGGTGGAAATTCAGGAAAAGATGTGAATTTCTTCATGCACAAACTGCGCCGTTTGCTGCAGGGGTTTTGCTCACCACGTTGCAGAAACGCTTCTTGCATCATGTGAGGAGTCGGGAAGGGTCGGGAAGACCCGGTGAGCTCCTGCCAGGGGAAATTGAGGCAGGGAGGAGCCTGGTGCAGAAACACCTTGAGCAGCATCTCAGCAGTGCCCCAGCAGAAACTGAGCCACAACAGGGGAAAGCGGCAGGGATTTGGTAGGAAAGGGAGCCTTCGGTGCCATAATACACATGGTAACACTCCCCGGAATTTGGACAGCAAGCTTCTTGCTCTAAATTTCTGCAGTGGTGCTCAAGAGCCCAAAACTTACGTGGTGAGGCTCTACCATGATCTTCCCAAAGGCAAAATCAGAGCGTCCTGCCTGCAAAACAAGCCGTGGGGACGCGTGCCTGGGGAGATAAATCACTTCTCCATCGGAAAAACTCTGGGGAATCTCCCGCAGTGTCCAGGCGCTGCCACTCACAGGGTGTTTATGCTCAGCAGTCGTAACCCCGTGGCTGGTTCAAAAACACATCCAGGCAATTGTGGCGAGACAAAGAGGAGAGGAACTCAGCTCTAGACCTGCTTGGGAGCGCTGGTACCAATGCAGAGGAGAGGGGGATGAAGGCTTCCTGACCCCATAGGGCAGCCCAGGGACAGAGCATCCACTGTGCCTACCCACAGGGAGGGATAAAACCATCTCAGCAGTGGCAGCTAATTAATTCAGGCTGGCAGGGGCCTTTGCACCCACTGCTGGCTCAAAATTAATTAATAAACAACCACACAGGTTTGACCCAGCATGAACAGGCACCACAATCATTTCTGGTTGTCTTGGGGAAGCTCTAACCCACAAAGCCAGATGTGGAGCAATCACAGAGGTCACAGCCTTTCGGGCATCTAAGGATAGTTCCCAAAATATCTTTCAAATAAACTATCTGGGGGAGAGAGGTCGATGTGAATGTCCAGCTAGTGGTTTGGTTCATCAACCTGAGCCACTCGTACCTGTTTTGAGGCAATTCTCCCCCTCCCAATCCCCTTGCTCCTCTTAATTTAAGGAAAACACTTCCCAAAAATCTTTGCTGACATCCCAGGCTGACCAATTCCCACCCACCTTGCTGGGGGTTTTGCAGCCTGGAGTGCATTGCCTTTGTGCAGTGCTGCAAACAATTCTAAAAAAAAAAAAAAACCTGCCTCAGCTGAAGCTTTCTATAGCCTTTCTCAGCTCTTGCCCCTCTCTAGCTTTTCTGGGGTTGCTACTGTTTGTCCTCAGTCCCTCCCAGGCTATTCTGCTATCTTTTATCTGCTATCACGCTGCTTCCACCTTCTTTTCATACCAGGCTTCCCCATCAGTCAGCCCTCTCATGCTTGAGGCCCTTGATGCAATGACTTCGTTTTCCAAAATACATCTCTGGACCTTTGCAAAACCCTCCAGAATGGTTTGAGTTGTTTATTGCACTTTGACTTGTATCAATAAGGAGACAGTTTATGATCTCCTTTCAAAGTCCTGCTTTTTTTGCACTTGTATAAATGTCAGGCAAGAAATAGTCTCCGTGTTCTGCTCCAGGTAAGCTTAAGGAGCTGCTGACACAATTGCACTGGGGGAGAAATATTTTGCTCGTACATACTTTACCAGTTCCTGCAATGGCAGAGGATGTTTTCAAAGACCTGTGTCACCACAAATGGAGTTACACCAGGATTTGCATCAGCAGAAGCCCGAGCTCTGTTGAAGTTACCTTGTTAGTGTGGGAAGACTGCGCACGAGGCATTTCTCACATCCTCCTTTGGTTCAGTGAAGCAACAGCTGTGAGGCAAAAGCCGAGGGGCTGCCTGAAACACTGAGGCTGTGCTGAAGAGGAAAAGGTATTTCTCCGTTTCTACCTTTCTGTAGGCAGCAAAGTGGCTTGGCATTCCTCCCTCCCCAGCTTCTGAGATATCCCATTAGTAGTTCCTGTCCTGAGTTTAACCAGTCTGACACAATCTTACCCAAATAACAAAGTCAAAACACGTTAGGGTTTCAGTCTTGCACCCAAACTCTCCCTATGATAAAAAGTTGCTTTCATGTTACCTACTTACTGCTGCTTTCAGAAATTACACTGACTTGAAAGGTCCTTCACTTGAAAGGGAATTTCAGTATTGTTCAAGCTACTGTACACTGGTATTGGTAAGCACAATCTGCACATCCACCCGTCAGCTATGCTACAGCTGCTTGTTTGGAGAGAAGACTGTTAGGTTTGACTTTGCAGTGCTTTTAAAAACAAAGGGAGTTTTTCTCTTTTATGTGGTGCAAGGGATACACCGCACACTGGTTGAAAGTTTAATATTGCCATATTAAAGAGAAACCAACTACACACATTAGTCCCCCTCCTGTATCTCCATAAAGCAAGACAGATTTACCCAGCTGACAAGACACGAACCCAAACTCCTTGAGGTAACTTGCTATTCAGTGTTCCTCCCCAGAATCACATCCAACTGCCAGGAGGGAAATAAGCACCCACAGAGGCGAGGAGAACCTACAACCATCTGCTAATCGTTAAATCACAATACGTGCTCAACACTAACCAAAGGCATCAAATAGGTTGCCGAATTATCCAGCCTCTAAAATAATTATTATTTATGGGGCACTGCATGATGGGACTGCGTTAGGATTGCAGAAATTCAAGTTCAAACAGAGACGAGGAAGACAGGGAAAGCTTTATTAGATTCCAGCTTAACCACGTGTCAGCTGGGTTACAGGACAGCAGAGGTAATGGTGAAGGTAGGTTACCAGCACGCACAACTCAGTGAGAAAAGGCAAGGCTGTACTCAAAACAGGTACTTGGCTTCAAGTCAGGGCATGCACACCAAAACGCAAGCTTTTACTAGCGAAAGAGCGAGTGGCCAGCTCAAGAAGTGCGCAGTGTCTATTTTCCATGCATTCTTCAAAGCTGAAAATTTTACCAGATAAAAAACAAATCTGATGTGAGTAGCATCCCTCTGCGAGGTAACATCACCATCAGTGTGTTACAAGAAGCATGCTTTGAATACAGCCTTGGTGAGAATAAAGTCAGGAAAGAGCCCGTGATATGCAGCATGCCTTGGAGAGGGGTAACACGAAGTGCCAGGGGAGGTGACTGCAGCTGGCACGGCTCCCCTCACCCAGGTGAGGAAGGGGTGGAAGGATTCACTGTCCTTGCAATCCACGAGTCTCTAAGGCTCATGTCCCACAATGGGAAACCTGCTCTGCATGTACAATCAGTAAACACAGTGCCAGTCTGCTGCTTTGTTCACTACAAGTCCTTTGTTTCCTGTGTCTCCTTGTCCAGACTATGGGCCATAAAGAGCAACAGCTCTGAGCCCTGAAAGAAGGAGCTCTGAAAGAAAAGATGGGAAAGAATTTGGCATTTAAGCTACTGCATGGTTAAAATACTAGTCAAACCCATCTTACCCATTTGTTTGATTTATTTAACTTCAAAGAGGTGCACACTAAAGCATTAAGATTTACTGGTATGTATTCCTCTGTACAAGTTTTTTCAACCAGCTCAAATAGACAAAGCTTTACAGACAGAAGCAGTGAAACAGAAGATAAAACGAATCTAAATTCCAAATCACTCCAGGAAGAAAAACTGTAGAAAATATTAATAATAATTAAAAAAAGCAAACAAACAAAACAAAAACCCAATAAACTGCAGCACTCCTCAGGGAAGGGACAGGCTGCACAAGGAGGAACACAAAGGGATGGAAGGCAAGCTAGTGTAGTCTCTGCCCAACGCTTCTCTGTGCTGGTGGCTCAGGGGATGGAGTTCAAAAGATCCTTGAGGAAGCTGTCAGGGTCACTGATTTCTGATAAGAGCCCTTTAAACAAAAGACAACACAGAACAGTTAGCTCCACAAAGCAGTTTCTCCTGCCGACATTATGGATTTGTGCTAGGGTGTATGTATAGTAAGTTAATAATGACAGCTGCAGTGTTATTTTAAGTATGGAGCAGATGAAGATAAACCCTTGCTGAATGCATGTGCAGCAGGGACCGAGGTGTATACATTAAATCCATACTTGCTCTTGTGGAACAGAGCTACTACACAGACCCTGCTAGCTCCATACATTGGACAATGAGAGACTGGCGCAAGGTACTGGAACTCTTAAGAGAACAGCAGACTCTCTGTAAGTGAATTTTCAGCAGCTCCTGGGGATAAATAAAATCCCTACAGCAGAAACTCGCACTGCACTGAATGGCTGCCTCATCTGTTTACCAGCCTCTAAATCACATATACCCCAAAACACCTTTAAGCTGTGATGTAAGTAGTTATGTTTAACAAAGCAGGGGGAGGACCTGCGGGATCAGGTGAGAGAAATTTTCCTGTCTGGGGATGCTCAAGTGTGCCTCTCATCTGTTTGTGAAATAGCTGAGGCAGTAGCTGGAGTGCCAAGGTCTCCTCCTCTCTCTGCCTCACACAAACAAACTGCCGCCGCCGTGTCAGGAATGCTGCTGTCTCAAGTCACGAGTTGCATAAGGCAGCCTATAAAAGGGAAAGCAAAGCTTACCAGCCACATCCAAAAACTCGGAAAATGTTTCAACTGGCATGAACTCCTCCTGGAAGGTCTTTAGGGCCTTGTCTGCAGCTTCGTGTATTGGCATGTCATTGTGTCGTATGAATTCAGCAAGAGAGTAGGACCAGCCTCCCTCTGTGTTACTGGTAGGCACCTTCTGTAAGGGGGCAAATGGGACCAGTTAGTGCAAACCAGCCCAAAGAAGAACTCCAAAATCTGTTGCCTTCTCCTGACGCCCTTGGACTTAAGTCCCCTGCCTCTTGTAAATAAGCCACATAAAAGAGTTACCCCACAAATGACTTTTTAACCTTTTCGTACAGAGTGCAGAAAAGGTTGCAGGCATTTTCTCACCCTAATTATTTACCCTCATTGGAAGCTACAAGCTTCTGTTTGCTAGCGGCGATGCCCCCATCTCTTTCCTCACCCAAGTGTTTCCCCAGTGCAGTCCTGAACATCCTTTTGGAAAATAAGCAAGTACACGTACAGGAGGAGAGCTGCACACTGGAAAAGTTTCTCAGTTCTTCAGATACCAAATTTCTAGAGTGCAATAAGCACAGACAGCCTCTTGCAGCCCTTCTGTTCACACAGGCAGGCCAAGTTTACGAGGATCTTGGATAAAGGGGTTTCACATCCTGCCTTCTAACTCAAATGCATTAAGTTCCTCAGGTTAGAAAGCAGTTACAGCTGAACCTTAATGTTTTTCTTACCTTGAACATGTTGTAGATGAGATCTACAAGGGCCCAGAAGAGAAGGCCAGAGCGGTACGTTGCATATTCCTTCACTGCCTTATCTGTCATTCTAGGAAGATAATGAAATCAATCTTTGAGTTAATCACTTTACTCATATGCTTTGGTGAACGATTTGATGAATAGCACGAAAGCTGAAACGGCCAAAACGCCTATCGATAATACGCATGGGGAATGGCTTTCAGTAAGCTCTGTTATGTGGTCTTGGACATGAAACAAACATTGGGCATCCTCGATTTCTGTACACTGATTCCTGTGGCTAGGAAATTGCTTTACAAGCTGTACCTGCTGTAACCAAACCAGGTGAGCCGATAAAAGGAAGAAAACAAGCAAAGAAGCAAAAGGACTGCTAAGACTACATAGGAATTCAACAGCAAAGCTCTTTTTCCAACAAAGACAGAAAAAGAATGTACATCTGTTTGCTCCTTGGTTGTGGCATAGCAGATTCCCCCAAAATTAACTAAATCCAGGTCTTCGACATAGTCTGTAGTAATGACAGAGAACGTATTTTTGTTTCTATTTCATGGAATTGTTTCTGAAAGACTCTGAGGGAACTATCTCACCCTGGCCCAAAAAAAAGGAGCCTTGATGAAATGTAGGAATTTTTATTTAATACCTGCTTGTAATCAACAAGATTTCTATGGCCATGAAAGGACTTCTGCCTTTGGACTTTCAGCATCCGGCTGCAAAAATGCTATAAAAGGTGTAGAGATGTCTTGGGATAACAGCTCCCAAAGTTTAAAGGATTAATCACCAACAGGTTGAGGCAAGGCTGAACCTCCCTGCCAGCAACTCTAATGGGTTTGGAATTTTCTTGCATGCGTTTCTCAGGTACAGCTGCCTCTGTCACAAGATACTTCCTGCTCGCCACTTAAAAGCTTTGAAAAAAAGCTTTTTTAAATGTATCTAGAACCAGTCCAGCTGCCACTGACAGAAGTCAGCAGGACAAAAGGGTATCATCTGACCACCAGCTGCAATCTGACACAAGTTGGTTTGTGGGTTTTTTTTGTGTGTGATATGAACATCTTGCTGCTCTTATTTTAAGAGGTTATGTCTGTGTGACTACATGATCTTTCTTTCCCTTGGAACAGACAGCTTGGTAGGTGGCAGTCTGCTTGGGCAGCCAGGCTTAATTATTTAAAGGAAAACCAATTAGTAAAGGTGACTAAATTTGCACGGGAAGAACAGCAACTTAGAGGGAGGCTAATTCTACACTCCCAAGTACTGCAAGAGAGAATTTCTTTTTATGTGACTGCTTTTGGTATAATTGGAGTCTGCTCCTTTAATTGAAAACTAAAAGGCCCTTGTGGGTTAAGTCTGGGTAGCTAGCTTCTGGAACATCTACTTCACAAATAGCTGCTGCGTTTTCATTAATGTAAGCTGGTACAGGCTCATCAGCTATGCATGGATTTCCAGCAGAAAGTTAGATATTAACACTTTGGGAGCCTCATTTCTTTCATGAATATTTTACAAAGGTCTCAGTCAGGAGCACAGGAAAAAAAATATCAAAGAATATTCTCCCCTCAAACCCCACATGAAAGCTATGCTGCAAAGTGTCTACCGGATTCTCTAGCTAGAATTCTTGGTTCAGTAATAACAAGCAGGTAATTAGCCATTCGACTCATTTCTTTGGCATTTGTAAACTATAGTTACCAAAAAAAAAGGACAAACCCAGAACTCCCATCCACCCTGGTAACCTCGTCTTTGGGTTTAAATTCAAAGAGTTTCTAAAACATGGAAGCTGCTGTGTGTCTCTCCCTTTGGTCCTGCAGACAAACTGCAATAGCTGTAGCTGCTGGCAGAGACAGGAGATGGTTTAAGTTCTCTGAGGGACAGGGGAGGCAGTGCTGGATAACGAGCCAACAGCTACGAGAGCCTTCTGAGGTGGGTTGCAGCAATTATTTACTTTCATCCCTATTCGGGGAGATACATGCCCTGGGGTACAAACTGTCAGAATTTATGAGTCTCACATTTTTGGTTAGATTCTCCCCACTTCTGTCTTATATTTTGTAACACAGAAAGGATACCGAGCAGCTGAATAGAACACCTAACAGGGCATAGGCAGTATTTGTTGCCTTCATTTAACACAGGGGAATGCATAGCATTGCCTGCATCTTCATTAATAAGACTTACACGCCCATTTTAGGAGCAGGAGGTGATCCTCAGCTGCTTTTAGATGCACTGATAGTTGCTATAGCAACTTCCCTCCATCTCTGCCAGCAAAGGTGGCAGTGAGTCCTTGCATTTCGTCAACCTTCAGTCTGCACCACTCCAATGTACTCGGAATGGTGGCATTCCCAGAGAACACCCCTGTACTGCTTCTAACATGGAATGCTAATTTTAATCTTTTGTATGCAGACATTACTCTGACGTTACAGACACCAGCTTCCTCTCTGCCTCAGCCTGTGGAGCCAAGGTACTGGCACTTATCCGCAGAGAACTTCACCGTCCATCACCCTCCTCCTGATTTTCCACAAGAATAAATAAAACAAGACCTTGGAAATCAGAATTGCCATATTTCTATTTGAGAGGTATTATCAGTGGAAGGCTTTGTGCTCTCTTAGTCTGCAGGGATTAAAGAAAGCCCTTGAATAAACCTTGACATAATTCCTGAGAACTATTTCTGAGTATTCTCCCCTGAAATTCCAGAGATCAGAGGGCTAGCTGGAAGTTTCTTGTTGTAGCCATTTCAATGTTTTTGTTACGTCTTTACCTAGAGATAAGTTTGGAAAGAAAAATCATTAACTGAGGATTTTCAAAAACACCAAACATCCATAGCAATCCCACACAGGAGCTTTGCTTCACCAGCCTCTTCTGCAGGCCACATGAAAGGCTGCACTCCCTTGTTTCTGAGCAAGCAGCCCTCCAAGATAGTATCTCCTGTGCCTGTCACACCTCCTCTCCCAAAACTCAGGCAGCAGTGGCGTAAATGAGAGACACAAACACAGAACAGGCTGAGCCTGAACAGCAGAAACTAACACAGAAAATGGTACTATAGCCCCTTTAAGTGAAAGAAAGCTCTTCTGATGCCTCTAATAGCATTGATGCATGCTGTGTTTTATGTAACTACAATGTAATTACTTTATCAAACGCATAATTAATGTCATCAGAATAAGAATACCCTTTAAGATGACTTAGAATAATAAGGAATTTATTCTTAATTATGACAGCTATTTAAAATCATCTTTTCAGAAACTAGAATTCCCTTTCCTTCTCTGGAAATACTTTCTTTGTCAGGCAGGCACAGCCATTTATTCTCGCACTTCTCAAGTGCATGACAGCTGCTATTGATTTCTTTTTTTTTTTTTTTTATTTCTTGAGAGCAATGGTATTTGATTTCTATTTCTATTTTAGGAAGCTGTTGCAGTGATCACAAAGAAAACAGAAACAGCCTTTTCAGTCAGGCAAGCACAGAGCATGCTAACAGCTCTGAAAGAGCACACAACAGCAGCTCTACTTGCAACAACTTACTGGAAGTGGGTAAGAATCAGCATCTTGGTCTTCATCTTAACTTCTAGCTATGCACCTAGGAAAAGCACTTCTTTCACTGATCGACTGACAAATCTACTCCAAAACTCAGCTAAACTGAAGGCTCCTCCCATAACTGCAACACTGAGCACAAAACTACTCAGAAAGGGTTAATATCTGCTATTCTAAAATACGCTCACTTCTTTCCTCAGCTCCCCATAGCTTCCTGTGTGAGGCTGTGGCTACTGTGACAGTAACACGAGCAAGCTGGCAGCTGCGGAGCAGCAGTAGGTGGTGGCTGACCTGCTGGCTCCCCCTGGTGACACCACTCTCGTGTGGGAGGTAACGAGGAGTCGCTTGAGGATCTCCACTCGCATGGCTTTCCACTTCTCCGGGGGCAAGATGTGCAGCGCCAGCACGGTGTAGTAATGCGGCCCGTCCACCTCGTAGGCACTCTCCACCCACTTCTCCTTGGGATGCTCCATGAAGCTCTGGAGGTTTTTCTCCTCCCTCGAGGTTGCTCGAGTTCTGAAACACAAGAACTTTTATCAGTTTTCTTGGCTCTTGTATGTTATTTACAACTTCTCAGGAGCTTTGGGGTACTGCATTTAAGCAGCTCTACACAGGAAAAAACACCTCTAGCTTTGCACTGCCAGATTTTTCCCAAATTCATCCACTGATTGAGAGTTTGCTCACAACGAGGCATGCAAGTCTAGCACACTCACTTTTCCATGGAGCTGCCTATCGTACTAGAGAGGCTTCTAGGCCAGCTGGCACTGCCCCACTAGAGGGCAATCCCGTTGTGAAGTTATTTTTCCTTTTGTTAGGGGACAAAGAGTCAGGCCAGCCATTCCAGTGTGTTCAGGTTGTACCATTGCCTGGCTGATGCTAAGCATGTGACTGCAGCTCCTGCAGCCAGGCTTGAGGATCAATTCATGGAATTCCACCTACTACAAAAGCAGTCGAGGAGACACAGGCCAATTTCAAAAACAAAGAAAATAACATATTTACTGTAAGCTTTTATATTTTAAATATCTGTATCTGTATTTATTTCCTGTCTCCTGGTTCCCTTTCCTCAGGAGTCAGGATGACCCAGAGCTGACTGTCAACTCTTGCAAAGATGTAGAGCCAGTCTATTGCATCACAGTCTATTGCTCTACTTCATCAGGAAGAGTCTGCCAACCAGGTAGGTCCCTCGATTTTTAAGTTACATATGTCCTCCCTATCAGGAGGTATAAATCAGTATCACTAACAGATAAAGCTGTGTCTGGGTGTTAGTATTTCGTGAAATTTTCATTTGCTACATCATGCAGCTGGTAGCCAACCAGTAGTTCTTATTTTCTACATTTAGTATCAAACGCATCTTTAGAAAAGAAAAAAAAAAAGTGATGTTTGGAAACTACATAATGCATTTTTATACAACTGCCACACAGCGGGTTCTCTGGTCCCACTAAGCAGACTTACAAGATGAAAAGAATAGTTTCATTTATTTGTCTCTCAAGGGACTCAGAAAACAATAGGAGAGGAATCTGGCGATAGATATTAAGAACAATAGCCAAACTGTATTAGAGCCAAAATGTTGATTAGTTCCAGGCGGCAAAGAGAGCTGAGATTTTGTTGCACTCCGTTTGGAATGACCTTGGTTTAAGAGGCATTTATTTTAACATTTATACCCTCAATATGATTAATATTACTTTCCAGTATCTAACTACAAAAATAAAAGGCATTATATTTTTGCCTGAGATGCTGTACTATCAGAACCAGCTCATTAACCAGAATTAGGTGTCTAATTTATACACTTAGATACTACACTTTGTATAAATACGTAATTACTGAAACACTTCAGCAGAAGTGTTTGTATGCTGCTGTTTACTGGTAAAAAGAAATTTAATCTTAAGATTGTCTTGACATTTTGACAAACCTGAGTGCTACAAGAGAATTCCAGTACATTAAAACCGGAACCCAAACCAATCAAGTTATTTTCACGTCAGACAAAAACGATACCAAGGTTATTTTCAGCTGACAATTTCTTCTTCATATTGTTTCTTCACTGTTTGCTCCACAAAAAGCTAAGCTGGCAGCGTTTCTTTAATCTAATAACACTGCTACTCACCGCATAGGTGGTAATTATATCTTGAATGGAAAGAGAAGCTAAGTCCCGGTTGCTTTTACTCAGTTGATTCCCTGTTATCCAGCATGTTTACAAGCCGCAATGCTTTACTCTGAATAATGTAAACCTGTTACAGTCTGCTTAATATGTGTAATTTGCTTCCCTCTGAAACTTGTGTGATTTCCCACCTTTTTTACCACACACACGTACAAAGCACAGGCTGCTTCCCTTTATAGTCTTTTCCAAAACTAAGAGTAGAAGGAAGAGGTTGCTACTAAAAGATACTGACGTGTTGAGGACATAGAGCACCGTGTGGATTATGTACGGAATGAGGTGTATGTTGCTCTCCCTTCCTCCTCCTCCAGTATCTACGCTGAATGATTGCTCCATTGCAAACCGGAGAAATAACAGTTTAATGTCATGGACATTGAGCTGGTAGGTGGGTTCCCGCTGCCCTGTGCATTCTTGGAGGTACGTGTTGTGTCTGAAAAACAGCAGTAAGTGTTATTTTATTAAAAACCTTTTACAAACTCTCCACATTGCAAATAAGTCAGAACACAGAATCTGATCAGTATCTTATAGCACAGCTTTAAAGAACAAAACAGAATACAAAAATGCACACACTGCTGCCTTTGATTAACCTCCCCAAAGGGAGTCTGACAAAAAAAGAAACCTTACTCTGGCAAATCTCATTCCATCTGCATATCTAGCAAAGCTAATTCCATCTGTGTATATACACACATTGATATTATTTTCCCACGTCCATGGCTTGGAATACAACTCCTTGGCAGAAATGCATTCGAGATATTACTACTCCTAATTTCTAACATGACTGTACAAGTTCTACACAAAGTGATCCAGAACATGGACAACAGGATGAACAATCTCGTTGTGCTCTACGTAAGTGGTCAGGTTATTGTAACTCATTAACATCAAGAGGTTTAGAAAGCTACAGAAAGTAATCTGTTGGTGTCAGATATGTTTCTTCTGTAAAACAGGGGTCACTGGGCTGCAAATGAATTTACACTCCTAAAGATGCACACGGCATGTATGCAGGAGTGACATGGGGCTTGAGAGGTAATGAATTTATCAGGTCATGCATCAATATAAAGCCAAGAAACAGAAAGGCACCTATTCTTTTTTAGGAGATGTTCTCTAGCTTGGATCCCTTAATGGTATAGCTTGAAATGACTCAGGGTTGCTAAGATTTAGCTGCCATCTTTGATTTGATAGTTTGAAATTTATGTGCCTCTGTGGTAACCTAACATCTCACCTAACCCAAATACAAAACAGTTTGAGAAGCACTGACTTCTACTCACCGTGCTAAGCAAGTAGCAAAAGCAGACTCTGGTACATGAGGTCCCCAGACTGGCAGGAGCCCATTACACTTGGTGTTGGCATTTTGTAGGGCTGCACTCTCCCACTCTTCACGGCCACGAGCGAGTCTGCATTAAGACAGCAAGCCATACCCAGGCAAGTCATTAGTACACAAGCTTTTTTTCTAGGAAACTATCTAAAGCTTGGCAATTTCACAGCTCCTTGAAGCTATGAACTTCAGTTTTAAGTGCCCAGTATTGATTTCGATTTGACACATTAAAGCAGACCACAACAGAGAAGCCCGTGGCTGTCTGCAGGCTACATAGGGACCAAGTCACAGGCAAACCCATTCTGAGCTAGAAGGCCAGGTGCCATGCTCACAAGACACCTTGGAAAGTAACAATCACCACTATCCTGCTGGTGATCAGAACGTACCGTACAGCCGCGAGGTGACAGTCGTAATGGACAATGTTGAAATGAGAGACTGTGCTGTACCCCTGTTGTTTTCGGGGCTTGTTCTCAAACTCTTCTAGTGCAACACGTTTGGTGAAAGTATAAATACCTAGGACCTTTGTAGCCTGCAATGACACAACAGATATGTTAGAGACCGTTCACATCTGTAACAGTTCATACTTTGTGCCATTTTGACACTGCAAAGTATTTCATCTATCTTAGTCCCTATCTCAAAATTACATTGAGTAATTTTCTTCCAGTTTTCAATGGAATCACACTTCCATGTCCTGCAGTTATTGATTCCAAGAACCAAACCTAGCATTTCTTGACCTCCCAGAGCAAATGCACCAAGACTTGTGTAACTGGACACTAGCAAGTTCCCACAGGTTGGTGAGAGGGCTTTGCAAATTTATCACACTCTACCTGAAACTTGTATCCTTCCCGGCAAATGCAGCAAGTCAGACCTGGTTCTTCTATAAGTTCTTCCATCTGTTTAAGCAGTGCAGTCTTGGTCACTACCTGACCCTTCTCATTTGTCTGAAAAAGAAAACAACTCAAGCAAGTTAAAAAGACAATAATGAGTAGCATCATCCTCACCACTGTAATAGGAATGCCCAACCCATTTCCCAGCCTTCTACTAGCAACTATATTTACTCTCCCAGCAGCACCAGGCAAACTGTACACTTGAGCTCCACAATATTTGTCAATAAATCATTTTACACAATTCCCTGTGTGTCAGTTTTAGCTGGACAGAAATAAAAGATCAATAGATTAATAGCCTGCTGTCAGCACAAACAGACATTACCGTCATTCCCAGAGTGCCCAGGGCCTTCTGTCTCATTGCCATGGCCATACGCTTCTTCTCTGCACGTGTCTCCTTCCGGGCAGCGTCGATTTTCTTATTCACCTCTGGATGTTCCCTTAGTGCCTCCAGAAGATTCTCTGCTAACGTCCCAATCCCTTCATCACTAGACACCTGCTCCAGCTTGTGCAGATTGGTAATGGAGTCTGTACCTATTAGCACCTAGCAGAGATTGAAACACAGCACCTTCTTCAGAAAAAGGGCACAAAACACATTAACTCTTCCCTCTGATCCCACCCACCACAAACGAACAGAAGCACTGATCTAGAACAATTTGTGCCAATGACAGCCTCTTCATTTCTTCTTTAATGCTTCTACAATCCATGCCTTAGGCCTTAAAACTGCATACAAGACTGGGACAACTTGCCTCTACACCAGCCATTACTAAGACACTGGATAGACAGCATTCTTAAAATAGCCCTCAGGCCCTGAGAAGCCTATCAATACTACACAGCTCACAGTCTTAAATTACCTGAAGCTGCTGAGCCTCTCCAAGTCCAACAAAAACAGTGTAGAATCAACTTTCAGAGAAACATCTGCTTAGCTACAACCACAAAAAGCAGTGTACCAAGCCAGCCAAGCCATGCTCAGCTTTCAAGATGGCTTTCCCCTTACCTGCGTAGCAGGGTGCTGCGTGGCGAGTCCTCGGAGCAGGCGCAGGATAAAAGGAAGTGCAGGTCGAGATAAGAATTTCTTCCATATGTCTGCATCCAAACTGCACAGAAAACAAGAGTTAGCAGCTGAAGGGCAGTCACCCATTTTGAGAAGGCCCTTGGCCACATAGCTTACAGAGCATAGGCTGCAGGCAACACAAGCACCCTTCCCCGTGTCCCTCCTCCATTAATTAATGAAATGAAATTCACACTCCCACTTCTATGCTGTGCATGCTATTAGGCAGCGTGTCAACTCATAGCCTTGGGATTTGTTTTGTTTGTGAGCTGGCCATCAATAGCAAAAGCTCTGTTCCGGTGTCACAGGTAAGGAACAGGCAGAAAATACATGCATCATAATATCCAAGAAGCCAGCTTAGATGGGTAACAAGTGGGATGATTACAGGCTTTTTAGCTTATCCCCACTGTTCCACTGGACCCTTTGCATCACAGCTGTGCAAAGTTTAAATGCTTCTGAATGTGGACTTGTTAACAGCTTTCTCAGAAGACTGTTTCATTTGGCCATGAAATGAGCGAAGGGTGTTCACGATCACCATACACATTAAGTAGTGACTCTTACTTCTTTGCACTGGGAATGTGCTTTTTCATGTAGTCAAGGGCATTCTGTGTAATCCCTTTCTGAAGGATGAGATCTTTCAGCTGATGGCCGTTGCTGTTGTTTTTTATTCCTGCTGCTATTTTACAGAAGCAGTCTAAGAAAACTTTATCATCTCCACTGTGCTCCTCATCATACCTGAAAAGGGAGGACAAATGGTGACTTGGAGGCTCTCCAAAAATCTGTAATTCTCATTACATTATTATTGAATACACGTACGCACTCCAGTTCAGACTCAGAAAACCTATTCAGACCCGTCATCCCAGAATGTACTTTAAAGGCCTATTATCCAAGCAACATACTCACACATTTTTTTCCAAAATGGATTAGAAATGAAATAGGAAATTAAGCTTATGTACCAGGAATCTCTGAAGCTTTGTGTTACACTGAAGTAAGCCTCAATGAGAAAAACCAGGCTTATCAATATATCTGATTTCAAACTTTTAGTCAAAATCTGACAACATACTTATCAAAATTGCAGTAGGGCTTAAATCGATCAACCAGAATCTGCATTTTCTCCATTTCTCCAAAGGACAGGTAAGGGATGATGCGTAATAGGCCTTGCAAGACGCTCAGATTGGAACGGACAAAAGTGCTGTTAATTTGATCGAGCAACATTACCAGCTGGTCTTTGTCACCAGTAAGGAGGAGGTTACCCTGCAATGGAAGAAGAGCATGACTTATATTCAGGAATAGATCTACACCCTTCAAGAAAACCCTCACTCTCTAGTAGCTGGTAGACTCCAGTCTTGGAAGGATTACAGCTCTAGACCCTGATAAGATAGCCTGATTTAAAAAAAAAAAAAAAAAGCTATCCTCATTCCCAGATTCCTTCGGGAATGGCTATAAAACTCCTCTAGCTGATACCTGACTTCTTCAGCCTACTATTAAAGCATTTTCCAGTCAAAAACGTCTAATAATCCCAGCCCAAAGGAGGTCAGATTCCTGTAAGCCCATAATTTCAAAAGATGAGCAAGAAACTCTTTTCATTCTCAGTGTACTCAAGATGTAGTTCTTATTCAATTAGCTGGAAAAACAACCCTGTTTTCAGTAAGTATAAAGACACTCAAAAACAAAGCAGTGCAGTGCCTTTTCCTGCCTCTCACTGCCCTGTGGCCCAAAGTATCAGGGGAGGGATCCAAGCAATGCTTACTAACCTCCACCTGGACTATGCAAGCATCATCCAAAATAAGTCTTGCAGTGGTTTTGATTCAGGGCACTCCTCTTGCCCTACCTTCAAGGCCTGCTAAGACACGCCAGCAAGCATAATAAGGCTTAGACTCCCATTTAGCACACCTCTACAGCTCCTGAAGCTCAGCATCATTGTAATAAGGTGCTTGCAAGCCTTGAATCCCAGTCAACATTTCCATTTGCGCATCGAGCCCCAGGCACTCACCTTGTCCTCACTCAGAGGTTCTGCATTGGATTCATCCAGTATAATCTCCATTATGCTAAGCACTTGTTCTGCCACAGCCGCTCCTCCGCTGTCCTTACTTTCCTGCTCAGCCACCAGAGCCTGGAGAAGACAGCAGCAGTTTATTGTAACACACATTTCCACTTACTTCCAGGTAATGAATTGCTAACACATTATTTGCAACGCCAGTCCAGCAATATTTAAGTTCCCTTGTAGTTGTCATAAATAAACACGACAGTCAGAGGTAAATTCACTGGATTCCATACAAAACAATTTATAGAAGTCCATGTTGTCCTTACCAAGTTAAGAGTTCCCAGCATGACATTCAAAGTGTTCATCTCCAGCTTGACCAACTGTTGACGGTTTATTTTCACCTTCACACAGTAACTAAACAGTTTTAACAGCACCTACAAAACACAGAGAATGCATTCTTTATGGTACCTTCAAAATGAGTACCACGATTTTGCTGAAACTAAAAGCACCTGACAATGTAGCCAGTTTCTAGACTTCTGGGTAAAATACAAGCCAGACTATTACACCAGTATTAGACAGCTCTGGCTTTCAAGAAAGGCCAAGGCAGAAAACAACAACTCTAGCAAGGTAGGATTTAGCCTTATCAATTTCTACACACTTCAAAGTCTTTGCAAAGAATTGTTAACCAAAAGGAACACGAGAAGAAAAGGAGTTTCTCAGTTCCTAGTACATTAGTAAATCTGCTCCAACACTTAATCTGCAACACAAGGCAGACAACTAAAAGTAGAAACTTCACTGATGCTTGTGGAATTTTCTATCACATATCTCCTGACCCCAGAGAACAGAAACTGAGACTCACAGTTAAGAGGTGCCGGCCTTGTTTGAAGTCCTTAATTCCAGTCAGCCTGTTGAGCATACACTCCAAGCCTCCACACTGGGCCATGACACCTGCCATCTTGTAAACTTCTTCCTCATCCTCCTCTTCATCTATGGGACAGACAGATCATGAAGAAAGGAAGCTGTCACAGTTTGGCAAGCTCATGCAGTCCGTAGGGAATAAAGCAGCAAGGCAAAAATGGAGAGTATAGTAGGGCACATTTAACAGCAGTTCAAGTTATATCAACTGTCGAATTTGTAAAGAATTATGAGCAGGAACATGAAGGAGAGACAGGCAGAACAGTCATGTGCCATGCAAGTGTTCAAATTTAAAGTACAGACTTAAAGAATTGTTAAAATCCTTCTCCACTCTAGGTGAAGCAGGTGAATGTAGCAAAAAAAACATCAATCAACTTTAAGCCTGCTGCTGTAAGGATAATAGTATCATTGCTCTGCAGCAAACTTCAGATTTCAAATCTAATCCCAGCTTTCAGGAGACAAGTGCATTACCAGTAGTGGAGTCGAGAGACTCAATGAATTCCTCAGTTGCATCTCCTAGTAAACCTCGCATGCGGTAAATGATCCTCATTGGTTCCCCCTGCAAGAAAGGAGAGCATTATATTAACTATGCTTCTGTGGACACACATTTACAAGTCCTTTACAGCAACAGACACTTGACCACAGTGTTTGGCCTGCAGACGATAACATGGAGAAAACTTCCACTCCCTCATCATTCTTGCCTCACTGAAATTAATTAAAAACAAACAGTCAAGCCATCACCTGCAAAAACCTCAATAAATCATCTATTGGTCTGTCCAGCTTTTCCTGGCATTGCCAGTTAGATGGACAGTCTGGTAACAATCAGACTCTTCCTCCATATATCTCCTCCAATAGTTATCTCCTCCTTTAGCAGCAGTGAAAGATGTAGCCAAGCAAATCATGTATTCAGCTCTAGAGAAACTGCTTTTCACAGCAACTTTTTCCTCCAAAGGTATTCCACAACATACCTGGAAAATACAGGGGGCGGGCACAGCCCAGTAAATGAAGCAAGAGAGGCTAATTGGATGACTGCTTTCAAATAGATTAAATCTGCAGTGATGGAAAATAGAAGAGGAGGAGTAAAAGCCAATTTAGTGAGCTTTCAGTAAGACAGTATATTAACTACAATGATACAGTCAAACCCACCAAAGGGCCAGCTGTGCTTTTACCCTGGGAAAGTGCTAATTTTCCAGATGCATTTCAAGCTGGAAATATGGACTGCATATCACTGAACTTTCCATATTAATCCATAGGTCTGAATAAAAAGCAGAAAAGAAAAATCCCAGATTTGGGAGCAGGAGACCTTGCAAGAGAAAACCTGTCAGAGAGCACGCTAAGCCTAATATGGAATAAGCAGTGCTTAATGTCACAGCAAATACATAAGCACAGGGAAAGCCCCGGGGGGAAGATCTGCTCAAAGGCCATGCTAGAGACCCGCAATTAGCACCACAGGGGCCCTGGTAAAGTGGCAGATGAACAAAAAAAAGCCAGTGAGAGACAAGGGAAACAAAAAGGGGCCTGAGGTTGCTTTCTTGTTAGCCTGTCTATTTCCTAGGGAACGTGTGCTGCCACTCCAGAAGTGCTTTGCAGAGGTGCTCACAAAGGAAGACAGATGAAAGCTGCACAGTGACAGTAATGCTGAGCAAACTGCCTTTCCCCGCTAGCACTGGATCTCAGAAGAGCAGCATGTCGGGTACCGCTCTGTGTCTCGCAGGCATTGCAGCTCCCCGCTTGGAGCGGGCACATGGGCTGGGTCAGTATGTGCCACGCTTTCATTTTCCTTAGGGATTCAATCAGGGTTCAAATAAGACTTTACAGTTTGAGACCTGCATCTCACTTCCTTATTCAAGTCGATACCTTACCAAAAAGTTACCACTCCTAGTTTTGGGCTTCATTTTGCAGCACAGAAGTGATTTTTTTACTTAAATAAGGTTTGATCAGAACCATTCCCCATATCATAACAAAACTCCTCTTTGGTGGACTCCTCTTCAGCAGGAGTTTATTTTGGTGCTCACAAGACAAGGAAGGGAAGAGCTTGTTGTGGACCACATGCATCTCAGAAACAAGCCTACTGTGACATAGTGGACCAGTCCCTTAAGATTTGTGTGACCCTTTCTTTTATCTGAAAAACAGGCAATATCCACTACTAAGAGCAAACCGGGGGGAGGGAATCTGTCATTTTTTTGAAGATCCCTGCATGAAAAGCACAAGAGCAGAAGTGCAAAGAACATGGAGATACGTTAGATGCTCTCTTTGCATAAGTAATTTGGGTTCATCTCTGAAGTACAGACAGATGGAGCAATCTGGTGTTTCAGTCTGCACACATGCAGTAAACTGTATATGGAGCATGAAATATTCTTTGAAAGGCACTGACACAAAGTTCAGTCCTTTACCTAACAGAAAGTAAAAAACTTATTCAAGAAGGAAGATCAGATATCTGGTATACTACACAGGCAAGTTCAATACACTTACCTGGGTCAGCGTTATATGATTTTAAATCACTTAACACTGCAGAATTGAGTAATAGTCTATCCTAAGAGAGCACAAAAAGGTGCTGAGCAATTATACGAAGGAATTATACGTCAAGAAACAAATCCTGACTCGTGTGAATATATATATATATATTAATATAAATGGCAGGTGCTTTGTGCTGTTTAATATATACTTATATAAAGATAATAGATACCTCATTAGTAGGACACCACACCTTCTTGTAGACCTCAGCCACAGGCAGATCCAAACTGATGATCTTGTTGTTCACTAGAAGCTGAAAGTGAAGAAATAAGAAGTCCAAAACAAGCTTACATTGCATCGCTGTGTTAGCAGTTATCAACTGCCTAGATATGGAGTTCCCACACATCTGTGCAAGAAATCACACTCCCAGCCTCACCTCCATTCCACTGTCATCCTCCAGCAGAGCTACCAGGTCACAGTCCTGACAGATTTTGTTCTTGATGTCCCTCATGAGTGGCCCAATGCCAGGCTCGTTACTGCTATAGGGATTTCCTGGCATTCTGCCCTGCAAGAAGTCTTCCTGCTGGGGATCTTTCTCCAGCGTTACAAAGAACTCAGTCACTTCATTCTCTTCCTGAAGAACAGCAGAAGAGGCAGAGTAAGTAAATTTTCCCCCAGCCAAATTCCTGCGCTGTTGTGTTAGCAGTGACAAGATGTCCCTGAACCTTAAGTACTTTCATCACTAGTGCATCCTGTTTTACATTGCCACACATAGAACTTTACAGAACATCTATTATCACTTAATAAGCAAATTCCTTAACATGAAGAAATACTGACGGTTCTAATTTCTTTGCGCAGAGCATGCCACAGCAGGAAACCTCATTATTAACCCCCAAATTGGTACAGTGTATTACTACACTTCTATATTGGCTCTTATGAAATCAATATTGTAGACTATTATTTTTTGACAATATACAAGCTATTCTGATTTTATAGGTTATGCTGCAGCTATCTGTATACTTACAGGATAGATAATACTGCACAGTCTCTCAAAGATGAAAACTGGAGTCCTGTAGTCATCAAGGCTGTAACGTTTTGCAGTCTCTATACACACTGCCATAAATGCTTTGGTTTCAGATTCAGTGCCTGCCGAGGAACAGGTGTATTAAAAAAGACACAAGAGTCAGTTTGATGAATTCCATTTTTAACTCAACATACACAATAAATGCATACGCAATAATCACAATACTCTACTGCCTTCTTTTACATTCCCAAAAGATTAAAAGTTATTTATTGGTATGTTTAGTAGGAAATAACCCTCTTTACATGCTTGGGTTGCAGGAAAACAATCCCATAAATAAGAGGAGGCTTAAATTCTTGGAAGGTAGGAGACAACTCCAGGAATGTTATTTACCATTTCCGTGCCAAAAGGAAATATTATAAGGTCTAAGCCTTAAAAAACCCGCCTCACTATAGTAGTCTTTTAGTAAGAAGTTCTTTATGTGGCTGTAGCTATTTGCTTTTTCATCTTGGTTGACCCAGAGCTTGGATTTATGGAACCAATGTGGCTTTACCTGTTGTCATATCTTCCAGCATCTCCAGCAGCATGTCCTGAGTTTCATCGATCAGTTTTGTTCTCTGTACCACTAGCTTCCTCAAACACAGGTAACCATTTAGGACTGTACCCACCAGGCGGCTTTTGAAGTGTCGTTTGATGGATTCCACCTCCACGAAGGAAGAGAGAAGACCTATAAAGCAATGAGATATTCAAGGAAGTGGGGGAGAGTGTTTGATTTGTTAGCTCTGAATTTCACATGGCCAGCAAATAGGGCACAATAGCACAAAAGCAGCACAATGAAATGGCTTGTTTTGACTCCAATTGTCAGTTTGTGGTTTAAAGCTCTTATCTATGAACTGAACAGTTGGAGGAAAAACCCTGGCCTGTAAGCACTGCTTTTAAATTTCATATAGGAACATGGTGAGGGAATGAGGAAAAGTTAAAATGAACTAAGTGCTTGATGTAAGTCTGTACTTTTTGACATTTTTCTGTCCTAAGATACTTCAAAAGCAAATGACTGCTCCCCTTCAAACATTTAAGCTAGCTCTGATGATTTGACTCATCGGTTTCATCACCATATTCATTGATCCTATAACAAAGTAAAGAATCAGCAGACAATTGGATTCTTTGCCATAACATTTATCAACACACTTTTTCTGGCAAGAACCCAGGCCTCATGAATTAGTTCACTGATTTTTGAAGGATGTGGAAGAGAATACGAAAAAGAGCAACCCAGTTAATATGATGTACTCCCATTTCAAACAAGTTTTTGGAAAAAAAGCATGCCCAAGAAGATTAAAAAAAAAAAAAAAAAAAAAAAAAGCTACCATACAGTAAGTGGGAAACAACCAGCAACATCACCAGGAATTATACCGTTCAATAAATATCATCAAGAAATGGAGAAGAAAAGCAATATGTAAAGTTTGCTTATGGTACAGCACCCCATTTCAGGTAACTGAACACTAAAACCGACCACAAAAGCTATGGAAAAATCTATTTAAGGACTGAATGTTAAATGAATAGCAAAAATCCAATGCTAACAATTGCAAAAAACTTCTCTGACATTCTGCTACATGCTGTTATAGAACAACAATCACTCCCATCTCTAATCCTACTACCTGACTTGCGCTGATGCCACCACATACCTGTGAGACTCTTCAATGCATATCCTTGCTGCAAATCAGTGCTGAGTGTTGCTTCCTCCAAGGCAAGCAAACGAGCTATTTCCTGAAAATAATTAACAAGCCTATTAGGACAACAAACCAAAACACCAATAATAACTAGCTGGTGAGCATTTAACACACTGCAACCTAACACACTGATCTGCAGGGTGCAAAGGAACAAAGCAAAGAAACAGAGCCAACCACAGAGAAACCAGAACTGCAATGCAGCAGTGAGGAGAAAAGGGAGAAGAGAAAAATTGACCCAAACATCCTCCTTTTATCTTATCTCTACACCTACCTCGTGGCTGTTATCACTGCTTTGCTCTAGTGGCCCTCCATGATGGATTTAAGGCCACCATTAACATGGGAAGGTGTCTCCCTGTTTGGTGGACAGCTGGGATCAGCGTCCAACAGCTTCTTCTCACCAGTAAACCGTTGAGACCTAACTTTGAAGACTGCAACTTAAATGCATTTCTTCTCCAACAGGCCATAATTCAAACTCAAGGAATGGTAGCATACCTAATCCTCCCTCATCATTAAGGGCTTTCTGAGTCCAGTCTGGCACCTAAGACAGCTTCCCGTTTGAACCTGATGCCAAGTCAGTGCAGCAGTATTTATACCCGTTAGCACAGCTGCCCCCCGAGCAGTTAGTTAACGTGTGCAAGGCAGTGTGGAAGTCAGTTTACACAGAGACCCGCTACTGCTGGACTAAAACCACTGTAGCTGTTTCTGTTCAGAGATGACAGAACAAGAAGTATGAACTTCATAAACCTGGCAAGGGTCAGCAACTGAACGAAGAGATGAAGATTTCAAAACACAAAAGACAAATCAACTGACAGGTCAGGGACAAGTTTTCTGCTGTTACTTAGTTCCTTCATACAAGCCCGTACCTTAGTGATGAGGCTGCCAATATACGGCAGAACTCCTCTGGCTGCCAGGTAGACCTTCCAGTGGGCAGGTTTGATGAGTTTCTGATACAATGCCAGGTACTCGGCAGCACATTCACCAGCAATGCTCAGCTCATCCAGATAGCTAGTAAAGAGAAACACAAACTGACGACCACTTCACAAGCTGCATTCACAGCTTAAGGACACTGCAGAACGGAAGATGGAAAAAGGCTCCAGAAATCTATCCTCATTCTTTGTCCTTCCTAGCTAACAACATTACCATCATCCATTAGTTACTGCTAAAGTGAAACCTTGTCCCAACTAGGAGGTGACCAACTGTGCTAATAGTATCAGTTGCACTAGGTTATGTCACAGTACTTAGAAGAGTGTTCTCCCTATCATTTTGTTGTCTAAGAGGCAGAGAAAACGTTGCCCACGCAGCTGAACACCCTCTGCTTGCTTCTGGAAAATACACCCTGACAAGCAGAAAAAAAAGTATTATTTAAACAGTATCATCCCAGCTAATTAAGCTTAAGAATCCAGCCCAAAAAGGACATGTGAACCAGAAGTATAATAAGGAGAATAAGGAGAGGGGTGATAAAAACTGGGAGAAGGGAATGGTTCTCATGGGAATTAGAGAAAAATAACCCTGGAGCTGCCAAGGGTGGCATCATGGAAATACCTTGTAAGGAGATCAAGGACCTGTTGTTTACGGCTGGGGATGGTAGCCAGTGCTTCCACAATAGTACACGCAGCCTGCCTTGCAGCTTGAGTGGCTGGAGTAAAAAGCACCTATGGCAAGAACATTAAAATATGGTATCATTTGATGTGCAGAGATAAACCAGTGATACTTTTCTAAAGAGACACACCATACATTTGGACAGTTTGGTGTCCTAGAGACACCGAGAGGCAACGCTCTCTTGTTCCTCTGAAGACTTGATCCTGTGAGAACATCTACTTTGTTCTCCATCAAAATGTTTAAACAATGCACTAAGTAGGTAACATACTAATCCACATACAAAGGAAGGAAAGACTGCACAGGACCCATGAAAATTTCGTAGTCAAAATGCAGCTACTGGACAGGTAATGCACAGTGGCAATTAAAGGCTCAGAGATTTAAAAACATGCAGATTATTGGATTAACGTTCACGAACAGCATTTCTGTGGAACAAAGCTGCAAACCTAACTCACTTAGAGTCTCCTCACATATCACCATTCATATCTTGTGCAAAGTACACAAAATACGGCAAACTACCAATGTTCTCTGATGGTCAACTCTGCCCTATGGAACTGAAAGGCTGTGCATCACACTGGACCTTTCACACACATTTACCTGTCGCAGCCAATTGTTGTGTCCCAGCTTGAGATCCAGAGGGCAAGTTCTCTTCCCACGGCGACTCATGAATTGTTTCCATTTCCAGACATACTTTTCTGACAAATAGAGCTGGTGAAGCTCTGCTTTGCTAGGAGATTTCCCATTGGAATCTATACCTGCAATACTGAACACAGCTCAAGAACTGCCTGCAACTATTAACAGCAAACTGACATTATATTTACTTCTTCATACTGGAATACTCCAAACTCCAGCTGAGATGCTGAGCAGCTTCTCATTTATTTCTGCTGCCATTTTCACTTCTATGTGGAGCTATGCTCACTTCCAAGCTAGATGCGAATCCCCCAGCCTCTCAGCATATTCAGTTACCTTTTGAGCTGGCGGGTATCATTTTAGATAAACAGCAAGTTTCATTTTTGATATCCCACTGATTATCTTCAGGCACAATGCATTTTCTGCTCAGGGTTTGAGCAACACAGCCCAGAAAGGTCAGTACTGCAATCTCTATGGACTATACAGTTAAGTGTGAAGATGGTATCAGATGGACAGAAACCAACACAACTCTACAGAACTATATTCCTTATTAAACTTGGAAGGACATACGTGTTCTTTCACAAAATTGCACAAAGTTAAAAACACAGAACTACCTCTGGCAGGGAGGCACTTTTTCCAAGCTTCATATGATGCTTTGGGGTCCCTCTTGAGCCACAGCTGAGCTTGTGCATGGATTTCATTGCTGTAAGGCTTCACCGTGGTGAGAGCATCCACAGGCACATCCTTATAAACAAAAAAAGATCTATAATTCTTGAGAAAACCACAGCCTGTCCTCTTTCCTATGACCAGAAAAACAACCCCTAGATTCCTCACAAAGCTGTTCATCACTGAGATGGGTGTGCCAGCCAGATCATTTCCAGATGCTTCGCTCAGCATCTAAGGTGATACCTTGTTTTTCTTGCTGGTTGGAGCAGGTGGTTTGATCAGCTTTTGAAGAATGCGCAGGCACATGAGGGTGATGTTTTCAACAACCACTGGAGTCTTAATGTTCACTGCCATCAGAAACAGGCTGAGAGCTGAAAGACAGATGTAAATGCTCATGCCTCTAAGATCTGCTCATGGGACACCTTCCACAGCTCTGTACAGCACATCAGAAGTGCTTAGAATTAGGTAAGATCAAAGCTATCACATACAGCCATGGATGGAAAACAAATTTTTTTTAATACAAGAAAACAGCAATGTCTTCTGGTTTTGGCTAGCATAGAGTCACCATCCCTTTACACCTCCACTTTTCTATTTCTCAGCACTCCTGCTTCAATAACCCAGAGACATAGCTGTCTGGTGCTCACTGCCCTTCTAACCCTAATCACAAACTATCTGAATCAGGATCAGTTCCCTTCCTTAAAATCTTACTATAGTGTACAGACCTAGGTATAGCATTTTGAAATAAAGCTTTCACATTAGTTGTTTGAACTCACCACAGCGTAGTCGGAGCTCCCAGCAGCTGTCTTCCTTTGAGATGGAGTCTGTTAGCAGCAACATTTCATACTGGAGGCTGCTAGCCTGTAAGACAGACACGCTGAAAGGCTTAAGAAATCTTGGTGATACAGCAGTCCTTTTTGCCTTCTGGTATTTTAAAAAATACAGGTTTCAAACACATACATCTAAGTAAGGTTAGTCCCACTTCCGTTTGGGATGACTGGCAATCTGTTTGAGAGAGCTGCAAGGTGAGCTGCAAGCAACAGCCAAGACAGGAATAACTGTGAGGAAACTCAGGCATTTACTATCACATAATTTTGTGCTTTACCTTAATTCCTACCAAGACACAAACTTCTTCTGTATTATAAATAGACTATGATAACAGAGAAGATGCGGTGATTAGAATACACCAGCAGTTGTGGAGGGTCAGAAAAAAGAAATAGGAAAACATCTCACCAAGTCTGGATTTGCCCAATGTCCCTTCAGAGCTGCAGAAACCTTCCCAATAATTAAGTCATTCATTTGTTGTGTGGCCTCTGGATTGTCCCTAATTCCAGAAGGAAAAAAAAGAAAAGAACAGTATTATGGTGTGCTCGTAATAAATACCAAAAGCTCCTTGGATTTCAGCTTAGCTGATGACAAATGTACAACAAGCAGTCATGGTTTACAGTTTGCTAGTGAAAGATATCTCCCCTGTAGAGCTATAAAAGCACAATTTTGAAGGAATAAGAATGCAACCTTCTGTAGTTCACTGAAAGTTGCAGGGCTATGAACGCTGAACCAAACCTTACCTGGTCAGAAGGCACATGAGCTGTCGGACCTCCTCCCTCATTGTGGCTGCACCTCGCCTCAAGTTGTAGTCAAAGAGCTCTCGGATAAGGCCCTGGGACACAAGGATGTGTCTGATGGCAGAGTTAGTTGCCAAAGCCCGGAGCAACGTTATGCAGTGTTCTGTGACAGCTGAAGCACAGCCATAACACTTTGTTGATGATGTGTGGCCACAGCCTAAAACAGACAAGGCACGATACTGGCTGGCAGTAAATGTGGGTTGGACAGTGGTTCGTGAGGACTTTGTTGCTGCCTCTCTCTGCTGAAGGTCATATTCCAGGAGCTCTTTTCGAGAGGCAAATACTTTCTGGAAACACAGAAAAGAAGAAATGAGAATTATAAAATAGTGAAGTAGTATGTAATTGCTAATTTTGTTTACAGTTATTTTCACTATATATTTTACTGATAAAAATTTGAAACTTTTTCAAAACTTGAAATTCTTCATGTCAATGGCAGACTTGGGAAATCCATTGGAAATAGCAGCATAAGTCCCAGTTATCTGTTTTGTTTAAAAGCTTGTTGTCTATATTACGTGAAATCTAACACTGGAAATGTGACTCCATAGTATTGACCATAAGCATTTTTAATTTAAAAATTAATTTAATTTAAAAATTATTGTTTTGTTATTTTTTTCTGTGAAAACATGCAGCCAATCACTTATTGTTATCTATTTCATTAAACACCAAACAGCAACCTTTTACTTTCTACTTCTGATGTGCACTGTATCTGGTAATAGAAAAAAACACATGGCCCACATACAAATTAAAGCGCATCATACCTGTATGATTTTGGAAAGTTCATCGAAAGAGTTCTTACAGTCACCACAATACTCCTGGGCTAACTGGAGTATGTATCTATTCACACTAGCTGAGGTAGAACTGATCCCTCCACTACTACCAGATTCATCCTGGAAGAGAGGGGAAAACAAAAGGAATCACATATGGAGCACAAAACTAACTGCTGCAGAACAGCATCTGATGCAAGGATCTTTATCTGTCCTTGGTAGTATAAAGGCCAGTGCCCCGCAAGCCTGTCTCCTGCAAGGGCTGGTTCTATGCAACATTCATTTGTCCCTTGTTACCTGTGGCTTTTCAGGAGCTGCCTCATTCACTTTACACAGAAGGTTTTCCAGCTGCGGTCGGTGTCCCATTAGCTGGTGATACACTCTGTCAGCCTTGTCCAGCAGAGTGTTGATGTTTGTTACTGCCTATGAATAAAAGAAGGATATTCAGACAAGATTGTTAGTTCTCCTGAAATACAACTCTCAACCTCCACGTTTTCCCATGTCTTTTGTCTTTCTTTGTGTTAATGAAAAGCAATGCTAACTGCAAGGCTTTGGGTACACGGACTCCTTGAAGTCATGGTGGCCACATATTAAAGTCCAGGTACCAAAATGCCTAGTAAGATTCTTCTGACAGAAAGTGCATCAGGAAAACATTGGCACTTTGCTCCCAAAAGCCACAGAAACTCCTACAAGCAAATCTGCTATCAGGCTTCCCCTTTGCTACAATACTTTTGGAAAACCTGACAAATAACACTGCCAGTATAATCAGAGGACACAGTTTTGTCATGGTAATCCTGTATCTTGCTTCTGCCACAAGTATTGTTCTGGTGTCCAGTGTCCAACACAGAAAGGCAGAGATGCAATACTAGATAGCTAGTTTGTAAGTAAAGAACTGAATAATGTCTTCGAAGAGTAATCTACTTAGTGGATCAAGACAGTAAATAAGGGATTGTATTCTATACCTCTCAACATGCCAGAAACAAGAATGAGGATTTTGTGAGATCACCAGAATTAAGGGAAACACATTAGTTGGTGAGAAGTGCTGAAGGAGCACTGTTTTCCATGTTACTTACAAGACAGGTGGGCCTCTGATGTCCCTAAACTGCTAACTTGGCAAAGAGAGAGAGCATTTCATTAATTAATTAGCTATTAGCCTCACCTTCTTTCGATCTTCTTCATTCTCTATGGGATCCACTGCACAGCAAGGCTTCGCGTACAACATGAAGTCAAAGCGAGCATATTTACAGAACCCACAGGCATTGCAAAGGAAGGGATCCTTCTCATCATAATTAATGGATCTGAAAGGCAAGCCAGAAAGCTATGAGAACAACAGCTGAGCTTATCAAAGTAATCAAGAAAATGAAGGAAGCAAGCTGCGAATGCACTCATGTAAAGGAGAAGGATGGCCCTCAAAAATGCCTAAGCTACCAAACTGTCCTGGGGAAACAGTAAGACCGAAATACAGGCTGTACATGAGAATCAAAAGCTACAAATCAGGCACCAAAAATCCTTATAGAAGTGGTACCACATTCTGGCCAGTAAGCAGAAAGAGATGTGAATTTGTTCCTAACCATTCTACTTCAACTACAGCAATTCCCAGCAGAATGTCAGACTAGGGCATCGTGCCCTTTACAAGAACACAGATAAAAAGAAACCATTTTGTAAGGTCTAGGCTTTGAATAGCTTTCACTCTCTACACAGTTGCAGTGGGACTAGTGACAGCATACTTATTATCCTATTGCAGACTACAGCAGCATGACACGAACTGATTTATAGCTCCCATAAATGAACAGGGAATATGGAAACTTTTCAATATACCAATAATCACCTGATCTGTGTAAAGAATCTGCTAAACACCTTGAATCCCATGAGGATTTGAGAGGAATATGGGACAACAATGAGGGGAGAATAGACCTCAGATGAGGAGACAAAACTCACAAAAGAGGAGGATTTGTAATACTGTAGTGAAAGCTTGAATAGTGCACAGTAAATTATGCCCTGAGCTCTGCTCTGAATGAGGAGAGTACAACAGCTTTGAACAGCCAAATGAGTACTGTCCATCCTGCACATTAAGTCAGGGATCCTGTGGGGGAACCCCCCTGCAACCATCTAATTGAACTCCAGCCCCATGCCCTTGAACAGACAGGCTAAAAATAACCTCCCTTCTGGGAATTTTCTTTTTTAAACTTCTGAGGGCTTGATTTGAAACTTCTGTGTTCTTTCAGTATTGTCGTATCAGGTTTCCTTTGTTAGCCTGTATTAACATTAAATCCCTGTAAGCCTGTTTTATACTTCTCAACTAATTTGATTGTGCAGTTGTATTAACCAGAATCACGCATTTAAATAGCAGGGTATTTTGTTGAACATCCAACATGGGCAACAGCACTAGGACTCCATAAACCCTTTGCGCTGGCTCGGTGGGGAGGAACTGGGATGACGTACCTGCACTTGTGGCACTGATACACGTTCTCACCACAGTTCCCACACACCCCCGGGTTGGCTGGGACAGACGCGCTACACCGAGGGCACTGCAGGGTCTCCGTGGAAGCCTGGTAATTCTCATAGAAATCCGCAAATTCAATCATCAGATTCGAAGCCACAATGGGCAGCGGCAGGTCGATTTTCACCTCCGTCTGGCCTGGGGTCAGCTGGACTTTCTTGGCTTTGTGCCATCGAGCTGGTCTGGGAAAGAAAAGCAAGCCACATCGCTTTTCAACAGGGAAGTACCCTCCTGCCCACGCACAAAGGGAAGCCAAACACAACCGCCTCAGCTCCAAATCTACTTTAAATGGGATGAATGGAGAGCAGTTCTAGGATTCGCTTCCTTAGCTTCTGTATTGACATGATATGTAGCCAGAAATACATTTTAAGCCTTTATCCTCTTCATAGAGAGAGACTGTTTAGGATTAAAGAGCTGTTGATGCCTCATGGAAAAACTTTAATTCTACAGACATTTTCTAGGGATTTTCACCTCCGTTTTTTTTTATTAGTAAAGACATTTGCATGAAAACAGGATATTTATTTCTTAAGATCTCATCTGCTCCCACTGCTTATTCTCAACCTGAAGTCAGAATCCTCTCTTTGTGACATCATAATCCTCTCCACAGCAGCCACTTGTGATGTCACAGAGGATTAAGACTTCAAATAAGCAATAAGCAGCAGGCACAGATTAATCCTTAAGCCAGAGATCTGATTCTGGTGAGAACATCTCAAGAAGTAAGAAGGGAAAGCATATAAGCAGAACTGGCTCCAGACTGAGCAATATATTAAAAAGGAGCATTTTTCCTGGGTAAAGCAGCAGTCGAGAGCTAGGTTATCTGACTCCTAATTTTAGTTCTACTATATGGTTTCAAGCAAGTAATGTTAACGCTTTCAGCATTGCTGGATGCATTGCAAGGTCCAAGTTCATTTATCAGTGAAACTCCCCAGAAGGTGCTATTGGTATTAATATTGGTTTCCAAACAATTAAGCTAAGTGCTTAAAACAGAGCTTGTACAAAACTTGTGTACAGATATTTTACAGGCATATTTCAAGCTCTAGGTGACATTTGGATCTTTTCTTCAACAAATTCCTGTAGGAGCTTCAGAACAATCCCACTCAGCATGGACATACAGTGATCAGTAACAGTCTAAGAAGGAACGTTACCTAAAACGAGCCAGGAAGATGAAACAAACTGTGCAGAATGGCCAATACAAATCCAACCTATTCACCGCACCAGAAATCGTAACATCAAATAAAGGGGCTTGCACACAAAAAACATGGATGAACATACTTGTTTTTCAGCTCCACTATAGCTTGCACTGTCCTATTGTTGTAATAGAGGTTGATGGTTCGGACCATTTTGGTGCGTTTCAGGTCTCCTATCTTCGCTGTCACTTTGCTGATGGTGTGGCTGCCGATCAGCTTCACCACTTGCTGAGTGGTAGTATACCGTGTGTCCACTTTAATGGAGGAAAGCTTAATATACTGAGAAGACAAAAACCAAAACCATGGACACACTGCCAATATGATCACATTCCAACAATACAGAAACAGCAAATCACGCTGCTGTAAAAGGTTGGGGTCCCTATAATTAATTGGAAAGGGGGTAAGAACAACAGGTACTTACACAGAAGGGCACTTCCGGATTGTTGCAGACAAGGCAAGGATCGCTCTCCAGGTAATAGCCATCAAATTCCACCAGCCCAGAGAGTGTGCTGCAATGAAGGGAAGAAAACTAACTTATGGATTTTTGGTATTGACTTTGTTTTATGCATGAGCCATTCAGGTAATCCGAAGAGTTTAGTTTAGCTATAATTGCCAGCATAGGCAGCAAAATTATTAACAGTCAAGATATGACCAAGAACACAAAACATAATTCTGCAAAACTATATTTTCAAACTGTTCCTACTATTTTATAACATTTACCAAACAGAAGAGCAGAAAAATCCTGAAGCTACTGCCTTAAAAAATAAAAAAAAGAAAAGAAAAAACCTACTGCCAATCACACATGCAATTTATTTTTTTTTAATGGCAGAAAAAAGCCTGCTATTCTCTCAAGACCAGCTGAAGCAAGTATATAATCTCAGTGGGGGTCCTTCCTCCACCACAATTTCATTAGAAGAATTGTGTATTCCCCTGTGGATTGCAGCTTCTCTGCTGAAAAGCTCCTTTAGTGAAATGGATCAAAGAAAGAAGAAACTCACTTGTAAATGTTGGAGTTAGGGTGGTTAGTAAGAATGTGGTTTTGAGTCCGTAGGATCTCCACAGCCTTTTGGGAGTATTCCTTCAACTGAAATACAATTAGGAAATACTGTTTTCTCAGCATTTTTTTTAATGGCTAGAAAGACAAAGATTACTCATTTTATGGCATGCTAGGTCCCCCAGAAGATGCACGCACTATACCCACAGGAATTTATGTGGTTAAGTCACTAACCAGAAACGTAACAGATCCTAAAATTAGACCTTTACCACAATAACAGTGCTATTTGTCAGAGCCAATGACTGCAAATGCCTGCCAAGATTCCTAGGGTATTCCCAGCTCTTTAAAAATACATATGCAAGTATCAGTGCATCTAAATTATTTGTTCTCAGCCCACTGGTCCCCTAAGAAATCCCACCACTTCCTTTGTTCAAAAGTCACGGTTACAAAATTTCTAAGAGCTGAAAAAAAAAAAAATCTATAAATTGGAACCAGCAGATTTCCCGAGGAAAAGTTTTCTTCCAAATAAAATAAAAATAAAAACCACAACACAACAAAGTAAAATAATCTCCAGTCCCCAATTTTTTTTAAGGAGTCTACCTTTTTTAACATTCAAATTTTCAGAATGAAAACATTTTTACAAGAAGCTGTTTTGACAGAAAATCTGTCCCAGCAGTACCTTAAACAAGTACTAACAAAATTAGTAACTGGCTGGGCCTCGGATGATGTACCTTTTCAGAAAGGCACTGTACCTTTTTCTCAGTCTGCTGTGTTTTCAGAGAGAAGTATCCCAGGAGATCTACAAACTGGGCAGCCTTTCTTCCATAGGCTGGAAGTTCTGGCCAGATTGACCACATGAGATCCAGCAGTAATTCTTGCTGAGACTTGTTAGAGTTCCTGTTGGATAGATTACAGATCAATTAGGCTTGTTGAGATAGCTATTTTGACAACAGCTGTATTGACAAGATAACTATATAGGGGATGGAAAACACATCAGATCACTAAACATTGTAACTATTATCTTGCTATACATGAGATTTCAGAGTCAAATCTCAACTCTTCTTGCCAACAGCAGTATTCCAGCACGCTCTGAAATACAAACAGAGGTCTTGCAGCAACTCAATAGACTCTTGAAGTAGTTCAGCATCCTGTTATCTGCCTTTGCATATATAACTCCCACCTTTATAATTGCATAAGCCTGTATTTGATTCACAAATTCACCCTCCCACAAACACCTACTCCTGTAGATGTCAGGAGCCAGATTCTGAAGGCAGAAATAAAATGCTTGTTGCAGATGATAACTCAAGTTGATCAGAAATGTGTAAGTCACAACTTAAATCTCCAGTCCCAACAACTGCAGAATAGTGTGAGCAACTCAAGGTGATGTCATTATTTGCAAGTCTCAGAAGCATTCAGGACAGAGCCTCAAACATTAACTCTTCCACGAGGAACAGAGCTTTTTCATCTTTCCAGAACTGAGTTGAAATTGGCTCAGAAAGGCTCCCTCCCAGCTCACCTGTAGATGTGGAGTGCGAGACAGTGGGCCTGCCATCTCACAGAGGATGAGTTGGACTCCAGCAAGAAGCAACGCAGGAACTGAATGAGGGTCTCCTTATCAGCAAACTTGTTCAGCTGGTTCACCAGAGCTGTACACAGCTGATCTTCCTGACTGCCCGAACTCTCACCTAGGAGACACCGGGTAGCACGATACAGACTTAAGAAAGCAGATGAATAGAATACCTCACAGGCTAGCCAGTTTCCTATTCTATAGATCATAAAGAATAATGGATCATACAGATAATGCAGGCAAATGACTGTGGTTAAGTCAACAAGCAAGTTCAATATTCCTCTTTTTTATTATTATTTTTTTAAATATAAGCTAAAGCTTCTGACTAATACAAAAGAAAACTCCCAGAATACTTGCCAGTAAGGATGTGAGAAATGTACTACACATCCTGATAAAAAGAGAAGCAGAAATAATAGGGCAGTGAAAACAGTCACAAAGAATCGTCTGTCAGAGAAAGACAAAATAGTTTCCTGAAGAAAAGCCAGGAGAGAATTTATGCCCATGACTTTTACAGGAAAGCTTAATTACTTTCCCAAGACTTTGGACATCCATTAAGAAGCAGCCTTGGCTCCAACATAGCTTACAAGTCAGACAGAGGAAACAAGTCCGAACATAACCATTGAAGAGCAGAGCTAATTAGGTGTGCATCAACAGTATTTAATTTCCATGAGCATTTCAATCTCCTACAACCCAGGACAAGCAATTTAGGTGGAAGCTACTTGGTCACTGGTACAGGCAACTTCCATTAGACAATTTAAAGCCCACTCAAGTTAATAAATGCTCATAGTAGGTTTGGGGTATACCCAACACTTAATTTCAGTCCCAACTCTTACGGCATACTACTTCATCTTTGACCCCTTTACTACACACAGTAAAACCACTCTCCTAGATGTAGCTAAAGTTTGCAAGTGCCCTTGCCAAGATCCATGCCTCCTTCACAACAGTACTATTTATCACAATGAGAAACAAGCAGTTCTTTCTAAACAGAAGTACAAAAAGCTAAGAGGAGCGAACTTCATCCCTGAAAGAACCACGGAACAGGGCACAGCTGCAGCTCACCCTCTCGCTCCTTTTCCTTTTCTTCCTTCTTGCTCTTTTTCGTGGAGGATTTGCTCTGTGTGGATGTCTGCCCAGAGCCTGATGCTGCAGGAGCAGAGGTGGAAGAGGTGCTTGATGATCCGGAGGATGAAGCCATGGACAGTACTTTACTGCCACACAGAGCACAAGACAGCAGCTGCAGGAGAACTGGTGATACTCCTTCATCTACCAGGAAGCTGACTTGAAGGAGGAAATAGAGAACCGCTGCAGAGAAAAGAGAAAAATTTTGTTGCCTGAATTAAAAGCAGAAAAGCCCACACCAAACAATCAAACCAAACCACCACCAACAAAAAACACCTTTGATCATGACAAGGACCATCCCACAGACTTACAGAACATTCCCATCCCTACACTAAGGAAGCATAACATTTGGGTGCAACACGGCAAAGTGTTTCATCCCAATTTACATGCTGGAAAAACAGCAGTACAAAAAAAAGAGAAGGCAGATCTCATAATTCATGTTCTAGTCAGTTATCCATTAAACCGTACTGCGTTTTTTAGGTAGGAAGACATGCAATTAGACCACTGTGACAATTATTAATGGAAATGGTTCAGTCCTACCCAAAACTCAGTTGTGTCCCTCTCTTTTTGTCCGTTGAGCCTCCCCACCCAAGAAGTCCTGATTCAAACCAAGCAATGTAATGTATACCCTCTCCTCTCTCAGAGAAAGAACTCACAGTCATCTTTAATGCAGAATTTCTGCCAGTTCACTGTTCGCTGTGTAGCAATCTCTGCACAAGCCTTGAGATGTTCCATCTGAAAGGCACAACGAGACAGGATTAAATACCACATCAGTATTTTAACTACTGACATCTTACGTAAGTGCAACATTGACTTCTTCCGAGTACAGTTGCACACTTTTCCTTACCAAGCTGATCAATGTATCATACTGCAGTGCAGAGCCTGAACTTGCTGTGACCACGCTGGCACGAAGGAAAATGCCTTGCTCTTCTAGGAGCTTTTTGATTCCACGAACATGGGAGTCCAAAGTGTGGAGGTCTCGGAGCTGGCGGTATTTATCCTTTGATCCACAGATAAAGAGCAAAAGCTTGCGGACTTGGCGGCGCACGAAGGGAGTCTGCTGGATCATCAGGTACTAGACAAAGAAAAGCCTACAACATCAGCACTGTGAACTCACGAGTAGGCAACCTGCACCAACAAAAACATGTTTTCTTGCAAAAAACTAAGATACTGGAGGTGCATTAACGAATCAGTCAACTTTAAGGTAAAGTCACCCATAAAAGCAAGTCATAGGCAGAAGAAACACTGCACAGCAATAGTGCAGCATCCTGAGCTCTGTGATTGTGAAACTGCTTCTGAAAACTATTCTTTGTCATCTATAAACATAAAATGTGACCTCAAATAAAAAACTAGTCAAGCTTAATTAAGAAATCCTTCCACAAACTTGTGCAAATGTAAGATAATTTGTTATTTCAAGTATGGAGCTATAGAATTAAACAATACAACTGAAAATATATACTTCAAACATCTTATTACTTCCTTGTTTAAGGACTAAGTTAAATACCAACAGCAAAGCATGACATTACATTGTACCATCTCAGAGATTTTGTATTAAGAGTTCTCTGGCAGCAAACACTGAGTTACAGGGAGCAAGAGCAATCTTATTTTCCACATATGCTTTATGCGAACATATGAACAGCTACCTGTTCAACAGGAAAAAAACAAACCCTGTTGTTCACCTTCTTTCAAGGGGGAGGAAAATCAGATGTGAATCAGAGATTGATTCTATGATATTCCTCATCTCTCCCAAGTAAGGTAACATTAGTGGAATTTTCTGCTTAAAACCTGCAGGTGTATCACGTTCTCACCTCAGACAAAAAGTAGAACCAAGAATGATCAAAGATGGGAGGTGGGATGCGGGAGTTTGTGTCTGCAATCTTCTTGATCTGATAGGGAAGCCGCAGTACCATCTCTGTCAGAAGCTGAGTGTAGGCCTCAAAAACATCTGCAGCATGACCCTGAAAGTGAGAGAAATCAAGTCAGGCCCTGGCACTGAGAACCCCCACTGTGCTGTCATGACAAGCTACAGGGTGTGTTTGTTTATTTTCCAAAACCAAAACTCTTCTGTACCTTTGCAACCAGAAGAAACTCCCAACTGATAAACAAAAATAAGCTGACAAACCTGCACAAGGACTTTACCTAGAAGGCAACTATGAGGACGCAGTAAATTATTCTGTAGCCCTAAGGTATTTTAATATATGAGCTTTCAACTTAGGAGACATACTTAGATTTAACTGGACTTTTTTCCCTGTATCTGTACGTATATCAACCCTCCTCCCCCCACCTCTAGTGGAGTAAAGGCACCACGGTGCTTGAACAAGTCTGGGGTTTAGTGTAGAAATCCCTATCAACTGCTAGGCTTCCTTGCCACAATGAATAGTGGTGGTTCAGAAATTCTGCCTGCCAAGCATAAACAGTCACATGATGGAGTAGCTTCCCCTCAGGAAGATTAACACCTGAACCAGAAACAATGACAGCAGCTCCACAGAACTGCCTCATTTAGCCAGGCAGCAAGAGATATAGCGAGCTGGGCTGCTCTGCTAGAGAACTCAGAGCTGTTATTAATTTTCTCTGCACATTAAGGGAACAGATTTTAATTGCACAACTGAGCAACAACCCCTTCTGCAAAGATGTTTTTACTTGCTTCTGTGCAGCAGTCCTTTAATGCAGGTCACATAACACTAATTGCATAGGGCACGACTCACCTTCACATACTGACGGAGGAAGAAAGGGCTCATATCAGGTGGAGAAGAAGTAGTGTGAGGTTTCAGGAGCTGGCTAGTGGCCACTGGCTCCTCGTCATTCTGCTGGCTTTTCCAGTACTCTAGCAAAGACTTCAGCACGTGCAGGCAGTAGTCAACAGCACCAGAGCTCAAGAGTGCAGCAGCAGTGGCACTAGAGATGAGGGAGGAAGACTGAAACAAAGAGAAAATGGATTACTAGAGCACCTGAGAACCACCATGTCAGAAGAGCAAGGGAAGCTGTGACAATCAGATGGCATTTGCTGACCGTATGGATAAGAGTATTTTTTTTTTTTTAATGAAACTTTACAGGCAGCTTTTAAGTTTGCGGTTTGTTTGAGGTTGTTTTTTTTTGGATTTTGTTTTTTTTCATGTTTATGAAAAGAAACTCAAACATTTACAGAGACTCTTTTGAACAAGCGCTTAGTAAAGGAAAACAAATAAAATCTCCTCTTAAGTCTAATCTCCCCTCGACACATGTGCCAGAGGCCACTGAGCTATGGATTAGACAAGTAGGGCTTTTTTTCCCTTTTTTATTTTTATTTTTTTTTTTTAAGTTGGGATTTCTATTTGTTTATCTGGGATTTGGCCAGCTGAGGGTGAATTCTGGTAGAGAAAGAGTCCCTGATGCATATGCTGCTCAGAGGCTCTGCTCCACCCAGGTATTGCTCCACCTGCATTCTGCAAGACGATGAGCTTTGATTTCTGTGGGAAGCTCAAGTGAATAACAAAGGCTGGAGAAAAAGCTACTGTAAATAAAACTATTAAAGCAGCCCTGTAAATCCAAACAAACCCCACAGCTCATAAGCTCATTAAAATTTGATGCAGTTCAGACTAAATTTTTTAACCTCTATGCTTTTTTATTAATCTCCTTCCCACCACACATACTGCTTTTTATGCCTTATTACTGTACCTTTTAGCAACAAATATCTAAGGAATCCTCTTAGCGACTTTTACGTTGACACAGCAGCATATTGCTTCCCAATAATCACATTACAAATCCTTTTAACCCCTTCAGCACCAATAAGATGCAACACAAAATCTACCAGAGCATTTTAAATAACATCACTAATGTTCTGCCCTTAGCACAGAACAGACTGTGCATATAAAACAAATTCGGACATCTTCCCGTGTTGGTTTCCTCCATCTGAGTTACAGCAAAGATCTTTATTCATAAGTCAAGAAACATTACAGACCCATCGCAACTTTGTCCAAAGCACTTTTAACTATTTTTCAGTTTTACACTAGCTACTTTACGTAACAGCTTTTATAACATCTTTGACGAAGAAAAACTCCCCAGCCACATCACACTCCTGAAAAAGCATTTTGAAGAATATACCTCACAAATGGAAGACTTGGATCCTGACTTAGTTCTGGACATGAACACACTAAGCAGCCTCATTACCACCAAGTGTACTTCATTCACAGGAGAACGTTCATTTTTCTTAGACACATCCTGCAAAGAGAGAGCTTGCTTACTTACAGAGCTGAGCATCATGTCCTAAGCACCTGAATTTCAGTGCTCTGATCTTCACAAAGCATTTCTAATTTAAGCTCAAACAGTAATACTAAAAAAGCAGCCCAAATTCCTCAACTCTAAGACTAGACAGTGGCCTGGGTGCCAGAAAAGAGTTACAGAAATGGAAACGTATACATGTCAACATCACTGATAAATCAAGACTGTTTTAAGAGTTTAATTCAAGGCAAGCAAGTTTCTATGCTCACTTGCTAATGCTGGAACCAGGCACAGGTGAGGTTTTTTCTATGTTATGTGAAATGAACTAACAGAAATAAAATGCCTGAGCATATCCATTCAGCAACTATATTTCTATGACTCCAATGCATCTAATTCCTCCATGGGAAGAAACCTTGTCTAGGAGCCACAGAAGATTGTGTGCTCATACTACAACTTGCCTTTTTGTCCATGCACAGTTCTGCAATCAGCTGGGAGAGAAGGTTATCTAAAGCTCCCTTATCTTTCTCATCATCTCCATCTAGGTCTGTAGTGAGCATCAGAATAACCTGGAAATAGAAGTGAGAGAATTAAGAGAAGACAGCTTCCATGTTTTCAAGATAGATACAGACTATCTTTCACAAAACCTCTGCACAGGTTTTATCTTGATTAATTTATGTTCTTTCCCAAATTCTGCCTGCAACACCACTCCCTAGTGTGAATTTTCAGTACAAATGTGAAAGACCCAAATATATAGGGGATCAAGGATTTTATCCCTTAAGCTCATCAGTTAAAAGTAACACCACACTGAGAAAGGGTATATGCATAGCAAAACTCTTTGGGTAAGGAATGCTGTGCAACAGATTGAACACTTCAGAGAGGGACTCACACACTGTGACTGGGAAGGAAAGATAGAGGGAAAAGCATGTGCAAACAAAAACCTGAGAGTAGTAGCAGTGATTAACTATTTGAATAAGGCTCAACTCCAAAGCCCTCCTCAGTTACCTGCATATAAGGAATGGCCCGGACTCCTCCAACACTCCTGAGCTGAGGTAAGTTTTGCAGCAGCCTCTCCAGCAACATCAGTCGGACCATGTGCAGTCTACGAAGTCAGAAGGCAGGAATCAGACATATTGCAAAAAATTTTAGCCCCGGGAGGATTATCACCAGAGCACTGCAATTTACCACAGACACTCTGAGAATCATGAAATCTTAAAGTGATCACATTAACACCAACAGAGACAGACTCCCTCAGACTTTACACTTAAGCAGTATGAAAGATGCAGAGCAACTCAGGCAATGGACACAGTCTTTTTCTGCAAAACCAGACTGCCTAGCATGATGTACATGCTTTTTTCCCCTGAACACTGCATTTCACAAGCTTCCCAGAGTTAGATTTTAGTGATTCTTCTGTTTAATAGGCTCATATCAATTTTTTCATCACTTTGTAAAAGCAGCAGTTTTGTGGGACACATTACACTTAAGTGTAATGTTACATGGTGAATGCACAAAGGGAGGCACTTTGCAACAACAGTTTGCTCTATTCTGTTTCAGACACAAGATCGGCTTTTGATTTTTACTGTCCAAAGTTACAAATCCCATTCCATGAACTTCAGCACCTACAGTCCACTCCTCTACAAACAATGACCCTGCACAACAGATGTGTGATTTTTGAAAATGAAAACAAAGCCTCTTGCCTGTTGCTGGTGTGGACGTCTCCCTCTGCCTCCCCTTCCCCTTCCGAACCATCTCCTTCTTGTTGGCCTGTGGTAGTGCTGATAGCACCTGTGCTCGAGCTGACACTACCTGGTCCAGCAGGGTGGCCTTCAGCTGTTGTGTCCCCATAAGCACTACTACGGCCAGACACTGAAAAAGAAACAAAGAGAAAGAAGAAAGGGAAATACAGTATCAGCATAAGTGCACATGCATCTTGCCTTCTTCCTAGCGACCAATGAAGTCGCACTACCCTTTGGAATTATGGTTCTAAAGAGATTATGTTCGTGGTTACCTTCAAAATTTTAAAGAGCATCTTTCCACCAGTGCAATATAACACCCCCAGCACTATTTTTGACTCAAATCTTTGTGGCACAAATCGAGTTGATTCTACAGCAGTAAATTTAAACTGAGTCAGAAGAAAGGTGTTCTATACAGGACAGGCAGTGTGGACATAGTTTTTGATAGAAGTCTGATTACTGGCAGCCTTTAAATACATTAATTCTGTTTTACTCAGCTTTACGTAGGTGTCAGTCCCAAGAAAAAAGCAGAAAATTACTTCTATCCCATCCCAATTTATGCTGCAGTATATTAAATTATTTTATTCTTGCTCTAGGCTACTGCACTGTTATTTATTACAGGCCAGCAAAAAGTACTATTCCACACTTCTAGAGAACTATGAAAGTGAGCAAATATTCTGTCTGTATGGCACATCGGTGGTAATTGCAAAACAATGCATGGCATCACCTATTTAGAACAGATTTATTATTTTCCAGGGATTATCCACCCCACTTAATGCTGGTAAAGTCCTATTACTGTAGAAATCAGATATACAGACAAGAACCCAGCAAGAGATACTCACCACTGTGCTCACCAGCCACTGAGTCCACCGCACTGCCACCGCTCTCAGAGCCCACACTCCCACCATGGTCAGCAGGTGAAGTCCTAAGTGTTGAGCCATCTGTTGCAGCTGTGCTGCCTTCATCATCAGATGCTGGAGCTAAGAGAATAAAGAGAGCTGTTACAAGTAAAAACACTGTCTTAATATAACTCCAAAAGAATTGCATATGAAAGAAAGAAAAGCCACAAAGATTTATCTTTTCATTTTGTGTCAATTTTCAACTACAAATCAAAAAGGAATGTGGAGTGTTCATCAGTACACTTACGACTGCTAAGAGCAGTGGAAGGGAAATACCTGAGAAAGAAACCTTATCATCAAATTGACAGATATCTAATTTACTTGAATGGCAATGGCTGGTTGTTTATAAATGCAAAGGAAATACCAAATATAATTTACTTTGTCTGTTTTATTTTAAGAGGAGGAAATAAATTCCTCTGAACTCCATAATGAAAGTCTTTCAAAGCAAGAAAAGGTCATAAATACACTATTAAAGATACATGAAGCCAATGGTAATAACTGATTCTTCAAAATCTTATTTACAAACGAATTTTAAATCATTACTTAGGTTAAACTTATATATAAGTTTATTTATTTATATATATATCTATATTCCTTGCAGTGAACAGTTACCTGATGCTGTTGTATCTGAGAGCGTTCCGGCATCAAGAGATGAAGAGCTTGGTGCTTGGCCAGACAGTCCTAAACTCTGAAGTCCAAGTGCACTACTGCTACTCCCTGCAAGAAGAAAACAAACAATGAGTATCTTCCCACAAACAAACCACGTTAACTCTGGCCTTACATTTACATTTCATATTTCTACTACCTTTGATTTGTTGGTAGTCACATCAACAGTTTCTGCTCTGCTTCTTTCCCAGTTCCCCCATATTCTGTTCACCTTTCTGACTACCAATAAATGCTTACAACTTACCTTGCTGATCTTGTTGCAGGCTCAGGGCAATAGCCAATTCTACCATTGTTTCATCATCTGCATCTGGAGGAATATCCAGCATGGGTGGGAATCCCTCTGCTCCAGCCAGAAGAGCCTCCAGGGGAGAAGGGTTCCCATTATTCACATTTTCAGAAGTCTCCAGAACCATTGATTCAGACTGTGGAGATGAAACACGAGAGCTTTAGCCAAACCACCACCAGCTAATGGAACACTAAAGATTGATTCATTGTAACTAAACTAAACCCAAGTACCTAGCAGACTTTAAAGGCTCCAGAGAAGTACTCTAGACTTACCACCATCTCAAAGTCCCCATGATCAACTTCATTTTGCTCCTGGCTTTCTTGTCGGATATGTTCACCATTTGCTATCCCAGAGCTCTGCAGCTTGTCTTCTGCATCGTCGTCATCATCATCATCTTTATCTCCTGAATCAAAAAGGATTAATTCACAAATGCACTCTTTCTTTACATATCATGAACAAGGTAATCAGTGCTAAGAAAAAATAACAACCCCGTCCACTGTTTATTCACAGTTGCCAATAGATTCCATGACAGCTACAATTCATATCAATACTAAAAAGTATCTCTTGAATGCAGATTTGATACCCTAATCTTTGTCCACACATATTTTTGTTACTGATAATGTAAAGGCTTGAAAATGTGCATGTATTACTGTATTGCTACAGTTTCAATAAAATACTCAAGCTTTGCTGTCACTGAAATCAGAGTATCTCAGAGAGACCTCCCCTTTGAATTCTAGAATATCAAAGACAAGGTGAGTATTAGAAGAAAAAAAAAAAAGTTTTGTAGGGAGGCAAGAGAGAGGGAAGAAAGGAAAAGAATGAAGAAAGGCTACTTTTGTCCCATTTAAAAGACTACTTTTTTGGGGTCTTTTCTGACAAATGAAGCAGGTCATGCTCATTTAAAGACAAAGATGAATGGATTTTTTCATACCCATAGGAGTATTACTGCGAGGGGAAGATGGCAAGGTGACATGTCTCCGTTTGTTCCTTGGTCTCAGTACTCTGATCAAAGCTTGTTTGCAAGAAAAGCTCACTGCAGGATCCTAGAGGGTTAATAGGTAATCATTAAACTTCTTAAGCTTTAAGTTCTTATTCACTGTATTTAGAAAGATGGGCAAAAATACACTTCTGATTGGTCACGATTCACATAAGGCGTATGTCATTGCCTACCTTCTGAATTCCCTTTTTCTCCCAAAAGCCATAAAGCAGCACTTATTATTACACGTTAATGCATGACAAACATTATTAAAATACAAGGAGAGATGCATTTCTCCTTCATCTATCTCTGGTTGTATGTTTTTGGCTGCAAGCTTCTATTTTTATTGCCTCATCTTATCATTTTACATGTATTTTACTTGTCATGTTATTTGTGTTATGGGTTGATACAGAGCATAGCAAGGTTACATACTGGGCAAAGTAACATCTGCATGTAGATCTTGGATGCTGTATGGATACAATCCAGTTCACATGTGCAGTATCCATGGATAATATCCACCAAAGCATTGACCGTGGCCTCAACATGAGTCAGACCTAAGGAGGAATAAAAGTAGGACTGCAATCAACTACCTTTCCATTTCAGCACATACATCAAGACACTGCAGGAAGCATCTTTTATTTGTAGACTTCAAAGCATTTTCTAGTGCCACAAAAATATTGAAGCTTCAGTCCAAAATGAACTTGAACACCAACCTTGTATAGAACATGGAATACTGCATGTGCCATATACCAGCACCACTGAATATCCCCTAATGCCAACCATAACTAAATCAATCATCAGTCTCTTTTTACTAGTATATACACCTATTTTTGAACAAAAGATTTAGAGCAGAATTCAGAGATATACCTTATAAAGCATACATGGCATCATTAACAACTTAAATCTAGTTTGAAACAAATAATTTCTGTTTACAAGCTCAAAATGGGCTTCCTTAAAACACACAACCTTGACTATAACAAATAAAGAGCTAGCATACCTGGCAAGCAGGCAGGGGCGAGGAATGCATTTTTGGGTTTTGATGCATGTAGCTTCCAGAAATGGTTGACCAACTGGGTAATAAACGTGCAGCCTTCTCCTTCAGCATGTTTCTGGGCCTCTTGCCCTTCTTCACTCTCTATACAGATCAAAGAACAGCTGTCATACTTGTGCAGAGCAAAGCATTAATACGCAGGGAAACACCAAGTTTATTTGAAAAAGGCTTTTGTTAAGAGGGTCTGATGTCTTCATTACAAGGACCATCTCAGACATATCATATTTCAAATATGACTCTCTCACACTGAACCAAATACCACAACACATTTTCAGGTACCACAAGAGAAAGCTGAAGAAAAATCCAGACTTGTCTACCTGTTTCCAACTGTGGCAGCTTTGACTCCGTATAATGGACCAGATTGTTGGGTCTCATAATAGCAATGGATCGAGCAGTGATGACCAACCTCTGAAACACTTCAGGATCAAGGTCCTTTCCTTCCTTGGTTGAGGAACTCAAATACTGAATGGCTTTACTTAGCAACGCTTGATCCTGTAAAGTGGAAGATAACATAGGCAAAGAAAAACAACAGACTGCAGAACAGCAAAACAGCTGAAATACACCCGCAGGATAGCTCATGGAGACATCTGCTTTCATTCTCTTTGCCAGTGTCATCTATAAAGAACAATATTAAAAATTCACCCAGTAACAACAACAAAAAAATCTGTCTGGAGAATTCATTTTCATTTTTCTTTCCCTCTGGCTTAAATGCAGACAGGATGACCAATGTATAAACATAACCATTCAAATCATTAGGAATGTCTACCTGCAGGCATCTATGCATTTAATGCAATTATATTAGCACAGTCCAACCACTTCTTACCCTAGTATATTCCTATCACCCTAAGTCAGATGCACGTGCAAACAGAAATCAGAGCTACTGACACGGTTTACAAACAAGCTTGTGTTTCAAGATCCTGATTCCTCTGGAATGATTGCTATTATTTCCCAACAAAATCTTCAAAAAGCATTTTAGCTAGTGAAACTTCAATGAAACACTGTACCAGCAAGGCAGGCAGCAGGAGCTAAAGGAAAGTTAGCCAGCAGCTTTACACTTCATGGAAAAAGTGCTTTCTATGTGCAGGCTGCACCTCAAACATAAACTAGCAAGTTACTGTAGTTGCTGAAATCTTTGCACCATCATTTTACCTTGTGGTTATGGTATGCTGAGCGACTGGTGTGCAAGCTAGCCAAGAGACTCTTGGTTTGCTGCTGGACGCTGGAAGGAGCTGGCATGGACAGGAGCATAGTAGCCAGTTCCTGAGCAGCCACCTTATTCTTCTCCTGTTCCCAAGAACAGACAAAAAAAAACATTCTTCAGTTCACTAACCATTAAGATGATGCATGAGTCCAATTTCTCTGCAGGCAACCCCCCCTCCTTGCACTGAGCATGCAAGTTTCTACCTTCTTGCAATACAGTTTTGATAACCCCTCAATTTATTATTTGACATTTAAAGAACATTTCACATGCCTAGACAAGTCCTTTTGAGATTTATAGGCTTCTACCCTGATGATTTTGCAAACGAGGTCACTCTACAGCACAAAAATCCCACCAGCAATAAATGCAAATGCCAATTGTCATTCTAAACTAGTTTCAAACGCTTTTCGCTAAGTCAACTTTCAGATCAGTGCTCTGAGCAAAATGGATGCGGCTCTCTTCCGTATCAGGCCCCCAGGGCTGCAGGAGGTGCTGATGATCTTGCCCCTCCTCCCCCATCTCTGAAAGCTCAAGAATGTATTCAGAAAGTTACTTGCCTTCTCGTTGACTGGTCCTACAGCAAAGCAGCTTTCCAGCGCTTCTAAAGAACTCACTACTAGCCTGAAGGGAGAAAGGAAAGCAGGCTTGAGTACAGCAACCCTTCTCTCGCCTTAGCACTTTGCTTTATGCAGGCTACAGTCATGAGTAGCTCAGAGACAGCTAACGAATGCCAAGTACAAAATCAAAGCATGATAAAACCTGCCACAGGCACCATGCATATCATTTCATTGTGTTACAGACCAGAGTTAAACCTGGCTCACGCTCACAGACAAACTTAGGACTGCTTTAATAATCCACAGCTGAAAGACAGGGGCTTTTCTCTACCAAAGAGGATAAAACACTTCCTTACACAGCCTGCAGCAGGGATAACTTGGATTGTCTTGACAGTACCAATTCACCATGGCCCACAGACGTACGTACATATGACTGCAGATCAAGGGTTGGTATGACACATGGGAAAAAGCGTAACCGACTTTTCTAAGGGAGCAAGATTCTACTCGCTTGCTATTTTCACACAGGTTGCTCTTTCCAATTTGGAGTTTCAGCGCAAAGTACTCCAGAGGAAAATGAGCTCTGAGCACCAGGTATGAGCCAAGCGAGAGATGGATGCAAAGTTTTGACAGCAATAAGGCAAGCTAGTAAAATACTTGCCCCAACTGAGAACCTTATTTACGAGTTGCAGCAAGGTGCTGACTCTCCCTTGCAGCACCACTTCACATCTCGCAGTAGAACTACCTGAAATGCCCCCTGGCACACCAGAATGAGCAGTGCAAGAATATAGGAAGAGGGAGGGAAGAGACAGCATTAAGGGGAGAAATAACTGTGTAGGATTGGATACGAGATAGAAGAAACAACAGTTCTCTGGTCTGGTGGTGATAAATAAAATTGAAATCCCCTACCCTCAGTCACCCTTCACAAAGCTAGTAGGGAAATATAAGTGGGAGAAAAAGACGTAAGGAGGGACAAAGCAAAAAGAGGAGTCTGTCAAACAAGCAACAGTTATGCTGTGTACAGAAAAAATCTGCAAACCGCTTCGTCTTTACATTTTGCTAAATCATCTGCCATGCAATGACCAGAATGTAAAGAAGCAAATGTCACTTGGAAAACAAAAAAACAGTCAACAAAAGCCACATGTGTCTGCCTCTCTGACACACACTCATTCGTGCAGAGAAAAGGATGGCATACTAACCGGTCCAGGGTGGTTAGGGACTCAGTTTCAGAACTTTGGGGGAGCAAAGAAAAAGGAAAAAGAAAAAAAAATATGTGTAAAGCTCACAGAAAAACTCCCTAGAACACATCCTAAGCAAAAGGCAAATTAAACAGGGAAATCATGAAGCTGGGAGTGCAATATATACAGTAAATCTAAGCATGGCTCTTCTATTTGGGCAGCAGACACTTGCCTAATAGCACAACAAATGAAGGAGATCCAGGCCACCTAGCACAGAGAAGCCAAGCACACTGCTTAAAGCACAACTGAAGGTTAAATTTGAAGTACAGACACCAAACTTCTGAAAGGAAAGCTGCCTCTTGCCTGCCATTAGTTGTTCCTACTCAAGAGGCCCTTTATAAGGTAACCACACTGCGTTCTGTAACATGTAAGTAAAAATAAAAAGAATAGTTTCCTTTGGTTCCAAGTTTTTAGGATATAATTCCACTGCTTTCAAAAAATGGAAGGCATGTCCGTGCATAGAGAGACATCTTGTGGAGATGTCACAGCAGAGAAGGGAAGAAAAGAGAAATTATGGGCAGGAAAAAATAGGTCCAAATAGATCCTTCAATTGGATGTATCCACTACTTCAAGCTCTGAACCTTTATGTGAGAATTTCAGCAAGACAATCAGCCATGATTTACTCAGTCAAGAGGCTTACAGTGCTCATTTTTCAGCAGCGTTATTTCTTCTACGACCTGTTGCCCTCCTGTCCTTGCTAGCTTGCCAGTCTTTCTACAACCCTGATGGCACAGGCTGTATGAGCCCAGAGAAAGAAAATGGGATGGATATACAAAAAGTTCCCTTTCTTCTGTAAATATATCCCCCAACTCACCCTTGTGCTCTGACCCTCAGTATGGATATGGATGGGGGAAACAACACTGTCTCCACCACAGTAAAGCCTGTAATATACGGGCTCTATTGCTAACCTGTTAGGAACCACACATCTAAAGCAAGGTCACACACAAAGTCCTCCTCAAAATGAACTGAACGTCAGAGAGACCTAAACTCTGTGAGCTCCAGAGAATGAAAGAGGGCTAACTTGAAATGAGAAAAAGCACCAAGAAAGCAGAATTTTCTTTCAGCTCTTCAAGACTCCTATAACAAGTGAACTGAGCATACAAAGCATGCGCACACATCTATCCCTCTAATCCACCAGATGAATCAAGAGGGAGCACAAAGTTCTCCTTAGGAGATAACCATTCACTTTTCAGCTGTTGTTTTATACAGCAGCGAGAACAACGCGCTAACTCCTTAAGTTCTCCTAGTTTTGAAAGGCACACAAAGGTACCTAGGTGCCTTCTAGAGCAACTATCCATTTTCATGGAGAAATTAAAGAAAGACTGCAGCAATACCTCTCCAGGACAGTCCCACTGGCAGCAGCAGGGGTAGTTGACTCCGTGTCTCCAGTACCATTCCCTTGATTTAGGTTTGGGGGACAAACATTGCTCACTGAAGCAGATGGGAAATCCTCAGGGGGCTCATCAGGCCATCCAAACTGCTCTTTGGTTTTGCCATAAATTTTTATGGAATCCATCATCGTGACTCCAGCCGGATCCACGGAAGCCCCAACTGTGGTGATGAGAGAAATTTCTTAAAGACTAACAAAACTTTTTCTTTTGAATAAAAATAAGCATAGCCTCTTAAGGCAAGGACAGTAATTGTGCTGTGTCAATATACGCCCATCCTGACAGTTTCATCTCCTTTTCAAGGCCACTTCCCTTCTCTATTACCGCCACCCAAAATTCTTGAGCTGAGCTACTGCATGTTCACCTGCTGCAGCAAGAAACTGCGCCCTAAAGAAACAGCTACTAGGTGTGCAAGATCTGCCCCTCAAACTGTTTCTGAGGTCAGGTCAAATAAACAGCTTGTGGAAACCCTCTCTGCTATGAGCTGAAGCAAAGTAGCTTCAACATGCCTGAGCAAAGCGAACAGGCAGTCCAAGCAAACAATTAACAATGACTTACTGAAGATAGTTAATTTTTTGTCAGCTTGCAAGGCTTCCTCGCGAGTGAAAGGGAAGTCAAACCAACGAGCCCTGGTCATATTCAGCTGCATGGTGCGGCCAAATATCTCCAAGTACGAGGGTGCTCTCTCTATTGCTTGCGTGCCAATCTGAATCCGCATGCCTGTCATCACCATCGTACTGTTATTGTTTGTAACTTCAATGGTGAAACCCCCGGGCTGCAGAAGACAAATCACAAAGGCATACTATCAATCTAGACAATAACGTCATCTGGAAGTCCAAGAGAATGCCCGAATTTCCCCATTTACCTTTGTGTTGGCCACATACATGCCAGTGGAATTGAGCCGGTGCTTTATCTGCTGAGCATTGTAAACCTGCAGCAGGTCATTGCCTCCAAACTCCACATCTGTGAGCTGCTGGTTGTGTTCGAAGAAGTCAATAGGGAAGTTCACTTGGCTGGATGTACGAGTTGCTATAAGAGACAAGATGAATGCTTTTGGCAAGAAACATTCTTAAGAGGCAAAGCTATGATAAAGCAACAGCAAAATGAACTTGCCTTCTTTGGAAATGCCTGTGCTAGCCAGATAGCTATGTATCATTACAGACATCAATGGGAAGATTTTACCCATACTTTAGCCAATACTTAGGCCAGCCCTGAGGTTAAATGCTAATTATCAGATATGAATGTCTTAAGTATCTACACGCTGCTGATCAATCTTCACATCTGTATTTGCTACTGCTAGCTTACATGAGATACATGAGAAGTCCCTTACTAATTGCAGCTGCCTTGCGCTTGCGAACTGGCTTCATGATGCTGATGACACTGCTAGGCTGGAGAGAGGGCTGCAGCCAGTAGGAGGTATTCTCTACATTTGCCATGTAGATCCTCAAGCTGCCATCTTCGCACAGGAGGATCATAGTCGTCCTCTGCTGCTCATTGCAGGCTGTGTGACGGATGGCCACCATGTCCTGAATCTGCAAAAGTAGGCAATGCAAGTCAAGGAAGGGACCTGACAACTGCTGTTCTTTGCATTAAAAAGTCCAGAGATCTTGTTATTGGAACAAGAAGAGACTACATCTGAAGGACCAAAAAGAAGGGGAAGTACAACAAACCTTTGCTTTGGCTGGCAAGGTTTTAATCTCCTGGATAAGAAAGGTATCTGGCTTCACCATAACCACCAGTGGAACACCTGTGGTTTGCTGAACACAGCACACCAAGCCAGGGTGGTTCATGACTTCAGACCACTGACACAATGCTGGTGAAGTCTTACTCCCACCATTTGAACTGCAAGAGATGAAGGGCAAAAAGACACTGATTTAAGAAGCAACAAGTGAAAACACACAAAAACCCACCACCACTAAATCAGTTAAAGCTTCTTCCACAGTAGAAATTCAAATCACTGAACAACTAGGAACACAGGTACCCAGTTTATAGGTGAGAAACATGGAAAAAGTGTCAAGTAGGCAAAAGGCACAAGCATTCCCATACATGGCCCTGATCTCTCAAGGAAGCCCTGAAAACTCAAGGTAAGACACTTACCTGGTAATATTTTATACCCAAAGCCAAGAATGTAATTTTAAAATGGCTTTCAGCTATCTTTTTAAAGCATGTGCTCCTGTTATCAGGTTATTATTAGGGGTACCAACAGACCACGTTGCTACATTCTAGCACAGTCTGGCACACAGGTTAAAATCCAGGTGAACACACAGTTCCATGGACACTGTTCCATGTTTCAGCACACCCAGCAGCCCTAAACAAAGACCAATGTAGTAGAATCTTTGTGACTTTGTTTACTGGGAAAAAAAAAAAGTTGATAAACACTAAGCCAAGCTCGACTGGGGCCAGAAAGCTCATGGAACGTGTCCCTTCCATGGGGCCCACTCAAGATAGTGGCTTTGTGTCACGCTAGCGAGGAATCTGTGGCGGAAATGCCCAGCTCAGGTTATCAGAGTAGATGACAGGACGTGTTATGTTATGAATGTGGCAAGAAAAAAGAGATTGGTTTCCTGCAAGGGAGCCTGCAAATAAGCCTTAGTATGCACAGTGCACAAGGTCCACTGCAGTACTGGTGCCGAAAGGAAACAAAGGCTTCCTGCTTTGCAGCCTCCGCGAGGGAGGGTAATCCCATCGGTTCCAGCTGCCGCATGAGTCGCAGCTCCACACAGTGCAGCATGGCTGCTCGGAAGCCACCTTTCTGCTGTGAAATCCTAGTGGGAAGAGATGCATACACATCCCACTGCTGAAAGATTGAGCTCTGGTTTCAAATCATCCGATACTAGGCCAAGAGCAACATGCAAATTAACAAGAAAACATCACTCAAAGAGGAACTTCACCACAGGCTTTGGCCATCTGAAACTGGGTTGTCAATTAGCAATATTTATTACTATTTATTACCAGATAGGAAAACCTCAGGGGAGCCTTGCATCCGAGTCTCACCTCTTTATGTTAATTGGGAATAGCCTCTGCACTTCCAGACTGGCCCGGCTGATGGTGGCTGCAAAGGATTTGCCTTGACAATAACTGAAGAACAACATCTGTAGGACATGGGAGTAATACACTGACACACCACCTCCGGCTACCTGGCCATTACTGTCCTGTAGGATCAGAGAGAAATAACAACATTTAAGATAAATATGCATCCTCCAAAACACTCTCAAGCAGTCAGGCTTTTAAGTTTCTCAACTGATCAAATTATTCCAAAAGCCCTCTCCCCACTGGTAAGAGAGAACAGCCCAAGATGACAATTTTTGAAGCTAAATTCTGTAGTGAACTCATCTATCAGATACTTCAAAGGCTTTTGAATGGGATACTGAGATTGCATACCTGTAGGCTGTAGTTAGAGCCCTCAGCTACCACATCTGTGTGCTTGAATGTTGTATGACAATCTCACATGGAGCGCTCCCCATGTTCCCAGCTCATAAAAAGAGCTTTCCTGTGGGCCTTCTTCTCATCTATTTCCCTGTTTCGGAGCAGGCTCGGGGAAAAGCACTGAGTAAAACGTGGATGGATTTTAAAAGTCACCTGTAACTTGGCATGCCCCAAGACTACAGAGCTGCTATAAACCAGCTATGGGCGAGATACAAAGTCTCACTCCATCTCTACAGCTTCAGCAACAGTCAGTAACTTTATCCATTCTGGTTACTGCACCCCTGGAGAGCCTCAGGCAGAGAACAGCACTGCTCCAAAGGCATCTCCGTGCTGAGATACCCTGCTGGGCGTAACTTCACAGCCAGGCACAGAAAAACACGCTTCATTTCCTAGATGAAAGGATCAAGGGGGTTCATTTTTAACCCCACTCCCTTTCACTGCAAGGGTATTTCTCTTAAAGGAATGCCAAGCTCATTGATCTAGATGAGGGAACTTCAAAAAAAGAAAAAAAAAAACACTTCTGCCTCCAACTGTAAGACTAATAAAGACACATTTCCTATACTACAAGAAAGAGAAGTCACCAGTACCTTTAGGTCCTCATGATTAACTTCAAGCACATTGGTGACGTAGAATGGTCCATGCTGGGCACTGCTTGCCTCTTCCATGAGCTGTGTATAGATGTACCCAGCAGAGGACATGATCACTATTATGTTCTTTCCCTCCTCATTGAAGAGGAAAGTGACGTCCCTGATTTTGGAACTGGGTAGGAGGAAATAGAACGTTGGGCTCAAGGCATCCACAGAGAGATCATAAATCTGTGGGGAGAAATCAAGAAAAGAGTTAACTGATAGGATATTAAACTTTTTTTTTTTTTTCCCACAGTTCAAATGGATAAAAGTTGAGAAAGGAAATTATTATATTACAGATTATAGTTCTTTTTTTTTTCTCTGCGTTCTTTGTCTCTGCCTTTTCTTACGCTAGCCAAACACCACAAATTTACATCTTTAATTTCTTTCTAAGAATACCACCTTCTTCTACATACAACTCATCAAGAGACCCAGAATGTAATGCCTGAAAGAAGACAACCACAACTCATGAGTAGGTTATGGCCAAACATACCTTCACAAAGTCTGCAGTCACAATAGCAAGCTCTGTTTGAGATCCTGGCAGCCACACAGCTTTAATGATGAAGTTTCCTGTAGCTAGTTGGGGATGAAGTACCAAATGGTCAGAGACTGATCCAGAGCTGCTGAATGTTAACACGTGGCAGTCCTGGAGTAATGAAAATAGTAGTATTAGATTAGGTCAAATATTGGAACAAAATACTTGTATCCCTATCAAGCCAAGAACAGAGTTAAAAGCTGGCATTCCTCTCAGCTTCAATAATGATTCATATAGTAGGAATTTCAAATTCCTGCACTTAACATGAGTGACACTGAAGTCAGTAAGAAAAAAAAAAAAAAAAGGTCTAGTCCAGATGTTTCTTAGATAAAGAAGAAATCTGTGGATTCTACACTGTGAAAGCTGAATCCAAATTTGGGAGAATACCAAAAAAGGGGTCTTTGCTACAAAATACTTGTTGTTACAGACTAAGGCACTCTTGACTCCTGTCTTCAAGTTTGACCTAAAAACACTAAGAAGTATTATTTTGAGGCATTGTCCCATTTACAGCATAATTCATAGACATACCATTTCTTTTACTTCACATATCTAGTAAAGAAGTGATTCATGAGCTAGAATTAGTGACAGACCTTTGGACTTGGCTCTGAGCTAGCTCCTTAAAAGAAAAAAATACATACGGTTTTGAGATGATGTTTCCAAGGGCCTAGAAAAGGGTTAGTGAGACACTTACTTTCAGTCCACACACAGCTAAGTAGTCCTCCTTGCAGGGATTTCCAGTTAGACTCAGTACAGTAAAAGGAACAGGTGCAGAAGCAAGGCGCGTGAGTGTCAATTTCCTTTTGCTGGAGTCTGCTTGTTTCAGCAGAGCTGAGAGCTGAAGGACTGTAATCTGCAAAACAAAATGAGCTTAGTTACCCAACTTTAGGATTTGGGAGAAAACGTCATTTCTATTTCATCTCTATGACTGTGTCCTTACTGTTTTCACCACTTCTGCTGCAAAAATTCTTTTCTCTGAAAAATTAGAGGTTATTTTAAGCCATACAGTACTTGACAGAAGAACCAGATTTGAGGACAGGTGGCCCAAATCACAATTTGTTGTTCAGTGTTCTAAGGCTATTTCATTTTCCTTTACAACCCCACAGTTAGAGAGTCCTTACAGAATGAAAGAACTCACCTTGCCCTTTTCATGACTCACAGCCAGGTGCTGCCGACGTCCATGTGGGGATGACAGCACACACATCGCCACCCGTCTTAGCACATGAGCACTGATCAGCTGCCGGATCGTCTGGCCCTGATCACCACTGTAGTTCATACGGACATTCTCAAATGCACCTTCTTGGGAGCCAAGAGTTGGGACCTGAGCCATTAGTAGCAGACAAAGCATAAGAAAGTGCATCACTGACTTTTTCTGCTTAAAATCTACCCGTAATCTAATTACTGATAATAATAGCCCCTTTAGTATCATACCATCAACTGATCTGTCATTTCTACTGACTTGTCCAATGTATGCAGCTCATTGAGAGCCTGCTGGGCACGACTGCTGCTCCCCATAGCTGAGGCTTGCTGGAAGTTTATCTGAATGGCATCCATTAAGAAATTCAACATCTCCAGCACCAAAGGAGCGAAGGAGAAGTTGGCCTACAAGAAACAAATATCACAAGTGAGGCTCAAGATGCTCCTGCTGGGTCCTCAGAAGATCTGCATTTCAACAAGTTTTCAAAACCTGAAGCTGCCTCTATGATCCTTACTGTCAGGAAGAAGATCCCAAAAATCAAGTACCATGACTGATAACCACCACAGTCCGTCTGAGATCCTCAACATAAACCATGAACCTTTTAACAGCTAGCTGATAATTATACCTGGGACTGCAATTCCTCTCGACAGCCCTCAACATTTCTACACAGGCTGCTCTTCTTGGGTTTTTCTTCATCAGGGCCCTTCCCCTCACTGATGGTGACCTTGGCTTTCTCTGCAGGAGAGGTGCTTGCATGTCGAATGACGCTCTCAGGCACTCTAGGCTCGCTCTGGAAGGCAGATTCCTTCATGGTAGAGCTCATACCACTGCTGGGGGTTCTCTTCACCAAAGCCTGCAGATGACACAAATGTTAAAAGGTCAAACCAGACTCAAATTCATCACTTACAGAACGAGAATAGATTTCAATGGCAACAAGATTCATGCAATTTCAAGGAAAGAGAATTAAATTCTCTTACAATGCATTTTTTAAAAAATGAAAATAGTTGCCAGTATGCCACTCTCCACCCAAGTATATGAAAAGCTTTCACATTTAATATAAAATTTCTTTGTTTTTAGGGGAAAATGTGGGAAAGGTAGTATCTGACAGCTGTGTAGCTTAAGCTAACTTGCAAATGCTGTATCAGGAGGTAGAATCCCAGTCGCCACTAGGACAGAGATTTGCCAATGCACTTATTTAGTTATTTGGTGCAAAAAAAAAAAAAAATCACAAGACAAACTGTGTATTAGGAGGCTTCATTGTAAAGCCAGAGCCTTCAGATCTTAGTACTCTTATCACGACAAAACTTACTGCAGAACATAAACCTCTGCAAAAGACTTGAAATACCACAGGAATACACAGCTTGAAATTTGACATCACAACTTGAATTTTGACATCAAGACACTTTACCAGGCAACTACCATCTTCCTTTGCTCCACAGTCACAGAAGAATGATCCGTATTTGGCATAAGAAATCTCATGATCCTTATGACAAACTTTAGCACAAACTGTGCAAACGCCAACCCCATCAACCATCTTGCAAGTGTGACAGTGATACCTGCACAAAAGAAGTCAGGTGAGTTATTAAAGACAGTGCTTCAGGAAGCCTCTACAGACTGCACTGTTTTCTTCTCAATGGTCGGAAATATCAGGGTGAAATTCTGACCATGAGTTTGGAGAGATTCTTACCAATGTTGATTCATGAATTCTTTCTGCGTAATGGTGAAGGTACAGAGCTTATTACAAAGAGAATCTTCATCCTGTTAAGAAGAAAGATGTTTTAGTAAGGTCTTAGAACTGCACAGCTTCAGTAAAGGCTCATGGTACAGAATACATTCCTCATATGTTACATGTGCATTTTAAGAACAGTGAGTTTTAGCACCACCTAGCTAAAGTAATGCAACTGGTATCAAACCACACAGAAAGAGGAGATGGTGACGCTTTACAGGAACTAGAAAGAGTAAACTGAGAAACAGAACAGTGACAAAATAATATTTTGGGATGACAAAATTTCAAAAATGAGTTAACAGCTTTCTTTTCACCCAACAGTACTTAAAAGCCTAATCTAAGATGTGTACTAATACAAAAGCTACTAACTGAACAACAAATAGGCTAGAACAAACTCATCTCACTCCATTTCTTCCTCTCCGTTTTCTATAAACACCTTTTAACATCACATAGTCATATCTAAACACAAACAACAGATATTCTCTTCCAGATTTGAGACTAAGGTTCTTCACTCTGTCTCACATTAGGAATAAGTAAAAAACTCTCAATCTATAACAAACAATTCCGATCTGGAAGATGCAACATAAATCTTCATCTCATTTGCAGTATTAACTGTTGACTACCACCTACCGAATCTTCGGCTTGAGAGTCCTCCTCCTCCACTGCCAACTCTTCCACCCAGTCTGAATCCACCTCAATTGCCCGTTCTTCACCATCAACAGAAAGATGACTTGGTCCTTGGCCACTGGTCTGGCTCAGTGCATTAGTGACATCAGCCAAGTAAGAAACGATATGGCATGTACACTCCAGGATAGTTACATGCTATGAATTAGAGACATATGAAAATGAGAGGCAATGCTTATATCCCATTATAGCTGCTATAAGGCAGGAAAACATAACACACACATTCCTGACCATTTTGTTATCAAATTCTCACTGCAATCAAAACAAGACAGCTGATAAAGCTGCTGCCTAAGATTTATTCCTGCTAATTAAACAACAGCCATGTGTCTTACCTTCCCCTGCATGACGTTGGCATTCATTTTTTCTACCACATTCTTTTGAGACAGGTATTTCTTGCTGTAACACAAGACAGCAGAGAAGATCATTGCTACTGTCTTTGGGAAGTATAAACTCAGTTCCCACTAACAGCTCCTACCATTTAGCTTGCTCTAGATCAGCAACAGAAAATGTATCAATGCAGTAATTACTTAAACCATCAAGAGTGGAAAAGACAAAGAAATCACATGGTTGTTCTTAGGCTAGTTCATGTCCCACCCACCATCTCAGACACTCTGTATTCCTCCAAATAACAAATAATAAATTACAAAATAAGCATGTATCAGTAAACATGCACTTCTGTCCACCAATAATCAGAGAAGTCATTTTTAATTGATGTAACTGAATGAACAGCAGTATACCATTTGTACTTACCATCTGCCTAGCCAATCAACAGCAGCACCATGAAGCTGGAGGTGTCCCGCGCCTTGTCCTGCACTGGCCAAAGTTGCCATCACAACCATCAGTTCAGGAAAGCCTGTGCCATCACCATTGGCCAACATTTCCGTTGCCATTGGTATGAGAGTACTCAGCAGAACAGTGCACACGCCTTCTCCAACTTGGCTAATCAAAAAGAAGAAACTTTCAGATGCTGCACATCACCCACTGGAAGTACAGCTAAGGCCTACACTGCAAGAGCATTGACTCAGCAATCCCTTCATGGGAAACAGCCATTCCTCCACCATTTTATTTGAAAGCTGTCAACAGGAAGCCATCAGCAACTCAATTAATTTGCACATCTAGAGAGTAAAACAAAGGAACAGTGCAGGAAAGCAATGACGAAGGTGTACTTCACCTGTTTTCCCTAACGATGTAAGTTGTCAAGAGTTGCAGCAGTTGCCTGTTCTCCTGAACAATGTCCAGTTGATCTGAATCTTTGGGTGGGGACATGGTCATCCTGGTTAACCAGGCCTGGAGACGCACAGGCTCCACACAAGCCAGCTGAGCCAAAGAGCCACAAAGTCGCAACAGGCTGGGGTTAGGACTCTTCTCAGCTGATGGAGAAAATTACTAGTGAGTGACGAACAACATGTTTGAAGATGGCTTTCTCTTTTTAACTGATCCCAGTCACAGAAAACATTTCCTTGGAACCGGGACCCAATTGCAAAGCAGCTGTCTTCTCTCCTACTTATGAAAGGTAATCAGCTATAACAAGCAAATATCAGTTCTTCAGGATGCAGTACTTATTTCCTGACAGGCATTATAGGAACACGAGCACAAAATGCTCACCTACCAACTTCTCCTTAGACTTAAATCTCTCTCTAATGCTAAAGTTAGCTGTTACCAATATTGAAAGAAAAAATGGCCAATTAAATGTGCAGCTTAAGAGAGGAAGTGAGAAAAGAATGAGCAACATACAGAAATCATAGGAAACTATTATGCATGAAGATGTCATTCCACTTCCTTTTAGAGCTTTTCTTTCAAGCATTTTCCTATTGTAGTCTCTCTAATACAAGAACAGTAGTAAGTGGACAAAGGCATAACAGGGAAACTCAACACAATCACTTACTTAGCTGGAAGAGTTTGGTGAAGAATTTCAGTACCCTGTTGCAAAACTTCGCTGAGAGGTTTTCATTGGCTGTTGCCATCATGATCTGGACCAATTCTCCACTGTATGACGAAGGAGAAAATAAGTCAGCTTTGTAAAAGAGCACCCATTCCATTTTTTTCCCACTTCAGTTTCATTATATGTGTCCTCACATTTAAGACTGGTAACTGTCTGTACTAACACTGCTCAGCAGCCAAGCCACAGAAATTGCTTTGTTGCTTTGTTTCCATCATAATTACCTTTCGTAATTCTAAGCTGGGCCAATGCCTGAGAAAACCTGGGATTTTGCAAGTTGAACTGTACCATCTTACAGGCCAGATCTAGTGAGTGGCATCCCTGCCTGTGGCAGGGGAATTGGAACTAGATGATCTTTGAGGTCCCTGCCAACCCAGGCCATTCTATGATTCATGATCTCTCAAAAATCTCCTTCCAATGCCTTTCCTCTCACAAGATCCCCCACTGCTTATCACTACAAGGATTTGCTGAATATTTTACTTGGAATAACAAAGATCTAGGTGCTCTCCCACACAGAAAGTCTTTTCAAATTCCTGCATTGCTTGAAGGATATACTATCCCTATACAGTCTGCATTGTGCTGTACAAAGATATTAATATTCCTAATGAGTCAATGGTGACAAGCTAAGAGAAAAGGGAAGAGAAAGTGCTTGCCCTATAACTTTCAAGATAATTTTACCTTTCTGAAAAGAATTCCTCCATGGCTTTTCGGGCTTGGCTACTCTCCAGCTGTTTCTCCAGATGCTGCAAGCATTCCTCCAAGATGGACTCATCCAGGCCACTGAAGATCAAAAGACACGGTGAAATAAGAATATATAAGCACAATTTCAATAATTCTGAGACAATACATGAACAATTTTGCTAAAACAATTCTTACAAACCTTTCACTAGCTAAAAGAAGTTCTCCTTCCAAGAGACAGGAGAAAAACAATTGATTAACAAACATCGCATTAAGTCCAACAAATCTAACAAATGATCAGAAAAAACGTGGCACACACTGTAGGCAAGTTACAGTTAGAAACCTAGAATAATACAGCCCTTTCAAACACCTCACAGTACGAATGCCTCTAAATTGCTGCTCTTTCCATATTTTGTCTCTTAGTGTCACTGCACCTGTTCTCTACTGTGCTCTTCCCCACTCCACAACACATATTGCAAGTAAAATCCAATTACTTTTATGTCCTCTACCAGAAGGCACAGTAGATCTTCTGAATACCTCCCATCCGGAGAGAATGAGTGGTAGAAAGATGCAGTATCATCACATCTAATAGTTTTATGTTTCAGATGGGTAGAATCAACATTTGCACATCAAGCTTATTCTCTATATACACAGCAAGTAAGGGGTAGGAAGCATAATCAGGCTAGTTCACTATGATAAAGCAGGCATTAGCCATATAAACAACAAGAATAGAGGCAAAGGAATATAAAGCAAGATAGGTCACAGCACATCTGATTTTGTGCTTGTATTTACATAATTTTCTATTTGCCTAAGTAAAAAAGCTATCCATATATATGATCTATCCAGAGTTAGAAGAGATGATTAAAATCCATGCTGCCTAAACCACAACGCTGAAAATTCTGGTGAAGTGAATGAAGTGTCTTACATTTTCAGTCAACAAGTATCATAGCCTTCAACAGATAAAAAAAACAAAGCTGATTTTTTTGCATTTCTGTTGCGCTGCTCAGGAAACAACAACAAGCCACACAGTCCATTACCTGTTTGGATCAGAGTGATGCGCCAGTATGTTATAGCATCCTGTGATCAATTTCTCATAAACACGTGCCAGGAATTCATCTGACTCTGCAGGACCCAAGATCCTTTCTAGAGAGTTGCTGCTTATTTCTGCCACACTCTCTGTGCTGGCCTCCAAAAGGAGGGGCAACAGGGAATGAATCACTTGTGGTGGGTTCAAATCATCTGACCAGCTTGAAAAGAAAACAATTTAATTATCTATATGGTAAAATATAGAAACGTCTTTACTGCGTAAATCTTAAGTCACACCAGTAAACTGTAAGTCTGGATGGAAGTATGTGACAAAAACTCTTCTCAGAAAGCAGGGATAAATACAGTGGGCACAGCTATTTTCCCCTCTGAAATATGGTTCTCATTTGGAAAAACCTACACATTATTTTTGCACATATACATACACCTACAGCACTCTCCTAGACAGTCACATTATCACTTATTAGGGCTTTTGGATCTGTCTGCAGTGTTTACAACTACTTTGTCTGAGACCATCTTTGTGTTAAATCCCTATGAAAAAAATAATTCTTTCACTTCACTTCCTTCTTATGCTTTGAAAAGATTGCACAACTGAATGATAACACACAATCAAATTAGATCCATATTGCCTCAACTTATACCCCAGTTTCTTCAAGTTCTCCTTCAACGGAAGGGCTAAATGTTTCTATCAGAGACCCTATGTTTTAGGGATATCCCATCAAGAGAGAAAGGCTATTTTTCATTCATTTAGAATTGTATACTTAAGGCTTAGTTCAAAATACATATCCAATTCAGTAAGTGTTCCAACCAGTCTGATGAAGACAGACATTCAGAGCAGCAGACAGACCTATACAGCAAGAACGTAATATGAAAAACATCACTTACACAATGAGATCCCCAGTAAGTCTGACCAGAGAGAGAAGGGTGTGTTTTAGGGAAGCTGCAAGAGGTAGACTTTGGCTGCAGAGAGTACCAAGGTGGGCAGCCTGAACTGCACTGATGTAGCTTTCTGCAGGGATTGTGTCATTCGCAAAGGCATTGCGCTAAGGATTGAGACAGATACATACACAAAAATATCAGAATTGTTTAGCAGAAAGACAAACTACCCATCATTCCCTGCAATTTACATAGTTGAGATTATGTCAGATCAATCCACAAGGCTGGACTCACCCATGAGCCAATGTTTGGAAACTCATTGGTATGAATGTTGTTCCATGTTTCACATAAAGTCTGCACAGCTGATGGCAAATTCTGAACAAGCGTTGGACCTGCAATCAATACAGAATCATAAGCCAGTGAGTCACGGGTCCTACTGAAGAAAGAGAATGATTTTACATCACTGTTTAAAACTAGATCATGATTTAAGTAAGACACAATTCTAGCTAAGTTTGAGCTGTAACTCCGCTGAGGGCTACTTTCATGCTTTTCTACAAGCTAAAATTATCCCTGAAGTTTGCATCAGCTTTCCAGTTACTTTCACCTTATTAAAACAACAGGAAACATAGCAAAAATACGAATTCACAGCAGTCTTCAAAATACCAGCATTTCACAGTATGTCATGCCATTCCACTGGAGCACCAACATGGTTATAAAAACCATTTTAACAAGCCAGAGAAGCCCACATATTACTTTCCAAGGCTTGCCCCTCTTTTTCAGCTTTTACAACACTAAAAAGAAAACACTTCCCAGTCGGCTGCTGACAGGTTAATACACTATCTGAACAAGGTGGTGAAGAAAAAAGAATGCATTAGCCAGCATACAGCTCTGAAACTGAATGTTGGCAGCACTGTAGAGAGCTTCACCCACAAACACACAAGGAAATTTGAACTATCCAGGACACTCACCTAAGGTATTAGACTTGGAACGGCTGGATGCAATGGCCAGGACAGCAGCATAACCTCGCAGCTTCTCTTCAGAAGGTTTGTTCTCACTGGAGCCTTCTTCAGAGAGGCTACGTAGCAAGTAAGATCTGCATTCATGAGGGAAAGGATTCATTTCAGGAAGCAGTTCTGTATTTCTTAACTAAACGTATCAATACGGTGACACATAAAGCAAACTTCTGAAGTTCTACCCCATACTTCATGTGATACCACTAAGTGTTTTGGGCTTTTATCTCCTCTAAGCTGCTTACCAGGAAAAGTATCTGCTCAAAAGAAAAAAGCTGATTTACTTTTGCTTTCTTCTACATAGGGGCTAATGAGAGTTTAGAAGACTTCAAACTCCTAATCTAAGAATTAACACACAGACACACACACACACAAAGCCTCGATGGTCTCTCTGACAGTCTCAATAGTATGTCAGTGAAATAACCTTAAGCAGCACTATCCTAGAAAGTGGTAAGAAGAGGTTTCATCTTCAGAGAAAAACTGTTTTTGCAAACTTGCAAGAAAGTTTTGGGTGATCAGACAAGAAGTCTACTTAGAAATAAGAAACTCCATGTTATAGCTTGTGAAGCTTCTCTTTTTCTCCTTTTAAAAACAATGGACACTCTAAAGGACTTCAAACCACCTCTCTACAAAAACAACAAATAAAATGAAAAGCCCCATGCACATAAGAAACTTGTATTTCTGTTGGAGATGCTAAGGTTGTACCTTGTAAATGTAGCATAGGTGTCAATAAGCTGTAGCGTAGCAGGCAGGAGGTTCTTGGTTATCTCTGAGGACTTCTGTGGATCAGTTTCTGCAGCTAGCTTGGAAAAGTGCTCATCTAGAGAAACCTGGATCTTAGAAATTGCAGCATCAAGGGTGTAAATGGACTGTAAACTGGGAACTTCGTGCAGTTGGAGAATAGTTGTGCAGTCAATGCCACAGAAAGAAGATATCTTAAAATACAAAGCAATGGAATTGTAAGTGCAAATCATTCCATGAAAGTAGATGTTCCACGTCCACATTTGCATTCGCATCGGCTTACCTGACGAGCAAAGTATTCTTCTGCTATTTCTACATCGTATTTCACTGAACTGCACTTGCTGGAGGCCAATTCAATGAGAGAAGCAGCATGGTCAGCTTTCATGCCCTGCTTGATAAGGTGATCCTATAGATGCCAAAAAAAAAAAAAAAAGACTTATCACACTTTAGAAGTGCTCTGTAATCAACACACTCTGGCATCTACTAGGCTAGAATACTACAGAAAATGCAGACAGAAGTTCCAATTTCTCACCACCACGCCCGCACAACAAAGCCCACATGTAGTAAGCATGGAAGAACAAGAGACTGACATTCTTACTATCAACAACATTATAAAGCACCACAACAATGATGAGGCCGTACCTTGATCCATGTGACGTAAGATGGGATTCGAAGACGAGAAGACCAGCGCAACGTGTGTAAAATATCACATTCACTCATTTCTGGTGTGTTTGTAGCCAACTGATTCATGTAGTTTTTGGATGGAGGCAAAATCCCTAGAATTCGCCACAGTATCAAGAAGTAGTACTGAAGTGCACAGGCTTCCTAAACAAAAGTACCGTTGGACTAATTAGTAATGGAAGATCGCAGTTTCAATCATTATACTGAAATTATCCCATCAGGGACTCTAGACTCTTGTAGATGTGCCAAATCACATCCACACACCGTTCCATATTTTGCAGCAAAGTATGCAACAAAGAGTAAGAGAAGACAAGGATTACATAAAAATTGGAGTTACCAGGGAGGAACAGTAGATCTGAAACATGTTGTGAACTAAAAACCCATGAGAGATGTACCACCACTAAAAATACTACCATTACACATGGGATTTTCAAGCTCTCAATTACTTCAGCCACTATCAAGAATACCTGTTTTAAACAGCAAATCTAAACACCTGTTATTCCTCAATATAGGCACCATTACAGCAATGCATACAGTCTTACCAGTGCAGTGACATTTTTGTTCTCCTTCCTCCTGAGTGTATCAAACTGTGACCCAGCTGCAAGTAGTGAAGTCAGGGCTGTGTAAAGCTCATCGTACTTCATAGTCCTAGAGAAAAGGACCTCACAAACCTGCACGAGATGACAAGTCAGGATCATTGCTTGCATCTGCATTTATATAGAGTCAAGATTTTCTCTAAGAATTCAGAATACACACAGACCAGAACTATGCAAAATGTAACTTCAGGAAGTTAACAGGTCAGGTACTGTCAGGTACTTCTCTTCCCAGTCAGGGTACCAACGCATTGGTTCCAATGCAGCATGCATTATGCAAGCCTTCGATGACAACAAACTTATTGAGGAAACAAAACCCAGGAAAAACTACCTTGGAACAAACTGATAGGAAAGCAAAGCAACTCTAATAATCTTTCTCTTAGATGTTTCTCCATTTGGAGAAAAAATTCTGCTCTAGCTGCTTCATCAGGTTTTTCCTTCTCGTCTCTTTTCCCTGGCACTTGTCAAGTCAACACTGCCCTCTGAAGGCTTACAGAAATCCCACATACCATGCTATCTAGACGGTTCAGGTCATCTTCAGAAGCTTCTAAAGATAGGATGCAGTAGAATCTGGGCTGTAGAACTGAGTCTGGAAGGAGAGTACAGAAAATTTACAGTGAGAGTTTTAGCTTGACAGTACTGTATTATCGTCTTTATTTTGAATCACTTTGTAACATATTCCTAGAGACAATAATAATTTTCTTTAATAAAACCATTGAAGTATAATTATATGCTTTTCTTAATCTGTTTTAACTATGCCCATCAAAAGCAGGAAAAGGTACCCAGGCCAGGGTGTAGGAAAGGCTCTCATTTATTTGTAAAAGCAAATTTTAGAATAAAAAATTCCTTACATTTTCCTTCTTACCTGATGAACAGTGTTTAGACCAGTTTTCTTCCACCTCCTTAAAACCATGATAGAGTGGGACAGAAGTTCGTCTGCTATTGTCCTGGGACCCGCTCACCCAGCCAATGGGTGGAGTCAGCAAATTATATTGCACCTAAGTAAAAGAGAAAAAAAAAAAACATTGCAACTTCATCATTAAGCAAGGAGACCCCAACAGTAACAAAAGAAGAAACAAAATAGAAACAGCCCCAGTGCTAAAACACAATCATTCTCAGCTTCTGAGGGAAGCCCTGGACCCTATCTAATGACTTTTATTCCAGAATGAGCAGCTTAAATCAATGGTCAAGCTTCCAACAGATGGAAAAGCCACACACAAAACACTAGCATCTCATTAATGAGAACAATGCCAAAAAACAGTGACAAGCTAAAGCAATAACGATGTGTACAAGGTATTTGAAATGGTGCCTATACCCAAAATACTCATGATTTTGAAAGATAAGGCAGGGCTTCCATCCTGTCCTTAGGATTTCTTTGAACAGCAGTTACATGAGAAATCTACACTCTAACTGAACTAGGAATCAGCAACTGTAGTTAATCATTTGTTATAACATAAAAGGCTGGTAACAGAACCAAAACTAAGTTACTCACAAAGGCTGTGAGGACACCAAATGATTGCCTGCTACAGATTTTTGCTTAGTGACCAGCTGCGTATTCAGAACATGATCTCAAAATCATACCTGTTCAAATAAGTAAACGGGGGCCTTGGAATATTGATGGAGCAAGTAGTCGAACACCAAGAATAGACGAGCCACAATAAGTGGCACAGAAGTTTGCTGGGTATCCATGTTTGCTGTTAGTTCCACAATTGTCTGGATACAGAGCATCATGATAGATCTGCGGCCCCTCTCGGAAAAGTTGTGAAAAATAAGCAGCAGCAGCTGGAGATGTTCAACATTCAGATCTTCTGTATCGTTGGGAAGAGTCCCCTGCAAGGCATTTTGCTTCAGTGTGCCCACAAACCTGAAAATGAGAAAGTTTATGAATGACTTTTCTACTTAAGAGTCATACAATCAGTTGAGATGCAGCAGACCCAAAAGATCATCAAGTCCAACCATCACCCAACACTACCACATCCACCACTGAACCACATCCCTAAGCTCCACATGCACAGAGCTCTTAAATACCCCCAGGGATGGCGACTCCACCACTTCCCTGGGCAGCCTGTTCCAATGCCTCATCACCCTTTCTGTGAAGAAATTCTTCCTGACATCTAATCTAAACCTCCCCTGGCACAACACAGGAGAGTACATTATGTATGGGAATGAGACTATGCAAATTCTAATACCTGCATAAATTCAATTAGAGGCAAAATACATTTGATGGAAAATATGAACAATCATTTAAAAGGAGATAGAGATGCGAACTCACGTCCACAGGAAAGGCAGTCCACTATGGCTTTGAGTCAGCTAAATGAGAAGTGAGCTACTAAAAGTCTGCTGAAATAAGACATTTGTTTTTCCTTTTTTAAAAACAGCATTACTGTAGGTTATTCAGCCTCCATCCACCTAGATCCTCATTCTGATGACTGATTTCGTTCATTTCCTGCATTTTAGGTGAAAAGCTCCAGCCACACAGAAGACTGACATTCTGCTCCTCCAAGCATCACATACCCACCAGTGCTCAGACAACACACGCACGTGTGTTTGTTACGCTGGTGCCAAGGAATTTTCACTTAATAAAAAATCAGAGAGATAAGAGATGACTGACTGACTTTCAACTTAACACAAAATTATCTCACCTTTCCCAAACTTTAAGGCACTCTGGGACATCAGGATCTCCCTGCGCACTGGCTTTGTGCTGCCAAATGAGGAGAAGTCGTGAGAGCACCGACAAACTTTGAGGGTGGATGTAGAGAGGCCATGGTCCTTCAGAGAAAGGGGCAACTCCCAGCTGCTGCAGAAGTGTGTTCTAGAACAAAACAGAGACCTCTTGAAAAGAGGCAAGTCTTTCTTGCTGCTTTAATTAAAAGCAAGATCTGAATAAAGAGTGTTGCTCTCAGAGCTTGTAAAGCTGTACTGGACAGCTATATTTTTCCTATCTCAAATAGTACAGCTACTGAGGGATAACTACATTGTCATTTTGTTACTTAAAACACAACAAATTGTGAACTTCACCTCCAATGTAGAAAAAATGGCATTAATAAGTTCTACTCATTTACTGCAAAAATCGCAGCAGGAGAGATTACGCTTTGGCAGAATGATACGGGTCAGCTTGCAGAGTTTGCATTTACTCTGACTGGTACTGTTATTTTAAAAACTAGGAACTGAGTACCCCTCAAGGCTTGAAAAATCACAACAAATCAGAAGCAACTATCTGGGAGATATTGTTGTACCTCTCCAGAAATGACAGAGCAAAAAATAAAGAGCTCAGAAAATGAAAACACTTCCTCAGATACATTAAGATCAATAGTATTGGGACCACTTTTGAAAAACAAAACAAAACAGTAGAAGTTCTTCGCTCAATGTCACTTAGTTGATTAAAAACATTCAAGTTTTACCCATCTAAACATCAAATGAGACAATTACAACACCATTCCATAGTTAAGAATTCAGAAGTAGACCGCTTCTACTGATCATAGAAATACTTGCTTCTTTTCAGATTTAGCCAAAAGTTTATACAAGTGTTTTTTTGTTTGGTTTGGTTGTTTGTTTTTGGGCAGGGGATATTTTAAATACAGTAGAAAACAGTCAACAAAAAGTATAGGCAATGAATTGACTGAGTGGTAAGCAATATCTACTTACAGTGTTAAGCCAGGTCAGCCCATGACCTAGCAAAGAAACCTAGAGGCTACCAAGTCATCACATGAAAGCAAAGAGATTAATTTGATTCCCCTGAAATAATTTCAATGCCTTTCGTCATCAGTCCTGACAGCAAAGTAAATCTGCAGGAATCTTGGCAAACACATGGATAGAGGTAAGTCTCCAAAACAAAATATACAAACTCACTTCCCCTTCAACCTTCATCACCTTCACAATTCAGTGGATTATCTGAATATTAAGCCTATATGCTGCAGGATGTTTTGTACTGGATGATTGTAAAGGTCATTCCACTTGTTGGATCCAAAATATTCCAAGCTCTGTTTGCAAAAGAATATACTCTGGGGCCAAATGGAATCACAACACACTACTCTAGGTACAGAGAATCCACATAGTAGCATTAACTGACACCAACACTTCTTTATTTCACTTATACGTTCATAACAGACTTACCTGCAAGGCAGGGGACTGAAGATCTGAGGTCACTAAGGAGTGGTTGAAGTGATACAGTGCAGCAGCAAACTCCTCATCTGATGTGCCTATAATACAGGGATTGAGCCACTTAACATTATTGCTCTCCTATATTTAAGATTTCCACGTGGAACTAAGAAAATATTCTATAAATCCTACTGTTTGTACTCTCTAACAGAGAAGTTCTGCTCACTCACCCTTAAGCCCATCCTTATCCACTTCTTTGATGATGCTAGCCAGTGTTGCCATGTGCTGCTCCGAAAGAGAGACACTCAGGTAGTTGCGAATGAAGTTATTCCTGGAGTTCAGCATAGAAGAAGTGATGAAGTTCAAAATGTTTGAAGCTAGGCTCAAAAACTGAAAAGAAAAAGAAAAATATACTGTAGAAACAGAAAAAAAAATCTGAGGGAGTATGAGAAAACATTAAAAAAGCCAAAACCATCAGTAAAATAAATTGAGTTCCCTAACAACACCCCAGTTAGTGGTGTGCAGGTTTAGTTTACTTAGTGCAATGCAACTCACTGCACTTTGTGCTCCTTATCAGGACTGATTTTATAATTCTCTGAAAAATCTGCAAGTTTCTAACTTCTTGACTGAAGTATTTATTTTTATCTTTATCCAATGGAGTTGGAGCTCACAGCATTCTACCAGCAAATTAATTCACTTATAGTTCTGCCCTCATTTTGCCTCTCCCTCTGTAACCCAAACTGATACCTTCAGTCTTTGCTTCCGTAGCAATAACAAATAGAAGAGTAAAGCAAACTCTTGTCCTCAAAGCCTAGACAATCACTGATTCTCCGTCAGCAGTGTACCTAAAATACCTGACATTTATCATGCTACTTGTCAATTCAGCTAGCTACTGTCAAGTAAACGATGCTGCAGCACATCTGTTATTTATTATGCTCCCATACCAATTCTGGATCTTTGCGGCTGGCCAGGATGTTCCCATTCTCTCCTGCAGTCTGTTTGTTAGGGCTTTTGACTCTAGGAGAGCTCTCTAAAGGTGGTGGTGGAGGGGGTGGTGGTGGGGCCACTTTCTCTTTGCTTGGAGAGATTGTCTCTTCAAACCATTGCCCCAGGATTGGTTCACTATCATCATCTAACACAGAAGGCAAGAAAAACAAAAGCACAGTATAGTAAGCAATTGCCTTATGCAAACTACTTAGCATAGAAAAGGACTGAAGAAGAGTTCTGTGAGCAGAGTTAAGGGATTTGCAATTTTCATTTCTCCCTTCCAATCACAGGGCTCAGCAGTTTTATAGCAGTCCAGCAGGAATTTACAAGAAGAAATAATTTCTACTCTCCTAAGAAGCAAACTGTGCCAAATTCCAGCCACTCTGGCTTAAGTTTACAGAAGAGAGTACAGTCAGCATTACTTCTGCCAACAGATCTTACAGTTTCATATTTTTAGCATTACATATCATTCCAGTCCAAGAAGACAAAAGCACAGTATCCAGGTTTCCACTACGTCTTTAAGACAGCATAAAATCCTGACTTAAGTTACTTGCCCCAAATTCTGTTACCTTGGCTGCTGTCCTCCTCAGTGCTGCTAAAATCATCTTCATAGTAAGTATTTGAATCAGTAGAGGCACTTGCATCACTGCTCATGGAGCCCTTCCTCTGACGCTGCAAGACACAAGCCTTAGAACACCAGAATAAATTAAATTTTAGGATTATGAAAGACAAGAATTTGAAAACAAGAGCGTCTTTCTAAATTATTCTCATTTTCTTCTAGTAAATTCTACTCAGTTAATTTATTAACAGTTCTTATCAACTCCTCTACCTTAAGTTAGATATCAAAATTTATAAAAATTCTGACTTTTAAAAATAAATCTGTGCCAACCTTGTAACACTTCAAGTACCAGCTTTAACATGAAAGCACCTGTTTTGAATACAGTTTTTTCATCTTGCTAAATTCATAAATACCACTGTGCTTACAAAAAAAAATTTGTTAGAACAAGTTTGTCAAATTTACATCTCTGAAAAGAGAGAGAGGCCCCAACTGACAGCTTCTAACAGAAGAATTCTAACTACTTCTTTGCATCTGCATAGTTTATAAAGAGATAATTTTGCATGCAGATGATACTCAGGAGTGGCTGAGCTATGGAACTTTCCCAGCTGTATGCCCATTCCTACCTTTCTGTAGGATGTAGATAGCAAAGTCAACAACAAATTAGTGAGAGGTACAGAATCTATCAGCCTCTGGATTCTCTGTATTGATGTGCTTTGAGCCATGATATCCAGCACTGCTGGTGGACCATCACTCTCCCAACCCTGTAGGACAACGATGAAATGAGAATTTGAAGTGTCTTTCGGTGGAAAAGGCAAAGAACCTTTCACAAGAACCACACACACTACCTACACACCTTGTGTAATGCCTCCACTTGCAAATCTTGAAAGAGAGATGACAGCAATTTGATGGCATGATTTGCTAGCACCACTGACAGAACACCAAACCCTTGATGTCTACAGAAAAATAAAAGATACAATGTAATTTCAAGGGAAAAAAAAATAAAAAAGATTGAGTGAAGTGACAGGAACTGCTTTGATAAACCAAGAAAGAAGAGATGACTACAATATTTCAAGAATCAAGACTTGAATTTCCAATGGGGAGACCAACAGGACTCCATAGTAGTTGCCTGCTGGACATGGTTAGATACATGGACAATGATTACTTCAGTGGGGTATTTACATACCCTTTCCCAGGTCCTAGTTTGGGAGACCCAACGCCCTCTTTCGTACGAGCAATAATGTCTCTGACGCGAAGAGCAGCCAATGGATCTTTCTCCTTCCCCTTATCAGCCAAGGCCGTGGGGCTGAGGTTCAAGATGAGGAAGAGACTGTTTAGCAAACACCAAGCCCCAAGCAGCTGGAAGTTCTGATAATGCTATCACCCAAAAAGTGGAGGCAAAAAAAAAAAAGAATCGTGTAAGTCCAAATGCCAAAATACATCAGCACAAAAACAGTGAGAAAGCTTCCTGAAGAGAGACAGATCTTACCTCACCCCCTGCACGGCGTGAATTGCTGATGGCTTGTCCAATCATTTCATAGATTTCAAGCTGCAAATGAATCCCAAACCACAGTAATGTTTAAGCACTTGATTGGGCAATAACCAAACCACCTTTTAAACCACACTAAACCACACTTTTAAAACTCCAGACTGTTTTTTCCCCTCCACAATTAGCCACCCAATTACTTGATCCGCCAGACTAGTGCCTAGAAATAACAGATATGTACTGCAATGGAAATAAATACAAATTCTACACACTTCACTTGCCGAGAACGAAAACAATACACACACACACTTTCCCATCTACTTACACATTTCTGTACAATAGTAGCAGCATCATTTTCATAATCTTCTTCTTTAGAACTTGTTGACCCAGTCCGAACCTGCTGAGTGCTACCCACATGTAGGATGGCCATGCAAGTTGCCACACTCACACCTGATTGAAAACAAGGTAACACTCTTCTTAAGAGCCAATCTTGGGACTCAACGTTGCCATTTAGTACACAAAAACAAGCAGTATTAAACATGTACATGAACTCAGGAGAGCTGTGAATATATATTCTTGCAGATGAGAGATTAAAAAAAATCTTTCTGAAGTACACCTGAAACAGCAAGGTTTTGTCCTACAGAAGTAAGCGTGTGAAAACAAGTAAAGGAGGAAATGTTTTACCATGTAATTCAATTCCATTTGTAAGGCAACCTTCTTACTCAATTACCAACTCTTTAAAATCTTACCCATACCAATATAAGCCCTCAGGATTCTGGAGTACTTAAAACCACCCCAGGAAAGCAAGGATGATTTGGGGATATAACCAATTAGGCTGAAGGAATAAGAATCACAAAAATGTATTACGCTCTCAACATAAGAGAACAGAAATTACAGGCAATTAAGAATGTGTAGAGTCACTGAGTCTCTCAGAAACTGACAAGAACATTTGCAGAACAAATTTGAACTGCAGTACCACTAGAACAATGTTCACATTACCCAGTCCCCACACTATGCAGCATGGTGCATAACTTTCAGGTCTGTGAGAAATAAAGGTGGGCTGAGTCTCAGACATGTAGGTAACAAACCAGAGCAGAAGCAAGAGCGACTTTAAGCTCTTAAAAAAAATTTAAAAAATCTATTCACCTGCATAGAGACAGCTGAGAGCAAGAACAGTCACATCTTGGAGCCGCGTGGGTGTCAGGGGCTCCAACACAGGCAGAGACAGAGTATCCAGTGCCATGGTCACATCTATTACCAGTGAGTGAAATCTACAGAAACGACACAGGTTAAGATTCAACAATGCAATATGCAATGCACACATCACACGTCCATAGGAACAACACAGTAACAGATACAGCATAGCTAGTACATTTATTTTCTCTCATGTTGTACTCAGCACATACCAAAGAAAAGTGACAACACAGTCTTACCCATTACGAACAGCAGTGGCATCTGCCACGGTGGCTGGCATAATAAAAAATGAGTTGGCTGACACTGCATCCTGAAACCGATTTATGTATCGCAAAAAGTATGGGAGGTTCAGGCACACTCTCAGCAATTTTTCAGAGCCACCTACCAAACAAAAACAGCAGTGTTTTATTGTTACTGTTACACAGGAGAGCTTCTGGGCAGAACTTCTAATGATCTAATAGTCATTAATTACTGACTTAATTATTCTTTGTGGTGAGACAACATCATCATAGATGAGGTAACAGGATAAAGACTAATTTACAACACATAAACCAGATGGTGAAGTTTTCAGCCAGTACTTGTAACGGGCATCACAAAGCTTTGTGTGCGTACATGGCACACTGGGTCTAATTCACACCTGCTCAGTAAACCATCCCATTGGCTATTTTACATTGTCCACCTTTTCCTCCAAAACACAGCTAACAGATACAAATACATTGAGCTCATCTCCTCTGCAATGAAGATAACTACATTATGATCACCACAATCCCCCAGGGTAACATAAGCATACATACAACCAAGTGAGTCCTAAAAAACAAATGCTATAGGTCAGAAAGTTTCTTCCTATGCAGAGCTGTCACGTGTAATACAGGAGAAACATCTGCTATAGCACTTTAAGTCCCCAATGCTAAAAAACTGATTCTTACCAAGTTCTTGCAGGCTGGCTACATTCTGAGCAATGAATATGCTTTTTGTCTTTGCTGCAGAGGTTTGATCTGTGGAAGCCTGATCCTCGTTTTCTCCTTCCACCTAAAAGCATGCACATACTAAATATATCATGGAAACATTAAAAATACAGGGCATTGCCATGAGCCTCTACACTGCAGCAAGGCATGGCAGCAGCTGAACTCAGAAGAGGTACAAGCATCACTGAATACATCAGCTTCCATGAGGCAACAAAACTACTGTCGTCAATAGTAAACAGTAGCAAACAGTATTTTCTCATCTGCCAATCATCAACATGCAAGATTTAAAGACTTCTCTTTATATATGAATATTAAAAAACTACCACTTATTGCCCTCTGTCCATAGCTGCACCAATATTATTAATACCACTCTTATTCTGGAGCTGTTTGTTTACCTGTGTCTCTGGCATGATAGACGGTGATGATGACACTCTAGGGTTAAAGACTGATGTCAGCTGATTCAAGAAGTTCATCTGCACTTCTTTCTGTCTTAGCTCTGGGCTCACTGGGGAAGCCAGCTCCTTCTGGTCCTCTACTGCAGAGGGAAAAGTAAAAATATCATCTCAAACATCAAAAACGTCACATTTTCTATGCCTAACTCAAGTGCCACAGCAATAGAATCACCCATTGAAACACCTACCGTCAGAGAGGGTTTTGACAGTCTGAGGCAGCTTGGCTGATTTCATCATTGCTGTGAAAGTAATAATTTCAGTTCTATCTAGGCGGCTGCAGCCTGTGCACAGCCCCTTTATCAGCAGAATGAGGTGTTTCTACAAAGAAAAAGACATCAAGTACAATTTAAACTCTCTTGATTTCAATTCTTCCTTGGTATCATTTACCCTAAACCTCTGCATTACTAGCACTGCTGCAGCTACTGAGGCTACTGCAACATCTGAGATCCAATCTGATTTCAAACCAAAAATCATGATGGCCTACTAACTGCAGATAATTCAGGTCACTAACAATTTCCCACATGCTTGTTGCAGAAATGCCCTGTAAAAGCTCTCTCTCCTATGACATGCTAAAGCTTAAAGATGACCCTATCAGAAGCTACACTGCACAAACACTTTTAACTTGCCTTTCCTCTTTGAAATAGATTTAAGCTCATTCTAAAGACTGAAATACAGGTGGGGAAGAACCCATCCTTAAAAACCTCAACAAACTGACAACCTAACAGATCGTTACACAAACCCAAATCAGAAGATAGGAAACTGCAACAGAATTGAGATCTGCTTAAGCAAGGCTTCAGGCCACATTTATTGCAGCTTGCTCTTAAGTTGAAATTCTGCAAAAAGAACGCAGAGGGAAGATTGATCCAGCAATCGGTTTCCACTGAAGTGCTAGATCTTCAACTTTTAAAGAATTTTGGTAAATTCTGCTTTATACAACAACATTACAACAAATATTTTGGCATTAAAGGCCAAAGTCCACTTGTGCTCACCTGTGAAACAGCACATGCTTCGTCTGGGTTCTCTAGCCGCAGCAATGAGAATTCAATCAGGACTTTACAAGCTGCTGCCACTGATTGCAACTGGTTTCTTGGTACTGAAAAAAGCAGATGCTCGCATCACTCAGTACAAGTTTTTAAATAATGCAGCGTAACACACTCTTAACGCTTTCAGTAAAACAGAACGCTACACAACATGAATGCATATGCAATCTATCATGTTTAATACACAGACAATATAAATTCAGTCTCATTAAAATGTAACACAAGAAACGTCAGGAAAGCAAGGATAATACCTTCTACCCAGACAAATTAATACAGATAGATGTAACAGCTTCCCTAGCAATGTTTATTATTTAACACTGGTAGAGCTTAGAGAAAAAGCACTGAAGGACAAGAAACAAACTGAACAAAAGTACATTTTCACTGAAATTGTCTGATTCTTTCAGCCAAAATAATCTAAAATATTTTGAGTCACAGTGATCATTAACTCCAGATCATTAACTCCAACGCAGTAACGTAACTGCTAAAGGATATTCCAAAAATCCTGACAATGGATTTAAACAATTCAAACAAAAAGTATTTTCCTAAGTGAAGTCAGGACAGCAAATATGCAACCAAAAAGTCAATGCCTCCCAGTACTCAGTGGCCAAACGCTCTTATGGGCAAGTTTCCCTTTCCATCTCAATTGACGTTCTGTCAATATGAAATTTAGCAGCTCTGGTCTCACGCACTACATTAACATCTGACTCAGAAACAGAGCTTGAGACAAATACCCACTCTGGCCAACTTTTACTATATCCTAGTCATTATAAAGAAGCAGAGGACGGTGAACACTTACTTAGACCGCACACAGTAGTGATGTAATGTGTTGAAAGTGCAACGAAGGAGGAGTAAAAAGGCTCATACTGTTTGTCATGGTGCAAGATTTCCGATTCACTGCAACAGGAGAACAGGAGGTAGGTCAATTCGATACAGCACAGTAGCAGCTGCCATACAATGCTCAGAACGCGATGTATCTATTACCCGATGTAAGACAAGACCATTAAAATCACACGGTCTTTCCAAATCAAAGTTATGGGAACAGAATCTTCTCGCAGCAGATGTATCAGGGCATCAGGATCACTACCTATGCTAGAAGTCTAAGGAAGCACCTCCCCATATTGTCAGTATTTTTCCTTTGCATCATCAACAGGTCAGCCTCTCTACCAGTCTCTCTCCCCATCAATTAATCTTTAAATTACTCTAAACTCAGCTGCCCGTAAAGTTTGGGCTGTTTGTTCTGCTAATGCTAGGCAGGATTTGCCAGGACTGGAACGCAGGCATTCCCGTTTTGTCGAGGCACAGAATCAACAGGAGTTTTTATGCAATTCTGCAAAACAGACGGATCAAAGCAGCCAATTGCATAACAACAACAAATACACAATGCAGCATCTGCACAAGCAGGACAGTGAAGAGCTTTAGTAGGTAACGCACAGCTGAGAAAAATACACCCGCTGTCACCAGCCTCATGGGCAGAGACTTGCAGTGACAGAGATCTGCATCGTTTTATCATTTTTCTCTGCACAGAAATCAACACGAAGCTCAGAGCAAGTGAAAGTTTAACACCAATTCAAACCAAAATTAAAAACCGTACAGCAAAACGTTCACTAACACATTGAAAGTCAAGTCTCTGAGGCTTCTCAGTGAGGCTTGCAGGCCAGAGAGAACACCCACTTGCACACAGAAACAGCCTGCGAAAGGCAGCTGCAGTAAAGCTTCACATCGTGTCCCATCTCCACAGACGTGAAGGCAACCACACCGAAAGGAGAAAGAGAGCTCTGCCTCCACGGCCTGGTCAGCCCATGTTTTTTCCCGTGACAAAACTAAGCGGTGTGGATACCTGCTTATTAAATGCCTAAATTAATTGCTTTCCCATTTGCAGATGATAGAAGCTTTCATTCAGAGAGGTGAATGAGCAAGTCGGAAGAAAAGATTACGCAACAACTTCACTGACCACTTTAACCTTTAGTGTCGAAACACCAACACCAACTTCGTTGGCAAAAAATCTTAATTCTGGAGGGTCGGTGGAAAGCAGAGGGTGCCAGCCAGTCACAGGGCGCTGATCCCAACTAAAAGGATGATTTCTCAGATGTGGTAGCGCCTAGCACTGCTGCAGAGCACGGTGAAAAGACCCCGTGTATCCCCATCACCCACCCACACGCAGCAACGTGTACGTAGCCTTTGGCACATGGGAAGAGGAACAGGGCCCTCTGTTCCCTGTCGGCCTGAACAGCCCTAGTTTAAGCCCAGTCACCTTCCCTTTTTCTATCCCAAGTCACTGTTACCAGTCACAATGGAAATCAGGGCTGAAACAGGAAAAAACAAACACATAGAATTCATCATTCCTTCCAGAGAAAGGAACAGAGAGAAATAATGAACAGTGCTGAAGCTTTGAGTTCCTAGCACTGAGGAATTTTTCACTTAGTCTACCCAAGAAACTGAAGTAGAAAAGTAGAAGTAGCTGTTAGGCTTCACTTGAAGTAACTGAACAGCACAACGTGACTGAGGCTTGACATCTCGCTCAGCAGGCTTCACCTCACCACCTCCTGCCAGAAGCACGCTGACGGGTGACAATCCTGGGACTGAGCGTGCAAAACAATTTGTGCTCCATGCTCAGCCACTGGCTTTGCTCACCTGCTGCTTTATGGCCAACTTTAAATTAGCAGCAGTAGGTGGATGCAACATGTTCTAAGAGAACAAATTAGAACAATTTGGGAATACCAGAGTGCAAAAGAAACTGGCAGCTGCTAATTACCATGCCAGGCTGGGCAAGACAAAACAGCCACAGGTACAGGAACAGAAAGATGCAGAAACCAGAACACAACAGGGAATTTCACATGAACTGGACAGTAAGAGGTTTGAGTTTTATTTAAACAAGTCACGGGCTTGTTACGTTAATGGAAAGTGAAAGGCACCTGTCAGCTGATCGTCACCGTCAAGTCCTCGTAAATAAAAAAAGTAAGATAATAGCTTCATCTGTGACATGCTCGAGTGCTTTTTTTGTATATACAGTGAAGTTTAATAACTTTAGGCTATTTTATTGTGATTTATTGCTTAAATAACGTGATTACCAGGGAAAAATCATTAGTCACGTTAACCAAGAAGCCCTCCTGTCAGTCTCAAATATAACACTTCAGCAGCAAATACCATCCGTTTCTCAGTTCTGCTTCCAAACCTCAACCAGGCCAGAAATAGACCCTTTATGTAAGGCAGCAGGCACAAAGCAGCCTCTTCCTTGGAAAGGCACAACAGCAGGTGCAGTTCCCTCGCCACTGAAAACCATCCCTGAAAATCAGCCTCTTCTGACTGTCACAAACTGCATAAACCTGCTGCTGGGTCTTTCCAAGTCAGAATTTCTGTGATTTATGTCAAAAAGAGGCCAAAGCCTATAAATTCCTGAGTACTCATACTAATAAGAGAATACCAGGGAGCCGATGATACTTAAAAATTAAATGGATGAGTTGTCAAGAAAACAACTGTATTACTTTATTTTGAAAAAAACTTATTGATTTCACTGCTGTTGCAGCAGGAAATCCAGCCTCTTTGTGGACAGCACCAAGCAACAGCTTTGCTAAAAGATCGAACAATCATCTTCTGAAAATAAAGAGAGAACGTACTTTAATTAGAAACTAAAGATAAGTTATTTGTTGGGATAGAAGGGCACGATTCCACACGTGAATGGGCTATTCTTTCCCTCTGTGACTTTTCATGTACTGCGCACCAAGGCATGAAATAAAAGACATTGCCTTACCCCAGGCATGAAATAAAAAACACTGCCCTGCCCCAGGCCCATGACTTGTGCTGAATTCTGCTGGGTTTCGGCTGCAGCCAATGCTAGGCACGCAGCTCAAACCTAGGAGAACTGCTTAGGAAGTTTTGAAGGGAAAATGGAGCCGTCAGCTCCACTAACAGAGGAAACAGACCTCTCCCAGAAGTCAAGCGCGCCCACTTGGTGTTTTGGTGATGTTATTCCACCGAAAGAATCCAATAGCGAAGTTGCATGTAGATGGTCTCTCAAAAAAAGATTAGCCTAAGAAGCACTTGAATCATGTAAATATTCAGTATGTGCAGGTTTCCAGGTGAACCACAGCCACATAAACGTATATAGGCACAGAACATTGAAGTGAAGCATCCCTTGTCTGTATGTTCAGCCATTCTATATTTAACAAATCACCACAAGGATCCACTTTATTATCTTCCACAGCGCGGTGTTTATATATTTTTTGTCTCCTAACAAGCAATTGTGGTCAGGCTTGTATCTTTGCAACTGGCCATAACACCGTGGCCTCCTTTGGCCTTTCAGATCCCAGAACAACCCATAAATCAAACCGACCCGTGCTGCGTGGAAAGGCTTGGGGAGTGGATAGGACACACCGGGGTCGCTCCAGCAACCCGAAAGGCAAGCGGCGCTGCACTGTGACCCCAAGAGCGTTGCGATGTGACCCCAAAAACGTTATGCTGAGCCCACAACCCGAGCGGCAGTGCGGAGGGGACACAACTGACGGGACCAGAGGTGAGAAATAACGGCGAGCCCGAACGGGGGAGGGGAGGGGGGGCGGTACCGGGGCAGCGCGGGGCCCCCGTTATCCACCGGCCCCTATTCGCCCCCCCTCCCCCCCAGCCTCCCCTCACCGCCCCCGGCACCGGCTGAGGCGCGCGGCGCCGCCTCACGGGGATGAAGGGGGGGGGGGGGGGGCGAACCGGCGCCGGGAGCGGGCCCGCTCCGCCCGCCCCCCCGTCCCCTCCACACAGCCGGAGGGGGCCGCCCTCACCTCTCGATAACGGAGGCGAGCAGCTGCGGGAGCTCCTTCATCTCGAAGGCCGAGTAGGAGGCGGAGAGCAGCGGCCGCACCGCCACCTCCCAGCCCGGCTCCGCCGCGGGCCCGGCCCCGCCGCCCGCCGCCATCTTGCCGCTGTGCTTGGCCGCGGGGGGGGGGGGGGGGGAAAGGGGGCGGGGGCCGGAAGAGCCTCCCCGAGCCTCCCCCCGCCGCGCAGCACGGGACGGGAAAGCGGCCACTGCGCAGGCGCGGCCTCCGGTTGGAGGAGAGGCGCGCTCCCCCCCACACCCCGGCGGCTCAGGCGCCTGCGCACTGCGTGAGTCAGCGCCTTCGGGGGGCGGCGCGTGCGCGGTGAGCGCGGCGCTGGGGAGGGGCTGCGGGGAGGGCGGGGTCTCGCTGAGGTAAAAGCGGGGGCGCAGCAAAGAGCAGGCGGTGAGGAGTTGAAGAGAGCGGTGTTGTAATAAATACAGAACACGGAGGGAATTCACAGTCACGTTCCTCCTCCCTCCCGCCCCTCCAAAGCCCGATGAGGCAGTTTCCCCCCACACACTTCAGTGGCTTTCACCTCACAAGCCCCCAACCCAGTTCCCACAGCTCCATCCAAATTGCAGCTGGTGTCAGTCTGCATCCTTCCATCACCACGATCTCAGTCAGAAGAGGTGAGCATCCACAGAACACACCTTTAGTATTATCTTCACTGAAAACAGGGATTTTAGGGCTTTAACAGAGAGCGCAGGGAGGTCTGGGAGTGTTTTTTGTTTTGTTTTATACAGTCACAACAGCCTTCTGTCTCTTCACTCTCTCTCTTCCATCTCTTCTCAGGAAGCATACCGTTTTGTTGTACAAGCAGCTTTTCCTTGTATGTATCTTCCAGCAGAAACGCAAGATTAACGTTTACATTCATCATGGTCACTCAGGATGGCATCTCTAACAGAGCCCAGGGGCGATGCTGGGTCACAGGTCACGAGCCAGCCCAGGTCCCAGGTACCTTCTCCAGCCTCATTCTCATCACACGCAGCCTTACCGCCAGGCACGGTTCAGCAGTTTCACCTGAGCCAGTCTCTTTGTGATCATAGTAGCAAAAACCAGCCCAAAGAGGACACTGCTTATCAGCACGTAGTCATAGTCATCTTTCAGGACATCAAACTGCTTTGAGGGGTACACTCGGGTCTGGTAGATGTCCAGGCCATATGCAACAACCTAGAGAGACAACACTGTGAGCAGATAGCACAGCTTCCTGCAGAAACGCATTTACATTTAAAAATTAAAAACAAAAAAACTAACCCACATCTACAGTTCTGATTACAAGAAGAAATAATTAAGCAGTGAGCAGCTACATGATCTGAATTTACAGACCTGCTTGCCACAGGCTACCGTATTACACTGCTCTCCCCACAAATTCCACAGCTCTACCTGGAAGTGTTTCCCTTGTACTCACCAAACATGTAGACTCTAGACCAGAGGGGGCTGTATAAATCCCTCTTATTTGGGATACAGTTTGATTGTAGTTGATAAACCTCTCAGCATGGATCTGCACATCAGGGGAGTATGGAATCAAGTTCTCTTCTCTGAAAGGTATTTAAAGTGAAATATATTTAAAGAGAAATCAAAACCCAACTAAACGCAGCATGCAAAGGACTTTACCTAATCATCACAAGCTAGTGAACTAAAACAGCAAACTCAGCAGCTTTTCCCCAGCGCAGATTCTTTTTTACTGTAAGACAAACCAAGCATGCCAGCTGGATCAGACTACACTGGAGCAGCCTCCTTTTAGAGTTCTAAAGTTTTTTGTGTCAGTCTTAAAAACTTCAGCCTGTTAGACAGCTACTTCTTAAAAGGGCAGACAACAGGCTTTTTGCTAACAGTAAGACCTGCTGTAATACAGACTGGGAGCAAAGTAGCCTCACTTAAATTCATGCAAGAATTGCCCTTAGTCTGTCCAGGACAAATTGTTCTACTTCACACTATATTACACACAAAATCCATCACTATTCAAAGCTGCCCAGGAACAACCGTTATTGTGCCTTGCCTACCTGGTCTGCTCTGTAGGGATTTCTGGGCGACGAGGATCCAGCAGAGCCTTTGGAAGAGAGAGGATAGCCCCAGAGGGAAGCCCAACTGTGCATTAAAAGAAGTGCATCTTAAAAACAGTCATTTCTGACAGCATTTTCTAATGACAAACACAAATGCTCTCCTAGTGCACATCCTAGCACTTGCCAGGACTCCAAAACAGCCCACAACAAGCAGGATCTTAGTCAGAGAACTTCATCTGAGCACAATGCCTGGTTTATGCAGGTAACACAAACATTCAGAACAAAGCAGCGCACACTTACTGAGCAAGTGACGGCTGGTGATGCCCCGCTCAGTGATGGTGGCTTCCATGGCACTGATAGCAGAGGGGAAGATATAAGATTGCTGGAGGACCTGAGGTAAAAGCGGGCGGTCCAGGGAGCTGAAGGCTGTGGCATTGTATTGCTCCGTCCCCTCATACAGCTCCAGCACAGTGAACTCATTCCGACGTGCTTTTGTGTTCCAGTACTGATACTGAAACGAGAGGGGTTTTAGGAATGTAGAGTACGTTGAGTCAACAGCAGGAAATCACAGAGGATGGTCCAAGTATCTTCTCCACACAGGTTTGTTACTTGACCCTATCTCCTAAACAGGAAGGACTGAATAATACTCCTTACCACCACCCAGTTCTCCGAATGGACCATGTGGACAGGCCCCTTTGCTTTCTTCTGTACCGAAGAGTGGATGATTCTGCCTGTGACTCCATCAATCAGATATATTCCAACGAAGGTGCGCTCATGATGTGTATCTGTGCTCTCTGTCACCACAGCAAGCAGATTTGGATTCAAGGACTATAGCAGCAGGAAAAGAAAAAACAAGTGAAACCCTTGCTTTTAGTGCCACAGGCAACATGCTTATCTGCATTTCATCCAGGACTAGTCACACTAAACAAAGTATCCTACTTGCACAAATCCTATGGAGAAACCAGTAGCAATTTCCCCATCATCATATGTTTGACTGATTTAATTGCGGCAAGAAAAGATTTTATAAATAAAACCTGCATCAAAATTAGTATCATCTGCAAGAAGTTATGGATATATATATATATGAAAAAATACAGATATTGATACATATAGGAAAAAAGGCATCACAGGGCAAAGGCTTAATCTCAGCCTAGTGCCTACAAAAGGTGTTGAAATCTTGCAGTAAGCTAATGCATCAACAAAAAGTTCCTACAGCACCTTATAGAGAACACTGCGATCTCCCATCACGCGGCCTTGTGAGTGCACATGCTCATTGGATCTCTTCCCTTTCACTGCTACTATCTTTTGTACTTCAGGGGATATGAACACCTCCCAGATCTCCTCCGTTGTAAGGTCCTACAAGGAAAAAAGCATGACGTAGGAGGTTTTAGCTTGTCCTCAGAAACTATCTACACCAATAAGACAAAGGGAGCTTTCTCTGCTTTTAGATTTTAAGATTTCTGAGACACATTTAAAACACAGAAGAAGTCATAAGTCAGCTGAACTACTTTTATTCCATGCCAAGCTATATAAACCCACTGAAAAGATCCACCCACTATCCAGTAGACATTTAAGAAAGTAAAATCACTTAGATTGCAATACATCTTCCACACCTTTTTCAGCCTGAACCCGGACAGCCTGCCCTGCTCAGCATCCACTAGATAAAAGAAGATAGAATGGGCTATTTCTTCTAACTGACGAAGAACATTCTTAGTTGCTGGGAAAGCTGTAACCTGGAAAAGCAAAGAAATTTACACAGGTTAAAAATGAACTGAAAGACAAACAAACAAACAAAACACAGGCAGATTATTTGAAACATTTTCAACACAACAAGGTCTGTCTCATCAGGATAATCTCTTATTTTTGTGTTAAACGCAGCTCACAGAATCACAGAACCGTAGGGGTTGGAAGGGACCTCAAGATATCATCAGGTCCAGCCCCCCTGCCAAAGCAGGTTCCTCAGAGCAGGCTGCCCAGGTAGGCGTCCAGACAGGCCTTGAATATCTCCAGAGAAGCAGACCCCACAACCTCCCTGGGCAGCCTGTCCCAGTGCTCCGTCACCCTCCCATGAAGTTCTTTCGCATGTTGGTGCAGAACTGCCTGGGCTCCATCTTGTGGCTGTTGCCCCTTGTCCTGTCCCCACAAACCCCTGAAAAGAGGTTGGCCAAATCCCTCCATCTCCCACACTTAAGATACTTGTAAAAATTAGTAAGATCCCCTCTCAGTCTTCTTTTCTCAAGGCTGAACAGACTCTCAGCCCCTCCTCACAGGGGAGATGCTCCAGGCCCCGTATCATCTTTGTGGCCCTTTGCTCAACTCTTTCCAGGAGATCCCTGTCTTTTTTGTGCCAGGGAGCCCAGAACTGGGCACAGAGCTCCAGGTGAGGCCTGGCCAGGGCAGAGTAGAGGGGGAGGATCACCTCCCTTACCTGCTAGCCACGCTCCTTTTAATGCCTGCCAGGATCCCGTTGGCCTCCTTGGCCACCAGGGCACACTGCTGGCTCACGGCCAACCTGTCGTCCACCAGGACCCCCAGGTCCTTCTCCGCAGAGCTCCTCTCCAGCAGGTCAGCCCCCAGCCTGTACTGATAGATGTGGTTGTTCCTTCCCAGGGGCAGAACTCTACACCTGCTCTTATTAAATCTCATTTGGTTTCTTCCTGCCCAGCTCTCCAGCCTGTCCAGGTCTCACAGAATCACAGAATTTTCTAGGTTGGAAGAGACCTCAAGGTCATCGAGTCCAACCTCCAACCTAACGCTAACAGCCCTCCACTAAACCATATCCCTAAGCTCTACAAATGAATGGCAGCACAGCCTCGCTGAATGGCAGCACAGCCTTCTGGTGTGTCAGCCACTGCTCCCAGCTTTGTGTTATTGGCGTACTTGCTGAGGGCAGACGCTATTCCCTCATCAAGGTCGTTGATGAAGATGTTGAACAAGACCGGACCCAGCACCGGCCCCTGGGGAACACCGCTAGTCACAGGTCTCCAGCTGGACTCTGCACCACCGATCACCACCCTCTGAGCTCGGCCAGTCAGCCAGTTCTCAACCCACCTTGCTGTCCACTCCTCTATCCCACACTTTCTCAGCTTTGCTAGCAGGGTGTCATGGGAGACAGTATCGAAAGCCTTGCTAAAGTCAAGGTAGATGCCATCCACTGGTCTCCCCGCATCTACCCAGCTGGTGATGCCATTGCAGAAGGCTACGAGGTTGGTCAAGCACGATTTCCCCTTGGTGAATCCATGCTGACTACTCCTCATAACCTTCTTCTTTTCCTTCTTTTTCTTTTTTTTTTTTTTTTTTTTTTTGTTTTGTTTTGCTCCAAGAGAGGTATCATTAGCCATAACATGAAGAAAACTGTCTCCAGGCAAAGCAATTTACCTTGTACTCATCATCGATCAGAAGCAGCACTTTGGCATAGTCTTGATCCATAATAGGCAGAAGCAAAGTCTGAAGAATCTGACGCTTCAAAACAGGGGGTGCTACTTGACTTCTCTTCCCAAAGATAGGGTTAAAGACATACAGAAAGCTCATTTTGGTTTCCTAAAAAAGATGCAAAACTTTAAGTCAGACAAAAGAGGTGCTTGTCTACCTGTCACCTGCCAGCATTGACTATTCCATCAAAGTATTCTGCCTGGACCACTGAAGGGATTTTTCTATCGAGACCACATCATGGGTGATAGAGGAAAGGGACTCACCTTGTCCTTAACAAGCAATGTGCATTGTGGAGGGTGTGGGAAATGGGCTGTTGTTCTTTGGACCATCAGCTTAAAAGAGGCACCTGGTCTCACATTCCTGAGGTACTGCTTCCACAAGATGGTGCCAGAACTGCTTTCAATACCAAAAAGCTGAGCAGAGAGACACAGTAAAACACAAAGTTAAGAACACATCTCTCACATTCAAGTACTGCATCCTTATTCCAAGTATGACAAGGAAAAAGAATTTTAGTCCCTATCCAAAGCTACCACAAAACATCTCCTCAAGACATTCTACTCAAGCACAGGTAGAAACAGGAGAAATTCAGTGCTGAGACTAAACTTCAACCCAGAATCAGGTTCTTATCCTGACTTCCTCACCTTTCCTGAAGCAGTGACCATCACCATCATTTTCTGCAGGTTGAACTCATCTCTGGCTAAATTGTCAATGTTAATCTCATTTTTAATCTGACTCCGGGGTTTCCTGGCATCATAAAACATTTTCCAAAGATGGGCAGTCCAGGCTTGCAGCAGGATAAGCTGGGAGGACAACCGCTTCAGAAACATCCCCAGCAAACCATCTGCAAATAAACCAATGGTGATAACAAGGGGAAAAAGGTTACATCCCACTCCACAATTACCAATCTTGACCAGCAGAAAAACCACAGCCATGCACAAACCTCGGACAGCCGTTTGCCTCTGCCTTCCCATGCAGAAAAGCAGGGTTATAGTTATCACTCGTGACAGACCTTCTAACATTTACCAACCTTCTTGCCACTAGTGTAGTTTACTCCAAAAGACATTCTCACTAACTGAAAGCAAACCTTCCTGCAGAGTAGAGGATCTCTTCCTTAATGTTCCTTCTTTCTTGCTGGCAGGCTTGCAGCAAGCACCCTCTTAAAGCTAACCCACCTACAAGGTCAGTATCTCCCCTCTGCACTCATAACTTAGAGCAACAAAAACACTCGTAGTTAAAAAAATACTTAATTCTACCCAATTAGGGTTTATACTTTGCTGCTTGAAAGGAGCAAAACCAGCAGGCTTCACATATATTTCACCACTGGGAAAGCAAGCAAAAAACAGATTGAGTTCCACTAGAAGGCGTTAGTCAGAAGGATTAGACAAGGATTAGACAACACTGCATGCAGTCTGAGGTTACCTTGAATGGCTGCATCCAGGACAGCAAGAAAAAACAAAACAAAGCAAAAACAAAAGCTATTGCAAAGGAGTCTTCCAGAAAGAACACTATAAGAGGATCAAAGGGAAATTTTTAAGGGAGACGGACAAAATCCCTCCTACTGCTGCCAACTATTTTTGACTGTAAGAATGTAATACATTCACCTGCTCTACCTTTGGCACTGAACTTTAAACAAATATGGGTTTATTTCTGCTCACTTGAATTGCCAGGAGTTGAAATCTCAATCTCAACTCTCAGCTCAGATGAAAAAGAAAATATTTGTTCAGGAAGAAAATATAAACTCGTGCATAATCTTGTTAAATCTATGGCTTACCTGCTTTCTTTCCAAACTCTCCCTCCAACTCAGCCTGTGCACCTGTGAGAGGTAGATCCACCATCTCCAAGCTCACCACTTCTGCCAGTGACTCCTCTCTACTCCATAAAACTTTTCCTGGTAAGAAATATGAGTAGGATATTGGGACAAATCAAAATAAAGTAAGAGCATACTACACATCTGTGCTATGCCTAGTTGCATTAGCTGGTGTTACTCATAAAGCCCTTTTCATCTTAATCTCCGAGAAAACACTTCTGGAGGAAAAATCATTACTTGGTATAGAAATATCTTCCTGGTGCTTCAAATGCAAATCATTGTTCTTCATTAAACGCAAAATAGAATATACCTAATAAAACACACTTTGCTTTTTCATGGACAGACCGATACATTATGCAACCGGAGCCACTATTGCAAAAAAAAACAAATCAAAAAGCACAAGAACACTAAAACCAATTTAATGTTTTAAAAGGGTTGAAATCTGTAAAGTTTATTCAAAATATTTAATATTCAGTATGAACTTAGAGATGTCTTTTAACCCCTATAATATTCATGTCACCAAAATGGACTTTCAACCCTTTGTCCAAATTAGCATTTCTGCCAGGAGGATTTTTCCTGAAGAAACTTTGAGGAAACTTTACAACACAGCTTAGGCTCTCATCCTACATTAAGGGTTTTGAAATCTAAAAATAAATAAATCAAAATAAAAATCCAAAGGTTCTGTCTGTACAAACAACACCACAGAATAGTTTCCTGTGAAAGATGTGAAAGAGGGTGAAAGATGATGCAAGCCTCCAATATCTTTCAGGAGATACAGTTTCAGGGGATAAAGCTCAAGAGATTTCAACTAATTTTGGCAGTTTCCAAAGAACACATTCATAAGATACAAGCACTGGAATCTTCTCGTCCTACAACAAGAAGGTATACACTGGTTAAAAAAAAAAACAAAACAGACCAGGTTAGCTGTTCGTGCCAATTACCTGGCTGCTGAAGGAACATCAGCATGTGGTCTTCTGTTTGCACCAATGCTCGATAGCCTACAGAGTCATCCTTCTTCAGGAAAACTTGGATATATAGCTGGAAAAAAATAAAAGGCGAGCAAAACAGTAAGGTTAATGATCACATCACCTTCTTGGAGGAAAGCAAAACCTCAGGCCTCTGAGGTGAAATGAGCAAGCAGTACAATTGCACCCAGTAATCCTGTACATTCACAGAATGCCTTGCATCTCATCTGGGCAGCTCTACAAATCCTGCCAAATCAGGGTATAAGGGTATCACAAGTCTCATAAATCACAGGATTGAAGTAATCTCTCCCTGCTCACCTGCTCTGGTTTGGCACCGTTATGCTCCAGGTTAAAGGTAATTGTGGTATCCAACAACCTTTGTCCAGTTTCAACCAGGTAGAGGTTAATATTGTAGGTTTGATTGGAACAGGTTAAGGATTCCTGTAATATCATGCAAAAAAAAAAAAAAAAGCTGAGTTGAACTTAAATGCCACGCCAAATTCTGCACAAGAATTTCATGTTGAGCAAGAGCTATGGCTTCTAGATGGTTCTGCATTATTTGTGTGGAAGTGGTACAACACCTTTTACATTTTGCTCCAACAAGCAAAGGAAGAAAATGGACTGTCAAGTATCTCCATTCTTGAGAACAACCTGCCTTATACCTGTTTCTGGGAATCCTCCAGAGCATTTCCTGCATAAAGGTCATCAGAGTTTACAGGTTTCTGAAATGAGAAGAGGTAACATGGCTTGAGCCCTCAATGGAAGTATAAAAAATAAAAATAAAATGTTTTTTGAGTGCCTGACAAGTCTCAGCTTGACTCTAAAATCAGGCAGGAGATAGTTCTGATAAAGTTCACATCAGTAAAGTAGACTTCTGGGTTACACACTAGCAACATAGCACTAGCCAATGCTAAAAATAAATAAATAAATAAATAAATAAAAAAGCAGGCTGTACATAGGACAGCATGCCTCACCAAGCCAGAGATAGCCTTAGCTGAATGTAATCAAGATCTGCTTGCATGACCACTGACATCCTACGTCTGAGAAGATAATTAAATCTTGCTCTCTCAAGCTGCTAGTCACCCCTTGGCCTGTGAAGGAAAACACTTGCAGAACCCACCCCAGAGGAATATCCACACTACGGAGCTCTGCTAGCTACATAGTACCAGCAAATTGCACCAACCAGTTCACTCCTGCAGGTTAGCACAGCAGCCACAGTCTTCTCTCCAGTTGTTGCAAAGCTCACCAGGGCTGCCTGAGAGAAAAAAAAAAAAAAAAAAAAAAGTAAAATAAAAGAAGCAGAGAGTCATAAAACAAACAAGAAAAACCCCCAAACTCAACAAAAACTACCCGTGAAACAAATTAAGCCAGTGCAGAATTAACAGATAAGCTTTCACAGTCAATTTTTAAATTGTATTGTTTCACCAAAAACAAACAAAAAAAACCCTCTAGAACTGAAAATACTCCTCAGAAAGGTCACATAGATACACGCATCTCTCCATCCACCTCAAACCCAGGAAGCTATCTCAATGCTGACGGTTACCAGCAACAAAGTATAACAAAACCCATGTTTGGAAACATGTCAGCTGATGCTATAAATGCAACCAAATGGTTTTCAGATGTTGCAACAGAGAACACAACTGAAAAAAAGAAGCTCAGCAGCTTGTTAAAAACACCTAGCACAGGGGTGTTTGTTTTTAAGCTGTAATCAGCCCTCTCAGTTAAATGCTCTTTTTTGGTTACCTGTTGGAAGTCTCGAAGGTGGCTGAGCAGCCCATGTTTGTACTGCAGCAGAGAGAAGTGGGTAGGAGACAATTGCAAGAAGAACTGAGTCCGTGAGGCATTGATTAGATTGGGTTGAGTAGCCAATACCCTGGGCTGGAAGCCATCAGCAAACTCCAGGTCAAGTGACTGTGGAAAGGAGAGAAGTGTATGTTGTCGTGAAAACTTTTTCTTCAGTGAAACAAATAGCTTCCTCTTATCAGCAGCAATATACGCTTTATGAAAAAGTTCCATCAGGAAAGAAAAAAAAGAGAGAAAAAGCAAGGAGAGCTGGATTACCCTTGAAGCAAAGCTCTGGAGACATCAATCCAGAAGTACTGATTTAGACACAATATGTAGTTTTCTCTCCTTTCCCTCAACTTCTGGATCATGCCCACCCCCAACACATACCTCTTCAGTCATTCTGCAGTTTGAGAGTAGAACTGCTGTACTCCCAGGCTCAGTCAGGCCCCAGATTAGTTGGACAATGAATTGTGTACCGTGCGCTCTCAGCACTGCTCACCTGCAGCGGGATCTGCTTCATCTCCTGCTCTGTCTCCAAGGAGCAAACATAAAGAGAATGCGTATCCACGTCTGCGCACACCAGCACTGCCTCCCCCACCACGCTGCATGCTCCGTTTAAGCTCTTCAGCCACGGGGCTGCTACTTTGGTCTGCCAATTGAGACATGATGAAGATGTCAACGGCATAAAAGTCTTCAAAGAAAACTCGGCCACAGCCAAAGATATTTAAGATAGAATTATTTTTACACATGACCCCAGGATAAACTGTCTATCAAGCTGTGATTTCCAAAATGGACTAGCAACTACAAGGACAATTAAGATTGCTTTCAGGGCATTCAATGGTGAAATCCATTTCTTGGCCAGGAGGCAATGCCATGGTGAAAGGGAAGTTTAATTGCATCACACTAACAATTAATTACTCTGCACAACACGTTTATTAACATCAAGCTCAACATTTTGGAGCCATGATCAAGCATTACCTGTTCTGTGATTTCTCCATCTTCTACACTGAATGTTAAAACATTCAAGTGGCTCTGGGGAACGATTCCAAGCACATGGATCACTCCAGTCCCACGGGAATATAACAGCTGGTACCGAGTACTCTCACTGCAAGAGAAGCAGTGGCAATGAAGCACCTCTTTCTCATGTTATCGTTTGCAGAAGCGTAAGACAAGTACAGCATCCTTTCAGCCCCAAGGCATCAGAGTCTGACAGAAGTTTATGCTTCTACTGAAAATACATTCTCACCTTTCTGGTAAGTGTTCTACCCATTTCAGGTGCCCGTTGGACAGGTAGTGAAGGGAGATAGCTGCCTTCTTCAGGACTGCCACATACTTCACCGTGTCCTGTAGCCCCACCAAACTAGCTGTCTGGAAACTAAACACAAGTCAGAGACAATGAATTAGAAAGTAATTTTTAGGACAAAAATCACCCTATTTGAACACCCCCTTCAAATGTTTAAAACCTATCTTGAAGTACAACTTACAAGTCACTTTAGCTATCCTTGCTGATTTCGAGCCTGATCATTTGACTGGAATCTAAATAGCCCAATGCAAACACGTTTAACATTGTATGTGGGAAGAAAAGAAAACACCCATGAAATAAAAAGTGTATCTTCTACTACTGGTTAGCTAAGACATAAAAACAGCATTAAATTTAACTAATTGTGCATCATTATAGAATTTATCCAGATGTTATTTTGGAAACCTCGCATCCAATATATCCCCATAACACAGATCCGAAGTAAGAGACCCCTTTCCTCCACTGTAGGCCACCATGACAAAGGGAAGAACACAGCCCAAACACAAGTCCTACCTGCCAGTGTCCAGCGACGTCTCCCAGTTCAGCCCTCCAATGTTGGTCTCCCAGGAACGCAGAATGCGCCCAGCATTGGACACGGTGATCGCATCTGCTCAAGAAACAAACACAAAGCTTACGTCCACCACAACTCCACAAAGCGAGGAGCTCTGGCAAGCCTCGCAGATCCCAACACACAGCTGAGGTCCTGTTTTAAGGACAATCGCTCACACCTGCCTGCTCTCCTTACCCTGCCCGTGGACCAGCATCGTGTCTATTGCTCCTTCGGGGGTTCCTTTGTCTACATGGCGCCACACTGAAAGAAACACAGTTAAATGAGAACGAGATTCACTCCCCAAGGGTATTTAGCTGTTGTTATTTTTAAAACCCGGCTTTTTAGAGCAAAAAGCAACAGCAGGGCGCAGCCTGCCTGCCCTAAAGAAGCAGCTGAAGCTCCCCCAGCCCAGCACCGCGCTGCCCTCAGCCCCCCACGGCTCCAGCCGCGCTCTACACCCCCCCGGCCCCGCTTCACTCACGGATTTCGCCGTTCCTGGAGCTGAGCGCGGCCACCACGTTCTGTTGGGTGGCCGCCAGCAGCTTCTTGGAGCCCTGCGCGGCCTCCAGGGAGGCGAACTTCAGCTTCCCCACGTACTGCTGCCTCCTGCGGGGACACAAGACGCCGGGCCCGTGAGGCGGACCGAGGGCAGAGCAACCCCCGGGGGCACCCCCCAAGCACTCACCAGTCGAATTTCCCCACTTGGTCCTCGTAGACAGCAGCCGCCAGCGGCACCAGCAGCAGCAGCGCCCACAGCCCCGCCGCCATGGCAGCAGCCACCAAGCTCCCAGCGTGCCCCGCCACAGGAAACCGGGGCTTTAACACCTCCCTAGGGCTGCGCTCAACGCTGCCTGAGTGAAAACCCGGACCTAGAACCGCGGCGGTATCCCCACAGCAGCCCGAAAAGGGTCGGGGTGAGGGGAAGCGGCGGCAGCCCCAGCCCCTGACAGGGGAGCCGGAGCCTGCCCCGGCCCCCACAGCGGGCAGCCCGCCGCCGCCTCTCCCAGCAGCCCCCGCGGCGGCCGGGGCCCCGCAGGCGCCATGCCGAAATCCAGGCGAGACCGCAAGGGTGAGCCCCCAACTCCCCTCCCCGGCCGTTCCCCCCTCAGCTCCCCTCACTAACGCTCATTATCTCCCCGCAGTGTCCCTGACGAAGACGCCCAAGAAGGGGCTGGAGGCCAAGCAGGCGCTGATCGCTGAGGTGAGCCCCGCGCTGCCGCCGCGTTTCCCCCGTTCCCCCCCCCACACCTCACGCTGTGCTCCCCGCTGACGGCTCTTCACACAGCTGCGGAAATGCGCCGACACCTACAAGCACATCTTCGTCTTCTCCGTCGCCAACATGAGGAACAGCAAGCTGAAGGACGTCCGCAACGCCTGGAAGCACAGCCGGTGAGCTGCCGGCCCCGGGGTGGGGAAGGGGGGATTGGGATTCAAGGCGCTTCTCCCCCCCCCCTCCTCCTTCACCTCCTCTCTCCGCAGGATTTTCTTTGGGAAGAACAAAGTCATGATGGTGGCGCTGGGGAAGGAGCCGAGCAGCGAGTACAAGGAGAACTTGCACCAGGTGGGTGCCGAGGGCAGCGGGGGATGCTGGCTAGGGCCTCCCAAAGCCGTGTCTGGCTTGGGCTGGCCATGGAACAGAATGCCCCCCTCATGGGTTCACCTGGTTCCTTTTTCTGCATGTATCGTGTGCTGTTTAATCTGCCCCTGCACACAGATGTGCAAAAGGGGTGGATAATAATCAAGGCTGAGTATTAAAAACGGTTCTAGGGTCTGTTTCGAAGCTTATCCTGACATACAGGACTGAACTCTAGAAAACAGCGACCTGGATGTTGCCTCAGCCCCCACGTGGTTTATTTCTTCCAGGTCAGCAAACACCTGAGGGGGGAAGTTGGTCTCCTCTTCACCAACCGCACCAAAGAGGAGGTGGATGAGTAAGTATCACGTGTCCATGTCACTGCTGTGACTCTGAAGTGCAGAATGGCCTCTTGCTCATCTCCCTGACTAACTCATTCATTGCTGCTCCGATTTATGCTACCTCAAGTAGTCATGCTGGGTTTTTAGGTATTTCCAGCAGTAGGGAGCAGCACAAAGCCTGCAGTTAAGTGCTGCCTTCCTCTGCTCCCCATGAAAACAAACAAAAAAAAAATGGAGCAATCTGCCCAGGGAGCATTCCTGTAGCTCATCCTCTCGTTGCCCATCTGTCTCAGTTGGTTCTCCAAGTTCAAGGAGGTGGACTTCGCACGAGCAGGGAACAAGGCAACTTACACTGTCAGGCTCGACACAGGACCCTTGGAGCAATTTCCCCACTCCATGGAGCCTCAGTTACGGCAGCTGGGATTGCCAACAGCTTTAAAGAAAGGTACGTGAGGCGGCCGCTTTGGTTTTGGTCTGTAAGGTCTGTGCAGACTGTTTTAAGGAGAGCATTACAGTCAAGTGTAACAAGAACTGAATGTTGGAGAAAATCTGGTGGAAACCTTTCTCCTTGTACAGGTGGTGCTCAAATTTTTTTTTTATTCCTCTTGCACTATCCCAAACTGAAGTCACAGGAGCAGGGAACCAACTGACTTTCTGCCATCCTTTTTTCGGTGCAAACAGCTGGGCCTAGCCTACAGCCAGCACACTGGCATCCAAATCAGAAGCCAGATGCATTTTGTTTGTTTGTTTTTAGGCTGTTACAAGAGCTTTTGTTCCCACAGGGGTGGTGACGTTACTTTCAGATTATGAAGTCTGCAAAGAAGGGGACATTCTGACGCCTGAACAAGCCCGTGTGCTGGTGAGTAATGTGACACAGCACCCGCACAAGTCTGCCTCTGAATTTCTGCAGAGACAGAATCATTAATTGTTTGGTTCAGTTCTGCTCATGGGTCTCAGTTCTCAGACTGAGGTGTGCAGTCCTTTGCATCAATCAGGGCAATGCAGTGAATATCCTAAAGGGGGTGCCAAAACTCTGCTTTGCCTCTGCAGCGATAAAGCTGAACACCAGGGTTTAACAGCCAGGCTGAAAAAACAGCAATCCAAGATGTGTTGGAGGCCAAGGTGGTTGTTCAGTATGTGCTACTTTGGTGTTCCTTAAATCCAAGCAATCAAGGAAATGGGGCAGCACCAACTCTTGGGTGCTAGGGAAATTCAGTTCTATGTAATATTTCTCAAAACCAGCTTATATGGTACCTGTATTGTTAAACTGGCCACAGAAACAACAGCGCAGAATGACAGGTTTCTGCTCTATCCTAGAAACTCTTCGGCTACGAGATGGCAGAGTTTAAAGTGACCATCAAATTTGTGTGGAACTCTGAGACAGGAGAATTCCAGAAGCTTGTGGCAGACGAGGAAGAGGAAGAAGATGAAGAGGAAGAAGACAATGACATCTGTGAGGACTAGCAGCAGTCCTTGTGTTTGGACGTTAGACAGATCTCTGTTTTAGAGATGAAAGGGGAGGATGTTTTCCTTGCCTGTTTGCAGGGAGAGGATGTATGGCTAACTCAAATCTTGTTAAAAGATGATCTATGCTTTTTTAATATAAATGTATATAAAACTTCAGCTTGGTGTCGGTGCTGTATGAGTGCTGCTGGGATCCAAGGAAATCCCAAGACTCCTGTTTCATTAGGATCCAGTTTAGCTCTGTAGACGACTTAAGCCAGGTTTAGTTCTGGGTGCAGAGTTGAAGACTCTGGCAAATGCTCGTCCTATGTACACCAACTACTTGGTAATTCTTGTTTTGACATAACACACCTGATACTAGGTAAGGTTATCGGTTTGGGCTCATCTTCTGATAAGAGCTACTGCTGCCAGGGAAATACCAACCATGATAAAGCACCACAATTAAGAGGCAGGGACTGAATTAGGAAAATGCTTTATTCTTTCACATAATTATTTAAGATTCCTTATTAACTGAAAGCAGCACTAGGACCCTCACCCAGTTACATTCTCTATTTTCTCCTATTAACTGCATCTTTAAATTACAGCATGTGCTGTGTAAAGGCAAACTTCTAGGAGGGGAGACAGTATAAAGCATGGCCCAACGCACCGAGTGCTGAAGGGGTAGTGTAGGCACAGGCACATGAATCATACAAAGCTTCATCACTACGAGAAAAATCACAACCTGCCATGTCAATCAGCGGGGCGGCATGGGCAAGTACCTCTTGTGCTTCCAGAGACCTGTGCTTCACCCTCCTGCTGAGCCGCTCATGGCACCAACTTTCTTTTCCCCCCAGTCTAGCGGAAATAGTTGGGGCAGTCGTGCGCAGTCAGGTTCCAGGCTGCGTCAAAGGCCTCCACGACAGGCGGGAGCAGGGGCCCCTCTTCGCTGTAGTCAAGGTTCTGCTCTAGCTGCTCCAAGCTGGACATCCCGATGATAACGGCATCTCCCAGAGAACCCTTGTAAAGCAATTTGAGGGTAAGCAATTCCTCTTAGAAACTCTGCTCACCTCCCAAGCCATTTCAGGCCAAACCTTAAATGTTTCTGATAGCGCAGTAACTCCAGGATGTTTACGCAACTGATGCAATAGAGTTAAACTCGCATGAAATCCAAGTTGCTATCTCCAAATTGTGCCTACCCCTCAAGGCTGCTAAATCCCACTTTATGGGGATGGCAGGGGCTATTCTGGGGAATATGAACACTGACTTCCTAATCAGTGAAAAGCCAAGTCATCTCTTCAAGGAAGCTGGCTGGTGGGGAAACCAAGACCAAAGTAACTGGCACTTAAAATCTTCCAATCCTATGAACACGATATTCTGTGGGGCAACAGCTGACTTGCCCCTACATCCTGATGGGCGGAGACTGCACAGCAATTTTCATTTTGAACCACCATGAACCCACAGGATATTTAGATTAAAAGATAACTGTCCACAGGCATGCAGTAAACCACTGCGTGCTGCAAAAGCTGCCCAATTCAGGTACTGCTGCATAGACTGCTTGGTTATGGCCAGGTCAAACTCTTACCTGCAGTTTGGAGTGATTGTACAGCCAACGCAAAGCAGCAGAAGTCAGGCTTGGTGGGTTGGAACCATAAGCATCTTTCAGAGCTTTTTCTACTAGGGCAATTCCTTCAAAATTCTGCTTCTTCCAGTACCTGCAAGAAGAGAAATCAATGTTACTGCCCTTGTGAATCATAAATCTATATCCTAAACGAGTATGAAAGGCTTTTGGGAGCCTCCTACAGCTATCTGTAGCCCCCAAGGTCTTCCACAATTCACCCCTGCAAGTCAGGGGGAAGCTGAGCTTCAAAACCACTCTGAAAAGCTGTCATGTGCCACAGTCCCAACCACGTTCAGAAGAAGGAAACGAGGTGCTCAGTGCCGTTACCTCAATCCTGAACAAAAGCAGCATGAAGGCTGCCCTGCAGCAGCCCAGAAAGGACACAAACCTGCACAGAATCACTGCACAGGATTTGGTCATTTTGCTTCCTCACAGCAGACTGTAAGGTTGGGATTTTTTGTTTTGTTTTTTGACAATGTAGCCACTCCTGTCCCACCTCCCTATTCTTCCAGGGGTACAAGACACACCTGTCCCTGTAGGCTTGAGCCCAGTCATTCCCAAAAAATCTTCCAGTGGGTTTGCGAGTGTCTTTATCCTCATACTTGTACTTTCCAGTCAGCAGCCCTCCTGCAAAGGGTCAGCAGCATGTTTAGTGATGAGCTGGCTCTTCTACAGCCCCCATTCCACGTGTTTTTGTCTCAAAGTCTCCTTGACCAGTCAGGCATCTCTGACCTGGATGATGCCTTAACAAATTCCTGTGACCACATACCTATTTTTGTCTCTCCTTTCCAGTGGTCACACCCCTCCAGCCCACACCACCCCGCAGTACCCCTCCTTGCCCACCCCTCCTCATACCAGCCAGGGGGTTGTAGGCGTAGAACCGCAGTCCGAAGTGTCTCAGGCAAGGGAACAGCTCAGCTTCCACCTGGCGAGTGGTAGCATTGTACATGCCCTGCACAAAGGTGAAGACAACAATCTCAAACACTAGCTCATGATAGCAGTGATGTGCACAGGATGGCTTCAGGCCTCCCAGCACGAATCCTGGCTGGTTAAGTCATGACTTAGATCTGCTTATCAGGTGGCACCCAGGTATCATTTAGCGGTGACACCAGGTCTGTCAGCCAGCAGCAACAGTTTATTTGCAGAGCAATGCACTTCTATCCTTCATTAGGCTTTTCTTCTCATTTTAGTTTCTGCTCATAAACAAAACTGGGCATTTTGGGATCTGTACTTGCAGCAGATATGCAATCTGGGAAAATAATTTAGCTTTTTACTCATTCCTGAAAAAAATACATCTGCAGCAGCAAGATTCCTCCTCAGAAGTGCTATTCCCATTAAATGGTGTGGGAGTGCCCCTTTCTATAGATCACAGCTTTATCAATCATGCATTAAAGGATCTCAAACAGCCTTTTCCCCACCCTTCCCAGACAATACTATCATCTTATCCAGAAGAGTGGCTTCAGGTTCATTAGCTGCCTAGGAATAGACTTACAGGACTGCAAACAATAATGCAGAAATTACTTCAGTTTCACATCACACAACTCATTAACTCCAGAAAAAAAAAGTGCATACTCAGCTTTTTCTTGGAAGTGATCTCACTCAACTTGCTCTTCACCTGTGTCCTGAAATGCGCCCTAAAAGGACTTTCCAGCCTAACTGCAGCAGCTTCCTTTTTGTGTTTATATCTGACACATTGGGAGCCACTCTAAGACTTGGGGCTCCCAGCCCCTGCCTCATGGTGACCGACCATTGCTGTCTGCTGTTATGACACACACAACCATCTGTGCGTTGTTTTGGTCTGAAGCCTCAGATTCTTTCAGTTCAATTTGTCTCAGCCTCCACAAAAGATATGCTGGACCACGGAAGGTCCACATCCCTCACCTGGTAGACAGTTGGCATCACCCAGTTGTTGTATTTGCAGATGGTGCAGATTTCTGCGACCTCCCACGCTGCATAGTTTGATAGTCCGAGTTCTTTAAACTTCCCCTGTAGAGGAAAGGAATAAAAGGGTATTCAAAACCAAGCTTTAAAAGTGTGTTTGTAAACAGTGCAAGATATGTATGGTGAAAGGAACAGTCACTGAAATTTAGCCCAGAGTTCTCTGCTCATCCCTGTCCAGCTCTTCCAGATGATTATGAATTATTAGACCTAACAAAAACATTTCCCCTATTTCACATTCCTTTTGAACTCACACTTCCAATTTCAGTGGCACTATTAGGTCAACACAGTTCAGGAATTCTTCACCCATTACCTAAACTGATCTGAACCTAATCTGTTAACACAACTGAAAACAAAGTTCACAAGTTCTAACGGTTCCAAGCACGCCTGAGAACAAAGTGCACCATGTGAACTAGGTGAATGTGCACAAGTGCCAGTTGTATGGCTTCCCCCTGCTCCCCCCACCTAGTGCTGTGCAAACCCCACGCTGCAGAGGAACGCAGCGAGCATCCCAATTTAAAATGTGGTGGGAGGGAATCAAGAGACAGTCCAGGACTGGACTTCTTCCCACTTTACTTCTTTGTGCAGCTCATTGCAGGCACGCAGAGTCTCCTCCACCGGGGTGCCATGGTCAGGGGAGTGGAGGTAGAAGAGCTCCACGCTCGTCCTCTGCAGCCTCCGCAGGGACTCTTCCAGCTGCGATCTCACGCACTCGGGCTTCAGCGTGTTCCCTTCCCACGGGTTGGCCTTGGTGGCGACTTCCACTGGCAGAGAGAAAACAAGTAACGATGAGCGGGGGCTCTGCAGGAACGGAACAGGCTCGGGGCGCCCAGGGGACGGCCCCTTTCCCCTCAGGGCCGGGGGTCGCGCCCTCACAGAATCACAGAATTTCTAGGTTGGAAGAGACCTCAAGATCAACGAGTCCAACCTCTGACCTAACACTGACAGTCCTCCACTAAACCATATCACCAAGCTCTACATCTAAATGTCTTTTAAAGACCTCCAGGGATGGTGACTCCACCACTTCTCCGGGCAGCCCGTTCCAATGTCTAACAACCCTTTCAGTAAAGAAGTTCTTCCTAACATCCAACCTAAAACTCCCCTGGCGCAACTTCAGCCCATTCCCCCGCATCCTGTCACCAGGCACATGGGAGAAAAGACCAACCCCCACCTCGCTACAGCCTCCCTTGAGGTACCTATAGAGAGCGATAAGGTCGCCCCTGAGCCTCCTCTTCTCCAGGCTGAACAAGCCCAGCTCCCTCAGCCGCTCCTCGTAGGACTTGTTCTCCAGGCCCCTCACCAGCTTCGTCGCCCTTCTCTGCACCCGCTCAAGCACCTCCATGTCCTTCTTGTAGCGAGGGGCCCAAAACTGAACACAGTACTCGAGGTGCGGCCTCACCAGAGTCGAGTACAGGGGGACGATCACCTCCCTAGCCCTGCTGGTCACGCTGCTTCTTATACAAGCCAGGATGCTGTTGGCCTTCTTGGCCACCTGAGCACACTGCTGGCTCATATTCAGCCGACTATCCACCATCACTCCCAGGTCCTTCTCTGCCAGGCAGCTTTCCAACCACTCCTCTCCCAGCCTGTAGCTCTGCTTGGGGTTGTTGCGCCCCAGGTGCAGGACCCGGCACTTGGCCTTGTTGAACTTCATGCAGTTGGCCTCAGCCCATCGGTGCAGCCAATCCAGATCCTCCTGCAGAGCCTTCCTACCCTCGAGCAGATCGACACACGCACCTAACTTGGTGTCATCTGCAAACTTACTGAGGGTGCACTCGATCCCCTCATCCAGACCATCGATGAAGCTATTAAAGAGGACCGGCCCCAGCACCGAGCCCTGACCCCTTCCCCTCCGCCCCCTGCTCCCCCCTCACCGCCTTCCCCCTGCCCGTTACCCGAGTGTTCTCCGGCGGCCAGCAGCGAGCCCAGGATGCGCTCGGACTCGCCGCCCGCGTACATGTACGCGGTGTCCAGCAGGCGGTGGCCCCGCCGCACGAAGGCGCTCAGCAGCGGGGCGCTCCCCTCAGGAGCCACCCGCCGCCCCAGCTCCATGGCGCCCAGCACCACAGCGGGTCTCGCGCCTCTCGCCGCCATCGCTGCCTCTGGCACTGGGCAGGCGCGGGCAGGGGGAGCCTCCTTGTTGCTCGCTGCTCGCCCCGCCCGGGGAGGGGAGGGGAAAGAGAGGGGAAGGGGGAAGGCTGTGAGCCAGAGCCCGGCCTGCGCGGAAAGAAACTTTAAAATAGATAGATATATATCAAAAAAAAAACGGGGTTTGGGGACGAAAGCGGCAGGTTTTCGCCAGGTGAGAGGTTTGGAAGGAACGGTAAACCTCCGGATAAAAACGGCAGAGCTTCCCCCTCAGAAAAGAAAACAAACAAACAGCAAACTTCTAAAAAGGAGAAGATTTCTCCCAAAAAGCACCCTGCCGAAAAAAAAAAAGCAGCAGAGCGCCGCCAGCGAGCGAGGTAAAGCCGGTGCCGTGAGGGGGCGGGGGGCGGCTTCTGCCTCGGGGGGACCCTGCCCTGTGGCACGGGCACCCCAAAGGAGGCTGTAGGGAGGCGGCACTGGGCTGTGCTCCCACCTGCCTGGCGACAGGACGAGGGGGAATGGGCTAAAGTTGTGCCAGGGGAGGTTTAGGTTGGATATTAGGAAGAACTTCTTTACCGAAAGGGTTGTTGGGCGTTGGGATGGGCTGCCCGGAGAAGTGGTGGAGTCACCATCCCTGGAGGTCTTTAAAAGACGTTTAGATGTAGAGCTCGGTGATATGGTTTAGTGGAGGACTGGTTAGTGTTAGGTCAGAGGTTGGGCTGGGTGATCTTGGAGGTCTCTTCCAACCTAGATGATTCTGTGATGCTGTGACCAGTCGGGGTGCCGCTGGCCACCTTCTCCCCTGGCTCCATCCCTCACCTCCCACCCTGCGTCCCCTCAGGAGCACCCCCACTGCCGCCCGCCATGGCCTCGTGGCGCGGAAACGGCTCTGATTGCCCCAACGGCTCCCGCTGGGTGCTCGAGGTGTTCGCCGAGTGCGCCCAGGACGGCCGTGACATCGCCAGCGTGGTGCTGGGGCTGGTCTCCATCTGCTGCTTTGCCGCCGCGTCATTCCCGTGAGTACCACAAAATACCTTCAAAAGAACCAGATTTTCTGTCCCACTCAGAAACGCTGGGTTTCACACCTGGAGGGAGCAGCCCCAGAGCATGGGGTGGGTCCCAGGTGGTGTTGAAGTGGTTGGAGCTGACGGTTTGTGTCCCCTCTGCAGGCAGTTCTACCAAGCCTGCAAGACGGGCATCATGGACCGGGCCCTCTCCATATACTTCCTACTGGGATGGCTGGGGGGGGACCTCCTGAACCTCATCGGTTCCTTCTTGGCAAACCAGCTGCCCCTGCAGGTACCCTCCGGCCTGTGCATCTCTCCCTTTTCCCCACGGGTGGGATCAGGGGGAAGCCTTTCCCTGGGACCACCAGCTCATGCCTCTCCCCACAGGTCTACACGGCCGTGTACTACGTGCTGGCAGACCTGGTCATGCTGTCTCTGTACTGCTACTACAAAGCTAAGAACCAGGGCCGAGGATGTGAGTTTTGGCTGAAGCATGGCGGGATGGTGCTTACAGCTGCGTGGTTGCTGCTGCCTGGCTGAGGGAGGATGCGGGGGTAGAGGGACCCTGGAGAGGTGTATATCGTCTGTTGGATGCCCCTTCTTGATTGCTGGCTTTTGTCACAGATAACCTGCCACCCATGAAAGCCACCCGTTTATTTCTAAAGCAGCATTTTGCTGAGAGCAAACAGTACTGGCGTGGCTGGGGGCTGTGCTGACCCTGCCAGCCATCGGGGAGGTGCATGGAGCATGGGTTGAAAATAAACCCCTCGTGAGTCGGGGGAGTGCAGAAAGCACCAGCAGTTACACGGTGACTGTGCTGGGGCTGAAAACCACGGCCAGCTCTGCCAAACCACAGGAGAAGGGGCACCGTCCTCTGCCTGTGGTGATGCTGCCGGCTGTTTTGGGGTCCCAGCCCTTCTTGCAGGTAGTGACAGCCTTGGCAGGATGGAGAAGAATTTCTTCCCCGCTCAGAGGGAATAAAGGGGGGGAAGGGAACCTAAACAGGGCGCTGCAGGTCTTGTGAGGCTTAAATGGCAAGAGAACCTGATTTTTAGTGTGGCAGCTTCCTGTGAACTACAAACAGGAATCCCTGGACATTATTTAACTTATTAAAGCAATTTATTAAACCAGTTGATGGAAAGCTCATCAACTATACAGTTATATTAATGCTAGAGAACTTATTTACAGAATACTATATAAAGACGGCCTGTCTTACCCCTGTCCCTTACCAGGGTGGGCGGCATGGTGGAGCCAGTTTGTGCAGGACGAGCAGCAGATTTAAAGGTTTTTAAGATCCTGAAGACCTTTAAAAAGGGCTGGGTCTGGCAGGGAGTTGAACAAGCACTACTGTGAGTTAAGAGTGTGAAAAGCTTCAAGACAGGAAGATAATTTCTAAAGAGTTCAGGGCTTTTTTAAAACTTGACCGTTCTGGGTCTACCGAGATAGGAGCAGTTTCCTCCCTGATAACTTACAAATTGCCCTTATCGCTGTGAGATAAGAATCCCATGCGACCTATTGTCTGGTACAGACTCTGCAGCCGCAGATGAAGATAGGAGAGCTTGGGTTTTTATTCCCCGTGTTCATCTGAGGGTACCAGACCCTGCAGAAGGGCTGCCAGGGTGGAGGAGCCTGCCCTAAATGTTTTCTGCTTGCTTCCCTGCAGTCGTGGCTCCCATCAACGTGGCCTGCCTCTTCTGCCTCCTGGGAGCGGCCTCGACCGTCCCCTTGCTGGGCAGGGCCCCAGGCCTGGCCTCCGACTCCACAGCCTTCAGAGGGAGGTCTCTGCTCTCTGCTGGCCTGGAGGAGCCTGAGTCCAAGGTGAGCCGGTTCCTCAGGCCAGGGAGGCAGGAAGGGGAGCCCCCGAGGGCTGGGGGCCTCGCTCAGAGCCTGCTTTGCCTTGCAGCCTTTCACCAGGAGCGAGATCATCGGCTTCACCATCGGCTCTGTCTCCTCCGTGCTGTACCTCTGCTCCCGTCTCCCCCAGATCTACACCAATGTAAGTGAGGGCTGGGCAGGATGCAGCGAGCCCCAGGATCTCAGCCCAAAAGGAGCAGTGGGGTTTTTAGTTCCTCTTTGCTTGGTGTCTGCAGCTCCCCTGCCTCTCACCATGTCACAAGGGATTATCTTTCTGTATTTATGTTCTGCAGCCTGATTAACTTTTCTCCCCTCTCTTGAACACAGCAATACTTTCAACATGGTCTTTCGTTTTTTTTTTCTTCTTCATTTACAAGCAAAAGGGGAACTAAAAGGCAGTGCCTCAGCACCCTTCTTCTCTCTTCCCAGGGGAGGGTGATTAATGCCACTGCGGTGGGGAGATTTCAGAGCTGCACCCAAGCTCCTCTCCCCATCTCTCCCCGTCCCCATGTAACATGGCCTCTCCTTCCAGTACCAGAGGAAATCCACCGCTGGCGTCTCCTACTCCCTCTTCGCCCTGGTGATGCTGGGGAACTTGCTGTACGGTGCCAGCGTGCTGCTGAAGAACCCCGAGCCGGGGCAAGGTGAAGGGGACTATGTCCTGCACCACCTGCCCTGGCTCATCGGCAGCCTGGGCGTCCTCTCCCTGGACGTGGTCGTATCCTTTCTCCTCCCGTGGTTTTCTTCGGGATGGTGACACGCAGCTTTTCCAGGATTGGGCAGAAGCGCGTGGTGGTGGTGCTTTTAGGCTGTCCTTTCCTCCCTTGTGTTCTGGTGACTAATTCAGCATTGCAACAGCAGAGTGCTTCAGACCAATTTGCAATTCAGCTCATTGTCCTTTACCCACATCAAGGCCTCCCCGTGCTTCCTCTTGTGGTGCAAACAGCTTTTTGGGGCTGGTCGTAGCTCCATGCATTCCTGTTAAATTCCTGTGATGAGCCTTAACGTCTTCCCAGATCTCTTTCCAGTTCCTCGCTTACCGCGGAGGGCAGCCAGGTACAGGTGAAGAGAGAGATGCTCTTCTCGGCGGGCAGGGCAACGGCTTGGACAGCTGACAAAGGAGCGTGGCCCAGCGCCAGAGCAGCAAGGTACTGGTGAGGAAGCTGGCCTTGAAGCCGGGCAAACCTGCCTCTCAATCCTGTCCTCTTCTCTGGGTGGCACTTGAGAGAAGAGGGTGCGAGCCAGCGGGTGATTTGTGCTGCTAAAACATGTATGCCTACGCAGGTGGCACAGGATGCTGCTGAGAGACCTCATGCCACATAGATACCAATGATACTACCGGGATAAACAGAAAAACTTTCGATACCTCAGCAGGTCACTTCCCTGCTCTGAGCTCCGCAGCTGACCTCAGTCACTTCTGCTTTCTGTACCTCAGCGGTGATGTGGAGCTTGCACACTGTGGGCAGAAGCGATGACAAGAGCCAAAGGAGCTGCGGGGAGGGCACAGAGATGACTGACCCGCCACAGCTGCCAGCACCGCACGCCTCTGGGGGGTGGGTGGGTCTCACGTCCCTGCTCCTGAATTTCTGGAAGGCGGGGCAGTGACTGGAACCCATCTGGAATAAAGGGAAGGTGCAGGGCAACCAAAGTGTTTCGGTTCACACACAGGTATTTTAATTAGCATGGCTCTGATTTCTATAAACAAGTCCTTGTCCCACGTGCCTCCTTTGTTTTTATTGTGTTGGTTCATCTGTTAGTTCCTGCCTCCTAATTGTTCTCATTAGTTCTCTGAAATGCTTGGACTTTTCACCTTTCACCTCACCTACATTTTATTCGTATGGGCTTTTGGGGGAAGATGGTCCTTCCTCCTAACGAGGCAAAATGAGAAGAGAGGCTGCAGTTACCTGGAGCCTTCACAGGGAGGTGGGGAGGAGGTGAAGCATCGTGGACCTGGGAGCTCTCCCTGGCTGTGTGCTCGGATGTGCAAAGTCATGCTGTGGGAGCAAGGCGGTGGCTGCAGGAAACCCAGCAACGCTGCAAGGTGCTGCCTTTCCACTTGCCCCTGTCCCATAGCCACCAGGTGGCTGTCTCAGCCCGTGCACAGGCCAGGCACTCCAGCGTTACTGCAGGGCCTTTAAAGGAAAACTGGCACAGTTTGTCCTCCTATAAATTAGCTGCTTTTTATTTCCCTTTCTTACAGCTCCAGTTTTCCTAATATCCAGCACTTCCCAGCTGCCTACCCGTGCAGCACGCCTGCTTTCTGCCTTTTTTTCGCTAGCATTTATCATTAACTTGCCTCAGCAAGCCCCGTGATGCTCATCCTTCCTTGTCCTCCCCGAGGAAGTCGCGTTCCTGCCCCCACCACGCGCTCTTCCTGCTCCCTCTGCACGCCCCTGAGCCAGCCAAGCCACAGCTCCCAGTCTGCACAGTTCAGCCTGGATCCTACGTGAAACGGGAACTGAAACTACCAAAAGCCTTGCAGACTGCAACAGCATGTTGGTTAAAAACCAAAATGGCTTGTGTTTGGGGCTTACCCATTTGTTCTCCAAAAGCAAAATGTTTTTCAGACTCCTCGACCTTTCTGGGCAGAGCAGGTGAGTTTTCTCACTCCCTTCATTCGCAGTTTTCCCTTCTGGGCTTGCAGGAGCTGGGGCTGTTTGCCTCTTCCCAGTTCTCCATCCAGCAGTGTTTGCTCTGCCTTCTTTCTCTAGGAATTGCGAGGGAACAATTTGGGTTTGGCCAAGGCAACTTAAGGCAAACCATGAAGATGCACAGCTGTGTTAGATTTCAATACCCATTCATTACAGCTGAAGACCCTGAGGCTTGGTTTTGGTAAAGGAAGATTTTTTTTTTTCTTTTTTATATGCAGCTCACTTTTGCTAGCTCATGCCCTGAAGCTGGGAGACGGCACAGTTGTTTTCTTAGGAGGTGAATTTAGCATGTTGACAAGGGATGGGCTTGGGTTTGGCACACGTTCATTGTAGAAACGAAGGGCTGTGTCTGCTGGTCCCTTGCTGGGTAACAGCCACGTGCTGGTTAGCAAAGTTTGTCTTAAAGCCAGAAAAAAATGCTGCGTAAGGAGGTTAAAATAATATATATAAAAATTTAATTTGTTCCCAAAGTGCATCCAGAGCACAGGTAAATGTGGCATTGATTTACTGTTTTGGGGATGATGGGAGCAGGCAAACACAGCTCTGCATTTGGCAGCCTGAGTTTCTGTGCTGGCAACCATCCAGGTGGTGGTGTATGGAGAGTCACAGTGCAGAGACCTGAAAGGCTCTGGCTGATGTTATCCCTCGGAGACTATAATGCAGCCGTGTTCTCAAAATACCCCCCAACTTAAACATTTTGTGAAGAGGTGAGTGTTAAAAAAGGCATGGACACAAAACAACCTGTCCTAAAGTGGGTACGTAATGTGGTAGCAGGCTTGGGATTGCAGAAGCCAAAGCTGAAGCTGGAGGTACCCAAGCTGTAAGGTTACGGTGCTGTGAGAACAGGGAGAGGAATAAACTACTGATGGCGCACTTACGCCTCCCTGCAGCTCGAACAGGTTTGTGAAAAGGGCACAGCGGCCATCAGGCTGTTTGTACCTGCACAAACCTCTATGCTTAATTCATCCGGGATCAGACCCTGCTTCATTTATGGCTTGTGTGCAGAGATGGCTCTGGAGAAGGAAAACAAACTCCCCCAAAGCAGCACACACATGTGCCTGCTGCAACTGGAAACAGCAGAGAACTGCACGTTTCCCCCACCCTGGGTTAGGATGCTATTTTTCAAGCTTCAAGAGTTCCCACAGGCTTATCTCCAACTTCAAAAAAACCTTCTCCGTACAGCAGAACCAAGAGGCAACAGCAGCAGGACCTCAACATGTGCTCCTCGGGGCTCCTGGCTTTGAGGCAAGCATCTGCGTGCTCCTTCCCTCGAGTCTGGCTCCCAGATGAGCCGTAGCAGAGGCCCCAGGGAAATGATAAAGCACAGGTCCATAATTACCTGCAGATGTCTGGATGCTAAAATAGGTCATATTAGGAAAGGAAAATTAGAGCAAGTTAATCAATATTAATGCCAACGGGCTCAACTTGCGTTCACAGGGGTTCAGCCAGAGGCTCCTTCCCGAGGTTGCGTACAGGTGCTCACGTTCCCCACTCACCAGCACCGTGATCAAAGCACACAGCCGAGCAGGCAGCAAACCTGACACCATGCACGATGCCTGCCTCCAGCCACAGGTTTTAGCAGAAGGGGTGTGGGCATGAGGTTCACGAATTAGAGGGACTAAGCACACAGGTAGCTTTTTGGGAACATCAGCAGGTAGAACCTTTCACCTAAAATTGCCAAGCACTGCTGAAACTTGCCCCTCTACCCACAGAAGTGCAAACAGGCACCCTCCCAAATTTTTCCACCACACACAAAGCCTCCCTAATCCTTCCCTAAATACATCTGTTCCATGTTTGCTGGATGCCTGCAGCGCCAGTCCCAGCACGCAATGGGATCCCAACTTCCACCCCAATCCCAGCACTGAGAAAGTTATGGCAAAAGTAACAGCTGCCCACTGCTGCCTGTGCAAAGAGCAAATCCTGTGGTACAGCAAATCCTGCTTAGAACAAGCAAGTTTCAGCTGATCTGTATGCGGGGGGGAGCTTTATTTTCTTTCTATGGCTATACACTGCAGCAGCTGTTTGGATAACTGAGGATTTCATCGCACGCCTTTGTTCTCCAGTACACGCCTACCTCCAGACAGCATGATTGCTTCCAGTTGTTACAAAGGAAAGAGTTCACAGCATTTCAGTTAGAGAACCCCACGTAATGCAGCAGGAGGGAAAGAGAAATAAGGAGGACACCAACTGCACACACTGCTTCCTGGGATTTTTTTTTTTTTAATTTTATTTTTATAATTATTTTTTATTTTTTAGTATGGAGGCTCAAGTATCAGATGTAGATTCAATTTAAGCTTTACAAAAAAAAATCAAAACAAAAACTCCTTTTGCATTCCATAAAAATTGACAGAAAAGCGCCTTGGAACCAGGCTATAGAAGAGCAGAACTCTCAGCAGGTCTCCTAATCAATGTCTCCTTGCAAATCTGGTTTAGTCAGTATAGTACAACACCAAGGAACACCCTCTCTTACCTCCCTCCCACCAGCCATGCCCTGTGCCCAGCCCCCAAACATACGTGGAATAGATTTTTTTTCCAGTTCTTCCTCTTTCACACACCACAGTATTTAATAAATTTTTGTTTTACATTTTTTACACCAATGTAACAAAAGGCAGGAGGGGTGGGGAGGAAAAGACAAACAATGATCCGTGTGTATGCATATAAATGGGGGAGGGTGGAAGAGAGAAAAAAATACATGGACTTCTACAGAAACATAGCCTAAGGTCTCAATAGTAAAATGGGGTGCAAAGTAGGCCTCAGAGACTGAAAAAGTTTGTACAGCTTTATTCATGGGGAGAAGATGGCGTTGCATGAATAGTATTGAATGCAAACTGTGACGTGACGTAACAGAAAAGGTCAGGGGAATGAGTTTTCTAAGAAAGGAATCTAACGAGTGCATGGCATGTCTTGTTAGCATGAAGAGTATTTTAACTTTGCTGCTTTCTCTTTAAAGCCTCCACCAGGTCGTTTTTAAGAGCTTCTTGTTTTGATTTGTCTGCAAAAGTCTGCACAGACCTGTGGGGAAGAAGTAAAAACACAAGTCAGAGGCAACGCATTCAAAAGGAGGTGTTTTTAACAGTTCTTCTGGCATGAGAGACAATAGCAGAAGCACCTCAACCCAGGCTTAGAGGAAATAAAACAACTCGCCTGTTTTAATACAGAAAACAGAAGGCAAAGTGAACACTTCAGTGATTATATCAAAGCAAAGTCTAGCAAGGACTGCACCAAAAGAGATGTTTCCCCAGAAGTTCCACTCAGCCTCCAGTTGCTGGAGGGAGATTCCTTTTTTTTTTTTTTTAATGTTACAGATTGGAAAAATCCCAGTATACCATCAGCAAAAGATGTTAGCGCTCTCACTCTCAGAAGGACCACGCCAGGAAGGTAGAGAAGTCCAGCCTCTACCAACGAATGGGAAAAGGGCCCAGCTGTCAGAGCTCCTGAGCTTTTTTGCAGACTGATCACCCAGGGTAGAGCTGCCACATCAAAATGTCTCTCCGGCATATTCACCAGTGAGAAAATCACCCAGAGTTTCTTCTTGAATTTGCTTTTCCAATTTATACCTTACCTATAGTAATTAGCAAACCAAAGCAACCATAGGAGAACAGAGAAACCGTCAGCAAGATCACTGCAGGGCTTTCTTTCAGCTAAACGTTTGGTTATAGAGGAAAAAAAAAAATAAGTCAAAGTCATCTCGGCTCACTGCCCTGTTGGATAGCTGGGGAAGAACCTTGCTTTCCAATGATACAGTAAAAGGCTTCCAATATAAAGAAAAAAAACCTTTTAAATATGATCATTAATAGAATAGTAATACTAGACTTTTCAGGAGTTGCTAACACAGAAGTGGTTAGATGTAGTTTGGGAGGATTTCTCCCCACATAAGCCATATTTCACACCCTCTTCTGTACTCAAAGCTACCTCATTTTGCCTGGATGCTGTCTCCAGTAAACAAGGCTGCTCTTTGTGTCAGTTATTTTCCTAACATTTTTATAACAGTATTTCCATTCTCTTGTCTCTGGAGACTTCCGCTGCTTTAATAAAAATATATACATTTTATATTTGCATTTGTCACAGGCTAAAGAAGTGGTTCTCAGCCACTATCAACAAACAGTGCATATTCCCCTTCGTCAGCTTAATGTGTTTAAGACAACATCTGTAACTCATTATGAATTGGAGTGGAAGGTTAAACTGGCTCAGGGTTAGTCACTGCTGTGCGTCCTAGACATTCAGAGCTCCAGAGCAAATGAGAGCATATGAACAAATCCCTTCAGAGGCTGTGCAGAGCACAAGCAAGTGGAAGCTAGAAATGTTTCAGCAGAGCTCGAGTGGGCCTGGATTTTCAAGCTCCGAGAAAATTCAAGGTACACCAGGCAATAGGTGATGTGGGGGAAGCTCACGTTTTCTCAGAACTCTCAGAAGTACCACAGCCATAGATTTTTCTTTTTTTCTCCCAAAACTGAGAGAGTTTCAAGACTTCCAAGTCTTTTTGCAAGGAGGAATTCAAGATTACAGAGAAGTTCTTCACTGAGGTGGTGTACTACTGCTGTAAAAAAAGTGATGGTGCACAAGGCACAGGGTCCCGGGGCTTATGGATAGAGCAAATCCAAGCTAACACCACTTTGGGTAAATGACCATGTGCTCCTTTCTTGCTCCCAAGCTAGAGTGTGAAGTGGTAAGTCCTGACACATTTCAGAGCGTGCTACTTCAAATGGAGTAAAGTAACATGTCAAGTCAAATGACAACGTTTAGTTGGCTCTATTAAGAAGTAACCCTTGGGTGAAACATGGATCAGATGTCATTTATCAGTCTGCAGGAGTTAGGGGTTAGTTCTGGCCTCAGTTATCATGCAGAGGTCTCGGCTGGGTGAGTCCTGGTTTAGTGCTGGTTGTCACACCTCACAGGCAGGGGGTACCTGGATTGGTTTAGTTATCAGGCTGGATGTAGATCTGGCGCTGGGTCAACACTTGAGAAAGTTCCCTCTGCAACTGCTTATACTTTTGGTTGTCAGGAATAGCATCAATAGATCTACAGAGAGCAGTTTGGAAACGAGGGAAGTAAACAGGGAAAAGAACAGTCAGAAGAACTATGTAACACAGAGCTGGTATTTTGGAAACCACTGGAAGCACACTTAGGAAGAATAAGTGTAAATACACAGTTAGAAGAAACAGGAAAAAGGCTAGAGGAAAAGCCAAGGCCAGATGCTGTATGTGTTACCGGTTCTGAGCAGGTCGTCTCCCCGATGTGCAAAATAACATAACTCAAACTGAGCAATGGGGAGACATAGGAAATAGATTCAATTACCAAAACTTAAGGCAATGTTCACAAGGCAAAAAGACTGCATTACATATTTCCTTTTAATGTTATTAAATGCTTCCTGTCAAAACCCCTGCACACCACAAATGAAAAGAGACCTGTTATGAAAGCTCGGATTTGGAAAAAAAAAAGAGAGCAGCTGCTTTGTCAAGACGCTGTCGACTCCGTCTGCCCATGCTGTTAAGAAGGCAGCACAGATACATGTATTTAATTAGCACAATTATTCTATCATCTGAAGGAAAGGTTATTGACTTTTTTTTTTTCATATTTCCGTACAAGACAGAACAGCAGCATGCATAAGTGCTCCACTTGTTTATTCTACATTGTCCCACTGTGCAGGGGAGCTCTATCTGCAGTTTAAAATAAAATTATTTGGCATCGCAGTTCTGTGCTTTTCTCTACAAGCAGAACTACCAGCTTGGGATTTCTATACAAAATTCCTGACGAGACATGAGCAGGGGTGGGAAGTACAGTAGTTTCCCTACAAAAAGGCACAGAGGGCTCATTCACTTAATCTGTTCTAGCACACTATATCTTGACCAGCAGCGCTTGAGAGAAAGACAGAATTTAAAACAAATCCTAAGCACCACGAGCCATTAATGTCACGACTTAATTCTGGGACCAAGTGGCTGTTTTTAAAAATATTAGAAAGAAGTCAGAATTTAAGTACAACTTTCAGAACTGTGAAAAATAAAACTCCTAATTAAAAAGAATTCTGAAGTACAAATGTTGCTAATTGGGCTATTTTCTGCCTGGTGAGGGAACAAAGGATTTAAACATCACTTCAAATTCCTGTAGTTACAAGGTCCCTAAACACCACACAACAAATAATGTTTCCACAGCACAGTGAGGTGAATAACTAGGGACGTGAAAAGATTTTGTGAAGGCAAGGGGAGTTCCAGCGAGAAAGCAGACCACTGCTAAGCTGGGGACAGTGCTGCAGGCACTACAGGGGAATGGCAGGGAGGCAAAGGGGTTCCAATGGTCAGCTAGAGAGCTCCTTACCTCAGCCCATTAACAATGTCCTTTGTTTTTCCAAAATAAATCTCATTCAGTGTACTTCTGATTTTGTTCTCCATGTCCTAGGAAAAAAGAAACGAGTCTTTAGTCATTGCAGCTGTTTTCAGGACAGTTGCATTTACTCTTTTTTTTTATATCTTAAGTATTCATCCTGACATACAAGACTTGCTACAGCACGATTCATGCTGTAAACGAATTAATCCTCACAGCAGATAGTATGACCTTGTCTCTCTGGTCTTCGTGATAAAAAGACATAGCTCTATTCCTGTCCTCTCCTAATATTACTCTAGGCTACACACACGGGATGTATGTTCTGGACCACAAGAGGGCAGTTTCTGTCCACCTATCAACTTTTCTGCATTGATCTGCAGAAAAGGCAAGTGTGTTCCACCTCAGCTTTCCTCAATAATTTCCTGGCACTGAATAGGCTGCAAGTGGCAAGTCAGTCACTTAGCACAGTTGACAGAGCAACAGTTTTGTACTTAAGGTTTCTCTGAATTTTTAAGCTGGTAACCAATTCATTAAAACTGTTTTTCGAAACAGTTTAGAGAAAGAACTTCCGAATAAACAGCTTCTCTCTTTTCTTAGGTCGCTTTTACTCAGGCCAAAAACTTAGAAAAAAGGATCAAAAAAAAAAAAAAAAAGTATCTGCCTTTCTTTCATTTCCCAGTACCTTTAAAATGTATTATTGTCTAATTCAGTTGAGAATTTCCTCCTCTCTTAGCAAAGTGGCTCTGAGAATCAAAGAAATCCAAACATTTTCATAAATGACAGTGTAATGACAGCAAACTAGTGCTACACCAAAACCTTTCTAACACAATCCCATCTTTCAGACTCACTGTGCTGAGCATACAGGACCAACAGGTTCCGTAAAATTGAGCACTAATAAAAGTAATTCCAGTGGATTTAATGAGCACTTGATACACACTGAACTTCTAAGTTAAAGGGACAGTTCTGAAAAATACATCCAGACTTCAAATAATTCTGCCCCAAAATGACTGTACAAATGAACAAGAGGGTTTGGTAGGCAGTTCTCAAGAAAGGACCATTTGTTTCACAAGAAGATCACAGAATTACAGAATTGCAGGGGTTGGAAGGGACCTCAAAGAGACCCTCGGGTCCAAGCCCCCTGCCAAAGCAGGTTCCCTAGAGCAGGCTGCCCAGGTAGGCATCTGAGTATCTCCAGAGAAGGAGACCCCACAACCTCCCTGGGCAGCCTGTCCCAGTGCTCCATCACCCTCACCATGAAGAATTTTTTTCGTGTGTTGGGGTGGAATTTCCTGGGCTCAATTTTGTGGCCATTGCCCCTTGTCCTGTCCCCACAAACCACTGAAAATAGGTTGGTCAAATCCCTCTGTCTCCCACACTTAAGATACTTGTAAAAATTAATCAGATCCCCTCTCAGTCTTCTCAAATTACTTCTCAATTACTGCTGTATTGAGCAGTGCAGAGTAGCTTTTCTGTATCTACAAACTGCTGGAAGACAATGCTAAGAGGAGTGCTGAGCCATTAAACACTGAGCAACATTCACACCATTAGACTTGGTACAATATAAATAATTTGTCAAGACAAAAGTGAGCATACAGCAGAGTTCTTTGGCATAGGACCAAATATGCAGGTGAAAACCTGCAGCAGGCTCAAGCTGTGATAGCTTCACAACACTTACCTCTACCAAGCGTCCAATATTGGCTATGTGTGGAGAGGAGTCGCTCACAGTCTCATCTTTCTCCATCTAGAAAGAAAAGAGACAGATCCACTGGTCCGCTCTCGTTCATCTACTGACAGCAGATGCACAACAGCTTTACTTGTCAAGAGAAGGAATAAAAGACATGAGCCTCAAAATCCTGGAGTAACTGTTCTTTCAGTGTGCAAACAGGCTGGTAACATGCTGAGAAATTCCTAGAACTAGACAAAGCCTCACATGTTGGTAACAGGAACACAGTGTAATGAAAGCCATGAATCAAAGTAAAATCCTGTTGTAGCCCCCCGATGTAGACAGGCACTACAAAATTGTCATTCCCTACCTACTACGGGACTGCGGGAGATCTATGGCAGTGCACGTGTAACAGGGCTAGCAGCACAGCATGTGGATACGAAAACAATGTTGTTGATGAGATGCACACGAGGATGGTGCTGTCAGTGTTAATGGCTGTGAGCTATCCCTGCAAAATCAGCTGTTTCTTTTCATCTTCATCTCAAATGCTATCTCCAACCACACATGGGGCACATTCTCCATTTTCAGGATCTCCTGGCAAAAGATACCCTAAGCATTATTTGCACTCCAGTAGAGAAGGAAAGAACAGTCAAATGAAAAAAAATCACAACCACCTGAAAGACTGCTGATAATTTAACTTAATGCAAGTATATGAGAAATTTTACAGTCTTTTTTTTCCCCTTTTAGACCAAAAAGAGGAGTAGCTTATCACACATTTGTCTGCTGGGAGAAGGAAGTACTGAGTGTTAAGCATGGGGTGGGGGTGTAAGGCAGACTGCATTATGTAGAAGCAATTCAGAATTGGATCAAATTTAAATATACCATGATACCACACCCTTAGTACTGCCTCGACAGCAGACTGGTACCAAACTACGCAAGAGTTTTCATCACTAAGATCAAAAATTGGAAGCTGGCACTGCAGAGTGCCATACTTTCCATATTTCATCTGCCTTTTACCCAACATAATGTTCATCTAGAGGCCATGGCTGTCTGTCCACGATCTATAAATTTCTGATGCTAGGAAAGAGACCGTCTTTCCAAGTTCTTGAGATGAAAATTCTGGCTAAACACAGACAAGCTGTTGAGCAATGAACGTCAGTCCCAGGAACATCAACCAGCACAAGATGTGCTGAGATGGCACGAAAACAAAACTGGGAGAAGAATGTAGTGGGAAGAACAGTCTTCAAAGGGTTTTACTAATCCCTCTGAATTCTCTTATCCATCTGTTCGTATCCCTCCCTCAGGGTACAGTTTAAGTATCTGGACCAGCTACAGGTTTCTTCTAATAAGCCAAGTCTCTAACAGGCTTGGGGAAGCATGTAATTTAGCTGGAACCCCAAAGGCAAAAGATAACCTAGAAGAGGGAGAGAAAAAGAGTAAGATTATTTTTTTTCCTTTAGGAATAGTCAGATTGTTTACACGTAATGGAGACATGCTGCCGGGAGAATGGATCCAGTCGCAGTAGAGGGAGGACAGAAATCTGAACTACGTGCACATACACACAGGTTATGGTGAGTTTGGGAACTATCAGCAAATTGACCGAATGGAGGGCAGCAGGGGAGCTGGCAGGGGGTCATTTACTTCCACAAGCTCCCCACTGCATCTCCTCCACACCTGGCCATGCTAAGTTCATTGGTAAGAAACAGAATCTGAAAATAGAATTATTTTTGCAAAAAGTGTATTATTACATCTCCATAAAACCTGCTGCCAGAATGGAAACATTTTTATACGCTATAGAAGCCCAGATGTTATGAGACACTGTTTTAATGGAGTTCAGAGTCAGTAAGCAGCCATGTTATACAAACAGCAGAGTTGTTGGGATTTTTAAAGGTTCCTTCCGTTGGCCATTACTGTACGGTCCTAAGCAGAAAGCTTGTATCTGCTTAAATAAAGGGGTTAAATTGCTTGGAGGGGAAATTCCATTCTCTAAGTTAACGTTAACAAGCAGCTCCTCTTCCCACTGTCACTCCCCATCTGCTGTTGAGCTCAGCCAAAAACCCTAATGCTCCAGAATGAGCCAAGTCCAATCCACATGGCTCAGTCGCTCCTCTCCCATTCGAGAGAGACACTGCTTGGCTTCCTTGCCTCATTTCCCCAGCCATCTGCTACAAGTCTGACTCAGAGGGAAACTCACTCTTCGGGGTACGTTAAGCTCTCGGTGGCTGGCTGGTCACTTTGGATGTTCCCCGTACAGAACAGAGCAGCTGTTTGGGCTTTCTGTAAACGTTGCTTGGAGGAAGAGTTAATAAGAGAAATGTACGTTGAATAAACACTTTGGTTCATCGTGGCAGTGTCTAAAAATACTAGAAAGATAAGAAGCAAATTCATCCACCGTGTCGCTCTGAAAAACTGACGACAACAACCACAGCTGCTCTGGCCATAGAGCAATGTGAAAAATCTCCTTAATGAAACACAAACAGACCAATGTGAGCCAAAGGCTCCCAAGCCACAGGCAGTGGGCAGACTGAAGTATCCAGGTGGAAAATATGTGGAATTATTTGGATATCAGTTAAGCAAAAATTGGCCTTTTTCTCCAACACTTATTTCAAACTCTAACCAGCTAAATGAAGGTTGTGAGCTCTACATAGCTTGCGGTTTTATACAGATCAGCCAAGAACTAACCTCATCCTTTCATGGTCTTCAAGCGTATTTATTCTAATCAATGGAACCAAAGATATCCCCTACCTTTCACCAAACTGCACATTCAAAACCATGAGCAAAACCGGTGATACTACGTCAGCTCTCCATGCCACTAGTCCCCACTTGCTCACTTCTTCTACTCTCTTTCTAAAACCAGCTATTAAATAAACTGAAACTCTGTAAGATCCATGTGCTACATGAAGCAGAAACACTTTCCTGGATGATCACTGCTCAGTGTATCTCCGCTTTCCTCCACGCCCCAAATACTCCTTGGCAATTGAAGAGACGATGCCTCCATGGGACTGGAGGACAGCTGAGGGTGGGGATCAAGGATCATGACAGCTACAACCTGAAGATCCCGCTGGTGGAAACACGCTCCTCCAGCGCCCTGCTTACTGCTACAGCATCTGGAAGTCAGTGGGATAGGCCTTTACATGAAAGCTCAGCTTGATGAAAATATATGACTTGCCTAATTGCAGAGCACTAGCCTCAGAGGATTTACCTATTATGATAAACGGCAAAACGTCTCTTCTGGTGCTTTGTTGAGCGGTAATATATCACAGGGCACATCTTCCCAAACACAGGAAAAGCTCAGATTACAGCAGACCAGCCTTCATCCAAGCTCTGCAAAATGTTCCACCTTTGCTACGGAGTATTTCAAGCATGAAAATCAACACACATCTGTACTGCTTTAATCTGAAATCCCAGGCTTCATTTCCCCTACAACTTTACATCCTCTCCTTCCCACACCTCCAGATGTAAATAAACTATACGTTTTGAGCCAACCTCTTCCTCAGCAACCTGGCACTTCCTCACAATGTTCATCCTGGCTTCGGAAACACACAGGGGTTCTTTGTGCGCTATGAGATCTCAGAAAGGCACCTGTTAGTCTTGGTTTTTAAGGAGGGGGCTCTAGGAATCTGACCAGCAAAGTGCAGTTTTGACTATCTGCCAGGAAGCTGGAAGGCTGTATCTACTTTGCATAAAGTGAAACAGGACCATATGACTGCTCTTACTCTAAATAAAAATGCAGCCTAAGGAAACCACAAAGCTCAGCCAAAGCAGTACAGTGCCGTGGCAAATGAGTAATGCCAACATACGCTACAAAGAGGACAGAACCTTAACGTCTGTCAGACAGAGAGAGAATCATCTGCCAGGCATCTGTCTTGAATCAGGAGGCAGGTGGGAGTTACCTGCAGCCACTGGAGAATGTGCAAGGTAACTGAAAAGCTGCTGGCGTTTCCCATTTCCCTGGAAGCATCGCTCCTTTTTGCAAACTGAAGGTAGAGCGTCCTATCCTTTCCTCTCAGATGTACAGCCCTTCAATCTGCAGCCCTTCATTGACGCAGACAGCACAAAACACACTGATCACTCTTTCCCTATCCAAATTCCAGCCTCAGCCCTTGTATTTACTGAAGCCTGCCAGTATCGGATGTGCGCTGAGAGTTACTTCCTCCATCCTGGCCTGCGGTGCTTCAGCTCCGAGCTCTCTTGAAAAGCATCCAGGCTTGTCTCCAGAACACTGACTGCCTGGAAGAGCACCCTTGTTTAGACAACTGTAAAAATAGAACATCTCTATCTGATTTTTCTTGCCTTTTTGGGGAGGACCATAGCAAGAGGAGGGCACAAAATACAGCTTTAGCCTTCCAGTTGCATCAGAAATTTCTTCTCTAATGTCATTTGTAGTCAAAGTGGGATGGCTACAAACACAAATATAGACGCAGTGTGTAACACCAGCACATATTGCTAAAGATAACTACAAAGTCTTCACCAGGCAAAAAAAAAAAAAGTGTTCTCCCATACAAAAGGACTCCTTCAATAAGGAACTAATGCGATGTCCAATGTGAAGATGTCACTGAGGCTGTAATTCTCCCTGTTTTCAAAGAAATTGTGCTATAGATCCCACATGCACAGAGCTGGCTAAGAATCGCTCATCCTCTCAATAGTTTGTACCTACATATAAACCGACTATGAATGTACATAAATTAAAGAAATTTAAATCACAATATACATTTTTGAGTTGTGTGTGTACATATACACACATTTCTATATTTGATCAGGAAAGTATTTGAATTCCATATTTTAACCAAAACTGTTCAGAACATGACATTTCAATTAGTCCACACTCCAACTGTCATGAATACCTTTACATAACTGAATGGATAAAGGAAAAGCCTTAAGTTCTCATTTGAAAACCACTAAGTCAAGTAAATTTAAAGCTACACAAAGGAGATTTTCAACTTCCTAAAACAGGTCAGCTCCTCACTCATTGTGTCATGTCTCTTCTCTTTCCCTATTCTGCCTACTTACAAATGTAAAATGCTTGTACAGTTACTTTCCAATTATAAACAAAGACAAAGGGACAACAGTATAGATATCCCAGCTCCTACAGCAGCACTTGAACTGCATTGGGAAAACCACTGAGACACTATGACACTAAATAAACTAATGACACTATGACACTAAAGTAGACATAGGAGAGGGAAGTGACTTTAAGTAGTATCTACCCGGAACATACCATCCCATGGCCCCAAGCCAGGTGTAGGAACACTGAAATATATGGTGTCTTGGACAGGGAGAGAAAAAAAAAAGACGTTATTCTTAGGAATTCAACATTTGGAATACCCTTATAGCAGGAGCCTTCTAAGAGGAGTTTGGGGATATTCTGGAAATGTAAAGACAAGTTTCTCCAAACTGTCTCGATAAAGGCAACAAAAATTAAAAACAAAAAATAGGTATATTTGTGTCTGATGTGGGGCAACAATGTTTCAACAATAGGAAGTGACAGCAGAGAATGTCTTGGGCTCTTTTAGATTCGGTTCTGCCACAGTACTGTGCTGTGCTGCCCATTTACAGAACAAACAGGACTTGCACCAAGTGCAATCTGCAAACATTAGGAAGGGGAATTACTGAGCAAGCATTTTCATAAGAAGTTGCAAATGCTCCCCATAGCATTTCAGTGAGACATGCCCAGCTCTCTGTAGTTGCCAGAGGTGGTAAATCAGGAGGCATTCCATTAGCTGTTCCTTTGCGCCTGCTCCTGGCCTCTAAGTTAATCATTCCAGTCAACGCTTGAAAAGTAACCAATTTGCAGCTATGAGGCAAAACTGATTTCAAAGTAATGGCTCTCAACAGCCTTGCCTTTCCAAGCATTGAAAGGTTCTCTGTGCCATCAGTTTATAAGCCAGGATATTACAAAGCTTGTGAACACTTCAAACGCTTCCACTGAAATATACGGACATCTGCTCTTCACATTTTAGGATCAAAGGTGGTCAAGTACCTTAAATGTTGAGTTTACCAAAAACATGAACAATTTATCACAGACAAAATTATTTCAAAATTATGCTTAGAACAAGAGATTACCAATATTGTCTAAGTTAAACAGTAACATGCCATTCAAGAGAGAACTAAAAGCTACTTTCAATGCTTAAGTTCACTGCAGGCTGTATAAAAAGCCCATCAAAAAGTACAAACAAAACCTGCTGTCCTTAGGTAATGGGGCAAACTGATTTTACAGCACAAAAAGCAACAGCCTGGCACTCAGGAGTTTAGTCCAGCTACAGCCAAATAAGCAGCTCAGGACAAAGAGCTCCTTTTCCCATAGCACACCTCAAGGCACGATGAAGATCTCGTTTTCTGTGCTGGATTCTGATGAAGCCTGTCCCGTTAAGCCTGCAAAGCAGAAAATCTCCAGCCCAAAGCTGAGTTTTAGATTTTAAGTTTCCTTTGTTTGTGCAGAAGCAGTGCATCATTACCCCAGTGGCTTCTTTATGGTTACTTACATTGGAAGCAGGCCCCTGCTTTAATGCATCACATATGAATTAAATGGTCTACTGTTAAAATGATGACAGAAGCATGAATCTCCCCACTAAAGCGAAGAGAGTGAAAGTCAAACTAAACAAGGCCCAGCACTTCAGGCCAAGGTGTACTGAGGACACCTATTCTCAACAGACTCTTGTTTTTTTTGGCAAAGCTCTCACACACCATAAGGCCATGGCTCGAGTCAAGCCCTTGGCGTCCACTTCACAGCTATGATTTAAAGTCTTAGGAAGGCCTGTGATTAAATATTTGTCCGGGTCACCATAACTCGGGTGTAAGTACTGCAAATGTTTTAAAAGAGTACACAATGCTCAAAACTGTCTCCAGACGCCTTTTTCTCCTCTCCTGCTCTTGCAGCAGCCTCTTTTGTAAATCAACGTGGAAAGAAAAATCACCTAGGAGCAAGCTTCTGTGACTACAATGCTAATCCAAATCAGTTCCTCTCTCTGCCATCACTGATCCTTTGTTCCCTCACCTGCCTCAAACCTCTACAAAACCATGGAGTGTTTAACAGCCTGCATTGTCCTTTGTATCGAAACCAACGGTCTGCCCTGGGAAGTCTCATAAAGGAGTCTTAGCAACTGCCAATCTCTCTAGCCACTCACAACCATACAATACGCCTCCTGTCCCCCAGAGTTTATTACTCCTCTTGAGTCGCTGACTTCCACAGTCCAGATCTTGAGCAACCCCAATTCATCAGCAGCACGCCATAAAGAGACGGGACCCTTTGGGCAGGTGGCTGGGGCAGAAGCACCTTCAGCCAGTGAAGTCAGTCTCTGACAGGCAAGACCTGGCAGACCTAAGATTGCAGCACTGCCTGAACAGCCATCAGTGTGGCACCTTCCCTCTGAAAAATGGCTTTCTCAAGAAGAAGTCTAAGCAATTAGAACTGGCACAAAAAAACAAATGACTAGAAGATATTTATTTATTTAAATCATTGTCCTGGTACAGCAGGATGAAAAATACTGAAGAAGGATACTAGAAGATACTTGAAGCCTAAGAACAGAAGAATCCTAGGGTCTATGCAAAATATAGGTCTGACCTACCTTGCTTTTTAAAAAAAGAGATGCAATGTTTTTATAATCCTATTGGAATTTTCTAGTAATGAAGTGGGTAAATCTTAAAGATAAAATGATCTGTCCAGGCAACACATGCAGAAGTACAAAAGTTTAAGAGTACCAACCACAAAACCAAGACTTAAAATAAAATCTGAGCTCCTACCGAATATTTTGTATTTCTAATTGAAAGCTATTCTGCCATCAGGCAAAGCTGAAAGGGCTTCCTGGTAATCACACGACTGCAGATTAACTGCTTCACTGGACTGCATATGAAGCAGGAAAACAGATGTTTATACAACACCTCACAAAATAAACTTTTTGTTCCCAGCTGAGGCTACTGGATATATAAATAAGGCAAGGGGCTGTAGGGTATTCCAGTGCAATTTGCAGACCTACCTGTCTTGTAAGGCTCCCGCCAAGGTTCATGGTACCAGAACCAGTTTTATTAGTCTGCAACCACAGCATCACTGTGGAGGTCAGCTTGTAATGAGCAGTACGGCCGCTGGATTTCTCCTAGAAGTGGAAGGATAAGAAAAAGGAAAGACACAAAAGATTAAAACCCCTCCAAAAACTAAAAGGTGGCTGGCCCCAGAGATTGCATATGCAACAGGAGAGGTACATTTAAGTGCACGTACAGAGCACAGTCTATTTCTGACAGACAATTGCAAGCATGCACCTTTCTACAATTTTCCAAAAGCAAATCTAGCTAGAGCAATTTAACCTCCCATTACCTTGTTTTTATTACCTAATTTGTGGTATTTATCTGTAGACCTTTACATTAAAAAAAAAATATCTCAGAATCACACACACAGAAAGTAACATACTTTCAATTCTTCTGGGATTCTTTTTGATTACAGCCCTGACTTATCTTTATCCAAATTGCTTCAGGGAATTTTCAAAAATTAACATGGAAAAGAAGTTTACAGCCCCTAACACAATATTGTATTGTTCAGTGGAACACCTGTGCTCGTTAACTGTCTGGAATTAACTGGGTTTTGTTTTCACTTAGGAATATCAGCTGCCCCAGAGGCTGTACCTGAACCTCCACCACGTGGATGGAATCCCAGCATCCCTTAATCTTCTTTGATCCATCTCCAGCTTTCTTAATGAGGATCACACCAGCAAAACCATGATCCAGATCCCAGAGGTAGACAGAGGAGACTCCACCTTCAAAATACCTGCAGGATGCAATCCAATAGGTATGTTAAAAGTAAACAACATCTAAATCAGAGCCTAATAATAATAATACAGAATCTTTATATCCTACCAAAGATTTTTAATGGTAAGACAGCACTCTCTCAATAGTTAGATACCTGGAAACACACCAGTTCATATCATCTTATAATACACATTTTAATTACGAAAAAACTATGTTTCTGTAAAGGAGAATAAAAGTCTAGTGAAAAACAAAGCTAGCTATGCTTTTCTACAGTACTTGAGCAAACAATTCCTCTTTAATTGCATTCCAATTAAATGTAACAGCTGGTGAAAACACAAGCTACAAAGTAGGCTGAGTGTAAGACTTTATTTTACAGTTGGTTTTCTTTCCCCCCCCTTCTCTTCTGCTATTGGGCAAGGCTGGAAGTTCTTTACAACAAGGTCTGCTAATTAAGACAGAAGGGAGCAAGTAAGTAGCTTTATGCTGCTGTCTCAAGAGTTTGTGTGAAGCTGACTTACTGATTTATTCCAAGTGGAATTGAATCAAAACCCAAAGTTCTTAGAAGAGATGCTGTCTAGGTTCACATATTATTCCAGCCTCAGATACAGTAGATGACAGAAACCACCTAAATCTCAGGTTTCTGGTAGTACAAAGTACACTGTTAGAAAACTAACAAAACAATGACATCTGCAGAACTCAATTCCTTTATAGCACTACTGCCAAGCTCCTTACGTGCTAGATGAAAGACACTTTAAAATAATGGTAAACAACCCAAGGCTGTAGGAAGGGTGATGCACAAGGAGCAAATTTGGCTTCTAGAAAAATGAAACTGTAACCTACCGCATTTAACAACCGTCTCCATTCTCAAGTTATCAAAGAGCCATAATGAGCATCACACAAGAGGGAATACTTGTCACGGCACACAACTCATAGATCTCATTGATGAACTCAATGCTGCACAGAACCACCACCTCTGGTGAAAGGTTAAGGAAAGGAGGAGAGGCAGCTTCGGCAAGCACAGATGAATGACAAGAAATTTTAGTAGTCAGATGGTTTTTATTCTGACTGTTCTGCAAGTATGTATATAAAGAAGACAAAACACCTGGGAATTTCTTGTCTGAAGGAGAGCAAAAGCCCATCACCCAGAGAAACGAGGAGCTTTTGTGACAGACAGCTCCCAGGAGCCCTGCAGATTAAGCAGCTCCGTGTTCCTGCCCCTCGCTGGCACGAGTGGCACAATCACAAAGATGTGCAAGTGACTGCATGTTTCTCCTCAGCAAGAAAGGACAGAATCACTCATTGCCAACGTGAAAAACTTGTTGAAACCTCCCATCTTCACGTTCTCCTCCTTTCTAAACATGATCCTGACAGTTATTAATGGCATGTAAGATTTCATTTATTGTGTGTTTTGGACTTTGTCTTAGCTTGAAGTGCTGCAGATTCAGCGACGCTAACATATCCTTTTCCACAAGCCAAGAGAAAAGGTATCAGGAAGGTATTACAAATAGCTTATGTAGCTTTGAATGTTTTCTCTGCATTTAGAGATGGGTTTGGTATTTTTTTTTAAGGCCTAAAACAACCCTGATTCTCCTCAGTAGTGTGCATCCATGCCTATACCAAAATCAATTTTGTCCCAAGGAGTGTATACGACTTCATGTTAACTCATCACACATCATTTTATTTTCAGTGGTTGCCTACTGCTAGTCACCAACAAGCTTAGACCAGGCATTTAGCAAACAACCATACACAGCACTGCCCTATGATATTTGTTAGGCAACTGAGAGCATGCCATCAAAGGAAAGCCCTTAGCTCCACAGGCATGCTAAAGCCAGACTTCCAGCAGGCAATTTAAACCTAACAAACCAACAAACACCATATCCCCTGGGGAATTCACAAATGGATTTTGTTTAATGCAGTTAACAGGAATTTCAGTCCCTCAGCAAAGCTGAGCTCCAACCTGACTGATGCTTCCTTTGACCAAAGAACAGTTTGATCAGTTTGACTCAAAGACCAGAGAACACAAAGCACCGCCCATTTCCACAGAAAGTTTGCTTGAAGTATTCATATAAAAAATAAGTGATTTCATTCGAAAAGAACTAAGAAATCGCTGAGAATATTAGTGCGTACAGACAGTTTCCCCTATTACACACTTTATGAGCATGAAACATTAATTAAGACAGGGACTGAAACAAGGTTTTGGGAAATTTATTCTTACCTACTGTACTTTGATCCTAATGACATGAAACAGGAAAAAAATCATTTTTATGTGGTTCACCTTTATGAGATTTTACATAAAGGCTTTTGTGGGTATTTTAAGAATGTGCTAAAATGTTGTCTGAAACCACATAAAACCATCTGAAGAACCTCCTGCCAGAACTAACAGTGCACACATGGAAATGCTTTAACTTGCCTTTGTATATTTAATGAATCAAATATAGTATTAATATTGTTTTAAATACTAACATGCTATTTCAATAAAGTTGCTTTGACATAGTCAGATCCAGTATTTTGAGACTCAAACAACAATGCCAGTGATTGAACCATTATGAATCCAAGGCATGCCGGGATAAATATTAGCCAGAGCCTCCTCTGTGTTCCACCAATACATAATAATTCCAAAACATCACTCATTCTTCACGGGGAGAAAATATATAGAATAGGTCACAACATTAGATTTTACCTTTCCCCATGCAGCAACTAAAATGTACTGAAGTGGGATTTTCTGAAGACTATCAAATCCCATGAAAGCCATGTTGGAAGAGGGGAACATTACTTGAAACTTGTTTTCTTCAAGAAAAATTTATTAGTAATACAGGTTAATTGGCTGCTACACGAAGAAAAACTGGATGACAGACAAATTGTTAGGAATTTAAATCTACACGAAAACTTGGCCTTGCAACAAATCCAGACCATCTCCAAGAAACCCCTTCACCACAGATTAAAAAAAAATAAGTCAGTCCTTACTAAAATCCGAGCATGAGAGAGAATCAGCTTGGAAAAAGTTCCTGGAAGGCATAAACAGGTATCTTCTCTGTGATGGAAATGGATGGGCAAACCAGAGCACATACCCATCAGAACCAGAGGCAGTATTTGCAGCAGAACAATTTGAAAGCCCCCCACAGATCCTGGATGGAACAGAATTTTATTTGACCCCCTGTTCTTGATACACGTTTTTGGTATGTTACCCTCCCATTTTTAAGTGGCACGTCTCTGTCTTCTAAAGAGCTTGAGTTCCCTCCCGAGGTATCCAAGGCTCAACATAAGGCAATCATCACTTCTAAGATGGGCAAAAGATCCGATGTGGGAGGAAAACTGCAGTTCCTAATGGGGTACCTCAGAAACATCCCCAAAGGGTAAGCTGTTCTCAAAGGATGGCAATTCAAAGAAAAACTATTGGTACTCTTCTGCATAAGAACACAGATCTTTCTTGCGCAGAGCACAAGGGGGACAGTCCCTGCACTTACCTACAGGCAGAAGTTTGTTAGAGGAACAACAAAAAACAGTCCCATGGTTGTCATGAGCCAGTCATGGCCCTTGACCAACACGCTAAAGGTTACGCTGCCAAACTACATCTGTCTGCTCCGAGGACAGAGTTCTTCCATCTCCGGTAAAACCACCTTCTATAAAGCTGCCCAGGAAGTTGGTTGAGTGGCATATGGCCCAGCAAAATCACTCTTTCTCTCTGCAAAATTCAGAATAGCATTCCACTCAAAATCAATTCTAGTTTTAATGTCATGATCAAACACTTAAGTTTTATATCCGTTACTCATCAACCACAGAACTCCTGGAAAAAGCTGTTTTATACAAAAAATGTCACACTCAGGACTGACCTACTTTATGAACGCAAGAATAAAAGAAAATATTTAAGCTAAGAGTGATCCAAAGCTTTATGAAGTGTTTGAAGTTTAAGCGGGTGGAGAGACAGGATGGAAACTTGTTTAAGGAACTTGAGCTGTAACCAGGCTGAAACAGAAAAGACCGTGGCCAGAACAAAGCCATAACTTCAAGAGGGACCTATCAGGGGAGGAAATCCCCAGCTTCCAGCAGATACCTCAGTAAAGGAGGGCAGATTAATCATTTTGTTTTACCGCTAAATAACAGATCAGAAAATACACCACAACCTTCCCAATAGCATTCTATTTCTCAGAAGCCTTACAAATGAATGTTGGACTGTATGCTGAGAAAATAAGTTTCCACCACACAGCAATAAAAACAAGCTATGACTCTCAATTACACTCTAGAACCAAATCACTCATCCATAAAAACACTTGTGTATTTTCCAGTAAGGAACGGAGAGCCAAAGACAGTGGGTGGGTTTTTCTATCTGGTTTATGACTCCTGCAGCACACAAAACCCTGATGCCAAAGTACCCATACCTGGAATCTCAGAAGGACCACGAAGATCTTCAAAAGAGTTGCAGTATTTCAAATTGGCTCTTGCAAAGCAGCAAAATATATTTATATATGTGTGTGTGTGTGTGTGTGTATAAATTCCCCCCTCAATGTTGCACAGATACCTTTTCCAACTAGAGAAGTTCAGCACAGAAAGGGAAGTGTCTCCATTTAGATCAATTTCTTCCAACAGACCTGTCTTAAAAAAAAATCTGCCCCAGAGGAAAATATTGAGCATTCACCCTACAGATGTTTTCACTACAGTGACAATGATCAAAGTCACAACCAGAGAAGCTAGTGTCTAACAGCAACCAGACACGTTACCTGAAAGATGAAGTGAGGAAGCTGACACTTCAACTATTATAAAAACAGACGATGCTAATGGCAAACGACTTGGTAACAATCCCCCAGTCCTCCCCCTGTGCTTGCTTGTACCCCGTAATTTCAAACCAACACAAACATGAAGGAAATGGGAAATTTTAGCAACCCACTCCCTATCAAGCCCAAAACATTGCTAAGGTGTTTATTCAAATCACCTGCAACCTTGTAGCTCAAAGGGGAAAAAAGTTGTTAGGACATCAAGAGATCAGAGTTGTCAGTAAATGACTTCACTGCCTGTGCCCAGCTTTCTAGTAATGAGGCTTGAGCGCCTGTTCTTTACTAAAAAGGGCAGGTTGGTACCAGCAACACACCAGGACTTAACTCTTCTCCCACTGAATACAGTGGATTTCAAATTCTTCTCTCTCCCCTTCTTTGGTCCCAGGAGTGTAACTGTATAATGCTTTAAGAATGTTACCTAAATACTTACAAGGAAGAAGGTAAAATGTTTGTGTATTCAGAGCAGCTGTTTTTCACCACCGTTTATGAACGCAGCCCAAAGTATGCCCACGGACTCTGTACAGGTATTTTACAGAAATTCTTTCCAGCATACACAGGTGCAAAAATCCCTGGAGCAAACATACCAATCTCGTTAGGTATGTGTAACTTCAATGCCAGTTGTACTTAAAAGCGCACATCTGGACCGTGGTGGGATGACTCAAACTGTGAAGCAGAGTTGTGAAGTGTAGGAACTCTGCATGGAAGGAAAACAGTATCCAAACAATGGGATCCTGAAGGCTAAATATCTTCCAGAACCTCAAATTTTATGTTTTCTGGTACCTCTCATTATTAAAACAGAACACAACGCTGTATTGCTCACATTTTCCTTACCACCCAATTGCTCTTGGCAGATGGAACCTAATGACCAAATCCTTCTTGGGAAGTCACCTCGAAACAGTTCCATTAGACAGCTAATAACGAAGACAATGGGTCACTTTGTAACACGGCCAAATGCGTAACGGGTTCATTACGCACAAGGAAGCACCAACTGCTACCAAGTCTCTCACTCACACCCATCCACTCGACCAGCGCGCTCTGCAGAGACAGCCCACAGCTCCATCAACCAACAGTCTGACACATGCTAGATGCTGCCAGCTACAATTCAAATATGGGTAGGAGGGGAAAAGGCAGCAGCAGCAGCCTCGCGTGTCATGTACTACGCGTGCCAGAGTCTGCACAGGCTACAGATTTCGTGTGAGAGACTTCTCTCTTCAAATATGCATTTATCAGATATGCTGCAAGATGGCTAGGACTAGTTCTTACTCTAGTCTTCAAATGTCCATCATGAGAACACCGTGCATTTGTGACAGAAGTTAATTTCTGAGTACAAACACAGACATGTATTATTAGAGAGAATCAGTTCAAAAATTCCAGATCACAGTAAACTGTGAAAAACTTTAAAATCTAGTCCCACTCCATTTTTGAAAGTATGTAAATCACCTCATTTTAGGGATTTAAAACCTTCAGAGAGCGGTGTTTCAGAATAATGCTGCATCATCAGCACTGGCCTCATAACCCGAGCTCGCTCTCTCCAGCATTCAGATTTTATGTAATCACACAGAACCGTGGGAACCCAAGGGAAAACTCCTCTGCTGAAAATCGCAGATTCAGAAGATAAGAATGCAGTCTGTCCAGAAATGCTCCAAAATGAAGCACCCAAAAAAAAAATCAGATGAAGAGCAACTAATTTAGTTTTTACAGCATGACAGTATACTTTATTTTTCCTCTTCTCTTCTAAATTCACTCTGTATAATGCCTAACAACTTCAATTTTGGAGCTGTTTTGAGTTTTAAGCTGGCTACGGGTGAGCTAAAGAAGGGACCCCAACACTGGTCTGTTTACACTTATGTCTAAACAATTTCCTTGGGAAAACATCATGGTTTTAATTTTAAAAGCACACGGACATTAAAGCAGCGAGCATCTTGGCAGTTTAGGTCTGTCTTATGAAACTTCATCTTGTACTTATCAGTCTAACCCGGAGGCAAGAATCACACAGATGACATAATCCTGATGTCACACCCTATTGTGCAAAAGCCTAGCCAGCAGTGAGATGGAAAGTCAGGTTTCCTTAGTGCTAGGATGCATAACAAATGCATCTGGATTCAATCTGCAGGGCCCTTGCTGTGAAAACCACAGTAACTATCATGCCCAAGAGAAAGCCATCACAAAGGGCTAGTAACCATTAATGAGGAACAGTGAGCTAATGGCAATAAAGTCACTTCAAAGCTTTCCATGGGTTTTTAGTTTAGGCAAACTAAGTTTACATCTAAACACAGACAGAATGCTTATATAAAGAGCTTGCAGCTGCCTAATCACTTTGTGAGCTGAAAGTTACACTGCGGGCTGCAGGGAGCGAAGCTCAGCGGCTGCTCCCCCATGTATAGCTACAGGCAGGAGCACTGGTAGTGTCTGCTAACCCCAAATCATTAATTACATCCCTTACATCTGGTCCTCTCTTTTTATTTACTTGGTGGGATAGGTGCATGTTCTGTATACAAAATAAATCAAATTTGGTCAAACCGATAAATACAACAATTGCTTCAAACATTCTCGGAAGCGCAGAGTGTTTTCAAAATCAGAGGAATGAACTCTGCTCAGAGGATGTCATGGTCTATCAGATCATGTAAAAGGATGTATGATACCAGGTAAAGGGGTACAGAAAGTCAGGGAAGAACACATGAGATGACGACTGTAGCAGCAATCTGAAAGAGTTAAAGTTGGAGGGCGGCCCTAATACAGTTTTGCCATTGTTCCCTATGAAGTGAAGTAAAGAAAGGTTAACACCAGAGGTGGTTCACGCACAGAACCCAGAACAAACTAAGGCAAAAGGTAAGAACAGCTAAAAAGAGTAAAGCTATCCAGAGCTTCCAGGACATTTGAAGATACTCAGTGGTAGAGACAACATCAAGAAGTTCAGCGGTGAAGAGCCAGAGTCTAGCCAAAATGAGACATCCCTGATGTTGAGTGAATCAAGGCTGTTCAATGAGATAAAACATCAATAAAAGTCACCCCTGAGCATTCTCATAGTTAAAAGGCATGGGTGCCATCCTCAGCATTTCTAATACCTAAGAACATTAAAAATACATCATAAATTTGAGTGACAAACTCCATTTCAGACAACTGCAATCCAAGATTCAGTAACACGAGGATTATACGCAATGAAGACATATTTTAGAGGTCAGTCCTCTCCCAGACCTCCTTCCACTCCTATCAAATTCCTCATCCAGAGCCCTAACGTAAGTTGAAAATAGATCAACATCAAAACAAGGGCAGAAGCAAAAATTCAAGGCTTCATGACTTATTCTGTTGAAGGAACTCAAAGCCCTAATCAATAAAAATATTCTGAGGAGCAGAATGACTCTAAATGCATGTCAGGTTACTAAACTAGTCCAGAGTTGCCAAAACTCATCTTGTTTGTAGAGATATTCAGATCAGCAGCATCCTTCCCCAGGGAGGTCTATTTAATCACTTCAGAAATGATTTCTTCCAGACAACAAAGAGCGATTAGATTACTTAATTAAAGCACTGATTATCTCCAACCCAAAACAACAGAACACAGAATCTAAAATGAATAGATTTATCCAGACGCCCTGGTCCTCATTACGCTTTGATTTCAATCAATTGCACACACACGTCAAGAGAAGGGCAATAAATTACAACCATGTGTTTGAAGAAACTATCTTCACAATATTGAAGTGGAAAGCCAAAGCTCTAACTGAATGGTGTAAGATATTAGACTTCCATCTGGGAATAATAACTCACTGAACAAAAACATACCAGGGCATTAGCTTCAGGCAGTGTCTGAGTTAAACCTGGCAGCAGGAGATCAAACTTAAACAGTTGTTTTTCTGGGAAAGTGACATGCACTTTGGTAAAACAATAACTAAAAAATATGCTTGTTGTTTTGCACATATAATAGAGAGCCTAGTATTGGTGTGCTTCGACCCAAGGAGACATGAACATTTCTCCAGAAATAAAAGGTGGGCAACCACCTTTTATGCTTAAAAAGCAGTTTGCATTAAAACAGACCCTTACAGGAAATAACTTAGGAGGCACTGATGATTCCACGCTCCAGAAAATTTTTTCTCTTCAAGCTTTCATGATTTGAAACTATTTTATGGGATCCTACAAGACTTTTCCACTTGTTCTCACACTGTACTCGTTCTGTGTGCCGGCCAATAAGCTTTTCGAGACAAAACTCAAAAGAAAGACCAACCACCAGTGAACGAATCCGAATGGATTATTTCACACAAATTGTTAACAAATGCATAACAGGCTGTTTCCCTCAAACCACCCACGCTAGCAGGTGTCATCCCCTTGGGAAATGGCAAATACATGCTGATGACTCACTAAATGTAGGTGGATACTTACCACACCTGATTACAAAGAAATCTAAAAAGGCATGGTATGTGGGCCAAATGGGACTGACAGAAGGAAAAACTGAAACTATTACAATTTTACAAGAAGCCCAAAATGAACTCTGTGAGATATTATCACTTACTGCGCACAAAGGTAAAAAGGGAGATAAACCAAAGGAATCTTGGACCTCACGCTGGGCGCTGAGGGGAAAGAGCACATATTCTCAAAAGTACTTATTTGTCTTTGGAAAATGAGCATCCTCCTCTTCTGCTCCCTGCTGGGATGACCAGTAAGAGATGCATTCTAAAGCTGGCGAGTGAAGCAAGCATCACGCAGAGCATCTCAGAAATAAGTGCTTACAAGGTATTAATTTAGGCCAGGGCAGGAAATGCTCCATTCCCTTTATTTTTGTGGTTAGTGTTTTGTCTCAAGGAAAAGCCTTGTACGTCCTTTCACAATCACTTATCAGCTGTTTTCGATGCATTGAGAACTACAATCTAAAGCTTGAGTTTCAAACTCCCTCAGCACCCAACTATAAGCTACCACTCAATGTAAGAAATCCAAGCATACTGTGGGCAGGTTTTTGTTGTTGTTTTGTTTAAAATAAAAAATAATCATTAAAAAACTTCGCTTTCTTGTATACAGGTTCTTCTGGTGCAATCAGCAACAAATTGCTTGTGCAGCCTGAACTCACATCCACCCATGATCTTCCTCTTCTAGCCCTAGGAATGAATGACAAGGCCCCGCAGCGCAGTGTCCTTCTGTGACTGGCTAGAGGACTGCAACCAAAAGATCCAGCTCTTTAGTCCAGCAAGGCTGAGAAACAAAGCCACAAACTGCTTTCAAAAACCTAGCAGAAATCCTCATTCCAAGAACAACGCAGGAAATTCAAGCACCCTGGAGCCTGGTGTTCTCTGTGAATGACTGCTTACACAGGATTATTTTTGTATGAGCTGTTACCTCTCTACCATAAAACAGCATAACTGAGGTTAGAGGTGTAGATCAAAACCATTCTCTACCCCGTCCAGAAGGGGGCAGAAGAGCCTCTTAAGGGACTGCTGTATTAGACCTTGGTCCATCAAATCAGAGCTGCCTTTTCATCCTCTTAACCTGCAATGAAATCTCAGTCTAAAAGTGCAACAACTGCTGCACTTAAACTCACTATTTTTTTTAATAAATACAGTACTTACAACGTGAAGTATTAATGTCACCTACAAACAGTCTGTCTGGAAGCCCCATCTGAGTGCAGAAACAATGAAAGTCACTACAGGACAATTCAAGAAACTTTTTTTTGCCTACAAAAACCTACAAAACCTGCCTCCGAAAATATCATCACTACTAGAAGGTGTGCCCCTGTTATAAACCTGTTATAAACCCTGTTATAATAACAAAAATCGTAATTTCCACAGAAGATACAGTATATACAGTATCAATATACAGTATCAAAGACTACCAGCACACTACACCCTCCCCATTTTATTTATTTATTTATTTATTTTTAAATCCAGCAGTATTTTTCAAACGAGCCTGAAACTTTTCACAATGCTGGAAAATCCCTGTTGTGACTTGGTCTGCAATCTGAAGTGACAGTGATAACGTTGTACTGGAACTGATGCATCACACGCTCCTTCCCCAGTGCTGCCAGCCGCCAAACTAGAAGGCCAGTGACACCTCCAGCAGCCAGCACTCAGACCTGCACAGTGGGTACACAGAATTAGTTCCTAGGTCTAGCAGACCATGGAAATTACATCACTGCAACTGCCACCGTGTTCTCACCTCCAACCTTCCCACACTTAAGACTCCCACAGGATTTCAGCAGCTGTTCTGCCGGTAATTGTTACAGTCATTCCCAACCTGGTATGTTGGCAAGACCAGCGAGCTGCAGTGTGAAAAGCTGGCAATTGTTAGCCCACCTCATTTTTTCCCCCTCCAATCTCCAAGTGAAAATTAAGCTTTTGCTGTCAAAATACCAAATCCAATTGTCAAGGAAACTGCAGAGTCCAACTACAAAAACAAAGCATGTTTTTATCCAAACCTCTATTGTAGGTAAAGTACAAATCATTTCCAATTTCAAGCATGAGGAACCCTTCAAGTGGTCAGGTTAAGTTTCCCTAACTTTGCAAAATCTTTCCAAAAATACCACAATTTTTACACCACTCAGCAAAATGTAAGCCACCCTTCTCCTCTTTTTCTGACACATTTTTGAGAACGTTACATGCATCAAAGTGCACAGTGCTGACAGATGCTCTTATCTAGTCTGACTATTCTGCAAGTCACAACGCCTCAGTCACTTCTGGTTGATGCCACAAGAATGAAGTCTTTGTGAGAGATCCCTCCTGCAGCCCCTCTAACACACTGCCTACAAAACTTGGACTGGCAAACTGAAAGATGAAATTTGATAAGATCTCTCCTTTTACTTCCATACAATATATTAAGGCTACTATTGTACCATATGCTGAGCAGGGTCAGACGACTCACCCAAGTCTGAGAATAACCTGTACTGCACTTTCCTTTCTGCAAATTAAATTTCTTTAGAGCAGTTACCATATTCAGCTGTGACTTTATGGTCAATGATCACAGACGGATTCAAAAAGACAGCCTTGGTTCCCTAAGCCTACTCATTTTTGTCTTAGTGAACAAAACACCCTACTGGTCTGGTCTGCACCTGAAGAGTAACTGCAAACCTCTTTGCTACATGTGCAAATCCCATTCTTTCAGTGAATTCAGATACCTATAACAACTGTTGCTATATGACAAGTTAGTAACTATAAAAATAATGCAAGAAAATAAGTAAAAAGTTGTTATCTGAAAGAGAAGTGTGAAGATTAGACGCCTGGAGAAGCTACACGAAGTCACATCTTAAAAGAAGAAGAAAATTAGCAAGATTTTTTCTTTAACCTGCATTTGTTAGCATTAAAGTGGTATAAATTTCAAGTGACATGATGAACTACAGCTACGTTATCTCCAGTTGTGTACAACATGAAGAAGCAACAAAGGTTATTCACCTTTTCATAGTCATTAGGGATCTCAGATAAGAAAGCAAGCTATCATTGGACAAAACAAAGTTTCTTTGGCTTTGCAACACATTCTTGCTTTTTAGACTTATTTGTAATCTTACAGAAAGATGGGACAATGTGCAAGTTGCTGCTATATGTATTTATAGATGTTTTGAGAGTACAGTCCAGAGGGAATAGAAAAAGCAGATGGTTAAAGACTGAACTTAGTCAAGATCAAAGAGAACACAGGTCATTTCAGGACAAAGATGCCATTAATTTATTCAAGAAGAGAGAGAGGGAGGGAGGCAGGAAAGCACTTCAGTTTCTGCCTTTAGCATCAGCTGACAAATTTTATCACGTTTTCATATCAAGAAATCAGTGGATATATTCCCCAACAGAAGATCAGCTGCTGCTGCCTTCCCTTCTTCCTCAACTATATATTGGTATGCCACTCTCAGAGGCAGCTAGTGACCACATTTCAGACCAATATATCTGCAGGTATTGGGTGCCTGCTGAAGGAAACAAAGAAAGCAGAGGGCTCTGTATGGTAGAACTGACATACAAGTCTCTGTACTGGTCAAAGGCATTGTTGGCTTCCACCTCCAGCTTGCGCAGGCGAGCAGATGGCATGGCACCGTCTTCCAGGGGAGGATCGTACTTGTTACTCCATGGTGATCTGCCAAGGAGATGAGAAAAACAGAGAGAGTTAGACAACAGAGAAACAACAAAACGTCAGAAATTTGTGGGTCAGACCTGATCCACAGGAAGGGGACACTGACTCCTCAAACTCCATAGTGTAACTAGGGACCGCTCCCTCTCTTTGTGTTTCTACTGTATAAAAAAAAAAAACATGCTTGGGTTTGAATCTGTTCCTTCTTAAATATTCAAAGGTAAGGCCATACTTGTTACACATGAGATATTTAAAATTATTTTCATGCAAATACATACACTTTGTATAGTTCATTTGGGGTCTGATGATATTTGAGCCAAACTTTGCTGTCTATAATTAAGGTCTGACTTCTCCTCCACTAGTGTGATTTAAAATAAATTCTTCTTTTAACACAACATTAGGAAAACGTCTGACCAGTGTGAAGGATTTAACAGGGTTTGTAAAGCTGTAGTTTTTACTATACGATTTCTGCACGTGTGGAAGAGATTTTGTGCTCTTAATGAAAGATTTGGTATTAAAAGATTAATGGAACCCGTAGCCCATCTGCTTGGGACTTTTCTAATTCCCTTTTTTGTAAACCTGCATTCTCCTTTTCATTTTCCCTGTGCATAACCAACCTACATATAGCAGTGGTAGTTTAAGAAAACGTACCTCTACCCTTTGCCTCCTCACTTTTCATAAATAGTCCAGCCAACTAGCACTAGGTCTTAATGCAGTCCATACGTAAGGGCTCTTGCCTCAGTAGCCATTTGTTATTCATTTCTCAGAAAAGCATCTAGTTTTGACATGTTTAATGCAAAGCACAAAGAACAGGCTCCACTTTGCTCTGCCCTCGTGCCTTCAAAGGACTTCAACCCTCTCTGAACAAAAAGGTGAGACATCAGGAAAAGCTAAATTATGTCACAGCAACTCAGGGCAATGATTTTCAGGTGGCAGTTCCCATTTTAAAACAGTTGCTTAAAACTCAGTCACTTCGGAGAAGACAGCTGCAGTAATGTTCGTTTACCTAACAGCTCTCTGAAATCTGGAAGAGAGCCAAACAAAAAAATCCCCCAAAATCCTATCTGCAGGGTTCCCAAAGGGCACTCCTACACCCACCAGGCAGCACACCCAAAACCAAGCCACACTGGAGACGTTCAGGCAGACAGAGCACTGACCTTGCCAGCAAGCGCAGAGGCACACAACTATTCCCTCAGTACTGTTTATATGATGTGCTTGCTTTTTCTTTCTAAATTTTGAAGGGTAGATTAAAAATAAATAAATAAATCTGTTTTCTGTTAACTCAAAAGACTGTGCTTCTCCATCATGTTCAAGGAAACGGGTGTGCAAAGAATCCCTGCAGAAGACATGGTGGAGATACTTGAACTGCAAATAACAGATCTCTTTGCAGGCTTACAGAATGGGGCTTAGGGAAAGCCTAGCAGCGTTATTCTAGCTAGCAGATTGTGGCGTTTTCAACCCATTACAGCTGGAGCCAGCAGCAACTTCACCTAAGAAAAAAAAATTATAACACAACCCTGTAATTTTTTCTTTTTGTAGAAGAGTACTCACAACACATTTAAAAACTTATTTGAAGAAAGACAGATGGACAAGAGCACTTAAATTTCAAAAGTCAGACCTCTAATTCCCCTAAAAGAGAATGTTTTTTGTTTCAGCTAACAGGATTCAGTGTTGTTGGCACCAAATTCCCCATAAGGATTCCATTTAATGGAGTGATCAAACATACTTAGAATGGAAACGTATGGACAAAGGCAGAGACCTTGAAGTCTAATATCAAAAAATGAAAATGAGGTCTGCTTTCACAATGCAGATTCCACAGCATTTTGATATCCCCCACAAACCTTTTACTACAGGAGCACTTGCAGAAGTGCCTGCACACCGAAGGCTGCTCCCACAAGCAGCAGTGATACTATGATGAGATGTGAAACTATTCATTTATGGAGATCCAAGAGAGACTCCAGATGTTCCTTTTAGTCTGATCCTTGTTTGATGTGAAGAAAACCAAGTCTATCTAAACACGAGGAAGGAGAAAATTGTGAGGGGCTCAGCACTGAGGATATTAATTTCGCTGAATGACGCCCCATGAAGCAGGTGGGATTATCACCAGAATGGCCAATCATCCCAGCCATTTTTTAAATTTGACTCCCAGTCCGATTATAAAGCCACTCAAAAAAAAAAACAAAAAACCACCTACAAAGCTTGATTCCCAGTGAAAAAGTCTGACTATCTGGCTTCACCTTTCCTGCAGAAATTATATGAGGCTCAGTTGTCCACAAAATGCTTTGAAATCCTTGGATTAGTATAACAAGAAACATAATTAGCAAACACTCTGATAAGAAAATTGAAGTTTAATTTTAAATGCACAGTAATTGGAGATGTAGCATTTTACAGGCAGGGAGTAGTATCTGAGTCCTCATCCACTGTGTGGTTCTGAAAATTTTTGTGGAAATACCAAAAGCTTTTAAAAGCACAGTAAACTCCTCCTAGATTCTGGCCTAATTGATTAAATTAGTGTAAGAGCCACTTCTCAGTAACAACTTCAGATTTTATGAGGTATGAATAACAGTGTCTGAACGCAGGCACAGAATAGGATTAACACATGTACATGTTCGCGTCACTTGGTTTTCAAAGGCTTTTGCGTTGTGTTGAAGGAAAGAATTTACTTTGTGAAACAGAGCTGAGGCCAATCAATTCCAGAAGGGAGAATCACTTCAATCCAGAACACTTGAACCAAAAGCCTTAGAGAAAAAAGAATTCTTTAACGCCAACAACTGAATACATGAAAAAATAAAATACCTTTTCTGAAAACCCAGTAAGTCCCACATTTTTCTGAGATTTAAAAAACACAAGTCTTCTTACTTCCTTTTAACTACTTAAGGATCTTCTCAGCAAAGAAAAGACTGAGCAAATTTCTTTAGGGTTACTTTTGTGCCTGCCTCTGAGAGGGCTGCCAAATGTGCTAATTAAACATGGGGTGCTGGGGAGGGCAGGGAGCAAATGTTATTAGTTATTTAGTTATTGCAGCGTGCCACGGTTCTGTTTAACAAGTGCCTCTCCAATTCTTCTGAGCCTCTGGTGATAAATGCTCACATCAACAGTCTAAATGGGATTCAAGGAGACTGTTAGAGACAGTCTCCTTGAGACTGCAGCCTCAGGGAGAACGCATCTCTTGAAGGACCCACAAGAAATACAGTATCTGTGATGTGCTCCCTTCTTTGGCATCTGTCAGAAAGGATGTAGCTGCGTGCACACATCTTGTGGAGGCCAGGAGAAGCTACCAGAACTCTTTCAGCTGAACAAGCTTTCAACGTCAGAATAGTGCCCTTCAGAACATGAGCGAACACTTCACCACAGAAATGTTCTTACTTCTTGGCCCATTGCAACAAAGGATATATTTAAACAAAAAATCCTCATTGAGATTTACAGTCAGGCACAATCCAGATGCACTGTCAATCTTCACAGCCATTAGCAGTCTCCTCCTACTACTTTTAGGGCAAAATCAATCTCAGTACGTTGTCTGCACTGATCGTCTGCAGACAGATAGGCTTTTAGTTTAGGTAAGTACCTTTCCTGCAATTCAAAGTAATTAAAAACAATTTACTTATAAACCCTCACAACTTACCTGCTTCTCTGAGCCAAAAAAAAAAAGTTAGAAGAAAGAAGTTAAAAATTTTCTGGAATTTCACGTTGAAATAGAATATTTGTAACATTCTGGCCAAATGAAGGCAAGTCACTAGAGCAAATCTGCACAAAGCAAAGCTAAATTTTAACTGCAGATCAGTTACGATTGCTAGCACCAAAAACATAAGCTGTTGCACCAAGCAGCAAAGAGCCTGAGATGCAACTCAACTGCAACCAGAAGAGTTGGAGTAGCTGAGCTGTTAACACAGGACAGAAGATGAATGTGGTTCATTACTTCACAGCATAGTTCCCTTCGTTAAGAGAAAAGAGTAAAAGCCAGGTGATGCAATCACAAAGGTTTCTGGAATATAAGTTTTGTGATTCTTAATTAAATATTTGGAACTATGGCACTGTCACTACAGATGTTAAGAAAAGGCAGGTAATGCAAAGTGGGAAACAAATAGCTGTAAGTGTTGGCTGCTGAAATGTAATCATCCTAATGGGACGGGATGGAATAAAACCAAAAAAGAGAAACCACATTCAAAGCAGCTGCCAAAATACTGAACACTCATCATAGCATTACTCCACTATTGCAGCCCTTTTAATTACATAAAGCTCATGTTTTTCAAATATTGTCACTGGCTTTGTCTATAGTCCTCAATATAAACAAGCTATTTTGGTAGAAAGATTCCTTTTCTTTGCTAAAAAAATGGGGCCAAGATTATCTAAGAGAACTAATGACAATGCACATCCAAAGTCAGACTCAATCCCTTGCAAAAGATGAGTGAAAGAACCTTTCCCAGCTGGCAAGTCCATGCTGCTTTGTTCAAAAAGATGATTTTGTTTAAACTCATTGCTTGCATCATCACTTCTCTGTTGTTATCCATTCCGAAGATTCTACATCCTTGCAAGAATAGGTGGTTTAACTTCACATCAAGGCCACCACAGCCATTTCTTCTGAAGATCCAACTGTTTTTAATCCTCTAAAACATATCTATGCTACAGAAAGACTAAGAGAAATCTGTTAGTGTCAGCCTTTTAACAAGATGATGGCATCACATTTTAGGCTTGAGTGAATGACTGCAAATCACAGTACAGAAACCACACAGAAGCGCCAAGTTTCTAGGATAAGACATATCTTGTTCCTGCAACAGACAGACAGGGACCTGCCTTGCAAAGGTCATCAGATTAGCAACCATCCAGTCAGCATGTCTGAAACTACAGTCATCTGGAGATGATGTTTGTGTCTTTCTGTATCTGGGAGGTATTAAGGACTACTTCCATTGCCACTGTCTTACTCAAGAGAACAGCATTTGAAACGGTTCAAGATTCATCACTGAGAGGAGTTTAATAGTGTTTTTTATTATTATTTTTATTTTTTATTTTATTTTATTTTTTTTAAGACTACAATATTCTGATGTAAAAAGTAAGCCAGTTAGCTTCTTTCTTGGGATATGAACTCACCTATACGAGTCTCCATCTCTGTTGTAGTCACACAATAGATAGTCTTTTCCTACCACCTTATCCCGTGCAATCTTCAATGGCTGATCAACAGAGGAGAGGAGATCTTCACAGAGGCTTGGGACCTGATGGATTGGAGAAAAAACAGAGAGGGAAGAAAGGGTAATATATTAAAATTAGGAGAGCCTGGTATCCCTAAGAACAGATTTTGTTATTAATAGCTCACATTTGTCCCAAAGCCAGAAACCTTTAGAAAAAATAAAAGAAATAAGAAAAAAGCCTGCACTTAAATTACAACACAGTCCTAGGCTCCCACCTCCAATAATTTCAGATTTAATTACCTAACCACTAGTGTGGTCCAGCACACTTAAATATATACAGCCTCAATGCTAGCTTCTTGCCAATGACATCTAGTAAAGTGATTGTTGAGGACTGATGAATAAAGGTAAATATTTATAATGGAGTGGAAACTAGGGAGCTGCTAAAAGAACATGCCATCCGTATGCTAGAGAGTATTTTTCACGAGCTCCCACTCTGGGTCGAGTTTAGAATAGTTTCCAGGCAGCTGGCCAAACATTACCACGTTGGCTAATAAAAATACACGTGTGCGCACGCGTGCACTCATGTAAAATCAAACATCTCCTACACAGGTAGCTTATAATGGATTCATAATCCCAGCTGTCTCCATGCACTTCAAGCGGAGAAAGACGGTAAATCTGCTTTTAACATGGCCGAGAAGCTTAGATGTACTGCAAAGAGACAAAATTACATTTTGCAGCCTGAGGCTAGCATGAAAGCAAGCCAAGCAAACAGAGCAAATTCCATCCCATGGTCTCTTGTTCCGGAGCTGATGGTGGCCCTGGTATCAGTATCAATATTCCTAGGCTGCAGGCTGTGGCTGAGCCAGGGGAGGAATTCCATCTCGGGGCATGTGCAGCACTGCGTCACCTGGGGGCTGACTGAACCATCCCAAAGCTGTTATTAAATAATTGGTGTATGGTGCGTTTCCCTCAAGAAAAGAGTTCCAGATTTCCCCCCGAAGGGAAAAGGACTAAAATAAAACATCCTTTCCCCGCAGAAAGTTGGGAACACGATGGAACAACTGCTAAGTTCTTGAATATGCTGGTGACAGCAACGAGTTAATACAGAAAATTGAAGAAATAACTGATGTGAGATCTCTTCTACGTTTCATGCTACATTGTAGAGATGAAAACCTGATTGAAAACATCAAGACAAAAAGCAACCCAGGGTAAAATTAATCATTTAGTGATGAATTCACAACTCGTAAGAAATGAAAAGGGAAGAAAGAATGAAGAAAATATGGATATCTGCTTGCTTCTATTCAAGCCATTGATTCACTGACTGGTTGGTGCTATTTCAAAAGAAAAGAGCCTAAACGGAAAAAAATTAGGGGTACAACAGCTCCCAAAGGCATAAGCACAACCTATTTTAATGCGCTACAAGTATCATAACAGATCAAACCAGCTGAAACAAAAACCATAATGATCCCAAGTACAAGGAGGTTACATACAGAAGAAGGTATTAAGTCAAAGTAAGCAAAGACACATAAAACAAAGTAACCACAAAAGAAAAAAAAAAAAAGGCCAAAACAAGATGTGGCTAGCAAGAGACATAGCAGCTAACCCACATATCACCCCACAAACACACAGAGGGAAGCCAAGAAATGGTTGGTAAAGCTACTGACTGTGCTAAAAAAATGATTTTCCCCCCCCCCTTTTTTTTTTTTTTTTTAATTTGGTCACAATATAAATAATACACAATATAATGTGGCAACCAATGATAACGGGAGAGCTCGGACTTGAATTCTTTAGAAGAGGGCAGTTATGTATTTACACAAAGCCAAATGCTTCTCCTAGGATTTCATCCTTTGATACTTGGCGACTTGGCTGAAGCAACCTCAAAACCATCATACAGCTGCTGAGTAAATAAAAGCAGGATGGAAGCAAGCAGCTTTTAGTAAAACCTTTACTTTTTCTGAAAACAGATGATCCTAATACTCCACGGAGCTGATACAAATCAGAAGTGGTGTGGCACAAGCTAAGAGCAAAGATGTATCCCTGCTCACGAGTCCATCTGGTTCCACTTTGCCTCTTCCTTCAGTTCTCCATTGCCCATTAATTTCAGGCTGACTCTTCAGGGGCAGAGCAACATTAGATGTCTACTTCTATTTTAGACGCCCATGCAACAAGCCCCACAGACCTCACCCTTCAGAGCCATGCTCAGGGCTGCTCCTCGGTGCAACCAGCTGAGCCCATCCTTCCTTGGCTGCTCCATGGGCAGCTGTCCACCCACCCAGAGCTAAGAGCCTAGAAACAGGCTCCTCGCTCCAACAGCCATTTACACGAGTAACAGTGATGAAAACATGATTTGGAGAAAAGTGGCTTTTTTCCCAGGCTCTGTTACTATTGCATTTCTTCCAGAGAAGCTCTAAGATGTGGTAAGAAAGCACGAGAGGTTTTGCTGTACAATTCTTCAAACTCCGATATATACACACAAGATGTTTCCAAAAGAAATCCCAAACACAAGTCGGACTCAATCCCCCTGTGGAAAAGCTCCTTATATCCATCTGAACCAAAGACCCTTAAAAAAGCCCAACAAACAACAAAGTAAACACGTTCTGGCTATTCAAGAGCCTAGACAATGCAGTGTGCTACTGCCACAAGGCAAAAGCATACCTATGGAAGTAATTTTCTGCTGATACAATTTTCTCTGGGTACAAAATTAAGATATCACCTTAAGAGCCAGGATGAAGCCTGTGAATGACACCACCACTCTCCTGGCTCAAAGGAATGCTTTATAACAGGGCTAAGGCTTGCTATTCAGGACACGATTTCCTTTGAATTGCAAAGCTTTCAAAATCTGAGGGATAAACTTTCAAGGAATCAAGGACCATCGGGAATTCCCTCATCCCCTCCTCCACTTTTAAGTTTTTTGTTTTGATTTTAATTAAAATTAATTTTCTCTAAAAATAGCACGTGCCCACTAAAATCCTTCCCAAGAAAAGATCCCTTGGGTAGAAAGGATGACAGAACACACAGCAGAGAGATTTTGGCTAAAGGACCACTGCAAAACATGCTATACGTGGACATGGAGCCCTAAACCTCAGGTGGTTCCAAATCAGTGGATCCCAGGAACGCAGGTATCATCTGCAGCATCTTCACTTGCCAAAAACAAAACTTGGAATTAAGATGACCAACAAAACTACTAAGGAAAAACAAAAGCCAACTGCAAATTCCTATTTAAAGCTTTGATTAATCTCTACAGAACTCTAAATTTTCCACACCCCAGACTTAAAACAAAAAGAAATAAATTAACACTGCCAAACAAACCTGAGTTGTTATTGACTAGTGCTCAGAGATCACTATGGTAGTTCTGACTGTGCTGTTATAGCTGCAGGCTTTTTTCCATATTTACAAACCCTGTCTCATTAACAAAGTAACGTTAAGGGTTCATTATTCGAATCCTCAAAAAGTTCCTCCAGAGCTCCAGGCTATGCCATGCCTCAAGGTTTCCACAGATGCTGAGGGTGTTTCTGTATTGCTTAATGGGAACGCACAGTCTCTTACTGACCAGAAGGTCCCCATGACATGTTATGCCTTAAAAACAAGGCATTTCACTTTCACTTAGCAGTGATGAACTAAATTTCCCTTGGGGTGAGTTGGTAACAGAAGTGTTTATAAGCACAGCCTCTTTTTCAATTTCTACGAGCTGTGGCCAGTCTTTCAGATGTAACAGCGAATGTGCTGCATCGTACACTTTTAGAGTATAATACTGTATTTCAATGCAGTATGGCAGTAAGATTCTTCAGCAGGTGGTCAGTCCTCTGTGGAGCCAGGACTTGGACTTGACGATCTTTGCGGGTTCCTTCCTACCTGGAATTTTCCATCACATTGGCTGGAGCGAAGAGAAAATGAGCGTTTAGCACTCTACAGGACTTGAGGCAACATATTCTTTGCTCCTTCAGTTTCTTTCAGAATAAAAATTGGGAAGAAAATCTACTCATATCATGGAAGTATTAGACAATTTCAACAGTGTTCATAAAAGAACAGAGGTATTTCAGCTGATGGAGCTACTCACATAATAACAGTTTTTGGAAAAAAAGAAAGTCCAAGTGTGGCACAGGTACCCCAAGAGAATGATTTCTTTATCATTTATTACATCAACTTTCAACAGCTGCTGTACTTCCTTTCTAAGAAAAGATAGACAAGATTTTAAGAAAGGATTGACAAGATTTATGCAAACTGGTCTTCCTCTTCTATGTTATAAAGCCACTTCCAAGGCAAATGCAGTAATCTGAACTTGGTCATTTGCAGCTTTAAAGACTCCAGCTACATAAAGCTATTTGATTCCTTCAGAATTAATGTCTTTTGCCTTTTAAACATGCATTGATAAGGTATTTTGCACTGCCAGGCTAAACAAGCTGCTGCAATGCAAGCATCGAACAGTTGTTTTACATTATGCACGTGTCCTTGCTTAAATTCTTCCTCAAGTCAAGCACTGAACCTTCATTTAAATTATTGTTCAGACTCTTGTGGAATTCAGTTTATATTTAGCAAGAAGATATCCTTATCTTCCCATCCTAGTGAAGACAGTTCTGCTTAAAAGACCAGCCAGCCCACCAGCATTCTGAGTTTTCAGACTGAAACACCAGATTAGCATTAACTTCTGGTTTTAACTTGGTCTGTGTTAACTGGAAAGCCAAAAGGCTCTTAGGTGTCTGAGTAAGCACAGCTGTCTCTAACAGTCTTCATAAAGAGAACTGCGACTTAAAATTTAGAACTGCAAGAATTAACCCACTTCCCAGGCCAATCCCAAAATGCCAGAGCAGTGATTTTATTCCATTCATCACCACGCTAAAAATAAGCATCGCTGTGATGAAAACATTGACTATACGAGGATTGCTTTGTAAGCAAAGTGTGTGCTCCCAGCTTTATTTTGACACAAGTTTCTCCATTCTCAAAGCAGTGGAAGGTCAAATGCAGAATATAATTTTAACCTCGTATCTTTAGCTAAAGGCCATCATTAATACAATTCGGTCCACAGTGTGCTCTGGACCCTAGCACACACATTTCCACAAATAAGCACTCCATCTATTATAGTGCTTGTGCATATACTCAGGGCAAGACCACCCTCGCTGTAAATCAGTAAAGAAAAAGAGAGGACTCTGAGGAGGTCCGGACTCAGCTGTTCAGGCTGGATGGCAATAGCAGCATCATTCAGAAGCACATACCGTGCACCAGGACACTGTGTTTGTGGGATTTATTTTTTCCAAGGAGATACACAATGAATGCATAGTGATGAGGAAAGAAAAAGTGAATGAGTTAGGCTTACTCTGCTGCATGTTGAACAAGGATTCTGTTGTCTTGTGTAACAGGATTCTCCATCAGAGCAAGCCAGGTATGTGGACAGTGTTTTAATTAAGTTGACTGCTCTGCTATCAAGACAAATAATCACTTGTGCCATGCTCAAAACCGTGCATTTGCTGGCATAGCTAACCTAATAATCTTTTCTTCTTGACTCACTTTTCAGTAATGTTAATTCAGAGACCATTGTTTTGGTGATCTGTTTAAAACACAATTGAACTGGCCTCTAAAAAAATGTTAGAATAAGTGAGCAGTAAAGGCTACACAGGTAAATGTTTAAACAGGCAAATGTGAGACTCTTCAGTCTCACATACATTCTCCAGCTTAGCTTTGATTAGGCTGGCTGGTGGATTCAATCTAATTCTCCACCATACATTCAGAAAAGTTCAGAGTCTGGCTCACTAGCTATGCAACATGAATACACTAAAGGTATTATTTTTTTTTTCTCCCTACAGCCTTAACTGAAATAAATCACGTTTAAAATTGAAGCAGCAATATTGTTTGCGTTAGGGTCTGTGCTTTAAAAATGCATGTTTTTCCACATTGATGTAGAGGTCAGGACACCCACAAGAAACCTCACACACTGCAGAACTATGCTAAGTGCATAAAAATTAAAAGGTGAAACATTTTTCCTTAAGGTTTTAGGAGAAGCTTCAAAATATTACCAATGCAGGCATTCAGATCCATTTGTCCTTTGGAATGCGTGTCTATGACATGCAGGTATCTGAAAACACGTAACTTGATTAGTTTTTAACTAAAAGCTGCAACCAAAAGGAAAAATGAGTATCTTAATTGCATGTGAACTCTTAAGACTTTGCTTTTCCTTTACGGCAACTGAAATCATTACAGTAGTAGACAAAAACATCGCCTGTGTTATCTGGGGAAGCCACTTGAATGCAAAGAACAGTCCGTACAAGTCATCAGTAGTTCCACAGAAGACTTGTTTTAGCACAAGACACCCCCCCTCTCCCTCCCCCTTCAGCCTGGATTCCTCCCCTCTGGGCCAGCCTCTAATAAAATATTTTAATTTTTCTGAGTCATTCCACAGCCCCAGATTTTCCTGTTCCTGCAGAACACAGACGTGGCCTAACGGATGTTGTGGAAACTCTAGAAGGAAGCCTGGCTCCATTCATCTTGGACCTAAAACCACTAGTAAAGTCACTCCCACAAATCCACACGTTGCTAAACCTTAATTTGATCCATCAGATGTCCAAGGGCCATACATTCTTCATGCTTTGTTTATTAAATGACATTTAAATGTACTCTTGTGTCCAAGGCCGATGTAATTGATATTGGAAACAGCTCAGCTTTACTTGAGTATTTGCATTGAATTCCAACACTGCAAGACTTATCAAAAATGAAATGAAAAATCAAGTAGCTTTTCTGGGAAGAGGCAAGCATAAGATTGCAAATCTGGACTTATCCAGTCAGTGATGTCATAGCAGAAACTTTTTGTTAATTACAAACCTTTTCAATTCAGCTCAAGGAAGTGCATCTAAAGGCTCTGAAAGGTGACTACTGTTCATAAAACAGGATCCTTGGCATTCTTCCGGTGACTTGCTGGATAAAATAGGGCTTTTGCTGGATTCTGCATTATGGAGCTTACCGAGAAACAAAAGCTAGCCATCTGGCAGGCACAATGAGATGCCCCAGAGTTTGACTAGTGACCTGCAGGTGAAGGCTTCTGTATCTCATTACCAGTCACAAGTCCCATGAGTCGTCACAGCATATCAATATCTTGGGAAGTCTCGACTGCATGTGTCAGGAGTCCAGCTGGTGTTGGAGATATCCAGCAACAGCTACAGGAAAGGCACAGGCACACTCTCCAGCTCTTTACCTTGAAGTTTCTATAGCCTGGCTTCCCCTGCCACCCCCCCACCCCAATCTTTGAAAGCTCTTAGATAGGTTTCTAATCAGGATTCAAGCTCATCGGGTGATCCCCTGACACACACACACCCCCCAGCACACACTCCATTAGAAAGATTTGAACAGACATTTCAAGGGCTTGTAACACCAGCAGGAACCTGGAAGAAAAAAGACACAGTTCAGGCTTCAGAAGAAAATGACTACACGAATACAGAGCCAGAAGCGAAATTGATTTTTACAAAATCTCACACGAGAGGGGTTGCTCGCTCTATGCCAGCATCACACTGACCACTCACACACACCACGATCTCCAGTTACCATCAAGGTACCCAGAGGTAATCTTTTCTAGCTGGAAAAGCGCCTGCTTAAAGCCACTCACTGAATGGAAAGCTGGCTCATAACCACCATAAATTTATTCAGAGCCAGACCCCCCTTTTCTTTAGCCAGTAATCCTTGCATTAGAAAACCAACTGGCTGCAGATAGCCTGGAGTCCATCACACCCATCAGCAAGAGCAGCAGGTCAAAAACTCAGCTCTTACACCATGAGGCTGTCAACGTAGTTCTGCTTCCACTCTTTTCAAGTTTTCACAGGTTCTGAATTTAATTTATTTTTTGAAAACATCTTCTACCCTCACTAGCTGTTCAGCTAGCCATCTGCATTCAATTATTTTATCTTTCCCCTCAAAAGTGTATACTTCTTAGGCTTTTGGACTCGAGATACAAAGAACCCCAGCCACATTCTCATGTTCTTTATGGTCTGTGCAGCCATTTACTGAGGATAAATTCTCTAGCTTCATATATCTTCAGTTACCAAAAGGCACACAAGCAGATTTGAGGCTTGCCTGGAAGCACACTAGCTGTATGAAGCAAGCTCATGAATATTGTTCAAGTATTTCAGTCAGAAGGTTATACATGTGCAAATTCATTACTCTGGGACTTTTTAAAAAGTAACACATACTAAAATATCTAAGCATGCTGCTGTAATTAGAAACTCAAGCAGAGATGGTTACCTCCCAAATCTTTAGTTACAAATTACCCTTGAAAAAAACAAGCAGTGAAGCTACTGATTGCTTCATCAATAAATAATTTTAGCCTTATTTCTTCCTTGGCAACAATAACTTGATTCTCTACTTCAAGGAGGCTTTCACATTTAACACTGAAGAAAAATGGGAATAAATTGAACGTTATCTGAATACCGATCCTACTGGGAAGAGATGAAAGTTGTGTCTGAGAACAAGCCCCATTCTCCTGGTGAGTCTGCTTGTCCGTTTCATGATCCAGCTTTGAAAGGATGATTCCCCATTCCCACTTCATGCCAGCCATCTGATTTTTCTGAGTCAGCGAGATTTTTCATTTCATTTATATGTGCATAGACAGGCTATCATCCAAATTAAACATTCAGCAGGAAATTCTTACTTAGAGAGGAACCTGCTTCACTTTCACCAAGACCGAGGGCACATCAGCTTCCATATCCAAGCCAAAACCATCAGGGCAACCCTAACACAGACCTGCATGTGGCCCTTGAGCACAACAAATCCGGTCTCCATCCTCCACCCTTTCCAGAGATGTGCCCCTCCAAGCCATGCCAGTGAAGATGTCTTGAAGAGAGAAAGGCTTCAGGAAGGCGTGATCCCAGCTAACATTCACCTTCCCTGCCTTGTGCTTCCAAGGTGTCCTTGGCAGAGATCCTCCACAACAGCACTGCCTGAGAGCTGAGGAGGCTTCTCTTGAGGAGAAAAAAACAGCTAAAAGGCTATGAGGACCAACTTACTGCACAACTGTCACCTTCAAAGAAAGGAAACAGGAGGACAGTTCTCCAAGATCACTCTGATCGTTCAGTATAAACCATTTGCCCACTCTACCAGCCTCCTTATTTCACGCCAGTCAGTGGGATTTGTGTGAGCAAAACCAAAGCCTTACTGTCAACTGATAAAAGAAGCATTTCCATGCAGAAAATCCCCTTAATATTCCCTTTTCAGCACGTGATGGAACACGTGGTTCACAACTGACTTCTGTAAGCACAGAACATGAACAGCAGCAACTTCTGCTGGGGAAATTGAGGCAGTAAGGAAGAGAGACAGTATTCATGATACAGATTTTTAAGTGTGTAGCAATGCTACAAGTGCTATTGGTTGGGGTATCCTCATGATAGCTCCATCTCAGAGCAGTGCAATCCCTGGTAATGTTCCTCTCATGGAAAATGAATGACCCTCCAGTCCTGGCTGACAGGTACACACCCCGAGCCTTCCACCACCCCAGTTTCCAGAGTTCTACAGAAAATTATTCTAATTTAAATTAGTTGTCCTTAAAAAGGCATGTGCCTACACTAAACGCTTTTTGTAGCATTTTCAAAGTCCTCCTGCACATTGACAGCCTCCAAGTAGCCTATTTACAAATAAGGACTAATTGGATTCCAAGCAGAGCGTCCCATGCCAAGGCACATTACCAGCACCGCACACAACTGCTTTCAGCCTGCACTTCTGGAGTCCTGTGATTGACAAGGTCTCTAATGAACTCTAATTGAGGACTCTGCAGTTGGAAAAAGCAACAACAGATGTGGTAAAAGGGCAACCCACAAACTGGTTTGCTAATGAAAGAAAAGTGCCTGGTCTGATGAGGGCCAATGACCCAAAAATTCTGCTCTTCTACCCACCCTTTTTACTTGGTGTTCAAGTCCAGACCCTTTACCTTGGTCAGCTCAACACTTGGGGGCAGTGATGTACAGCCCTGAGCATATCCCATCCATTCTTACTGGCACCAGGATGCTCTTCCATTAAAAAGCAAAGTTTAGACAGAGTAACAGGGACCTCAGACAGGGAACTTAGTACAGCAATCCTCAGCAGCATTACAGACCTAGGAAGGTATTAGTTTCTTCCTATATCAGTTTTGGAAACATTTTTGCATACAAAGTCATCACCGTTGTCTTCCAGTGGACCTTAATCAGCACAAGAACAGCAAGTTCCACATCAGCTCCTATAGAAAGGCTGCAGAAAGCTGAGCTGTAAGCAGGCTTCAAGAAATAACCCACACTTTACACAGCGAGGGAAAAAAGACTCACGCCTCTGCTTCAAGTTTACTCCAGCATAGAAGTGTAATGAAGCAAGGAAACCAAGCACAAAGGAAGCAGAAGTCAGCGTGCCATCTTTTATAGTTCTATCACAAATTTAATGAACCTGCTCATGCTCATCACACATTTATTTGTAGCCTGGCCTTTTACTTCAAGGAGGTTATTGTCTGGTAACAGTACAGCAAACAGAATAAAAACCATCAGCTGTAAAGGTTTAGATGAAACTTGCCAAAAAAAAGGTCAAAAAAACTATTTGCTAGTCTGACTCATGATGTTTTTGGAACTATTACAAGGTGGCAGTGCGTGTACTGCTCTTGTAGAGTTCAGACTTCTGTCTTGTGGAGGTCAGGCTGAGAGTGGGCTGCAGAAGAGGTCCACAGATGTCTCAACAAAAAAGAAGCTGTTCTGGATTTAACACGTTATTTCACCTCCGCCCCTGAGAAGGGACTGCAGGAACTAGAGTGGGAATGCCACGGACCCTCCTCTTAATGCGCGTGGTTCAAACCAGTCTGTTTCACGTTACGCTCCCGATATGAAAAAAATCCCAGTCAGTGTGATGCCCTTGTTAAGCATGTAGAGCACTAATGAGCACCATCCAAAAGCAATTCCAACATTTAGAGGGAACTAGCAATTTTCTGAGTCATTAGAAAAACCTCATACCAATTATACAGCCAAGCTTACCATAGCTCCCCACGCCAGTCATTGTTCTGGTCGGTCCTTAGAGTTGCTTAAACCCTGATATCCCTTCATTCCCCCAAATTCCATCAGAAAAATAGCCATGTCACACCAGATCATACCAAGGATTTAGTTATTGTGTCCCACCTCAAGCAACGGCCACAAAAATGATGCCTTAGGTTGCCAAGAGTTTTGGTGGCACAGATGTAGCCAATTAGGAAATTGTTTCAAGTAAAAAAATAATCCCTTTCCTGCAGGGAATAATTTCCTTCCTCACCCACAGAGCTTTCTTATCTATACCTTGGCTTGTGTAACCAAACGCAGTATTTAAATAGAGTTTGATAAATCTATGTCAGCCAGCTTTTTCACCATAGGTCTCCTCCCAAGCTCATTAACACCAGCTTCAATTCCACTTAGTAACAGACCTCCTCAGCTCAACTTTTCCCTGGTAAGCAGCCACTCTTCTATGTATAACGATGATAAACAGTTTGGATACTATTTAAAGGGTTTAATTAAGAGGTACTCGTTCAAGTAGTTGCAGAACCATCAGGTTTTTAATGTCTCTGGGATAAGGTTCCTGCATAAAATTCAGACCTGCACAGAAAGGGGATGTAGTTGTCACAAGAAGGTAGGAGGAAAGGCTTAGTTCAAAGGCCTAACAGCTCTGTTCCAAACCAATGCACCACGTTTGGAAGTTAGGTCAGAGAACTGTTAAGCATAAGCCATGTATTTGCACTGCACAATGGAAACAAGTTTTCCCAGCTCCCCATCCAGCAGTCTCTATAGAGATCACATCTGCATTTCAGTGATACCTTAAATTGCTCCAGAGGAAACTGTGCCACACTGTTTTCAGGGATGTTATTTGCTTTTGTAGGGAGAAAATTCATGTGACCAAAGCCCAATTACAGTTGAGGCTGGCCAGGTCTGTGAGAGACAATAAAAAGGGCTTTTTAAAGTATGTGAATAGAAAAAGAAGGACCAGAGAAACATAGGTGCGCTACTTGATGGGAAAGGTCACCTCCCAGACAAGGACATAGGCAAAGCAGGGATGTTTAATGCCTTCTTTGCCTCTGTCTTCAACACCGATGATGGGCTTTGAGACCATGGGTGCTCTGAGCTGGAGGACCACAATAGTGGGAAAGAAAACTCCCAACCAACCCTGAACATGTGCGGGTTTTGCTGCTCCACGTGGATCCATACAAATCCATGGGGCTCGATGGGATCCATCTCAGGGTGCTCAGAGAGATGGCTGATGTCAACGTGGGACCTCTCTCAATTATTTTTCAATTGTCTTGGGAATCTGGAGAGGTCTCAGTAGACTGGAAGCTGGCAAATGTGCCAATTTTCAAGAAGGGCGAAAAAGAAGACCCTGGTAACTAACAGGCCCATCAGTCTCACATCAGTGCCTGGTAAAATTATGGAGATTAACCTGAGAGTTCCTGAAACACACCTGGGGGACAACGCAGTCACAGGTGACAGCCAACAGGTTCCTGAGGGGTAGGTCCTGCTTAACAAATTGAATTTCCTGTTCTGGTAACACCCATCGAGTCGACCAAAAGCAGCCAGTTAATGACCAAAAGAAGCCAGTTGATGTCATCGTTTTGGATTTCGGTAAAGCTTTCAATATGGTTTCTCATAGTACCCTACTGGACAAAATCTCCAGCACACAGATGGATAAAACCAACACGATGGGTGAACAATTGGCTGACGGGCAGGGCTCAAAGGGTTGTGGCAAATGGGGTTACATCAGGCTGGCGGCCAGTCACCAGTGGAGTCCCCCAGGGCTTCATTTCAATTGAGTTCAAGTTCTTTTCAATGTTTTCATAAGTGATTTGGATGTAGGACTAAAAGGTGTTTTGAGTAAGTTGCTGATGATACAAAACTGGGAGGAGTTGCTGACTCTGTCGAGGGGGGAAAGGCAGAGAGATCTGGACATATTGCAGAGCTGGGCGATCACCAACCGCATGAAATTTAACAAAAGCAGGTGCCGGGTCCTGCACCTGGGATGGAGCAACCCTGGCTATATGTACAGACTGGGTGACGAGACGCTGGGGAGCAGCCCCGCAGAGAGGGATCTGGGAGTTGTGGTTGTCAGCAATTAGCCTATCATAAAACCAAAAACACATCACATCACAGAATATGTGACTGAATCAGATGCATCTGAAGAAGGATGCTTGTGCCCATTATAAATCTTAAGTTAATTTTCTTTACTACCAGTTTATGGAAGGGAAGTAAACGTTGCAGGGTCAAGCAGAAAACAGGTAGCAGCACAACACAGCAGGCTGGGAGTTATTAGGATACTCACTGAGCTGCAGAATACCTGGTAGGGCACAATTTATAGATAGATTGGGGCATTCTCCAGAACCCCAGTGTTCTAGTCCTGAAATGTTCTGTCTCAGGAAGGTCTTTGAAGCACGTGCCATCGCACAGCCGCTGCACCTGCAGCACAAGTCCTGTGTCAAGCTGCAGCCTGGCAGGTAGTTAGCAGGAGACTGTACACACGTGCAAGGGCACGCATCAAGTTTGTATAAACCACTCCAGCTGCTATAAACAACAGCCTCCAAGCTGTCGATGACTTCATCAAGAAAGCTGCTAATGACCCTTCATCCAAAAAGGATGTCCACGCACACACCGTAGTACCTGCTGGCTTGCCCAAAATAAACACGTAGATTCATGACATTGTTTGGGCAATTACTGCATTCTTCAACCTTGCTGAAACACGAGGAGAGAACCACAGATCACCATACCTTGGAGATGCTTTAGAAGATGTTCTAACATACCAGATCTTTGTCATGCCTAGGGCTCAGCCACCATTTGGTTAGAGCATCCGGTACTCACCAAGTCAATGAGGTCACTGAGATTCTTCTCTATCTGCTGCGGAGGCAGACGCCTCATCAAATCCAAGGCACAATCCAGCTGCTGGTCACTCTGCGGAAACAAGAACATCCCTCGGTCACAGCACATACAGACAAGCACATCACACTCACAGACACAAGAACGGCAGTGCTCGTCAGCTCCTCTGATACGAGAAATACAGCTTCTGTTTCTAATCAGGAATATGCTTTATATCAACACAAATAGATTTCAATGAAGTTCAGTTCCATTTGATCGATGATTATTCATTTGGTACTGCAAAACCCGTTCTAAAGCACAGACATAAGGACACAGCTTAAGCTTGTGCCATGCCATCAGTTTAGCACCGTCCTGTAGATGGGGAGGAGTCCAGATCCCACTGAAAACTGTTTCCCACACTTGTGCAAATGTTTAGTGAAATGTTTTTCCATGCTACCTCAACAATAAGCAGAGTTAGGGAACTGAAAGTTCCTTTTCCTGAAGCAGTTTTAGTACATCCTCATCTGTGTTGTGCCATTCAGCTGAAGGTAACCCGTACGCAAGGCAAATTCTGTTCGGACAGAGCTCTCTCCCCCTCCTTCAGCTTTTTGCCTTTTTTTTTTTTTTTTTTTGGTAAAAAGTGAAACAAGCAGACAAAGGTATGATCCATTATTTCCTTCTCACTACACAACACAAACCAAAATCTGTATCTGAGAAATCCTCAGCTTTAAATATTTTGAGAAGTTGCAGCAACGTATCCCAATAGCATTTGTTGCAGCTGGCCTTGCGTCCAATTCCACCCACCAAAAAAAGCTTAAAATTCATTTCAGAGTTGTAAAACCTGCCACAGACATCATCACAGACACTTGATAAGCAGAACCATGTTCTTGGCACAACCTTTAGCTCTCCTTCTCACTAAGGCATATAAGAGAGACACCTTCCCACAAACTTGTGCCCCAAAATCTGCATGCTGCTTTGACCAACATGTCACCATCCAGCTGAGGCACAGCGAGCTTGTTTTCACCACTTCTTCCTCTCATTTTACTTCTCTATTTCTAGCTACCTGTACACAATGAGCTTAAATTTAATTTCCTATGTTCAGCCAAGCTCTAAAAGTTGTATTTAAGAAAGACTTCAAAAAATACAGCAGTTATGTGATCGCATTATTCAAGCAGCATCCCCCACACCAGCGAGCAGCAGGGGGAAGTTGAGCATCCTGCAATTAATCTGTACCCCGGCAAAGGAGGGATTGAGGAAAGGAGGGATTTCTCAGTTTAGCAGCCATCCATTACGAAAACAGTTCCAAAAAGGCACTGCCCATTCACTATCAAAAGATAAATATTTTACAGACAGCGAGTCGGACAGCTGGGTTGGAAGAGCTGGTGTTTATTTCTCATCCAGTTTAAGTTTTAGGACATCCTGTTTGGGAAAAGCTCCGGCTCTACAGACATTTAGGCATTGACTCATCTGCCCGCAACAGCCTCCTGGATGTTGAAGCCTCTGACCTGAAAAGCAGAAGGCACTGATGGCAGGAACAGAAGTTGTGGCAGTCACCTGCTGCGATCGAAGCAACGATGCTCAAGTCACACAAATTCAGCCCCCACACTCCTTAAACTTTTGGGTGATGTGACGAGCAAATTCTTGGCCAAAACAAGCCCGAAGTTAACTCATCTTGAAAAACGACCACAGATCAATTGACAAATTGACCATCGTTCACGGGAAAAAGGGACGGCTGGGTTTTTCAACACCTTTTCCTTATCTCTGTTAGATGGTCGGTGACTGGAGGTTACCAGGAAGGGGCTGGAGCCTCCCCAGGCACCACCAAGCAGCGAGGCTCCAAGCTCTGGGCAGTTTGCTTTTCTCCGCGCTAAGATCCGCGTAGTTAGCGGGGTCAGAAATAGGAAGCCACTCCACATACTGTTCACAAGTGCAGTCACAAATTATTTCCTCTCTCTTTCCACACAGTAAACAGTCCTCTTCCCAGGAGGGGCCTAATATTTAAGATCAGATGAAGATGAAACATCAATCCAGGCTTGAGTAGAGGCATAACCTACAGGCATAATTAGAAACTCATGGGAGAAAGCTCCCCAGCAACAGCAACATCCTTCTTTTCTTCAAACAGAGGGAAGGGAAAATTCACTATTTTCTATTAACCTTTTAGTCCCCAGGGAAAGCTGTGATTTAGATGGGCTATGACTGCCCAGCTCCAGCAGCCAAGCCCTGGCAGGGGACCTTTCATGCCACGTGTTGTCTTTACCTCCTGCTATCTCACACATCAAGGAAGGAAAGCTGGCACATGGTCGCATGGTCACACTACGCACTTGGGGACCGTGGGAACACTTATGGAGGTGCTCCATCCTCCTCTGCCAGCTGGGGTTGTTTGATAGATAAAAAAACTAGGGAAAAAATGGTGTTAAAAACTACCATTAACCCAGAGTTGGTGTTTAATAGTATGGTAATTTTGAAATAAACTATCTGAATGAAGGACTGTCTTCTGCATTTGCAGCATTTTATGGATTAACCAAAAGAATTTGGACTGACCGTCCTTATAATGGTACATTCAGTAACAGCTATAGGAAGACACAAGCAGGACTGTTTAAGGCACGGATTCTCAGAGGTTCAGCCATAGCTGGCAGAAATGCCTGCGTGCAACCAAAAAAAACACACCACGAAATAGCCAAGCACATACCAACAGTTTTTGCATTTTTCTGCTATCAATGAGGTAAGAGCAGAACTGAGCACCAGGACTCCCCCGTTTTCTTGCAGAGCATTTAAATGGCTTGCCAGCAGATCTCTTAAAGGACTGAAATAAAGGCAGGTTCTGCTCTATTTCTGTGCTTATACAGTCACTTCGAGCCAGCACAAATCCACGCTGGCACTACCAGAAAGGTAACACAAAGCACACACGTGACAGGGCACAGGGCTGCCTTTCGGTACTGGATATATTTGTTATGTCCAACTTAACCAAACGGGTAAATGTACCCCTTCGTAGTTTTTGCTCCTTGTTCATTCAGTGTAGGTGAAGTAAGGTTTTAAAAACCAGGCCTGTGGTTGCATATACCCTTTGGTTTCAACCTCGGTCCCAGTTGGAGTATCCAGAGTAGCTGTGGATATTTAAGGGGAATCACAAAGACAGAGGAATCGCATCTAAGGCGTCAAACCCAGCCGCACACACTCCTTGTATTTACAAAGGAAAGAACACTCCCAGGAACGTATTTTTCCTGCAATTTTGCCAGTGGCATGTTATTAGAGGCACCTGGAAATCCCACAAAGCCCTTACACAAGCTGTGCAAGAGGAAGGAGTTCTTGGGAAACTCAGGATGTCTCACCTCACCTCACTGCCATCCACCTAGCCCACTCGTCCCTGCAACTTCACCTTTTCTTGGTGTGCGTTTGCTGAATTCTCACAGTAAATTGCATCCTAAAGACGTGGTTTCCTCACAGATCTCCAGACAAAACGCGCTACACAACTCTTGCCTTTGGACACGGAGAGGCTTATAGCCCCCTGCTCGCTGGGAAGGTGATTAGACAGGCCGTCTCTCAGGCTGGACCGCTCTTGGAGCCAAGCTCTTTGAGGCTGCAGGACTTAATGAGCTTAGCGTTTACGTGATACGAGGACGTTTTCCACCATTCCTCCGTTTCATCCAGCACAGAGCTCCTGTGGAGGAGTAGGGAGTTCAGACAGAAATTCTAAATGAAGTTTTATTACAGCTCAAGTCACTGAAGGATTTAAGAGATCACAGGAATCTCAAAGACTGAAAATATTAGCTTAGATGAAAGCTCCTTAATACATTTCCTCTAAGATATTTGGCTATCTCCAATCTCCACTTAAGCATCTGCTATAGCTTTCCCATGATACTACTGCAGGGCAAAATGTTATAAATCCGTCTCTAGAAGTAGTTGTGTTTGTTCAGCTTCCTTTGCCTGCATCCTGCTCTTCCCTTCAGTCTTTTGCAAACACGTTAAGTACAAAGTTAGAAACCCTCTCAAATGGCCCCGGGTCTCTGGTCATTTCAGCACTCTGCACTGAGGCTCAAATCAAAACAGACATCGTAAAAAACATTTATTATACAAGTGCACAAAGTATACAGTTGCACAAAGGCACGGGTAGGTGATTTCTTCATTCCATTCATACTAAAGCAATTTTGTTCAAACCCTGAGCACGGACAGATGCCATTCAGTGCAGAAACCACAAAAACTCAGGAAGTTACCAGAGTTTTGTTTAATTGTTTTGAGAAGGAGTGTTTGTTTGTGCGACACACCAACGCGTTTCCATTGTCAATACTTGAAACGGGGGCAGACAGCGGCTGTTGTCACTTGCTGTAAGAGCAATGGACTCCTCTGACCTCACATTTGTAGGCAGCCACCACGAGAGAACATGCAAAAATTGGTAAGACCACGTAAAGCAGGCAAAACGCTGCACTTCCTTCTGACTCCCTGGCTTTAGAGCACGCAACCTCCAGGCGAGGGGCCCGGGGCACAGAGGAGCTGCCACTCAGTGGTCCCCCAGCACAGAACAGCACTGGGCAGCGACACCCTGGATGTGAACTCTGCTTCTCACACAGCCCTTCAAGTTCACAGCACCCACGCCTGCTCGACCAGCCTGAGGGAAGAACTAGCTCATTTGCATCGCATTTTACACAGAACTGTCTCCTGATACACACAGCTGCCAGGAGCCGAGATCTGTACCCAAAGCCCTTGGAAGCCCGTGGCACTGGCGGAGCTGGCAGCACCCCCCAGACGCTGTGCTTGGTTTCCCTTCTCAGCAGACAGCAGCAATCCGACGCGCTACCACCTACGAGCATTTTTCACTTCTCCTCACAAATATCTCTGCATGAGCTTTCCACTACATACACTTACCAAAATTCACAGACTGCATTCACAAGTTTCCCCACGTCTCCCTTGCCAGCCACCTGAGATTTACCCAATACTCCAGGTTTTACAAGAGGGTTTACACAAAGCCTCTGCCCGTTCTAAAGGTTAAGCCACTGCATTTGAAAGCAGGTAAGAGATTTCACTCCAAGCTCCCAGCCTTGCAGTCAGCAGGAATTTGTTTCTCTCTATCAGATTTAATAGATCAGCAGATTTCATTCCCAGGTCTTCACTGCTTTGTTCTGATGGCTCCTGCTCATTTGCTTATGTTATTGCTGAGCACAAACAGAATTAAGCAGTTTCTTCTAAAAGAAAACCAGACTGGTTTCACTTCTGTGTTGTGTTTCTACATTAACACTGCCCTGAGCTAGCTTCTGAACCAGGAGAAGCCAGCAGACGTAGTTAAGTGCTACTGCAGTGGCAGCTTCTCCTCTCTTAGCCCTTCCTGAGAACTCAGGCACTGGGGCTGCCAAATCAGCCCAGCCAGAAGCAGAAGCGTAACACCACCTCCACACAAACCCTGGCCCATGCCTTCTCCGCTCTCTGATGCAACTTTAGAAGAGCTGGATGACCTAAAAAGTACTTCAGAAGCGATGATCAAGGTTAAAAAAAACCCTACATAGTGAAAACATTCACCATTTGGGCAGGGGTGCCCATGTTGTTTATCAGCTGAATTTTCTGACTTGGGGCTGAAATGCCCACATTGGAAAAGTTACCCCAACTGCAAGCATAGAGCAAGCATCTCAATTTACAGAGAACTGAAATAAAAGATAAAAACCCAAAGGGACACCAAAAATAAAACATTTGCTTAACTTATGCAATTTCAAGCGATTGCACATCAGGCCGCTTTGATCGCCGGTCGGCTTACAAGCAAAATACCTTCGTAAATTAATCCAGGACCAGAAGTATGCAACCAGCAAATGACTTTTTCTTCTTCCTTTTATGTTGCAGACAAACCCCAGGTTGTAAATCATTATTTCCTGTCAGTTCTCCCAACAGGAATGTCTGACTAATGTTACAGCTTTGTGGTACTCAATAAGTGCTCAATTTTTTTTTTTTTTTTTAAATTGAAACAGATAAACAGCTTCCCATCCTGCTTGCCACGCTGCTCCTTGCCAACATGCAGAGCTCAGGAGGCAGAAGACTCCTTTTCCAAATCACACAGCAGAACAGTGTCACTGCTAGAAGCTTTAGCACAGGGTTGAATTATTGTAACCGTGGGTAATAAAAGCTCCATAGTATGTTAAGTGCAGGATTCCCCTCCTGGCTCCCAGCACAAGAGGCTGTCAGCGTTCACTTCCTGATACTAGATGGAAGGGGAGTAACTCCATACGACCCACGAAACCCGAATTCTGCATCCATGATGCTTCCTTTAACTGCACGTCCTTGCAATCTGTTTTCCTACATGATTTTTCCCTCAGCTGTTAACCCTCTTCTGGCAGATCCTATCTAAAGCCACTTGTAATATTCCTGTAAATCTGGGATTCCCGACAGCAAGGTGAACTAGTGGGAGTAACACCCACAGCAGAGTTAAGAAGTAATCAGGTGTAGTAAAAGCTGAAGATATGCTGCATCATGGATAGCAATAAAAGATCAAAGACCATTGGAAGAACACGATGCTGATGCAGACAAAGTCTCCTCAACTTACTCGTAGCTCGGTCCCCTCCGGTCAGGATGTTTTCTGGGGCTTTTACCTTCAGACAATTGTGGCCACATCAGATCCATACCAACATTTAGCTCAATTTGCCATTACATTGCTGCTGTGGTCAAGACAAAACAAGACAGACTGGCTGCTGAGAATGCCCATTCCACAGATTCCAAATGAGAAGGACTAAAGTTTAAAATAAAAGCAAGAAGTGATGGCTCGCAATATTTTAGTGAAATCTGCTGTACTTGGTCTCCAATGTAACCTGCAGTTCCTTACAGAGCACTGCACGAGTCATACCACGGCCTTACATCAGCAGCTCCTTTTCAGAGATGTTCTCCTGCAGAACACGCTGCCTTTATTTACACTGCTCTCCCTTTCAGAAGACTTGAGCATGCCATGAAGCAGCAGTACTAGTGCCGATCCATGACCAAAAACACCTTCAAGGCTGGTTTTCTAAATTCAGGTCTCTGCCGTACACACCAGCAGATTACACCTGTGCGCTTGCCAAAAAACGAGAGGTCTGCTTTGAGCAGTTTTTGTTCTGCCCCGGTCCAGAAATTTAAGCCGTGCTAATCTCAGCAAGGCAGGCGCTCCCCAGGGATCCCTGCAGGACCTCTGCAAAGAGGAGAAGAGAAACTTAGATGTCTGCTCCAAAGGGTCGCATGGGGAACTAAAATAATCTACGGGAAGGAAAGCAAATGAGGCAGCTTAAGTTTCATTGCCACCAGCATGTTAATGACATCGGATACTTATCACTATTTCAGGCTGCCAGCACACCTAAGGCAAGTCCTAGACAGATGAAGCGAGTGGCCATGGTCATCCAGGAGCAACTACCGAAGGATTTCCTCCTGTACTCAAGATCTTCAAAGCTCACAGACAGCATTTTCCTAAACCCTCATTTGTTTCTTTACCTTTGAGCTGATGCTTTCAAGTGTCTTTTGAATCCTGTTTCGTGTTGGACTTCATCATCCTGGCCACCAAATCAAGGGAGCACTGCTCAGCACTGATGGAACACTACCCAACACCCCTGCACAACCTCTGAAGCAATTACTGAGCGGATTGTAATACACTGACGGCGTTTCCATCCAGTAGTTTCAGAACAAACCAGAGCCCATTGCACTACTTCACTAAGAAGCTCAGTCTCATGGAACAACTATTTGTCAAACGATGTTACATCAACTACGAAAAAACTAGCAACCTCGATAGCGTGGAGCAGGCCATTACGCTGTAAGTCGCTCTTTGCTTTAGAGGCAGGAGCTCAGCATCTCCTGGAGCCCCCTGTCCGTTTCAGCTCCTGCCAGCACTTCCACACGCGTACAGCACAGTGAAGAAAGCACCGTGCTTGCTCAGCACCTCTCCCCAGCAAGGACATATCAAAAGGGGTTCAAAACCCACTTGTGCTTTCAAACCTGAACTTACCATCTATTGTTCTAGTTCATACAAAATCCAAGGCAAATCTGTCACCTGCCCAACAAACAGAGCCACCAAATACCAACAGAAGAGTGGGGTGGACCAGCACCAAGGCTTTCTGGGAACAGCCCATTCATCTTGACCTTTTGCCACCAGCACTAATGATTTCTGCACTGGTGTTTGTCTTCTGGGTAACAGAAACAATGTTTTATTTATTAAACATGACAATGTAATTTACCAGCTTTCATCTTCTGCCAAGAATTCCTGTGAAGCGTAAAGTTTGCAAAAAGTCATTTCCCAATAAATCATGGCATCAAGTGAATATGCAATCTATTAGCCCCACATGAAAGAGTGAGATGGGAACGGCAGTAAAATAGCCACACAGAAAAGCTCGTCTGCAAAGCTGCATTGTTAACTTTTAATAAATGGGATTAAAGTCACTGAAGTTGACTGCAGAGCTGACCAACTATTCCGGGTAACATTTAAGAAATTTAATTAGGCTACTGTTGCTGCAAAACAGTTGTGGTTATTTTTTCCCCCCAGTTTAAGTCTGGTTACCGCAAAAACAACATTGTCTTTGTTAGATATTTCTATAGATACGAAATCTTAGTCAAACAAAAGGCAAAACAAAGCTGTTACAGCACAGCCCTGAGCTACAAGAAGTTGTCCTGATCTTGCAGCTACTTTGTAAGGAAGCTGGTATGTCTGCCCCATAGCTTCACTATCAGAATAGATGTGGGGCTGAGCACAAGTACACACACACCCCAACAGACAGACACCTTCTCGGTGTCTGAGTGCTTCTCGGGGAACAACTCAGTATTACCTGACGCATCGAGTAACTCCAGATGCCCCTAGATATTTCCTTATCACTTAAGTCAGCGCCACGCTTCACTCACTTGGTTGCTCTGCAAATACTTTGGCATGCACCAAGGGGTTGTGCAGGCAAGGAAATCTTGCGTTCTGAAGAACTGTGAAGCCACCTCCTCACAGCCCTCCTGCCCCCAGCTGCCTGCTCACGTTGACTCACACCGAAGGCAGGATCACTGCTGCGCGGCTAGCGGAGCTCTTGCAGTGCCTGCGACAGGAAATCATCGACAGGGTCTTGTCAGCTCTTTGGAGAAACTTCTGTTAGCTCTGTAAGATCGCGTCACACAGCTCTCAGCTTCAGCCCTGCAGATGTATCCCAAGTTACTGATTAATGCTCCCTCATCACCATCCTCCCACTTCATTCTCACTGTAAACCTACTGCTCCTGACCACCAGCATCAGGTCGGCCTCTGAAATAAGCTAACAGGAGGTCTGCAGCGGCTCCCCAGCCCCATGACCTGTTTCTCATCCGCAGTGCCTTGCCTTCCATCCAAATATGACAGAGGAGGCGCCCCGCTGGGTACCCCTGGCAAAGGCTGAGCTCAGTTCCACCAGGCCAGCCAGGTTCTGGGGCTGGGAGGTAGAGCAGCGTGCTGCAAGAGTTCAAACAGCAGCAACTGAGACAACTCTGCAGGAAGACAGAAGTTGCCAGCACTTGGAACTGAAGGAGCTCTGCGTTACAGCCCGTGCTGTTACCAGGAGATAACTGAATATGAGATTGCACCAGGAGCTACAGCCCCTTTTCCAGAGGACAGCCTCGAGGCACCAGACCTTGGGACGTCTCCGAGGAGCCACTTGTTTCAGCCACATGAGGGAATACCTGGGGCTGAGCGCACGGGGCATTCACACCGGGCAACTTCAGATGCGTGTGATTACACAGGAAGTTCCTCAACTTTATTTTTGTAAAGCTTGACGCTGCTCACTACAAACACAACAGCTCTTCGGATTCAACGCTGCCATTTGTCATCCTGCACGGCACTGCTTGCGATGCGGTGTTTGTGATGCTTTTATCCTGGGAACACCAGGTAATCTTTTCAAAACGCTCTTTTACCCTGTGTACCTGCTTGTTTTGTTTGAATCAACGTAGCCAGTACCAGAAGAGGAACTACTCAATCCTAATGGTGAATTTTGCTCTTGAAGGAACAGCCCAGTTCAGCAAGTTGTTCCCAGTTGTCCGTGTTCTCCTTCCAACCAACTGCAACCTAGATTTTTTCATGCAAGAATTTACTAACATCAAAACCTTTTGAGAAAGCACATGTTATCACAGCAGCCGGGAGGCATATTCTCTAGCAGCAAAGGTGGCCATGAACACAGCCACGCTTAATGGCAGCCTGACACGAAGGTTTGAAACCATCGGCGCACGTTGGGCTGCTTGCAGTGCCCCGCTCTGCCACTCCACACAGGGGTTGGCACAACACAAGCTCAGCGCTTTCCAGCACCCCCAGGTCTGGTAGCCAAGGTTGTAAATTCATGAGATAACTCTGGCAAGTAACTGGATGCCTGGCAAGGCAGAGAGGAGCCAGGGAGAGGTTATCTAGTTAGCCCTCATCCCTCCATGTTCTCCGATTGCCTAAAAGGTCAGAAAAGTAGGTCAACATGCCTTTTGCTTGTGTCTAGCAAGAAGTACCTTACAGGTTACACCACAAAGCCTGCAGGACAGTTCACTTTCATCCAAGGGATTCGGTGATAAGAATTTCAAGCTTAAAACTAGGAAGCTGATGGTTTTGCATCTACTTAAAATTATCACATCTCCACCGAACAAGACATCCACGTTCCCTGGAATTCCTTCCCTTACTCTTTACTCCTACACTTGCCCACTCTTCCCGTCCTTTTACATTCTCCTTGCTGTTTATGAACACGCCTGACCCGCCCTCAAGGCAGAGCTGCAGACAGACAGCGTGCAATCGAACCATGCGATGGTTTTCCAAGCTTTTCAAGTTAAGTAGCAGAGACAGGTTATAAGGGAGCAGTGTTTCACCCAACACACATTTGCCAATTCCAATCCACGTCAGATTTCTCCCTCAGCTTAGTACGAAGCTAACAGTTACTCCATCTGGCCAATTTTCACCTTACCACACTCTAAAGCAGCCCCACCTGTACCGATGGCTATGTGAACGCTGTATTTGACCATCTAGTGGAGCAACGTGCTACTGAGCCAAGATGCTCACACCCACAGCATCACACCCACAAGTCTCCATAACGACCCCTAAGTTTGCACAGTGTTAGCGCTCAGTGGATAAACTGAGTTTTACACGGCTGCAGTCAGCGTGCTGTAGCTGATATGTTACCTCATTTCACAGCTTTCTCATCCTTTTAATTAATTAATTTACAAAAATTCATCTCTCGTTTCTTGAGCCCGGTTCAAATTGCCAGCGCAGGCTCTCAGGCAGCCACTAACCACCTCTGCTGGTGGTTTGAGCTTTTGTTTTTTAAAAAATCCCAACATTTACCAAAGCAAAAAGGGGAAGGCACTTCCAAGCTCAGTGCTTTGTCAAACAGAGAAGACAAACCATCACATGAAGGAATACAAATGAAATTCCCTGAGAGAATGAAGAACATGTTATTTATGGCGTTGTGGGTTGGTGGCTTAAGGCTACCACTAAGCTTGTGTCTTCAGTGCGTTCTCAACCCTTTTTCCTTCCATGTAAAATCCTCTTAAGGGCTGCTTTCATTCTTGTCTAGCTGATGCTGCTAAGTTGTTCGAACACGGGTTCTGCTGTCACCCAGGCTGGTCGCTCTGCAACAAGGACATGCTGGAAATTCCACCTCGATCCACTGGGAGAGGAGGCAGCTCCGCTTCCTGTAACAGAAGGACCCGGAGGGCATCCATCCTCCTCACACTCAGAGCAGCAGCAAGGACCCGCTCTGCGGCACAGCTCAAACACGAGCATCCTGGGGGTTTGAATCAGGAGGCAGGACTCTGAAACCAAGCCCGCGATGAAAATTAACACAGGTTACACTGGCGGAATATAAAGCAGGAAGGTTCGATTTGCATAGAGGAGGAACAAAGTCAGTAATTTATGAGAAGGCCGAGTGCCTGCAAATACATTCTGCAATTCTGCAGCCCGACTTGGAAGCGGTGGCACGAAGAGCACGAGCTCACAGCACGCTGGGTGTTTTTGTTCTAAATCCTAAAAGAGGAAGGCAGGGCCAAAGAACAGCACCAGATAATACCAGAAAATTTGTCGTATTGGTTGATACCACAGCTCAGGCCACCATTCTAGGATAATACTAAATAAAAGCTTATTTGGGGCAATCACAAAATAAGAGAGATCTCATTTCTGATTCTGTAACTCAAAAGTTTTGTTGTATCTAAAAATCCAGATAAAAGATTAGATTGCCATTGTGTTTGGCATTACCCAGACAGCACCTCCTGTGGAAAATTACAACTTTATAATTAGGAAACGAGCAGAGCAGCTTTCTCCATTTTCTTCCTGTAACAAATCCTCCCAGCCCAACAAACAGAGAAATCTCTTTGAAACTTGCTCCGTGTTCACCCCTGTGCCCCATAAAGGAAATTTCAAAAGCAAGCAGCTCCCCTGCTACATGTGGAGCAGCTCCCACTCCCCAGGAGAAGCCCTTTTGAAGGGTCTGAACCACCCTGCCTTAAGACCCAAGACTAGAAGTGGACATCAGCTGCCAGCTCAGGTCCCAGGGACAGGAGCCCAGCGTTATCCAGCTCAGGTAAGCCCCTGGAGAGCTTTGTGTTCTCCACACACATCACCCATTTCAGTCCAGTCCTCATCAGGCATCTGCTCAGAGTATTTGCACGACTTTCACACCAGTGTCAACACCAATACCTCGTACGTGGGCTATCAGGTACTTAGCAAGGCATTACAGAAACAACAGAGAAAAAAATACTTAACATGGCCATGCACTTCCACTGTATTGGGCTAAACTCCTGATCTTTATGTACAAGCTAGGGAAGTTTTTTTAATTAACGTAACTCATTAGCAACTAAAACCCGTGCTAGAGTATAGCTAAAGAGACCGGGAAGCTGGGGAAAGGCTCAGGGTGCTCAGATGTACTCACTGCTCCTTCATACCGCACGGGTTTCACCTACAATGGAAATTCAAATTTGAAATCCCATATTTTAACATGAGATTTCTCCCCCCCCCCATCTTCCTGGAAATGGCAAAGGATTAGGAGATGAGGAAAAATACAAGTTTGTGCATTAGGAGGGGGAGAGAGACAAATAGTTTGGTTGGGGCTTTCCAAACTCCTCAGAACTCCTTGCACAAATCACGAGGAAAGTGGGAAACTATAACGCACATCAAGTGAATAAGAACACGCATGTCAGAGGACCATCATGATTTTGATCATCTTAAACTTTTGTAATTGCATCCTTTGTTTGGAAAAAAAGCTCTTAAACATCATGTTGTAGAGAAGTGGGGTGGAAAACTGGGCTTAGCACAGACCTAAACTGCTCGTGCTGCTCAGAATCCCATGGCTCTCCAGTAGAAGTGCCGGCTCCCCAGCAGGCACCGAACCATCTGTAAGCTGAAATCAAACTTGAGGCAACATGACTGCAACGTGCACCAGTGCAAGGGGAAAAGGAAAATAATTGCCTCCCCATCATTTTATTTAGCAGAGTAAGGAACCAGCACCTCCAAAGCAGCAGAAGACACCAGCACTCGCCGGGGGAGTCTTCAGGAGCAGGCAGCCACCCAGGCAAAGGCAAAGAGGCGAGCGCTGCCCAGCTGCGCACCTCCCCAGGCCCATCCGATATCCTGCACGCGGGAAATTCAGCTGAGAGAAAGACGGCTGGCAACTGTAGAACCAGAAATGGAAGACAGCAGCAATGTGGCCTTCCCAAGCAGTCCTTCCTCTACTCAGCTGCAGTAATAACTATTGAAAACAGTCATTCAGAAGAGAAACTGTACTTTCATTTTGTTTGACTCCCAGCTGCCAACTGGTGAGATGTGTGTGTGTATTTTCCATGTGAGGAAATCCCATTTGAACAACTTCATCTGGAGAATGGTTTTCTTTTGCTAATTTCTTTTGCCAAGATGCAAGAGGAAGCGTCACTGCAGTGACAGTATTCCCCATCCCAACAACATCCCCTGACTCAATTAATCTGGGAACTCACCTTTTAAAGATAACATTTAGCTAAGCTCATACACTTGGCTAATAAAACATGGACTCTACGAAATAGCTTCAGATGACATTTCTCTGAAGGCACAAGGCGCAAAGGACTTTGAGTGGACACTGAAAACCTGCCCTGAGCTCTTATGCCATGCGTGAAAGTTTCAAAAGCAACACAACTGGCTTTGAAGGGATGGACTCAGTGCTCATAAAAGCTGTCCTGAAGTTCTGTCTTTAGCTGCTCAGTTTCACAAGTCACTCCGTATTGTTTTGGTAGCACTTGCACAAAACCAAGCTATTGATGAAAATGCAATGTGCTTGCCCAAGACAAAGATCCCCTACCTTGAAAGCATTAATTACTCCGAACAATGTGCAAAGAGAGTCACTAAGTGTCACTGTCACCTCCTGCATCGTTGGCTGCGCTTCGGTGATTTTTAGCTGCCTCACAAATTCTGAGCAAGTGATGAGAAGCTACACCAGACAATTTGTATTTATGGTTGATTAAACTGTAAATTTTCCTAAGATTGTCGCCTTTTCCTGAAGAGCCGCACAGCAGAAGAAATACTTGAAAATATTTTACATCGCCTGAAATATTTTTATTTTTACAAAGTGTAACTGGATTCCAGCCATTGCTACTCCTCAATTCCAGAAGTCAGCAGTGTCTCAAGTCCTGCTTTGCCCTGAGCAGTGTATTTTCAGTTTATTTTTAGCACAGGAGACAGCACCTACCCGGATGGTTTGTAAGCTTCACACATTGCCCTGCCCCATCTCAGTGAGCACCTGACCGAAATGCCAACGCTCCTGACATCTTAAACTCACCAGGAGCAATTCAGATTTGAGACGGTCTTAAATGACAGCACGGAGGAGACAACATTTCCCCTGCCTGCTCTACCCTGCTATTGGAAAACCTGCAGCACTGAGGAGTGTTTGACCCAACGCCCTAAACCATGCCAGCTTCTCCCAGCTGCTCCAAGACTCGCTGCATATCAGGACTGAAATGGCCCCGGCACCACAGGCTGCAGCATTTGGAAGTGCTGGCCTGTCGTACCACTAACACGAAAGATCCTTGGAACACTCCGAACACTGGGTGGGAACTGAAGCTGGAACTGGGAGCCGCAACTGTACCACCTGCATAACATTGACTCTAAGAGACAGTAAGGTTTGAAGCCATGGGCACAGCTCGTTTGCCTCTCATCACCAAGGCCAGGGATTTGGTCTAGACCCAGACAAACCACGCTGCAAGCAAGTCTTCAGGCACCGCAACACTCATGTAACGTGTTGTCTGCCATACGGTTGTACCCAAAGCCCATCCAGCAGCTGAGACCCATGAAGCGTTGGCAGTCCTGGTCAGAGCTCTCCCACGCCCACCACTCTCCATTGCTGAACGTGAAAAAAATCAGCAGACAGCGTAAGCTTCGAGCATTCACAGAACTTCTGAAGGGTTTGGGTTCTGCCTCCTCAAAAAGGGGGACAGAGCCACACCTGCACCCCAGCTGAGTTTTAACACCATGCTTTTGCATCCCTTTCGAGGAGAAGTCTGTATCACCACTGCCATTTTACAGGAAGCCTGCCTGTTTTCCTTGAAGTCTTTTCCTGGGAAGATTTCTGCCATGGCAGAAGTCAGAGCAGTTTGTCATAATCCTGACAGCAAGTTCTGCCGTCAGGTCTCATGTACAAGGCCTTCAGGCATCTTGATTTAAGGTTGTGCAGGAGAATCAAGATGCTCCACCCTGTCAGTCCCACACTCAGCTGACAGGTACAGCATTTGCTCAGGAAGAACAGAACCTCGGGCACTCCTCACCTTTCACTTGAAACTAAAGAGCTTCATCTTGCACAGCGCAGGGGGTGCGATCACAGTGATCTCCAGTTTCAAACAAAAAAATAAAGCATTGCCTCTGAAATTCTCACAGTAAAAGATAAGAAAAGAGTCGTTTATTGAACCAGCCTTTATGCTGCCGGATAGCCAGGCATGGTGACTTTTAAGCCAAACCGTGTTTGAACATCCTCAAAAACTTCAGTTGAAGCACCTAACTCACAAATTCTCCAGCAGCACAAAGCCCAGCAGCCACACCAAACAGAAGATCCCCCCTGGGGGGGTTACACAGCGTGAAGCATCCCTCTGGGCCGAGCCCAGCACACCCAGGCCGGCCCCCACCCTCCTCGCTGGACCCCCTCAGGGCTGGCCCAGCCTGCCGGGCCCGCAGCCCCCTCCACACCCGGCACCGAAGCGAAACCGCAAGGGCTGCCCCTTGGCCCGATCCATTCAGCAAACCCCGCACAACCCAGTCCGCGGCCTCCCAACCCCCGGGCTCCCAGCCGAAACCCCCCAACCCCTCCCGGTACGGGGCAGCACCGCTCCCCGCTGCACCCCCCCGGCTCCCCCCCACATCCCGCAGCCCCCCCGGAGCTCAGCAGCGCGGCCCGGGCCCCCCCCGAGACTCCCGACCCGCGTGAGGCGAGGCCCCGAGCCCTGCCCAGGGGGCGCCGCTCCCCTGCGGGCAACAACCGAGGGCCGGGCCCAGCCCCGGGGAAGCCCCGGGAGGGGCCCGGTGCCTCCTCCCAGCCTCCGCCGAGCCTCCCGGCTTCCACCTCCCGGCCCTCAGAGCCGCCCCCCGCCGCCCCGGGGCTCACCATGGCGGCTGGGCTCGGCGGGGCTGCGCTGGGCGGTAGCGACGGCGGCGCCTCCCGGTTCCCCTCCGCTCTCCGTCCGAGCAGGCCGCGGCCCCTTCCCCTTCCGCCGTTGCCTAGGAGTGAACATCCGGGTCAGCGCCGCGCGCGCCGGCCACGCCCCCCCCTCCCCTCCGCCGCTCCCGCCCCGCCAATCAGCGCGCGGCTCGCCAGGCATCGCCAAGTATGGAGCGCCGCGCGCCAGCGGGGGCGGGGGGATAGGCGGGAGGGAGCGGCGCGAGGGCGCGACCAATGGCAGCGCGGGAACGAAGCCGGGAGGAGGCGGCCAATCAGCGGCGGCGGAGGGGGAGGTGGGCGGAGCTGGCGCGTGATGGCGCGCCGGCGCGCCGACCCTCGCGGTTTCAGCCGCAGCCCCAGCCCCGCAGCCGCCCTCGGGGTGCAGGCAGAGCGCTGCGGGGGGGGTCAGCGCTGCCACCTCGTAGGCTTCGCCCTGGCCCCGCAGCGTGACTCGTGCTGCTGCTCGCACCTCGGTTTCCTTACCCCCCAAGCACTGGGGAGGACCGGCCGGCCGCTGGGTACCGAGCGGCATCGCTGGTTTATCTGAGCGGCGGGTGTTCGGCCTCCTGTGGGAGCTGAGCCTTCGATTCGGCAAAGCGTGTAGGTGCCTGCTGGAAGGTAAGCAGGTGCTTACGCATTTTGGTGACTTCAGGAATCGGGCGGCTGTGTTACAGATCGCAAACGCGAGATAAAAATCAGCAAATCTGGGTGTATGCACAAATAAAACATGTTTGCTTTTCTCAGGCTGTTCCAGGAAGAAATACACTTTTTTTTTTTTCCCCCCCTAATATGCTCATTGACATTTCAATGATCTCAGATAAAAATGATCCCGATGCCAGACTCAATACTTACACTCCCCAATCAGGACATGTGCATTTAACAGATGCAGCCTCCCTAATTAACCTGGGAGAACATCTCAGGTAGTATGTGGCACCACGTTCCTCTGCTACTCTTTGGGAAAAATACTTTGGCCTGCATCGCACCAACAGGCTTGGTGCCAGCATCCTAAGAACCCTCTGCTGGTGCTCCCTGGCTCCTGCATTGCGGACTTGGCCCCCGTGAGCCAAAAGCCCTGCTGCTATTCCATTTGCTTTCCTCAGTTTGCTGTAGAAACTGGAAATGTTGTCAGGGGGAGTCGCACACTGCTTCCTACTCTGATGCATTCTTCCTGGAGACGGTTGAAACTCCACAGCATGTGTGCAATTGTGACTGAAAGGATGTATTCTTTAGGGAATTGCTTAATTTTTTCCTGTGCTGTTATGTTTTGTGGTACGTCCATCCACCAGGAGACAACCACGGCCAAGCCCTGACTTCCCTCTAAGACGTTATCACAGACGGTTGTGGATTGACTCGTAATTGTAGTAGCTATCAGATACCAAACAGGACCTTCCAAGACCTGACAACTCTGACCACGCTCATTTTACTTATGAGGGCAAACCAGCTGCAACTTCCAGTTTCTAAACCAACAAGCTAATTTCCCAGGAAATTACTGCTCAGCTGTTTGCATTCCGTTACGGCAGCTAGCGTGAGCTACTAGCCTGTGTCACGGCATAACTGTTATAGAGGTCAGTTTGCACTGTTGATGTGTTGATGACTGGCAATCTGCTGTCACTGATTTTTTTTAGTTAACCTTTGCCTGCTTTTGCTTTTTTTCTCATTCTTCTTGTCATTTTTAAACCTCTGGTCTTTTCAGTAGAGGAACAAAATTAATACGTGAAGCACTGGATAGAAAGCAGTAGAAGAATTTGCCCAGCGGGTCGTGGTTAATGGAGTTAAGTCCAGCTGGCGTCCCATTCCAAGTGGTGTCCCCCAGGGGTTGGTACTGGGGCCTATCTTGTTTAACGTCTTTATTGATGACCTAGATGAAGGGATTGAGTGTACCCTCAGTAAGTCTGCAGATGACCCCAAGTTGAGAGGTAGTGTCCGTCTGCCTGAGGGCAGGGTGGCCCTTCGGAAGGATCTGGATAGGTTGGACTGCTGGGCTGAGGCAAACGGGATGAGGTTTAACAAGGCCAAGTGCCAGGTCCTGCACTTGGGCCACAATAACCCCATGCAATGATATCGGCTTTGGGCAGAGTGGCTAGGATACTGAGAAGAGGAAAGGGACCTGGGAGCGTTGATCAGTGCTCAGCTGAACACGAGCTGGCAGTGTGCCCAAGTGGCCAAGAAGGCCAATGGCATCCTGGCCTGTATTAGAAATAGCGCAGCCAGCAGGAGTAGGGAGGTGATCATCGCCCTCTACTCAGCTCTGGTGAAGCTGCAGCTCGAGTGCTGTGTTCAGCTTTGGGCCTCTCACTACAAGAAAGACATCGAGGCCCTGGAATGTGTCCAGAGAAGGGCAACAAAACTGGTGAGGGGTCTGGAGCACAAGTCTTATGAGGAGCGGCTGAGGGAGCTGGGGTTGTTTAGTCTGGAGAAGAGGAGGCTCAGAGGATACGTCACTGCACTCCACAGCTTCCTGAAGGGAGGTTGTGATGAGGAGAGGGTCATCCTCGTCTCCCAGATAACTAATGACAGGACTCGAGGAAATGGCCTCAAGTTGTGCCAAGGGAGATTTAGATTACATATCAGGAAAAACTTTTTCTCTCAAAGAGTGGTCAGGGACTGGAACAGCCTGCCAAGGGAAGCGGTGGAGTCACCATCCCTCATAGTGTTCAAGAAGTGCCTGGATGAGGTGCTATGAGATATGATTTAATAGCTTAGTGCATAGTATTGGTGATAGGAGGATGGTTGGACTAGATGATCTTGTAGGTCCTTTCCAACCTTGTGTTTCTATGATTCTAATAATGTCAGGAAAAACAGGAGTTATGTTACTTCACAGGGAAACAAAAGCACATAAAAGCCCTCAAAAGCACATAAAAACCATCAAAAAGCACTACCAAATAAACCCTAGGATGGGAAATCTTGCCAATGTCTAGTAGAGAAGCCACATGACCTCAAAAGGCATTTCCTGCTCTACAGTCTCCAAATTCAATTATTCGCCAATACTAGGCAGCCCAACTTCCTTGAAGCTGGTTTGTAATATGTAGCAATCTGAAGTGCTTTGTATTTTGCAATCCCCAGATCCTTCTGTCCTTATGTTTCCTGAGAGTAATTACCAGCAGTAATTAAGAAAAAGCAGTTTTTTCATTATGTGATAGATTATTCATTCCTTTTACAAGGGTCCACACATCTGATGCGCGTGTTTTCCTTGAGGCAGGGTCTGGGAGGACAGAATTGATACAATTGAAAATGCATGTTCTACACTTCACATCTTCTGTCACAAAACTCACGCAAACGACTCAATGATTGTTTTGCTTTTAGTTAACAGCTCTCACAGCTATGAACAAAAAGTATTTCTAGCTGTTTGATGAAGAAGCAGAGCAAAAGCAGAATTATGCAGTTTAGTATATTTTAAACGTTTTGAGATCCAAATGAACGTTGACGCCAAGAGGATGTTTTTCTTAAAAGAAGAAATACAAGCATCCTGGATTTTGTTTTCCTGCTAATAGGTATAAAGAAGAATAAACAGCTGCTTTTTGTTTCCCAAAAAATATTTGCATTATGAAGATCTGCAGATTCCTTTTGAAATTGATGTAACATCTTTTCAAATGAGGACCAGCTGCTTGCTTTGATTGTTTATAGCAGGACATGCTTAAGGGAATTTTTTTTATTTGTTTGTTTATTAAATGTAGGACCAGGCTCTTCTGGTAGCCTGCAATTTGCAGTGTGGAGTGGATCTCAGCAGGCAGAAGGCTTTACATATATGACTAGAGTTGTAGCCATCCTACCTTCTGGTGCAATTCCTGGAGGCACTGTCACCAAATAAAGCCAATGCAGTCTCTGAGTGGGAGCCATACCATAAATCTTGGTGCTGGGAGATGGTGCTAGCTGCACTGCAGGCATTCCCCACACCTCCCAGCATGGAATCGTCCACCTAAAGAGAAAAGAGGGCGGCTTAGCGGCAGGCATTGTGCATCTTCAAAATGAGGGCCTATAAACAAAGGAAGCAAACAATTATGTTAGTTGATGGCTTAACAGCCCTACAACATCAGATTCATGTGCAATTAATAACAAGGCTTTTGATCTTGCAATCAGCAACTATAAAATACATATGCTTTCCCTGTATGTTTGATTATGTTCAAGGAAGCAAAAGGATAAATACTTCTTATTAGCATTACAGAGGACTTTTCACATTTAGCCAGAACTTCATGGAGTATTTGAGGTCTAACATGATATGTTTATTTTATCCTTCTGCATACATTGCATGCATGGTGAAATGCTGTTTATTTTCCTTATTCCAGCATTTAGCCTGGACCAAAGATGACTGAGAACATACTTAGAAACAACAACCTAGAGAAAACTTTAAGACTTCATCGAATATTCATTTTTCTATTAAAGAAAAAGACATCTTGGGCTTTTTTTTTTTTTTTTTTTTTTTTTTTTTTAGGTCAGATTGCCCATTTTCTTTCTTGCCCAGCTTGTGGCACTTGAAAGACATGTAAACTTTGATTGAAGTTCTCATAAATTGAATTTACTGGTGAAAGAGTCTCTTCTTCTTGCAATGGTACGGTTTAGCTTGCTGGGTTTTATTAGTCAGAGTCAGTAAACCAGCAGCATCACTTGATTTGAAGCTGAAAACTGAGCGTTTCTTGGAAACTAATATAGGAAAAAGATACCTACAACACTACCCAACAGTTTGGTATTACATATTCAAGCCACAGATAGTTCTCACTATGGAGATCTCCAAACACACTGTCAAAATAGCACACAAACAAAAAAAAAAGCCTCCGTCCCATTCTAATTCCAAGGCAATTTTGAAGAGGGTACTCTAGAGTATAAAGGTTTTGAGAGGTTTCTCATTCACTGCAGGAGCTGATGAGTAAATCAAAATATGGTGTTTAATAAAAACCAACACACTGTCCATCTGGTTTGAAGCACTCCTCCTCCCATACAAAGAATGCTGAAAACAGGCTCCAAAATGAGATTTTTCACTTTACTAGCACCCAAGCAGATCTGCCGCCTACCTGCTCATTTGATGAACGGAAAAGACAGCAAGCCTAAAATGTCCATATACTGGCAAAAATTACACACTGTACCGCCAGTGCAGCTCTGTCACATTAATGGCAGAAAAATTAAAGGTTACGTGTCACTCAAGCACACATATTGTTAGAGGCACAAGATTTATCCAACTTTGAGCTTTTTCTTTAATTTTATGCCTTTTGCCTAAATAGGTGAGACCAAGTCATTTTTCATGGCCCTCTTTCACAATCTGAGGTGCAGACGGGGTCACTCAGCTGAAGCCAACATGCACAGAGAGGTCATTTACCATCACCCTGTTAAAAAGTCGCTGCAGTTTGTGACCATACCTCAGACATAAGAGAATGATTTTTTTTATATATTTTTTTAAACTTATGAAGTGACATCTTCATCCACTAATAACAATTGCTTTCTTTTGGTCCAGAAGTACCTGTCCACCTTTTGAGAGCAATCTCTCAATATGCCCTGGAGTTGTTTGCAGCCACAGTTTCCATATCCCATAGATTTTACCCAGTTGTGTTTCACAAAATGTGTGATACAAATGGGCAAATGTGACTGAGACCTATCTGAAACCTCACATGACAAAATCCAGCAGTGCCTGTTCAGAAACGGACCGTGAGGCTTTCTTTAAGTATCAGTCCAGAAGAGTGGACTGCAGGATTACTGGGATCATTGTTTTTCACTACATTTCTCTTAGCTGTATATCCAGGGATGCTGTTCAGTTCTGTGCTGGTGACTGCTCTTTTAACTTCATATTGTAAGTAAAGAAAGCTTGATATAGGATGTTTCAAAGTGTCTCAGCCTGAGCAAAGAGAGTATTGAGAACATTCTTGTCAAACTTGGTCATCGACTGTAGAAATAATGTCTGCAGCCTGTCATTAAAAAAGAAGCAAGGAGAAGCTGATCAAATGCACCATAAAGAAACCAAATTTTCCATTCCTTTACTCTTTCCTTGACACGTTGCACTTCATTGGAAGCTTGCTAATGTACCAGCCAAAAGAATTGTAAGGACCTGGATTCCTTCTTAATACAGCAGTCATGGTTCACAAGTTAGAATCTGTGTAGAATTAACCAGTGACACAAATGAATGGAAAAACATATTTAAAGAGCTAAGAAGTAGTACTCTTTCAAGGGTTTATACATTAGAAAACTTCTATCAATACAGTATATTGGTTCTTTTCCTATTTCCACCACTGACCTAAAAAATGGATCACAAAATTATAGACATCAAATGAAGATGGGAAGTGTCATAGCGGTGTTGATGCCTGTACTGGAGACAGCCAAAACACAGCAGTTCACAAAAGCACAGACCACTCTTTCCATGTAAGTGCTTTCCTCCACAGGTTTTTTAGGCAAACTTCATATTCCCAGCAAAAGCAGCTTAAAGCAGAATTAGCAGAACAAGCTGTAACACATATTGTTCAATTTTTCAAAGTTCCACTTCAATCAGCCATACCTGACAACCGTAACCACCAGTACCACACCACTGCATGTAACATTACATCAGCTTTGCAAAACTGCCATGAAATTACATTAGCACAGACACAAAATGGACTTGCTTATTAACGTGCATGCGATCACGAGGAAAAGGCTGAATGATACTTCGCTCTGCATCACAAGCTGCATTTCCTAATGAAAGCCTACCTCAGCCCTTAGACTATTGTTCATCCCCTCAGTATCTGACCGCTTTCCACATAAAATCAATAACAGCAAAGTAGATTTAATGGAGCCTCTGGCACTCTTCCCATTTTAAGGCAAAGTCCTGCTGGGAAGGGGTTTCTTTTTCCTCAGACTTCAGGTTTAGACTTGTTTTTGTTGTAGCAAGGAGGCTTTCAGAGAGGAAAATAAAACCAGCATTTGCCAGCAGATATGGATGCTTAAGTGTGAGAAAAAATAAATGAACTGGAGTGGTGGCTGAGAGGAGAAGTTTCCTGCCTGGGTCTGATTCTCTCTCAGACATAAAAGAAGTGTTCTGAGAGAGCAGACAGCGAAGTGGGGACCCACTACACTACTAAGGCTGTGTCAACCATTTCAAGCAGATAACTCCTACACTGCTGTCTTCCTATGCAGATTACTGCTGCTCTTGGCAGAAAAAAAAATGTGTGTGGAAGGAGATTCATGTTATTTTAAAAATACGCAAGAACTTACATGTGTATACTTTGGAAAAGAGGAGATCAGGAGCAGATTAATGCCCATTGGGGAACTGACAGGAAAGGTGCTATGGGATTCTTTGAAAACATGCCTAGCATCAGAGTAAGAGGCGATATCCTCATCCTGGGGAAGGAACAGGATTTTAAGGAAATTCACTTTAAAATTTTATAATAGAAACTATTGTGGTGAGGGTGAATTCATCCTATACTGCACTATGCAGAAGCTGGGACAAATAGTTAAAAGAAAGCAGTGTGATGTGTTGAGCAGGGGGCTGCAGGCTCTGTCTGCTGCAGCACCAGGGAAACTCCTCACCTCAGGGCACATGCAGGGACTGCGCCCTCTTCACACTCTCTGCGTGGCTTCTTCCCCAGGGCACCAGGGAAATACGACTTTGGAGAACAGCAGCAGTCCCAATTCATCTTGGATTCCCAATTCAGGCTCTTCGTTCTTTGACGATTATCTGCTTAATAACTAAGCAGCAGTGAATGTCTAACATTTAGCCTGTGAGCAATCCTGTTAATTTAATACACAACTCTAGCAAGATATACAATTAAGTCAACTGGTGCCTGAAGGCCTGAACCTGCTACAGTTTGATTTCCATCAGAGAATGGTAGGGATTTTTGAAACTTTCTGGCTTCTCTTGTTGCCCAGCCTCCTCTGTTTTTTCCATATATATATTTACAATGCTGACAAAAAGACTGGAAAGAAAGAGGCGGAGAGCATGAGGGAAGAAGGAAGGGAAGGAACCCAGGGACAGCTCACAGCAGGCTGTGAAATGCAAAACAGGTTTTTCAAAACCGCATGTTCTAAACATCACCTTGGAGTCATACAATAATAAATACTCAATATTAAACTGAGAGAGTCTAATTGCCAAGTAACTATAGCAATGGAGAGAAAAGGCTGTCTTTGGACACATTCTTTCCTGCCTTAATTTTTCCCTAGAGTGGGTGGGGGAGAAGGGGTGCAGAGAATGTGCTCTAGATCGTTAATGGGTAACGCTTTCCAGAGCCCCCTCTGATCACTCAGTGACTCTGGGATTTAAAAGAAGCAGACAGATTTCACAGAAGGAAGCTGGACATCCAAAACAATTACACTGAATTATTCCATATCCTTCAAAGGGGTTTAGAGCATCAGGTTCCTGACACGAGGCTGTCATACACATTGAGACCCATTACACAGCAACGTGACCTTTTATAAAGCACCTTGTAGTCCAACTGCTCACCATCACTTCCTTCATCCCTGAAGAAACAGCACTTTCCAGTGACTCTGAAAGTCTGAAAATGAGTAAGTGTGAAGTGAAATTACACAGGGACTGTGCTGGTTATTTGGTTTTGCCAAAGAGAAGACCATATTTCTGGGTTGTTTTTAAAATACCGAGTTCTGGAATTTAATTTGGGGAAAAATTAAAGGCTTACCTGGAGGCTTCAAGTATATTCTGATAATTGTAATTTCCAGAGCTGAGAGTGCTTGAAAATGGGAGGGTAGAGCTGGCACACTGGGATGTACTATTGGATCAGCAGTTTCAGAAAACACTGCTTTATCTTGTCAGGGAAAAAAGTGCTTGATCCCGTTGGTATTTTTATATGAAACACAATGCATGGCTCTATTTCTAATACTGACTGGACACAAATGCAAAGTAGTTTTGAGCACACTGGATGGGGAAGAGAAGAAAAGGAGGCTCCCTTTACAGAGGAACAAGAACTGGCTTCTTCAGTGACAGCTTTTAAACCTTACATGGATTGGTTTAACCACGTGCCTTCCAAAAACTTCATTAAAAATAAATTAAAAAGCCATTCATATTGTTAACTCAATAATAGCTAATTCTGAATGTTTAGTGATTTGTGAAGGAGTTGAGCTAAACCTAAGCCTTCATAGTTGCTCTAGTTCAAAAACAGTTTTGCCCCTACGACAAACCAAAGAGCACAAACAGTAATAAATAACTTCAGAAAATTTTCACCAACTTTTGAAAGTTTAGGCTTTCATTTGTTGGTTTCATCTTTAACTTGCTTTTTAAAGAACTTTGAGTTTTATAGAGCAGTATAGCCTCCTCCTCTCCAACCTGATAAAGAAAACTGTCAAAGTGTGAAAAAATCAAAATAAGCAAATGGTTAAAAATCGCCTTACCAAGTGTGAAGGGGGATATTATTACCTGAAAAACACCCTGTGATTTTTCCATAAGGCTTCTAGAAAAAGACTTTCAGAAAGCCTACACATTTGCAATATAAAATTCACTACAGTAAATTTGAAACTATTCACACTTACATTCCTGGTTCAACACCGCAGCCCACTTCAGGCTATGCCAAACACCCATGATTTGTTTAAATCCATAATTCACCCTCTCCACTCCATTGTATTAATGTTATACTAATATATCCTCCCACTCCTTACCCTAATAATGGCAGCAGGATGAGGGGGAATGGGCTAAAGTTGTGCCAGGGGAGGTTTAGGTTGGATAATAGGAAGAAAAGGGTTTACTGAAAGGGTTGTGAGGTATTGGGGTGGGCTGCCCAGGGAAGTGGTGGAGTCACCATCCCTGGACATCTTTAAAGGACGTTTAGATGTAGACCTTGGTGATAGGGTTTAGTGGAGGACTGGTTAGTGTTAGGTCAGAGGTTGGACTGGGTGATCTTGGAGGTCTCTTCCAACCTAGATGATTCCGTGATTATGTGAAACCATTTCAATTTCTGGTGTTACTCTGCTGTTTTTTTCACACTTAGGGCCCAGGTGGGTAAAGGAGCCAACCCTCGCTGAGGGGACAGGGCCAGGGCTGCGGGGCGGAGCCCTGAGGCGCGGGGCTGCCTCGTTCGGGCGGGCCCTGCCGCCGGTAACCAGGGGAATGGGCGGGGCGGGCGAAATCTCGCGATGTTTGCCTGGCCGCCCTTTACCCGCGGCGCCAGATCTCGCGAGAGGTGTCCTGAGGCGGAGGAGGAGGAGGAGGCGAGGCCTGAGGTGGGAGGGGACGGCCAAGATGGCGTCGGAGGGCGAGCTGGGGAGGAAGTGGGACCGGTGCCTGGCGGACTCCGCCGTCAAGCTGGGTACGGGCGGGGAGCGGCCGGCCTCAAGGGGAGGACCCGGGGAGGAGCGGCGGAGGCCCCCCGGGCGGCCCGGAGCCTGCGGGGGCCGCCACTCGGCAGGTCCCGCGGCGCGGCCGTGCTGGGTGCCTGAGGGCCCTGCCGCGGCCGGAGCCCCCCCGGCGCTCCCGGGCCTGGCCTAGGCCTCGGCGGCGGCTTCGTCGCTCTCAGGGCTCGTGAGGCGCCGAGGGGGGAGGTCCCGCGGCCCGGTGGCCGGCAAGGTGACCTTGGAGGCGGGCACGGCTCTCCCCGGTCCCCCCGGGCTCCTCTCCTCGGGCTTGGCCCCGTTTGACCCGCGGGGCGGCGGCGGGGGGTCGGGGCTGGGCTCTGCTCGCTGCCTGTGGTGAAGGTGAGCGGTGTGTGGGGGAGAAATCCCGCTCTGTGCTGAGCACCGCAGCCGGAGGGATGCCTCCTGCACGGAGTGCGTGGGCCCCGCTCGGTCTCGCCGGGTCCTTCCCTGCCATAATCTCGTCTGGCTCCGTGACAGCGACTTGGGTTTCGAAAGGCGTTTGTGCAGAGCTGTTCCCATCCCTTGGTGTGCGAGGTGGGCTGTGTTTATTAAAAGAAATACTCAGCGTGACTAGCTGAGAGCTCTGGCACGTGTTGCATAGTACGTTGTGCACACTTTGACATTGAGAAGCTTCCTGTCTGCTCTCCCAGCTCTGCAGCCAGTTGTGGCTTTTCTTTAAGTACAAAGACAGCTCTGTTGATTTTATTCTGTGTTTGCTTGTACTTCATGTGCTTCATGTGTGCAGCAAACCATTTGTAACGTTTGACTTTGACCTGGGAGTTTTGTGAGTGATCGGAGTTGTGTTTGTGTGTGGTTCAGTGCTCTCCACGTGATGGGCTGGCAGACTGACTGCAGCGAGGTTGTGGCTTTGTGAGATGAGTGTTCATACGCAAATCTTTAAATACGACATATGGAACAAGAAGCAAAGTGCCTAATATAAAAGGTGTGAGTACCTTGATGGTGTAGAAGCCTTTTTTAGAAGGATAAACAATGGCTGAGAAATGTGAATGTTTATTATTTGTTGCTGGAGTGGCCTTATGCTTGAAAGCTGATGAGAAACTCTGGGTTTTAGTTGCCTAATACTTTTCCATTAGAAAAGATGTTTAATAATTTTGTGTAAACCGAAACTTCCATTGTTTATAACAGACCTTTGAAAAGTGTCAAGTGTTCCGGAGCAATGTTTTGTCTTATGAAATTCTATTCAGGTTTGTCTGACAAACATATCCAGATATGTTTATGTTTCCATAGCGTTGGTTGCTTTATCATAAAATATTAAGTATGCCAAATTATAAACAAGAACTCGTGCTGTGCTGCAGCTGTACATGTACATGTAGGGTTCCTGTACAGGGAAAGCCTCTCAGGGAGGCTGAAAGAAGTGGGTTCTGACTAGGTTATGATGCGGTGTGTCTCATCACCAAGGCATTTATTGTCACCTGGGGCTTTCTTCAATCCTAAAGCAGTGATGCAGGAAAGAAAATGCGTGTAGGCTTTCTGCACTAGTGCTCTTGTCCAAGGATTCCCACTGTTAGCTGCATGATGGCATTGAATAGAGACCCGAGTAAAATTCGTTTTTCAGTAATTGCCCAAAAAGTGTGTGTGGCCTGCAGCTCTTTGATTTTTTAACTTCAGCACTAGATGCAGCCTTGGACTTGTGTTTCTCCTCACGTGCAATGGATTTTTGTGATCTGTGTGCTTTTACGATTGATCTCGTAACTAAAGGAGCTTTCTTCATGGTGTCGATAACAATCGGACTCTCTGTGAGGATGCAAATTGTGGCAGCCCAGGGAGGTGCCTGTAGGCACTAACTGAGGGCGATGGTGGTCTTTCGATGTGACAGGGCTTGGTGGCCTAGCTGGGCAAACTGTTGGCAGACTGCTGAGCGTGCAAGCTGTCTCAGGTGATCTCAGTGCGAAGGATTGTTTTCTCTGCAAGGAGTTTAAAAACTTGCATGGTCATGGTGGTAGTTTTTGTAGTGTTACTTCTGTGTTTGTTGGAATCTCCAATAAACTATGAAGGGGGATGTTATAGTGGAAAGAAGCAAAATAAACTTTTTCTCTTCAGAACTTCATCGCTTGCGTGGAATATAGATGTTTACCCAATCCTTGCTTCTTTGTTGGGTTTTTCGTTTTGGTGGCCACATCTTCATTCCTGTCTGCTCCATTACATCGTTCCTGAGCACTGTTGCAAGAAATATCTTCCCCCAAAGTTTGGGGGAAGAGCAAACATCACAATTAGCCCTGCATTGTCTCATTTCAGACACTGTCACTAAAGGAAGGTGCTGAATTTCTGAAGCCTTGCATGCATGACAGTTTTCAGTCGTCTGTGAGAACTGTAGAGACAAAACCCTGCCAAATGAAGTTGTAGGGTGGAGGGATTCAGGGAACAGAGGGGAGTGAGAAGGGGAGGTAGCAGCTATTGGTATGACGTTATTAGCAATAGTACGTTTTTAAATAGTAGCTGGGGGCACACAGCCCGCCCTAATTTGTGTTAGGCTGTCAGGCTTTGTATTACAGTTGCTTGAGCAAGCCTGCATGCATTTGGCTCTGTCATTTGTATTTACACCATAATGGTTTAGTTGGGCATCCCCTTCCATTCAAATGTCCAAAATAATTATTTATCTTAAGTGGTATCTTTTGAAATCCAATATTATATTTTTGACCTCTCAGTCACTACCTGCGTGCGTCTTGTACTTCAGTATTAAAAGTCTGTCTCCTGGTGAAAACAGAAGATGTCCTGTCTTGTTAAGACAGTGTTTAATTTCAGAACTAGATATTATACGCCTCTGTAGCCTGCAGGAAGTGTCCAAACATTGTTAAAGGGAGTTTGTGTTAATCTTTTTTTTAATGGGCCTGACATAGCTTGTTTATTTGTTTTGCTAATGATGAGTGTAAGTGTAGGTATTTTTCTTCCCTTTCTCAATCTGGCTGTAGCCACTGGGCAAGAAACAATGTGGTCTGCCTTGTGCTTTCTTGGCTGACCGAGTGGTTCTCTGATGGGCTGACCGGATCCTGCCAGCTTTGCCTTTGCACGGGTCTCCAGACTCATTCACCTGTGCCCTCACTGAAATAACTTCCATTCCATCTTTCTCAGTTTCCATCTTCCTGACTTTGATTCTCCTTCTCCACATATGAAACAACTTTTCTGATGGGAAAGAAAACTCCACTGGCTTTCTTTTTCTTCTCAATATGAGAAGCTTTATAAACATCCTGCACTTCGCTGTCATAACCGATTTTTCCTTACTCTTGTTATCAATAAAGCCCCATGGAGAAAGGATTCAGAAGTAAATAGTATTGTGCACTTCTTCTGTCCTACTAACTTCAAGCTCTGTTTAAAGCTTCTTGGTGGTTTTTGGTTTGTGTTCTTGGTTTTGTTGTTTTCTTTGGTATTCTGTTTGTGCCTGGTCTGTTTGTTTTTTCTTTTTTTTCTTTTTTTTTTTTTTTTTTTTTGACTGAGCAATAATTCATGGCTCTTTGCTTGTAAAGACAGTAACTCCTCAAAGATTGGTGGAGTTGCTTTTTTTTTTTTTTTTCTGTGAGGCTATAATTTGGGGCAAATAACTATAATACATTGTTTCCAGAGCAAAGAGTATGTGTGTGAAAGGAAAGGGGAAATTTGTGTGTACCTGTGTCTTGTTTTATTTTGAAACCATTGTAGTTTTTTACATGGTTCAAATGTAATTTACCTGTTACTGAAAGGTAATCAAGGAATGCTGTTTGCTTCTGCATTTGTTTGTTCAGTTGCTGTGCTGAAGTTCATTTTTTGCAGGAGACAAATGTTTTAATATGTCTGTATTTGACCAAAACTCAGTCTGGAAGCTTGTAAATAACTCTGTGTAGTAATGTTGATTTTCCTCTAATCCTCTGTTTTGACATCTGAAAATAAAATGCTTCTAATTCCCATTTAATAGGATTTTTATTTATTCATTTATTTATTTTTTTTAAGAAAAAAAGGCACTTTCAATTCTGCTGTGACTGTTCCATGATTTCTTCTGGCTTGCATCATCTTGCCTGCTTGAATAGCTGTTTCTATTAATGGCAAGGGTGAAATTGTATTGTTTGTGTCATTCCACAGATTGAATTCTTCAGAAGGAATCATTGTATGGATTGCGATGTCAGTATTTTTAAATAATCCTTCACATGGTTATGGATAGGATAAAGTCAGTCTATATAATGATAAAACTTGATTATATTTTCTGAAAACTGGATTAGACTTTCTCTAAATATACAAAAATCCTGAAATTCCTCTTTTGAAGTGTTTTTTCACTTGGTGATCCTAACATAACCATCCAGGCTTAGTTACCAGGACAAAAGACATGCTCTGCATTTGGGATTTTGTTTTTAATGCTGGAGAACGCAAATATTACACGAGTACACAACTGTGTTATTATGTGTCCTTTGTTTGTAGTCCCCAAGTTATTTTCCTTTGTTGTATAGAAGAAGGTCCAGTTCTACTCATTGTGTCTTGTAGCAAACCAGTTAGTATAAATGCTGGCTGCGCGTGCCTTAGGCTGTGTGGAGAGGTGATACAGCAATGAAAAAGGTCTCGTTTGGAAGAGGTGCACAAATAGCATTCTGAGAACAGGGATATTCACTAGTTCTGTTAGCAAAATTGTACGGAGAGCCTGCCTACAAAGTAAGGGGCTATAATCTTCTCCTGGAAGAAGAAGAAATGCAGCAGCGATGTCTTTAGGAATCTTGGTCTCTGTTCCTGTAGCTGGACTGTGTCCTGCTGTTCATCCCGGCTGGTGCCCAGGAGCAGCACTGGGGGAAGCCCTCCTTGTGCCTCGCTCCAGCTGGTTCCCGCAGCGCTGCTGGAGTGTGAGGAAACCCAAAGGCAGAGCCGTGACGTTCGTGTCATACTGCAGCCATCTGAATTCAAAGCGCACCGACTTCCTTGTCCTTCACGGTAGTGCTGCGCTGGTAAGGTGCCAGCTGGGCCACCCCTGGGAGATGGCATGCGATAGATATCGCTGCCTGACGAAACGGGACAGCAGGCAGGTGGTGTCCTGAGCCACTTGTTTGCTCCACGAGCCATGGAAGAACTCCTTGCTCTTTGTGTCACACTGAGTTTTGTCTAAACCAAGGCTGCTGGCATATCCTTGATGAAAATAAACTGATAGAGAGATTTGAGAGTAATGCAGGCTTCTTTCTGTAGCACTTCTAGTGGGATGCCATCATTACGCTTCTTGCGCTGCCTTGTCCCTGTTTCTTAGCTGTGCCAGCAGACATCAGTAATGGTCAACCTACGTTGGGTGGGTGTGAAGAAGCACGACTGTTAGGTTTGCCGAAGACTTAAGTGTAGAAGTGTTGGGTAAAACTTCCTGTTCTAGCAATATTGTTGTTTTCACTGGTTGAATCCTGTGGTGTAGTAAGCCGAGGTAGGGTGTTCTGCTGGAGTTTTATTGTCCGTGTTAGGAGTATTCTCCTGATTTCTTACCTACATGCTTCAAAAGAGAGTACAACCCTGATTTTGTCTAAAAGCTTGATGCAGTATTAACAAGATCCTTCATTGTGCTGGCCAAATTATTCAAAGAGCTGCTTCCACTCTGTTCCCCTTTATTCTTTTAAAAGAGGGAGGGAGGAAAGGCCTGTACCCTCTTGTCTCACCAGCTCATCCACCAGCGTGGGGATGAAGAGTTTGTGGTCTGGCTGTGAAACCATGTGGCTGTAACTGCTTAGTGGGCTAAACATGATGCTTCCCGCATCCATGTGCAGAATTGCTGCTGTTTATCTAAGGTTTGGGCAGTGGTTGAGCTGCAGGAGCACTAATGGGTGGAAGTGGCCCCTGAAAACATATCGGGATCTTTGTATTGCACAGGTATCGGGGTATTTTTATTCTGTCATTCCAAGAATTCGGGGTTACTACAGTCAAATGCTACAAGAAAACCAAACAGACGTTTTCCTGCCTCTTCCTCAAGTACTCGGTGTATAGTTTCACTATGTTTTCTTCCAGCGTCCTCGGTCGTTTTTCTGTCTGTTATGTAAACAGTCTGCACAACGGGGGAGATGAGAGCAAAAGCTTGGAGGTTGGCGTTTGAAGAAAATCTGACTCCTGCTGCAAAAGACCTAGCTAACAGTCTGCTTAAAATTAATTCTCTTGGTAAAGAAGTGGCTGCATGGTCTCAGATTTCTAATAATGCTAAGTGCTGCCCTGTGAAGACCCTGGTTTATGAAGAAGACTCTCCACACCATTTTTGTACAAAGATTTTCTTTGTATCTTGTCAAAGAGTTGTTTTGGGGGGTGAGAAGGGCAGGATGTGACACCCTACAACAGGAAGGAAGGGATACTTGGAGGGTTGTCTGTTTTGAATACCTTGATTTTTCGTATTTATTTAAAGCAAATTCTGGTGCTGTACAGAGCTGATGCTTGGGCCTGCAGATGAGATCTGCCTGTTAAGCCTCAAAGCTGTTGCTGTCGGTTCCCCAGAGAAACAAACAGAGCTCCATAGATTGTCTTGATCCTACCAGAGTCCTTCTAGTTGAGAAGTCTTCTCTGTTAAGACAAGGCCTTGACAGCTTTCAGAGAGCCTAGTCTATGCAGAGCGGTTATTACTTTGTTAGAGCAAGAAGCCATCTTCCAGCAGTTGCTTCTTCCTTTTTTTTATCACTTATTTTTAACTGTAAAATAACAACATGAAGGACAGGAGGCTGAAGCTCTGTGTTTTGTGTTGGTGAGTAAGGAATGGGAGAGGAAAACCATCTGATGACGAAAAGGAAACTACTAAGTAATTAAAAAAAATACTTCCAGCTGCTATAGCAACGTGCCAGATGTCAACAAACATATTTCAATCTTTCTGTCTGAAGCTTCAAGGTACTGAAGAGAAGCATATCTAGGTGTGGCAGTCTTAATAGCTGCTTTGGCCTGGAGCTAGTGGGTAGTCCGGGAAAGAATCGTGTCGTTTTACTGCCGGGGGGGGGGCTGTTGATTAAATTTATAGGAATAGCTTTTCCCAGATGTTCTTCAGGGACAAGAGTCTATCTGGAAGATCTGTGTTTCTTGACGAGACACTTTTATGATGTCCTGTTGGGTATGTGGCACGTGCTCCTCTGTGTTAGATTGATTGGAGGTACCGTGATGTTGTTCTTGGAAGGTGCATGAGCCAAAAAAGTAGAATGAGAATTTTCTGAGACCAGGCTTCCTGCCTAATGCCAATTCCACGTGGCTGCACCGCTACATATGGCCAGGGAGGGGGAGTAAGATGTCAGCAGAACTGGCCTGTCCCCTGTTGACTCTGACTGTAAATGAGTTTAAACTGAATTGATAGATGTGGGGTGGAAGAGGCTGTTTTTCTAGTTAAACATTTTAAGCTGTCAGAGGAGGTGAAAAATGTGTTGTACCCTTTCCTGTGGCCTTTTCCTCCAAAGAGTCTGTCATGCAAGAAAGGGAGGGAAAATGTGCCCAGTGTGGCTCAAGCCCTTAGCTTTTCCATGTTCATTTGTTTTTATTGTAAGGTAAACCTTTCATGTTTTATTGTTATGAAGTTAAAGCCTGGCCTAGAGGTGCTGATCTTTAGCAGAAACAGCTGTAGACTGAGTGTCCCCTGGTCAGGTGGGAGGCTCTTTGAAGCAACATGTTGCCTCTTTAAAAGGAAATTGAGCATGTGAGAACTCAAACCTGTAAAACTCATCAGCAGCTCTGCCATTGTTTATCTCTGGTGTAACTTTATACAGAATTAAAGTGAAACGCATTACTGCGCTTCCAAGGAAAGACGGTTCAGCTCCCCTTGGTCTTGGAGACACAGGAAATGACCACATAACCACAACTGCTTTCTAGCGGAATGAAGATGAGTGACAAACTGTCCACAGAAATAGATTCTTAACCAGGTGGGCTAAGAACTGAAGTGTAGCTCAAGCTTCTGGTTTTAACTTAAAACCAGGGTTTAAACTAACCAAGAAAAGAGCAAATGTTACATAAGCATGTACTAAGTGATGAGGCAGGCCTGGGCACTCCTGGCTGGTAGGTGTGATGCTATCAGCTGCAGTGTCTAGCATAGATTCTTGCCTGTTTCTCAGCAAGAAAATAAATGAACCTGCCTTTGGGGTCAAGCACACTAATGTACTTCTTTTCTGGCTTTTTCTCAAGTTTCCTTCTTGTGCAGAAAACAAACAAACAAAAAAAAAAATAGCTGTTAGACCTTGCTTATTTCTTTGTGATGCTTTTGTTACCTAAAGCAAGGCCCTGGCTAAGTTGCCATCATCTTTTTTGAAATCTTCAGCCGCTGTACTCCCCTCCCTTCTGCAACAGGGTGGAATGACAGCATCCAAAACAGATGCTTTGCATTTTCATGAAAAAGAGGAATCTCTTCCGTAGAACCTGGCTTACTGCTACTTCAGAAAAAAAACTTTCCTAGGAAGAACATACCTTTCTGTCCTAGCAAGTCAGGCATGGTGAGCTCTCTGCTCAACAGTGGTGCTGGATGTGAGTGTGGGGAAGACCTGGGTTTTATTTTAGGCTTGTGTTGATTTGCAGTTGGCAGAAGTAACGCATTTTTCACCTTTATGTGCATCCTGTATCTTCCCTTATGGCCAACAGGAAACAGCATTGATGGCCTATGTGTAGAGCCATTACAAGTGGAGGTGTAATTCTCATATCTAAAGGAGGTGAAGCAAATACAAGATATAGATGGAAAGAAACTACTAACGACAGCTGCTTCTGCAGTGCATTTTTCTTTCTTTTTTTTTTTTATTTTTCAAGACGAGAGTAAGCAGTTTACCACCACACTGGTAAGAAGAATGTGGGTTTGACTGGTAATAGTGACTGGAATATGTGATGATGTTAGAAACTGCTTGGGCTCTGCATTGAGGTGGTGCAGAATTTGTCATCCTGTAAATCATTTCTCATTGATTAGCTGAACTGTTTGGATTGACAGGAGATCTGCTCTCTGTCTGGAAGTGCAGGACCGGTATTGTGCAGGGCAGGCCTTCTGAACCAGGCAGTTCAAACAACACCTGGTGCTGTTGAACGGAAGGTAATTACCACCAGAAAGTCATATTCAGCCCTGCAGCACAACACCCGAATCAAAAAGTCAGCACAACTACGTATGGTAGGAAGAGACTGTCGGAGGGAGGCAGGTCAGAGGGCCAAACAGTTGTCTGTTGGATGAATTCTCGAAGATAGTAATTATCCTTAATAGCATAAACATTCTGCTAGAGCCAGCACCAGCTGTCTTCTAGCAAAGGTACAGAAGGAAGGCTCTGCCTGGGGAGGGGGGGTGGAGGAATTAGCACAGATGAACTGCTGCTCCTCGTAATGCGTGATGTCTCTTCCAGTTGAGTATAAATGCTGGTCAGCGATTCGGCGTGAGTAGTTAGCTGTTTATACAAGGTTCCCCAAGCATTGTATCTCTTGCTGTCTGAATTGCTGAAAAAGCATGAAGCTCTGACCAGACATCCGAAGAGCTGAGACTTGCCCTGAGTTGAGCTGTGCAAATGATTAGAGGGAAAACCTGACCTTCTGTGAAATGCTCGGTTTCTAAAAAGTGGGGGAGTTCTTTCAGGACCACTTGGCAGGCAGGCAGAGTTCTTCCCTGCAATCGCGTGTTCTGTAAGCCTCCTCCAGAGCTGTAATGACCTGGGAAAGTAGTTACTTCTATCGCAGTTGGAGCTAATGAAAATGTGTAGTAAAATGCAAAGAGGTTTCAAAAGCAACTCTGATTTCCAACTCAGTAAATGTGGTAGTGAGGTCCTAATGCAAGAGTAAATGTAAGAGGGTTTATTCATATAGTCATTACTTCTAATAGTTAAGGGGTTTTAATCAACGAAAAGCATGGGGTGCTTTGTTAATTTGCTAGCTAGTGCCTTGCTAGAGTATTGTTTCAATAATCTGTGCCTCAGCAGGAACTACTGCTAGGATACTTTTTGGAAGGAAAAGTTTAAGGAACAAAAGGAAACTTTAAAAAAAAAAAAAAAAAAAAAAACACAACTTTATTCATATGGATCAAGATGGTATAGGATTCTTCAGCATTGTTCTGGACTCAACCCATTTATTTATTTAATTTTATTAAATTTTTTATTTAAGTTCCTGTTGAATGCATTGCTAAGGATTACATGCTTTTAAGACTATTTAAAGAAAAAAAAAAAAAGTAATGTCTTCTCATTAACATAAGTAGCAATACTTAAGTTAGATTTGTTGTATTAAAAGCAGAGAAGCCCTCACCCTGGAAGGATTAGTTTGCTGCAAAATAAACCTGAAACCATTAGGTATTTTTTCAGTGAGCATATGCACGGCTGTTGTTTTTTTAAAAAAACTTCTTTACTTCTGCACCTTATCTAAAATTCTTGTCTTTAGCGGATATAATTAGGGGTCAAATTTAGACACTGAACTCAAACTTTTCACTTTTATATTTATTGGGTTTTGAGAGGAATTTTGCAGACTTGCCTGAGTTCTTGCAAAAAAAAAAAAAAATCATTGCACACCTTCCAAGGAAAGCAAAAATTATTTTTAAATATGCCAGCTGAATTTTTTAATGGTGCTGGATACGTTTTTTTCTTCTGCTGCAGTTATTTCTATATATAGTGTAAGGATGTGAAAGTCATTCATTCCTAATGCGTTTAAATATGCTCCATAATGAATGTTGTGGATGTGAAAGATAAGCAGCCCGGAGCTTTCTTTTGCAAGGTATAGAGTAACACAAAGCATCAAAGTTTTGCTGCCCTCAGGACACACATTGAAGTAGTTAAAGTAGTGAGATAAACACAATACAATAAGATATTAATCTGCAAAATCTAAAGCTCAAGGACACTAAGTTTTCATTTTGGTGTTTCTCATTTACTGACAATGAGCTAAATAAATCTTAATTCCACATTGTGGATGGTGACAGAAATTCAGTAACTTTCCCTGGGATGAGCGTCTAGTTTGTTTCCCAGCTCTTCCTGATAATGAAGTTCTTGTATATGTTGGGATTCTAATTTGAATTAGCTGCTTGCAATTATTGACGAAAGTAAGAATAGCTGCTTTCAATTATTGATGAAAGTAAGAATTCTTTGTTTCAGAATTGCATTAAAGAACGTTTTTGTTTGGTGTATTGAAATAACATGTAGTCTGTTATTCCTGAGTTGGAACAAAGAGGTACTGTAATGAACTTAATCACTTTTTATTTCTTTGCATTATCTTAGTCGTCACTTGCTGAATTTATTCTTACAGGTGCTGGATTCGGATTAGGAATTGTTTTCTCAGTCATCTTCTTCAAAAGTAAGTGTATTTCAGTAATCTTGGCTTTTTGGTTTCATAACTTTTGTCTAATATAGCTGCAGTGTAAAACCAAGAAATTTTGGAGGCATGTAAAAACTTAATCAGTGTGTTAAACCAATTCTTTCGCTATTGGTCATGTGTGTTTTTTTCCAGTTGAAATGGAGTTACCTAAGGTTTTAACTGTTGGGTAACAGGGTTGTTATATGACATCTCTGTAAGCTCCTACTGTGCTCAGTCAACTTCTGGAATTGCAGGAAACGCTGTGCCAAATTACTGGAGCCATGTGTCTAGACATCAGTTTATGCCAGTCTTGCCAGGGTTTTAAAATGATTTTAAGTTCTTTTCTAGTTATGCCTTGCTAACAGAATAATTTTCAGTAATATCTTGAATTCAGCATTTGCGCTCCATTAAATTCGAAATATGATGTCTTACTGTTCTTCTGAAGTGGTCTACTTTTAGAAGATTTTTGGATACTCATAGAACTGAAAATGCGTAATGTGCATCTTCCAGTAATATGTTCTTTCTTGGTGTTTATATAACAAGGCTGTCATTGTCATGTGAAATAAATTGCTTTTCTCAATTTTACTTTTTCCTCTCTGCTTGCCTTCCCCACAGGAAAGACATGGCCTATTGCGTTTGGGTCGGGGATGGGGTTAGGAATGGCTTATTCCAATTGTCAACACGACTTCCAGTCTCCATATCTTCTCCATGGTAAATTTGTAAAGGTAAGTATGGGTACCGGTTATTGTTACTCAGTATGTTTAAGTTATCATTAAATAGTATACCTAGACACTACTTAAATGTCTACTTGTCTTACTTGTTAGAAGAAACTTGTGCTGCTGTAGCAGGGGTGCTTCCCTTGCTCATCAGAAATTCTTAATATCTGGCATCTTAACAGTAAATTTATTAGACTGGACAGATAAAATTAGTTTAGCAGATCCTGTAGGTAGATTTTCCCACAATGTGAGAACATATGTAATAAAAATAGATCGTAGAAAAGCTGAAAAACCAAACTGACAGTACGATTGTCTTCAGACTTTGGAAGAGATCGGCTAGGAAGAAAGTGGAAGTCATGGCAAGTAGATCTGCCTGTGGAAGCAGATCTTTGATCTTTTTGCAGCTTGAAAACAATCATTTGGAAGTTCTTGTGGCTTGTTTTGCTGGATCATAATGTAATAATTATTCTGAAGACAATGTACACAAATAGTTTTGAAGATAATAGTTTAATTGACTTCATTGTTATCACTGATCACATGGAACTAAAATATTTTAAATATTTTAAAACAGATTAATATTAATATTTTAAAAATAAATTAATTAGTAGGAACCATTTCTTTACTCACAAGCTACTGACAATGTGCTCATGATACACAAAGTCCAGAAACTGACTTCATTAATATTCTGTTTATTTCTTCACATGTGAAAGTTGGGACTGCTCTTGTTGTAATTTACTGTTGTGGGATCTTTTAAAAATAAATAAATAAGGGAGGGAGCAATGTTTTGGATCTGCAAAATCATATACTGCTAAAAGCACTGCAGTGATAGCAGTGTAGAGGCACCCACCAGGATATTGTAGTTATTTGAGTGCTTCAGAAAGTACCAAGGTAAGATGTTCTGTCAGGAGTTTTTCATTACAAGTAAACAGAATGCAAAAGTTGATGTTGTCACCTTTCTGCTTAATGAAGAAGGCCTGAAAGTATTTTAGGCTTTTTCCTGACAAATCTAGAGGTGAAAGTTGAGTCCAGTTCTCTGCAGATTGACTTTGTAGATGAGCTTTTGCCAGCCTTCTGGAACCTTACCAGACAAACCTATTTGTGATCATCTCCAGCTGCCTGTTTTTAAAAAAAAAAAAAAAAAAAAAAAAAAAAAAAAAAAAAGGAAACAAGAACAAGATTCTTGAAAGATTCTTGAACGATTACTTGACTACTTTAGAATAAAATACTTTGGATGGTGAAATAAAGCAACTATGGCTTAGATCCAACTGATACAACTTTGCCAGCTACGGCCCAGTGGTGTTCCAGAATCAAAAGTCCGTGTATAACTTTCCTGGCCAGATATGTTAATGTCAAAAATGCATTAGCTTTGCATGCCATCCAGAGGATATTGCTCCAATTTATGTCCCCAGAAAGAAACTGGAGTGAAATGTCTGTGGCTTCATGTGAAGGGAGAATGCCCTGTTCACATATTCTGAGAAAGTATTGTTCATTCAAAGATGCCTGTTACTTAGAATGTTGAGTAACAGAAAACTGACTTTCAGGTCAGCCTAGTAAGGGGTTTTGTTTGGATTAAGGACTTAATCTGTGCTCTGGAGCGAGGGTGGTCCTTTGGAGCATGAGGTAATTGAAAGGACAGGACACTTCACAGAAGAAGCACAGCTGCCTGCATGGCACAAGACTAGACAGTTTCCAGCACGCTGTCTCCACTAGCTTTCTCTGGCACACAGAGGCTGAACATGCTGAGAGAGGGAAGATGCAGATGAAGCCATCTAACAGTTAATGTCATTAATTCTCTGCAAAGTGTTGTCACATATAATGGCTCCAGGGTTATTATAACAAAATTATTTCATTTCTGTTGGTCAGGAGCATGGAAAATATTGTTGCATTATCACTCATCTGTTTTTTCCTAGAAAATACTGTTGTAACTGAAGTCTATAGGACTTCCTTTCCAAACTGAGTTTTTGTTCAAATGCTAACTTCTCAAAATGTGAGATTCTGCAAGAAAATCAGCTTTGTTAAGAGAGAGAAAAGTGTAACATGGATCAGCTTGAATGAAATTATTCGTAGTTTTCTGAACCTGTCACATTCATGGGATCACAGGATAAATCCAGTTGGAAGGGGCTTCAGGAGGTCATCTAATCTAACTTCAAACAGGGTCAGCTGTGAGGTTAGACCAGGTTACATGGGGCTTTATCCAGTTTGGATTCTGGATTCTAGATTTGTCAATTGTGAGTCCCAAATGATAATGACAGAGGATGAAGGACCCTCATAATATCAAATAATCAGGAGACTACAAAGTGACTTTGCACCCATTTTGGCTGTTACTTGGATCATCTCACTGCTTGTCCTTTGGATTAGTAAAATGATCATGAAACCAATACAAGAACCAGTCATCTAGAGCAAGACTACTTAAAATGCAGTAAAATTCTAATTTTTGGTCATAAAGCCCTCAGAATCTTAAGTCATTCGATCAAATGGATTTCACCGTGACTTCAGATGAAGTTAAAATCAACATCTAGCAATTTTTCCAAGGCTTAAAACCGGATAGTCAAGAATTACATGACCTAGGCATCTTTGCAAAATGCCAAGTATCATACTTTTCAGGTATTTGATCTATATTTACCACAAAAAATTATACATTGATAACAAAGCTGATTATATCAATGTACAACAGTACCAGAGGTTCAGCAGTTGGAACATTTCCTCCTGCCCTTTGTGGTTTTGATTTCTGTGTTCTATTCAATCTGTGAATACTTAACTTGAACAATTTTTTTTTTTTTGAAGTACCAAGTTGACCAGAACAGAGGCTTATATGCATGAAAACATGGCATGTTTCTGGTATGAAAATAACTACCTAACTTCTCAGTCTAGCAAAGGATGAAAATGTTAGCCTGCCTTCTGGAAATGTTACAAAGCTGAGTGGCTTGCTTTACATTGTGCAGCGCCTTCCATGTGAGGAACCCAAATGGCTTTTTAATAATATAAGCCTTCTTGCTTTACAGGAACAGTGACTAATGGCTAAGACTATCCCAGTGGGAAGGAAGGAGAAATCAATGATTATTCCTCAGGAATACTGAAGTGCCCCTGGAATAAGCCAACATTCTTCAGTAACGATCACCAGTAACTCTTTATACTCCAACAAACTGTTTCCATGCACAAAACAACGTTCTGTTCCTTGTTTTGTATTGTATGTCTGGAAAGTTCAAGGAAGAGCTCTTCTGGGAAATAAATAAAACAAAAACGGCCTTCTCTGGTGTGTTGACTTTGTATGTGAGTGAGAGGGAGAGAGAGAATGGAAGGAGAGGACTTCGATTTGAGTACCTAGCAGCTGTGACCACCTGGGTAAAGCCTCTCTCAGAGCTCTTCAGAAAAGACAGCCGTTGTATGTTGCTCTCCACTCTTGAAAGGCAGCCCCCATCTAACATACAGTTCAAAGAAGCATTCCCACCTCATAAATCACCCACTCAACCCCTGCTGCTTGTGCCGGTGTTTGGAGAGGAATATAAATACTCTTATGTCCTGTTTGTACAGTTGCCCTTTAAAATTGGAATTTTGTCCTCTCCAAAAAGGCAAGATAGAAAAGGGCAAATCCCAACCTTGTGGCAGACTGAGTTAGTCACTGTTGTCTCTTGTAGCTTTGAGTCTCGGAGCAGATCAAGTTTGAAATTTCCCTGGTATAGTAGGCGAATTAAACAGATGCACATGGCAGCTGGCTCAGAGCTTGTGTTTCAGGTTGATTGTTTTTTCACCCTTCTTCTGTGGGAGAACGTTTTGATTCCAGCGTCTGGGAATGGGTCACAAATATTTAAAGCTCTTTATTGCCTTGGCAAGCCACTGGTCCGAGTGCTGCCTTCTGTTTTACATTTACCTCAGCCCTTGTAAATATTTGTTAGCATGCAGCCTACTGCGCTTCTTCTGATTCAAGAGGTCTTCACCGTTTTACTTAGCATGGTTTCCTAGCAATTGTGATGGCTCTTGAGGACTTATTTTTTTTTCCTCCCATCCCTGGTATGTCCTGCCCATATAGCACACGATGTAAATAGACATCTCCCATGACAGAAGGGAAATAGGATAGGTTGATAAGGAGCTTTCCTCTCTTGAAGGCCTGTTCTGCTGTGTGGTCAGTGCAGGCAACTGGAAGAGTGACAACACATTCCCCTACAGAAAGGGGAGATAATAGTAAAGTTAACACAGTATTTGTTTTCCAAATTGTGCCAGAAAGGGAAGGGGACAGACCGATGGGCAGACTTTTGAGTTCAGAGAGCTTGAGAAGCTCCTTATGTTGCTGAGCAATGGCACTGAGCTTTGGTCCAGGTGCTACAGCAGTCCTACACCCCCACGTCCCGTGGGCACTTGCGTATGGCTTGTGCATGCCGAAGAAACATGTTGAGCTGTGCCCAGAGTCAACAGAAGCTGAAGAGCTAGCCTAGAGCAAGGGACTTGTGAAATAAAATACCTTTAACGCCAGAACAACATTAAAGACTGTCAAAGCATGATACCATCCAGGACCACTGCTTGAGCATGTCCTTGTTTTTCCACCTCCTCCCTTGCCGGACTGCATTCATCAGTCAGGTCAAAACAACTTATTGGAAACAGGATATCTTTCTTCCCAATTTTGAATCATTTTATCTGGCCCCAATCTTTAATTTGAACTATGTACTTTGGAGCCATAGCTCCTCTGTGGTTTGGAAAGTGTTTTTATTGAGTTCTGTGTGTGTGTGCGCTGCGGTGCTAGCCGTCCAGGAAGCAATGGGTTCAGCTGGAGAGAAAAGCATCAGCTGGGGGAAGAAACAGGAAAACCAAAAGTGGCAGCAGCCCTCTGAATATGTTGACTATCAACCTGCACAAAAAGCTTCAGCGAGTGTTGTGTTGTTCAGGCTGTGATGATGGATGTCATTTGCATTTTTTTTGTCCCTGGAAATGGCATGTCCCTGCCTTGGCATGCTCTGTTTTAGTTTACATGCAACTTCCCAGAGTTAATTCTTAGTCTGATCTCCTGTGGGCTGCAAACGAGTGGTTCTTCTTGCTCTGGCACTCAGAGGGTTTGCTGTGGATGTCCTCCGTGAGTGGAGTGAGAATAACCAGAACAAATTTGCTTGCTCGTTAATACAAAATTCCTTAGGATGAATGTGGAAAAACTGCATGATTTTACTCTAAGAAATGGAATTTTATTTTTTTCATTGTTCTTTTTCTTTAAATAGGGTGATAATGACTTTGTTTTTCACAGCTGCCTTGCTGCTGCTGCTTGTTTGTCCTGACACATAAATATATATACCTACACAAGTGTGTAATCAGCCTGTTTTTGTTTTGCTTTTATTAAGATTGTATTCTTAAAAACCTATTTTTGAACCTGTCCGTGTAAGCTGTACAAAACTCCTTCTGAGGACAAATCTTCTGGTTCTCTCTGTGGGAATGAGACCATACTGTTCCCAGCTGAAGTTGGAATAGGAACAGTTTCCTGCTGCTTGATTTCTAATTGCATAAATGGAAGGAGAAAAAGTGGAAATTCTAAGTACCAAAAGGCATGTTAAATTTAGTATAATACACTCATCTGGAAACTATCACATTTTTCCTTCTTTCTTAAGCCTGCTGAAATCATTGCTTCGTCTAACTGTAGTGTGATTTGGATTGGTACCAAAAAGTGCAAACAAGATAGGCCTAAAAACGTCAGGTGTTCCTACCCAATGCTTAACGAGACCTTTTAGTGGAGAAGTTACTTTATCACCCTGATGCAATTTCAATAGGAAAATGCTCAGTATACAGTGAATAAAGAAACCATATTTTTATTTGAGAGAGAGAAAGAAAAAAAAAAGTAGCTGTTTGCTGAATAGAAATGTTTTTGAACATTTAACAACTCCCTGAATGCTTGACTGGCCACAAATCTGACTCTTAACAGCTTGATTAGATGTCTGCTGAGGCTTTGAGATGAATAAACAAGTCACGGAAAAGCAGAGACTGCAGGAAAAAAAAATATCAAGCTGCTTTTCTATTGTTTATCTGAGTTCTTCATGTTTGATCAAGATACTGTCATTTCTTTGTATTTCAATCATGCCTAGGATTCTTAGCCAAGGTCAGGACCTTGCTGTATGTGGTGCTGTACACTCAAATAAAAACTAGTCTCTGCCCTGGAGAATTTACAAACCAAATAGATGGAATTAAGGGAGATTAAAAAAAAAGGTTTATAATACCCGTTTTAAAGATGGGAGAAGCCGTAGCCAAGGCCAGTGATAAGTCTTGGAGGGAATGTGGCAGGCAGCTGGGACTCTGATTTGAGTCCTGAGCCACTGATTCGATTCGCCTTTCTTTCTGATTGTTTTTTCACTTGGCAGGTCATGGAGTTTCAGGGGAAGGCTGCCCACTTCATAGTCTGGGAGACTCCAGAAAGGGTATGTTCTGTAACCATTTGCTGACATTGCCCCAAGTACCTGATAAATTAGGAAAATAAGTTAGGAAAAAATAAATTAGGACAGTAAAATACATTTTACTGTCCAGCAAGTGATTGCGCAAGCAAAACACTGAGGTCCTCAATATTGACTTTGTTGTAAATCTGATAAAGAGAAAAGCTATTGAAATGTATTCCCAGTTCTTTGTGTCACAGCTGCATCTGGGAGCTCATCGACCAGGACGCTGCTGTGTTAGGTGTACCATAGGCATAGTTCAGAGCATGGTCACTGCCTCAGCAGATCCACCTTAAAAACAAACTTAAGTAACAGAGATAGAGGGAGGAGATCAAGGAGACAATATTGCTTAAGTAGTGGAAGTGCAATGGTAATGGCATAACTCAACTCTTCCAGAGGGTTCACAAGGGTGATTCTCCAAAGGAGAAGGAATTGGTTTTCCAGATGTTTTCATTGGGTTCCCTCCGAGTTTTCAGAGCAATGCAAACGAAAGCATGAAGGTGCTTGTTTGCAAAGGCACGCAGTGGGTGCATGAGTGGACCAAAGGAGACTGTGGTTGTCGTCATAGTGATTTCTAACTAGAGCAACAGCTCTTGTACTTGAGCTAAAAGGGGCTCATGGCAGAGCTGGGGAAGAAGTGCTCATTGACCTGCCTGGAAGACCACTTTCTATAGGAGGTATTGCTGACCCTCCCTTTTCCTCTGGGCTGGCAGCATTTTGTTGCTTTCCCCCCCTACCACACACATCCTAACAGTAAGAAATAAACAAACTTTTTTCTCACTGTCTCCCACCCCACCCCTGCTTTTGTAAACGGGACTGGTGCGAATTTTGGCACACCAGCCCCGGTAGGCAGCTGTATGCAATGTGTGCAGTGTCTTAACTGCTCTGAAAGTCCAGCCTATAGCCCACCCACAGTGAAATGCTTAACTGAGGCTGAAACTAAATGGGAACGTAGTTTATGGAAATTCAGCTGTGGATCTCTGTTTCTCTTGTGACTTCTGGCTGTCAGCACTTAGCTGTACAGCACTTTGAGCTGTTTAGAGCTGGATATTCCTCATGCTGGTGGATACCCACCTCCTGTTGCTTATAAAGATGCTGAGAAAGTTGTTGGTGACTAATAAATCACTATAGTCACCTATAGTCCTTATTGGTACTGCTTGTAAAGACTCCAGCTCTGGGTTAGGAGTGTATGCCCCTTCCTAGAAAAGGTCCTGCCCTTATCAGTTCAAATTCAGTTCATAAATCTCTTGTTGTATGAAGGAGTGTGTTTCCTTTTAGAAGTTTTAGAGAGTATTCTTCCTCCCCCTCAGTGCTGCATTTGAAGTAGTAGTGACTAACAGCTTAACCCAAGACCCCTTACTAATCCCATGAGCCTTGCATTCCCTGAGGATTTAGGAGTCCAGTTGTGACAGACAGCATCTCAGTTTTCTCCCCTGTAAAATGCGAATGATGAGACTCTTCCTGCTTTGTCATTGCTTTGAGACCCACTTCACTCAGAGGTGAGACTCAGCTCTGTACGGTGGGCTAGCTCCTTGACGATGCTGGAAGAACAAGGTAAAGGTGTGCTACAGCAGGTGAGTGTTTCAAACAACGTCAAGGTGTGTTTGGGGAGTGAAGGGGAGTGTTTCTGCACCTTCTTATTCCACCTTTCATTTATTCCAGTCACCTGCTTCCATGTCATCAGACTCCTGGGCCTTCTCTCCAGGACGATACGTGCTGAGCAGGAAGGGAGAAGAGAGGCAGGGCTGTAGTTATAACTGGAACGAAGGGAAAAGAGGCTTGGGCTAAAGGTAACTGAGCCACAAGTTACGTGTTCTCTCTCTGTAGGAGCATCTTTCTAGGTTCAAAGGTGGACTAAAGCCACAGGAAAAAATATCTTTCCGTGTCCTGATTGTGCTGTGGGGAGTGTGGATGCCCGGTCTCCCTCAGGATCCAGCATGTGTTTATTGCCTCGTGTTATCTGCAGTTCTCATTAGTTATTGAAGGTAAATATAAAAATGATGGCAGGTGCAAAACAGCTGTTCAGTGGGATACCAAATAGGTGGGATATGTAAATAAAAAACAAAGTGCAGCGATGCAGATTTTGTTACAAACAAATGTGCAGTTCTGCATCCAGGCACATTCAATGCTGGTCATACCTAGAGATCACAAAGGACTTAGGGGTTCCAGCTGAGAAGCAACTAAGCATATTGAGGAATGGATAGATTTTTTTAACTCTCGATGTGTTAAATGCAAGTTCCTATGCTCAACCTGGGAGTAACTGGGGGAATCTAATGACCCGTGTAACACACACGGATTCGTATCAGGTGATCAAACTCTTCTTGTTGGCCATAAATTCTCCTAAACTTCCCCAGCCATAACAGTTGATTGCATTGTTCCTGATCTCTGTTCCATGGCTCAATCTGATATGAACTAAATGCAGAATTTTTTCGGCTCAAGGACCCTGTTATACACCCCCTGAAGATGTCCCTGGCAGGGCTCTCAGATGCAAGGCAACCTATTTCCATGCTGATCATTACTGCTTTGTTCTCCCAGCTCCTCCCATTCAGCCTGTTTTCGCTTCCTTGGTTTTGTTTGAGGGAATGGCCGATGCTGTGTGCGTTTTTTCCCCCTTTTTTCCAGGCACGGGGCCCATTTTTATTTTTTTTTCATTCTCTCTGAAGATTACATGGTGTTGTAGATAATCTGTCAAGAGTTGGGGCATTTTGTATGTCAATAAATGTGTCTTCGGATGATGGATGGCAGCGTGGGGCTACAGGATTGTTTGTGGGCTGGGACTGGAGGTGCACTGGAATGACTGCACAGGAAATTCTGCATAGCCGTGCTGCCTGCACCACGTCAGGCAGAGCAGAGAAAGCGAACTTAGTGGGTTCGTCTCACGCCTTAGAAATAATTCCCTTAAATCTTTGGGAGCATCCCAGTAGGTGACATGCTTGTGGGAGGCTCTAGTTTACTATCTGCTAAGTTGTGGATTTTATACCCATATTAGGAATAAATAGAGGTAGGCTGGCAGAGAGGGAAGGTCACTGTGACTCCTCTGAGCACAGGATGAGCCTTTAATTACTTAACTGAGGCTTCAACATTAACTCTTGTCATACATTGCAGCAGCCCCTGAAGCAGCTCCTATCAGCGGTACTGTTAAAAAAATTAAAAACAGAATGATGAAAAATTGGTCAGTACTAGCACAGATCGCTCAGCATGTTCAAGAAGGTGGTAACAAGCTAAGATTTCTGGCCGTGTCCCCTGGCAAGTTGCATTCAGTTCCTCATCAGCTGCAGTAGTATTACCTGCTTCGCATACTCAAAAACCATGGTCCTGCTTCAGGACAGGAGGGAAGGGAGGGAGGGAGGGAATGAAAGCAGATTTCTCAGTGTCCCGTGTTTCTGTGATGTTAGGAACCATACCCTCTAAAATATGAAAATCATGTTAGCACCTTAAGGACTACATTTGCATTTATCTTCTGGAGGGTGGGGGGAGTGGGAGCAGAGCTGTTCAATCTGTTAGTGAATCAGTATATCCATTCTTTTTTCTGTTACCCTCTTTTAAAAAAAATGCTGACTGTCTCCCATGGTAATAAGACTGCAGAAAGCAGGGCTTCGAGCCTTCTGATTTTTTGGGTGATTTCCTTAAAGGCCAGTGAGTTTGTACACGAGCCTTTTCCTATGCAACAGCAGCGCAATATTGCTCCGGGCTGAGTCACCCCATTTCAGGCGGGTGCTGATTTCCTTTTGGTAATGTGCAAAATGTTCCCTGCACACATGTGTATGTTCTAAGTTTGTTCTGCTGGTTGACAGTTTGTAGGCGCTTCGGTGCCAGAACTGTCTCTAAACACATACAAGCACCTATTGTGATGAGGCCCTGAGCTGGGCTGGGGCCATCAGGCAGCGCTGCAAGGAAAATAACGAGTATAATAAAAGGGTTTCAGCGGGGGGAAGTTGTGCAGCACGAAATAAGACAGTTATCAGAGCCGGTTGTAATGGAGTTGGAGGAAAATTATATTTTGGAAGTGGAAAGGAAAAAAAAAAAAAACAACAGAACTTTTAGGGAAGAATATTCACCTGCAAATGAAGCCCAACAGCCTCGTTGCAGCCTTCCCAGATAGAAACTGCCCCTGCAGACATGAGCCTGGTAGGAGAAGGGTTTTGCATGACCTGAGTTGCTGGGGAAGTGAGGGAGGGAAGGAGGGAGGGACGGAGGGGCCTAGAATGCCTGGGAGGGGAACGATTGGGCAAGGTGGAAAGAAAAGCAATTAATCACACTTGGACTTGCTCGGAGATGGGAGGGGTACTTTGTTTTTTACTGCTGCCCCAGGGCCCCAAAATGCGTTGGCATGGTACTGCAGAGAAACCACTAATCCCAGTCACTGAGGGGAGGGAACGGGACTTTCTTGTTCTCTCCTGCTCACCAGCATTGGGACCCCTGTAAAGGAAAAGCTGATGGGATTAGAGGAAACAGCTGGCTCGAGTCTCACCCTGCGGGAGCTCACATTCCCGGGACTGGGGAAGAGAGGAGCGCCCCGCTGCTGAGTCGCATTCCAGGTCATTTGCTGAGCCCAGATGTTTTCTAATGAGCTCTGTGATAAATCCTTCTTTACTCCCGAGCACAGGCCCTGCCACTCAGGTCCATCCTCGAGTCTCACTTTCTGTGCGTGGCCAGGTGCGTCGGACATCCCATTCAAGCCAGAAAGCCAAATTGCCACCACAGCTCGTGCCGTTCTGCTGCGCCTACACAGAGGGCTTCGGTGCAGAGCTTGGATCTGTTACCCTAAAGCTGCGGCCTGCTGGAGGTGGCAGGTCCAAATTACCCCCACAGCTGAACCTGCCCCTCCAGCTGCTCATTAACTCCACACGTTATTGAGCCAGATGCAATGCGTGCGTCCCAGGGGGGTTAAGGGAAATGCTGTTGTACCCACATGCTTTGGGTGAGGATTGCTGCTCACACTCTGCCTGCCACCACTGTCCCTTAGCCACCTGAGGGGTTAAAGGCAATCACCCCCCAGCTTCCTTGCTCGCTGAGCCATAAAATCTTTGAATCCATCTCCTGACACAAGTCCTGCTCCCTTCCCCTCATGCACATATGCTCTTGTACACAGCAATTTGAGGCCCCGAGCTGGTACCTTGGAGATGTCTCAGGGTTTATTTAGGAACCAAGTGATGAATTCTCCCATCCAGCAAGAGAAAGGAACATTTCAGGGAGCTGCACTACAATATTGCACCCTTTGGCAAATGAGAGGCGAAGAGAATTGGCTGCTCTGGGATGGTGCAGGGTGGTCCGCTGCAGACCTGTGTCCTCAGTTCCTCTCAGGTCTTGCCGAACAGGAGAGGTTTGCCCTCAGGAGCCCTTCTCTGGCCCCTGTACGGTGTGTCTTGAGGATCGTGACCAAAGCACGAGTCACCTGAGGAGAAACAGAGCTGAGAAGAGCAGCTACTCCCTCGCTGCTGCCTGCAGCCTCCGCCAGCACAGGCACGCTCTTCTCCCAGCTGCCTTTCTCCGCAGTGTTTTCTACCATCCAGCCATGGGCAGGCAGCCTTGGAATCAGTGCTAAGACACAAATAAAAGGAATAGTTTTATTTTTAACTTACACCCTTTTAATTCTCACGCCCACAGTTCCCAGTCCTGTCCTGACAAGCGGGGAGCCCCTGGCACTGTGAGCGTTTGTCAGCGGGCCCAAAACAGCAGCAGTGGGTGAGGGAGGGAAGCTCGGGGAGACCAGAGCGTGGGTTTCTGCTGGGTCTCGGTGTGCGGAAGCCTTGCTGAGCCAGCAGCAGGGAACAGGGGTGAGGGGAAGATGTACGTGGGCAAGGCTGTGTTTTCAGATGGTTTCTAGCTGTGGTGCCAAACCACAGGCGGATGGAGCGGGCTTGCTGTTGGGGTGAGAGTGGAGAGTGGTGGTGTACTAACCCCTGTGTTGCCCTGCTCAGCCATGGTTTGGTGCTGGTGTTTTGGGGACAGGCAGCAAGTTCCCCAGGGAGCAGGATCTGGTAAAATGGGAGTAGAAAAGCCCTGCTGGAGCCAGCAAACCTGGCTGGGGTGAGGAGCCTCTGGTGAGGATGGCTCCTCTGTGCCCGCGTGTACTGCCCTCTGCTCCCAGCTGTGGAGCGGCTGCATCTGGCCCGTGCCTTCGCCAGCATCTGTCCAAATGACATCTGTGGGCATCAGCTCCTCACTCCTTGTTCCGGCTGCGGTGCTGCATCGCCAGACAGGAGGGGGAACGTATTGGCACAGGGCTCTGCCATCCACTCGGCAGCTTCTTTCATCCCCCAGCCAGCTTGCCCTGTCACACGGCACCTCTGCCTGTTTCTTCTGACAGCAGAAAGCCTGGCCTCTGCTCCTTGTGCCTCCCCACCCCCAGGTTTACAGATCGCTGCGTTTCCCCTTTCTGCTGTTTGGCTGTTTACAGTACTGGAACACAGATGAATAGTAGGAAGCAGCGAATGGACTGCAGGCTGGCTCACATTGCTGTGCACAGCTTAGCGCTGCACTCTGAATTATCACACCCTGGCTGAGATCCCACAAAAATAATCAAAATACCAAACCGTGGACATGATACAATTGGGTGAATTTCACCCTAATGTCTGTGGCCACTTGCTTTGTAGCTGGTTGTGCCTACATCTTATTTTTCCTCATTTATCCACAGACTGGAGAACTTGCTTCCAAGCCTCTGCTGTCTCCTCTTTCACCTGTTACATTATTCAGAATAAAACAGCCTCCTGGGTAGAGGCTCACTAATGGTCATGCTGGCTCTGGGAAGCAGGTAGGGATTAGTCGGAGCCCACATTCAGCTCGATGAGGCAGCATTGAAAATGCCAGGGAAATTGAGTTCAGGCTCCCGACTGCAGTACGCGGTTGCGGTGGAAGGCTGCTCCTTTGTTCATTGTTGGTCCTTCTGGAGCTGAGCAGCGCACTGCAGTTTGGGGCCAGGTAGGCTGTGGTAGCAGGATAAGAAAGTGATGATGGAAGCAGGATTTTGCCATCCTACTTATTTACAGAATCCTATTGTCTCGGAGTTGGAAGGAACCAAGCAGCGGGAAACCAACCGTTCCTCCACTGGCAGCCTCCAGCCTCCTTCACCAACACCCAAGCCCAACGCTGGCTCTCCTCGATCCTCCCCAGAACCACTGCCAGGGCACAGCCAACACACCTCTCAGCACAGCTGCTGCTTTCTTACCATCATCCCTTCCTGCTTCTCTGATCTCTGTATGCAAATCTGCACCCAGGCAGGAGCCAGCAGAGCCCATCCAAGCCTTGCAGGTATCTTTGATTTGGGTAGCGCCGTGCCAGTGTTTGATGTGGAGGCCTCTATTAGATTAATTGCGTCTTTACAGAAACAGAGCCCTTCTGGTCTTGAACAATTATTGTCCGTGAAAGATAGCGATGAATGGGGTTTCACTGGGATTGTATTCGGCTGTTAGAGTTTTAATGGGAAAGAGGAGGAAGAAAAGAAAGAAGGAAAAGGAAGTAAAGAAAAAAGAGGAGAGGGGAAAAGAAAAAAAGGGTAAAAGAAGGGAAATGAAAAAGAAAAGCAAAACGTCCCTGCTGGTGTTGAAGAACTTTCCCAAAGACTTCACCATGCCAAGGACTCTACCCGAAGCCCTCTCCATTAAGAATTGTATTTTAATAGGAAGCATTTGCGCTCCGTGAGCCAAGCCCAGACTTTGTTTATGTTGCTGGAGGAGCAAACGCTGGGAAACCACCTCCGCACGGCCACGGCCATGGCCACAGCCGCCAGCGGGTTCATCACACAGCTTTATAGCCCCTCAGCGGGGCTCCACTGCCCGAACAAGGGGCTTTGGGTGCTCGTGGGGCTGGGGACCCCTGGGGTTGGGCACCCCCCTGGGGTTAGGGACCCCTTTGGGGCTGTCAGCGGGTGCGCTGCGGAGACTGCACAGCCCGGGGCTCGCCGGGGGAACCTGCGCTTCCCTCCTTCCTCCCCAGCACCACCCGAAGAGGGGGTAGAAGAAGGAGGAGGAGGAGGAAGAAGAGGAGGAGGAGGAGGTGTGGCCGCAGCCCCCCCCCCCCCCCAAGCTCCGCGCTGGCTGGCGTCCCGGTGGGGCGGGCGGGCTGTGTGCGCCCTGCCGCCAGCTCTCCCCTCCCTCCTCCCCTCCCTTTCCCCTTCCCTCCCTCTCTTCTCCCTTCCCTCCTCTTCCCTCCCTCCCTCTTTTCCCCTCCTCTTCCCACCCTCCCCGCACCCAACACCCCGATTGTGCAATCGCGAGCGGCAGAGCCGGCGGCACCGCCCGGAGCCCGGCACCGGGGGAAGGGAGGGAGGAAAAAAAAAGGCAGGAGGGAGGAAAAAAAAGGAGGAGGAGGACGACGACGACGACGAGGAGGAGGAGGGAGAGAGGGAGGGAGGCCGCAGCTCCCGCCCTGCTCCTCCGGGGGCCGCGGCGCCGAGGATGCGGCAGCCGCCGGGCACCGCGGGGCTGTAGCCGCCCGCGGCCCCGCAGCCCGTGGGATGTGCCCCCCGTCGGCCGGGTGCTGCTGGTGGTGAGTACCCCTGCGAGGGGCACCGCGGTTCCCTTTCCCTCCCGGATTCCCCCCCCCCGGAGCGAGCGGACCTGCTTCGCTTTCCTCCCCCTCCAGCAGCAAGAGATTTTCTGCTTCGTTTTCTCGCCCTTCCTCTCCCCCCCCCCCCAACCCCGTGCGTGATTGATGGCCGGGAGGATGAGGGTATTGCCACGGGTTGGAATCAGTTGCAGATGAGGCGGACTTCGGGGGGATCTGCTGTGCAACCGTTCAGCTATTTCCACTGCCGCCCCGGCTGGAATAAAATAAAAGAATAGGGTATGGGGAGCTGGGGTCGCACATCTGTGGGACAGAGTCCTTCCCATCTCCTTCGGGTTTCAAACAAAAGTGGGGAGGAGAGGATGGGAAGGCGCTGCTATCGCTGAACCAGAGCAGCAGAGGACATGTAGGAGTTCAGATAGCGTAAGGGGAGGAAATTGTCCCGATGGCAAGGCGGTCAACTTTTGTTCCTTGAAAAGTTTGCGCCGAGAAAGAATTTACATGGGTTTACATCCACATATCCTGCAAACAGATTTTGTACTTACTGGATTATTATGAGGGATGATATTTGATCTATCTGTACCTGTTTCTTGAATCATAAGATAATTTTTCAGTTTCTATATGTTTTTGCAGGATTTCTTATTTGTAAAATACAATAATCTCCCCATTTTATGTGGAGTGGGGATTTCTCTTTTTCTCTGAGATGTTCTGGGGACAGAACATGCTTTCACTCATTTTCAGCCTGCATTAAAGTTGTTCTGGACAATGCCTTGTGTTTTAATTTGGCTCCTAATATCATACGAGGGCATCGTCCTTTTAGAAGCCTATGTTCTGCCCTTCAATCTCGCTTTTTTCTATAGGATTAACCCCATCAACTTTAAAATTCAGCCTGCATGAAGTGTTCGTGGAGTTGGGGCACTGTAACTTTGCCGTACAGATTCTCTTGAAAAAAATCTGCACCCCACTGAAACGAGTGGGGAAGATCCTAGGATATTACGAGGCTCACATTTTCCCTTGTATTTTTAGCATCAGAACTTAACATCCTCCTTGCAATGTCCAACTGGCCAAAAATCGGCTGTACACAATGGGCATTTTTGCTTTTTGAAGACAGTTTCCCATTTCAAAAAAGGCAGCTTGCCTCAAATTTGCAAACCGCAGGATGGGAAGCGGAATTTGCCTTCGGTATAAAAATCCCAAGTGTTTGCAAACAGCCCTGAGAAGTCTCCGGGCTCTTGGCTTGACCTCTCGGAGCCAAATTCCCGCTTGGGGAATTTGTGGTCTTGCAAAGAGGGTGAACGAGCTAAGCCTCCGTGAGTGCCCGGTCTCTCCGCAGTGGGGAAAGTTGCTGAGCTGGAGCGAGTTTTGGGTGCCCAGGCGGTGCAGGATTGGGCCCCAAGCCAAACTGCTTTTCAGGCAGCCGTGAAGACCTGCCACTATCGGAGTAACCGTGCTCGTGGCGTGTGTTGGCATTGCCGCGGCAGTGTGGAGCTGGTACAGTCACGGGAAGCCTGCTCGGGAAGCTCCGAGTGCTTGTTCCTCCCTGAGCCTCCCGCTGCTCCCGTTAAACTGCTAGCAATACCCTGCTGCAAAAAATTCCTCCAAAGCTGCCCAGCCTCAGAGCTCAGAGACCCCCTGCGGTAAAGTAAAGCCCCAGGCTCCCCAGCACTGCCTGGGGCAGAGAAATTGCTCAGCCACTCAGACCAGTCTGTTAAAAACCCGGGTGGCTCTCTGCATGGTCTTCTGGAGGAGGACGGGAGCAGGGACGAAGGGCAGTCTGTCTGTCTGTCTGTCTGTCTGTCTCCTGCGCCTCCGATAGCACTGGTGAGAGCCGCGCCTGCCGTTTGCCCAGACCTTTGTTTCGGTTTTGCAGCCACTTGGAGCTGAGCTTTGGAAACAGCTACAGGATCAGGCCCTCGCTTCGGTCACTCGCTGGGATGTGTCTCGAGCCTCCTCTGCAGAGAGGAACAGATCCTGGGCTCAGATGGCTTGGCCAGAGGGGGAAAGACCAGCAAACGCGTCGTGCTTTGATTTCACTGTGGTTACTGGGCCCAATCCTGCTGTTTTAGGAGACACTGTCTAAATGTCAAGTGTGAGGTCAGCCCCCAGCGCGTCTGGGAGTAATTGAAAATAGCAACAGGGCTGTGAGCTCTTACGTTACCCCCAAAAGCCTCTGGCTCTGCAGTGCCTCATATTTTTATCTTTTGGTGTTAGAGATTTTGCAGTCGGTACTATGGGAAATAGCGCAGGCGCTGGTTTTCGTGTCATCAATGCCAAGAAGGCTGTCTCAAACAGAAATTGAAAAAGTGGGTAAAACAGCAACCCTGAAGTCAGCTGGATTTGTGCTCTTGGTTTGGCTGTGGCCAGGATATGGCCCAAGCAGGGAAACAGGAGGAAGGTTCCCGAATGTCGCTGAGAGACCCATGGCTCCAGCCGCAAACCCCATTCTGCTTCCCTCTTTCCACCTCTTGTTCTGGCAGCTTGGAACCTGATCCTGCGAGCACAGCCCTGCTGCGTAGGACATGGCTTGATTTTTTATGCAAGTTTGGTAATGAATGACCGACCAAGCCGAAAGCGAGCGTGGTTGGCATTTGAGACAACTCCCATCTCCGACTGCGAGGCGGCCTTACGCTGCGGGTGTGCGAAATGAAAAAAATAATCATCCCGGTGGCCACTATTTACTAGAACTGGTTTTATCTGGTTCCAGTTAGGCTTGTTTTGAGTAGGATGAGTGGTGCCAGATTCTGATCTCATTTGCACCAGTGGAGTCATTCAGAGGAGCCAGTCCCAGTTTACCTCACTCTAAGTGAAAGCAGAACTGGGCCTGCTGGGAGCCGCACTCCCGCGCCGCTCCCTGGGGAAATGGCTGGTGCCGGCTTGCAAATCAAACACGAGTAAACGTGAGCGACGCGCAGGACCCTTCCCAGAGGCAGCACGGGTTTCACCGCCGTCCTCGGGAATGCTGTTTTCACGGAGAAAGGAGGGGAGAGGCTGTGGCATCGGTTGCAAGGGGAAGCGGCGTGAGTGCACCAGCCTGGGGCTTGGGGAAGGTGCAGCGGGGCGAGTGGTAGTGGGTCAGCCTTTGGCTGGAGATGCTGCACAAGGGGGAGGACGGAGCCCCTTTCCATGCCAGCTGCTTGCAGGAAACACCTTCAGGGAGGGCAGCCCAGCTGAAGCTGAAAAATTGCACATTATTTTGGGGATTTTCATGGGATTTTCAAAGGGTTTGGACCCACGCTTTGCACTTGGGCACCTACTGGCTTCCTGCACGGCCAGACCTCTGGCCGATGCCTCCAGATCGTGTGGGCTGAAAGCGCTGCCTGTGCCGGCTGCCTACTGCCTGCTCGGTGGCAGTGCGTGCGTGGGACGCTGTGTGGGAAACACCAGCTCGGGGGAAGCGCAGGAGGGAGCTGCGCCTCACTCAGGTCCGGGCATGCGAGCGAGGCCCCTGGCTAAAAGGCTGCAAACAGCTGTGTTTGAAAGCACCCGGATCTCGTATTATTTGCAGTACAACCTACCACGGGGGATTCTTCCAGCCAAAGCATGTTACAGGACAATCCTTCCTCGGGTACGGGCATAGGCAGAGCCCACACGCGCTCCCTTGCTGTGGTTTTCCAGGGAACCCTGCTCCTGCTGCTCCCCAAAACTGGTTTCCTTGCCCCACAGCACGGCCCGGCCTTACCCCGCTGCTCTTTGGGGCTGCATTTTAAGCAGATGCTTGAAGAAGAAAGGGAGCAGAGGAGGCTGGTATGAGGCATGTATTCCAGTGCTTTAGGCTGATGCATTTTCCTGGCCGTGATTGTGCTTAATGCTGAAGAAATTGAGCAATTGAAATAAATTACCAGAAATTGCTTATATTACTCTTGCCTCCTCCACAGGCCATTAGCATGTCCCTTTTTCATCAGAGCTCCTTTAGGACACCGTTCTAAGCCTAAGTCCATAGGTAGCTTTCCAATGACTCTTACAGGTATAGGAGCTTGCATTTTTTTTTTTTTCTAGCTGTATAAATTGAGTTTCACAAGTGCTCGGTGCATGGTCAAGAAGCCAGATTTAAAGTCTCAATTTAGTGAACTGTTCTGAAATTCTGGTCAAAGTGGGGAAGGGAGAGTTTAAAAACACTGCGCTGCTTTTCTCTATTTCTGCTTTATTTGTGTAAATCACCCAACTGTGATTGAGTGGAAATTAATATGTTACGGGAAGAGAAGCTGTAATATCTCCTGTCTTTGAAAGGAGCAGAGACAGACGTTCACAGTGAGAAATGACACAACTTTTGTTCCACTATCAAAAGTCTTTGGGATTGATTCTTGTGCATGTTAAATATCACACATCTTCCAATGGTAGTTCCCTTTTTATTTTTTTTGTGATTTCTTCCCAGATTTTGCAGCTCAGCAAAGCCAGACTGAAGTTCTCAGTTTAAATGAGGTTTCTGTGTTCAGTTAAGCACTCATCTATCTTGCTGTCCTGAAGATTTACCTCTAGACATTTTCAGTGCATAGTTCTCTTCCCTCCCTCCTGGCGATATTATCATGACGTCGACCAAATTAGTTTATGATATTACTGGCACAACAGTGAAGCCGCCTAAAGAATCCTGTACTTTGTTTTAAATTTTAAAATGTAGAGATATCAAAGTTTTAACTAAATAGAAAAGAAAAGAAAAGAAAAGAAAAGAAAAGAAAAGAAAAGAAAAGAAAAGAAAAGAAAAGAAAAGAAAAAAGAGAAAGGAAAAGAAAGGAGAAAGGAAAAGAAAGGAGAAGGAAAGAAAAGGAAAGGGGGGGGAATTAAAGGGAAAGTATTAAATCACTTGTTTTGATTTTTTTTTCACAGAAACCTTTCAGGTTTTCCCAATTCAGATTTTAACTTTTCCTACTAAGGCTGGCCTAAAATATTTTTCGTTCTGCTTAAGCAAATATTATTTGAGTTGAGATTCCTATGAGGCAATTCCCGGCAGTGTGCAGAAGTTACTGTACAGACAAAATCCTGTGTCAGTGGAGAGCCACACGGGCTCTTTCTGGGACTGATACATGCTTCTTCCCACTTGTCACCAAATCAGAGACTTCATGTGGCTTTGCTTCCTTTTAGGTGCTAGATAATCTCTTGCCTTTTTTAGAAGCGTAGTCTTGCGCACTTTAAAATGTCTTGCTCACAAGTATCTTAGTGGGACTTTGGGGATTTGAGTACATCTGAAAATCAAGCCCTGATGTTTAATTACCAAAGAAGAGAGCAAGCTCCTGGAACAACCCAGTCTGGACAGATCTCCCAGGAGAGCTCCTGCTTATTCTTCTCCTTCAGACCAAAGGGGCTGAGGAAAGAAGTGTATTGCCTTTAGAAAAGCAGTTGCTGGCTTTGAGAGTCAGTTTGAAAAACCAAACAAGCCCGAAGAAAGGAGAAACTGCAAGATAAACCTCTCTGATGAGCAGGGACAGCCAGATCAGCACAGTGGTGAGCCGGCCTTCCTCTGCTTTCCCACTCCATCTGCAGCCATCAGTTCACCTGGTGTAAGGTGGTCCCTGCCCCTGGTGTTACAGGCAGGGAAACTGAGGCACGGAGATGCTTGTTGAGAGACCGATTCTTGGGTCCTCCTCTTCACCCAGCAGCTTTTCCCTGCAAAATGGCACAAACAACTTATAGAAGGACCCGGTACCACTGTGATTCACGGGGGTCTCAAGTCTTCTGTCTAACACCGACTCGGCGTTGTTCTTGGCAGCTCGAGAACCAGGCTGGGTGGGAAGTGGCTCCGTCAGGCAGGACAGCTGTGGGGCTTCTGTCCAGGGAGCAGGAGAGGAAGGTGGAGGTCCCAGCTCTGATCCAGACTGGGGACCGAAACCTTCCCCGTGTCCATCTCTGGTGAGTGCCTGGCTGGTGGAGCAGGCCATGAAATAGCAAACAGCTGTAGAGAGCATGGATTTGGACTGGTGTCTCAGGCATCTCATGCAAAGACTTCAGTCACTGAGTTAGACACTGAGGTAAAGCCACTTCCCTGCTCTGTACCTCATTTTCCTTAGCTACAGTATGGAGCTGACACTCTCTGTGCTGTATCTGTGGGCTTTGAGCCTTAGCTAAGCAATATTTATGAAGCTTAGGGGTTTCTTGTCTTGCAGAACCTGCGATGCTGCATGTGTGGCCATGAGCACACCATACCCGTGTATGTATTTTTATGTATTTGGCAAAATTGCAAGATCCTGGATAAGAAAAATACATATAAATATATTAAACTACTCATGAAATGTTCCCTGTTTCCACCTGCAGGCTTGTCTTGTATTATAGTGTAAACTTCCCTCTGGAAAAAGAGGGTAAAACTGATTAGATCTTTTTTATTTTCCTCCAGAAGTGTTTGTTTTCCAAGTGGCTGGAAACAGCTGTGGGCTGGATGGTGGGAACGAGGTCTTGGAGGTAATTCCCGTGATTGTCCTCTGGCCGACAGTACAACGTAGATTTTCCCAGGCATCGTCGGCGACTGTCCTTGCAGGACTCTGAGCGTCCCCGGGGCTGCTGGCACTGGAGCTGACACCAAACGTCTGCCACCAGGCCTCAGAGCTGTGCTGATGGGAGGCTCAGCTGGCAGCACGTCCCCTGCCACAATCTCCAGAACTTGGAGGGACGTGAAGCTGGCAGCTGAGACCTCTCAGCCACGGACATTTTGCTCCTTGAGCTCCACGGGCACAGGGACAGGCTGGAAAAGGGCTCAGGGCCCGCTCACTGCAGGGCTGCAGCTGCGTGCGTGTTGTTTGTCTCTGGAGTCTGGGATGTGCCAGGCTCCAGGGCTGAGTCATTTGCCTTCTCCTTCATCTGGGAAAGGACTCGGGGCCATGATAGGAGTGTTTTTTTTTTCTTTTTGTTTGTTTTTCTGGATGCAGCCCTATTGGGTGGTGAATGACCCCGATGCGTGGCCTGAGAAAGGTGAAGCACGTGGCATCTTCCAGCTCCAGGGGAGACCCAGGTAGCTATCCCCTGTTAGGGGCCTGACACTGAGCCAGAATAGCCCCAGGAACTGCTGGGGACAGGACACTGGAGGAAGCTGCGGTGTACGTCGAGCAGAGCAAAGATGGGACACCCTTGGGGAAAATAGGCCTGCCGGAACTGAGCTGAACTTTCTGCTTGAAAAGCTTTGACTAGCCAGAAAAAAAAAATAAAAAAAAAATGCCCTGGGGCAAGGAGAAAGAAGCTCCTGTGTGTGGGGAAGTGCTCACTCCCACCTGCAGGTCGGGTCTGGGGTCAGCACCGGGGAGCACACACTTGTTCCTTGAGGAGCCGCAACATGTAATTTAGCTTGTCATGGAGGAATGTGCTCAATGCCTTTATTTAATCAGGAGTTTGCAAACCTGCTCGGGTGCCTCATCTTCCTTTTTCCTTCCCCTTCCCAGCCAGGGGGGAAGAAGGAATATGGTGCTTTTGTCTCCTGCCCTGTGGCTGCTGTCAGATGAATGGTTTTAGCGGTGCTCTGTTCACATGACTGGTTCGAACTATGCCAGAGAACACGCCACAGTCGCGAGCAGGCTGTTTCCAGCCCCAGCTCCCTCCCAAACTCAGCTGCATCAGATGTTTTCCTAGGCACTGGCGTAAACCTCGTTACTTACTAGAAATGTGGGCCTGCGGGTTCCAGGGCATTCTTAGGAGAAGGAAAACACCACGCGGATGTGGCCTGTTAACAGCCTGAGATCAGTGAGAGTTTGCAGGGCTCAGCTACGTGGTGCCCTGGTGTTTGCTCCAGCCCTGCCATGGTGCCCCGTGCTCCTGCAGCCCCTCTGCAAACCAGACCAGCTCCGTGATGCTGGGGGCCCCAATTACAAGACATCCCTGCTCAGGAAAGGGCTTAAGCATATGTTTAAGTGCTTTCCTGAATCTAGGCCAGGGCCGGCGCCTTAGCAGAGCACAGCCTCACCCATCTTCTTGATATCAGAGACAGGAGCCTGGATGCTCTGGGATGATCCTTTCTGCCTCAGTGCCTGCTGACCAGGGCTGCAGCACATTTCTGCTGAGCATCTCCCTCCAGGGGAAGAAAGGTCCCAGGGAAGCGGGGCTGTCAGAGCCGCTCGGCTCTTTGCCACCGGGTATAGCTGCAGAGGAACCTGGGAAAGAAAACAGCCACCACCTTCTTTGGAAGGAAGGAAATTGCTCTCTAATTGGGCATGTGGAAGTGAACTTGTGTGCTGACTCCTGAGGAATTTCATCTCTTCCCCAGGGGGTTTGCAATTGCTGTTTGGGTCACATCCCAGCTCTGATCTCAGCCTTGTCTTTGGGAGTGGTATTCCTCAGCACAGAGCTGCTGGCATTTGAGGAATGAGTGATGCTCATTTCAGCAAACCAAACAAACCAAGTGTGTATGCAGCTTTGCTGTGTAATTCTTAGCAGAAATTGCAGAATTTCCCTACTGAAATGGAAAAAATTCGCAGGGAACAGAAAGGAGCCCTAAGAATTGTCTGTGGGACAAATGTATCAAACCACACTGCTCTCATTAACAACAATGTAAGTTCAGGGGCTAAAGCCCTCTGCTTGTCTCCAAACAAAACTTGCAAAGCATGCTTTGTGTGGGTATTCTCACCAGGGGTCTGTGGGATTCACATGAACAAGTGCCGGGGCTGTATCTGAGGGTTAGGACGCCAGGCCAGTAAAGGTGGTGGTGCATTATGTCAGTGGGGTTCCCTTACAGTCAGGAAATAAGTTAGCAGAACCCCTGACCTGATTCCTTCAGAAATCGGGGGACTAGAGAGGAGGGATGCCCTTTGCTTTCCTGTGTTGGGATGGAAGGTAGGGAAGCATCTCTCTCCTGCGGCCCTCATGAAGAGCACTTCTTGCTTCAGGCCCAGGAGGTTGGGCTCAGTGGAGGGAGTGAGAGGGAAAAACGCTTTCTCCCGTAGTGACCTTAAAGCACCTCAGCTGAGTTGCAAGAGTTCATTAGCAGGCCAGCCAGCCCAAGGGTCCAGATGAGCACGGTGGTCCTCTGGCCAAGGAGGCAGCAGTGACAGACGGATGAAGCAACTGGGGAACGCCCGGCTGGGAGTGCCCTGTGCGGAGCTGCCCCTGACACCCGTGTCTGATAAACAAGGCATTTTTCCTCTCCATTATAGGGCTGGGCCCAGGAGCTGTGGGAGTCAACAGGAATCATTCCAGTGTGGGCTTTTTGTGGGCTTTGGATCTTTGTCTGGTTAAACAAATAGAAGGAAAAATTAAATAACATGGTTCTAACAAATATTTTCGGAAGTATAAATGTCTGCCTTTCACTGTGACTTGATCCAAACCCCACAAAGGAAAAAAAAAATCCCTATTTCTGTGATGCTTTTCCATGTGCCTTTCCCCAGTGATTGGGAGTGTTAATGCAGGCACCTTGGCTCGAGAATACAGCTGGCCTGCAAGGAAACCCTGTGTGGGATTTCTCTGGGGTGGTAAGTAACCTCCTTGGCCGACCACCTTTGCGAGTGAGGTTTATGCTTGGTGTTGGAAGGACCCCTTCTTGTTTGCAAACTGAGTTCCTGTCCTCAGAGTAACGGTTCGACAGCCTTGCTGCTGAATTGGAATGGCTCTATAAAAATAAATGATGTATCGGTCATTTCTGTGGTTTCCTGCCTCTGGAGAGAGGTTTCCACATTTCCCTGCTTGCTGCTGCCTTGCAGCGACACCTGCTGCGCGCTGTGAGGAGAAGAACGATTTTCTTTCCTGTGAAAGCAGTCTTTTTTTTTCTGGGAAGGCTTGCAGCAAGGACAGCTTTGGTTTTTAAGGTGGGAGAAAAGGAAGTGGGGAGGTCCGCACCTTCCTCAAATACAAACATTTCTGTGGTCTGTGACTTTTCCAACCTGGCACAGCCTGTGGTGGTGATGCTTTTGTTTTGGAAACTTCTTCCAGCCCAGTCTTGGGTAAGAAATGGTGAAAAGCCTGCTGTTACTCCTGGCACAAGGCTCAGGAGAGGTAATGCAGGCATCTGCCTCAGCCCCAGAGCTGGTTTTGAACAAGGGAGATGCAGACCAGCGTGTCTTGCTCCCTGTGCTGGGGAGGGAGATGTGTGTACCAACACACTGGGAGGATGTCCCTGTGTGTAACCCAGCCAGGAACTGTCACAAGGTCAGAGAAATGGGCTGGCTTGCCCATTCCCCTTCCTGCTAATGCTTTCCTCTGACTTCAGCTGTAGGTTTTCATCAGAGCTGGCCATGATGCTACGGTTCGTGGTTGGTGCCCTCTTCCCAGCACTGCTTCTGGCTGCACCGCCCCCCATAAACAAGCTCGCCCTCTTCCCAGACAAGAGTGCTTGGTGCGAGGCGAAGAACATCACCCAGATCGTGGGGCACAGCGGCTGTGAGTCCAAGTCCATCCAGAACAGGTATGGCTCCACTCTCGGCGCAGAGCTGTAAACAGCTGGTTTTCATTTGCTGATGATTTGCCATCATCGCTGTGGGGACTGTCACTCACACGGGAAGCCAAGCATGTTCTGCCTCTGCCCTAATGCTTTCTGCCTGTTTCAGCAGAAAGTCAGATCTCTTTCTGCCTTTGTTGGGAAGAGCAGGCACCTACCCTGAGCCCTCATCCCTCCTCTTGTCTTCACAGGGCCTGCCTGGGACAGTGTTTCAGCTACAGCGTCCCTAACACCTTCCCTCAGTCCACAGAGTCCCTGGTTCACTGCGACTCCTGCATGCCAGCCCAGTCCATGTGGGAAATTGTGAGTATCCGTGCCTGCCCCATGGTCTTTTATGCTCCTCCTTGCTCAGGAGTTCTGATGTCTGCTCTGCCATCACTTTGGGACAAGTCATTCTCCTTCCCTGAGGTTTTTTCGTTTGTAGTTTCCTTCCACAGTATCTCTCAGGTGACTCTCCCCTTCCTTGAGATGCCTGGGTGTAAGGGGCTGCTGGAAGCAATGTGGCTGCTGTGATGAATGGTGCATTTGTCACTGTTTGCAGAAGCTTCTGCCATCAGTCCCTGCACTATTCAACCCTTGTGCCTCTTCTCTCCACCACTCCCTTTGTCGCCTCCCCTCACTTGGGAGTTTTTACCTCCTAGGCTGTCCAGAAGTGCTTCCCACAGTCCATCTGCCAGTCACCCTCAGACATCCCAGCATCTCTGCACATCTCATGCCATTGTTGATCCTGGAAGGGTCATAAACCCTGCTTCTGGGGCAGGCCCAGGCACCCAGGGCTTCAGTTCTCTGCTTTGCTTTTGACTTTGGGCAGATGGCTTTGGCCAACTTAGCTGCGATAATTCAGCAATGTGTCTTCTGGGTGGCCTTTGCAGCTACTGCTGCTATTTCTGTGCCAGTTGTGCCTGGGAGCAGTGTCCCACTTGAGTCATTTCATTTCCTGGATGGTAAAATGGGTCTGTGCAGCTTGTGACCTGTGAGACATTCCCAGAGCACCCTTGCCTTGCAGACTGACCACGGAGGCTTATTTGGGTAGCAAGCCATCGCTTCTGCCTTAAAACACCCCGAGTCTGCAGGGCACGGTGTGGCTCAGGATTGCCACTGGGGTGTCAAGCCTGTGCACTCAGGCTTGCTGCCTCCTCATCCCTCTCTCCAGGTGACACTGGACTGCCCAGGCAATGACGAAATCCCCAGGGTTGACAAGCTGGTGGAGAAGATACTTCACTGTAGCTGCCAGGCTTGCGGCAAGGAGCCAAGCCACGAGGGAGCCCTGTTCAACGTCTACCTGAACACAGAGGAGAACATGCCTGCGGAGGGCCCCAGCCCCCATCACTATGCCCACCACCAACAGGAGGTGGAAGAACCTCCTGCTTCCAGCCACCACCACCATGAGGAGGAGGGCGACGAGTAACCTGGCCCTCACGGACTGTCCTTGCAGCTGGCAGCGCGGGCAGGGGGTGCGTGTGAGGGAGAGGGCCAGGGTTTGGGGAGGGAGGGGGGTGGTGGAGTCTTTCCTGTCTAATAGCTACCCTCACGCTTTGCTCTCCACAACACCCCAGGGCCGGAGGAACCTTCTGGGGCACAAGCAGGGCTGAGGTGCAGGCGTGGGGCTGGAGCTGCAGGGCGAGAGAGGAGGGCTGGGGGGGGTTCTGACGCAAAACTACTTGCACATAATAGTAATAATAAATTGAGAGGACCGGGGACCCCGGCAGAGGGGGCATTGGCTGAGAGCAGGAGCTGAGCTGGGCTCTCCAGGCGCTGTCTGCAGGATCCTGAACCTGCTGTGGTGCCCTCGCTGAGTTTTCTGGGTTTTTCTATTGCAAATGGCTCTTGCCTGAGGTGGAGGAAGAAGGGATGCAGCTTCTCCACAACCCCAAGTGAGAGGCACATCTCTCTGGGGGCACGCAGGATGGGGGTGTCCCTTCTTCCTCCCACCTCCCCTGCCTGCCGAGGGACACCTGGGCACAGCAGGGAAGTGCTGTTCCTCCTGGCACTTGCTGGGTCTTAATTCAATCCCAGTGCCTTTGTGTTAGGAAGCTTGTAGGGAGTATTTTTTTTTTCCCCTGGATTTGCCTCTGGGGCTGTGTGTGAAATTGCTGGGAACTGTGGTGGTGAGAACCCTTTCCTTACTGGTCCTCAGGGTCACCACGTAGCTCACGGGGACGAGGGAGCTGCATCGTGCCATGGGCACTGGGGCTTCACATTTTGTGGCCTGTGCTGGGGTGGTCTGGGTGGGAGCCAGCCCCTCTTCCCCCTTTCCCTGCTGCACTTTAATTGTGGTGGAGGGAGAAAGGGGACGAGTCCCGGGATGCTGGTGTACCCTCACAGGGGACTGCTGTGGACCCTGCTGCAGATGCAGGTCTGGGGAGGCTCAGGGTGGGGGAATGGCCCTGGGCCCCTCCTGCTACCCCTTTCTCTGTTGTATAAAGCTAATTTCTTTGGCACTGTCCTGACAAAAGCTTCCAAAGCTTGTAATCGATGCGCCCCCCTCCTTTTTACAATTTTTTTTTTTTTTTTCTTAAATAAATTAGTTCTGACTTCCATTTCTCAGTGCTCTAATGCCTGTCTGATTTTTGGCAGTAGGATCTTCAGTGCTGATGGGGGAGAGGCTGTTTATACCCAGACACTGAACCAGAGATCAGTGCAGGAGGGTGCAGGGCATGGGAAAGCCACGGTTCCCTTCAACTTTCTGCTGTGTTCAATTTAGGAGGAGGAGGGAGAGCTGCTAAAAGGAAAACCAACCCCAAGGATGCAGCATCTGGGCCCCATGTGGGAGCGGGGACTGCGCAGCAGCTGCTGCCCAGGCCTGGCCATACTCAAGTGCCCCTGTCTGGAGATTGGGTCCCACTCCTGTAGGTACTGCGTGGGGTCTCTGCAGGGTTGTGCAAACCTTCATCAGTTCTGTTGCCACTAGGTGACCCTTGATCCAGTGTTTCGTGGCCTCCAGGACTGCTTCTGGACTGAAGGAATGCGAGCTTGGACACGGACTTTGATTGAGGAGGGAACCCAGGCACCTTGGCTGGAAACCAGTGAGCTATTTTCAAGGGTGTTTGCATCAAGCATTCCCTGGGCAAGGCAGAGTCCTTGCAAACCTCCAGTCTGGCCACCCAGTGTCATGCCCTTAGAAATGAGCAGATAATGCTCCCTTTCCTGAATGTAACTGTGAGGGATGGTCCCATCTGTTCCTGGAGGGGCTGTGCCATGCCAGTGGCTGGCTCTTAGTGCCTTTTATTGCCCCTCTCTTTAAGGCCCAAGCTCTGTTCACATTTGGAGAGCATCTCTCTGGGTACTGGAGTGGGAGAGGGTTTGCAGAATCTGTATTAAGGTAGGAATTACCACAATAAAAGGGATGGACTGAAAAGGACAGACCCTGGCAAGGATGGAGATACCCTTTTCATCAAGGTAATGTTTTTAGGCTGTGTAGTGTCCTCCTAAGGAAGGGAGCTTTGTTGAAGAGCCAGGAGGCAGGAAAAGATGGAGAAACCCATGCTGTCGCCAGCTGCAGGGAGACCACCGTCTGCATGTGAGATTTTAATTGCTGGAATGGGTGCAGCATGCCCCAGTGCTCCAGGAAGCACCTCTGCCCAGGTGTATTGAGTGTGTATGCTCTGCCCCTGGACACCTGCAGATATGGCCAGGGAAGTTTGGTTCGGAGCATCCAAGAAAAAGGTCCAAGGAAAGAAAATGAGTGCAGGAGCTGTACATGGGCTCCCAGGAGAACTCATCCTGGTACAAGCGAGGGCAGCTGCTTCCAGCATGCTCTAGAGGCCTACGAATGCACTCCAGGGTGTGCTAGAAACATCCTCCTGCACCCTAGAGGCCTCCTAGGGTTGCTTCCTGTTATCTACTGCCTCCTGGAGGCCTCACAAAGCTCTCCAGCACCATCTAGGGCACACTGGAGGACTCCAGTGGCCCTCCGCTCCATTCTGGATCCTCTGCAGGTCTACCAGGGCCACACAGTGACCTTCAGCTCCTCCTGGGGTACTCCCTCACAGGAGTACTCACAGTGGAGTACACTGGGATGGCTGTAAGATACTGTAGAGAGCACTGGAGAGTCCATTGAGGCCTTTAGAGGTGCTAGAGTACACTGCAAGGCCCTGCGATGCCTCCAGAAGGTCTTAGAGAGCACTGGAGGGCCACAGGAGGCCTGGAGGCTGCACTGAGAGCCAAGCCCCAGACCCACGTGCCACTGCTTCGCTCACCTAACATGCCAAATAGATGCATCACGCTCTGCCTCTCTTGCACTTTGAGCATCTCCGGCATTTTAGGAACTGGAACTGTTGGCATCTGGTGTGACACAGGAACATGGCAGGAGATGCACACTGCTGTCACAAGGTGCTTGCCAAGCCTGCCTGCCAGGCAAAACAGACCAACAAAACCAACTGACCAGCTCATGGCCCAGAGTGGCATCCACTCGCACTCATGCCTTACTCAAATTTCCAGCTTAGTCCATGCCTGTGACCTGGGCTACAAGGAACATATCTGTGATGGACATCTAAACAGTACAGCTCCTTGCAGGGGATTCAAGCACAGACCAGAGACAGAAAAACAAAACCACACAAACACCCTCAGGTCCACAAACACTAACAGGACATGAATGCACAGCAGTACCAGCAGGGGTAGTCACAGAATTATCTTTTACAGCTGAAAAAGGTGACCCTGCTCAGTCTCTTGGTAATACTGTGCCTATATGGTCAAGCCCCTTGCAGTACATACCAAAGCTCTCTGTGAATCCTCTGGTGAGTTACACAAATGGCTTGATGATATATCTGGAGATTAAAATATAACCCAGAAACAGAAGCGTACTGCACTGTGTCCCAAAAACAAGTTAGCCAGCAACCTCTGCTAAATATCCCACTATTAAAGGAATTCCAAGCACTTAAAATCTAGAAGGCTACAAGGTCAAAAGACTCTACAGCCAGCAAAACAGCAGGAAGAAGTTCTAAAAATAACAAATTGTCCCTAACTTGGAAAAAGTCTACACCTTACCTGCCTACTGCTGCTGTTTTCAGATACATACTGGCACAGGGAACTTGGATGATACATTTCCCCTAAACCCTGCTCCATCACTTTACCACCAAGATTGTAACTTTGATAATATTTGATGCACAGGGGAAGGCATATGGGCACATTCACAGTGAGCCCTTGAATTCTGCAAAAATCATAAGGGTCCTAGAACCATAGGGCAAACACGCACAGTAACATCATCTTCCTATTCATAAACATGCTATAAAAATTACTCACCTGAAGAAGAGCTGCATGCAATACAGGCACCTACAACTTACATAGATTGCTTTACTCTAGAAGATCCTACCAGCTGTTACCTCAAAAAGACATGCTTACCTCTTTGGAAATGCATCAGCCCATAGACTCTGACTCACCTAAGGAATCCTACAATTGGCTGAAGGAAAAACAAAGCACTTACCACCACCCCCCAACAAGCAGCTCAGCCAGAAAGAGCTCTCTGATGGGACACCTGCAGCTTATATACCATCAGGCCCCACCTGGCACCCAACCAATCACCTGGGAAAAGGAGGGGCAAGGAAAACAAACAAACAAATAAATAAAAGAAATCAAGCAGGATGAGCAGCAGCTGTGTTGTTTTTCTTTATCTGGCTCAGCTCAACAGCGTGCAAAGCACAACACAGAGGACTGGGTTATTTCTAGAAGCAACAATTCCTGTGCTTTTGCTTCAGCTTTGAATACTGAAAGGACACTATGATCAAGCAAGTAGCTGAAACTATTTCAACTGGAATTAGCTCAAACCTTTCTTCCCATAGGCAAAAATAATTTAGGAGCATAACAGATTACATGCCAAAAAACAAACAAACAAACAAAAAATTCAGTGTAATAACATGACTCACAGGAGAAATTAGGCACTCGAGTAGGCTATCTGAAAACCAAAAGGCTATGCTGATGGGTCAAAACACACTACAAGACACTGAAACTTGGCCTTCTGCTGCACAGACTTAAAAACTACTGTCACAATCACCAAGGCAGTACCCACCCAGTGCCCTCTAGCTCCCCCAGAAAGCCTCCCACTGACCCCCAGTTCCTCTGGGATGCCCAAGAGACCTCCCAGGGCACTCCAGGATGCCCTAAGAGCCTCTTCTTAAACCCTATAGGCAAAATATGGACTGTTCCTGGAACCCTGTGGCCTCTGAAGGCCTCTCAGGGCTCTCTAGCACACTCCTGGGCACGCTGCAGGCCTCCTGTGGTCCTCCCCTGCGCTCTAGGTCCTCCACAGGTCAACCAGGGCCACCCAGTTCCCACTAGCTCCCCCAGAAAGCCTCCCAGTGACCCCCAGTTTCCTGTAGGATGCCCCAGAGGCCTCCCAGGTCACAGTGGGATGCCCTACGAGCCTCTTGAACCCTAGAGGCAAAATAAGGACTCTTCCTGGTAGAGATGTTGCTCTGAGGCCAGTCCTAGTCCAGCCTGGTTTCTCACACAGTGAAAGCGTCTTCAGAATGAGAGGGTTGTCAAGGCAAGGGGATGAAAATTCACTGAACAAACCTTAACATGACAGATATAATCGAAAGCTGCATGGAGTGGAGGGACTGAGGTCTGCCTTTATTGGGAACTCACTACTACTATGTAATAATTTTAGAATCAAGGGAGGAGCTCTGAGGACAGAAAAGATATTTCATTTTAAATAAAATGGACTGTAAAAAGAATATCTGTCTCACTTGCATGTATTCTCCACCCTGCAGTTGCTCAATGGCTTGTTCATAGTGGATCTGCAGTCCTGCCTGTTCTCTCACCACTCTGTGTGGAAGACTGGGTGCGTTACGGGTTGCATGCATGGGGACTGCTGGCAGGTTGTACTGTTCAGCAACATGACTTGGCACAAACACTGAGAGCCAAACATAAAGGTGAAAAGATGGCAGTCACCTTCTGCTGGTCCTGACATCTGTAACTTTGGGTTTACTAATGCATCCTCTTGCAAAAATGTCTTGAGGGTTTTTACACATCTCGCCCAGGAGATGGCAGAAGAGTCCTAATGATAGCAAATACCAATTATCACCAGCTGTCATTTTGCCGGATGACAGATGTTTAAGCGGAAGGAAAGAATTAGGGATTTGTTGATGTATGATACAAATGATCGAAACCTTACAGATTTACAACCAAGACTTTTCAAGCTGCCTGTAAATTTATGCCCTCTTGCCATGCCTATAGTGATGTGTTGTGGCTTGATTTCATGTCATACGTCCCTCTTGCTGAAGCAAAGTGAAGTCAGTTGTAATACATCATCAGCTAGGAGCAAAGGATGTTTTAAAGGGCTGTCTTGTCAGGAAGATTTTAGGTCAGGAGTGATGTCGTGACAGTAGCAGTTTTTATCTTAGCACTCAGACTGCAGACTGGATTCCTCAAAATGAGGCAAAAATAATCATGTATTTAACAAGTTTGTGGGTGGGAGATGGCAGAATCTGGAACTGAGAGAGCCACAACGCAATAGAGTTTAGACAGAGCTCCTGCACTGAGCTGCATGAAAATCTCTACTAACCCTGTAATGTGTATGTCAGGAAGTGGTGTTCCAGGTGACAACGCTGGCACAAAGTACTTTGGACTGTCACAGAGTGAGTAGGAACTGCTCCAGTTAAGGACTGACACCTGCTAAAATGGGGCAACTATCTTGTAGTCAAACATTGCATCTTTTGAGCTCAAAGCCTGGAGAGCACTCTTGTGTCAGGCATGCCATGACACAGATTAGGCACCTCTCTAGGAAATGCCATGATAGTGCAACAAAATTGTCTGCAGCCTTATTTATGGTCATGATCATACATGACTGCAGTGAGAACTTGCATTGAGCTTACTGTTGTTGCAATAGCCCAGATTAAATACTTGCATATATGAGGATGTACAAGGTATGAAATGTGATCACTTACAAAGTCCAGAGGAAACCAATACAGTAGCAACCAAGACTGACTGTAAGGCAAAGCTTACGTAATTCCATTTGTTTACCAACAAACTGAAATTGTCTGAAAAAAAAAGGCAGGGAACTGAGTTTGCCAATCAAATTTATAGGCCTTCAGTGATGGTCTCTCTACTCAAAACTAAAGTTGAAAAACTACACACAGAATAAAATCAGGGAGAGACAAAAAGAGAGATGAGAAGCAGGTTGATTTATTTTTTCATCCTCATTAAGACACATCCACTTGCAAGACTGAACAAACGTGAACATGTCGTCAATCTGCAAGAGGATCCAGCCTCATACAAGTACCTGTGATGGTATGGAACATTATGAACTCTGAAAAGTCTTTGATTATTCTAGTATGCCTTCCCTTTTGCACTTCCTCCAGGATTTCCATGCTGTACAGTCATTACCATACTTCACAGTGACACTGTTTATATTAAGGTAACAGTTACCTTGCTCTTACTCTCTGTTTGTTTGTTTATTTATTTATTTATTTATTTATTTTCACTATATTTTAATATTGTGATTGCAGTTACACCTGCAATCACAATATTCTGAGCTTGGAGCAGGACTGCAGTATCCAAAACTCCTCAGTCAGTGGTACTTTTCCTCTCTTGAACTCATGGTGCCTGACTCCATTGCAGAGATATGATAGTGGCTATTAATGACATGTCATCCATCACGACTGCCTTGGCATTGTGTGAGCACAAGAAAGGAGAGGAGAATATACCTGTTGCCTTGAAGAATGCTTATAAATGCACCTGTCCTAAATGTAGTGCTCCCAGGTTAATGCATTTTCAACTACCATCCTCACTTACATGTAAATAAACACGATGGATATGAGTCCACAGATACCCTGCCCAAAATACTCATAAAGATTCCCATGCACTCCTGTATGTAAGTGCCACACTCAGACACTTGCCTGTGTACTGAGATAGTAACAAACCTGACTCCAGCTGGAATATACTAGAATGTATTCATATGACCCAGCTCACAGGAGTGTGCTTCAACTTCTATAATTAAGTGCTATAATATCCTTAGTGTGACCCCAACTTTTGCTGAAATCCGTGGAGCCAAGACATAACCATGTTGCAGTTTTTCATAGTTTTTTTGAGGTGAACCAGGAAAGAAATAAACCCCCACTTCTCAGGCATCACAAGCAGAGCCTGGTATCATGCTGTTGCCATTTTCCACCAAACCCAGATGAAGAATTTTGTTCATGGGAGCTGGGTTCATTAACTGCCCTGAAAGGACCACTGGACTGAAGAAGAGATGTTTTCTGAGAAACACAGGAAATTCCCAGCCCTTTGATGGTACCAGTCAATCACCACAACGGTAATTATACAGGCAGTAAATGTGTGAAGACCTAAGTGCTCAAGTTTTTATGACACACAAACACCATCCATCCAGCACATTCCCACTTATTGTTTCTGTAGGCATCCTCCATTGCTAGCCAGCCTGTCATGCAGTGCCAGGGGTGGCAAACCATTGCAGTTATTTTAGAAGTGATACATGACATATTTGTTGGACAAGGGAGTCATTTGCCAGCATCTTTCCCTTTCAAGCGGCATCCATAAAGCCACGTGGACAGGAGAGTCCGTTAAGATGCAGATTTTGAGCCACCTCCTGGGAATGGTCAGAAAAGGAGAAGGGACATTTAGCTATAGAATACAGGTTTACGAAGTACACGCAATACATTGTATGTGTTCAGGCCCGGTGCATCAAACCCAGGAGACAAACCCTTGCGATCAAATGGATAAAAATTAAAGAGCTGCCCATTCTGGGTCTCCAGTGAGATGGAAGCAGAGCCAAGATGCAGAACACAAGGGAACTCCTTGTCAAAAACAACTTGGAAGACACGATCTTCCAGGTGATGGAGCTTGATTGTCCGGTATTTCTCAGGGATCAGCTCTTCAACGTGAGGCCCAAACTGCTGCATGACCAGCACCCCACCAGGTCCAACTTTGATCTCATAGAAAGTCAAGTTGGAGTAGGTATAGTAGCCAACATAAGGGACTGGACTTGGAGGAGGAGACAAGGTTTTCTCTGCCTCTCTGAATGCAGTCTCCATGGCAGTAATAAGATACTCATATGTCCGAGTTACAATATCTTCACCTTGAGGCCTGGGCCCTGCCATCAGTACAATGAAGCTCAGGCGGAGTTTGGGGATAAGTGAGAAGGTAGCTGAATATCCATCAAGGTCTCCATCCTTCCTAATGATATCATAACCCAGTTGCTCATTAATCTCCCAGGGTGTGCCAGTCTTGTTAGCAAAATATTCAGTGGAGCACTTAAACAGAGGTGTCAGCATTGTCTTCACTGTGTCAGGCTCTAAGAGACGGCGGTGATAGGTGCCTAAAAAGACCATTGCCAGCTTGGCAAGGTCAGCAGCTGTGGAGTACATCTGGCCAGAAGGCCTGTACCAGCCAAGGTCATAGAGAGGGGCTGGCTGCTGGCTGCCATAGAAACCCACAGCCATTTGGGATCGGATCGGTGGTGTGATGTCGAAACCAGTGTCCTCCATGCCCAAGCGGTCTAGGATGTTCTCTGAGATCCAGCGCTGGTATTGTCCCTCAGCTGCATGGTCAGCTAGTACATGCGCCATCAGTGAGAAGGCCAAATTGCTGTAGTGGCATCTGAAAAGAAAGGAATATATCTGCATCAGCCTTACCTCAGTGATGCAGTGTAGGTATGACTTTGTTAAAACAATGGCTAGGTCTCTTTCATTTGGGGAATGATTGTGATTTTATTAGAGAAAGAGAAAGAAGTGAGAAGGCAGTGACGGAGAAGAAGTGTTAATGTCTTGATTTGTGATTAATTGAGGAAGGAGAAATTTCTTACATGAACATCAGCTGAGCTATTTAACTTCTAAGGTTCGAAAGCAGGCCAGAGATGGAAAAATCAAAAACAAAAACACCAAAAAAACCCACAATCAAACAAACAAACTTTTAAGCAAAAACCTATATATTTGCATATCCTGACTTACCGTCTAATAATTGTTCACTTAAAGAATGTCTTCATTCTCTCCAAGAGCAGAGTCAAGAGTTAGACATGCTTACCTTAAAGGTCTCAAAATCCCAGGTGAGCCTCAGGAGATTTAACATGGTGCAATCACTGAAGGACCTAAGCTATCTTAAGATAGGAAAAGCACTTAAAAAGCACTTAAACATCTCTAAAGCAGTATCCTGCAAAGGTGAGTGATTAAAGACATCTAAGTGCTTGAGTCAATAATGTACACAAAGGACATTAAGACTTTACACTTGAATTAAGTTTAAAGACATGAATGGACAATTTTGTTTCAAAAATATATATATAAATCAGAGATTGTGGTTTTAACATTTGATATTTTTTAAATGGTGTGAAGATACACCTCAATAAGGTCTATTTGGGTCATAAATTTGGAGTCACTTCAACTACTTCCAGCTCATCTAGATGAATAAAAGCATGATGTGTACATACATATTTTACCTCAGGAATAAATACAAGTAGGACTAAAAGTTTATGTCAAAAATGGGCTGAAGTTCAACATTCCCAGAAAAATATATTATCACTGAATGATAGAATAAGTAGTTGGAAGGGGCCTACAAGAATCACTGAGTCCATCTTCTGGCTCTACACAGGACCACCCAAAAAACAAACCATACATTTGAGGGCTTTGTCCAAATGCTTCTTGAACTCCAGAAGGCTTGGTGCCATTCCCTCCAGTTTAATTGCTGGTCTCTAGACAGAAGAGGTGAGTGCCTGCCCCTCTGCCCCACTTTGTGAGGAAGCTGCAGGCCACCACGAGGCCTCCCCTAAGTCTTCTCTTCTCTGGGTTTAACAAACCAAGTGACTTCAGCTGTTTCTCATACGTCTTGCCCTCTAAACCCATCACCATCTTTGTATCTCTCCTTTGGACACTCTCTAATAGTTTTATGTCCTTCCACAGAACTCAAGGTGAGGCTGCACCAATGCAAAGCAGAGCTGGACAATCCCTTAGCAACTGACAATCCCTTCCCTCAACTGGCTAGCAATGACATTCGTGATGCACCCCAGCTATGGTTGATCCTTTTGGCTGCCAGAGCACACTACTGACTACCAATTCAATTTGCTGTTGACCAGAACCCCCAGATACTTTTCTGCAGGGCTGCTCTCCAGCCTCTCATCCTGTAGCCATTATATATACCCAGGGTAGTCCTGTCCCAGGTGCAGAGTCCATCAGTTGCTCTTGTTGAATGTCTTGCTGTTGGTGACTGCCCAGCCCTCTAATTTGTCAAGATCTCCCTGCAAGGCCTCTCCACCCTCCAGGCAGTCAGCAGCTCCAAATTTAGTATCATCTGCAACCCTTTTCTAACACATTTAAGTCCTCTCTGCAGATCACGTGTAACAATTTCTTACCCTTCTTGAAAACTGGGACATTTGCAATCTTCCAGTTGACAGAGACCTCTCCAGACTTCCAAGGCCATTGTAAAATAATTCAGAGGGGTCTCGTGATGTCATCAACCAGCTTTTTGAGTACCCTGGGATGAATCCCATCGGGCCCCATAGACTCATATGCATCCATCTGGAGCAGCAAATTCTGCATGAGTTTGGAATTGGCTGGGAATTTATCATTTCCACAGTCACAGTCCTCCAACTCAGCACATCTGGGGTCCCAGGGCTTGTCACCAGTGTTGAAGACAGAGGCAAAGAAGGCATTAAGTGCCTCTGTCTTGTCTACATTCTTATTTCTGAGGTGACCATCCTCATCAAGTAATGATCCAGCATTTTCTCTGGTTCTCCTTTTGCTGTTAACACACTTTAAAAAGCCCTTTTTTGTCCCCCACTGTACCAGCCATCTTCAACTGTTTTTGGGCTTTGGTTGCATTAATTTTCTCCATACAAGGTAAACAGAGTCTCAATAGTCCTCCTGTGTTGCCTGACCTTGTTTCCAGTGTCCATAGACTTTCTTTTTGCACCTAAGCTCTAGAAAAAGATGCAAGCTCAGCTAAGACAGGCTTCTGCCCCACTTGCTTGACTTCTGACACTTTGGAATTACCTGCTACTGCTCTCTTAACAGATGACTCTTAAAAAGTGACCAGCACTGATAGATCCCAGCACCTTCAAATGCAGATATCCAGGGGACCTTACACCTACTTCCTTGAGCAGCTTGAAATCAGGGTTGATGTTTTGCTGGCAGTTTTCCTTGTATCATCAAAGATTTAAACTCAATTACTTCATGGTCACTGAATGATCAAGATGGCCACTGATTGCCACTGCAGTCACAAGACCCTCTCTGTTTACAAGCAACAAATTAAGCAGCTGTGCGGTATTCCCAGTTAACATCTGGGAAGTTGAGGTCACCCATATGGACAAGGTCAGATAATCTAGAGATATCCCTTACTACCTTATAGAATAATTCGTTATCGTCCTCATCCTGGTGTGATGGAAAATTCAGTTTTCCATAGCAATGACTATAAATTTCCTTTCAGAAGAATGAGCTGTGAGTATATCCAGGAACAGTGAAACAGAGTTAAAATAAACAATATGTGAAGTAATAAGGGGTTCAGATACTGTGAGTAGATGTCGTCACATATCTTAATGGTGAGCATGATATATAGCAATACATATGCATATGATACCAATGCAGATAACTTTTCCATTTGGTACTCAAGTCCTAAAAGGTACATGTATTCTAACCTCCTACATGATATTGGACAGAACTTCACACAAAGTTGCCAAGACCAAACTATTAATTCGTTTTCAGAAAGAGTTTTCTAAGCTTACAGGCTTCATGTGATGTAGAATCCTTAGTAACCCTACGCTAATTATTTCTGAATATAATTGAATTCAGAACATATATATTTCAGAATTATATTTCAGAATATAATTTGAATCACTAAACATTTTGCAGACTTTATTTTTTTTATTATTTTTTTCTTTTTTTAAGTCTAAATCTTTTCCTTTATCCACTGCCCATTAGCTCTTTTTCATAAGTTTGGTTGTTTGACTGCAGTTCAGGTAACAGACTTTTAGCAGACTACATAAATTGTAAACAACTGTTAGAAGAATTTATAATAAGAGATGTGCAAATTTCTACAGACATAGCATAACCTTCAGTAAAATCTATGATAGTTTAAATTCACTGGTTTAACTTGCCAGGTCACATGTGAAAATCTGTATCTTTCACACTTTAAGGCTCATTGGACCTAAGTATATTGATTTAATTTGCCCCATCTAGGCTTCTCACTCAGGTTCTATACTCAATCAAAAAAGAACCTGGCAACTCTAAAAGTAACTCTTTCCAACCTAAGACAAATGTATTTGTAGATGGATAAACTGAAACTTCTAGGAATAACTGTCTTTTTCCATGGGACATGGAGTCTACAGGTGAGATTAATGTCAGTATGGAACATGAACCCAAACCAAAAGCCCATAGGTGAATACATCTGACCTGGTTCCAGGATCAGCGACCAAGACATCATCTTTCAGAAGAGCCAGAGCATCTTGTGTATTGCCTTTCCACAGCAGGGTGGTAGACCGCAGCTTCCTGGGCAGACCTGTACCATGGAGAAGAAACATCCCACAATTTGACACCGGTTATGGTCCAATGCTCTGGTTTGGTTGGGAGAGAGTTTATTTTCTTCATTGTAGCTGATATGGTGCTGTGTTTTGGATTCAACATATAAACAGTCCCTTCCCTTCCCAACCCAAGAGATTTCCAGCTTTCTTTTGCCCTTCTAATTCTCTTCTGCGATACAGCTGCGGATAGCACTGGGAATGTGTGGGGAGGGTGAGAAAGTGGCTCTGTACTGCTTAGCTGCCTGCTAGGGTTAAACCACGATATCCAGGAAATGTTGAATCTGGTGAAGAGCAATCAAAAGGCAAGATTTAATGGCAAGATGGAAACAGTAATGATGCAGATACGAACAAAGCAAATGTGCTGCAAGAACCTGGTCGTACTGGACTGCAAGCCACAAAATTCAAGTCATAGACCACTGAATTTGGGTAATGTAATTCCTGCCCCAACACTAACTCTGGACCATTACTTTCAACAAAAATACCTTGGTGAATAAAATAGAAACTACCCAGGTGTATTTTGGAAGTGAAGGGCACATTGGCTGCTGGGGAAATCCCTGTCTGTATTTCCACATGATTATTCTCTTGCCTATGAAGTTTAAAACAATTTTTAAACAGATCCTTTAAACAGACTTTTGTTCTTTATGCCATTCTACAGAAGACTCGATCTCTGAAATATTCTAATCTTGGTCTAAAGTACACTTAGCTATTTTTTTTTCAGCTTTAGAAAAATAAATTCAGAGTTTCTGAGTGTAGAAATATTGAAGTTCTTTTCACTTTTAATTCCACAGCACTGAACAATAATTTCCCTAAAAACATTCGGACAGGACTTTTAAAATCCTAAAGTTCCTTTGCACAAGACCTGTGGCTCACCAAGTCCAGAGCTTGGATTACATCTAGAATGAAATATTTATTGCAGATTACAGATGACTTTGATTTAGAGGTTAGAAGAAAATCAGGAAGGGTACATGACAGAAAAATGACTTGCAATCATCTGCTCAGTGAGCATGTGCTTCATTACGGAAAATCTGAATGAGGCCCTATTCTTTTGTAGCAGCAACACATGTTTTTCTGAATAGACTTGACCTTGGGATTTGAACTGAAACAAAAATGCTTTTTTCTTCTAGTTTAGGATTACTTGTGCATCACACTGACTAGATAAGAGATGAACTGAGCATATTACAGTAGACAACGGGCTTCTTCATTTTCTACTTGCCACACTCACAGCAAAGAAAATGTTGCACCACTGGGAGAGCTCAACCAGCACCACATCAGCAGTGCAGCCTCTCTCTTGAGGTTCACTAGAAATGGTAATCAAGAGAATTACTGAGCGTAACAGAAAATCCACAGTCATTGATTTATAACTCATGGTCTGCTAATTGATGGGACAAGCCTGCTGTTAATAATTTACAATAACATCTCAAGCTGCCATTCAAACACATTTGAAAATCGCAGTCTTAACAAGCCAGAACTTTACTCTAGTGATGTAATGGTCATCAAGTGTTGAAGAGAAAAATCTTTGGAGTTACTTTTGTACTATGCAATGTAGAAAAGTCCAGATAATGAAGATGTATTCTACTGGAAGAATTAAGATGAAGAACACTTTACAGTATGCCATGAGATGACTTTGATCTTAATACTAAGCAGAACCTACTTCTTTTTCATTCTTTTGTTACTCAGGAAATGTAACACGTGACCTCAACATTCATCTGACTTTTCAGCTGGGGTTTCAAATTGTGCTTCTGCATCCATTAGATTGTCACTGTGCAAGTTGGCTGGTGTGCCCTGATGGTGTGCTCTACATAACAATGTTTGAGAAGCTGGGCCACATCCTATATATATATATATGTACATATTTAGGAACTTAAAAGGAGATAAAAACCAACACAGTGAAAGAAGCAATGGAATATCATTACAAGCAATTATGCTATGACCAGGTACACTTTTGACATATGCTTCCCGTAAATATTTCTAGTACATCACTATTGGGCTGTTTGTGTGTGCACTGAACAGACATCCTGCAATGGGCAGTGTGTGGGAAACTGCCCTGTTCCATCGTTTTCCCCTGTAGTTGGCTCTGGTGAGGATGCATCTCAAACACTGTGATCAGTTTTGGGCCCCTTCCTACAAGAAGGACATGGACGTGCTGGAGCATGTTCAAAGAAAGGTGGTGAAGCTGGTGAAGGGTCTAGAAAACAAATCTTATGAAGAGAGGTTGAGGGAACCGGGATTATTTAACTAGAAGAAAGGAGGGTCAGTCTTATCATTCTCTCCAACTGCCTCAAAGGAGGTTGTAGTGGGGTGGGTGTCAGTCTCTTCTCCCAGGCAGCAAGTGATAGGACAAAAGGAAATAGCCTCAAGTTGCATCAGGGGAGATTTAGTTTGGAGACATTGGAACAGGCTGCACAGGGAAGTAGTTGAGTCACCGTCCCTGGAGTTATTCAGAAGACGTACTTAGGGACATGGTCTATTGGTAGCCTTGGCAGTGCTAGGTTAATGGCTTGACTTGATGTTCTTAGACGTCTTTTCCAACTTACATGATGCTATGATTCTATACTATCTTCTCTTCCTTTCTGGAGTGTCTTGGGCCAGTGGGGTTGGGAGGACAGGTCTCACTTCTCCTGGAGAGCCATTGTGTGAGCTTGAGATGCAAGACACCAGATGATGGGGAACTACAACAAGGCAGGGAGCTGCAGCCCCAGCACAGTGTACTCCTGCAAGAAGTAGCCAGACTGGCTTTGGGCACTTCTGAGAGCCAGATAGAACCAGGCAGAGTTGGTGCTCCTCAAGACATAATTAGCATGGCTAGAGCAACACCACCATGGCCAGGAGCTGGGCAGCCTTGTGCAAAGACCTTCCTTTCAGTCTCCTACTGCTACAGGCCAATTTGTGTTTTCTGTCTTTTAAACAGATGTATTTCCAGACTTTGGTCTCATTAGTCCTTGGAGAACCCTTATTTGGCTGGCTTCAGGTGATGCTCTGCTTTGTATTGAGGTACTGCAATTTGCCTACAGATTATTTTAATCACAGGTCCTAATTTAGGTTATTTATTCCAATCTGCAATAATGCAAGTTCTACAGAGTTCAATTAAACTGCTGCAGGAGATCTCAGCATGGTGTCTTTGACCAGTATATACTGGAATCCCCAAGTCAATTAAAAGCTTTATTTCAAGAGGATCTTTATCTCCTGGGTCCTGTGAAATCTTTCCACCTTAACATTAGATTTTCCCAGGTATGAAAGTAGCAGCAGATTAATAGTCGCCTGCCAGCAAGTACAAAGCTATTAATAGCTCAGGAATCCCAGATCAGAAAGCACGCTGACAACTAAATTTAGCTCAGCAATCTAGGTCTATCTGATCAAAGTAGAAATGTTTGGTGCACTTTGACCCTCAACTCTACATCTCAGAAAAATAAGAGCACTCCGGGCTGGAGTACAAAAACTGTTATGCAATTTGAGACTGATTTCAGGTCAGGCTACAGCGTTGAAATAAATATATATTCATCTTCTATGGGAAAAAAAATTTCCCCTGCCCACAAAGCAGCTTGGCCCCTTTCTGAACAGGTGGCCTGGAGGAGTTTCCATTAATCACTTCATGAAGCTCCTGACGGCTTGATTCCAAGGGTCTTTCCTGACCTCTGAGAAGTGCAGATGTCATACTGATAAATAGCCTAGAGAGCTGTCTTTTTAATCCCTGACCCATGATCTGTTGTCTCTGTGGTCTCTTTCAAGTGGCACAGTGGTCTGCAGAGAGCAAGTAGGGATGCCTCACCTGAGAGCTGGCTGGCCATTCTACGCAAGGTAACAGGAGACGGCTTAAGTGGTGTTGAGCCTTTTTCCAAAAAAATCAGCCCATCTGCTGTATATCTCTGTTCTGATTCCTTGAACCTTCCCAGAGGATTTTTAATGGCAAAGTTCTGGACATAACGTTCCAAAGGGTCATCCAGAGATGTGACTTTCCCTTCTTCCCACATCTTGTACAACATAATGGTTGGAAAGATCTTGGATACACTGGCAATTCTGTTAAGAAACAAACATAAAAGTATTGAGAAACCCATGAAACAAAACAACAGATGCTCAGTACGAGCAGTACTCAGTACCAAACTGACCCACTACCTGTAGACTTACATGCCAATACCTCTATTCAGAACAGAATGGCTAACATACTGGAAAGTAGGTTAGGTTAATATCCTTAACTCTGGCCTTCATGGTCTGCTATTCAACATTCTGGAATAGTCTGCACAGGGTGGAGGCTTTTTTGAATGTGTTTTGGCAAAAGAACATATTTTAACTGCACTCTTCATTTGAATTGGTTATGCTGAATTATGTGGTTTCTTTTGTTCAGTCTACATGTCCACTGTGTAGAAGATGTGGTGCAAAGTCTTGTAGTATCTATGATGTTTACATGATTAAATGCAACCCCAATAGTGCATTGGATTACAGAACTTTCCTCTGCACAGCTTTTGAGCCACTCTGCCCCAAGCATGTAGTGCTGCATGGGGTTGTTGTGGCCAAAGTGCAGGGCCCATCACTTAGCCATGTTGAACCTCATCCTCTGCCCATCAACCCAACTTGCTCAGGTCCCTGTGCAGGGCCTTCCCACCCTCCGGCAGATCAACACATCCCCCCAGCTTGCTGTCATCTGCAAACTCGCTGAGGGCGTGCTCAATTCCTTCATCCAAATCATCAATAAAGATATTGAAAAGGATGGGCCCCAACAGTGACCCCCGGGGAAAACCACTCGTGACAGAACAGTCAAGTTTGGAAAAGGTCTTCTGGAAGAAATAGCACGAGGTCCTCTATGCAGGGATTGTATCATGATACGGGGAGTGTGTATCTGTTAATCACAGCTACTAAAACTTCTCAAAATTGTTCACTTTGAGGATAACATTTGATAGCATGCAACCCATATGTTTCATACATGTATATAACACAGTAGAAACAGGTCTCACCTGTAAATAGTATACTCATTCGGCACCACTGAGGAGGGATCTGAGCCATTCTTCTTTCCAAAGTTGCCTGTCCACAGCACAGTGTCATTGTAGATAACAATGGCTGACATGGCAGGGAGACCAGAGCTATGAATCCTTTGCCGCAGCATCATATCTACCTGGAAAATGATAGGAAATGACAAATATCCAAGTGAAGAGTCTTATAATGCATATACTCTGTAACAGGCAGAACTAGATGCAGAAAATCAGCCCTACTTACTGTCAAGCAACTGAGAGTATACACAGCCTGGTGATTTTTCAAATGTGTTTTGCCAAAAGAACATATTTTATCTGTCCTGTTCCTTTGAATTGCTTATGCTGAATTATGCAGTTTCTTTCTTCAAGTGTACACATCCACTGTTCAGAGTAATATGGTGCTCATTCTGATAATTCTATGATGTTTATATGATTTAAAAAAGTGCTGAAACTCTAAAAATCGTAATTTCTTTCTTCTTAAATTGTATGGTGTACCTGTTATTTACACTAATATATAGGTTCAAATATGTATGAGAAAAAGATCCAGACCTTTCAAATATCCCATGATATTTTACATGCCATCAAACATGCTAGAGCTAAAAGTCTTGTTTAAACTGCACTCAGAGGAACAGTGCTGACACAGAAGGCTGTGATTGCTTTTTGCTTCCTATTGTTCCAGGGTTATATAGACTTAATCAGCCACTGTGCTCCCCCCACCTCCTACAAAGAGAATGCATTACTCTTTTATGACTTTCTCAAAGCTGTCACAGAATCATTAAGTTTGGAAAAGACCTCCAAGATCATCTGTTCCAGCCATCTGCCTACCACCAATATTGCCTACTAAACCACGTCCCTACGCAACACATTCAACCTTTCCTTAAACACCCCTAGAGATAGTGACTCCACCACCTCCTTGGGCAACCCGTTCCAATGCCTGACCACTCTTTCTGAGAAGAAATTTCTCCTCTTTATTTAATTTACAAAATAGAAATAGTTTCACTAGTCTGTTTCAAAGAAGTTAGGAGGTGTTTGGATACCTTATTTCTGAGGAGGATATAGAAGGGAGGTTTGGTGACTCTTGGTCACTCGGTGTCCTACAACCTCTCTGACTTAGTTCTAATTGAGTAATAAAATACCATTCTATAATAACATCAGAGACAACAATAGAGACTTAATAAAATTGAATGTGAAGTGATAGCAATTGAAATTCAGTGTAGACAAACTGATGTGCATGTAGGAAAACAACCCTAACCACACATACACAGAGATGGGCAATGAGCTGATTGTTAGCACTTGGGAACAAGACCTTAGGTCTATGATGGATGTTCCTATTAAAACATTTTCTCAGTGCTCTGTGACAGAAAAAGAGATGAAGCAAATATTAGCTCTTATTAGAAATGCAACAAAAAGTAAAACAGAAAACAGTACTTTGTCATCGTATAAATCCCTGATCCAATTGCACCTTGAATACTGTCTAGGATTCCGATTTCCTGCATCTCCACAAGAGTATACTAGAACTGGAAAGTACTCAAAGAAGAATGAAAATAGCAATCACAGCTGTGGGACAGCTTCCTCATTATAACTAATTAGGCTAGGACTCTGCAGCCTGGAAAAAGAGACAAATGGAAGACTATATCATATGATCAGGGTCTACAAAATCAGGCATGTCCTGTCAAAGCATGGTTGTCCTTACACTTCATACAGGCAAGGCAATGCTACATGATTTCCTCATGTCAAATAGAGCCTACTAGAATTTCAAACAGCATTACAATATTAGAGAAAGCATATCATACTGAGAAAAAACAGATTTCTCCTTCATTCAGATGCAGGTTTCCTTCCCCTTCCCTACCCCCTTCCTCTTCCCCTTTCCCTTTTCCTCCACTCCTTTTTTTGAAGTTAGCTACAAGAGCTTTTTGTTTTTTAAATGGTGGCATGTAAGAAAGCCAGTAAAGCAATAAAATCAGGAAGTGATGGTCACTGGCTAATAGGCACTAGTTACATGAGTCAACTGCTTTCAGGACATGAATGATGCAGTGACAAGATGCCAAGAACAAGAGCAGCTGTCATTTCTGCTGATGTATGCTCACCAGAACTTCTGATGGGCAAGCAATAACATAAATTCATCATAGCTTGTTATTTGGATAAGTTATCTGCCTATGGACCTGTTCTGTATGGCCAGTGAAGGAGTTTTACATACCCATTTGTAGATTCATGTGATATACTTTTTCTCTGTCCCCTACTTCCTTCCTCAGTGATGCTCTGAGGCAAAATGCGTATTGGCTCCTATATACCCTTCAGAACAGTAGTCATGAAATATTTCTCCCCCAGTTCCCTTCTCCTCACAGACCTTCTCCAATGCATCCTTCAGAATGGGGACTGGGTGGTCCAGTGGTACTGGTTCTGGATAGCGGGGACACATCTGCACAGCTTCTGATCTTACTTCCATCACAGATGGGTCTGGAAAACAGTTCACAGATAGTATACGTGACGTGAATAGACATACCAAAAATCATAGAGTCATTGAGAATCTCTAACCTCATCCAACAGTCAGCACTAGCTTTATTGACTGCATTGTCCAAAGCTGAAAAACACTTCTGCACAGAAAAAGAGAATCTGGAATTGTTTCTATCTTGGATGCTACAGGACGTGAAGAGATCATTGTGCTCTGTTATTGCTCATTCCAATGTGATATAGCACATGGAACAAACAGGATCTGCAAAAGACTGCAACTGACTCTGCAACCTGGATGACTAAGAGGCTGGGTCTACAAATGACTGTGGAAACTATTTGTAACTGGATTTAGAAGCAGTAAAAGTGCCATGTCACTGTCTAGAGGTGGGTCTGTGTTTGGGTTAAGGAAGACAGTGTTGTCCCATGCATATTTTAACCTCAGAAACTGGATGTAGAAGTGAATTGTAAGTGCCACCCAAAATTGAATACAATTTCAATGGTTAATAGAATACATTTATATCAACTAATGTATTTGCTGTCTTCTGAATTAACTGTATCCTGCATGGGGAAGAGACATATCTTAAATATGGGGGGGCAAGCAAAGATCTTTTGATTCAGTGCAGTATGAAGTATGTAGTATGACCCTGGGACTTGAACCAGTTCAAAGATCTAAGATTAGAGGAATATGGTAGGAAGCAAACCCATCAGATGAATGACATGGTAAGGTGTGAAACAGAATCCATTCTAAATTGGAGTGATGTTTACATTAAGATAAAAAAAAAAAAAAAGGGGGGGGGGGAGGGAATGCATGTGAAATAAAACGTCTTTTTCCTTGGTATATCAATTAATCTATGTCAAAGTCAGAAGTATTGGCAAATCCATCCATGAGCTAGATTTTCTTGTGATCATGAGCTCCTCTGGACACCAGAAGAGTTAAATGTCACCCCATCAACCCAATTTTCTGTTCTTGCACCAATTAGCATGTGTTAATCTGGGTGCTGTCAGGTCTTTGGGAAAAAATGTCCATTGTGAAAAAGGCCTTTACTGGTCAGGCTTAAAGCTGTTTACTCACTGGGATCCAGTTTGGGGAGGCTGTACTGCCACAGGAAGCAGCCTGTCATAGCTACAGACAGCAGAAAGAAGAAGATGGCCAACACATGAATCCATTTCACTTCCATAACAATGAACTTGAGGAGGCCCCGGCTGCTGGATTCCTGCTGTAAGGAGAAAAGATATCTCAGAGTAAAAGAGAGAGGAAAATGGTCTCTCATGCATGGCAGTGAGGTGAAAGGCACACTACATCAAACAATAACACTACTGCAGGGACATGGACTAATCCCAGTACTCCTGTGACACCTCGCTTGGCATTCTAGACCACATTGTAATTATTGTAATTTGTAATTAGAACCAGAGGTGACATCTTGTCTTTCACCGATCTTTTCAAGACATTACTCTCCTCACCTTTTTGGCCTTACTGATTCTTATAGAAGAACAACACCCACACACCAGCTGATAGATTGCTTTTTTTCATTCCTGCAGGTGAATTTCATCAGCCCAGACTGGCAGTATTTTTTATAGCTCTCATTTCATACCTTCTCAACCACCATGACTTATTCCTGGTTATCTATTCCACCCCATCCCTGTTTTTGCAGAGTCCAGCATCTGTTCTTGGCAGCCACCAGCCAGACACAGCTTTTACAAAAGAATGATATACATTTCACGATGTACCATGAATGATAAAACTTTTTCACTTTCTATTTTGCATGTGTAATTCCCATTATATTATGTATATTCCATAATCTTGACATTTTCAAATGTCGTGTTTCGGAAAACTGGCTAATATTTTAGGTTGATGCAGATTTCACAATACTGGAGAGCATCAAGGTTGGGGAGACCACCATATAAACATTAAAGAAAAACAAAACAATGAACAGATGACAAGTGATTAGGTCCTTAAGCATGAGCTCTGCTCTTTCACTTACTGTGAGACATCAATAGGTTGCTTTTGAAAGCTTGGTGATTAATGTTATATAACAAATGGCCTGCCATTTACATCCAATACTCTTTTTTTTTTTTTTTTTTTTTTGGTGAATTATAGGGTATTTCATGCAAGAGTTTCTGCAGTCAACTGAGCCTTATCACTTACAATAAGGTAAGCTGTAGAGCCACTTGCACATGGCTTTGTGGCTCTGTAAGGATCCTCCTGGGGGATCTAGACTCTGATGAAACTCTGGGTTGCAGTTTTGGGTTGCAAATGTGGCATACTTTCTGTACGAGAACAGAAAGATGCCACAGTTACTTCTGAAGCCCCTTAGTCAATTCAGGCATTATCACATACATTTTGAAGGTGCAACATACTCCAGGTTCTTCCATAACATCATTAGGACTTCAAGGATGCCTTAAGACTATACAGGTTCCTGCAGACCCACTCAGCAGATAGACCCACTCAAGCCTTAGCCTGACACAGCACACATGCAGTCCATATTCTAGATATCAGACTAAGTCACATACATGTATGTCCCTAGATAGAGGAATCTGTTCGGACACCATAAAGAGCTTCGTTTAGATATAAACAATCTAGAACAGTTGGAACTAGGTCCTGTCCAACCCAAGCTGTTCTACAATTCATAGAGTGCCTTATCAGGCACTGAGGAGAAGCCTGTAAAATATCTCTTTAACCATCCTCACACTGACAGGCTTCAGTTTATGCTGGAGTATGTTTCCTAGAGCTGCAATGAGATGCTACTTTCCTGCAGTAAGGAGCTGGATAAAACCCTCTTTCCCCTGGAGTAGTCATGGGGTGATTTCCTTGAATCTATCTCCATCAAAATAAGGTGATTTCACCACCAACCCGCAGTTTCTCAGATGATTTTTTCTGCCTTTTTCCCCGCTTTACTGAGAAATCCTGATTTCTGGGTCTAAGAGCATGAAAGGAAAAGATTTTCTGATACACACGTCATCTCACAAACGCCAGGCTCCCCAGACCACTAACTAAAGACCCAGAGATACTGACATTGAACTCTCATCCGTTAATCTAAACTTTATTTATTTATTTATTTATTATTTTTTATTATTTTCTTGTGGATGAAATGCTATGAAACCATGGCAATACTATGAAATTACAGGCATGGATATCTCTTCTGTCCACTGGGCACCAAATACACAAAGTGCAACTCTAGATGTGAGGAATATTCATCATCCTGAGAGGAAGAACTACTCTTCCAGCCATCTTTCAGGAAAAAATACTCTTACTGCTTTTTCCTCGTGCCTGTAAGGCAGGCAGACAAAAAGGTGGATAGATACCTGCAAATAGACTCTTCACATTTCCCACCCCAAGATCTGTGTGATCTCACTTCTCCTTTACTTTTTTTTTTTTTTCCATCTCACATACATTGCTCAATGATCTTCATTGCTAATCGCATAAATACAACAAGGCAGGGCGAGTGAGGGTACGAAGCACTTAGATACATGAAAATGAATTCAAAAACATAAGGAAACAAGATCACCCAGCTTCTCAAAGTTAAGTTAGGTGCATGCTCCATTTTTTTCCCCTGAGCTTTGAAAACTTATGATGGAGGGGAAGGAATGGGAGTTGCACACAGACTCAGCTGTACAGTATCTGCCCTCTCCCCATGCTCATCTAGTCCCAGCACATACCATCAGCCGAAGCTGTCTCAGTCCCAGAGGATGTGGTCAGGCATCTCAGTGTGTGTGTGCCATAACAAATCCAGACTCTGTGATCTCAGCCCCGGCAAAGGTGAAGCAGAGCTCCTTGCCATGTTCCTTAAATGCAGCTGCTTGCCAGACAGGCACTGCTCAGTTACTCCAGTTGAAGTAGCCTTTGCTCCATCATGTTTCTGCTCCAGGTTTACCTGTCCATCTGACCCGTTCAGACCCTCCAGAAAGTGCTGCTGATCTCCTCTGGGCAAGGAGATTAAGCAACAGGGACAGAATGGAATTTGCTCTCAGGAAAGTGCCTGAGAGATTGAATGTTAATTCTCTCTAATGCTTCTCTGCCATGTGTGTGAGTCACAGCTGAAACCATGAGGGCTTCACAATCTATTTATAGCAGCTTCATCTCCTTCTGGCATCAGAACAGGAAGTGATTAACTTGTGAGATGGACAGCCCCTGAGTTGCTCCAGCCAGCAGTCCCCGGGGCAGGCTTGGAAGGGGGCAGGCTGAGCTGTTTGCAGGCAAGGGAGGAAGAGAAGCTTAAGCCAGGAGCTCAGGTACCCTCTGGACTTAATGCTGAACAGTCTCCTATAGTTTCCCTGCAGTGATAAACAAGAGGGTCATTCCTAGCTAACAGGCTTACTAGATATAGATGTGGCTGGTGTTTTCCTTCCCGTTAGCTGCTGGAGACTCTGAAGAAAAGCGGAATGTTGTGATTTGCATGAGGTAAGCCTTACCCGCAGCTGTAACCCATCCATGGCTGTTGAGAATTCTCTTCTCATCCCTTGTGCTGTCCGTCTCTACAAAAAAAAAGACTCATAAAACCCTGTGAAGAAGGGAAAAGAAAGGTTAATGCAGCGTAAAAAAAAAAAGAAAAAAAAAAAGAAAAAAAAAAAGAAAAAAAAAAAGAAAAAAAAAAGAGTTGGAAACAGGAGGAAAGCCCCATTAAGGAAAGCCCAGTCAAGGAAAGCTCTTCTGCTAGCACAGAGTAACAAAGCAGGATCAGCAGAGCAACAGGGAGGGACTGGTTTTGGACAGGGATGTAAACCAAAGACCAATCCACAGTAATGCCTTCTCTCTATCTCTTGTTTGGCAGCATCTTGAATTCAGTGCAAGGGCTGGACTCATGTTCTGTGACTTGTCAGTAGCAAAACCATCCTCATCCCACCTCCCAAACACAATGAATTGGAACTTTGAGACCTTTAGGGCTGACACTTTCAGTGCTCTCTCCACCTTCTCAGCCATGCTTCCTCTTACATAACCAGTCCCTGAAGACCTGAAGCCCCTACTAAGTCTTGGGAATCACAAACACAGACAAGAAACTGTATCACAGATTTGGAAGTCTAGCATAGCTGTCATTTGCCCCCCACAAGCCCCCGCTTGCCTTGCTACCTGTCAGCGGCAATTCAATAGGCAAAACCCCCTGTGTGAGAGCTCTTACCAACCTTGCTGCTGTCCTCCGGGTTCCAATGATGATGAGTTTGGAGTTCCAGATGTTAAGTGCATCTGAAGCACTAATCCCAACAATCGGCCTCCCTGAACACAGATTATTTATTGGCCATGCCTCCTCAAGCAATGCAGCATCTGTCCAGGGATGCAGCCAAAAGGGAGTATTACTGGTGATTTCATGGCTCAAACAACACAGCAGAGTGGAAAACAGGGGGCTGCAAAAGCAGGAGGGGTTACCCACTGTAAGCTGTAAATATTCATAATGCACTGCCATTATCGTGTAAAAGTACATTACAAATGCTCTGTGAAGAGGAGGGAATGATCATGTTCTCATTTATGTACCAAATCTATGTCAGGAATTACCTCATGGGTCTTGTCACCCTGTTGTTTTCTTCAAATGTCCATAGATAAGGATATTCTCTTCAATACCATCACTTCATTTCAGTATCTCTGATGGTGGTCCAGCCTCTGATGGTGCTCAAAATACTCCAGTGGAGCCTATTCAGCTCTGTGCCTGTGCCCCAGATTTTTTCCCAAGTTTTTCTGAACAGGGCTGTAGACAACCTCCTCACTAATTGGAGTGATCAAACTCATCACAGTTTTGTTGATCACCATTTCTCTCCCTGTTACAATCTCCCCACACCTTCCTCCACAACCTGTGCAGAAATATTCCATCAAAGCCAAAGAGAAGTGCACATGTAGGTAACTCATGCTCTTTACATGTTACGTGTTGTCATCCCATTCTTTCTCCATTTCCCTCCTTTTTTGTAGAGTTCATAAAAACATAGTTTTTACAATCTCCATCTCATTGTGATCTGTAGTAATCCACTCATTATCTCTATATTTCTTGACCTTCACTCTGAAATCCATTTGCTCTGTGGTTCTCCCCAGCACAAAAACAGGCCTGCATACCCATAGCAGGGTACCAGTATTTCCTGACTTGGAAGTATTTCCTAAATTTCTCTTTCAAGTTTATTAATCACTACTTTACTTACAACTGAATGGCCTACCACTGACTCAGAGAGGGATTCCATCTTCAATAAACCTCTAAAAAGGAGGCAGAAGGGAAGTAAGAAGAGTTTGTGCCCACTCTGTCCTTGCTGAAAGTTTTCTTTTAGGTTTGCTCTCAGCCCAACTACTCACTGGACCTCTGGGCTGTGACAGATTGTATTCAGTACCTCTAAGTTCCTAGATGATGTTTTTCCTGCCACCTCAGAAATCTGCTTGCTCATTAACCCCATCCTCTTCTCATCAGCCTCACCCTCTGCAGTATTGCTGGGTCCTTTCTGTTTGGTCTTTTCAGAGCAGTCTCTCAGATCCAGAGAACACCAACTAGAATGGGAAAGAGCATTTTTCCTCCCTTCTGTTTCTCAGATTTATACTGCACATAAGTGACTGCACATAAAAGATTTTGTCTTTCATAATGCCAGCTACAGCAAAGTGACACAGCCCCAGGTCAGTCCATAACTAGCTTTGACCTGGAAGCACCCAGGAGCCCAGACAGGTAGGGAATGACTACCACAGAGAGCTGTCCAAAGGCTTTTTAGCTCTCTCCAGTCCCTTTTAGTTCTCTGCAGTCTCCAGTAAAGATCTTCACATGGCACGGACCACCTAGGCAGGCAGTCTGGCTGCATCCCATTCTGTTTCTGGCTCATTTGCAGCCAGCAAAGCACTGCTGCAAAGCAGAGACCTGCACGGTGCAGACACAGGCACTTCGAGCAGGCAGGCCGGGCACAGCCATTGCACTCTGTTCCTGGGTCAGTGAGCCGGAGCCCCGGCCAGACTCTCTGCAGCTAGACTGTATAGCTGGTTGTCCTGGTTTCGGCTAAGATAGAGTTAATTTTCCTCCTAGTAGCTGGTATGGTGCTGTGTTTGGGATTTAGGATGAGAATGTTGACAACACACTGATGTTTTAATTGTTGCAGAGCAGTGCTTACACCAAGCCAAGGACTTTTCAGCTTCTCGCTCTGTCCTGCCAACAGGCAGGCTGGGGTTGCAGCAGGAGCTGGAGGGGACAGACCCAGGACAGCTGACCCTAACTGGCCAAAGGATTATTCCATGCCACATGGTGTTGTGCTGAGCAAATAATATGGGGTACTGGCCGGGGTGGGGGGACTGGCTGCTTGGGGATGGGCTGGGCATCGTTCACCGGGTGGTGCGCAATTGCATTGTGCATCACTTGTTTGTACACATTATTAGTAGTAGTACTATTACCATTACTGTTATTATTCACCTTTCTTTTCTGTCCTAATAAATTTGTTTATGATTTGTTATAACCATTATATTTGTTTTATAGTTGCTGGTCACAATGTTGATTTATTTGCTCTCCAAATTGTTTAATTTAACACATATCTTTCTGTATATGCTCCCTGTTTTGCTCTTTATAATCTCTGAGGGCTGGTTGAAGGTTGCTTTGGGTTTTGTCAATTTGTTGTACTATGTAACACTTGCTTATGAAAGCAGTGATAAAAGCAGTGGCTCTGAGCCTAATCTGGAATTTGCGCTTCAGCATTGCCCTCATTCATGTATTTCTGGAATAATCTCTTGAAAACTATTAAAAATCATGCTTTGTAACTATTGTCCTCCGAGAGTCAGTCTGTGGAGGAGACAAAGAATGACAGCTTCCCCTCCTTCTTCCCCCTCCCCTTCTCCTCCAGGCTAGTTACAATACCTATTGAGTATTTTGAATAATGTTGGATCTTTGGGGTGTCCAGCCAGCATATTTCTATTGCTACAGCTCCTGAGTGTGTTTCTGTTTTTGTGTTGTTTTTTTTTTTTTTGACCTTCCTTCCTTCCTTCCTTCCTTCCTTCCTTCCTTCCTTCCTTCCTTCCTTCCTTCCTTCCTTCCTTCCTTCCTTCCTTCCTTCCTTCCTTCCTTCCTTCCTTCCTTCCTTCCTTCCTTCCTTCCTTCCTTCCTTCCTTCCTTCCTTCCTTCCTTTCTTCCTTTCTTTCTTTCTTTCTTTCTTTCTTTCTTTCTTTCTTTCTTTCTTTCTTTCTTTCTTTCTTTCTTTCTTTCTTTCTTTCTTTCTTTCTTTCTTTCTTTCTTTCTTTCTTTCTTTCTTTCTTTCTTTCTTTCTTTCTTTCTTTCTTTCTTTCTTCATCAGGAACAATTTCACACAACCACAAGGTCGGAAGACAAGGCTGGGAAGACATAGTGAAGAGACCAAAATCCAGCACAAGTAGAAGAACATCTCTGTGATGTAAAAAGCTCCTTCATGCCCATGCCCTAGCTCTCGAATGCTCTCTCAATGCTTAAAGACACTTTTATATTTCCTTGTCTTTGCAGGCTGCTGAGATTGCCCTCGGTCACAGGGAAGAGCTGTGGGCTCAGGGTAGAGGGCCCTGACCTGCCACAGGCCAGCATAGCCCTTAAAGCTCTGCAACCTTACAGGGGCTTCCCTCAGCCTGTGGAGCAATAAGAAAGCAGCCATATCTGTGCAGTTCACAGCTGGATCCAGTTTTGGCTCCCTTTCCTCTTTCATACACGTCCCAGAAGTCTGCAGGGATGATGGATTTTTACTGAGCCGTTTCAAAGCTCTCTCATTAACTGCTCGCCAGCAGCCAGTTCTCTGATAATGGGTATCACCTCTGGAAATTGCAGCCCCATGGCAACAAGGAGTTTAATGGCTGTTATTCCTAAATGAAGGACACAGCTCTAGTAATCCACCTCTTATATCTAGCAACGTTCCTTAGAAATGATTTCCCCTCCCAGGTAAAGCAGACAGAAATACATGCATTTACAAGTATATTAAAGAGACATAGCCTGGCCTGGCCTTGCAGTGCATTTGTTAACATCGTGACATTTTTTTTTTTTTTTTAATGTAGTCAAGTGAAGTTATGGGAATTCTGGAGGCCCTGTAAAAATCGAAAAGTTCTAATCTTCCTTGCAAGAAACAACAGGAAAACTAATTTCAAGGGCAGGACTCATTTCATGCTGGGGAGGCAGCACAGGCACTTCTCCTTATCACTTCCCAACCTGAAAAAGCATTGGGGGTTTGGGGACAGGCCCTCAGGAATCACAGAATCACAGAACCGTAGGGGTTGGAAGGGACCTCCAGGGATCATCGGGTCCATCCCCCCCTGCCAAAGTAGGTTCCCTAGAGCAGGTTGCCCAGGTAGGTGTCCAGACAGGCCTTGATTTTCTCCAGAGAAGGAGACCCCACAGCCTCCCTGGGCAGCCTGTCCCAGTGCTCCGTCACCCTCACCATGAAGAAATTATTTTGTATGTTGGGGCGGAACTGCCTGGACTCCATTTGGTGGCCATTGCCCCTTGTCCTGTCCCCACAGCCCACTGAGAATAGGTTGGCCAAATCCCTCTGTCTACCACCCCTCAGGTATTTATACACATTGATAAGATCCCCCCTCAGTCTTTTCTCCAGGCTGAACAGCCCCAGGTCTCTCAGTCTCTCCTCATAGAGGAGATGCTCCAGAAAGAGTGTGCAAGGCTCCCCAAGGCTTCAGAGTGTAGGGACTACTGATGGGGCCCTGCTGCTGCCTGTCATTAGCTCAGCCTGACCTCTCCGTGCCAAGCCCTGGTAAAGCCAGCAGTGGCAAGGCTCACACAGCCTGCCGAGGCCCTGACAGCCTCTGCTGAGCAGCACACCAAATGCATAGGGCCTGCCAGGGACACAGCATCTGCTGCAGGCAGAACCCGCTTTTCCTTACACTGTCAGGTCTGGGAAGGTCGTGCAAGCACCCAGTTCCCAAAAGGGTGGCACTGGGACTGCACCACCTGCAGCCAGACCCAGGCTGCTCGCTGAGGGACAAACAGCTGAGACAGCAGCGACTGCCTCTGCCCTGCCTCCAGGTACCTTAAATAGGTCAGCAGCAGGTGACTGGATGAAATTGCCCTTCATTTTATTGTAAGGGAGCTGCAGATGAGGTGCTTCCCTGTGGCTAACAGTGGGGTTTTTCAGTGGCAATGTAATGATTTTAATCCAGCAGTTTTTATTAACTCCTCAAGTACCGTATGCTTGTTCAACCTTGCCCCAAAGCATCACCAACCAGATCAGGAGGATGTTGTCATCTCCCAGAAATGACAGAAATTACAGACCATGACAAGCCGTGGTGGTGCCACCCCATCACTGGGGAGCAGGTGAAAAGCCTTTCTCTGTGCTCCCTCTGTTCCCAGCAGAGACCAGCAGCATATGTGGATGTCTGTAACTATGAAGTTTTAGCCTGACGATGAAAATCTCTCTGTTTCTGGAGATAAACAGAGAACAAAGCTGGCCTTCACATATCACTGTATGCCCATGGACTATCACATGGGAACTCCTTGGTCAGGGATGGCAGCTGAATTATTGTCTTGGAAGGACCAATAAGGTTATCTGAGATGGGTATTTCAGATTGTGGAGATAGTCAACAGGTTATAAAATTAAAGGAACAGAGAATAAACTTAGAAGATGAGCTGGATTATGTGAGATAAAATAATAATAATAAATAAAAAAAGAAGAGGGGAAAGGAAGAGAAGGAAGGGAAGGGAAATAAGGTAACCAAAGGATTAAATGAAATCTATGAATTTTTGAACAAAGTGAAAAGTAAGTTTGAAAATAGCTGATAATTTCAGAAAAAGAAGAGTCAACTATGAGGTCAGATGGGTATTCTCAGACCTTTTCCTAACAGGTCTCAAAAATTTTCTCTTAAATTTTCATTTCATTTCCTTATAAACAGATTTCAAGCACTTTCTTAAATCTGCTTGATGACAAGTTTCATGTAAGCAGAATTTCACACATATAAATACTGATGTAAAATTATCCTAATCGGCATTTGCTGTGCTGCTAAGAGAACCTTGTCTAAGATCATAGATAGGAATGTCAGGGCTGAATGGGGCAGTGTGGGACTGGGGTAAAGCAGACATTTTGGGAAAGGTCTTAAAAATCACTGCAGGACCTGACTGAGCTGGACTTTTTTCCTAATATCCTATCTGAACCTATGAAGCTGCAGTATAGGGTCTCTGTCTCCCTTGCTTTATAGTTTGGTAACACTGAGAAGAGTTTGGCTTCATTTGCTTTGTAATTGCCCTTTAAGTATTTGGGGGCTGTGATTACCTCCCCTTCAGCATCCTCTTCATCTGATGAAAGAAATCAACTCCTTCTACCTGTCTTCACAGGCGTGAAGACCTGCATCTGATATCCCTGACATCTTTGTCACCCTCCAGCAGACATTTTTGGTTACTTTTCATACCCTTTTTGATCTGGGTGGAGGGAGAGGGCATTGGGGTTGAACATACAGAGACAGAGTACTCAGGATTGGACAACAGAACCACTCAATAGATGCATATGGTACCTTCTCCCTGCTAGTCACAGTCCTGTTTCCCAGTCTGCGGTTTCGCTTATCTGCCATTAGAGTGCACTGTTGACTCACGTTTAGTTTGTCATCTACTACCTCCCAGTTCCTCTCTGCTGGGCTTCATTGGCCAGCATTGGGCTTCATGGCCCATGGCATGTTCCCTGCAGCCACTCCAGCCCCTGGCATGTTCCCTGCAGCCACTCCAAGCCCTACAGCTGGCTGCGGGGACGACCCCGTTGCTGTCTCAGGTGCCAATACACACAAGGGGAAGAAATGCATGCAGAAGACATCTCATTTCGGAAGTCCTGCCAAGAAGGGGAAGGAGCAAGAGGAAGGCGAGGCAGGCTCCCCCAAGGTAGGGCCATCCCAGGGAACAGGAGGCTGTTGGAAAGGAGAGCAGAGAGAAAAGCAGCAGGAAGGTGGTGATCTGGTGTCAGTGGTAAAGCTTAGTGTGGAGACAAATGTCAGCATCAGTTCCCCGGCAAACCAGGGTAGCATCTGGTGACTATCTATGGACAGCCATCACTGTATGCCAAAGACAAAATTACCCAGCCATGAGAAAAAGAGTATTTTCGTGCTGAAGCAGGAAAGGGAGACATTTCCTGAACAGAAGTGTAGGCAGAGTTAAAATGACTGGTAATCTCTGATGATCTCCTCCAGCCTTCTCAATGCTCTGCATCCTTTGTACAATTGTGAGAGGATTTAGAGGCAAAAGTCTGACAGGTTTTATAGGACTCAGCTGTTTACAAGACTACCACCACTTATGAGATGTGTGTCATGGACAACAGCTTCCTTCTCATTAGCAGAGCATTGTGTATCTTGCTCTGGCGTATGGACTTACTCCACAGGCCAGTGCTGCCAGCGGGGACGGATCAGAAGGAGTTCCTTATAATTAGTGCTGCTCTCATGAATGTATTGTACTTGCTGGGACTTTATGAGCTACCTCTTGCCATGCAGCACAGAGACTGATGGCCACCGGGGTCAGCCAGGACTGTGTCCCTTAGCTGTTCTCTGCTGTAGCAAGGCCTGGCTGTTGGATGTTGTCTCTGCTCTACTTCTGTGGTGCACAGAAGTTTGCTGTCTGGAGAAGATGAGACCTCTGGGCATGACATTTTGGTAGAATGCAATAGCTTGTACTAGTACAAAGCTGGGCTACATTGAGTCAGATTCCCTCTGGCCTTTGAAAGACGTGATGAACTGAAGGAAAGTACAGGAGAGCAGGAACCAAACCTTAATCTGACCAGTAATTTAACAATGTTGCTGCTGACTTTTCCTACCATGCAGCAGGCCCCACGCTATTTTTGTCTGACTAAAACAATGGCGGAGTATGTAGGATTTTGCAGAGTGGAGACTCCGAACAGCCAGAGGCATGTGCTCAAGGACGCAGAGGTGGAATGGTCATGTAGCGCCAGCTGGTCATCGTGGAGGCCCAAGAACAAATCCTCCTGGTGATGGACGCTATGAAAACTTACATTAAGGGAAAAAATAAACCCCTAATGCTTGGTGACATGGGGTGAGCAGACCAAGTCCTTTGAGGAAGTAAATACTGCAGATACTTTGGGAAATGCAATTAAACGTCACTGGGTCTATGACTTGTAGTATTTGGCTCCCTGATGATTTGCTACCTTATCATGGAAAAATAATGATCTTACTCAGGCCTGAACTGCTCCCCTCCTGCTGCCTCAAGAAACAAATTTTTGGCAGTGTCTCCATCCCTGCCCAGGTCCTCTGTCTCTCTCCAAGTCCTGGCCTCTCATCTTCCCTATCAGAATATTTCTGTCTGCCAGCAGAGGAAGGCAAATAACAGTTTCAAAGCAGGAGGCTTGATATTTTTTTCATACAGACCTAGTTCTTTTCTCTCTGCTGTCAGGTACATTCAGACTAGACATCCTGGCCTTTCTCTAACCCCTTGGGAGGCCCAGGGCCTGCTCACCTCTCTGCTTTTCACAGAAAACATCTGCAGAAATACATATTTCTTGATATTTGCATGCAAGCTGCAACAAGCACCCTATGGTTCAGGAAGAGGGACAGAACATTTTTGTAGAGGAAATATGTTCCTTTGCTGAGGCAAACTTGCCCCAGGGAGCATCATACCTTTACAAGAATGCAAAAGTGAATGCTCTGTCCTGGAATCCAATGCAGAACCTGGGAAGGAGCTCACTGTATGCTCTGAGTGATGGGATTAATGTACCAAAACTCAATGAGAAATTTTAAGGTATCAGAAAATGATTTGATTTAATTTAACCTTCCAAGTAACTTGATTGCCTGCTTGTATTTCTACGTACATCTTTACAAACACTGTGAAACATATGTCCAGGTAGTCTCAATAAGATCACTCGTGTGCAAGATGGAAGTAAAAGTATGCCACCTATTGTGTCCTTAAAAAGTATGTCCTTTTGATTGGTGAAGAAAAAGGTTTTTTGCACAGTCATGCCACCTGGGAGTCAACATTTATTGCATCATAATCTTTTGCTTTAGAATTTTACTTGCTTCGCCCTCTCTAAGTTTTAACTAAGATTGCTTTTTGTTGCTTGTGTTTTCTCATTTTTGTTCTCTTGTGGATCTGGTCTCTTTGTTGGCATAACAGGAGAAGAAATTGTGGTGTATGGCTGCCACAGCTACTACTGCACAGGTCTTCTGCTGACAAGTCATTTGAGCTGTGGCCTTTGTGAAAGCAACACTCTTATGTTTTTCTGTTGTCTGCCACGTTCTTTTAATCACCCTGTGCTTACCTGAAGACAGCTCGTACAACTCTTCTTTGAGCAAAGCTGAGAAGGATACCACAGATGGTGGCGTTTGGAAGAAAGTATTTGATCTGAAGATCGATCCCTCATTTTCTACGCTTACATGTGAGTCTTCAGAACCACCTCAGGGAATTCCCTGTTGTAGCCTCTGGGTGCCTGGAGCTTGTTGCATGACTGAGTTTCAGGAGATGACTTGGGTTCTCTGTGACTTTAGTGAGGAACTTTAACAAAGGCTTTTGAAAGAGTAAGTAAATTGCATCCTTCACAACTGGTTTGCTGACACAGTCGAAGTAGATAGAGGAATGCAATTTTCCCTTAAAGAGGACATGCTGAGTTCTCTGTTTTATGTGCCATGACCAGTAACGAAAGTTGAGTCTGTGGACGCATGCAGGCTTTTTTAACCCCTCTTGATATACTGTCTGCTGTAAGATACATGAGGGAAGACACCAGATTGCTAATAGCCTGAGTAACTCTGCAGGTGAAACAGGTAAAAGCCAGTAAATTAATGTAAAACAAAGAAAAAAAAGTCTAATTCCAATTAGGAGGAAGAACAGATTTTCTGAGGTGAGTAGGACTATAAATAATGTTTGTTTTTTTTTTTTTTTTTCTTAGAGATCACATTTACAATTTGCTATCCTAGAGTTTCAAAAGGTTAACTGAGCAACTAGATAATTAAAAGGTACCTACCTTGAAAAACTAACTCTGAGCATCTGTTAAATATTGTTAATACCTAAACCTTGTATAGCTAAAGTATAGCTGTATTACTCTGTTCTTGTTTAGCAACTCAGTTTAGTTAAGGTCAAAAATATTTCTGCATCTCTTTTATGATCTCTTTCCCTCTATTCCACTGGCTATAAATAGCCCCCCAGTCACTAGAGTAGATTTTCCCTTATATTTTTTATCAGCATTAGCTAATATGCCACATGCAAATACATTGGGGTGGCCCCTGCCTTTTCCCTCAAGCATTTAATCACTGCATGTGAGTCAGTGTACAGACACACTGTAAGGTCCGTGTTACCCTGTGCTGAGTACCTGGCTCTGAGGTGACAGGCATCTGGGATACTGCCTGGCCAGAGAAAACAGACTCACCTAGGAATGCATTCAGGCTTCCCAAATCCTGACTACACACCCACGTGGGTGAGCAACATGTCTCATCTAACCTAACTGTACCAGGGGGAAGGCTATAGAGGATGCTTATTGATCCTATCTCCTGTCACAACAAACTATTACAAATCATGACAAGAGGCAGTGACCTCAGAGCCACAGACAATGTGAGAGTGATCCCAGGATGGAAACGGTCAGACTCAAGCCAATGGGTTCATCCCACTGTCGGGGAGCTAACTGAGGTGGCAAGTGGAGGAGGTGGGAGGCAGTGGAGGTAGCATGAAGGTGGTAGAACAGAAGATTGGGCACAATAATATACTGAAATATATTTTCGGTTAAAGGCTGTAGTTGTGGACCACCTATCTCAAAAGGCAGCAGAATGACATCTCATTGACTTTGTGTAACAACCAAAGAATCTAGGGGTCTAGCAGTGGCCTCACACATCTCAATATCTTCATATGCTTTCTGGATGATGACTCTGATGCACTCTCACCAAATTCGTAGACAACACTAAATACAAGGAAGCAGCCAGCACACAGCAGAGCATCAGTCCAGAGGCACCACAGCAAACCTCAGGCCTGGGCCAAAAGTAACCTCATGAAGTTCTGCAGCTAGAAGGACCAAGCTCTGTACCTGAGCCAGGATAACCTGGACTTCAGTACAGACTGGGAAGCAACTGGTTAGCCCAGCAGAGAGGAACTGGGAGGTGATAGATGACAAACTAAACGTGAGTCAACAGTGCACTCTAATGGCAGATAAGCGAAACCGCAGACTGGGAAACAGGACTGTGACTAGCAGGGAGAAGTTATCATATGCATCTATTCAATGGTTCTGTTTTCCAATCCTAAGTACTCTGTCTATGTATGTTCAACTCCAATGCCCTCTCTCTCCACGCAGATCAAAAAGGGTATGAAAAGGGTATGCTCCCTCTGGAGCCTCCTGGAAGCGGCCCTGAGCTCCCATGGGGCAGCTGCTGCATTCTCCTCACAGAGGACACCCCTGCAGCCCCCCGCTCCCACAGCCTGGCCACGCAAACCCAAACCAAGACACTGGGCGAGCCTGCCTGATTGCCAGCAGCTGGCTCAGCCTGGGAACCCAGGCCAGTGCCCACAAGACTCTCCTGGGCCTTCCAAAGCAAGCCTGGTGGGGACGGAGCACCCACAAAGAACCGAGTCACACAGCAGGACTCCTTGCCAACACCGTCTCACAGACACCTGGGCCAAAGAGCAGGGCCTTGAGCGGGTCTCTCACAATGACCGAGCTCATTTCCTTCCCAGTAGCTGCCAGGTGCCCTCTGGGGGCATTTCGGGGCTACAGCGTGCTGCTAAGAGGGAAGTTGGAGCTCTTGCAGGGCAGTGCTGCCACTAAGGCAAGGCCTTTTCTGCATCTTCTACTGCCCTGCAAGCGAGGATGCTTGGGGCACACAAGAAGCTGGCAGGGGACACAGCTGCAGGGATTCCAGAAGACGCAAGCAAATGCAGACTTGGCTTGGGGACGCTTTCTGGTGGTAACTGCCCAGCACAAATTACATCCAGCAAGTCTACTGTGACAACTAAAGGAAAGAAATGCATGGATACTGCTAAACTCGTCTAGATTGTACCAGGTAGGAAAGATACCTCTGTAACAGGTGTGAAGCACTAATTAATTAGAGGAGAATTGGAGCAAAGCCACTTAGAGGTAGTTAAAATCAGTTAAGGTGATGTGCCAGGGAAGCATCAGTCTGCCTAAGGAGTAGCAAGAACAAGCCTAAAGTCAAAGCTAAACATTAAAAAAAGATGAGGACGTGAAGCTTCCGAGAGAGAGGAGCTGGGATTAGGGTCAAAATCTGTCCCCTTTTCTATCACAGAGACACTCAAGGGCGTAGGACAGCAGCACTGCAGGGCACCAAGAGATGCTGTGCATTTCTCTTGTCCCCCCGAGACAGCCACTAGGTGACGATGATGCCAAGTCTCTGGAAAGAACCCTTGCTTTCTCAGGCCCAGGAAATGATCAGTGGGATGGGAAGTGATGATGGGGATAGGATTTCATTAGAATGGGAAAAATTTTGTTTTATTTTTATGTCATTAAATTTTCTTTATTGACTGTGTCGTACTGTACAGCATTTTTTCAGTTTCTCTTTCTTTTGTACGCTATTTAACTCTCTATCAGAATGCACTGGTTTGTACTTTTTTTCCTTCTGAATCTTTCTGGATTCACTCAGGATGGGGGGGACGTGATCGAACGGCTGCATGGTGCTGTGCTGCCTGCTGTGTTAAAGTACAAGGGTCTTTTTGGCAGGCAGGCTGGGCACAGTGTTTATCTAGCATCGTGTCTGACTAGAGCATGTTCAAAGAAGATTTCTTAGAAGCTTTCTCTGAGTTTGCTAGTTGCTTGTCACAATGTTGATTTTTTTCATTTCCTTTTTTTTTTTTTTTTTTTTTTTTTACCTGTTTCTCCTTAATCCATTTCTTGTTCTTGTTCTTTTTCATCTCTAAGGGCTGGCCTATGTCTGATGATGGGGAAGCAAGTTAACAAAATTAAAAAAAATAATTAACTACTTCCTAGCAGCATCTGTATGTTTGCTCGGTCTGCTCTGTGCATTTTGAAGACCATTCAATGCTATTCAGCCCCTTCAGGAGGAAATGTATGGTTCTAGGAAAATGCATCTTGACTTGATTCAAATCTATGGCCCACCCTGCAGCCCCTGCAACCCCTGTGATGTTCTCTGCAACCCCTCTAACCCCTGTGATGGGCCCTACAGCTGGCTCCATTGTCTTCCCTGTTGCTGTATCATTTGCTGATATACAGTGGCATTATTAGAGGCACTACTGTGGTAAGCAGGCTTTAATGTTCTCATTATCACAGCGAAACAGAGGGAAGAAGGTACCACACTTAAAGGCAGAGCAGGAAACGTACCTCATCTTGACCTTCAGCTCCCTTCTCTCCTCCACCTTGTGTCTTCACTAAAATCCCCACCCCATCGTGCAATGCTGTGAATCAGCACCTTTCTCTGGAGCTCTCCAATTAAGATTCAGCAGTGCTCGGAGAGCAGCAGTCGGCCCACACTGGACTAATTAATTTTTCCTGCCTGAGTAATTACAGTCCAGAGGTGACCACGAAAGCCAAGCAAATCAATTTGTGTTTTACTGAGATCCTCATCAGTCACGGAGCACTAACCAAGAAGAAAAAATGACCAGAGACAGAGCTGGCCCCCAAACAAGTAACAAAGGGTGCGCTGAAACTGCCTGCTGACCTTCCATACTGGAGACTGCAAAAACAATTCACATCATCTTTTTGTTTTGTTTTGTTTTTCTTTTTCCACAATAAGTCAGTTGCCACAGTCACCCTTTTGAAAATTTTAGCTTCATCTCCTTCACTGGCATGAACACCCCATACATCTGATTTACATTCTAGCCAAAACACTCTTCTAAGCTCAGTTTGTAAAGATGAGCATGTTCATTTTGCAAACATCTCAGCAAGCACTGGGAGTGACTTTCCCACTTTCCAAACAGAGGCAATCTGCTGCTCTGCTGAACCAGTGCATTACTGTCAGCAGCTCAAGCTATTTTCTAAAAAAAAAACCTTTTCCCATTGTGCCAAGGACCCAAGCAAAGAATTGTCTCCACATGCAACGTATTTGTTGATGCACAACTGCTCATGAAATACCTCTCTCAACCTTAACAGAGACCATCCCAGAGAAATAGCCTCCTGAAATTCAAAGTTTTATCCCTTCCTATCTAATATTTCCAGGTAGATCATGTAAATATAGATGAAGAAACAAATGTTTTTGGCTGGTGGTATCACAGAGAAGATGAAGTTTTTCCTACGTGGAAAAGAGCTGGTACAAGTGGTTATCTCAGAAGTGTGCGTGAGGGTTTGTGGACAGGAGCTGTCTCACTTGGAAGGCTGCAAGTGGGATGGATCTCATTACAGAGGAAACATGATATTGTACCCAACTGGAAGTGATTCCTCTGCCCAGTCAAACCAGGGGGAACAGTCCAGTGTGGTGCACGTGTCCCAGAGACACTAACAAATACACATTCAATCTGAGTTTTGGTGGCCAACAGTGGTAAGAACAATTCTGCTAGCTCCATGTGTCTGAGTTTTTCTGAACTCTCTCTTGGCATGCTTCTTCTCTAAATGAAGAGCATCACATCATCTGAGGTAGGGAGAGTCATTCTGGGGAGATGTCTGTCACTTTCTGCTGAAGGGGAAGCACTCAAACCAGTTGACAAACTTTTACCCAAATAAAGGTATCTTGGTTAAACACCAACCTACATGTACATGTGTTTTAAAGTGAAGGGTTTAGCAAGATGCACTTGACCAGTGTTCTCCATTATGTTCAGGCCAATTCAGGCTTTGCAACATCCCAGAGTCATTCCAAATCAGCTCAAGTCCCTTGTCTGACAGCAGTGGGTGTTTTCAGCTATCTTGAAAATTCACAAGTCCTCCTGGAGGAAATTATGGATGCAAGTCTGAACATTTGCCAAGAGGTTGCCCTCCTTGCAGATATGGAAAACCACAACCTAAGCAACATTAGGAAGATTGTGGCAAGCCAAATAAAGGAATTTCCTCTCCAGTCAGTACCAGTGAAAACAAATAGGATTTCTTGTGGCTGTTTTGGTTCTTGTGAATAGGTTTGTGACTATTTCAAGAGGGTATGGATAAAATAGAGAAAGACCAGCTGATGCTAATGAAGACAGTCAGACCTGGGTCACAGGGCCCACAAGGAGAGGTGAAGAGTGGGGTTGGGTTAACCAGGTGGAGAAGGATTTGAAGGAAGATTTAATTGCAGCTGCATCTATTTGAAAGCTGTTACAAAGAAGATTGAGCTAAAATTCTGCAGGCATTTTCTGATGCTCACATCATTGGACGTAGTAAGGTATTTGTCACACTGCTTTTCTGTCTTTAATGTAAGGCACTTTCCAGATTTATTTATTTATTTATTTTTCCTACACTGTCTATTATGGTGTTTTATGAAGACTGTTGAGCTGCTGCAAACACACAAGAGAGGATACCAGAAGAGTCCTGTCTCTGGGTGGGGCTCCGTTAGGGTAATTTACCTTGCTCCTTTTCTGGGGTTCACTAAGCAAACTCAAACCATTGCAAAACTTTGTTACTTACATGTATGTAGATATGGACATGTGCATTTCTGCACACACACGAGTATGTGTGTGGTGAAGCTCACTCCCAGCCACTTGCTGCAGAGGCAGATGGCTGTCTCTAGAAGTTAGTTCAAGGCTTTGAGACTCTTCAGAAGATGTTGTGGTTTAACCCAGCTGGCAGCTCAGCACCACAGAGCTGTTCGCTCACCCTCCTACCCCAGCGGAATGGGAGAGAGAATAAGAAAAAAGTAAAAACCCTCTTGTGGGTTGAGATAAAAACAGTTTATTAGGACAGAAAAGAAATAATAATAATAGTACTACTACTAATAATGCGTACAAAACAAGTTATGCACAGCTCAATTGCTCACCACCCTCTGACTGATACCCAGCAGTCCCCCCTGCCCCAGAGAGCCACCCCATATTATTTGCTCAGCATGACATCAGATGGTATGGGACATTCCTTTGGCCAGCTTGGGTCAGCTGTGCTGGTCCTGTTCCCTCCCAATTCCTGCTGCACCCCCTGCATCCCCACTGGCAGGGTAGTATGAGAAGCTGAAAAATCCTTGGCTTAGTGTAAGCACTGCTCTGCAACAATTAAACCATCAGCATGTTATTAACATTATTCTTATCCTAAATCCAAAGCACAGCACCATGCCAACTACTAGGAGGAAAATTAACTCTATCCTAGCTGAAACCAGGACAGAAGTATATGTTAGCCACATGTTTTATTTGACCAGGAAGATGCAACCTTGGAGATGTGCATACAGCATAATATGATTGTTTCTGGGAGCTTTCCAGGATTCTCTTGTTGTGTACACAGTCCTACTGGCAACCATGTGAGTTGGGATTCACGAAAAGTCAGTGGCAGGGCCCTCAAAGCGATGATTAGCCACACAGACATCAGGATGGCTTGAGAAGAGCACTTCTGCCCCACCATTGACCGGAGGGAATGGCCTCAAGTTGTGCCAGGGGAGGTTCAGGTTGGAAGTCAGGAGACATTTCTTCTCAGAAAGAGCAGTCAGGCATTGGGATGGGTTGCCCAGGGAGGTGGTGGAGTCACCGTCACCGGTGGTGTTTAAAGAGAGGTTGGATGTGGTGATTAGGGACATGGTTGACATTGGTAGTAGGGTGACGGTTGGACCAGATGATCCTGAAAGTTTTTTCCAACCTTGATGATTTTATGATTCTATACTCCACAGGGAAGAGATGTTTAGCTGAAAGATGCTATTGTTCAAAAACTACACCCTGAAAACACCCTGCTTCATGGAGAAAATGCCATTCTCTGTTGAGGATCCTGTTGAATTGTTTTACTTGTCTGCCTCAGAGCACATAAACGTCCTAAGGAAAAATTGTACGATGATCAAGGTGTCCTCCGTTAGTGGTTTTTGCCCAGTAGTTCAGTGACTTGATGCTCCATTTGGGTCTATAACCTCTCACCTAGAGAAGCTATTTACTATAAAAAGCTGTTCTCACTAACTACGTCAAAGTTGCTGGATTGGGGTTTTGTTATTTTTTTTTGTTTTGTTTTTGATGTGTGGTTTGGTTTTGGTTAGGTTTGGTTTCTTTTGGGGTGGGTCTCATTTATTTTTCGTTTATGTTTCCCATGCACAGAAGTTTACCAGGTTTTTCTGTGGTGGCCCTTTTCCAGAATGGACTTTTGTTGCCAACACATTTGGTTTTGGACTTAACTGTCTTTCAAAGTCCTGCAGATGAGTGTGCACTGAAGAAAGGTTGTGTATGGATAGGCCCAAGTCCCAAGATCAGTGAGCATTTGTGAAGAGGGATGAAATTGGTGGGATTTTTTTTTTCTTTGCTCTTTCTCCATGTTTCCTTACCATCATTTCCGCTGCTGTCAATCGAAAGGCCTTGTTTTTGTGACTTTACCAACCTCAGCGAAGCAGATACTGAAGGGACCCTGAGGCGCTATTACCACAACGAATGGTGTGCCAAGAGCTTTTTGTCCTTCAGTGTAAGCAGCTTGCAGTATGCAAACCCACTCTGTTAGGTCACAGAGGTTAATAAAAACACAACAAACAATTTATCAACATGGTAATTTGAAAACCACCATTGGTGAGAATTACCAAATTTGCATCCCAGAATAATTATCTTTTACTGTAAGATAGAGCCTCCCCAAAAATTCTCCCACCCTGTGTGCAATGGCACCAAGAAGATGATTTCTCTTGACGCGCTGAACTTTTGAACCCGATGAAGAAATCTTTTTTTTAGTTATACAAGAGAGTCACCGAAAGTTCATTGCCCTTTCTCACATTTGCACCACCAAAGGGACATAAGGAAAAACATCAAGTGTAATATCCATCAATGTTAGAGAGGCATTCAAAATACATCACCGATGCATAAATAAACCAAATGAAACTCCAGTGACAGGAGGATGTTCTGGAAGAACAGAGATACACAACAATATTTAATTATAAATTGCATCAAAATGATTGTCTTCACTCATCAAAGGACTTCTCACAATCATTTCTTTGGTTCAGATGTAAGCCTGAAATCCTGGGTGCTTCCATCCAAAAGCTCGGTATTTTTCTTGGTTCACTGGATACTTTTTCCTGCCAAAGCTCATAAAAATCCAGACACCAATTTACTTAACACAAGGGGTGTGAAATCCCCACTTAGGGAACATGAATTTAATTGGAAAAAAAAAAAAAATCATAAATCCAGGCCACTGAGCAGTTTGAATTGGCAAGCTTTCCTGTGACCTTGATTTTTTTTTTCCCTGAAATGTTTTTGCCAGTAGAAGTTGGATGGAAAAATCTCCACTGAAATTGCCAAGCATTAGCTTTTCCTTTAACCAGAGTAGCGGGTGTGTGCACTTATGTAAGGCAAAAGCTGATTAAAGAAAGTCTTCAGATAGGACAGGCAGAAAAAAAAGTAGATATACTAATTACTCAAGTGTTCCATCTAATGGGAACCCAGGGCTGCCAAGTAAGTGCCATTACCAATGGTTGTGGAAATAAATTTATCTGAAGCATCTTTGCCTCTATAAGTAGTAATTTAATGAGGAATAACCTGTGGCATGGGCTATGAAGAAAATCAGGCTACAAAGTCATAAAGATGCCTTCTGGTGGGAGAGTCTCTGAAGACTCAGAGAGGAAGATGCTGCAAAACTATCGCCTACAGATACCCTGGACCGGTAGAGATCAGTTACCATTATTAAGTTCTTATTATTAGTTACCTCTAGTTACCAGAGGTAATGGCAGTGATAATGAAAAATGTACAGGGGGATGCAGACCATGGACTGGTCTTGCACTAAGGAAGAGATAATTTTTACAGCCTGAAGCTGAAAATAGATTGTGGGTGCAGAATAAATATTTTGTAGTCCATAATTCATGGACATGGTCCTTTATTCCTTTCTAATATATGTCCATCAGTTAATCAGAATAATACACTGTCACACAAAATTCAAAGAAAGTTAAAATTACTGTATTCCCTCCTTTTTGTACTACTTTGATTGTTTGTTGTGGGATCATTTCTCTAACTCTGCTCACTCTGTGAACAATATTGCCACACTCTTGTGAGTGAAGACAGACATTTCTTCTTTGTGCATTAAATTTCTTCACGTTAACCTGTATGAAAACAGAGGTAGAAAGTAAGAGATCCGTCACAGCTGGTGAAAACACTTTACTGTCCTATTGATGTTAGCATACTCCTTATTGTCAGACTCAACTTTAAGTTTAGGCAAAATCTAACTAGTTGGTAGGGGGGTAGAAAACACAACAAAATCTTGCTTATAAGTTATAAGTCTTCAATTTCTGGACGTTTCTTAGTCATCAAGTATTTTAACGGCTTTCAGCAGGACAGTAGCTTTAAAGGATGCTGGGGAATAACTACCAGCACTGTTGCTTGCAGGACTGTCAACATGTTAATTTGAAGAGGCGTGTGATCAGAAATAGTGTTGGGTCATCAGGAGACTGTCATTAGCCTGAGCATTGTGCCACTACTGATAGACCAGGCAGCTAACATCCATTTCAATGATCTGCAATAATGCTATGGGAGAGGGACAAATGGCATGTCTGCGAAAATGGTGTGTGCTACCCAGGTAACATTCAGAACATCATAAAAATGCTACTGAAAAAGAGATAATAATAAGAAAATGCAAATACAGGAGAAAGAGGCTCAGCGTAGAAAACTGTAAGTACTATGGAATTATTTGAGACTAATTCGAAAGACATTCAGCAAATGAAGCACATGACACAGGACAGGGCAGGGACAGACCTCATCGAAGTAGTTTAATATTGTTTTATCATACACAAAGCAAGGGAAAGAAAAATACCTTAATGGATTATGCCTGATGGAAGGTAGAAAAACAACTGAACAGATCTCTGGGAGAGAAAACCAGTTTCTTTCTGCCCGGTATAAAATGAGACTGCTGTTTTCAAAGTTTTCAAAAGTTGCAGAGTGAAAGTCAGGGAGGAAATCAAGTCAGAGCAGTACATCCTCCAGCCCCAAAGTCAGTAGGAAAGAACACTAGAGAATGTACATAAGTGACTATTTGATATCTAGATAATTTGTGTTGACTGAGAAAAAAAAGTGCAAATGTACTTTCTTTCCATGTGACAATAAAACAAATTAATAAAGTTTATACCTTTCCAGTGAAACAATTTAATTATTGATTAATCTTCCTTCCCATCCAATAAACATTAAAAAAAAAAAAAAAAGAGAGATTTTGACCTCTACAAAATGTTTTTAATGTCTTGGTTCATCTTCCCCTTTTCTTCCCCTTTTTCATTCCACTAGGCTGTGCTGTCCATATGTATTTATTGTCATGGTACACTGAGATTTGCTGGTTGTTACCAGGGTTCAGAGAAAGTTTTATCTGTAACATTCTATTGTCTTTTCCTCAAACACATGAATTTATGCTGTTATTTATTCTTTATATAAATTCACACTGTTTTTTTTTGGTTTGCTTTGCTTTGCTTTGCTTTTTTTTTTTTTTTTTTTTAATTGTAGCTTTATCCTCCAATAAAATCAGAATTTTATTCTTTTCCAGTAGGATCAGAATTGCTGCCATTTGGGTTTACATTCACTGAGGGCTAATTGCCAGTGGAGCTGAACAATTATATGCACACTTACACAAGAATACACATATACATATATGTATACATGTGTTACGAATCAGATGAACATATTTCACATTCATAACCCTAAATTTGCGAAGAAAGGAGATTTCAGGGAAGATGGAAAAGAGTCAAAAATTGTTTTATGTTTGGCAATTTTTTTTTCAAGAACAAAGAATGGGGTGGGGTTTTTTGTTTGTTTTGGTTTGTTTGTGTTTTTTGTTTGTTTGTTTGTTTGTTTGTTGGTTTGTTTTTTTGAATGCCATTTACCCATAGACTTTTGCATATTTACTGAACAGTTAGGCTGTTTACTTGTGACATATTTAAAATGAAACAGTCCTACCTTTGGTTCAAAATGTCACTTGTAAGCATTTGTATTCATAAAACAAAAAGGAAAGACACGTAGAATTTGTGGAACCAAAGAAAAAGCAGAAAGCGTTGTTTTCAGTACCATGAAATTCTTCAGGGAATTTGCACATATATATGTTTCATTTTACCTAATGAAAACAACAAAACATCAAAAGAATAACAAAAATTCTGTTTTGATTTGAACATACTGCCCTCCCACCCCCCACCCTTTCCTTGGTTTGGTAAATTAGTGACTGATCCTTTGGTTTCCACTGTAAGAATAATGACACTGCATTTATTTTTTTCTCTGCAAATCTTCCCCTAGCATTCAGAGCTCCATAACTTCTGGTGAATAATGTCCTAACTAGCATAAATGTGTCATCTTTGTATATGTGTCCTGATCAGGTTAGCTAAGATGTTATTTTCATCCTGGCCATTTATATGTAAGACTGACCGGAAATCTCCTTGTAATTGATTTTTATCAAGAAATCCAAATATCTGGAGTTTTATTTTTTACTGTGCTTGTAGTTAGCCTGGATCTTCATTCAAGTAGTGCTGTATTTTCTGTTTTGATGAATTTCTCCATCATGATCACAACAAAGCACCTTCTGTATACATTCTAATTTTTAACAAAATACATGTATGGCATAAAAGAATAAGAGAGTGAAATGCAAAACCACACTGCTTAAATCATATTAAAACAGATGTAAATCAACAATGACAAAGATAGATTTGAGACACCAGGAAAAGAAAAAAAAGAAAGAAAAAAAAAGAAAAAAACAGTTCTCAAAACTGGGAAACAGCACAGATAAGGATTCAAAAATAATCAATAATATAATAATATATAATAATTTTATATAATAATTTGTATAATATATATATAATAAATAAATAAAAATAAATAAATAAACACCACCGCCCCACCCCCAAACAAAAAGAAAGAAAGAAAACCCCAAATTCAGCACTAATTGTCTGTGAAGGTTTGGACAGAAGAGGGTTAAAAGAGATCATTCTGTCTATTCAGATAACAGCTGAGAAGAAAAGATGATGTCTCTTCATATATGCATCTTTTGAAGACCTGTGGCACAAGCTGCAAGTTGAAGGCTCTTTGTTGGATGCCAGACAAAGCTCCTTTCCCAGAAGAGTGGCGCAGCACGGGGACAGGCCACCAGGCAGGTGGGGGATTTCCATTTGGGATTTCTGAGACTCATCTAGACAAAGCTGTTGTTGCTGTGATCTTATGCTGGGGACAGCTCTGCTGTGAGAGTAAGGTTGGACCAGAGACACCAGAGGTTCCTTCTTCCAGTCCCTCCATTCAGTCCCGCCAGTCTCTAAATAACAGGGTGATGTGGAAGACGAGGGGACAGCAGAGCAAAGATCCACTTCGCTTTCTGGATGGTTTTCTGCTGAAGCTTTCTTTTGCTAATCCTTAACCCTGGGCAACCTGAGAAATGGATGCATGGCAGGACACATTTTCTGGCGTGGTGTCATCATTGCTGTATGCACAGAAATAAAAACTTCCAAGGTCCTTTTAGATCTTTAGACTTCCACGGTCCTTTAGACCTTCCAGGGTCCCCCAGTAGCACACTCCAGGAAAGCCGAACTGCTTGGCAGTGTACTTGATGTCCTGCCACTCCTCTGAGCCCAGCGTCAGCTCAGTCTTTGTTCTCCCCATGCCGTTCCAGACTTTCATCATGCTATGATACCTGGGAACATATGGCAATCTTCACTACAGATGTCTCTGAAAAGATCTGAAATGTCAAACTTTTTATCATGTTCTGCTACTAAAAAGTGTATTAGAAAGGAGTTGCAAATCCTAAAGCTATTGCAGTGCATTAAAAAAATAAAAAATAAAAAAATACAACTGTGTGGTAGCTCCCGTCCCTGAGTAGATGAATGCAGAGATGTAGCAGTGAGAAAGGTTGAGCTCTCAGTGGAACCGTCCCAAGAACAAGTTAGAAATATACTATATTTGGTTTGGCTACTAAATGTCCTGACAATAGTCACATACGAGATAAGGGGTAAAAAAAGCCTTGATGAGAACAACCCCACACCCTTACTTGTCTTGGTGGCAGAGGTATGAACAAAGCTGGTAAGCACGAATAAACAAAGTGAAGCATACCTGGAGGTAAGCAAAGAAAACATAAAACTAGGAAGCAAAAATGTCTCAAAACTGTGAAAAGCAAATAAAGAAATACAGAAGAGGGGAGATAAATATGCAAAATAGATGTGCAGACAATGAATGTAACGCCTTTCAAAGAAATCTCACAATAGATTTGTATCTAGTAATCATAGTAAAATCAACCATTATAAGAAAGTTTGACCAGAAAAAGCCAAGGAAACAAAACATCATACCTGGGATACAAGCAGTGTCTTAAAATATCATGTATTATACATTTATGGTACTAACATATTCCAAAATGGTAGAGGTTTGTTTTTTTTTTTTTTTTTTTTCTAGTGCTGACTAGCTCCAGATAAGGGCAGAAGCACACAAACAAACAGGAAGCTGAATGGGAAAGAGACATGAAGGCATCTGTGAATAAGCAGAAGTACAAAGACTTTCACTGCATTTTACCAAGGGAGAAAGTGAACGTAGAGCTAAGCAAAGAGAAATTAAAATTTCATGAAGGCTGTAAGGCAGTGTCAGAAACAAACATTATACCAGAAAGGATATTCATCAGCTCAACAACACAGGAATCATTGCTTTCAGCAGTAAATTACAAGAATCATGACATGAAATCAGAAAGAAATAATCCATAAAAAATTCATAGGAGAGAAATGGGCAAACAAACATAAAATATTCAGAGCAGACAGTGTGATGCATCTGAGAGCTAAAGAGAAATCCTTCATGATAACCCAGTCTGTGCATTCCTGCTGCAGACATTGTTGCAGTTTTGGAGCTAGCAGTTTCAGTGTATGCTAAGCTTCAGGGGCCACCAACCTCCTATGCACTTTCTTTTGCACAATGATGGCATGATCCTGAATGAGGCTGTTAAGACCTTGAACCTGACAAATTAATACTGTGAAGAGCATCAACCACATCAGTTTTTGTGCAGATGTAAGAAGGTCCTTAAAAAATCCTGTAAGTACTTAACAGGCCATATCTGTGGTCTTTTCAGGGAACCACACCTAAGACTATCACAAATATTAAGGTATGTCGAAAGTTCGTTGCTAGTCCTGTAGTTGAAAGCAGACAGATCCCTCAATCCTGATGTCTGGGAACAGAGACTCTCTTGAGAGGACAGGGAAACCATTCTGGATTTAAAGGTTTCCTTCAAGATGAACTTGACTATGAAGTGTAAATCCAACTCCATAAATGGGTCCCTGGCCTTCATGCTTCATACTTGGTTGACAAACTGAAGTCAGGCCTTCCCTGAGACAAGAAAGAATTTACAGCTGTGCCTCCTGTAATTCTGCTCTATCAAAAGAGTATAAAAACACTTAGCATATGAATAAGTGAGCTGCCATTCTGCCCCCAGAAGTACACACATGTAGGCGGGAGAGGCAATTAAACAGGTTTCGAGCTATGCAGCATCTCCTGTTCAGTCCAGAAAACCTTGGAGCTATCTATGTCTCCTGGGGCAGAAATATAAGTGCTTAAATAATCACACAGTTTTAGACATCATGATTTAGCCCTTTGGAGCCTGACTTCACATGTGTGTCTGAACCAGGTGGCATCTGCAGGGAGAGCTGAGATGTAATGACAGATCTCCCTCTAATGTCATTCTTTAGGTAAATATCATTTTTGGAACCCTAGACACCCGTGGTAGATTCTGGTTATGCAGCAGTTTTTCATCAAGTGTTTTTCCACTCAAGCTCACTGAGTTATGCATGATTTGTATCAATGTGATGGAAGAAAAATATAAACCACCCAGAAAGCAGTAGGGTGTCTCCATGGAGTGTAGCGGAGAAGCTCTGAGGGAGATTTTGTGCTGCTGTTTGTTGAAAGGAGAGGGGAATGTGAGCTATATATTTCACTGATAATTTCTTACCAGCTGGCTCTCCAGGCAACAATCAGTTACTTGGGGAATGGATGACAGAGGACAGAAACAGCATTATCCTGTAAAGTTCCCTTCTTGGGTCAGGAAAGGAAAAGCTTATAGGGTGGGTATATCAGGTTTATACATGAGACCCATCCAACTGAGATCCCTTTTTAATGGTTTGCTCTGAAAGCAAGGAAGCAGACTGGAAGCAGCCCAGGTAAGACCAGTTTCATGTTTGTCAAGTGGGGTGAGGACCTTCCACTAATTTTCTGCATGTGCTTTGTAGATGCAGTTCACATGGAAGAACCCAGGTGACTGGGGTCTTGTAACACTCAACATTACAAGGATATTTTGGGAGAGTGGGAGACCTGATGCAGAAAGTCATGCTTGGAGGAGAAATGGGGTGCTGAGAGGGTTCATGGAGAAAGACTTGGTCATGGGCAAGTCAGGAGCAGACAGGCCTAGACTAATGCACCAACCTGACACCAATATTGCTGAAAATGTGACTTACTTGGGAAGAACCTCAGGTTTGTCCCCAGAAGCCCTTGGTAGCTAATGCTGACCCTATCATTTATTCAATAGGTTTCCAATAGAGATCGGGTCTTGCTTTAGGTGGAGACAGCACTCTTCCCTGGTGAACTGAAGTGGCCAGTGAGATGAGATATAAGTTTTCATGACAGGAAAGACAAGCAATGCCTTTTTTGTCTTGCCAAGACCCTCCTCTGTGATTGCTCTGCATATGGACTGAGGGCTGGTGTCTGGATGGACAAGCATTGGATGTACTCACTTCCAGATGGCTCAGAACTACCTTGTTCCCAATTTTTACAGTCCTCCTTCTCCACACACACACTGAACCAGTGGCTTCTGTCCCTAGCTGCTCATAAATTCCAGGGCCTCGAGAAGAATTGTCACCACAGGAAAAATGTTTTGGACCCAAGCACCTTTAGAGCCTTTCCAAGACCCGATGGAAAGAAGCAAACTTACATCTTGTTTGGCTACTTCAAGATTTATCCTGCCAGAAGTAATGATGCTGAGTAATACCTAAATGAAAGACTTGCCTAGTTCATCAGTTTTGTTCTGTTGCTTTCCATTTGTATTTCTGGTTGACAAGTCATTTCAGAACTGTCATGTAGTGATCATGTGCAGAGACTGGAGCTGGCAGGTTCAGGTCCAGATCCAAAAATTTAGATGTACATCCAGCTCCTGCTTTTTAAATGTAGCTGTGCAGAAGTGTTTTATGACTACTGAAATATTTACCTCAAAGTTACAAGCAAACAAACCTACAGTTCTCCTGAGACATGCATGCAAAAATATCTTTTTCCTTAGGAAAGGAAGTAGGAGGGTGACAGAAACAGACATCAGAGATCTGTGATTGTGAACTAAATTATTGATGTTCTTATTGCAAGTCAAACTCTTTATTGCTGCTGAATGTCAGATTATAATATTTAATGTTCTATAGAGTCTATTTGCTATATTATTCATATTGGTCATCTAAACTACACCCAGTTCTCCCATTGTGTGTGAATTTAAGGGCTGAAGTATTATTGCAGGGAAGAATTTAGGGGTAGTAATTATATTAAGAGCATCAAGTTCATTTCCATAGAATCTGAACTGCAGTGATCATTTATGTAGGTGATTTTATTTATTTACTTTATTTTAACATGCAGGGCTGTGAAGGGAGCAGGAGTTTCATGAAAACAGCTATGATTTACCTTCAGTGTTGGGTTTAAGCAGGAATGTGATTGCTTAGATAATGAATTGCCTTCTCTCCTTATCCTCTTTAAAAATGCATGTCACTGTACTGGGCAGCTGAAATGTTGTTGGACTAACATACCTCTTGTTCCTTGACAAATGTCATCCAAGCAAAGTCATCACCGAAGTTGTAAGTTCAAAGAAGTTACATAAATGCTTAATATGTGCACATATGATTTTGTGGTATCTTTTTAACTAAAACACAAGTTAATGCAAAAAAAAAAAAAAAAGTGTTCTTTTGGATAATTTACAAGTGGAGCAAATGACTTTATTTGCTGATTAATTATTCAGACTAAATCGTGTAAGCCAGCTAAGAGTGATGTGTGTTTATTTTGAAGTCATTTCCCATTAAGCAGGTTCTGAGCATGTTTTCCTCCCTCTAAGAGATCAATAACCCATATGTTTGTCTAACACAATATTTACACTCAAGCAGGAATCTTGGGAAGGGTAAAAGACAAAGCACCTAGAAAAGAAAGCCACAAGGAAACGCTTTAAACTTTACAATTCACATTTATTTTGAAAAAATGTTTTGTTAAAAATACTCCTACAAAGGCATTGGAGCAGCGGGTTTCTGTTTCCTTTATAAATACATCTGATTTCTTTCTTTATTTATTTTTCTCAGTAACATTGAAAGACATCTGACAAAGCCAGGGGAAGCCCTGATCTGAATGGAAGACACATCCCTGTGTAACAAGGACCTGCACACTATCTCCCCATTCACAATTAAAAAAAAATACAAATGTTGTCATGAAAAATGTTACATTGTCCACAGGGCCATGACCAACACATGGGACGATGAACAGTAGGAAACTAAGGTTGGGGATACTCCTGGAGCCCAGCTGATGGATCCTTGGACCAATGGTGATAAAAAGAGAATTTCACTAGAAATGCTTGTTTTGGGGTAGTTGAAGTTCCACGAAATTCCCCCATCCTACACTGCCCAAAGCTGTGAGGAGCTCAGAGCCTGGCAAAATTTCCCTATAAACTTCCCTACGATACAGTCAGTTTCTCCACAACTCTTCCATTCGAGGTTGATTGCTTCCCACTTTGTGTTGGAGGAGCCATGCAAGCACTCCACAGAAATCTAAGGTCCTGACAAGCAGGTGGACTTCTTGCCACAATGCTCAACCTCTCTCTTTCCTGCTACAGTACTGCCACCTTCCCAAATCACCTTTCAGCCTTTAGCGTAAGCCTTCCCCACAGGACTCTCTTTTTTTCTCCCTTGCCTTGCTAACCTGGGGTCTAGTTGTTGAGCTGGGACGGTTTGTTCCCACAAGTCTTAGGAACATGGGCAGCTATGTTGGCTCTTCAGTTCCTCAGAAACCTATTGATACACAATAGCTGAGGCTGCAGAGGGTAGTTTGGCTATCTGTGCCCAGCGCAGCTTGCATGGAGGTCTTTGAGGTCCTAATTACAACTCACGTGTGTCCTGCTACCCACCACATCTCAGAGAATAGCTTGGCCAAGTGAGTGGTGATCACAGAGTAGAATGAAAACATTTAGGTTGGAAAAGACCCTTAAGATTATCAAGTCCAACCATCACAAAATTACTTAGGACAGCAATTTGAAACACCATGATTGTTTCTCCAGCAGGACCTGTTACTGCTTGGCTCTGGCTTCAGTCAACTGAACACTCCCACAAAACTTAGCAGGGTTTCTGTGCTGAGCCAACTCTTCACGAGGAAACAGAAGAAAAACAAACCTACAGCTGCACAGCCCAGTACCAATCTGAAGGTTTCCTTTGCCCTAGGATGAGGCACGACATAACTACGTTGTCAGAGACCTTATGGATATCTCAGTCCTACAGGATTACAAGTTGGGGGCACGGGTGTTTTATGAAAGACTGGTAGAGAACTCTGAAGCTCAGACTGATGGTTGTGCTCATTTGCCTGTTGGTAAGGGGTAGGGTTGGACCCTTTGCCTTGAACTATTCCATGGGAACACTGACCAAGGATCCTGGCACTCCTGCCCCAGTTTCATATAAATTTCTTCACCCTTCTTCAGAAAGACCTGGGATGTGAAGTGGCTGATGTGTTGAGGGAGGACAGGCAGAGAGGGATGTTTCGTTAAAAGAAATGTAACTGAATACAGGTTTGCTGCAGAGATGTGCTGAGACAGCTCCAAGGAAAAGAGTACCTGGAGATGGCCCAAACCTGACAAATCCATCCTGTTATTCTGTCCAGGGAGAGGGACAGAGGACAAAGCTGGAGAGAGACTTTTTACAAGGGCATATAGTGATAGGATGAGAGGCAGTGGTTTTAAACTGAAGGAGGATAGATTTAGAGTAGATATTTGGAAGAAACTCCTCACTGTGAGGGTTGTGAGGTACTGGAACAGGTTGTCCAGAGAAGTTGTGGATGCCTCATCCCTGGAAGTGTTCAAGACCAGACTGGGTGGGGTTTTGGGCAATCTGGTCTAGTGGGACGTGTCCCTGTCCATGGCAGGGGTTTGGATTAAGTCCCTTCCAACCCAAGCAGATGTTATGATTCTGCACAATGAATATACAAAGCAATGCAGAGAAGAGACAGCAACTGACAGGGGGCAAGCAATAAGAAAGAAAAGGGATGTAAGGTTCACGGTGTGAAAAATGGATGAGGTCACAAAAGGAGGGGATCCAGCAGAGCATATCCTTTTGGGTCTCCCTTTTGGATCACAAGTGAAGGAGCAGATGCAACCTCCCCAGTCCCTGATTTGTCCCACCCCTGCTCCAGCACTGGGACAAGGGGTGTGATGAGATGTATGGTCTTGTTTGAGGAAGGCCATGATGAAGAGGGGAGAAATGAAGCAATGACCTCAGCATCTGGAAGATCCGGAGGTTCTAGAAGGAGTACAGACTGGCATACTAGAGTTGTGCGTGCCATGGACTGCTCTCTTTGCAAGAGGGGCACATGTTTGGGAACCAAGACACTTAAATTGTCTGACAGTCCATGCTCATGTCTCTACAAACCCTTGACTTCTGCAGTGTCTGTCAGTCTTTATTTCTCTGTACCTCGGTCCTGTGGCAAGCCTTAGCTTCTCTCTAGGATGTGTGCTTTACGGGCTGTGTGGTACTCAGGTAAGGTAGGACAGACACAGTGCTCTGTAGAAGCAGGGCTTGCCAGCATGGAAGCTGCAGCCATACAACTTTGCTTCCTCATATGAGGCTTGGGCTACCCCATTTACAATAAAGGCTGTGATTTTCATATGACCCCAGTGCTCCCAGGACCATAAACACAGGAGCTGGGATTTTCAGAGAAGAAAAAAAAAAAACAACATCAGAGAGCTTATAAAACCATCAGCTAGAAGTACCCTGGTTCTTTCCCTTCCAGAGCAGAGGAAAGAACAGAGAGTCATACTGGAGATCAGACTTAGAGGGGGCCAAACAAGATAGATCAGAAGAAAATACAAATAGTGTGTCCCTTTCCTCATCTTCCATAGCTTAGAGAGGTCGGCAGGGTGTTAGGACTACACAGCCAGCGTCCCTTCTGCCTCAGACAGGATCTTCTGCCACATTCCTGGGCTACTTGGAAGAGGGAAATGAATCATTGCCTGTATCAGATAGCTTTTATTTATGCTATCAAGGTATCATAAGAAACATAAGTTTTGTCTGGATCTAACCTGTCCCCAGGACATAGAGAACAAATTCAGAACTGGGCCAGCACTCACAACTGAACCTTGCACTTAATACATGACTGTATCTTGTCCTGGAGGCCCCAACGCTTGGTTTGTGCTCTGGGATGCCTCTTGGCTTTCACTGCAGGCTCCTAGCCCAGCTCTGAATTGCATTGAGACATGTTTGACCATTTTAAAAGCTTGTCCCAGGCTTCTTTCCTGAATTTTCATCCTTAAGGCGCTCATATATTTATTTGGACTCATATCCATGCAACCAGCAGAGACTGCTCCTGCAAGCTGAGCCAATCTCCAATGCAGGTGCAACAGCCTCACTGTCAGAAAACAGACCATGTTAGAAGGAAAGGGAACACTTCTTCCTCCAGCATCTGTCTCCATGCCTCAGGTTCTCTGAACCGGAAAAGAAAGTTGAGACAAGGATGCTTCCACAGAGAGCTTCCACATTCAGCATGATGGACCACCAAGAAACCTTCCCTTTTGTGCCATTACTGCTGTTTGGAGCACTGATGATACACTGCAGTTGTGAATCCCAGGGATGCCTCGTTACACAGGGAACCAGGAGGAGGAATTGAGTGGTTTCCCCTGACAGGGGAGTACCCCTCTGGCCCCATGTGGAAATCCTTCACCAGAAAAAGCCATAACATGTCAGTCACAAGATGGTATAACAGAAGTGCTAGTAGGAGTTGTGTCACACACTCCATGCCCCCAGGCATCCATGACCCAGAAAAAAACAAACAGAAGAGGTATTTTTGCATTGAGGATGCTACTACAGATCTTACTTTCACAAATCTGCCGAATCCTCTTTTGAAAGTATCTAATGCTTAGCATCAACATCCTATAGCAGTGAGTTCCAGCATTCAATCACTGTGCTTTGTCACAGCATATTTCACTTCACCTGTGGCCCTTCTTTTATTGTGAGAAATAGTGACTACTTCTTACTCACCTTTCTCACATCTTCCCTGATTTAATGGCATGAAATTTCATATCACTGTTTGCCTCTGTCACACCTAGAATCAAAATCTATTTAGTCCCCTCTCATACTTCCAAAGTCTTCTGGCTGTTCCTGTGGCTCTTCTTTGCATATTTCTTAGTTTCTGTGTATCCCTTTGAGAACTAAATACATCAGTACATTCAGTACTGGCTCATAACATCATCCTTATGTGAAGACCATCAGGTGCTAATATCTGTTAGCAGAGACTTTGCATTCATTCTCAGAAAAGACCAAGCAAGGGTTTGGATTTGCCACACTACCTGGCTCAGAGTGGTGTCCACAATGCATGAGGACCTCTTCAGGTGGGTATGGTGCTTTTGGCATCCTTTATTTTACAAACTCCTAAGCCAGCTTGTAGACCACAGATTGGAGCCAACAAGGGGGCAGTGCAGAAGAATTAGTATGGGGGAAAAGTGGGATTTGACTGTCTCTTTTAACCCCAGGCTAGGATAACATGCTTCCTTGAACTCCTTCCATTAGTTTTGCTAACATAGCTGTTTGGCTATTAAAGACTCATTAAAGATTATTTCTTTACCTCTTAGACTTCGTAGAGTTATCAAAGGACACAGTATGCTATCTGTGCAGGAACTCAAGACTGGCCCTAGAGGTAGAAGCAGAAGCTACAGTTAAGACAACTGATAAATTCCTGAAATTTTCTGGAATGAAACAATGGGAAAAGGATCAAGCAAATCTTTTTTTTTTTTTTTTTTTTTCAAGAAAAAAAATGAGCTTCTGAAAAATATGAGGCACATGAGGTTAAGTCCTCTGGCTTGTTGAATGGCAGTCGGGGACTACAAAAACAGTCCATGGCTAGACTAAAAATGATTCAGTGATCAAACCATATTACTTAAGTGGGACTGCTGCTGCTCTCCTACAAAGCACACGAGTGCAGAGAAGTGCAAAATTCTTACAGAACGGAAAACAACAGAAACTGCTGAATTATTTGTAGGACAGCACGGAATGAAAACTAAGACAAACACAGATCTGAGGGGAGCGAAGACCTCTTGATTCTATCCCTAAATTTCTGCAACTAACATTAGACAGTAGAATGGGTAGGACTAACACAGAGAGAGAATAGTAAAGTAAATTTCAGAAAATAATTGCAAAATGCAGGGAGCTTTCTAGGACTATGGAATGCATCACATTATGAAAGTAAACACACACAGAAGTGGCGTCGTGTCTTTGGGAAGGGTTCAATAGCTGCAATAAGCAAAATCATCCTGGAGAATTCTAAAAATTAGGCCAAAATGAGTCTGAAGCGAGAAAAAAAATAAATATTTTGCATAGTAGGAGAACTCCAGTAGTTCTCGGCAATGACAAGATGAAATCAGTGCATTGAATTGTGAACATGGTGGCACCAACAGCATAAGCAGGTGGGACTGGTGCTCAAGTCACAGACTAAAGATCCAGGGCAGAATCATGGAAAGAAAGCAGACTGAAATTTTGATGACATGTAATTTAGTTCAATTGTCTGATATAAAGGATTGTTGATCCTAGAGCTGAAGGCATGTCAAGCACTAGCTTCACTAAGAGATCGCAGCATAGAAAGAGGGGAACACAGAAAAGAAATTAAATTTTAGGATGTCTTTTATGACATTGGATAACTGCCAGCAGACTGTAACAATGAAGTTGGTGCAATGTTAGTTGTTCTTAAGACATTGAAGGGGGAAATGATGAATACTATATGTGAAGAACTTGTAAAATTTTTCAAGATGGAAAAGACCTATGTTAAATCAGTCTCAAGCTAGACACACAGAAAAGAAGATGAAATGCATTAAAGAAATAGACTCAACTAAAACAAACTGGACAACAGTGTTACTTCCAGGCACTTTGGATTCATAAATCCAAGACAGCCACAGATTTATTATATTGTTAGAGGATACAACTGATGCAGCAGAATTCAAGCCCTGATTGCAGGTTTCATACAAATCAACCTAGAAAATTTACCAAGATGTTTTCTAAGCTGCTCAAATGCACCAAGAGGTTTTCTCTACAGGCCACTGCTAACCTGCAGCATGACCATTATTGGGAAGAATCTTTCCTTGGACACCAATACAAAGAATGACTTCAAGGGGTGTGGGGAAAAAAAAAATTATTCGCGTAGCCAGCGCCTACTACAAAACCTCTCTTCTTAGCTCATGAAATGCCGGATCAGGAGCCACCTCTGCACTGGACAGCAGCCACTTTAAGGGAGGTTTTTGAAGCCAGAGTTCCATGAAGGTGTAGCCCTGCTTTCTCCCTATCCCTATACAGGATACAACGGTGTATATCTCCCTGCACATGGAAACACAGATGCATGCTGTCAGCACAAACAAGGCTCTGCTGTACTATGACTGCCATGGAGTTGTGGGATAAAACTCTTCACATTTGAATCGTAATACTGAGGTAATAACTGTAGAATTGCTAAACCCTGTGACAGCAGCATTTACCCAGATTACACAGAAGGTTACTGCCAGTGGAAGCTACTGCTTGGTAAAGGGAATACCACAGAGACGAGAAGCCAGACTGTAACAAGCAGATCCTCAGCTGCTGCAAGACACAAATTGCCATCAAGTTTGTGAAGGGTAGACCTGGGATTTCAGGGGTGGTGGTGGTAGAAGATAATTTGTGGAGGGGCAGTGCAGTACATAGTGTCTTGTGCCTGTGTCCCCACAGCTCGTGACTCCTGGCAGTTCTCTATCTTGAAAACTCATTTTTCATTTTGCCTGGCTTACAACTTTGCTGCTAGTTCCAGGTAAAGGCCTGGTGGCAACTGTTGAAAATGACCCATAAAATATAGCACTGTGGTGATTCTTTTACCTTTCTATTATCCATATATGCTTTGCTTTCTTTACTCTGCTCCCTGATGCTCTATATGATTTGATTTTATCACTGGCCAACTAACACAGTATTTTCATCTTAATGGCCTGCTCAGCTCTTCTGCTGGATGCCAGCACAAGACATGGGTGACCTTCAGCAACAGATGGCAGTAGAAAACAGGGGAGAAGAGTAGGTCTTGAAGCTAGCTTGAAAGGTGGAAGGAAAATGTGAAAACTGCAACAAGATGCCTGAAAAAATCTCATTGTGATGGTTTTTGTTACATGCACATGCACCATAGTATTTCACAGTGTAAATGTCATGTGTCTTCCCCTTGTTACTTGTTCTCCACATGAAGTTGAATTTTGCCATTAGACTCATATTTTCCAGCAGCACAACTGATACTCATGAAATAAAATCATTAAAGTCATCTTGGTGACTGCCACCAACTGCGGCATCCACCAGAAGCATTTACAACCAGAGCACTTTACAGGAGCTTGGTTCCTCATCCTCTCCGGAAAGCTGGAAGGATGCAGAAAACTGAAGTATTTTATGGATCGTTTCTATTTTAGGTCCAATTCACCATTAGTCCTTCACAATCAGATACAGACTGATATGATGCTAGCAGTGCCTGGTAATCAGATGGAATGTGTTACTCGTTACATGTGATTTTGGTCAGAGGACGAGATAAAAGATGTGCTCTCTCTGTCCCGCAGGCAGCTGCCATGGCTTTGGTGCGTTGTGGCACTGAGCTGTGTGGTCCCATCCTTCACAGTGGCTTGGGTCTGGTAGGTAGATGTGTATGATGCTAGCCAGTGAGGAGATTCAGTGCATTAAGAAAAAACGTCTTCAAATGACCTGAAGTGTCCTTCCAAGCCCTGTCTGATAGTGGCTGGCTCTGAAGGGGGATCCTGCCTGGCCGTTGCTTGTCCTTGGTGCATGCAGGCATGTAACAGAGGGTGCAGAGCAGTCAGGAGCTGTCTGGGAAAGAAAACTGAAGGGGATCGTGCACTCCTTCCACATGGCTGCCCCACAGGAATTTGCTGGTGAGTTTTCTGGACAGACAGCTCTCCTTGTACTGCAGAGCTCCCCCGCACAAAAAGTAGCTGGCTGGCTGTGGGCAGGCAGCTTGGCACAGCACCACGCTTCCCTCAGCCTGGCCTGCCACCAAACAGCTTCAGACGTGCCTTGGGGAAAGACATGCCTTGGGGAACTGGCAGCTGTTAATTGTTAAAACAGAGCAGCTATGCTGTGGAAGAGGCACACCATGAGAGCAGTTCTGTGGGACAGGGGATGTGGAGAAGAATTTTTTTTTTTTTTCTCTGTGTGCCCTCTGACAACACTGTAGTTTAGTTGGCACCATCAATGTTTTGCATGCTGCTCTTTAAAACTGAGTTTGTTTCCTGGTCAGGAGCAGCGGTTTTTGAACACAAGGGCATTCGAAGCATCCCTTCAGCTAGATACACACATTAAAGCAGACTGGCTATAGGACAGGCAGCCCAAATGTCCAGGCACCACCTGCATACAACACACCTATTGCCCACTCACCCTGAACTCTCTCCACTTCTGCCCTAAAGCAGATAATAGGATATAACATTGCTGTCAGAGGGCATGCAATGTAGTTACCGAGAGCAGAACACATCCCAAAGCCCCCAGCACACATCTGCTGCTCATGTTCATCTGATGACTACAGATGTACTTTTGGGTGCAAGAGCAGGGAAATACAATATACAAAAGAAAATGCAATCCACCAGTACAGATCTAACACAAATAGGAGCTGGGTGGAAAATTCCTTCAGTTAAGGCCCCTGCTGATGAAGCTGTGCACCAAACATTTGGCCAGTGGAAAAGCTAAGCAGAGAAGTAACTCATTTGCAGGGAATGGTCTCCTGCTACTCATATGTGCTTCATCATCTGATCTGGTCTGAAAGAAGAAAATCATAAGTACTTTATAAATGGCCTCACATATTGCAAGCAGTCTAGGGAGATGATATCTGATCACAGAGGTCTAGACAGCCTGGGAGTTTCATCTACAGACTTCCTCTTGGATTCAGCTCCTGGAAAATACAGCAAACCAGCTCCCAACGAACATGCCTTCAAACACTCCATGCTGCTGAAACTGAGTGAAGAACCCCACGAATGACATGGCAATGGCAGACAAGAGTTTGTAAATTCACGTTATATGGCCAGGAGATGTGTGGAAATATGCCACAAATGGCCAGGGGAAGGTGGGTGGTGGTAGGCATGTTTCAGAAGATATGGGATGGTGCTGAACAGGGATAACTAGTCCAATTATTCTCATTTGTATTTCCCCTGCACTTGGTTGGTGGTATTTACACATACCAAAGACCTGTTGAGTAACTAAAGTATTTATTTCAGTTATTTATAAATCCGCTGACTGGCCATTCAGCTTCAGCCGTGGCATTTTCCTCCAGAGACCTGGGCTACTAGATTAGTTTTTTCCTTTGCTCGCCCAGGTTCTCCAAGAGGCAACTGGCTGAGACTGAAGACGTCTCAGAGCCCCCAGTGCATTGTCCAGCGAAGGGACTGCGTGTCCAAAGTGCACAGAGCACATCCACAGAGTTTGGTTACTGTAGTGAGGCATCCACAACCTAGCAGCTAATACAATTCAGGCTCGGAGAAACTGTGTGCTAAGCTCCTCTTAGAGGACCAGGCTTACCCTGCTTTTCTGTGGTACATGCACCGACTCACTTCTGACACTTTTCTAAGCAGTCAGACATCTCCAAGGGGCTCTGGCAGCCAGCTGTGGAGTCACCATTCCCTCCCACCACACATCTATCCTCCCCCGTCTTTCCCTCCCCCCTGTAAAACAAAAACAAAAAACAAACAAACAAACAAAAAAAACCCTTCTGTGATGCTGCTCATCATTGCACCAGCAACCTTGCATTGAGCAGGTGGTCACTTCATATCGGTGAAGAACTGGAAACCCAACAGTTAGAAACATCTGTCAGGCCACGACAAATTGCAAAATAACAAACAAGCAAACATGAGGAAATGTGCATATAAAAAACTTATTCTCCTGGCATATTGTCAATAAGCTGCATTTTTTTTTCCTTCCACAAGGAAAGGATTTAAGTTCTTGAATGATATGATGCTTGGAAATGTCATTTCCTTCTCATAAAAAAAAAATAAAAATAAAATCCAACCCCAAACTCACAAATTGGTGTTAACAAAGCAATGTAAAAGGACAATTCTCCCAACAATGACAACCAAAAAATAAAGGTACACGTCAGCATTTGTAATCAAAATCTACTACATACTGTACTTGGGAAGTCTTCTGGGAAAAGATCATTGGCATCGAGTGAGGACATCACTAAAAGTCTTGTGCATATGATATGTATGAAACAATGATGCCATTGGAGGGTGGATGGACGGACCCTTAGGAAACTGTCACTCACAAAACTGTTCCATGACAAGAGAAAATAAGAGATGTAAAAAGGACTGGTTTTCCCCATTCCCCACCCCCACCCAAGTGTTACAGATTCCTTCTCATTTGTCGGAAACAGCCTCTTCTAGTCTCAGTTTACTTGTTTAAAAAAAAAAAAAAAAAAAAAAAAAAAGAATGTCTTCAGCTTCTGAAGAAGTCCAACAATTTCTGAGATGCACTTGGTTCCACAGCACCAGAGAGCTTCAGCTCTGCTCTCTTTCCTCTTTGATTTGCTAACAGGGGCTTTCAGAAAGTACTGCTGGCTGCAGGACATCCCCAGAGCTGCCACTCCATGTGAGAAAGAGAAGTGCTTCTCGGGATCTATCCTCGCATTCATCTTCTTGAAAACGTCTCATTCCTCCAGAGGTGTCTGGGCCCAGCTGCAGCAACTTTGTGCAAGAGGAATTAGATGAAGCTGCTCTATTCTCTTCCTTTGGAGACTCCTGGTCTTGGAGCCCTTTTCAAGAATGCAATTGCTTTATTATTATTTAAAAATAATTGTCTGTCTGTCTGTTTTCAAAATAGTTGTCTTTTTTTTTTGTTGTTCCCTTTTTCCATTGTTTAAATTCTAGAAGCTCTTGGAGACTATTCATTGTTGATGATAGGGCATTTCTTCCTGTTGCCATGATCCTCAGAGCAGCTGCCTGTCTCTGATCCATGCAGAACACTCAAGAACTAGAGCTCAGACATACAGGGGCAAAGGGGAGCAGGGCTTCAAGGAAGTGGAGCATGAGGAAACGTTGATATCAAACCTCCACAGATTGAATTTGGTTCATCTGTGCTCTCATCACCTGGATACTGTTCAGAATTTTCTTCTGGTGTCCTGCTAAAGTGACCCCAACTCGCAGAATGTCCCTTTGGGAGGAAAGAAACAAACACAGCATATCAGAAAAAACTAGAAAGTACATGAGAACAAGCCCATGTATAGCACCCCCTTGGAGTGTGGTGTGTTGGGAGCTGAAATCTCCAGCCTACATCTGTAACACTCTACAAATGCAATGAACATATGCAAACCTGGCGAAACCTCTGTTCTTTTGTCTTTAGTCTTGCTGGGTGAATCTCCCAATCTTTGCATTTTCTATAGAAGTGCAACACCCCTAGAGTACTGGAAGCCTCAATATAGAGTGTAGAAGCAAATAGTGCATGCTCTGTGCACCCCTTTTAAGTGTTTTTGTCTTTGAAAACCCTTAGGTTTTCCTGCCCTTGTGTCGTTTTGTTTCTTTCTCTGCATGCTTGGATTTTCTCTATTGTTTTGTGAGATAGGAAGTTAAAACCTATTTAAACTTTGCTGGCCATCCAAATTTCAAGAAAACTGTGTCTCATGGCATTGCAGCTCCATTTACCTGATGAGCTACTTCTGCAAAGACCAGAGCAGAGCACGGGGGACAGCTTTCCAGCCACTCTGCCCCCAGCCTGTACTGCTGCATGGGGTTGCTGTGCCCCAAGTGCAGAACCCGGCCCTTGGCCATGTTGAACCTCATCCCATGGCCTCTGCCCATCGACCCGTCCTGCCCAGGTCCCTCTGCAGGGCCTTCCTGCCCTCCAGCACATCGACACGTCCCCCCAGCTTGGTGTCACTGCAAACTTACTGAGGGTGCACCCAATTCCCTCATCCAAGTCATCAATAAAGATATTAACGAGGATGGGCCCCAACACTGACCCCTGGGGAACACCACTGGTGACCGGCTGGATTTCACTCCGTTCATCACCACTCTCTGGGCCCGGCCGCCCAGCCAGTTTGTAACCCTGTGGGAAACCCTGTCCAAACTATGTCCAAAGGTTTTGCTGAAGCCTAGGCAGACTACACCAACAGCCTTTCCCTCATCCACCAGGCAGGTCACCCGAGGAGATGAGGTTGGTCAGGCAGGACTTGCCTTTCCTGAACCCGTGTTGGCTGGGCCTGATCCCTTGATTGTACCATGTACATTGCGTGATTGCATTCAAGACGACCTGTTCCATCACCTCTCCTGGCACTGAGGTCGGTCTGACAGGCCTGTAGTTCCCAGGATACTCCTTACGACCCTTCCTATAGATGGGCACCACGTTAGCAAGTCTCCAGTCATCAGGGACCTCTCCGGATGACCATGACCACGGATAGATGATGGAAAGCAGCCCAGCAATCACATCCACCAGCTCCCTCTGCACCCTCAGCTGGATCCCATCTGGCCCCATGGACTTGTGACAGTCCAGGTGGAACAGCTGGAACTCTAATCATCTCTATTATTATGTCCATCCAAGCAGGTGACAAACGTGGAAGAGACATGGGAAGGAGCCGAGGGTCCTCTTTTGATTGTGTTGAAGGCACATGGTACGGACTTGGAAGATATTGTGAAGGACACCGTGAGGTACTGGGAGAAATAGCATTAAGGGAGACTGATCATGTCCATGAAGGATGCAGACCTCATTAGCTGGGCTGCCTGCAATATGTCTATTAGATAATATCACAAATAGAACCCACAAGATTCAGCAGAGTTGGGCTGTGGTGTGGGTGTGATGTCCTAGTCTGACCAAAGTTCTTCAGATTTTGTGGGCCCTCTTCCTCTTGTATGAACGCAGCCTATACTGTGCCAAAACCATCCCCAGGGCCTTGGGGCTGTACCACGGATACACTGAAACAGCCAGAATTGCCGTGTGAATTTCCTGGCAGGAAATAAGACCAGAAAGCCAAAACAAGATCAGTTTGGCTGTTTCTGTGAATGGATTCTGATTGAGTGGTAGTTTTAAAGTGTGAAAATAGGCACCAAATCCAATAAACATTCCAAGTTACTATGCACAGAGACATTGTAGCACTTACTGATGCCTTTAATGCTTGGCGCTTTCTCAGGAAGGATTTCTAAATCTAACTGCAACCAACTACAAATCTTCCCCAGAGGCATAAAAGCCCCACTTAATCCCAAGAGATTTCAAAAACCACCACAACTGGATTTCAATTGCCTGCTCCCTCTGAAGAACTTGCTAAAACTTTGCCACTGAGGAAAGTTTGAGTGGATACAAGACAATTTAGACCAAAGTGAAACCACATGAAATTTCAGAGGCCTTTCCTAAGGAGAAATTTGTTTGCCGCGTGTTTGTTTTCATTGCCAATAAGCCAAACATGCAAGAGGATGTTGGGGTCTTAAAGGGTTCTCCAGTAGCTGCAGAACTGCCTGATGCCAGCCTGAAATCTCCATTTGTCCCACGTGGGGGCTTTGGAGACCCTCACTATTGTTTTCATTTTCACAATGGTGACATGCAGTGTGGAAGTGAATTCTGCAGATACAAAGCAATATACAGAGTCTGGACACAAGACAGTGTGTAGAACACAGACATTTCTGCAGAAACAGAATAGATGAACAGTGGGTCCGCAAGGTAACAGATTCTATAAAACTACATCATATAAAAATAATAATAACAATAAAATCTATTAATGGCCAATTGTTGTTAAACTACTGAGACTTTTCCTTGTACTTTGGGACTTGAAACCTGGGCACTTACTCTACACTCATCTGCGATACTATGTCAAAGGTGGTGAAGCCAGCACTGGCAAAGCTCTCTTTGTACTGGCTCATCTTGATGGCATCCAGCCACTCATCCACAGTGTTGAAGCTGGTATAATCTGGGATTGTGCGGTCAAGTAGAGGGAGATTAATCCTGAAACACAGAAATAGAGAACAATCAAAACAAGCAATGATAAGCATGTGTATTTCTGTACCCTCCATCAGCTAGAAGGATGTGGACCAGCACCATTCATAGTGCCTGCACTGCAGTAAGCAGTACCACCCATGCTATCCTGCTGAAGCAAGGACTGTGCAGAACACCAGCGAAGTCTGTTTCTGGATCAGTGTGTAAAGGAAACTATGGAGCTTTCAAAGACCATGGGATACAACTCTCAAATCGTGGCTGCACAAGGGGGTAAATGCACTCCCAGAATTGCACCAGTGCTTCCCATAAGTTGCTGCAGTCCTCACCTCTGTTCTTGGGAAACATCATACTGTTTGATGAGGCCTTACTTGCCTCCACTGCATGCAAGACTGGGCCACCAGAGCATCCATACCCATCCATCAATCACATGTACATGAAACCATGATGCTCCTCTAACTATGCAGAGGACCTTGTCCAATTAAACTCCATGTTCCCAGAAATCTAAGGTGGCCAGAGAGACACAAGAGTGACTTTGACATCCTCCCATAAAGGTCCAAACTACACAGGTCAAGCAGCCTCTACAACAGCTAGCTCAGAGAGATGCGGGGATAGTGCCCACCAGGCCACAAAGGACGGTAGATCTGCAAATAGAAGTCAAAAGACAAGATAAGATGCATACCCAGAGGAGAGAGGTGCCATGGCTTTCAGGCTATTAGGATTTCGGATCATTTTATCTAAAGTATTGACAATTTGCCCAAATTTGGGTCTGTGGTTTCGGTCCTTCTGCCAACAGTCAAGCATTAGCTGATGCAGGGCATTTGGACAATCCATGGGGGGTGGCAGCCGATAGTCCTGCTCAATTGCATTTATTACCTGTGACAAGAGAAAAATAGATCAATACAGTGGCAATAACATCTTCATCCCTGAATGGAGGAGGTGGCCAAAGAGGCACTTATTTAATTCATGATGTTCCTTTTCTCAGCTCCTGAGGGTGACTGTCATGGCCAACCACAGTGCAACAGGGCTGCTCTGCACACACTTACTGTAGCCTATTTCAGCAAATTCCTCTTGTAGCAACACAATACCCTCTAACTCCCAGCCTTCCTCATGTCATCTCATGACAGAGAGTTCATGTTCTCATCTGGGTGGGCACTCTGTGGCCAAGCACCATGTTTATATCAGGGTACAGCACAGCACACCATTGTAACTCACAGGGAGAACAACCCCACCTAGGGAAGGGGCTGCTCTTAAGTGAGTTAAGGACCAGGGAAGCCATTCCTATTTTCCTTCCTCCACTGCTACTTTCTGCTCCTGCATACACTCCAACCCTTCCATGCAGAAGTGTCATGTCACTGGGCAGAGTGCACTGAACCAGCAATGAGAGCTGGATCTCTCTACAGACCTTTGTGCAACAGACTGGAGCACAGCTTCATCCACACAGGTGAGTAGGACAGACACCTGGGTCAGCAGAGCCACATGCAGAAGAACTTTGCTATGGCATGCAGGGAAGGGTTGGAGCACATCTCGCCTACGCCAAGCTACAGCTCTGTGGGCCAACACAAGAAGATTTTGCCTGCCACTTGTCTGATCTTTCCTACAGGACCTGGGAAAATACATGGTCTTGCCATGTTCAGTGGAAATAGCACATGCACAAGATTAGAGGATCTTCTTCAAGAGGAACCCCAGCTCCCTATTCTGCATGCACAGCCCAAAACCTCCCCTGGGTGATCAAGGAAGACAGAAGTCCATGGTTTCTTCCAGGGGCATATGATCTCTTGACAGAGGAATGTGACAGGCCTGCAACTCTCTTCCCTCCTGACTTTATGCATCATAGGGTCATACACACAGAATGGGCATTGAAAGAAGAGCAGAAACTTTGTACATTAGAAACAGGCTTTTTCATGGCAACAAAAAACAGAAGCAAGGATAAAAAGCAGAACTGAGGATATTTCAGTAACTGAAATCAGGGACAACACTTTGAAATGACGAACTCTCCATGGGGATGATAAAAAAGGGGAAAGAACTGAAAGAACCCCAACAGGGCTGGTAGAATGACCTTGATGTCTCTATCTAGTCTCACTACTTGATCAGGGCTGCCACAGCTTTGTTCAGATATGCCTTGCACACTACTAAGGACAGAAATCTCCTTACTTGCCTGGTGAGCTACCCCAAGGCTGTAATGCCTCCCCATGGAAGGACAGTCATATCCATACAGCAGCATGAATATGTTGTCGAGCAGGAAGGCTGCATAGAGAAAGTGGAGGATACTGCAGATGGGAGCAGGGAAGGGGTGATACTGAGAGTGCTGTGGCAGTAGAAAGCTGCCACTCCAAGGGAGGGTAAGTGAAAGATCCACGGCAGGCAGTCTGGGGTGAGAACTGGGGTATATTGAAGGGCTGAAGATGGATTGTGGCTTCAGGAAGAGGATAGAGTAGTAGAGTGCTCCATGCATTGTGCTTAGCCAGGATGGTGGGCAGGCTGATCCAAGACAGCTTGGGGCTGGCACTGCTGCTGTCCACATGTGCCAGATGGAATGAGTCCTTCTGCCTCTCCTTCCTCCAAGAGGCAGCGCTGGCTGGATAAGAAGGTGACCCACTGGGCCTGTGAAGGCCTAACCTGAGAAATCACTGCTGTGGTTTGTGAAGCTCTTGGCTCCCATTCAGGGACTCTCCTGAGAGGTGCAAGCTGTCCCCTCTCCCAGCTCTCCCTCTGGATGGTGGATCCATCCGAGGCAGGAGGGGAGGGAGAGCAGGGGAGAGCAGCTCTGGGGAGATGCAGACATCAAGCACTTGGCTCTGACATTGACTGAATAATTTCCCAAGAAACCTCCTGCCTTGCAGCCAGAAGACACATCCCGCAAGGGGGCACAGGCTGCTCTCTCTATTCTCAATCCTGCCACCCCAGGCACTCACACCATAGGGTCAGGAGGCTAAACTACAGTGAGTATGTGCCATGTGCTAACGTGCAGGGCGCACCAGCAGCAATTAAGTGGTGACAGCCTCTGGGGCACGATGCTCTGTGGCACAAGCAGCGGGAGAAGAGGCTGGGGAGGCCTCCAGGAGGGGACAGCAGAGTGCCGAGCATACAGAGGGATACCAGGGCAGGAAGAGGAGCAGTAACATTTGTCTGCAGTAAATGCTTGAAACTGCAAGTGGTAATGAAAACCCTAATGTGAATGGGAAGGAAATTGGCATTTTGGAGAAGGGCATAACTTCTAACACCCTTCTTTGTGGCCAGAGAATTGATACAAAAAACTTTTCAAGTATGCCAGGGGCCGGGACAAGGCCATGTACAGCAAAAGGTGCTAAAATATCATCTGCTTCAGGCATTAGGGACTCACTTGAGCAATTTGAGCACCACAAAATTGAGGAATTTGCCCTTCTCTGAAGAAACCTGACATGGTGTGGGTGGAGTTGTATTGACCTGAAAAATGTCTAATTTGCCATTCAGGTGGGAGGAGTTGTGAAACTGGGTGGGAGCTTGGGTCTTACTCTCTTTTCCTGTAAGGCAGGGAAGCCTACAAATTCAAGAGTCCACAGATGGATGGACTTGGAGGTGCTTCAGGAGCTGTCATGTCAGTGGAAACTTTTATTTTTTTAACTGTCTCCTCCCTTTCCTCCCAGGTATCTGTCTGCCATAACTGAGGTTGTTCACATTAATCTGATCCTACTGCAGTAGGGTTTATACAGTCTCTAACTTCTGCGACAGCAGCACAATGGGACCAGAACAAAGGTCAAAGAAAATCCCACTATTTCTTCCAAAGGTGGACACATCTCCCATAACAGGCAAGGTTCTGGACATGCCATCAGCTGAGTCCAGATATAACCATGCTTTGGCCTTGCATTCTGCTCCTGATTTCAGTATTCCTGCTCCTTGTTTGTTAGTAACTCACATCTTGGTTGGTCATATCCCAGTAAGGCCGCTCTCCATACGACATCACCTCCCACATGACTATTCCATAGCTCCACACATCACTAGCTGATGTGAATTTTCGGTATTGAATTGCCTCAGGTGCTGTCCACCGTATTGGGATCTTTCCACCCTGCAGGAAAAAAAAAAAAAAAGAAAAGAAAAAAAAAAGAGAGAGAGGATGGTAGCAGAAAAAGAAAGAACAACTGAAAAAGATGTGTCCAACATATTTTCATCCAGCTGGTGAAATCCTAGAAGGAAGGGACCTCAGGACTAAACACTAAATCAGGATGGCCATGCCTTTGTCTAACCAGGTCTTGGCAACCTTCAAGGATGATGATCCCCCCCAGTTTGTCTGGTGATCTGTTGCAGGGCCGTACCACCCTCTCAGGGAAGAAGCTTTTCCTATTATTCAACTTGAACATCCCAAGCTACATTTTTGTCTATTGCCCCATATGATATCATCTGGTAGCACTGCAAAGAGTTTGACTCTGTCTTCTTCATAACTGCTCTTCAAGTACTGCAGGTCACCTTTAGGCATCCATTCAGCCTCCTTTTCATTATATTAAATAAGCCCTGCTCCTTCCATCTGCCTACTGCTGTACAGTTATCTTCATCATGCCAAAATGCCTATTGTGCTGGTAGAGTCTTTTGTAGAAAAATGAATGACTATGAAATTAGAAAAATTCAAACTGTTTCTCTTTGAATCTCCCTCCATCATTTTGCTGTCACCTAGCTACCTCAGGAGCAGAATAAAAAGAATTAAAACTTTAGCTTTTAGGTATTCAAGCACTGTTAAAATTCAAAAGAGCTATGCCAGACATCTCACCACTAGCAGCTTCAAAAGACTGGTGAGAGATGATTTCCTACAGATCCTGCTCCAGCTATATCAACACTCATTTCCAAGAAGTCCTATCATAGGCATTGCACTGGAGTGATGCTCTATGCCTTTGCAAAAAAAAAAAAAAGGTACGTGGGAAAACTACTGGCTGCAATCTAACTGAACATGAAAGTCTTCAAATAAGTCCTTGGTCCTGGTACACATTTTGTATTCCAAGACAGGCCATGAGTCCTCAGTGGCACTTGTGTCACTGGTGTTGTGGTGTTCCTGGGAAGCAGTTACGTGATCGTGAAGCTGTTTTTGAAATTATTTCTCTCTCTAATTTAGAAAGATTTTCTGTGAGATCAGTGTCTAGTACTGCATGGCTTTGCCCAGCAAGCATTCACACTTCAGTCTGTCATTTCTGGGGCTGAGCCCATGACATGACATGAAAAACGACCATGGCTTCCCAGACAGCAGGACAGCACAGTTGGACAGTAATGGTAAAAATACAGAGACTTGCTGCCCTAGCAACAAATCTGTCAGGGTGGCATCTTGCAGGACCCCAAGCTGGGCCATGCTGGAACGGGATATTTCATTATCCACATCTAAAGGCTTTATCAGAGACATGGATGTGTTTGCAGACACGTTTGGAAGAAGGTTCAGTTATCCATAGACACGGCTACAGAGCCCATCAACAGCCACTGGAATGACAACTGGCAAGAGAAAATCTTTCTTGGTTAATTTAATTTATCTTTGCCATCTGGCACATTATGCCTGTTGTTGGCACCCTGAGAAAAGTCTTCTCAATGTCAACAGGAGATGTCCCCTTTCTCTCTTTCCCTGACTCTTTCCTCCCTCACCCATCCCTCCCGCTCTAAAAGCAGCCTTACCAGTGCACTGGTGTAGGTGGGATCAGAAGTGTCATCCTCCAGAAAACGGGAGAGGCCGAAGTCAGACACCTTGCAGACCAGGTTGCTGTTCACCAGGATGTTGCGGGCAGCCAGGTCCCGGTGCACGTAGTTCATATCGGCCAGGTACTTCATGCCTGCTGCGATACCCCGCAGCATGCCCACCAGCTGGATCACGGTGAACTGCCCATCGTTTTGCTTAGGGGAAAAGGAAAGAATCTGCATGAGAGGAGCAATTCACAGCCCGCCAGGCAAACAGACAGTAGCCTTTGTTTACACCCCATTATGGCACAGCTATACCACAAGCACCGTTAAGTTCCTTCTCAAAGTAAGAGTGTGGAGAGTCAAGAGCTCACAGGGGTTGGAAGTCACCCTCATGTCCTACAAGCATCACTGCCAATGGCTGTTGTCTGATCTCTGCCACACCTTGCACAGAAGAGGCAATCTATTCCTATCAGGTGAATTCAACATCCAGTCAACACAGTGATTTATTCATCTCAGACTCAGACGTGTAAATATTTAGACAAAGCAGCTGGAGTTGAAGCTCTGCTGTGTAAAAGATCTGGCAGAACTCACCTCCGTGCCCACAGAGGCAGAGTTTGTAAATGTATCTGTGGGCATGCATACATGTAGGCACAGCTGCATGTGCTGTATCCCCAGCCGTACATCTACCAATGTGCTGCATTTTGTCATACCGTAACACATAACCTGATCCACCCACATTCACACCCTGGGAACAATATGCATTTTTATTGATAATCGGGGTAATTCTTGTTTTGTGGCCTGGTTACAAAGGCCTTTGGGCATGCATTTTTATTCAGGTACACCTCACCCCTCACCAATCTCAAAACAGCGTGCTCAGCTTTTTCCTTAGGGCGATGCTGTGTAAGATGCACAGAAAGATCTGAAGGACTAGATTGTCTGCAGAGGGGCCACCAGGCTCCAATATGCTCCACGTGTCTTTTGTATGTGGATTTATGTAACAGCCCTCTGAAACTGAGCGGCACTTCTTTAGTACAAGTGAACAAACACATGTAACATGACAGCTCTTGTGCCACTTCTTTTCCTGAGACCACAGACCTCTGCAGCATGCAGCAGCTGCCTCAGTGCCAGGAGTTTCTGGGCATAGTTATAGTGGCACAGGGAAGGACCCCCCAGTCAAGGTCTCCTCTGGCCCTTCTCTGGGCCTGTGTGCTCCTGCAATTTCATACCCTCAAGAAGGAGTCCAGTGAGCCATTCTCCATGAATTCAGTAATGATCATGACTGGTGAACTCTTGGTTACTACCCCCTCCAGGTGGATGACGTTGGGGTGGTCGAACTGCCCCATGATGCTGGCCTCGCTCAGAAAATCCCGTCTCTGCTTCTCTGTGTAGCCAGACTTCAGCGTCTTGATGGCCACGAAGATCTCTCTCTTGCCGGGAAGCTTGAGATGCCCACTGCACACCTCACCAAACTCCCCTGTGAACAGAGAGAAACAGGTAGGGCTTGTTGGCTTTTTGGATCTCTGCCTTCCTCCCTGAGGGACCCCATTCCTAAGGGACCCCGTGAGGAACACCCCTGAGCCGACCACTGCTTTGGATTTCCTCCTTTGTGCCACAGCAAAGGCCTCCATCCTTTGGTGAGGAGTGTTGGACACTGTGCACACCCAGGAATTCCTTGTCTCCAGCACGGGGTGTCCTCCGGAGACCACCATGTTGCTGCTAGTCCAGGCAGGCTAAGTATAAGACCTTACTTACAGTAGTTTTCCCACTAAATGTAAGACTAAATCCTCACCGAAGTCTGAGACCACAAAGGAGACTGTGCTGCTGAGGGGCAGCCAGACATGCACAGTTTACCTACCTGCCCCAATCACTTGCTCAATTTTCACACACGAGATATCGATTTCTTTTGCAAATTCCCTGACAGCCTCATTGGGATCTTCGTAGGTAAACGGATCAATATAAATCTTCATCCCTGGAGTCACTGCATAAAGGTGAGGGAGAGAGTCAGACAGACAGGCACAAATGGACAAACGGCTGGCATCAAGGACAAGAGAAACCTATTTGTTTGTGTACATGGGGTTGTGTGCACACGCGTGCACGTGTGGGCAGGTTTGTGTGTGTGTGTGTGTGTTTCTGTGCACAAAGATGCGTGTCCATGAAGTGGACCAAAATGCTGTTGATGATGAGGGTCTTTTTTTTTTAACCTCGGGAAGTTGCATAATCAAGGGTGTGAAGCAGACACAGCAAAGAAGTTTGAGAAACAACATGCAGAGCCAGGTTTGCACAGGCCTGGCTTCTAATAAACATTGGGCCCACAGTTGGCACACAGCAGGGAGCTATTGGCCTTTCTATACTCACTTCTCTGGGCTCTGGCCAGACCCCAAATTGGGAGTCCTGTAGAGAAGAGACCACAACTCACTAAATAAGGAGCCCAGCACAGAACCAGAGGCACAGCTCCCAGGTCCACGTGTAGGATGCTGGTCAGACCCATTCAGGCGAGCTGCTGCAATGTAAAGGCTTACAGACTCCCTGTGCCTTGGCAATCTGCTAACCAAAAGCTGTAGCCTTTCTGCAGCAGTCACTGCTGGGAATCTGAGGAGGGACTATGCCTTGTATCGGTGTCTTGAATGACGATATGGCTAAAATGCACCCCAGGCCTGTTAACAGTTCATCTGGTGGCATCTAGCCTATTCCAACAGTTGTGAAGGCACAGCTATTAATGCCATCCCAGCCTGAAGCTGTCATGTTACACACCAGACCCTGGGAGAAAGTGTGAATGTATGTTTACACATGCAGCAAGGACTGACAAACAACTGAGAGTTGCATTTACATAATCTTTCTTGAAGAGTGTCATTTTTACTGGTAAGTTATAGCAATGCAGCCAGAACACTGCTGTTCAGGCACAGAGTTGCATTTCAGTACCCTGCCTTTCAGAATACTTTTCCAAGGTAAATGCAGAAACAGCAGTGAGTCCTGTGCAGAAACATTACTCATTTACTACATGCACAACCATTTTCTGAATAAGGCCCAGGTCTGTACAGGAACAAGCTATAAAAAGGACAGAAATCCTGAAGCTGCAAGTATACTATAATGTAAATGATAACAGAGATATGGACAAAGCAGAATTTCAGTAATCTCTAGTGAGGGAGGAAAAAGACATTGGAGAGGGCATGCTGCCAGGGGTTGATGAGGAGAACGAGGGTGAGGCAGGCTGCACAGAGAGGTTGAAAGCAGGAATGCTGGGTGTGAGGAGTGTCTTGCAGTGCATGGGTATATCAGAAGAGGCAGGCTGCAAGAAAGGGCATGTTTTGTATTGTATCTATTACAGATACAGATATATAACATTACAGATATAAAAATGTCTATTATATAGATAGATACAATGCGTAACATGGCATATATATATATGTAAAAATATAGATGGATAAATCACATCTCCTAGGATTCTGGAAGCACTGGGATGGGCTATGGCAAAGGCACCATGAAGGACAGTGGTCCACAGGATGTAGGCAAGCTGGGGAAGGGGTCTCTCTGCTGCCCACAAATTGGGAAAAGCTTAGGAATCCGAGCAGCAAGATAGGGTGTGTTAGGAGGGGCTGCACAGCAGAAGAGTGTGAGGTTTTGGGGGCACACGGAAGGGTTTGTGTTTGATGTTGCAGGGGTCCGTAGAGCATGCACGGGTGTCCACTTCATGGCCAGCACCCAAAAGCACACAGGTCTGGAGAGCATGAGCTTTACTAAGCAGGGCAGAGACCTAGAGCACAGGGAACAGGTGAGGAGATCTAGATGATGCAAATGGGGATCCAAGCTATGAATGTCACTCTGAGCTATGAATGTCATTCTGGGGGATGCAATATGCTGGTTCAGAGATGCACACAGCATGCTACAGAACGCGTCTCGGAAGGGCATAGGGAAGCAGAGGCAGTATTCATTAGATGCATACTGAAATGAGGAGAAGAAAGGAGGGTAAGTGGACATAAGCCAAAGGCACATAATGCAGTCCAAATCTTTCCAGTGGCTTCCTGAAGAAGCTCCACCTTGTTGGACCCCAAGGGCAGAAGCTTTCTTAGGGCAAGGATCAAAGAAATGATCTGGCCATGTTTCTTGGAGCCCTGGCCAGCACAAAGGTCCTCTTGTTTTCACATGCACACACGTGCCTGGCTAGAGACCCTGAGCCCATCCCGCACAACACAAGGAATGAGTGAACAGGAACACAAACCCAAGAGAGAGCGGACCCCCAGGCCTGGTGGGGGACCACGGTACGTACTGTGGCCACTGGTATAGTGCTGCAGCTTGTCAGTGTACTCGGAGTCGGCACGTTCAAAGCCCCGTCTTCTGGAAAGAAAGGCATTCCTAAGCACTGTGCACAGACTGATCGAGGCTGAGAAACGTGCTGTGGGGGAATCTTTTCCCTTCCTGTTTCCATCATCCCCACTTCTACCCCTGCCACCCTTCCTCTCTGATTGCTGTCCCCTCGCACAGCCCCAGCACAGCAAGCCTCTGGGTACCCAGCCCTGAGGCTCATGCGAGCTCAGGCATTGCACTCAGACTGACCTACCTATTGCACACAATAATGATGATGACTACAGCAATGAGGAACACCAGTCCTGCTGCAGAGGAGCCGATGATGAGCGGCAGCTTCTCCTGGACACTGGTCTGGTACTCAGCTGACATGCAAGGAAGAAAGAATGCGTTACTGCACTGGTTACAGGGTGGGTAGACACTGATACATTCATCAGGGCCAGAGCCCAGGCCTGAGCAATGGCCTCTATTTGCATGGTTATTGCTAACATGTTTCTTGGCATGGATTTTTTTCTGTGCTAGCTAGCCCTGTCCCAAGCGTGACTCAAGTTGGCTGTGAGGGGGATGCTCCCCAGCAGGAAGGCTGGATGGAGCTATCCTTTTTGGGTGGGAAAGTCAGTCCCGTGGAAGCATGCTGTGCCTTGCTACTTGGCCTCAGGGCCAGAAAACTGGCTTGACTTGTCTTATGTAGCTGCACAAATTTGGCAAGTAGAGACCCAAAGCTGTATTTGTCATCAACATCTCTGCAGATGAACATCATAAATTTTTTTCCCTCTAAATCCAACTGAATGGACAGGTCCTCATGCCAGAAAAGCATGGCAGAAATTGGCCTAGACTGTGTGATTCCTTGCATGGACCACCAAGCACCCATGTCCCTCACCAGTTCTTGCCAGATTGAATAAATGCATGTGACTTGTCAATGCACCCTTGATGGGACTACCAGGAAGGGGAGCAGCACCACTACCCGTGTATCTCCATCTCGTTCAAGTCTCTGTAGGCCTTATTTCACATTTATGCAGTGACAGCTGAAGACTTACCTTCAGTCATGGTCTGGAAATACATCTTGCCACTATACCGGCCATACCCAGCCACAGTACGTGCCCGCACTTGGAAGACGTAGATGGTGCCAGCTTTGAGGTTTTGCACTGTCACAGTGTTGGTGGGGCTCTTCACTGTTGTTGAATTTAACTCACTAAGATCCTGCCAAGAAAATACACACATGTCATCAGAAGGGAGAGCCCAGGCTCCAGACCCTGCTCCAGAATCAGGCATGGCATGTCTAGAAGGAAACACAGAACGAGACAGAATGGGTGGCACAGGTTCGGTGACTGGGGAAACCACAGACCTTAGCAAAACATTCATTTCTCCAACTCCGTCTGCCAGCAGAGAACTACAGAAGAAGGAATGTGAGTAATGACATCACTTGGCTAAATGCCACATCTCAGGAAATGCTCTGATAAAGGTGTCAGCCTCAAACACCAGGTCTCCAAGTTTTGAGCTCAATGGGAATAAGAATTGCTCCCCTTTTCTGCACCCACTTTCTGTTAGCACCATTCCTCACCCTGTGCTGTGTCTGATCCAGCCCCAGCACCCTGTCTATTTGATCTTCCCCACTTTCTTTGGCCTATGATGGAGGTAAAGCCCACCTGAACAAAGGGTTTGGGACCTCAGGAGAAGTACTGCGACCACCCCTCCGCACAAGGCCTGCTTCACCAGTAACCATGGTTAAGATTTCAAACCCAAGGAACAGAAGACGAGCTGTGAGTATGATTCCCCCACAAAAGGACACACACGCACAGCCACCGATTTCTAAATGACATTTCTGTAGCTATGTTGAAAGTGCTTATCCCTTCCGGTAACACCTCCAATCTGGCAGGTCAGGTTGCCTTGGCAGGATCACTGGTTGCAACAGATCAGTAGCTGACAGCTCAAAATCTGCGCTGGCAAGTTCACAAGGGAGTTACTGAGAACTACTAACTTCAAGTCACTGCAAAGGGCTCGGTAAGCCCAACAAATCCCACCCAGCACAGGCTTGCCAGCGAGGTGAGATAACCTCACTTCTCATGAGCAAGCAGGCAGGGACTGACAAAGAAGTCACACAGACAGGGTCTGCACAACCCCATCAAGTGGGACCTGTGATTGAGGGACTTCTCCCAGCTATGAAACTCCACTGGGGTGACAGGGAGGAATTTCTTCATGCTACTATGAGATCAAAGTGAGACTCTCAGCAAGGAAAGTGAGAAACACATCCATTCCTCCTCACCAGTGTCTTCAGCAATGGACTCTCAAAGGACAGAAGGTATTAAATAGGCAATCAGGCACAAGCCCTCTTGTGTTTGAGATTTCCTCACACCGTGGTGCAACTTGTGCACTTCTGTTGCTCTCATACTGCTTTGGCTGCCTTTGCTTTTGATGAAGCAAAAGTCAATGTAGAGCCACTCAGCTTTGTTTGCTCCTTGCCTGGAAGGGGCTGTGTCATGCTCTTGTCTTAGCCCTCTCAGCTGCTGGAGCACAGGATGAGTCAGAGATTGTCTCAGCCACCACTGAATGATGGAGCTTGCCTTTAGGGCAGCTGATCTCCTTTCTTTTCCTCTCTGCACACTGTTGACTTTGTTTTCACATTCAGCCACTTCTGAGAACAGATCTGGTGCCCTCACTCACAAGCTGTTCCAGAGGATGCTCTGCAGCCAGATGCTGGGGTATGAGCAGCATTAGAGGCCCACAAAGAACAGTCATTCCCTGTGGTGCTGCATACAGCAGTCTGCTGCACCAGTATCATGAACCAGTGTTCATGGGAGAGTCTGGTGGCTCATGCTGGAGTAGAATTGCAAGTGCACTGGCATTTGCAAGATAGATTACACTCATGACCTTGGTTTGTGCAGACTATAGCTGGAAAGCAGACAAAGAGAACATTCAGGGAGTTTACTTCTTCTTGTATTAAGTTTTTGATTCAGCACTGCTCTGGTGTGGGTAGCTGGTAAGAGAGTGGTCTGGCAGGAATGGATTTCTCCAAGTGTGCAGTCAAACTTGGAGGCTTGGCACTGCTGATGGCATATCACTGCGGCATAACACACAGCAGCTCTGCAAATGCCTGAGACTCCACCATTTACAGTGTTCAGGAACAGTTTTATCCATGTAGGCCTGGCACTGAAGGTGCTTGGGTATCACTGGGGTGATTGGTACTTAAGACTAATGACAGTGAAAAGCTCCAGTACAGGTACTTAGATAAAAAGATCTTCTCACAGAAAACTTACTGCCTTGTTTGCCTGAGCAGGCCTCAACACTCCCTTGGACCTTTTCCCAGGGAGGTGAGGAGAGAAATAGGTCAGCAAGTGTTTACAGTTATAGTGCCCAAGGGCTTGGATGAAACCTCCCAGGCCTTTGGATGGCATTAACGTGGTTGTTTTAAAATCTTTTGTCCAACTGTTCGACGAAACCTCATCCCCACAGACCCTCATACTGGAGGACTTTAAATTGAATGCCATAGGCACGCTTAGGATGATTTATAGGCTAGGAAACTGACATCTGTCTGTCTCAGGAAGCTGTGTTCATGCCTTTGCTCTCTTTTAATCCCCTCTTGCAAGGAAAGAGCATTTATGTGTCTCCACAGTCCCATAGCTGGAACCAGGGTGAGCGTAACTCCAGTATAATCACTCTCCTCAAACCTCCCTAGCACCTTCCATGAAGCCTAGCTGGGTAAAACTTTAGAATGGCTTGCCAAATCTCTTATCAAACCTACTCTTTCCCTTCAGCATATTGCTCAGACATCATCACTTCAGCAACCTGCTTGTTCACTTCTGACACGCTCTTTAACCCTTCTGAGCTTCTCTGGCATGTCCAGGACATCCCAAGTGGTTTAAAGTCTAAGCCCCTTGGCTGTTTCTCCTACCTTGCTTTTGCAAGGCTTTTCCTGCTGATTTTGGTTTGAGTTTGGAAATCCTAATTCAAAATAACATACTTCTAACTTCCTGATAGATTTGATCTTGAGTCCTCATCTGATTCCCCTTCCTCTAAGCCAAATCTAAGCCGAAACCCAAGGCTGATCTACAAAGAGTTTCTTGAAACGCACATAGTCTGTGAAATGCCCAAAGGATTTGCAGAAGTGGCTTCATGTTTCATCAGCCAAGAAAAAAAAAGAAAAAAAAAAAAGCAAAGAAAAATAAAATGTCAACCAGCTTAATCTGGCAGACAGCTGCTCTGTGCGTGTCAACAGCAGCAATCTGCTGTGGTTCCTGAAGCAAACAGTGCCACACATACAAAGCTAGCCCATAGCTGGATACCAACTAATAACACGTCTGAATTTCAGCCCCATTAAGAAGGATGCTCAGAGGTGGCAGGAGGGCCCTGCTGGCCACTCTGGGGATGGATCCACAGGGCCCATAGCTCCCAGGTTCTTCTGGGGTGAGAAATGAGTGTCTGTATGGACAGCAGCAGTCTGGGTATTAGCAGAGAGGTTGTGGCTCTAATGAAGCTGCCTCTTCAACACTCAGGACACTATGGGATGGCAAAGGAGGAGGAGAGTTAGTGAATCCAGAACTGATCCATAGTAAAATATCCTGCATCCAAAGCACTGATCAGCTGAAGCACTTGAATACATTGGCTGCTGCTGACTGCTACCAGATCAAACCTTGTGTGTGCAACTGGGACTTCAGACTAAAGGCTAACAAAGAGTAGTTTAGGGACATGCCTTCTGAGAATGACATACAACTTTGTGGAGATAAAGACACACTTTTGTTCTTCAACCAAAGCACTGGCAAAAAAAAAATAAAATATACCAAGATGTTCAAATACCAGGACAGAGAGAGCTGCAGCAACAGTATGTGGGGCAGCTGGTGCTGTCCTCTCTGCCAGTGCCAGCACCTTCCCAGGAATCGAGTGCCAAGAAAACCATTGCACAAGTGTGGCTCGGGCTGCTTGTCCTTGTGATCAGGGACAAACTGTGTCCAAATCTCTGACAACAGGGGGATTACCTTATACACGATTACCTTGTGGTTGGCTGCCAAGAGAGGCTACGAACAGCAGCTTCCCCTTTAGTCAAAAACTCCCTCTGTTTACAGCCTCTCCCAGAAAACCAAGGGGAAGGGGAAGAAAGAAAGAGGATGAGATTAAGAGAAAGTAAGATTGGGAGAAAGAACTCCTTGAGATCATTCTGCATGTCCCCAGGGAAAGGACCCCTCTTGCTTTCCAGATCTGTCTTGTTACTTCCTCATCCATCTTGCCACATATTCTGGGATCATTTCCAAGGGTCAAATAAAAGGCTGTGATTTATGCAATATAGGTCAGGACCTATTTAACAGCCTACGAAGAAGCTCCCCCACCTCCCCATTCTCCCTCTGGCTCTTGGTGATGAGAAAATAGGTCACAGGCAGGCAGTGGGGGGGATTAATCATTTCTTCCAGCAACTGCTGGGAAAAAAATCAGTTCCATTTAATCATAAAGCTTTTTAATTAGTTAGTTTGCATTTTTAACATATAGTTTATAAGCTCTTGTGCAAGGGGGCAGATTTCTCCTCCTGCTTACCAGTCCCCACTTCCCCTGGGTATCACAGATGAAGTTCACCAGCCATGCAGAGCTTGGCAGGTCCTGGGACCAACATCAGCATGGTCTTCAGGTCCCTCAGCAGCCACACAGCTCCAGACCCACTTCTCCATAGGGAGGAGGTGGAAGGGACATGCTCCTCAGGGAGGAAAGATTCAGAGCTGTGTGATCCCTACACACCCTATACATCAGCCTCCCACTGAATCAAATCAGCAGTGCAATATGTTCCTTACACGCAGTGCCTAAGCATCAGGCAGGGTCCCCTGGAACCACATTGTGCTCCAAAAGGTTGACAGCCAGTGCCACCCACCTGGCCAGCTGCAGCGAGAGAAATAACCTCCTCAGTAGTGCTTAGACAAATGCAGCAGCCAGGGTATGCCCTTTGCACCACCTCCTCTCCCCAAACCCTGCAGCTGAACCCTGCCGAGGTCCCGCAGTACCTTCTCATAATATTGCAGCTCGTAATCCAGGATGACTCCATTGGGTTGGTCAGGCTGAGACCACGAGAGGGTAATGCTGTCCACGGTGCGGCTGACCTGGTGCATGATAGACACAGCTGAAGGAGCTGGAAGAGAGAGAGAAAGAGGCCTCAGTGATCCACACTGGTCTGGATATGACCCATATCCCTTTACTGGATGCAGGCAGGCGTGTTATTGCCATTTGGAGCTACTGAATTTTCTTCCAGCAGTGGCAGGGCTCTCCAAGGGTCAGCAGATCCTGAATTTTGCTGTTTAAAGGGAGTAGTTAGGGTTTCCACTGATCACTAGGAGTTCATAATTAGAAACCTTGTTGGGGAGCATCTCTAACAGCAAAACTGGAGAGAGACAACTCCCAGGCAAAATGAGCCTAGGTTTGGGGCAAACAGAGCCTTATTCCCCTGGAAAAGTTCTACAAGCCCAGCAATATGCAATCCTCCCTGCTTGCCATGGAGCAGTAGGAGGTTTTATACTTTGAAATTTGCACAGAGAAGGTTTATAAGGCACAGACAGATGCATGAAGCAAGCAGCTTCTCTCCTCGTTGGTATGCTGGGTCTGCAAGTTGAACATGCCAATCAAGGGAGGTGCACACAGCAGCCTGAGCATGCAACATAAACCTGACCTGACATGCTGACAATGGTAAGTTCTTTTCCTCGTCAGAATGCCCTGGAAATACTGCACCCAGAGACTTTTCCCACCAAGCACAACGGGACCTTCCAGCAGCTCCTCAGACAATCCAGCCAGCTGTCCACCCCTGCACTGCCCATGAGGCAGGCAGGCACACATGGCCAGGTAGGAACATTTGAGCCATTCTGATCCTGTTTGCTGTGGACCAGGGCAGGTGAACAAGCAGCCAGGACTGCTTCAGATCTGTTTAGCTTGGGTGTCGATTGCGGAGATACCACAGCATTGCAGGTACCAGCCTACAGCTCTCTGCCTGTGCTGACTCCTCTTCTGTGGCTGACACCGGTGAGCTGAGCGTCCTTGCCCACCCTGCACCCAGACTGCTGGTGGCACTTCCAACACAGCCTCCACTGATGTTAGACTGGAGGCTACTCCAGACCTCAAAATGCAGCAAACCTGGACTTGGAGAGTGATACTTCCAGCACAGTGTCAGCCCTGGCAAGCCTGACAGAGCAGACTCACTGCATCAGCAGCTTGAGGGCAGAGAGGAAGCCTCAGGGGTGGGAGAGGACTAGAAAGTGGAAGTGAGAAAACTTCCCCATCACTCACATTCCTGGCCTGTTACAAATGGATGCAGAGAGGCTTGCACTCAGAAGTGCTTTTACCAGGTCCAAACCTTTCAATATTTCACGGAAGAATGACCCACTTGACACCCACTCTGAGAAACAGCTTGGAGGAGAGGCACAGAAAGTAAAGCTCACCCACCTCCAGCCTGGTTTTCCTTGGCATCATGAGCAGTGACCGAAACCATGCCAGCTGAGGATGTGCATTCACAGCAATAGTAGGACTGCGCTGCTTCGACCAGCTTGGCTACAGCACATTTCTTGCACAGCATCACCTCCCAAACTCCAACCCCTCGATCCTTTTCTGGTCAAGCCAAGCCTTTTGAGACACAAACTCATTGCTCACCAGTCTCTAGTGATGCATCTCAGAGACGATACTCTCTGTATCATCTCACACCTTCTCTTTCTCCTGATATACTCATCTTTCTTCCCTCCTTATTGCCCCAGTCCCACTCCTTCTTCAAGGCCCACATTTACAAACTCCTGGGATTAGTTTCTCATGCTGGTGCTCAGATAAAACACAGGTAGCATTTCTGGGGCCTGCCAGCTGTTGCCAGAACTTCTTATTTTTCACATCAACACAGATTTCATAGGATATCTGCAACCTCCAAGAAAAGCACTTCTCTTGCTGGAGAAAGGCTTTGGAAAGATGTGACCAAGCTACAGATTGCCCCACAGCAGGAATTGGGTTTTGATGGGGATGGGTACACAGCCCGTGGGCTCTCATACATCTGAACTGCACGTGCTCTGTGGACTGATCCCACAGTTGCACACGCTTTTCCAGGACAGAAGCCATGTGTACCCAGAGCTGTCCCACCACAAAACCAGGAGGTGACCATGCCCCAGGAATCAGACACAGGTTCAACGGTTGACCTAGCAACTGGGGAAGGTGCGCTCTTCTATTTCCATGCACCCCTGCCAACATGGAGAGGCATGGCTCCTGCAATGCTGCTCCTGCTTCTCCAGGCAATGCTGAGGACACTAAAAACAAAAACAGCTAGAGCAGCATGTGTGTAAATCATTTGTGACCACCCGTGGCCCAGATGCCTGAGTACTTGGTGAACATGTGCTAGTGTTGTGGTTTAACCCGGCAGGCAGCTCAGCATCACACCGCTGCTTGCTCACTCCCCCTGTAGTGGGATGGGGGAGAGAAATGGGGGGAAAAAATGTAAAACTAATGGGTTGAGATAAAGACTGCTTAATAGGACAGAAAATGAAGGGATAATAATAATAATAATAATAATAAATAATAGAATGTACAAAACAAGTGATGCACAAGGCAATTGCTCACCACCTGCTGATCAATGCCCAGCCAGACCCCAAGCAGCGGCAGCACTCCCCCAGCCAACTTCCCCCATTTATTGCTCAGCATGCTGCCACATGGTGTGGGGCATCCCTTCGGCCAGTTTGGGCCAGCTGTCCTGGCTGTGTTCCCTCCCAGCTCCTCATGCACCCCCAGCACCCCTGCTGGCAGCCTGGTATGGGAAACCAAAAGTCTTTCACTTAGAGTAAGCACTGCTCAGCAACAACTAAAACATCAGCGTGTTACCAACACTGTTCTCATCCCAAATCCAAAACACAGCACCATGCCAGCTACTAGGAGGACAATTAACTCTGTCCCAGTTGAAACCAGGACACCTAGCCTGGCTCACAGAGTTAAACGGTGGGGCTCAGTGCTTGCCTAATCCAGTTAAGAGACATTTAAAGCCACTTCTAAAAGGGCACCACAAATGCTGTCACACCTTGAGACGCTTCACACAATGCCCCGGGAGCTTGTGATAGAGGGTGCTGCAAATGGGGAATCAAAGCTTAAATACAGTGTCAAAAGCACCCCTGAAATTTAACTCTGCTCTGTTTTGGGAACAGCAATGCATAGTCCCTGTGCTGGCCTCCTGCATATATGGGAGTACACCCAAGAACAGAAAAACTGTACCCAACAGCAGGATGCCATGAATTAAGCCTTAATGAGGCAAATACACATCATCTTAGGGTGGAGGCAGGTGAGATGAATGGCTACAGCAACTTCAGCTCTTTTTCTACACCTTGGGTGAAGGCATCTCAGGATAAGCAGGAACCTCCACCATTGCATCTTCTCAGTAACTGTTCTTGTTCTCAGAGACATCAGGAAAATGCCCGATAATAAAATCACAGAAATATTTAGGTCAGGAGTGACCTCTGGAGGTTTCTAGTCCAAATGGGTGGTGAGTATCATAGAATCATAGGACATCTTAGGTTGGAAGGCACCTCAAAGATCATCCAGCTCCAACCTCCCTGCCATGGGCAGGATGCCAGCCACTAGATCTGGTTGTCCAGGGCCTCATCCAAGCTCATCTTGAACACCTCCAGGGATGGGGCATCCACAACCTCTCTGGGCAACCTGTGACAGTGCCTCACCACCCTCTGAGTGAATAATTTCCTTCTAACCTCTAATCTAAATCTCCCCTCATTTAGTTTAAAACCATTCCCCCTTGTCCTGTCATTTTCTGACTGAGCAGAGTCCCTCCTGATCTTTTTTATGAGGTTGAGCAAAGATGGCAAAAGACTTAAAATATCTAAGCTGACTTTCCTGAACTGTTGTTTCTGAATCAGCTGCACACAGGTTACTTCCATTGGGTTTCTGAGTGTTTCAAAGGGAAGATAAAACAAACTGCAAAAAGGAGACGGACAAAAAGAAAAAAAAGTTTTTGTTCTTTCAGCCTGCTTTGTGCCAAAGCCTACTTTGTGCCAAAGTGCTGCCCAGAGCACAGCTAAGCTGCTAATGCCAAAGATTCAATGGCAGCACTTAACCTGTCACGGAGGGATCCATCACCTTGTTCCACAAACAGTGACTTCTCTTTGTTGCCTTGTGACAACAGAGTGACCACTTCCAGGTGCAAGCTTTGCCCGGTGCCAGACACTCCCTTAACCATTGTAAGGTTCTCCCTTACTCATGGGAGGGGTTTGAATCCATGTGGATGCTGCAGAAGGGACCTGCCCTGTGACACATAAAGCAGATCAAATTTGGAGCGTCCCAGGTCTCAGAGCCACCATCACTTTCTAAGCAGGGGCAGGTTTATCCTGAAGGTGTCTCCAGGTGTATGCATACAGCAACAATCCAAAATATAAACAGAGCTGCAATTCTACAGGAGAGGGAACCTTTCTTTGCTCGATTGAAACCCTTGGACCCCACATCACTGTGAGGCAAAATGAATAATTCAAGTCCCTGAAAGGCACTTTCCTACATCATCGTTATCTGGTACGGCCTCAGATTCTTTGGATGCCTCTTAGCAGAGCCCCGTGGCTGGAGAAATAAACCGTGCCAAAACCACTGCTGGAGTGTAAAACACGCTTAATGAAAATCCACTGATGTAAAAAGGCAGATGACCTGTCCCCTGCTGTAACAAAACCTGCAGTGCATTGTGAGGGGAGGCAGCAAGCACCTCTCACGTTATAACCTCCCTGGTGCAGAAGCATGGAGGAATGTTAGGGATACTTCTACAGACTTCACCCCAAGCATCTGCACTGCCACACAACACCGAGCACAGCCAGATCCTTGTCTTGGCTGTGGCTTGGAGCTTTTGCAATTAATCCAATAGGCTCTGAACTGGCTTCCCTGGCTCAGGGGCAGCTCTGCCTGTAAAAGAGCCTGAATAAATCTACAGAGGTCTTTTTCTGGTTGTTTTCTTTTTTTTTTTTTGGTTGGTTGTTGTTGTTTTTGTTTATTTGTTTGTTTTTTACGGCCCACACACAGTGCAAGCAGCTGCCTGAGTTCAGGCAGGAAACTAATGAGAAGGACAGGGTTCAAGACATATTTCACTCTCAGGTCTTGACAGCAGAGCCACATACCTGTAACCTCCCCGAAGGAGAGGTATAACCACTGAATTTTGCCAACATTGTAATGACAGCTAAACAGACCTTGTACTCACCAGCTACCCTGGTCTAATGCTCCAAGAGCATGCCTGGACCACTGAGCTCCTCCTGCCTTGAGCAATGCCCCTTGCAGTCCCATGGTGAAGTGTCTCTTGAAGCCAGGACATCCTTCCCTCACTGCTCTGCCCCTCTCACTTCCAACTTTACTGGCTGGAGATACCTGAGACTGGAGTCAAAGTCTGGATGGAGGATCTGAACTGGATTCCTCGTCAGCAGCGGGCTGGACTGTAGCCCAAACAAAGAGCTCTCACTGCACAGCATATCAGGACAACTGCACTGGCATACTTAGGAGCCTTCATGGAAGGATTGGGATCATACGTCCTGCTTGACTGACCATCTCCAAAGAAAAGTCAAACGCCTGCTGGGGCGGAAACATAAAGTCATGACTTGATTTGTCAACAGAAGCACCAGAACCACAAGGCTGTTCAGTCCAATGAGTATTTAATATTTACATGAGCAGTGGAGCAGCTTCAATAACACAGAAGGCAATGCTTCACGCATATGCAAAGATTAGTCTTTGTGACTTAGACCCACCAGTGTCAAGGTGGGTCTGAAAGACATCTTGCATAAGCACTCCAACTTAGAAAAAGAGAAATGGGTGAGGAAAGGCCTCCTTTCCTCTGTGTTTTGTACCATAGCTGTGCTGTGGGATAAGTTTGCCAATGAGAAAGAAATAAACCTGGCATCATGGTGCTTGGTACCTCCCAGGGCAGTGTTTCTAGCCTATGTTATCATGCTTTATTTGTGTATAGCTGAAGCTCAAGGGACCTTACTGGGGAGACAGAGGAACCAGGTGCCTCCTCACCTAGCAGAGTGGAGCTGTGAAGGCTGAAGGGTGAGACATCTGCTTGTTGTTGAAAATGATAAGTCCACCATGCCTCTTGGGAGGTTTTCCTCATGGCTACTTGCCATGTTCTAAAATGCGTGTTTTATTTTCAGGTTGAAATGTGTGGATTTCAACTTCCAACTGCTGGGTCTTTTCTTCTTGTGCTAGCTTTGTCACCATGACATTGAATTGAAAGATCATTAAAACATTTTCATCTTCTTTTCCATTCCCTAAGTAGATAGAGTTTGGTGAGTGCTTCACAGATTTATCTACTTACATATCAATCTGATAACTCTTTTCTGAAACTATTCCAATATTCTGTTAAACTCCTTTTCAAATCTAAACCTCAAAACTGATCTCAGTAGCCACTAATTGTCTCTCTTAGCTACAGACAGCATAGAATCATAGAATGGTTTGGGTTGGGAGGACCTTAACAACCATCTAATTCCAACACCTTCCACTAGATCAGGCGGATAGGACATCATGAGGGACAGTGCCAAATGCCTTGCACAACTCCAGGTAGATGATATCAGTTGCTCTTCCCCTATCACCACTGCTGTAACCCCATCACAGAATGCCACCAGGTTTGTCAGGCACAATCTGCCCTTAGTGAAGCCATGGTGGCTGTCACCAATCATCTCTTTATTTCCCATGTGCCTTCACATGGTTCCCAGGAGGATCTGCTCCATCATTTTGCAAGCCACAGAGGTAAGACTGTAGTTGCCCTGGCCTCCCTTTTTTTCTTTTTTAAATGTGGGCTTATGTTTCCCCTCTCCCAGTCAGTAGAAACTTCACCAGACTGCCATGACTTCTCAAATACGATGGACAGTGGCTTAGCAGCTACATCCACCAGTTCCCTCAGGACCCGCAGATGTATCTTCTCGGGTCCCATGGACTTGTGCACCTTCAGGCTCCTGAGATGGTCTCGAACCTGATCTTCTCCTACATGGGGCAGTTCATCATTCCTCCAGTCCCTGCCTTTGCCTTCTGGGACCCAGGGCCTTGTGGCTGGAACTCTTGATGGTGAAGACTGAGGCAAAAAAGTCATCAAGTACCTCAGCCTCCTCCATACCCCAGGTGACTTGGTCTCCTTTTTCCTTCCGGAGAGGGCCCACGGCTTCCCTAGTTGCCACTGGTTTTTAGTAGGCCTGACTCCCAGTGATGTGACACTGCGTAAAAAGCCAGCTACAAAGCTGATGAAGTCCACAGCAAATCAGCATCACTTCAGAGCCTGCAGAGCCTCAGCACTGCTGTAAAGCCACAGAAAGTCACACTGTGCAGGCTGGGAGGTTGCTGCTGTAAAGGGAATAAAACTGGATGGGACGCTACCACCAGCCACAGCAAGGCTACAGGGAGCTGCCTGCAGGCTCGGACTCCTCAGGGAGCATTTTTTGGCTTTTTGATGGGGGAGTTTGGTACGACTGTGTGGCTCCAGCCTCTGGAATGGCGGGGAACATCAGGATCTTTCCACATTTTCTCCCTCGTGATCTGTATATCTATTTAAAATGCTGCCAGTTTTGACCTGCCACCCATTTTGCAGCTAGCCCCCCACCTCTTCTACTCGCCAGGCCTGCAGGCTCAGCCTTCCACTCCTTGCCTGTTCGTGGGTCAGCGCTGTTGAGACCACGGTGTAATCAAAGTGTCTCCATTCCTCTTCTGGATTAGCTGGAAGAGTCAGGTTACAGGCAGCAAAACCGCTATCTCTGATCACTTTAATACCACTAACCCATGTTATGTCAGACAGAGTCAACATTTGCTCTGGAAAACACTCATGACAGAGAGAGAGCAAAGCCAACCCAGCCCATGGCCTCTCCCCAGCAACACTTTGAAATTACCCAGGGGAGAGAAGAGGTGAACAGCTGGGAGTTTTCCAGCATCTCTTTGGAGCCCTTCTGACAGATCTTGGTCCCTGAAGTGTCAGGTTACTGGACAGGGAACTGCTTTTATTATTAGAGGGTCAGCAGGGAATTCTGGCATTTTCAATTACCCGCCTGCAGAAGCGGCTGTGATCTGGGGTCAGGATTAACTGCATGACCTTCAGCTGAAGACAGAGTGGCAGGGAAATGCACCATGATGCTGCAAGGCACCAGCTAGTCCAGAGGCCAAGGGACGGAGCAGTAAACGGGGAGACGGGGAGAAGGCTGCTGACAGAGCATCTGGCAGCAGATGCCTGAACTACTGCAACTGCCCTGCAAATGCGACAAAAGCAGACACTTGGAAAATCTACTGGGAAAAGTGGGATAGCTTCTCTTTTAGTGCATTTACCCAGGGCTGCAACTTTACTGGGTGACCCAGGTAGCTCCAACACAGCCAACAGACCCTCTGACGTGGGGAGTGGGATCCCCCGTAGTATCACAGCAGCATGTTCCCCAGGACAGGGCTCCCGGAATGCCCAGAAGCCTCATCTGTTTCTTCACTCCGTGCCCTGCACAACTTGAGCAGCTCACTCTGGTGAGACTAAAGGGCGATGCCATGCAGCAACAAGGACGGTGCTGTGATCAGTCATGGAGCACGGGTTGCTCCAACCGTGAAGCCACAGGGCCTGGTGACATCTAGGCTGAGATCCAGGCTCCAGCGGCACTCAAAAAGGTTTGAAATGACAGAAAGACACAATGCTGCCATGCAAGGCTGCAGGCAGGTAAAATATGTATGCATGCCTGCCTCCCCATAGGGCTTAGGTGAAGTCTGAAGGATGATCTTTCTGCAATTACTGTAAAAGACAGCTGTCCTGGGATTGCAACAGAAGCACGCAGGAGGCCAAGAAGACCTAGGGCTCACTCACCCTCATTCTAACTCAGCTCCCTTCTGAGAGTTTTGGGGACCCATACTTCTTAAGCAGGACAGAGTGAAAAGCCCAAAGAACTCACTTGGTGCTTCCCCACAGACCTGAGTGTCTTGCACCAGTATCACCCAAGGGGAATATAATCCAAATTGGCTCTCCCTCCTTGCTCCGAGATATGCCAGGCCTACGTGGTTCCCAGCAGGTGACTGCCTTCTTAAACCTAAAACTCAAAACCTTCCCCATTTTTCACTGCTCTCTCCTGACATTTAAACACCACAAGCTTTCACATTGTCTGCTCTGAGTACCAAAACAGGGTCCTGTGAGACCTCCTGAAGCATAGACCTGGGTTTGAGATGCCTTCCTCTGACACGAACACTGAAAGCAACATGGTCAGTATTTCACAGCTTGCTAGATTCTGATTTAGGAGGTTCCTGGCCTGTTGCTGGCAAGGTAGCCCTACCAGGCTGATACCTACGTTGTCTGTGTGTGGAGTGCCTGAAAAATGTCCCCACAAGCCCAATTCTCAGCCTCACAAGTTTGTAACTGTGAACGCTGGAAAATCTTAAACACACAGCAAGGCAGGGCAAAGCTGGGTCCTGGCTCAGGCCCCATCTGGATCAACAAAGCCTTTGGTGTGAATTATAGCCTTTAAAGCAGTTCCTAATACCACAAGCCCAGTAACTTGGCTCAGGCAGAAGAAGGCTTTTGGCTGTCTTTATGGCCTTTGTTTAACCGAGTTTGTAGCCTTCATCTGCATGCTGCCAACCTGCCCGTGGAGGAGGGCTGGGCTTTGCTCTCAGCTCTGGGAGGAGATACTCCACCGGCACTCCAGGGGACCCAGCATCCAGTCAGGCAGACTGAGAGAGTGGGTTTGGGGTCACTCAGTGCCAAGTGCCACCTCCTGGCCCACTCCTTGCGTCCAAACATCATCTGTTCCAGATCAAGGCAATGGAATCAGTGCAAGGCTGGCAGAAAGCAAGCAAACTGGCAGAAGCCGCCCCTCCAACCTTCAGTAAAATGGCATTTTCTTAGAAAGCGCCTAAATGCAGCCTAAACTGTTCTTAGGAACATACTAATTTTGAAATTTTAAACCTAGAAAACAGACCAGAGAAATATTTCCTGATAAAAGCTTGAAAGAATGATGCCTGCAGCAGTGCATCCCTTAGGACCCACTGAGCCTTGCTAACTTGAGACTGAACTTGTTCCGCTGCTCTCTTCCACAGCAGACGCTGCCACGTTGGGTTCCCCCTATGTGCTGGGAAATTCTGGAAATGCCAGGCTGCTTTTTTTTCTGGAAAGAGCATTTCCTGCCCAGCCTCCTCCACTCTTGCCAGTGGTAGTGATGAGCGTGGACCAGGCAGTGGTGGGACAGGCACAGTGAGCACATTCCTGCCTGAACTGAGTCAGGCAGTGACTTACCATCTTGCACACAGACAGAGGGGACTCCTACATCGCAGGGACTCTGAGATGGGCCAAGGAACAAACAGCCAGGTGGCTACGTTAACCCAATTTGATACAACCATCTATTATGGTCAACATAAATGCCCCACTGCTCAGTATTGCCCCCAAGCGTATGCTCAGCTGTTCAAACACCATGATCCTGAAATATTTGCTAGTGGCACCTCTCCTGGGTCTGGCCTGTGTCTGTAGCTTCACATACCTGCCTCTGGTATCTCTACTTGCATGAGTGCTGGCACTGAGTGCCTTGTGCGCAAGCAAGCAATTAGCACTGAAGATTGTTTGCCAAGTGGAGCAGTAAAGATAAATCACCCCTTGAACACATAAGCAAAAGGTGAGCACCTGAGCCACTCTCTGTTGGCTCCCAGCACTCACACACGGCAGGGATGGCAGCACGTTGCAGAAGAGGGAAGCACTGATTCATCAGAGAGGACTTTCCACCCCCATCCATCATGGATGAGCTTTTGTTTCCTGCACAAAGTCAGATCCAGATGCTATGGAACAGGTTTCTGAAGCCCCAGGTAGGTGTGCAAAAAAAAAATGATCCTCAAACTCACAAAGTAATTTATGCAACAGGGAAACCTGGGAGTCAGCAAGTAGAGGAGCCCACAGAGCTGCTAGTGGGAGGAGGAGAGCATCTGCTAGGACAGCACTAGCCACGCAGCTTATGCCCTGCTTTGCCAGCAACCCTCCAACTGTCCACCACAGAGGCAGAAAGAGGAGTCCTGAAGAGCCAGTAGCTGGCAAAATTCCTACCATCTGGGAGCCCTGGCTCCAGGCAGTCTCCAGTGGCAGAGGTGGGCAGCAAATGTCAAGCCAAATCAGATTTTAGTGGCAATGGCCCCGTGTCTGAGACAGCCAGGGTGACGGTGGGAGTTGGGGATGAAGAGGAGGGTATGGGACATGCCATCCCCGTAGTAAAGGGCAGTGGGAGAAGAAGGACTGGAGAGCCAAGACAGCAGGCTGCAGGGCTGTGGTGTGGTCCTGCTGCCACAACGCAAGCTGTGGTTGAACTTTGCTTTCACTGAGACATTCCTGTGTAGGCAGTGTCCACAGACAAGAAGGTTCAATTGCTGTTTGTGCCAAGGGGAAAGACAAAGAGAAACGGAAGACGAGGTATATGCAAACAGGCCAACTCACTGCTTGAGGTGTAGAGCATTGTGAGGACCTGTTCTTGCTAAGGGTTTAGGCCTGGCTAGCATAGATGGCTACTTGGTTCCATACGGAACATAAGATCTGGCTGTTTATGTCAGATAAGGGAAGTAGCCATGGGGATGCCAAGCTTTCAGGTGGTTTTGGGTTTGGGGAGCAGGCCAAGCTGTCAGAGAAGCACATACAGTGAAGCCTCCCAAAGAAGAAAGGGACCTCAGGAATAACCCTAAAAACTCCTGCTTGCCGTGTCACACAGGCAAACAGGCTTCTACTCTGGCTCCTCTACATGGGAGATGGCTCCACAGCTCAGGAAATTTCTGCTTTTCTACCTGAACAGTATCACCAAGCACTTTGTACCATCTGCTTGTCCTTCTGCTTTAACAGTTCTTTTGCCTTTTTGGTGTCCCTCCAGCCTACCGTATCCTTACAGGCAGCAATTAAATCTCCTTCACCAAGACTAAAGACAAAATACCTTGTTGGTCTCCTCTGTAACATGAGTTCTTCTGTGTCCCACTCACCTTATCAACCTTTCTCTGTACCTACTACCAGCACAGTTCAGCTCTCTTGAACGTGGGTACCCAGGCTTATATGTAATGACCATCTGAAGTTTCACCCTGATTTTTGAAATGTCAGTGAGATTTCATGACAGCTGGTGTCCATACCTTGCTGTGTACAGTCCAGTCTTGCATTTGATACTTTTTCACGAGCTCACAGGCACCACGGGACATCCTGGTCCTATAGACAATACCTGGCTGGGATGCAAGCATTCGGGCAGTGATATGTACCATGATGCAGAAATCTAAACCCTAACAACGTCTGACATGAATCTAGTGCACTGGTACGAGCTGTACATCTCCCTAGCCAAAGGCCCCATGTCACAACATACTGATCTAACCATAATAATAATGCAAATAAACAGAACAAGTTATCTGTATCCACACGACAACGGAGAGAATGGGCCGCTGAACTCTGCTGCCTGCTGTGGATGTTTCTCCAGATCAGTTTATTAGGAACAAAAATCTGTTTCTGATGTCAAACGCTAGCTGGTACTCACAGTGTGGTACTTGTCCCAGAGCTTTATTGCAGCTCATTTGGGTTCTGTTTGCAGCCAGGAGCCTCTGACACTGGAATTAATCATCCCTTCTTATCCTGCATGATAAAAGAGTCCCTTACAAAAGGGACACGTTCTCAAAACTCTGGATGTTCTTGTTCCCCCAAGCACTGGGAGGTCTTGAATTTGTCTGTATGATCTGGAGATCAGCGCTTTCTCCTCCCTTCTCAACAAGCACAAGCCACAGCCTGATACTGGGAGCAGCCCTTCCCATGTGCTTAAGACATCCCTGCCCAAGGAGCCCTTTCCCTCTGTGAGTTTCCCAGGGCACTCAGCTTGTCCACAGCATGAATGGATACTGAAATCCTCCCAGCACCAAGATTTTCCCCCTCCTAAGACCTCCCAAAAGAATAGCCACAAATTAGCAAGCAGAGGCTGTGTGTTACCACAAGTGAGAGGGTTGACACACAGCATGGTCCTCAATTAGTCAAGTGTCATTATCCCAAGCACTGGGCCATGCTCAGCTCCTTGACCCCTGGCTTCCCTCCTGCTCCTTCGCTACTAGGATGCTGGCATGGCTCTCAGCTCTCCTCTCAGCCACCCTCTTGGCACAGATCTCTTGCTCTGGAATGACTGAGAAAAGGTTTTTTTTTTTTGTGGCACCACGTATCTGAAACACGGTGTGTTTGTTTTCTTTTGCACATCACGGTCCTTTAGGACAGGAGTGGATGTGCCAGATGGAAAGTCCTGGACCTCCCTCCTTGGAGAGCTGCTGGGCTTTGTGGGCGAGGTACCATCTGGCCGCAGGGTGCAACAGGCAGGGAAATGGAGCAGTCTGTGGCAAAAATGCAGCGTGGAGCTTAGGGGTCCTGAAGAAGCTTGCTGAGAAGAGCAAAGAGAAAACACAACCTGGCCTCAAAGGGGACAGAATATGGGGATCACGCAGAGTTTGCTGGAATGGGTAAATCCACTGAGCTGGGTAACAGACCAGGGAGCAAGCAGTGGTGGAAAGGGAACATTTCTTCCAAGCCCTCTTTATTTCTTTTGTGCTGATTTTGGTCCTTCATAATTTTCTCCATTTTAAAAAGGGAAGTATTGTACTTTCTGTTCTAACAAAACCTGACTTTCTGCAGATTAAATACCTTTGATCTTTTTAAGCCACTCATGCAAGAGAAAGATGCAGTAAGCCACCTCCCAGCACAGGCTGATGTCGGCCTTCTCACATGCTCTCTTTCGACCAACCTTCTCCTAAGAAGAGGTGGCTTCACCCTCAAGGCTCCCCTCTGCTCTGCCCCTTTGCTGATGGGACTGAAAAGACAATAATGCTATGTAAAGGGCAAACCTGGGTAATCTAAGGCCAGCTAACACAATATCAACACCAGCCAACATGGGACACAAGGCCACGGACCAGGAGGAGCTGCAGAGGATCCAGCAAAGTGTGACCAAGGCAGCCAGCAGCCTGGAGCAGAGGGCTTACAAACCCCAGCTAATGAAGACAGTAAGGGTGAATTTAATCTTGGTTACAACTGCTTGGAGAGCAGCTAAAAAAGGGTGGAATCAACTCTTGTCAGCAGGGATAGAGGATGCAACAAGGGGCATAAGCCACAGAGACAGGGTAGAAATTATGAAAAGCATCTGTTCCAGGAGGGTGATGTTGGCCTTGAGAGTTCACCAGATAGGTGGAGTTCTTTATAACTCAAGAAAACCAGTCTGCTGTTGGTGATAATCCTGCTGCAAACAGGATGGTGAATCATGAGATCTGAGATGTCCCTTCCACAAGCCTTGCTGGGCTATGGACCAAATCAAGAACGGCAGCATGACTTTGTTGAAGCATGACTCTTGTCAGACTGTCCTGATTTTTTTCATGAACTCAGGAGTTCAGCAGATTAGGTAGAATTAAAACATGTGAGACACTAGGCTCAGCATCAGCATCACTTATAACACACGAAATTGAGGTTATTGTAGGAAGACTGTCACTCTGTGGGGTCTCACACTGTGTCCAGCAGAGTGCAGGCAGCACTCTCCATTAAACTGTCAGAGATCTAGGGGACAATGTGACAGCTTTGCTGGCAAACCACTCATAAAGTGTTCAAAATGCCAGCACTGGGGACAATTTCTTTACAGAGCAATGGTCATAACTTGATGGCTGAGTCCAAGAAAACCATTATAAGGTTATGTTTGGGTCTGGAAACCCAAATGTAGATGCTGCTTGCAGAATGGGGTGTTTTATCCAAGGAAGCAGCATCTGAAGGGACCAAGATGTTGTCAGAGAGACTACCAGGGAGGTAGAAGCTCATTGCACAGCTGAGTGAGACAGCACAGTCCTTGAATGTGGAAAGCAAACAGTGAGTGGAGAAAGGGAAGTAGATTATTTGTAGTAGTGCTGCTACTAGGTACAATATGTAATTTTTAAAAAAATGTATGATTGAGAATACGAAAGTGTCCACAAAGAGCTAAAGGAAAAGTCACCTCATAGTAAGACAGGATGATTGATCTTGGTATCATTGCTTATTTTTCCTTGAGAGAAGCTACTCGCAGTCTGTGTCTGCAGGAAGAGAAATGTCCTACAAGACAACTGCAAAATAAGTTCGGTTGATGTAAAGTCAGTGAAATCCAGACCAGAAACAAAGTGCATGTTTTAAATGATGGCAGCAATTAATCATTGGGGAGCTAAATAACAGCGATGATTGCTGCTGTCTCTCTCTGGGAGAACAGGAAGGTGAATGGTGTGTCACCTTCTTTGATCTTAAGTTTCTCTTTAGGGTCAGCTGTCACCACGCCATCACATCCACCAGCTTCACTCCTCCAGTCCCACTCAGTGTTTGTGCCCTGGCCATTCTACAGGGGTTGTTTTCCCACCACGTCAGCTTTTCCCTGGGATGCTGAAGAATTTATGGTATCTGAAGGCTAAAGATGCTGCTGCTGCTATGTCATCTCTGCTCACACCCAAAAGCACCAAACCCAGGTACTGCACCTGTCCCCCAGCAGTCACCCATTTATCCCTGGGTGAACCAGGGTGGTTTTGCTTTGCTTTCTAAGGCCAGCTTTCAATATACAACCTTCTCACTCACTTGCAGTTGCCGGCTTGCACGTGCTGTCCATGCACAGCCACCCCACCCCAAATCACTTCTTGTGATGGTGGTGGGCATCACCTGGCTGCCACAGGAGCAAAACCCTATCGCCTGCTCAGTCCCCTGCCCCAGCTGGCTGCCCAAGCCAGAGCCTCCCCGTGCAAAGAGCCACAATTCCCAGGCTCATCCCTCCCCTCCCTCTGCAAATCCTCCTCTCACGGGTACAACACCCTCCATTCTCCTATCCCAGCTCTGCCTTTGTGTCTGCAGCTTATGTTACCAACTGCTAATGATCTACATGGAGGCTGCCAGGCAGTGTAAGCTGAAGAATTCAGAGCCTCTAATTACAGAGGAATTAGCAAGCAGTTACTGTTTAGTGCTAATGAATAGATATATTAAAAGAGACATCACACAGGCTGAGAAGTGTGAGTCCTGATAATAAAGGAGAATCAAACAAGAAAAACACGAGGAGGAGGATCAAGGATCAGGGGATTGCAGGAGGATTTGCCTTCAACTCAACTCTCAGTTGTGCCAATTTGGAAGAAGTCACAGGCTATACATACATTGAGGTAACAAGTACACCACATAATTGCAAAGTGTGAAATGAAAGTGCTAAATAACTCCTCAGCGGGGTGGGTCTGTGCTGGGGAGTGCAGAGACCCCTCCTAGCCACTTCGCATTGCGTCCCACCCCATCTCCACCAGGCACAGCCCGCTCTGAGAAGGATGCTGTGATAAGTCACTGTCCCAGACCAGCTCCTCTCTCTGTGTCACGGTTTGGAGCCATGCTAATTCTGCTTTCAGGTATTCTGAATATTCCATATTGAAAATTGGTTTCTCTGGCTCAGCACTCTGCATGCCCAACCGAGAGATGCCCACCTGTACCACTGCTGCTCTACATCAGCCCAAACAGTCTTGAAGGTGATGCAGTGCCCAGGGCAGCCTGGGGCACGGTCACGGTCCCTGCACACAGACTGCAGCATTCAGACAGGACACAGAAACTTGCTTGTTCCCTCACACGCTCGTACCACATTGGTGCACTTCCACTGTGCAATTGGATTAAGCACGGACCCAGCCCCAAGAGGTGCTCCAGCTCCAGATGGCTTCCAGGAGGGATGGGGAGAGCAGCCCCTGACCAGCAGCCCTGTGGGGCGCTCTGCCATCAGCACAGCTGCCACCTGTGGCTCTCCTAGGATGCCGCACTGCCAGCAACCCAGATGCACCCCTTCCAGAGCAAAACCTGTGGGGAGCCTCCTGGGCCAGCACAGAAGCTGGTGGCCCTGAGTGAAACCCCTCCAGCTCTGCCACTTGGTCTTCTTCACCACAAGAAGTGGAGAGGGGCCTGTGAACACTGGCAAGTGGCTTGCAGCAGCACAGGACCTGGAGAAGCTTTCCAGGCAGCTATCCTGTACACCTGGCTTCCAGCTCCTCATCTCTTCCCCATCCTCTGCTTTCAGGACCTGTGCTGGCATCTGGGCCACGGGCTGTGCTTTCTCTGAGCAGAGACTGCAGCTTGTGTCAAAACGCTGGAGCTGATCTTACCTTCTCTCCTCGGGAAGCAGGAACACCAACAGGGCCTGCCAGGAGCTGTGAAAGCTGCTGCTGTGTCTGCAGTGCTGCCAGCAGCCAGGATTAAAGGCACCTACGGTGTGTGCACCTGCTGGCACCAAAGAAACCACCTCGGAAGCGGTTACGTGTCCGATGCCAGAAGGAAATGCTGAGACACCAGAGGACTGTGACATGAGGTGGTCTGCTGTGGTAGCTGGGATGGCAGCTTTGTCGTGGAGCACATTCCAGCTTTTCACTGAAATAAGGGGTATTTTTCTTATCTGAGACTTGGGATTCATCCAGGATTTGCCAGGCCACTGCATCTGCCCGTGTTCTTTTATCATCATTTTTTAAAGAGCAAGAGACACCATGCCACATCTTCCCTCCCCATCAAGTCCTGCTCACCACACGGGCTTTCACCCAGCACCTCTTACCCAGGGGGGATCATCCTCTGCCTCCCACTTCCCTTCCCCAGGGTCTCAGCCTGGAGGGTCCCGCTGGGTGACAGGGGTTTGCTTCTTACCAGCCTGGTTGGTGGTGATGTTCACTGAGGCAAACTGCGGGGAGAAGGGGCTCTGGTCGGTGACGCCGTTCACCGCCTGGATCTCGAAGGTGTACTGCGTGTGGGCCAGCAGGTCGCTGATGTAGATGCGAGGCTCTGTCAAGCCCAGCTGGCGCGGGGCGAACTGCACGTTGTCCCCGCAGCGTGTGCACGCCCCGCGGCCGGCACCGCAGCTCTTGCAGATGATGTTGTACACCAGGTCCTCCCGGCCCCCCGAGTCCCGCGGCGGGGTCCACTCCAGCATCAGCGAGGTTTCGTTCACGCTGGAGATGACGGCCTGGGGGGCAGACGGGATGGCTGTGAAGGGAACAGACAGAAAGAGGTGTGAGAGCCGGAACCCTGCTCGTTGCTACAGGACCTGTGCCATCGCAGTCTGTCCTGCACCACCTCCTCTTCCCCAGACCCAGACAAGATGCAGCTTGCTGCTTCTCTCAGTGTCAGAGGTGTGTGCAGCAAGCTGAACAGCCAAAAGCAGGAGTGGGAACAAAACCTGCCTACTTAACCCAGGCCAGCCCCTGCTGGTATGACCGCACAGTGCCCGTGACAAAATTCACCAGTTATTTTTTGTAGTTTCTGGCTCCGAGCCTTTGCACTGAACTCCTGAGTGCCTACACACAGGTCTTTGCATTCAGGTGCAGCCCTACACTGAAGATATCCCACAGACTAGAGCAGCACAGGGAGCCCAAATTTCTGTTCTGTATGCGTGTGCAATGTTCACAAGCACGAACTGGCCCGTGGTAAGAAAAAGCCCCCACTGCAAGGGCACTCCAGAGGAGGGGCTCTGAGCACCCTGACCTTTCAGACAGTGGCCGGCTGGAAATCTCCTCCAAAATCCCACTGAGACAGAGACCTTTGTGCTTTGACTGATGTCTCCTTTCCCAGCTGTGTGCCACCCTCCCCAGTTGCCCAGAGCCCACATACTGGTGCATGGCATGTCGACAGGGTCAGCATCTGCCCGGTAATATCCATTTCGGCAAACGCAGTTGGTGGCCCCTTCCGAAGTTGTCCGGCTGTTAATCGGGCAGTGGATGCATCCTTCATCCCCTTGGCTGGCCTTGAAAGTCCCTGATGGGCAGCCTGGAAGAAAACCAAGAGCAACAGTGAGCAGCAAGGAAGGAGGGCTGATGGGGATGCCCAGAGCTTGGCAACACTGCCAGAAAATACCCCTGGGGCTTTGCAATGTCCAAAGCCAAAACCTGACTAGTTGAAATAAACAAACTGGAGAAAGAGCAGCTGGTCCAAAGGCCCTGAAAAGGCAGGCACTGCTGCTCGTACCGCCTACAGAGATGGGGTTCCCATGCAGATGTCCCTCCCACTGTGTTCCCAACCACAAGCACAGAATGGGGTCTTCTCAATGAGTCTCAGCACTACAAAGGGGATTTTAATCCACAGCCGTGTAGGATATTCAGAGTGGTGTCTTTCAGCCACCACAGTCCTCCCTGCAACAGCAGCCTCCCAAGGAAGATTGGACAGGCTGGGCACATGCATTGCCCAGAATACCTTCCCACCTTCCACCAGGTCATAGTTCAGGGACATCCTAAGAGGCAGGCTCTTTGCATTCTTTCACTAAGTTACCCAGTCACTTTTTTATTCCACATAAATTTTCTTTTGCACCCATTACATGTAGAAGCAAGGGGCTCCATGGAATAATTATGTGCTGTGAAGAACTGCTGTCCTCTGCTTCAAAGCTGCCGAGATATTTGATGTAAACTCACACTTGCATTGGCAATGCATACTCAGTGGTCATCCACCTCTTCCCCTTAGGATTGTACAAACCTCTGTCATGTCCAGTGCTAGAAGCATGATATTCACTATTTTATTCTCTACTCTTTTCTCAAAATTAGCAATTTCTGAGTTGTTTTTAACCACCAGTGTACCACCCAGACTACTTGTCATAGTCCCAAGGTCTTATTTCTTAGAGATCAACTCACAACTTGTCAAAGTGTGTGTGTATGTGTAGTTGGAGTAGTTTTCTCCCACTGATATTACTTCACGTGAATTGGATGACAATTGTTCTCTCATTCCCCAGTCATGCCATCTCATAATGGCATGCAACTTTTGCAGCTCTCCACAGTCAGTTCTTGTCTGTTTACTTTTGGGTTAGTCACTTCTGCACATACACTCAGGAGGATGAATCTCAGAACAAACCTTGCAGGATGGACCAGAGACCTCCCTCCGCTGCCAGAACTGGCCACTTACTCCTACCCTCTGCTACCATCTCTAAACCAGTCCTTTCAGCCACAAGAGTATCTTCACTCTCAGCGTGGGATTCTGCCTAATCACTTTCTTCTACAGCCTTTGGGGGGGAGAGTGTGTTGTCCTCCTTTTAGAGGAGGCAGAACTGACCTGTACAAAGCAGTGCTGACTCTTCCACTCTTCCGAAGAATTTTACATTCATGCTAGTGCCCACCATTTCTGCTCTTCTTTATTTTCCTCTTGTTTTTGCAATTAGCAATGCCATTGCTAATCATGCCATCACACTGCTTAGAGGGCTCAGCTGCACAAGCAGCAGCATGAAGGGGTCTAGCCCTGCTGGCGCTCTGACCTCTAAGCTGCCCACTGTTGAAGAAGATGCACCATTAGCAACAGCCCCAAAAAATTGTGTTGAGCAAGGCATGACGGATGAGGGTGGCTCAGGGAGTGTGTGGTGCCTGCAACAGATGGCTGCTGAAGGCTGGACCACAATGTGAAATACAGTATTAACAGATACAGTACATACGGCTAAAAATATCACTGCAAAGACCACCAGAAGATCCTTTCCAACTCAAAGGATCACCAATGCCAATGCAAAAGCTTGGCTGTACCTGTTTGTCATCATGGCTCTCAGTGATTACTCTTGGTTGCAGCTTTCCGCCACTGCTAATTTCTTGTGCAGAACGAAGAGCCTGGGGGGTGGCAGGTGGCTTCTGCACTGAAACAAGTTAAACCAACTTCTACTTCAATTCACTGCCAAGTTTGTCAGGAATGAGGTAGATCAGAAAAACAGCCTGGGAAAAACATATACTTGGGGTTTCTGTAAGTAAGAGTTAGTACAGAGAAGTACTTTTTTTTTTTTTTTTCCTTTGAAAACAACAAAAAAAGGGCTTGCCTGTTTTCATCTTCCCTCCTCCAAAATCATCTTGAGTTTTCAATTAGATCACCAACAGAACTGGGCACAGAGCTCCAGGTGAGGCCTGGCCAGGGCAGAGCAGAGGGGGAGAATCCCCTCCCTTGACCTGCTGGCCACGCTCCTTTTAATGCCCACCAGGATCCCGTTGGCCTTCTTGGCCACCAGGGCACAGTGCTTGCTCACAGCCAACCTGTCGTCCACCAGGACCCCCAGGTCCTTCTCCGCAGAGCTCCTCTCCAGCAGGTCAGCCCCCAGCCTGTACTGATGTGCGTGCTTGTCCGTTCCCAGGTGCAGGACTCTACACCTGCTCTTATTAAATCTCATTTGGTTTCTTCCTGCCCAGCTCTCCAGCCCGTCCAGGTCTCTCTGAATGGCAGCACAGCCTTCTGGCGTGTCAGCCACTGCTCCCAGCTTTGTGTCATCGGTGTACTTGCTGAGGGCAGACACTATTCCCTTGTCAAGGTCATCGATGAAGATGTTGAACAAGACCAGACCCAGCACTGACCCCTGGGGAACACCGCTAGTCACAGGTCTCCAGCTGGACTCTGCACCACCGATCACCACCCTCTGAGCTCGGCCAGTCAGCCAGTTCTCAACCCACCTTACTGTCCACTCCTCTATCCCACACTTTCTCAGCTTTGCTATCAGGATGTCGTGGGAGACAGTATCGAAAGCCTTGCTAAAGTTAAGGTAAATTACACCCACTGCTCTCCCCCCATCTACCCAGCTGGTGATGCCATCACAGGAGGCTACGAGTTTGGTCGAGCACAATTTCCCCTTGGGGAATTCATGCTGACTACTCCTCATAACCTTCTTCTCTTCTAATTGCTTGGAGATGGCATCCAGAACAAGCTGTTCCAACACCTTTCCAGGGACAGAGGAGAGACTGACTGGCCTGTAGTTTCCCAGATCCTCTTCCTTGCCCTTTTTGAAGACTGGAGTGACATTGGCTATCCTCCAGTCTTCAGGCACCTCTCCTCTTCTCCAAGACCTGTCAAAGATGATAGAGAGCACCTTGGCAATCACATCTGCCAGCTCCTTCAGCACACATGGATGCATCCCATCAGATCTCATGGATTTGTGTGCATTGATCCCACTCAAACGCTTCCGAACCATTTGGACTGTGCGTGCCAGTTCTCTGTTACAGAGAAGTGATGATGGCTCTGCGGCTGAAATGATAACATGGCCCCTGTACTAATACCAATTTTTAAAACATGATAAAAACAGCACATATAATTACTCCAGCCTGACATTCAGGGTGAATTATAGGGTCATTTGACCAAGGAAGTTTTGAGACATGGGCCTCTTTCACCTTCCCAAGGCTTATTTTAAAAATAACAACTTTTCTGTACAACTTCTTTTGTATCAGGATAGGGATACCTCAAAATGACACCTACACTGCTGTGATTAAGTGACCCAAGGGACAAAGGTAAAAACATTCCCAAGGTTTGGACTGGCATAGGGTGAAAGGCTGGGGGTCCCAGAAGGGTTGGCTGCACACTGCATGGTCTAAGCGAGTGCCTCGCTTCTCCCCACCAGCTGCCGTCAGCACTTCTGCACATGCTGCTCCCGGAGTGGGGCAAAACTCAGGGAGTGAACAATTGTTCAACAGAACATACCAAAGTAGACTGCTAAAATTCCTTTCATGTGCCCTAAAAACACGGTTACTGCTTTTGGCACCTATCTTCCTCTCCAGGAAGTGTTCCCTACATACTTGGGACATAATAATCCTGCAAAATGAGAGCATTTTGGTATGGCTTGTTTGAAATGTTCTGAAATCGTGCTGAAAGACAGCAAAATCACTGAAATTTGATGCAAAGCTTCTTTTTTTTTTCCTTTTTCTTTTTTTTTTTTTTTTTGGCCAAGTAATGACACCTTCCAAAAGTAATTTAATTATTTTGTTCAAAACTGTTTTGTTCCCTCCAGGTCTTCCTGAGTGAGAAAACAGCTTTTAATTTGGAATCCACCCAATTCCCTGTTTCCAAAGTAAATAGCAAATCCAAACACAAGTCTTCACACAGGGGCTAAAACGAATTCCACAAGGACAGAACGGATGTTCTCCTAACTTGCTGGAAGACGTCAGGACACCCATTTTCTGCCCTGGGTAGTGACAGAAGCTGTGGAATTTGCTGCTTTCCCTTCTGCTTGCAATGGGAGCTGGGGGCAGAGCCTCTCTAGAAACTCCTGCTTGGAGAGAGGAGCAGAAACTGTGAAAAGCATAGAGATTCCTATGGCAGAACTGCTTTATTTATCAGAACATCCTTTATCCCTGGAGTGCTATTAGCTTGACAGTGCCCATCACTGAATCAGGAGTGCTTTGCAGCTTACCACGTGGTGAGCTCCTCTACCTCTAGCACCAACCGGAGGACTGATAATAGGGGTTCATGGCAAATATATGGACTTTTAATTGCCTGTCTGCTGCACACCAGCATGGATGTTTGCCTCTCTGGAGTATGGCTGTGAGACAGCAGCAGGTTTGCTAAGAACAGGGGCTGCAGCTCTCTTAAGAGCACAAAGACCTTTGCAGTGCCCGGTGTTCTCATTTCCTACCCAGCCAGTGTAGAAGAAAAAGCCTTCAGACTAGTGTGCAGGTCAGGCCACAGAGGGGATCCCTGTCTGCAAGCCCCGAGTCCCACTGCCTCTCTCTAACCTCCTTTTTAACTAATTCAGTGTGAGCTGAACAGGCTCCACATAGGTGCCTCTGCATGAAAACTGCCCTGGACTTTAGAGTCCATCGTAGCTTTGCATAGACCACTTCTGCAAACAGCTCAGCACGAGCACATCTCTCTTATAATAGAACTTTCTAAAATGGCACCTTAAATCCATGCTAATGGTTCTGAGGAGCGGCCTTCCTCAGCTCCCTTTGCCTGGCCTTTTTTCTCCTGGCAGCCTTCTTCCACTCAAGCAAGGCTTTTTTAACAGCTGATGGAAAGCAGCAGCCCAGGCTCTGTCAGTTAGGATCTGAGGAGTCTTAAATCCCCAGCCTTATCTCCCAGCTGCCTCTCGTCCCCCTCCAGGGCTGGGGGTGGAGGATAGGCAGGCCTCTGCCTGGTCTATTGCCTTGGCCAGGGCTCTCCTGGAGCACTGTACCCAGTTCTGGGCTCCCCGGTACAAAAAGACAGGAATCTGCTGGAAAGAGGCCAGCGGAGGGCCACAGAGATGATATGGGGCCTGGAGCATCTCCCCTGTGAGGAGAGGCTGAGAGACCTGGAGCCTGGAGAAGAGAAGGCTGAGGGGGGATCTCAGCAATGTGTATAAATACCTGAGGGGTGGGAGACAGAGGGATTTGGCCAACCTCTTTTCAGTGGGCTGTGGGGACAGGACAAGGGGCAATGGCCACAAAATGGAGCCCAGGCAGTTCTGCCCCAACATGCCAAAGAACTTCTTCACGGTGAGGGTGACGGAGCACTGGGACAGGTTGCCCAGGGAGGCTGTGGGGTCTCCTTCTCCAGAGATATTCAAGGCCCATCTGGACACCTACCTGGGCAACCTGCTCTAGGGAACCTGCTTTGGCAGGGGGGTTGGACCCAATGATCACTGGAGGTCCCTTCCAACCCCACAGTCCTGTGATTCTGTAGCCCCCGACCTACAGGACCCCATAGGGATGATGCACTTCGTGGCCCAGAGAGCCTGCGCTGGTCCCCTCTGCCACATCCTTCCTCCTGCCCTCTCATGCGCTGCTTGGTGCTCAAAGCACTGAGCCATGATCAAAGGTCTCCCTGTTCCCCTCAGAGGTGTATTAGCTCTAAATGCACATTCCCCTAGCTGGGTCTGTACCTTGGGACCAAACTACACAAAAACACTTTGCCTCACCTGCAAAAGTTGCCCAGTCTCTGCTTGTTCCTGTCCTCAGGCCTTCACAGTGTTTGTCACCTTAATGAAATGATGGCCTCTAAACAAACCAAAAGAGCAATGTTGCCTTTGGATCTACCTATGTTTTTTCCTGGAAATCTTACTGCCATAGGGAAAAGAATTCAATTCTGCCTTGCAGAGCAGGAGGCAGGCAGCAACACCTACCCCCTTGCATTGGCTGCTGGCTCTGAAAACGACAGGATCCTGAGCCTCTAGGTGCCAGCTCTCAACACTCATCCTTCCTGGGACAGCCTTCCTCTACGTACTGCAGAGGTCCTATCATTTCCTTCCTGATAAATGTAATTAGCAGCCCACACTGCTACCTCATACTCGAGATAAGCAATTAATACCATTGCCAGGTGCTGTCACTGGCAATGACAGTGACAGCACTTGGAGAGCAGAGGATAGAAATGCAAAAAGGAAAACAGGGTTAAATGAGATTAGCTGAAGAGGAACGTGGAGCCCAGCCGACCTCTGTGATGTGGATTAAAGAGTTGTCAATAAAGGAAGAATCCACAATGCAAATGTTCCAGTTTAACCCAGTCATTCTCCATAGGACAGAAATAGAAGCTGACAGCACAAGCCTGCAAAAGTATCTTCCCACTGCTAACGGCTTTTAGATAACTCACCATGCTGTTATTGAACGCCATCCTGCACCTCAAGGAGATCAAGATGGACCACATCATCTCCCCAAAGTACTGCTGCTCCTGCCTCCCAAGCAAAGGTGCCAACACTCCAAAACCCACATCCTCCACAATACTACTCCCCAGAATTTCCCCTGAGAACCTCATCTGCCTCCCAGCTTCAGCCCAGGGCACCATCAGACAACTCCCTTGGGGATGTCTCCAGCAAGGACTTCCATCATGCTGCACCCTGCGTGCTTGCAGCTCACCACTGGGTGCACAGTTCAAGAGGTCACTTCTTATCCTCACACATTCAGCCAAAAACAAACAAACAAACAAACAAACAAAAAAGGAATGTGGACCACCCCTTTGTCTCTGATCTCTCAGCCCTCTTCACAGCCACTCCAGGGACAGCACTGGGGCTCTGTGAGATGCAGAGGGACAGTGCTTAGTGTGCAAGAGTGAGAGTGGGACACACTGGCTCCGTGGACATGTGCAGAAGGCAGCACTGAGTCACTGTGGGAGTGTGATGGGACCTTGGGACTGGGCTGTCACAGAGGTATGAAGAGGCCCATCCAGGGTAGAGTGATTCCCTGTTTGGGAGGCTTTCCAAAGAAGCACATTGGAATGCCCTGCAAGGGACAAATCATCCAAAGGGACAAATCATCCAAAGGCACCCTCATCCAAAGCCTAGTAGCTCTGTCCCAGTGCCCACACACTAGCAACAGGGCCAAGCCCTTGCCTCGGACAGGGTTCATGGAGGTACTTGCCAGCAAATCCCTCCTGTAGCTGGAGTCCTCTGCCTCTGCAGGGTTCACAAGGTCATCTCCCTGCTAGCACTGTGCAGAAGTTCAAGCATCTGGCTAGACCACCGCACCTGTGGGCATGCACACCTGCGAGCCGAGGCGCATCCATCAGTCGTGAGGGGATTCAGCTGTCAGTGAGAAATGATTGGAATTTCTTACCTGATGGTGGTTCAGCCTCCCTGACCTGTCACGGGGGATCTTAAAGAGAAAGGGAAAGCTTTCCATCCCTGCCTGAGCACAAAGAGACCGGGGTGTTCCCAGCATCCTCAGATTACAGATGGCAGGGACCATAATTGAGCATGAATCCTGCTAGAGCTGTTCAGCAGACACCCGAGAGAAGCCTCCTCTGTGCAGAGGACATGCTTGAGCCCTAAACCTCTCAGGATCTGTATGCTCTGCAGGGCACTGAATACCAAGGGCTAGCCCCAAAGACAATTCACAGCTCACTTGCAGAGGCGAGCTTTCCCGCATGAAACTGAAATCAAGCGGAGGGTTGAAAATCCAGAAGTACTTTGTGCCTCCTTGCTCCTGGAGATGTGTGAAGAGCATTCAAATCCATATTTGCAAGACAGAGCTCAGCAGCTAGTGGTGCTCTCCTGCCCAGAGCTGGAGTATTTAGAACAGTGCAGTTGGAAGGGACCTACAGAGGTCGGAGTCCACCTGCCTGACCACCTCAGGGCTAACCAAAAGTTAAAGCATATTATTGAGGGCATTGTCCAAATGCCTCTTGGAAGTCCACCAGGGCAGGAACATTGGACAATGCTGGTCTAGGAGTGCTCCCAGCCTTGGCATACGGGGTAATTCAGTTTTAACCCCAAAACCTTGTCTCAGCAGCTTGGCATGCGCCAAACTACCCGGAGCTTGAGGTAGAAAACAGCATTGCACCAGGAGTCGAGGGATTATTTGCATGGAGTGATGCCAGCCTGGGCCAGACGAGGTACTGAGCCACAGAGTTATTTCTGTGCAGATACGTGCTCGGAGATGTACAAAATGTCGTGTTCTCCTTATTCATCCTCTCGTTTTCACGCGCTGCAGAGAATGCACTGGCATGTATTGTAGCCTCTGACTGGAAAACTGTGGGGTTGTTTTGGTTTTACTGCAGATTCCTTAAACTATGGCAATTTATTTTATTTTGATATTTTAAAAAAAAATGTTTTTCAGGGCAGAAAGCATGACCTTTTTCAATAAATGTAAACACTGCAGTGCTACATACTGACAGAGTGGTTGCTTAAGCAGTAAGCCAGTTTTCTCCAAGTGGTCTCCAGAAGAATTTAAGACTTTCACATTTTGTTCCTTTGTTTGGTCTTGTTTAAATGTTTCCCAAAGCTTCTGCCGGGAGAGCTCTGCCTCCGGAGGGTGGTATGTTAACAGGAACAGCTCCCAGCCTTTTAACATAGGGAAGAAGCAAACTGAGCAAGCAAGTGGTGACATCAAAGTTGCACTGATGGAAAACCCCTAATCCTATAAACCCTTCCTGCTTTAATTGGTGTTAAAACAAAGATAATCTTATCTCAGCCCTATAAAAGAAGGGATAGGATGTACTCTCTAAAAGCCTCTCTAAAAGCTCTCGTAAACTTGACAAACATTCCATGTTTAGAGCTCAAGAAGAATGACTTTAATCCTAAAGGAAACATGAAAGTAAAAAGGGAGCTTTTCCTGGACGAGAGCCCTTCAAGTGGACCCTCTGCCCACCCCGTTGGGGAGCAGCCTGAGCCCAGGAGAGCCTGCATGGAGCCTGCCAGGCTGCTCTTCCCCCCGGAGCCCTTTCCACGAGATGCATCCTCACACAGGTCTGTGGAGGTCCTGGCCAAGCTCTGCGGGTGCTGCCTGGTCCCAGTTTGGAGTCACTCCACATCTCCAGATGTGAGCAGAGACAGGATCAGGCCCCCGACGTGTGCCTCCAGCTCCCGAGGCTCCAAGTGCATCTGTGGCTGTTCGATACCTGTGCTGTGAGCAGCCTGTCCCTACCCATCTCCCTTATTAAGGATATTGAAGGAGCAGGAAGGAAATCTGTTTCAGGGTCAGGGGTGCAAAGCCTGAGACTTTGCCTAAGACAAGGGCTTTTAGGGGCATCTCTACCTGACTCAATCCCTCACAGCCAGCGTTCAGAATTTTTGGCAGCACCGTTTCCAAATGGATCTGCCTTCACTCTCCATAGCAAGAGGGGCAGGGCAGTGCCCCCCATCCCTGTGCTCTCCTCTCCACCTCCAGCTGGCACTCTGCAGACCCTGCCTAGGTGCAGTTCCCAAAAGGAGCCTTTCCAGGGCACAAGAAGCTTTTCCAGGTGGAGACGGGAGTGGCCAGGAAAACCTGGAGTGGGCACATTTAATCATTACGTTTTAACGCCGCTTAGCACCCAGTTTAGACAAGCTTAAAATACAGCCAGCTGGTGAAGTGCCAGGAGCCACTTTCCAGATGACAACATTGTTCTTTGTCAGCACTAGGTGCTGAGTGGAGCTGGCATAAGGGCTGATTAAAAATGGTTAGTTATGGTGGTTTAAATCACGGGGGATGTAGTTGCACAGTAACTTTGCAGCCTGCAGTGAGCAGAGAAGCTGAAGGCAGGCAGCACCACATGGGGAGGGAGGTCACACACCACCCAGGGCAGCTGCACGCCATCCACCTCTGCTTTCCAAAAACACCTTATAGTCTGCTTTTTTATGAAGTATGAAACCTGAGGAGAACCAGCCTTCCTCCAAAACATGTTCCCAGGAGCTGGAACTGCCCCAGTGCCCCTGTCCTCCTGCAGTTCAACCCAACACGGCCCAAGAAAATGAAGCCTGGGAGCATCCAGCGATCTTCCTCGTGGCAATTTCTCATTTACAAGACCAGAAAAACACAGGCTCACTGCTCAGACATGAAAACTGGGTGTGCTCCTCTGGGAAAATCAGAAACATTGCCAAGTTTTAGAATAAGGAAACAAGACAGAGGACATGAGACTAGACTTAAGATCCTAAAGCTCCTCTGTCCTTCAGCAACGTGGGTGGATTATCAGCAGCAACCCTGATAAAATGATGCAGCAGTGGATCCCCTCACTCTGGCACTTGTGAGAATAATCACAAAACTCATTCTGTCCCCTGCTCAATGGACCACCACTTCCTGGCTGTAGGGATACATGCACAGTGAGTGGGATTATGCAAACACGCTGGTGGCCTGGAGGCAAAACCAGCCATTTATAACCAGAGCGCAAAGGTTAAACAGTCATTTGTAGAAATGCAGGGAACAAACTTGCATCTTCACTTTCCTTAAAGTCACAGGCTTTGCTAAATCAATCACACTTGAAAATGACAGTCCCCTTTTCCACAGCAAAGTCCCTTGGAACTGTTATCACACACACTCACCTCGTGGACCACGGTGCCAGCCTGGAATCCCAGAATCACAGATTTTAGGGATTGGAAGGGACCTTGAAAGATCATCTAGTCCAATCCCTAGGAACAACTGGATCAGGTCACACAGGAATGCATCCATGTGGGTTTTGAAAGTCTCCAGAGAAGGAGACTCCACAACCCTCCAGGCAGCCTGTTCCTTGTTCTGTCACCCTCACCATGAAAAAGTTTCATCTCCTATTTAAGCAGAACCTCCTTTGTTCCAGCTCGCACCCATTGCCCCTTGTCTTAGCATCAGATGTCACTGAGAAGAGCCTGGCTCCATCCTCCTGACACTCACCCTTTACATATTTACAAATGTTAGTAAGGTCACCCCTCAGCCTCCTCAGCTGAAACCTCATGCTCCAAAGTAGAGGAAATCCTACAGACAGCCTCTGAAAAGTCTCTCCCTACAGCAGCATTATCAGCTTTGAGCCAGGGGTTGGAGGAGGAAAGATGAGTGTTGGGAAAGCAAGGCTGATTGTGAGTCACGGCTCCTCCCCTAGAGAGGGCATGGCTGGAACCCCGGTGTCTGTCACTGCATCCATCTGTGTTTATACGGACTGTCTGTAGGGCTGAAGCATTATTTAGGAGCAGTCAGCTTGCTATCTGAGCACTGCAGGTGAAATAAAGCACATGAAGTATTCTAATCAGGAAGATTCACGACGGGGAGAGACAATTTTTAAAGCGCGCAGCCTTGAGTGCTGGAATGTTTGGAAATAGCAGGATTAAAGCAATTCAAACACCCCCTCCTGGCCCTCCCCAGCCCCCAAGCCCTCTCGTGTGTGTGCGTCACCACGGCATCTGCAGCACACAATCACGTGCCATTTCTTCCCCACGTGCAGAGGACAGACAGGGCATGGGAGGGAGCACACTGGCTTCTGCAGGAACAGGCAGCTGCGTGCACGTGGGATATCAATGAGCACGAGAGAGGGAAGCAGGAAGAGAGAGAAGAGCAAGGCAAGCAAAACCTGACTAGGAGAGCTCTTTCCTTGCATTTGATAGAGGTTTTGCACAATATGGATGGCTGTGTGGTATGATTATCCTCTGCTGGCATTGCCACCAGCTTCAGGGTCCCCAGATGCCTGGGAAGCTCTGGGGCCTTATAGGGATACCCAGACTGCTGTGTGTTCACAGACGCATGTGAGGTCAACATGTCTCGTGTCATCACACAACCCAGGAGACAGCACGAGCTTAATGTGAATCTGCTACAGCTTCACTTCACCCACGGTTAATGTTCCTTTCTAATTTCCAGCCTCCTTGTCTCCTCCTGTAGAAGAAAAATAACATAGCTGGCTCCTCTGCATTGGTTGTTGTTGTCTGCCAGATGTTTAGGACAAACCACTGGGAAAATGTGGGCCCCAGCGGGTGAGGCTCTCCACGTCTCTCCAGACAACAGCCCTGACTATCCTGTACTCTGGATGGAGCAAGATGCTGAGAAAAAGCAGCACGGCCATGCCAAGATCACCACATGGCACAGCGCTGCATGCAAGGAGAGTTAAAGCAGCTTGAGCAACCTCACTCCAGCATTACCCCAGAGTGCTTGCTTTCATGAAGTGAAAAGGAATCCCCTTGACAGGGCTCTTACGTATCATTTTCTACAAAATCCTTTCGAAAACCTCCCTGTTTTGCACAGCTGTAATGAAAATGTGTCCTGTAACTGAATAAATACCCAGGAGAAATTTCCACTGTTGGCATTGTCTCTACATTGAATGCATCCATTTGTTAGGAGTTTTTGTGCAGTACTGAGGGGTGCAAGGGATCAACATCAGTCTTTAGAAAGAGAAGGTTGAACCCTAGGTTCCCTGGTTTCCCTTGCACTGATAACTTTCTCTGTAAGGATGCTCTGATGAGGGAAAAGCAGCACCAAATAATTATCTGTCTATATCCATCAGGAACAGTGTTGCATGGCAGGACCTGAGGCCAAGATCACAGAATGTTTGTAATTTGTGGAGAAAACACAGATTAGGAAGAGGTAATTTTCAACACCTTGTAATTCCCCTTATTTGGGAGGGTTTTAACTGCATCCATCAAAATGCACCTTCCACGCCTGAAAGCTTTTCTCCGCCAGATTACGTACTCTTACTGCGAAGTGAAGAGACCTTGAAAAGAAATTGCAAGCAACGTGAGATGGAAAATTGTGAGGTTGCTCAAACACAAGCTTGGGAGCGTGCTGGATGGTTTCAGCTGTATGAAAGCTGAACTCAGTTCCTGCCTCCGTGCAGTTAACAGTAGCTGTCAATAAATCATGAGTCTTCCCCAGCTCTCTGTTTTGCTGTCAGCAAAGCCACCAAGGCCTGAGAGGACAAACAACACACCAAGAACAATAACCAAGATTGCCTCAAGTATGTTGTTGCCCCCAGGAAAATGCAATTTCCTAATGCAAAGACGGATTTGTCAGCAAAAATTAATTCTGGCCAAGAAATAAGAGTGAAGGAGTAAAAATGTGTTTTAAAAATATCATGAACTGGCAGCACTGGCTTTAAGTTAACATAAAGAAAGTATAAGTGGTTGATAATGTAGCTAAGACGGCAGTGAAAAGAACAGGGCAAGATTAACAGCAAGAAGGTGGAAACCAAGAAGGCAAGAAAAATGAAGCCATAGTAAAAGGTATGTCCTGCCCCCAACGTACATTGAAATCGTGAATTGTTACACATAAAGGAAGTGATATATAATGAATATTAGTGTACAGAGAAAGAGAAGGATCATTTCGAAATTGACACTTCCTTAAAACTTTCCATTCTCCCCTAAAGTAGGAAGAATATCAATGATCAGCTCCCGGTGCTAGGCAGGATTAGATAAATCGTACCCAAGAGCTTTAAGTACCCAAGAGCTTTAAGAGTCAGCCAAGGAAAACTGTGATGTGAGTACTGATGTTTATTAAACCAGTCCCAGAGAGAATGTTTCAGGGGACCAGCCAAACTAATAATATCGTGGCATATGATTTTCAAGGGTAAGAGATGCTTAGCTTCACACTGACCTTGGTCGAGACAACACCACCGCTGACAGGGGCAGTCAGTGGAGGAAACGATACTAAAGAAAGTCCCCTGAAATATTTTCTTTGTATTAAAGGGTTTCGTTTACAGGAACCTGGTTTACCAATCACTTTGCAGAGGGGGATCAGAGACGCTCAGCGACCATCCTCCCGGCTGCGTCCTGCAAAAAGCGGCCTTTAGTTTGCAGTGCCACACTGAAGCAAACAGGCCAAAAAGCATGGGGCTGCTGCTGAGAACGGGCTGAGTGCGACATCCCAGCTGGAAGCTGCAGCAGATGATCAGGAAGGTCCTCAGGGGAAGGAGTTGGAGAGCACCCAGCACGTTGGGTCAGACTCGGATGGGATGTGAGAGCTGCACAGGACCAACTGGTGGTTCCTCGTGCCCCAGCAGGATATAAAAATATACATGTAGATCGATACAGGTTTCTTAGCCAGCAGAGTGCCTGAGCCCAGGGCTCATTTGGTTGTGAGGGGTCCTGAAAGTTCTCCTGCAAGACCTTCACTGCATTTTCCCCAATGTTAAGCCACTTTCGAAGCCCACAGCGTGGCTATGGCTGTGGCTGATAGGATTTCCATTGCCTGCAGAGAAGGGGGAAAAAAACCACATCTGCCTAGGTGGGAAGCAGCTGGGTTATTCAGAGCAGGGGCTGTGGCAGGAGAAGGGTTTTCTTCAAAGCTCAAGGCATCTGGAGCAATTCCAGGCAGGCCTGCGTGCAGGACAGATGGCAGAGCCCCATTAATCTACACGGGCAAACCAAACCCACAAGTGCATAGCTCTCTGGGATGCTGCCAAGCACGAACTCCTGCTTTAAAGGCCCTACACTGCTCTTACAGGTTAATGTGGCCCCTGAGAAGGTCCCGTGGGGACCGGTTAGCATTCGGTAAGATTCATGCCCTGCCTTATGAAGGAGGCCAACCTGAGATGGAAAGCAGAGTTGGGTCACCGCACAGGGTGCAGTTCCCAGCCCACTCCTGGTGCAGCCCTCACTAATGCTGTGTGATGTTGGGTCCTTCATCCCAGCAGGGTGCGTGCTGTGGCTTACAGACGGTGCCAAGGAATTGCTCTTACTGGGCCCACGTGAGCAGGACTCGAGCTGTTGTGCTCCTCAGGATGAGGCCTCTGCCTTCTCCCCTCTCCCACTCTCCAGCTCCCTGGGCAATAAACTGCCTGGGGGCATTGGGGCTGCTGGTCCTTCCCATGGAAAACCATGGAAAACCATGGAAAAGGTCACAGCATGGGCAAGGACTCTGTTGTACAAAGGGCAGTCCTGCCACGACTGGCTGCAGGCTCCTCGCAGCACCTCTAGGCCGCTGAGGCAGCTCTCTCCTCCTGCCCAGAGACTTCTGCTCTCTCTTCCCTTTAATTTGTTCCTGTAATTTCATCAGCTCCCAGGAGAAGCCATAACGAAGCATCTACCCAGCTTGCTCCCCTCCCTGGTCCTCTCACACAAGGATCTCAGCAATGCTCACACTTGTCAGAGGGGGGCATGGAGCCCGCTCCCCCCCATGCTGGTCCCCAGCACCCTCCTGCTGGCCCCACTGCGCAGCACTCATTTCGGGGGTAATCCACAAAAGTAACAAGGCAGAAAGTGCTCAGTGACCGATACGGGTGCAGAAAAGACTGAAGCCAAACAAAAAGGTACCAGGCCTAGGTGCTCCAAACCTATCGGCCAAGGAAGGAGCAGTGGCTCCCTGAGGTGGTGGCAGCGAGTTTGTCCTCCAGCAGCCCCGAGTCCCTTCTTGTGTCCTTGTCTCGAGATCTCACACGATGCAGCACAGCTTTTACTGGGAGATGTTTTGAGACCTGGTGTCTTACAGTTTCTTGGGAATTTGAATGATCCAAACTTCAGTGCTGTGCAGGAAATGATCCACTTGCCAATTTACAAACATCTCAGGAGGTTTATATTATCAGTGGTAAGGACTTTTACAAATTTCTGTAACAAAACTTCCTCTGTTATTTAACTCCCATATACGATACTACATATTTAAGGAAAAACATTTTCACTGTGAAGGTGATCAGACTCTGGAACTGGTTACCAACATAATCTGCAGTTTTTGAGACAACAAAAACTCAACCAGACAAGGATCTGAGCATCTTGATGCAACTGGGTTTGCTCTGAGCAGAGGGTTGGACTAGTTCACTTTGAAGGTTGCTTCCAAAACAAATTATTCTTGAATATCTCCCATCTGGACGCCCACCTGGGCAACCTGCTCTAGGGAACCTGCCATGGCAGAGGGGTTGGACCCGATGGTCTCTCGAGGTCCCTTCCAACCCTTTCAATTCCGTGATCTCTGGTGACAGATCCCAACGAGCAATGAATAACACAACAGCAGGCACAGGCATTGTGGGCAACACCAAGCGCCCCCTGCACCAGAACAGAGCAGGGCTGGCAGCTCACTGCACCATAAAATGAGGGTGATCCAGGCAAAGCAGCAGTATAAAAAAACATGGGGGCAACTGCTGATGATTTTGGCTTACCTGTAGCCCAAAAAACACAGGCTCTTGGAGGCAGCAGCATGCCCGGGGACCAGGATTTGATGGGGTTGTGCAGTGGTGGTTACACATCCCTGGGAGAGCATCAGCAGGTGGTGCACAACCACCTTGCTTCTCCCCTCCGCTGGCCACCAGTGCCCTGCCAGTCTGCCCCACTACAGACAGTGCTGTGGTGCTGGAACCCACTCACAGGACTGCTATCTCTGGTCTAGAGCTGAAAATTAAATTAAAACTGCGACAGGGACAGTTAATTAAAGCAGATTAGTGTGAGACTAATTAGGGACGCTGACACTGCAACCATCAAGCCCTGTGTTGTTAATTAGCTGTTCATTAATGTCAGCTCCCTGTTCAGTACAGAAATATGAACTGCCTATCTCCTGGGCTTCACCACACAGCCGAGCACCGCTTGGTCGCCTCGGAGGAGAGGAATGCCCAGTGTCCACATCACCCCAGCGAGCCCCTTGCCAGCAACCAGAACAGAGACATCATCACCACTGACAGCAAAGTGCTGTCACCATCCTGTGTCACCAGCACCACCGCCAGCCATCACCACCCAGCACGCAGACGCTGCCACCGCAAGCAGCCCCACACCCCAGCACCGACTGGGAGCATCTGCCATGTCCCTCATCACTGGCCACCATCCCCCTGCCACAGCCAGGGAGCCCAGCGGTGGACAACATCCATTTTTACCACTGAGACTGGCACCCAGTGTCTTCCACATCCATAACTCGGCAGGGGATGGGCAGGACCATCCTGGCTTTATATCACCATCAGCAAAGCCACTACAACGTTGATGGCTCTGCCCGTATTTCACCATTGCACCTTTGGTTGGGAGAAAGAACCAGGACTGAAGACATGTGAGCAAAGCCAAGACAACTAACGAGGCAGCTTGGTGTGATGTTTGCTCAGTGCTGGGCATGGCAGGAGCAAAGAGCTGCTCCCCAAGGGGCCAGGAGCACACACAAGGGCTGCAGGGAGCACACAGGTTTTGCAGAAGGAAACATGGGGCATAAGGAGCACACTCCTGGGCTGTAGGGAGCACGCATGCAGTGCTGAAGGGAGCTCAGCAGGGCTGTAGGGTGAGCACACAGGCCACAGGAAGCAAAGACCAGGCTTTGGGGAGCGCAGGTAGAGCTGAAGGGGGCACCCCTTGGGGCTGTAGGGAGCACAAACAGGCTGTAGGAAGCATGTGTGGGCTGTGGAGAGCACAAATGGGCTGTAGGAAACATGCTCAGGCTGCAGGGAGCACAAACAGGCTGTAGGAAGCATGAACAAGCTGTAGGAAACACAAGCGGGGCTGTAGGGAGCACCAACAGGCTGTAGGGAGCAAAGGCTGTGAGACAGCAAGCATGAAGGCTACAGTAAGCATATATCATGGTGTACAGAGCCACGTGGGACTGTAGGGAGCACACAGCAATCTCTAGACAGCGTGCTGGGCTATAGGGAACATACACTGGGAGCAGCAGGGAGCACAAATGGGCTGTACAGGCTGCAGGGGGCACACACAGGGCTGCAGGGGGCACACAATTGTTTGTGCACAGCACACACTGAGCTATAGGGAACACAGAGTGCCACAGGGAGCACAGGTGGGTTGTAGGGTGAGCACAAAAGCCACAGAGAGCACACAGTTAACTCAGCAGAGTGCTGAGCAGCCACTCAGGGGAACCACTCCTGCAAAGCAGTCTTATTCACTGTGCCCGCCAAGGAGCTGGGCACCCAGGTCCTGCACAATTCAGCCCTGAGCACCCGACCCCCCTTCGTTCCCCAGCTCCTCAGCACAACTGCAGATGGCTTCATCTACCCTGCAGGGTAAACTCTGTGACAGCAGAGCATTGATCCACACAAAGTGTCTCCCGAATGCATCGCAGCTGCCAGGCAGCTCCAAAAACATGCAGCCATCCAGCCTCCAAGCTCCCCAAACACAGCGACACTTTCCACCACGCAAATACGTTCCCTCCAGGGTCAAGCTGTGTTTCACATCTCAACCTGGAAGAAACAACGAGGGTGCTCCCGCCTTCTACGTTACCCTGCATCCTGCTCCAGCAGTGCCGAAGCCTCTTTGTGTGATGCATTCATCACCTTTAGCCAGCTCTGCGGAAAAAAAGGGTCTCGTGTCTGGTGCGAACTGGTGCTGGGGTAGGAGCTAAGTGAAGACGTCCTAATGGGAAGCAATCAGACGCCGCTGGTTCTCCTCCCCCAGAGCATATTTAGAGCTTTCAGAAGGAAACAAAACTTGTTTATCTTAACGCTAATCAATTTATAGCAATGAAAATAAAACCCATTAGGAGCCATTCCCCATTTGAGTTTCAAAGAGGCTTCTGACCCCAGGAGGCTCTGAGCTGATTGATTAGAAATTTCTGACACTAATGTGTGTCTTCGAAGGGTCCAGTGTGGCTTTAATTCCTCTCTCCTGAGACCCTGATCGTGTGTTAACATCTGTCAGCCCCTTCCTGCACTTAGGGGAGGGGAAAATTCATGAGCATACTGAGTTGCATGGCACAGCTGGGGAGAAGGCAGCATTTGCCGGCTTAAACAGCTTCCACAAATCCTTTGGGGCAAATCATTTGCATGATCCTTTTCTCCTTGGGCAAAAAGCCGGAGTGCACCAAGAAATAAAAAGCACTGATGCAGAGTGGAGACAGCAGGTGGAGTGGCTAAAACCCAGGGCTGGGATTTCAACTTCGGCGTCCCAACTTTGCCCCTGACTCTTTGTGTCCTTGGGCGAGTCACCCCCTGCTCAGCGCAGGGGTAACAGCAGGGCACAAACAGCAAAGAAACGTAGGAAAGATGATTTTTTATATGTAGCTGGAGAGAAATGTAGCGAGGAGCTTTCATCCTTTGTGATGGAGCATACGTGTACTTGGTCCACCAGCCTCAAGCGTCCTGTATTATGGTGTATGTGGTATAAAGTTTTGTCTCCAGTTTGGGACAGAGTCAAGGCACAAAAACATCGCTCCTGGCAGAGTCCTGCAAGGCCAGGGGACAGGAGCTGCGTGCGTGCACAGAGGATGGTGGCACGCACCGCCAGCATAGTCACTTGCTGGAGCTGGACAAATGCAGCCAGATGAGAAAGCATTTTTTTCTTTTTTTTTTTTTTTTTTTTTGGCAGAGGGATTGAAAGAATTAATCCAGCGAGGGAGAGATTCTGTCACTTGAGCTGTTTAAACCAGGCCCGGAGACCTCTCCCGGTGCTCTGGCTCAGTGAGGAGCCCTGGAAGGGAAGGTCTCCTGGCTTTGCTGGGCAGAACAGAGCTGGGAGGGGGACATCAGGGGGGCTGAGCCAGCCAGGCTGCTGGGACACTGGAGAGCAGGAGTGGTGATGCCTGACAGACCCCAGAGCTATGGGGTCAGGGATGGGCGCTGGCTATCCCACAGCACTGCAGAAGGGTCGTTGTACTGCTGGCGAGGGCCAGGAGGCCAGGCTCGTTCCCACAGCCTCCTTTTCAGGACTGCAAACTCCTTTGCTGCCACGTTTCTTTGTTCAGTGCAAAAAAACGGAGGGTGGCTGTGCGTGTATGCAAACACGTCCGGGCTAAGTGTGTATGCACGGTCACGTGCATCTGCAACGGGGCGATCGATTCGGGGCCGGCACAGAAACAGCCTAATCCCTTGCACACTCTTCCATCCGTACAAAGAAAAGGGGTGGAGAACAGGTGGGAGGAGAAGGGGGTAAATCTGCACACACAAAGGGCACGCAGGAAGGGCAGCGGAGGCCAGCGGGAGCCAGTCCCTCTGCAGCCAGCTGGCTCCCAGCTGCCTCCACCGCGGCCCCGCAGCTTGCCCTTACCTCTCACCAAAAAAAACCCTCCGTGGCCTCCTCAAGCAGGACCGACTGCTTCTCACTTTCAGCAGATTAAAGCAGCTAATCTAGTTAATGAAAGCAGCTCAGCCTCGACGAGCCGTGCTCCTCCGCCGCGGGTTGGTGGCTCACCGGGAGCTCGAGCGTGCAAGGCGTGCGAGGCTGAGCCCGGGGCTCATCGGGAGCTGTTGGTCTCTGCCCCCGAGCTCATCCAGGAGGTGATCGGCCAGGTTCATCACACCCCATGGAGCTGTGGCCCTGGGCCTCACCTGCAGGAGGAAAATTGTTTTGGGGACTGCAGGGCAGCAGGAGCAGAGCTCAGTGGGAGCGAACACGATGCAGCAGCAGCAGGGGGGTTTGCAGGGGTCCCTGCCGTGGTGAGAGCCTCTCTGCCACTGTGGTGAGGCTGCAAACCCTCAGAGGTGCTCTGGCAGATGCTGTGGGCTTGGCTCGGGGGAAAACACAATGGACAACACATCCAAAGGAGCCCTGTGGCTCATGCAGTCAAAGGGAACAGCTCTCCTACTGAGAGCTCACGAGTCCAGCACCCACGGCGCTGGCAGTGGACAGGAGGTGCAGGAACGGCTCCGGGCAGTGCCTGCACGCCGGTCCCCCTGCTGAGGTGAAACTGCTGCAGCTCTCACGGACACAGAGACGTGGTGGGCCTTCTCAAACCCATGCACCGACTGATATTTCCATGGGTTGGCACAAATCTGGGGGCTCTGCATCCTGGGGACCATAAGCTCTGCCCAGCTGAGCTCCCGAGCTTCATCTAGCTGTGCTTTGCTGAACCTGTTCGCTTGTCTTTGGCTAAGGCCAAGTGCCCAGAAAATGAACCATCTTGTTTTACATCCTCCAAAACACGGAGAAGTCCCTCTTTTCTCATTAGCTTGCTCTAGTGGTTAATCACTTAGAAACACATGCCTAATTTTTTAATTTGTCTAGCTCCAGTTTAACCCTACCAGTTCTTGTTATACCTTTCCCTGCTAGATTAAAAAGCACTTTAGAGTCTGGTATTTCCTTTTGGTAATCATCTCCCCTCTTAATTTTCTTTCTGAGAAGCTGAGCATATTGAGCTCTTTCAAGTCTCTGGTGGAAGGGCATTTTTCAGGGCTCTCAGGACCCTGTTTGTGTTTCTGTGCAGGTTTATTTCTCATCTCCCCCTTGAGCCACGGAGAGCAGACCCAGCTGTCACAGGGTGTTGCTGGGGCGAGCTGGCAGCAGGCTGCAGCTGGCGTGCAGTGGCAGTGCTGCACGTCACGAGGAAGGATTTTTCAGGGTGTCTTGGCAGGGCTGGTGGGAAGAGACCTCCGAGGTCTCCGGGTCAGCCTCGGGCTCACCCAAGGGCTATGCCCAAACATAAACCAGGGCAGCTGTGGCTGTGCGCAGCCAAGTCCTGCAAGTCCCCATGGATGGTGACCTTCAACCTCTCTTGGGAACTCTCTTAGCTTTTCCCAAAGTCCACTCCGAGCCTCTCAAGCTACAGCTTGTGGTGCTTGTTCCTTCTCATATATCTGGCACTACTAACGTGGCCTTGGCTCCATCTTCTTTTAATTGTCCTGCAAAGAGCTATAGCTGCAATTAGATCCTTTCCGCTCCTTCCACCTCACTGAAGTCTCCTTGTGCCAAGCTCCAGCCAAGGGTGATCAGCCACTGCTTAATGAATGGGTAACGTCCTCCCCAGCACACATATCCTCAGCATTGGGCAGGAACACGGATGCTGAGGATGTTGCTCACTGGGGTGCCAGGACAAAGAGCCCCCTCCCAGCACCCTGTGCAGGACACCCACCTGCAGGGTGCAGCAGGGAGCGAAGGGTGATGCGGCACTGTCCCCTGACATCCCCAAAAGAGCCAGGTTTACCACCCTCCAAGGGTGGGTGCTGAGTGACTGGGCAATAATATGGCAATTGAAATTCAGTGGTGACAAAAGGAAACTAATGCACTTGGGTAAAAAAGAGCCCTAATTATACAAACACAATGATGGGCACTAAATTAGCTATTAACATGCAGGGAGGAGATCTCGGCAGCACCAGAGATAATTCTCTGAAAACACCAGTTCAAAGCTCATCCATCATCAAAAAGAGAAAAAAAAAAAAAAAAAGAGAAAATGTAAGGAATTATTAAGAAAGGAACCCAGCACAAAACAGGAATGCTATTAAGCTGCTGCATGGAGCCACATTTTGAACAGCGTTTGCAGTGGTGGTCACCCTTAGACAAGGTCATGAGGTAGATGATAAAAATGATTAGGGATACAGAGCAGCTTCCATATGGGGAGTCTATCAAATCAGGACCTTCCGTTTGAAAAGAGCCGACTCGGGGAGGCACACAAAGCCATCAGTAATATAGCAGACATGAATGAGAAATGATTGCTTTCAATTTTTTAAAATATAAGAATGCAGAGTCCAAAAAAAAAAAAAAAAAAAAAAAAAAAGAAAATCCCTCATGCATAAAACAAAGGATGTATTTTTTAACACGGTGCATAATTAAATTGCATAACTTACTACCACGAGACACCACCGGCACCGACAATACCACCAGCATGCCAGAAGCTGGGAGGCAGCAGCCCTCCGTCCACACCTTGCTTCTCTTACCATCAGAGCTGTGCAGATGCTGACAGACTGATAAACACCAGGACATTTCTGGAAAGCTCTGCTCACCACACAGCTGAGCACACAGCACACAGCACCCCTCGCACCACCCTCCTGGATGTGCAGACCCAGGGGACGCAGCCTGAAGGATGCCCACCTCTAGACCACCATCCAGCATGGCCTCCTGCTCTGCTACCCCCAAAAATATCATTTTTTGAACCAAGGTAACAACATTAGCAGCTGGAATAGAAAGTAGAGGCGCTGCCAAATGAGGTGCCTGGCTCTGCTGAGCCACAGACCGTGGGCTAAGGACAGCCACGGTCTCCCATGCCAGCAGGAGGAACCACGGCACGGTGTAGCACTACGGACCCATGGATTGTGAACCTGCAACTCCATCACCTCGCAGACGTGAATGCAGCAGCTACAGGAGTGTAAGAAAGTCCAGGCTGGCTCTGAAGCCCTGACCTTTGGACGTACAACAGGAGTCTGACTCCATACATCTCCCCCCATCCATCCTAAATCCACAGCACGGGGCCCGCATGTGCATTAAACCTGTTCCAGGAGGCTGCTCTACCTCTTCAGCACCATTTCTCCTGCTGGCTTTCAAGAGCCTTCTATTGAATAAGAAACCACCCCAAAACAGATCAAAGATGTACACAGAGAGGCTGTTTAAGGGGAAATAGCTTCTGGGCTTCCCATTTGTGGGGTATGTTTCCCTTCATGCTCAGCCCAGTGATTAGTGCTCACCAGGGAATCAGAGCTGCAAAATGAATCCGAGAAGACAGAGCAGTGTCAGGCTGTTAGTAGCTCAAAAAGGATCTTGGCTCCCCTGAGCCTGAATGCTGAGCACTTACCATTCAGGCCCCAGCGATGGATTTAACAACGAAATGCTTCAAAGGCGTGCAGTGGCCTGCCTGCTAGGAACTCCTGCTCCGATTCCTCCCAGAGGAGACCATTAGCACCTGAAAACGGAGAAGCCGTGGCCTTGGCCGCGGCATCTGGGGTTGGATGCTTCTCTGCAGAGCAATGCTAGAGCCATAGGAGAGCCAGGGCTACGAGACAGCTTCACGCACAGCCACTGTGCTGAGGCTCATATTTTTGGAAACAGCATCCCCGAGGACTGCAGTGGATGCTGCTTGTTCTTGAGCCAGCCCTGACTGTTTTGGAAAGTTTGGTTAAGCTCCACTTGGCTGCCTCTGAGTTATTCAAGCACAGAAACAGGGGTTATTGGTTGCAGGAGGTTTCGGATTTTTTTTTTTCTGAGCACAGTTCAGTCAAGAAAGCACAAATCTGGCCCGCCTGGTGCAGTTCCTGCAGGGAGGCAAAGCAGCCTCTTGAGACGAGGCTGCAGAGTCGCGGCTAACTTAGCAGAGCGCTGTGTAAAAGCAGATACTCAGCGCTCACAGCCCTGGTCCCACCAGCCCTGTCTCTGAAGCTGGAGCAAAAGCCACCTTCACTGCAGCTCCGATGCCTCCACCGTCTGTCATTCACCTTCGTTTCTCTTCACACCTCTGGCAGAAGCCACTCGCTGCGAACCACGGCGCTGTGTGCCGCTTTACCCCGCAGGAGGTTTTGCAGGAAAGGCTGGACGTGGACAGGCAGCGCTGCTCCAAGCTGCCCTGCGGAGGCCGTGCAAGCTTTTCTGCAGGCACCTCCACACACCCTGGATGCCTGGGAGCCTGGGGTGCCCCCCCTCTTCAGCTGCTCTAGCCGTAATGCCGATAATAAGGAAACCTCCGCGCGTCTCCAGGGAAGCGGGACTCGGAGAGGGGCACAAAGCCTCCCGCAGCTGTGTGTTTGCAAACAACCCAGCTGAGCTGTGAAGAGGGGCTGAAAGCAGTAATTGTCTTTAATTAAAGGAGGTTGGAGGCATCTCAAGCTTTGACAAAAGACGTTCCCAGCCTGCTAGCAGCTCCAGCACTCATCACTGCTGCAGCCACCACCGGGCCCGCAGGTTGAAATGCGGCGCGGGACAGCGGGGACGTGGGCACGCCGACCAAAGGGTGTGGATGTGCTGGTGCCAGCATGCGGCCAGGGCAGTGCCACAAACCCACCGGGCACAAAAGGGTGAAATCTCTGGGATCACAGCTCCTGAACAGTGCAGGACATCTGAGATCCGTGGCTGTGTCAGGAGCCAGCAGCTGCCTGAAGGAGCCCCCTCCTCGGGGAAGCTGCGATGCGCAGGGCGGTGCGGCAGAGGCTACGGACCAAGCACAAGGATACCACTACAGCTCCTCCCAGGGTAATTAAACCTGCTCGTTAGCGAGCTACACAGGTGGGCAGTGCTATTGCTGTGCTGTATCCGGCACCCTGCTAGCTCACCTTGGGCTAAGCAGACCTCAAACCCACAAGCTGCCGGCTGTGCATGCCTGTTGAGCTGCCACCTTGCTCCTGGCCGCTCTGAGCTGCGGGGATGCTGCAGGCAAGCTCAGGCTATTGAAATTGCCTCCTTCCCTCTCTCCCACTCTCAGGGCGCTTCAGCACACCGCTGAGGGTGCCAAGGGAGGGCACACGTTGCCCACGACCCCGCTGGTTTCTTCCCTCCCACCCATGTTTGCTTTTGCCCCTCCAGCACTGCAGTGCGCAGGAGATCCTGGTTCTGGTTTCCATAGGAACATATGAGCAGTACGGGCAAATCCCTGCCAGGGCTCCTGATAAGGTCTGGAGGGCCAAGTGAACCCCAAAGTCATCAAAGTGTGCACGGACTGCGTGTGAAGTGCCTGTGTATTCGGCTTGACATATCCACGACGAAGAACCATGCGCGGTCCTCATGCATATATTTTCGCCTGGGAAATCCTGGAAAGAGCAGCCGTGCTCTAATTCAAGAGAAACAAAAACAAACTGGGATCGGTTCCATCTGAGCCAGACAGCAGAAACCTTTCCAGAAGCAAAAAAAAAAAAAAAAAAGACCATTTCTAATTATAGGCTATCCTGTAGATACATACACTTAGGTTTCTCACTCTATTTGCAAATTAACCATACTCATGGTGGCAACGTGATTAAGCAGTGGCATGACAAAGTTCCTCTTCCAGCCTCCTAATCCTCTTTAGAAATGAGAAGAAACGTTGTAAGCAATAAGAGAGGGCAAAGTGGCCTGCCCTGCCACTTCCAGTGCCACTTCCAGACCTTTTGCAGGTCCGAAGGCTGGGATTCACATAGCCACAGATGGAAGATCATGTTTGAGAAAGTCCAGAGATATTTTTCTTACAACAGCCACCGCATCTCTTATTCCTCAGTCAATGCCACAGGTCCACTCCCAGGGTGTAAAATTGAGAGTAAAACACTAACATTACTGCACGGCTCAACGTCTGAGCTGACAGAGGCGACAGTAATGGCATAACCACTGTGCTGGTGAAGGTGACTGAAAATTACAGCAAGGGCATCAGTCACCTCCTCTGAACAAGAGGAAGGGTGGTGAGGCACCACGCACCATGAAGGGCGTGCTGTGGACTGCAGGTAGCTCTGCAAAGGCGATGCAGTGGTAAACGAAGGCATTTTTTAGTCCATAATTGGGGTGCACAGCAGGTAAAGGTGAACGAGAAGCTTATCCGGGTGTGAGCCGTTCCCCAAGTGTTTCTCTTGTTCCTGTTTTCCCCACATCTTCTGCTTCTGGTTTGTTAACTAGGGATGCACACACACACCAACAGGGTCAGAATTAATTTTACTTGCCCCACAGAGTATTACCAGGAAGGGCCTAAAGCTTTAGTGCTTTCCCTACAGGAAACCTTCATGCCTTCTGCTCCAGGAATCCTCTGGGTGATGGCTGGCAGAAGAGAGCAGCTCCAGCATCTCTCTGGCTGCTCAGCCTGAGGCGTAACCTCCTCCCTCATCGCACCTCCCTGCAAACCAAACTCTGTGCCGGAGGCTCCTGAGCCATTTGGAAGACAGCACGCTTCAGCACTAGAAGAAACAGGCAGGTTATGTGCCCAAGCAATGCTCTTGATCATGGTCACAGTGATACGTGTCTGGAGAATGGTCACTTGTGCGCAAGACTGGAGGGACAAGGGAAGGAGAAGAGAGAAGGGGACAGAGGAAAGCTCATTCTGTGGCTCTTTCTGTGGGTACTTTGGGCCACTGCACGTGCCCACAGCCTGAATCTGTGAGCTCTGCACAGTCCAGGACAGAAAAGACACAATTTTCTCCCATGAAGGACTGGGAGAGAGGTGGAACAGCGTGATGGAAACCACTGGCTGGTGTCTGAAAGCCTGCGTTGCTGCACAGACCATTTCCATGTCTCTGCAGAAAGCCTCCTGGAGAGATGATGCCATAAAAAGGCAGATATAGTGCATTTAATAGATGGTGCTGTTTGCTGTTTGACGAATATTATCTGTTTCTACAGCCTCTTCAGAAGTCACTACGGTCTTTTGAAATGCCATCCAGACTGGAAGAACTGCCATTGGGAGAAAAGCATCCATGTTACTCTATTTTATGGGCTCCACTTTAGGCTGCACTTTAATTCTCAATAATCTTGAGGGTTTGGGCATTTTGATAGTTTGAGATGAATAAAGCCTTTATCATGTGTCCATATATTTTCACTACTCCTGTCTCCTGTCACAGCTGCGGGTGTAACAACCACGGTGCTTCTGGGATCACAATGTTTTGAAAAGAAATTGCTAGCTTTGGTTTCAGACTTGAAAACTGTCTTCTTGACCACAGGGTCTCCATGAGCTCTGAATGTGACAATAGCCTCGAAGTGAAAAAAAAAAAAAGAGACTTTGCAAGCGTGAGCTTGTCATCCCTGAAAACCATCAGTGCCCATCTAATGAAGAACCAGACCCTGCCTCAGAGAGCATTCTGGATTTGCCCTGCATGCTCCCTCCAGGCCCACCCCTCCACCGACCCCTGGCTGCCTCTGCAGAACCCCTTGGAGGGGTGAGTGGGCTCTGCTGGATGTGACTGCAGCCAGGGGATGCCAGCCACCCCCCAGCACCATTAATTAATCACCAGCAATCTGTCTCCGACCACAGCATCGGTTGCATCTCACAGCATCGGTTGTATCGCACACCTCGTGTTCCTCCCCAGCCCTGCACCTCTGGCCCTAGACGAAGCACTGCAGTCATCTGAAAATTTATTCCAGCTGTCAGAAAAATGAGATGTGCTTGGACACAGGATCAGGTCCTTCTGAATAAAGCCCTGGACACCTGCAGCTGGTGGGGCCTGGTGCAGCGTGAGGGCATCCCTCACTGCCCCGCAGCCTCACGCCTCCCTGCAATGCAGCGCTGTGCTGCCAGCGGCTCGGAGTTTTGGTCGTATTTCAACACAAATTGGGTTGCACTAACTTGGTGCAAACAAAGCTTCAGAGCTGCTTTCTGCCCTGCAAAGGCTGCAAGGGTCAGAGCCCCATTGGCCAGCAGGAGCCATGAGCATGGGCTTTTTGACACCAGGAGCTAGATGTAAACTCTCCAAAGTCCAAAAATCCGATTTACTGCCAAGGACCCCAGGATGATGGTAACCTGAAGCTTGGCAGCTGTCATTTCAACCAACCAAAACAAGGAAGAGCTCTCTGTCTTTGAAGACCTCGTTTCGGAGATATGGAAAGGTTTTGCAGGAGTCACCTACCTGCAGAACACGTGGTGTTCACCAGGGTCCCATGTCGGGTACCTTTCTAAGGACAAGCTCTCTGGATGCAGGAGGACAGTGCACTGAGCTGGCAGCTCCTGGTCTCTGTAGGGTTCTCTCTCCTTCACACCCTGCTTTCAAAGACCTTGTGCCTTACAGTTTCCTGCTCACATGATACCCTTTCCTCCTTTTCCAATTGTAAGACTATAAATTACCTTTTTTTTTTTGCATACTAAGGGCAGTTTCCCCATTTCTGGGGGCAGACACAAGCACTCTGCCAGCCCCCGTGCAGTCCTGATGGCCGAGATCAGGATGTCAGGAAAAACAGAATGGGGTGAAGAGTGTTTGACCCATGACTCCCACTGCTTAATGCGGGATCTTCCACAGCATCCTAAACACAAACTCCTTACAGAACAATGCTAAAGCCTGTGGGGTGCTGACCTGCAGCGCCACATACTCTCGTGGGCACCATTGGGAACAAAGCTGGGATTTGAAAAGTACCCAAGCCATGCAGGCACTGCAGCTTCCCTGTGCTTGGGGAAGGACTTCTGCTGATGCTTTCCAGCACAGAAGCGGTCTGAGGTGCTGGTTCAGAGACTCTTCTGCTGGCAAATGTGCTTGCAGTTCAGTCACAGCTCACCCAGAGCACATGGCAGCACTCTGGGCTCCTGCCCCACAGCACCTGGTGGCCAGGTCCTGCAGCCCTTCCTCCCTGTTCGTTCTCTTTATAACACCTTTCAAACATTATAATGTTTTTTTGCTTGCCTTTTTTTTTTTTTTCCTTCTTCTTTTCTTTGACACTCATTCCTTACATGTCGAAAAATGAGGGCATTTGCACCGTGTCCTTTGCGCCCCTTCTCCCCACGGTGCTGAAATCATAGCCCCCGCTCACACAAGGTCTGCATATTGCTGGTCGGTGTCACCGTGCCTCAGGTCTCCTTCCAAAAGTACAGCGTGCAAAAATGTGTACTTTGGCCCAAACTAATTACATGTTGTTTGTTCTACATAAACACAGCCATCGTGTTAGCTGTGAAACGCTTTGATTCCATTTCCTAACCTTTATGGGGACTTTTATGCATACTTTCCAGTGATATACTATGTTTCTAAGGCATATGGGGAACAATAAAGTGTTTCCCTGGAGCTAATTAAGCTAATCATGGCTTTTAGATTAATTTTTCTGTAAGTTTTTTACCTTGCATTGCTAAAATTAAATAAAATAACCGTGATCTTATAGAATGATCATCTGACATCGCACTGACTTTAAATTGGCAGCTCTCTCCAGGGAGAATGTCTGAAGGCATTTCCCAAAATTAAACGTTCAAAATAATCCCTTGGTTTCGGCCCAACTCAGAAAATTTTCAAATGAAGAACACCATCCTTAAAAGCAGCATTTTTTTTCCAGTTTTCCTCAGATTACATACAATGAAGAATCAGCACTCTTCTAAATTCAGGAAAACGCCCTCCTTGCCTCCCACATCTCTCAGCACCTCGATCCAAACTAAAACCTAATGGCTACCAGTAAAAACACCTTCACTTTATGCTAGTAATGAGTTAAAATCCTGGAGGCCTGGGCTGGGATCCCAGCTGTTTATTCCAGTTCCTATTAATGTTTACCACTGTTCCCAGAAAAAAAAATAAAATAATAATAAAATAAAAATCTGAGGTCTATGAGGGCGAGAGAGGGAAAGCAGGAAGAAATCAGGCTCTCCCCCTGGGTCCTTCCAGAGGAGTGAGCACAGCTATTCCCAGCTCACATGGGTGTAGCAAGAAGAGGAATGTGGTATTAGATCCAAAACGCTGCTTCATGTGTAAAAATAAAACGGGGGGAGTTTTGTTATCTGCACAGATGTGAGCGCCACGGAAGCCCCCGTGTTACGCCGGGGCTCCAGCCTCTGCACCCAACTTTCTGGCCCTGGGGCTCAGCGTGGGGCTTTTCATACCCCTTCACAACAGGGCTAGGAGTGCTCTGAAGCAATCCTGACCTTCAAAGCTCACGCTCATATGCTGGAAAACCGAGTCTGTTCCCCTTCTCTGAGCAGTAAGACCTCTTGTGGAAGGTCTCTGCCCACCTCTTCTTCCCTCAGACTTCCTTTACGTGCTGCTGGCTGGTGAAATCTAGTCCCTCAGAAGCAGCTTTTCCTATTCCAAGTGAGTTGCCTACCTGCTTCCTTCAGCAGCGTTGTCTTTCCCCTGTCCTGGGCCACCTGTGTTCCTCCCTGCCAGGTCAGCATTTCCTGGAGTTTGGGACCACCAGGGAAAAAAAAGCCTCAGCCCCCTCGTCTCACACCCTCTTGTTCTGCTCCAACCTCCAGAAACCTAAACACAAGCCAGGAATTTACAGAGAACAGGCTGGCATCTCATCTGGCTCCACAGTGCACCAAACAGGCTCGGTGTATTTAATGCAGAGCAGCTGCGAGCCCCACCACAGCCCTAATTGGATTCACAACATGGGGGGGTCAGCAAGAAGGAGGGAGAGGAATCAAAGAGGTGGAAGGGGCTGGGTTCCTGCTCCCCAGACTGAAAGGGAGGAGAGGGAGAAGCCCAAAGAGCAGCATCCACAATGACATGGAGCCACTGCAGGCTGGGAGCATTTAAATTGTCAACAGCCCTGTAGAGAAGGCAGACAAATTCCTGTTTTGTACTTGTGAAGAAGCCAGGTGATGTAATCATCTTATAGGATGATGGTGAAATACTTTCCATTCCAGCAGTAACTCAAGATGTTAAATAGCAGCTACTAAAGTTAAACATTGTTAAATCAGTGTGTCAGGATAGCATCTACCTAAGAGTTTTTAAAGAGTTGGCTGATGAACCAGTTGACAGCTAATGTTCACTTTCCACATGCCGTGAAATAGTGCAATGCTTCAGAGAGGTAGGAAAAAGCCATTTGTTAAATGAGGCACTCGTGGCTATTTTAGGACTGCCACCGCAACATCAGGACCAGTCAAATAAGGATGTGCCAGCTGGGGGATTTGGTCGGTGAAGGATTAAAGGAAGGTAGCGAGAGCAGTGCCAATCTATGAACATATATGGGAAACAGATTAAGGCAAATTAGCCTTGTATGTTTTTTGATGCAATTACAAGATTGGTTGGAGAGGTAACAGCGTTAGCACAACGCACCCAAACTTCTGAAGAGCGTTTCCCTCGGCAACATGCGATATTTTGATTCAGAAATTAGAGGGTCTGCAGACACCGTGGGACATATTCAATGCATTAAAACTTGGCTAGCTGATACTGCTACGGTCTGAGATCTAAGCAGGGAATGCGCGGAGAGCAGGTCTGTTTCTACTAGAGCCAGCAGATTTGATTCGTGGCTCTGGGCTATTTAGCATTTTTATCAATGACCCAGGAGAAAGCCCAAAGTGTTCCTAATAAAGTTAGCCGATGACATGGGAGTTGCGGTGCGGTAAGTAGTGAAGGTGGTGGGTTACTGATGCACGTGTGCCTCGGTGAGCTGGGCACAAGCAAGCAGTGTGCATTTCAGTACCGAGGGCACCCTGCTCCCTGCCACAGAGGACGAGGATCCTGCCAGAACACCCCACTGCAGAGTCATTGCCACGAGGGTTAAAGCAAACCTGGGGTAATAGGGACAGGGAAGTCGCAGGGAGGGAGGTGCCATCCTCTCTGGCATTCGGGGGTGGAGGATTGCTCTTAGAGGGATGGAGGCAGAGTTGTGGGAATGCGTGACCTGGGGTCCAGGGGCCAGGCACAGTCAGGACTGGGGGGCACTGGTAAGGGGGGAGGGATGGGTAAGGGGGGGAAGCAGGAACAACCACTGGAAGCATTTAACGGGTAATTCTCCTTCTCTGGAAACATTTACATCACAATTGGCTGTATCTGCTCTAGCTCAACCAGGAATGCTTCCTGTAAGAACTTAATTACCCCTAGGGCCTTGCAATTTATTGGCTGGGTCCAGCATTATCAGTTGAGGCCCAGAACCAAAACAGGCACGGAGCCATAAATAGCCCCATATCTTCAAAACATCACGTACATATGGGACGTGATCACAAGACAGCAAGAACATACCCTTCCTCGGCACGTCAGGAAGACACTGCCCCTCCGAGCACACTACTCCAAACCATCAGCACAGGCCTGGCCCCACACCAAAACCCAACGCAGCACGGCGGGACCAAGCCCGCTGCTCAACCTTGAGCTGGAGAAGGCAGATGGCAACCTGGATCTTCTACAGACCACCTAAGTGACCAGGTTTCTCCTCTCCTCAGCACATCACCAGTCTCCCCACCTCACTATTGCCCTGAGCTCCTCTCCTGGGCAATGCCCGTGGCCCTAAGGAGCGATGCCGTGCGCCTCACAGCATGAGAGCACCACCTCCAGCTCCTGCAGGCCAAAACCACCCCGTCACCACGGCAAGACTCTGGCTCCCCACACTCAATACTACACGAATGCAACAAAGAGGCTGCCCACTTCACCGGGCACGTGAAAGTGGAAGCTGGAGGAGAAGAGAGGCTGGAGATGGCAGCAGGGCTCAAGGGCCAGGACCAGCCTGTGGCTGCCATCCCTGAGCAGGCAGAGACCGTCACGGGGAGCGTTCAGCTGCCGTCCAGCCTGAGGAGAGAGAGCAGGGAGCACAATGGCTCTGCCTCCTCTGTTGCAGAGCAGAGCCAATGAATAAGGGAGGCAGAGACAGAAATGCGCTTAATATGCTGCTTGGGAGGGACAGGCGGGGGAGGAGGGGGGAGGCCGCCAGACAAAGAACAGGGAGATGGAGGAAAAAAAAGGCAGGCGGAGAGCAGGGGAAGGTGAAGCAGGGAGGCAGGAGGACGGGGCTGAACGTGCAGGGATGGGCAAGGGGGTGGTGAGGGCAGGAGCGTGCACAAGCCCCACGCCGCGGGACGGAGCCGGGGCAATGCTCGGCAGGGCCAGGCAGCCCCGGCAGGGCCCTGCGGGATCGGCGAGCAAGGCCCAGCGAAATGAAAATCTCTTAACCACGCCGAATTGTTAACTGCCCCCAAATCCTTTTGTGCTGGGGCTGCGAGCTTAAAGGAGCTTAAGCTGTTAGATGCATGAACTTCCCCCATAAATATCCCTCGTGTACGCCGCCGCTGCTGCTGCTGCTGCTGCTGCTGCTGCGAGCCGGCTTGTGCTGCGTTGGCCGGATGAAAAGCCTGGCGGAGAAAATGAGCAGCTCCTTCCAGCCCCTTGCAGCTGCATGGGGACAGGCTGCCAGCTGCTCGGGGCACCCTTTTCCACCGAGACCCAAAGGCAGCACGAGTGGGCCGCATCCCCCAGGCTCCTTGCCACGTCCCGGTCGGGCTACCGAGCCGTGTGAGAGCACTTCGCGCCGAAAGCCAGCTCGGATTTGCTTTTGTTTTGCTGCTGGAAAAGGGCCCAGATTCCCTCCCGCCCCTGAAAACACGAGGAAACCTGCCGGCCACATGTATCAGCGGGCTCCCCCCAAGCCAGACGGCTCACACTGTGGGTGCTGGCACCGGGATGTGATGGGAGCAGGGCAGGGTCACAGGGCTGCAGCCCCGTGGGTCCTCACCCCGTGGAGCAGGGCAGGACAGCCCTATTGACCCAGATGGGGTCATCAGCCCCCTCCCCAGCCCGCTCACTGCCTCACCAGGATCTGGAAGAAGACAGGAATGCTATGGCTGTGTCCCACCACTTCTGCGGGACGGCTCCGCTCCTGCCCCCCGCTCACCCCAGCTTTTCTGTCTGGGGCTGGTGGGGGAATTGTAGGAAATGCTCCGATCCCACAGGACCCCCAGGGCCCCCTCCAGCCCCGCTCGCAGCCCCGCAGGCAGCTGCCCCACGGCGAGGGCAGGCTGCCGGCCACCAGGTGATTAATGACAGTGGGGAGCGTGGGGCCACGCGCACGCCAGCACCGGCTGGAGAAACAGCTGCCGAGGTACCGGACCTCCCAAAATCCTGCTGCTGCTGCACAGACAAAGCAGAGACCCGGCTTTTCTCCTACTCGCTCCCTCCAGCTCGGCCCCCGGCTGCTGCACCAGGCTGCAGGAGGGGATGCTGCGATGGAGGAGCCGGGCACCCTGCTGCCTTCAGAGGGACAGCCCCGTGGCTGTGCTGGCTCCACGGCTGGGGAGCTGCTTTGAAGGAGCAGCACAAGCTCAGAAACCGAAACTGCATCGGAGCAAAGCGTTGCGCAGGGCTGGGGCTGCTTGGGCAAAAAATAATGATAATAATAATAATAAAAAAAAAAAGGGCTGAGATGGAAAAGCTCACGTGAATCATTTTGGCTTTCTTGTGTTGCTGTGAGTGCTTCCCTTGGGCACAGCAAAGCATCCAGCCTCCCCCTGAGGCTGGGATTATTGAGGCTCCCTTCTCACATCGCATTGCAGCAGTGCTCCCGTCCCCAGCACCGTCCCTGCTACAGCTGGAGGGCACCTGATCTCCTCTTAGCTTGGTGGGAATAGCTGCTCAGTGCCCCCATGACAGGGGTTTAAAGCAAGGATATTAAAGGATGCCCCAGCACGTCAGGACCTGTAGCTTGACACGAGCAGGCCAGCAGTGGAGGTGCTCTATCCTCCAGGTGAGCATTCCTAGGAGAAGCCACGTAGCAAAATGAAGATGTCCGTGAAGGGCTTCACTTCTGAACCTTTGACCTCAACCAGTAACTACTGCTAAATCACTTCCAGATTTTTGAATTTCTCCTCATGCCCTCCCCAGACTCCACCTTTAGTCCTATGGCAGAGGGACTGCTGTGACTATTCAGCCTGCAGGCCCAGCCAAATGCTGCCAGAGACTCTCCCCCTTCTCTGGCGTGGCCATCTCCCCACTATCAGCACCTTCCCCATGCTTGCTTGGAGCTGCAACCCGTCCCCTCCTGCAGCAAGCAGGGAGGGGAAGCAGCTCCTTCCCTGCACAGCACCTGAGGCTCTGCACCGCCTGCTGACGTATCTATAATTGATCTCAGAGAAATTCCAGCTCTGCTCAGTGTGCCGATGCTATCAAAACTGTAATGGGATTTTGATGTTTGGCTGGGACAGGGAAGAAAGAATCGGTTTGCCAAACGCCACGGTTTGCTCTGCTTTGCTTTCTTGCTCCTTTTCTGCAGCTCTCCCACTTCCCCGTCTTCCTAACTCCAGCAGCTCGGCGCACACCCACCCAGCACACTGCTAAGCACATCATTTTGGCTACTTTCTCCTCACCCATCCTCAGTGCCCATGACCCAATTTCCATCAAAGCAGAGCCCTCCACTTAGAAGGACACGGCGGATGTCCTGCACCCCTTCCCAGGAGGTGCAGACAAGGCGGTGGAGAAAGTGGGGAACGGATCACCCCAATCCCTACCCCTACAGAGATAATCACTGAGATGGGACAGATCAGCTGCCAGCAGGCTTGAGTGGCTGGGACTGTGTGGGGTGTTTCCTCTCCCACCCAGCCCTGAGCAGCCCCATCGCACCTGCCTGGGGCTCTCTGCACCGTGGGATGCATCTGAGCCCCACGGGAGAAGCAGATGCTCCCCGAATCTGCTTGGACATCGACCTTCAGGCAGGAATCTTCTGGCTACAGAGGGAGCTCGGGGGCCAGGTTTGGCGATGTTCAGCCTGCAGAGGTGAGCCTGGCCACCAGCACCCCATGAACACATCCAGTCCTAGGCCGTATGCACCTCCCCAGCAGAATGCTGCAGGCAGCTGGGTCCTTCACACTGCGCGATGTTTGGATGCCTGGAGCCCTGCTCCCCTTACCCCAGGAGCACTTCAGCCCACACTGAGCCACAGGATATAAACTGAAACTCAACCAGTTCCTCCTGCGAGGCCCCGTACCTGTTTCTGTGCAACCAGGGAGGAACCTCCCTCTCCTCCAGACCCTCAACACCTCCTCTTGCTCCCTCTTCCATTCTAGCCCCAAAATTTTGGGAAGGGGCTGCAGACCAGAGGCACAGCTCAGTGGCACATGCACCATAGCTGAACACACATCTCTCCAAGGCCTGGGGAGCACGAAAGGCACCAGGGACTTGATGGCACCCCTGGACTTGGAGGCTCAGAGGACCCAGAGGTAAGGCAGAGCCTCTGCAAGGGACGGATGAACCCTGCTCCCTGCAGACCACGGCTGCAAATCCCAAGCACCAACATCAGCAGAGCCCACCGCGGCAGCAAAACGAGCACCTGAAGCAAGAACAGAAGCAGTTACCTCTGCAGACGGTCCCGTTTTCCACCGACTCGTAGCCTGCCCTGCACATGCAGCGGCCGATGGGCACCAGCCACTCGCCGTCCCCGTTGCAGTACAGCTTGATGGGCACATCCACCTCCTCCGCGTTGGTGATGCACGTCCCCCGAGCCGCCACCAGGGAGGTGCTCTCCGCTCCTGAAAGAGTTTCTTGGAAGACAGCCCCGTTCTGGATCACACGGGGACACTTGCGGTAGAAGACGCGGACTGCGATCAAAGACATGCAGCCTCCGTAGTCCTGGAAGGCCAGGTAGAAACCGTTTTTGGAGACGGGCCCAAAGCTGCGCACCTCGGTGTTGATCTTCATCACCCGCCCACCTAAGTCCACCTGCGAGAAGCTCTCGTCGGCAGCAATTGTATCTACCTTCATCCAAGGGTTTTCCATCCAGTTGGGAAAAGTCTTGGTGGCAGAGTCAAAGTCTGATTCGTAGTAGTAGAGATTAAAAGTCTCCTTACAGGAGCCTGGGACGTTAGGGATGCTGCTGCAGTCCCGGACGGAAAATTTCATCTCCACATGGATGCGGTGTGCTCCTCGCCTCCGGATGTACTTGGTCCGGAGCCAGTTGTTCTGGCTGGACTCAAAGACGTTGCACACCTGGTAGGTGCGGATTGTGTTCATGTTCTCGTCGTATCCACTCACCTCTTCCCACTGCGGACAGAAAGAAAGTCAGCGGGCTGCACGGAACCGAAAGACACGGCATTAAATGGGGCTCCCACCTGCTTTGCCTCTTCCCAGTCCCCTCGCACGCTGAGCGGGCACACTGGCCCCGTACGAGCTGTGCCACACCGTGCCCATGCCGGTGTCAATCCCAATCCCAACCATTTTGGGTAAAACGTCCCCGCACGTGGCCTGGGTGCGTCGGGGCACGGTGGGGCCACGCAGCGCGCCGGCAGTGGTAATGGCTTTAGCAGGGGCTCCCCCCGAGCGGCTGCGCGGCGCTGCAGAGGCCTCACAACTGCAGAGCCTCCCGGCAAAGTAACACGATGCCTTTAGCAGATGTATTCCCCCCGGTGCCGCTACGGTTACAAACGTGGCAGACAGACTCTGCTTTCTCAGGAGTTCACAACGTGACTGCAAAACCTCCTCCAGGCTGCAGCTGGAGCACGGCGCAAGGTGCAGGCAGCCAGCGGGCTGGCAAAACCCCTCAGCATCCTCCCCGGGGACTGGGGATGGAAAGGGCAGCTCAGGGCCCCCTCCAGCGCTTCACCGTCCGTGGGATCCCACCCTGCCTCCTCGACCAAGCCCACGGTTCAGGATGTGCAGGAAGAGACTGGCCAGCAGCCAGTGGGAAGGTTTACGGGAGCCTGCCTGACCTCGCCACGTATCCACAACGTGCTGGCCTCGATCCCTCTGGTGGCCCTCATCCTACAAGGACCAACTTTTTTTGGTGTGACACAGGGGCCAGCCCCAAACCAGAGTGCCCTCTATCTTGAAAGTGGGCCTGTGGCATGTCCCACGGCTTGTGGTCCCTTCCCAGGAACACAGCTCACAGTCAGTGTATTTTCCCCACAAATAATCTTGGGTTTCCCCATGGGAAGGTCAGCCCAGCTCCTCCCAGCTGACTAACAGCAGCAACCAGCTCTGCTCAGGGCAGCTACACCACCACCCTTACCTGCACCCACTCCTGGCTGGCCATGTCCAGGTCTCTGCCCTTTTGTCCAGTCCTTCAGGGCTTGTTGCTGTCTCCACCCTTTGTAGGACGGGGAGACACTTCAGAGCGGGTCAGAGATGGGATTTACCCGCTGGGATCCAGCAGGATTCCTGTCACTGAGGACCCCACCAAACCGTGCTGCTGAACACCCTGGGCGGATTGCACCAGAGAGGTGACCCAGGGAAGGAGAAGGGAGGAGGAAAATCCCTTTCTGTCCTGGGTTTAGCAAGGCTCCATGGCAGCAAGGGTGAGCAAGGGCCCAACCACCATATGGATTGGGGTCCAGCTAGAGTGACACAACCCCAGCCAGCTGGAGCAGCTCTCCGTGAACTTGTCCGTAAACCTGCTCAGGTGGAAACCGAGCTGTTTCCCACCGAAATTCACCGTGCATGGCACAGCCCTGCCCTGGCAGCACTGCAGCACCCAGGGCAGGACAGCAGCACAGAGTTGATGCTCCTGGTGCTCAGATCCGGCACCAAGGGCTGCAGTAAAAGCCCTGCGGGAGCAGAGCCGTCCCCATATCCCCGCCCTGTGGCCAGCAAACAGCTTCACAAGGGCACTCAGGACTGCAGAGAGAGGCTCCCGAGATGAGAGACAGATTGCTTTTTGCACATCAAGGCTAACAGCTGAACAGAAGGCTGTCAGGGAAGATCCCTAAACAGCTCCAACCATTGCTGATTGGCCATGGCTGCAAATCTGCTCCCGTTGTGGGGAGGGAGGGGAGGAGAGCATCCTCTCAAAATGCAGGGGGAGCCTTTGCTTTGTTTTCCAGAAACAAATTTGGCATGCTAGCGGAAAAATGCAGGCTCTCTCTGCTTTTTAGGGCACTGCTGGGGTGAAAGGACCAAGGGCAAGACATAAGAAAACAATTACTTCCCCTGCCCTGCCTCTGACTTGGCTCTCCCTTGCCTGGACCACTCCAAACCAGCATGTCAGCCACCAGGGATGACAGTACCTGGGCACAGGGATGCCCAGCACCTGACCTGTCCCTCATCCCTTCCTGCATGGCCCCAGGGAGGGCTCAGGACACAGCCTGAAGAGCTCAGCACGCGAGGCAGGAGGAGCAGGTGGTGGAAGGAGTCTCTGCAGCCTGAGGCTCACGGTGGATGGTGGAGGCAGGGCAAAGGGAGAGCTACGAACAGCACAGGAGCTCCACAGCAAGGGAAAAAAATAATAATAATAATTAAAAAAGCTACTTTTAGCCTACTAATAATCAGAAATAAAATACTAAACAGAGCATCAATCAGGGGCTTCTTCCAGGTGACCCCAGTTGCACCCGATCTTGCTGAAGCTGTGTCATCCATGCGGGCAGGAGGTGACCCCACCAGCAGCACCAGCACCGTGCTGGGCTTCCCAAAAGCCTTTTTCCTAAGAGGCTCCCAGAAGGGATGAGGGACCGAGCAGGATGCCCAGGGCCAGCCCAGGGTGCCCAGCACGGCGAGCAGGGGCTGTGTGGGGCCGCTGGCACCGCTGGCCGAGCCGATCCCGCAACGTCCCGCTCCCGAGCTCCCTTCTCCCAGCTGGGAGAGAAAGTCACCCCTGTGCATCAGCCCCTCATCGCTTAATTAGAAGCTTCTCCCTTTCTCCTCGCTCTCTAATTAACATGCCGGGAACTCAAAAGAAGAAGGCAGCACAATAATACGGAGAGACGGCTTCCAGCAGGCCCAGGCCTCATTACCGCGGGGCTGGCGAGCTGGAAGCAAGGCGTGCTTTACATATGGAAAAACCGCAAACAAGAAAGGCTGGGCGAGGAGAGAAAAAGACTTGACCTCTGCTCCTGCCCATTGTGTGCCCGTCATCCCCCCTCGGCGGCCGGGCTGGAGCTGGTGGGGCGGTCGGGCTGGCAGGCGGGTGCGGGGCTTTATCATGGTGATGGGGGACCGGTGCCGAAAGCCCCCCACGCCCCGGCACCGCGGGTCGGCCAGGCAGACCGAGGAGGCCGCTCTCGCAGGGTTTAATCTCCTCCACAGAGGCTTTTCTCATCCGTTTCTTTTCTTCTGCCAAGCTGGCTCCGGGAGAGGGCTGTCAGCCCCGGGGTGAGGCCCAAAGGAATGTCTTCATCTGGCCCTGGCCGGGGCTGGGTGCTGAGCCTTCAGCATGCGTGGGGAAGGGAATTCAGCTTCAGCTGCCAGACCCAAGGGTGAGCACAATGCTGCATGAGGGGGCACAGCTTGGCTCGGGGTGCTGCGAGGGTCCCTTGCCAGCCTCACCTTCACCCCAGCCAGGGGGTGTCGGGCACCACGGCCCCAAGCTGCTCCCAGCCACCGCGGGCAGAGAGGGGAGGGATGCTCCAAGCATCTCAGTGCCCCACACAAACCCTCTGAGAGACAGAGGTGGCCGGGGCCTCTTCCATATGTGCAGAGACACGCTGCCTTGGCCAAGCTCTGGTTTGAAGGAGCTTGTCCTGGGTGGCCTTGGGATGGGGCCCAGGGGACTCCTGGTGACAGTAAAGTGGAGAGAATCAACACCAAGCTAGCAAAGGTCCTGCCATGAGTTGCCGGGTGTTCTTAACAGCCTTGTCTGGGCCCACGTTACCCCATGGCCATATTGCTAAGTGTGCAACCTCTCAGACCAATGCCCTGGTCCTGTCCTGCAGCAGATGATGAGCAATAAGATAACACGTGAGATTCTGGGGACAAATGATGGTGGCCTTCGCGTTTCATTCCTCCTTCTCCCTCCTCTTTAACTGACTACAGGGCAGCTTCACAGCGAGTGTAAGTCCTCCAACATCACGTGAGCCTGATGCTGTAAGGTGAGAACTGCCCTTCTTGAACATGGGATAGTCTGGGGAAGTAGAAAGAAAGCTACCAGAAACTAAAATTGTCTTCATGTTTTTATACTCTTTTATATTTTTTATATATTTTTATAGGTGCCAAAGCACTTCAGCAGGTGCCTTTCACTGAGCAACCCCACCTGCAGCCCGGAGACCACAGCCCTGGCACGCAGCTCCCGTACAGCAGGAGGATGACTTACCCCCGAGGGAGGATGCACCGTCCAGCCCAGCTCTGCTGTGGCCGTTGTGGAGTCCATCAGCGTCTCTGCAGGAGGAAGGAAAAACAAGGAGTCAGTGTTGATCTGGGGCTTGAGGATGGTGAAGGGGCAGGAGGAGGAAAGGAGGTCTTCCAGGGTTTGCTCCACACCCTCCCCCAATCCCCCTGCTCCAGCCCTATCATTGCTTTTCCCACTCTGCCTGTGCTCAGGTAGGCAGCGAGCAGGCAGCGAGCAGGCAGCAGGGACCAGAGCACTGTGTCTTCCTGCTCTGCAGGGACCTGGCTCCCTCATTCCCTGCAGTGTCCAGCTGGAGTTTCCTCCTCAAAATCCAAAATCACAGCCTGGGAGCAGCTCTGCAGTGGTGGCTGAGGAGGAGCCCTGGCCCGGACAGGTTCTTTCCATCCCCTTTCATTCCCATTTGCAAAAGTGAGATGTTTTTTCTCAGCACTGTGCATGGCAGGCAGAATCCTTGGCCTTGCAGTAGCCGACAGGAAGGAACAGCACTTCAAGGACTTGCCATACATAAAAATTAAACCAATATTAAAGCCATTTTTCCAGGCAATTTGGGCAGAAGTAAGGCAGATGCTGCTACAGCTGATCAGCACTGAACAGAGGCAGAGGGTGGCTTCCTAAGCCACGCAGGCAGGGAACTTTCTGGACAACGCTCCTCGTCCTTCCTAAAACTTGTCGTATCTCCTGCACTGATGGTTTTTTCATCCTAATTAGCTATTGGCTGGCATAATTACACCAGGCTGATGGCAAGAGAAGGGATGCTTGGGTTATGCCCTGCCAATACTTTGGGTAAAGTGTGGGAATGTTCCCCAGCCAGGGGAAAGCGTAAAGCTTGCAGGAGAGACTGTACAAGACAGAGGCCAGCCAGTGCTTCTGTGGCTAAGCCCCAGGTGATGGCCACGGAAGAAACCATCTCTCTCTGCTCTGCATGGAGAACATGAACCAGCTCTTGATTTGAGTGCACACGCTCGGGATGCCAACTACATTTGCACGGATGCTGGAAAGCATCCACTGCATGCACAATCAAGACACAAACATGAAATACAGCCTGCAGCTTCCCTTCCCCTGCTCTCCCAATTACTGTGGAGCAGGCAAGGAAACGCTGAAGTTTTAGGGTTCTCTGGCTCTGAAGAAAAAGCCCTTTATGTGCCAGGTGTACACCCACACAGCCACAGCCTGCTTGCTGAAAGCGCTCCAACGGGACAGCCCCTATTAGTAGGGATCTCCAGTCACCAGCCTACAGACCCAAAAGATGGTGCCTGTTCCCCAGCAGAAGGAGGGTTGGAGAGTTTCTGGCTGCAACCGTGTCCTGCTGCTGCTCCTGGCCACCAAAAACCACGAGCATCCTGCCACAGATTCCCACCAAGCATCTCCACCTTTTCCACTTTCACTGAACACAAAGGAAGAAAAGACCGACCTTGTGCAAATCCATCATCTGAACAGACAAAGCTGGATGCAGAAATGGCAAAATGGTTGTTATTCAGCCTGCTGAGCAGTCCACGTAAGTTCTCTTTTCCCAAAAGTGAGCTAAAAAGTGCCTCAGCATAGATATGCTACTTGCACCTACTTCTAGCAGTAAATCATTTTCAGGCTGTGGGTTGTTCGTTACTCCTGGTTAGAGCCAGCGGTTTCCAGTTCACAGGAAACCAGCATTTCAAAATTTGGTTTTATTCCAAAAGTGGAAAGCAAAAATAGTCCTTTTCCCACTCAGAAAAGTTCTGGAAAATAGCTAGCATAGAAATGTTGTCATTCAGATTTATGAAATTTCTTTTTAAACTGGGTATTTGTTTACATAGTTTAATAATAGTGTTTATTTTATCAAAGTATCTGGCTTTTTCATTAAAACACCAGTGGCACTTTGATCTAGAAGGAAAACAGCATTTTTCACTCAGTGCTAGCTAGAATCTGCATTACTTAAAAAAATAAAAATAAAAAACCGTATTTGTTAATTTATTGTAACTATCAATGACAATGATGCGTAGTAAATATATTAATAGCAGTGACTCATGTAAGAGAAGATACGCTCTAAAACAGTAAAAGTAATTCCCCAAATAAAAACAATATTCTGAAATATTTTGCATTTCTAAAAGCCTTTTCTTTTATGAAAACTTGGTGCGGTGGAAATGTGCCCAGCACATTAATGCAGAGCATTGTCCAAAGCCCTCGCCCTTGCCCCTAACCCACAGCCGAAGAGTTTCCCATCTCCTCTGGGACATGCATCTGCCCAAGCTGGCCCAAGGACATTCATCTTCATAAATCATTAAGGTTGGAAAAGATCTCCAAGATTATCTGGTCCAACCATCCCTCTACCACCAACGTCACCCCCAAACCACGTCCCTAAGCACCACGTCCAACACAAGCTAACAAGGAGTAGAAAACTGCAGGTTTCAAGCAGGTTTTTCCAAAGGTCAATTATCTTCTCCTAAAACAATCTATCTTCCATTACTTCTAGTCTGAACTTACGCTGCCAGTTATTAGATTTCCTTTTACTTTCACAAAGACTCTGTTACCCAAAACCTCCTTTCCCTCCTGTGCTGCTTACCAGTGCCAAATGAATCATCTCTCAGCCTTCCTGAAGATAACTAGATTAACCGAGCGCCCTTATTCTTTCACTCTAACACAGCTCCTTTTCTTTGAGGCTTCTCTTTATCAACCTTCATTTAGGGTGGACCCCAGGATCGTGGTCCCCGCTGCACACAGCTGTAACATCTCTTTGTGCCCCTTTTTACACATCTCTTCTAGCAAATTGTCTCCCTGGCTAATGTCCAGAAAGCATTATGGGATCAGTTGACACGTCAGCATTTGGCAGTAGTTGCCTGAATTCCGTAAAATTACAAATAACTGGTCCCCACAAATTCGAGCAAACCTCATTAGCTGCACTGACAGCAAGCGTGCATGTGAAGCCAGGCTGGATTTCAAGGGTGGTGGTGGGCTAGATCCACCACCCATTGCTGGCTGACCTCAAAACACACTAACAATGGCGTGCCACCAAGTTATCTCACCTGTATACCTGGACAAAAGCTCCTCACACCCTCCACCTGAGCTCGGAGAGGCTGTACAATCCTCCATGGAAGCTCACTGTCTCATCCTTCAGAAGCTGCTTATTTCTAGGCACATTAGTTTTTCTCTCCAGCCAACTAAATCAGGAGCAGTGTCCAATAACCCAGTGTGTTCCCCATCTGCAGTGGCTTCTCTCTGCCTCTCTCCCAGACTCAAAGCACTTCAAATCTCCATGGCAAGAAACTGCTCTGGGGGGTAAAAGGCCCTGGGAAGATGCAGCCAAGCCGTGCTCTGTCATCTCATCCCGAAAACGCTGGCACTGAGTGTGAGCTCACGATCAATAAACCAGGAAGGTTTAATATGGAGAGATGAGGCCTTGCTGCCCAGCTCAGCTGCTCAAGAAAAAGGCTGTGGTGCTGCCAGGGCTTACTTCTCCTTCAGCTAGGTGGGATTCTGCCGTTGCAGGTCTGTGGGAGATCACCAAAGAGGAGTTTGGAAGGTGACTGTGGTCTGTAAGGATCTACACTGGAAGAAAGCAGCAGCACGCAGAGCTCCTTAGCCCATGAGGGAAATTGCAGCTACCGCTTTGCCTGGGAGCTGAGCCCAGTAAAGCAGATGGAAAACAATATTCTGTTCTAGCAGGGAAGGCATTCACCTCTGAAAACCAATCATCAAGAGATGCAGTCCTAGTACCATTTGGGTCCTTCCCCATCCCGGGTGAGGCAGAATCTGGGCAAGCACGTGCTGCAGGAGCAGGAGCTGGGCAGGAGGCCACCGTGGTTCCTCCTGGCCCATCAAGGTGTGATAACCTGGGAGATGCTCATGCTGGCAGCACAGACATCTCTGAGCAGATCGGTGACTCACCTTCAGGTCCCAAGATGTCAGCTGTGCACAGGCCTGCTGCAGGTGAAAGACTTCTACAAGGCGTGATAAGCCCCAAAGAGCAGGAGCCTACCATCCTCCAGAAGCAAGTCCTCCACACGCAGCAGTCCCGGCGGGGCTCAGCCCACAGCGTGCTCAGCCCCTGGCACCCGTTGTGACCCACGGTGTGTTGGCAAGGCAACCCAGCAGCTCTTCTGGTCCCAAAGGCTGTCCCTACACCCACACCCTGCTCCAGCCAGCCAGCAGGCCCAGCTCCTGCACCAGCATCCTGCAGACTACATGGACGGACCAATTTCTGGATGGGCAGCCCCAAAAACAACCCCTAGTGCCCTGCAAAGCACGGAGGGGGGAAGTCGCCTGCTTCGGCTAGCAGATTTAGCAGCTTTGCTTGCTGCTGCTGCTGACACTTCCCCAACACCATCCTCCTGGTTTGGCAGCTCAGATGACACCCAAGAGCTGGGGGCTGCTTGCAGGAAGGTGCCGCAGCAGGTCCAGGCACTCCGGGACCCCCAGCACCCTACACAGAGCGACCCTGCACCAACAACAGTGTCGATGCAGAGCAAACCCCCCCAGGATCAGCACGGGTGGGTGTCTGGCCCCTGGCCCATCTCTGGTGGCTGGCGATAGCTGCAGCGCCGTGAAATGCTCTTGTCGGAGCAGTATTTTCTCAATATTGTTGTTTGTGTTATTCCCTCCCGCGTGTTTATCTGCAGATTCACATGCTACCCACAGCATTATAAATAAACCTGCAGCTGCTCGAAACTAGCAGACGCAACTCTGGCCTGCTTCCCACCAGAAACCGCACTGCTCCCCGCGGGACGGTTAGGAGATAAGTGCCTGTCCTTTTCACTTTGAAGATGCTTTCAATAAGCAACTTTCTGCCAGCGCCGGGGCCCGTTGCTGTCACAGCCTACCAGGGGAGGCACTGCAGCTTGCTACAGGAGCACGTCGGGGTCTGTGGCCTCTGCCCCATGCTGGATCCCAGCTCGAGTCCTTGGCATGCAGAAATTTATCACTGCCACCACGCCACGGCCCCCACGCTCACAGCAATCACCTGGGAGAGGGGCTCCTACGTTCCTGCCTCACCTCCTTGCTGCTCAGCCACAGGTGAAACGAGCGTGGGGGTCTCGGCTGCACCAGCTCGGTCCATCTGGGAAGGTCAGGACCGAGACCTGGGAGCTGGGAGGAGAGGACAAGGATCACGGTGGGTGCTGGTTGGGGTCGGGCCCTTCACCATGGGATGCCCAGGGCTGGGGATGGAGAGTGACAGGACCAGGAGACAGTGGCAGAGAGGCTGGAGGGGCAAGGGATTAGCAGGGGATCTGTGCGCGCTGCAGACACACTTCTCCATGTCCGGAAAAATAACTTCCATGGAGTTTTGCCAATTCAGACCAATTTAGAACATCTGGACCTGGGTTTCTCAGAAGTCCTGGCAAATCCTTGACGTTTGCAGGCTCCAAACTCATCCAGATAAAGAAACAGCTGGACAAATAAATAGCCCCACAGATAGCTGAGGCCTCCACCCTCATTTTTCCACCCACAGCTTTTTCCCTTTACCTTTCACTTTGCATGTCAGCTCCTCTCTCAGAGTAGGGCACTTGCCAGTGTTTTAACCCCGGTACAACATTACTAACGCAAGGTACAAGCTCCTAGGCTGACCCAGAATTAAAATGATTGTGGCCAAGGCTGGATGTGCAGGCAAGAAGTTACCCAGACCTCACTGATGGAGCAAAGTCACCCCGAGTCAGCCAAGGCAGACACAGGTTAGGCTGTGCATCATTACCAGAGGAGGGCCTGAAAGCCCAGCAAATGCACCTCATCAGATTAATCCACGCTGGAGTGACACTGAAGGGAGGGAAGACCCTGGCGCTGAGCGAGACTCCGTGCTGGAGCCCAGCAAAACATCCAACAGCTCTGCACGGGCACACGTGCTCGTGGAACGGCGTTTCCAGCCCGGCCTCAGGTGCAGCCACCACATCCCCACGCAGGAGGGGCAGTTAATGAGAAACCCGTCTGTCCCCCGCCCCACGGAGCCCTCGCTGCAGATCTATTTATCCTTCCAGCAGTTGAAAGGCTCCTCTCTGCCTCCCGTGCTTTACTGGAGCCTTATTATAATATTTTTGCCAGCAAGAGCTAAGAGGGGCTGAGCAAACCCAGTGGCCTTTCCCTGCAGCACCGAGTTTTGCTTTGCCTGGCCGGTGGCCAGCGGAACAAACTGAAACCCAATCCCCCCCCGGCCGACCCGCTGGCGCGGTAACAGCACGCTGCATTGTGAGCCGGCGGCTACAGGATATTTTGGATACTTCACTCAGGGATCCACTTAAACTCCAAGAGGGAGAGTGATTGATAGGGAGCGAGGAGAAGCAACGACTGGGCTGGGATGGGAACTGCCCGCATCCTGCCCAAAGCCCCAAGCCCCCAAGGCCACCCCGTGCTGCAGGAGCGGTCTGTGCTGGCAGGCCCAGCACGGTGAGAAACCAGGTGGAGACAGGTACTCGGTTGTTCAACCCCTTGGCCTGGAAAATAGGGTCCAGACAGATTGAGAGACCTACAAACAGGGGCAACGTCCAGCATCTTCACCCTCCAGAGCACATCTGATCTCCTGGGGGCGAACAAGGCAAGAAGGGGTAGGCCCAAGCCCAGAGAAATTACATAGCTCTGGCAAGGGAAAGGTCACACCGCAACCCAGGAGCCCCACAGCAAGCTCCCTCTGCGTCCCTCTGGTACTGGAGGGAGGACAAAAACCCCAGCTCTAATGGAGAACTGGAGCTCGAGCCTCAGGCATCCAAAGCAAACTGGGACCAGCTCTGGGACCACCCTAGGTTGGACGTCACCCCGGGGAGGAGCGGGCAGGAAGGTGCAAGGGACGAGGACCCTGCCTCCTGTCCTGCTCGATGATCATTTGTGCTCCTTCCCCAGCATCGAAGCACGAACGCAGCCAGCTCTTCAGCCCCACGCAAGAGGCTGAAGAGTGTCTGCAAGGGGCTCCTTCAGAGATGGCAGCAGGGCCTGTGAGCTCAACCCTGCTTCTCCTGGTTTGGAAGCTATCAGCCATCACAGGCACTGCCAGAACACTTAAAACCAGCATGAACCCCCCTTCAAAGAGGGGTCAAGCCCAGCTCTAGGTCTTGCAAATCTCCCAAGCACGTGTCTTCCTTTCTAGCCACCCAGCCGACCATCAGCCCGTCCACATGCAGTAACGCTGCCAGGCAGAGCGTGCTGCCTGCCCCATCCACCTTACAGGAGGGAAACAGCCCGGCCCCAGCCCCTAGGAGGACTGAGAGGGGCTGGGGCTCCACAAAGAATTCCGATTTTGTGATCTTCCAGGCTTGGGACTCTGTTGAAGATGTAGGTTAGGCTGGCTGCGAGAAGGGATCACGCTAGGCCTGGCTGCCACTGACCCGGGCTTTCACTGCACATGCGTCCCGGCCACTCCGTTTCCTGACTTTGGCTGCCCCAGAGGTCAGCAGAAACCCGATAACCCCACTGGGGGACCCCAGAAAGCTGCCCCAGCAGCACCAGGGAATGCAGCCCCGGCTGGCAGCGCCTGCCCCGAGAGGAGCTGGGGTTTGTAGGTGGTCTGAGTTCAGCCGAGGGCAGGCTGCCGAGCAGAGACAATGCAGATGCTAAATGCCAGCGAGCAGGGGCCCTCCTGCTGCTCCCGGGAATGCAGTAGCCACACAGAGAAGACACAGATGCAGACATTTAACAGCCATTGCTACTGTCAGCACTAATGACTCAGTCTCTGCAGTCACACAAACCCCATTGTCTGCGGGACACCTTGCGGGAGGGAGGCCCAGGGGTTAAAAAAGCCTCATCCTTACCCACACCCAGCCTTATCTGCCCTGCCAGGATGGATCCAGCAGACACTGAGACCCCTCTGGGGGTCTCACAGCCTGGCCATGTCCCCACAGCAGCGCTGGGCTCCTCTTCCTCACCAGCAGCCACAGAGCCCTGGGGCTGGAGGCCTGGTGCCCATGAGCTGCTCCTGCAGCTCGGCCCTAGAGGAAGCTTTACAAGATCATAACCTGCTCCCACCATCATCACAGAATCACAGAACTGTGGGGTTGGAAGGGACCTCGAGAGATCATTGGGTCCAGCCCCCCTGCCAATGCAGGTTCCCTGCAGCAGGTTGCCCAGGTTGCTCCTCGACTCCCAGGCCCCACAGGATCCTCCGTCCCAGGCAAGCATTTGTGCCTGGGCACAGGGGTGAGGGGACCTTAGGACATCTGGGATGAAGCAAAAAGCCCAGAGGCTGAGTGGTATCACCAGCTACGCAGCACATGCTGGGCCTTTGCACGACATCCATCCCTTTTCCTCACCAACCTCGTTCATCATCTGATTCAACGAGCGTTGACAGGACCAGGAGGAGCAGCATGAGCACGGGGCGTGGGTTTTGGATAGCTCTGGCTCCTCGTCCCCGTGGGGCTGTGCCCCGACTGCCCTACCCAGAGCGGGGGGAGAACATGGCTCAGGTGCGTGCGGTGATCCCCATCCCACCTCCCAGCACCCCTGGCACTAAACGAGGTTTTGCCACCCACCCAGGATGACAAAAGGTGGTGCAGGCTGGAAGCAGCTCCTTCCCAGCAGGCTGCGGAGCCCTGCTCAGCATCCCGATTGAGCTGTCCTTAATGGGCTTCAATTTTAATTTGCTTTTATTGGAAAACACAGATGGTCACCCCTCCTCCCCCCCACCCGAACATATACAGGGTAATAACATTTACAGGAGAAAAGATATCATCTCCAAAGACAGCCAAAGCTCCAGCAAGAGCCCCAGCAGCACACAGTGACACGCAGCTGCACAGCCCCGTGCCTGGCTTGTAAAGGCAGGGCCACACTGAGCACAGGCACGCCGGGGGCAAGGAAAGTGGGGAAAGGAGACCAGGACCCAGTGAGTGAGAGCTGAAGACCAAACCTAGACCCTGGTGTGTGCCAGCAAGCCTGGCAGTGCCAGCACATTAACCTGGTTAGCTTCTTTCCCAACCAGATCCTGCCAAATGATGTCAGGGGGTGCCCACAGCAATCCTCTCCTTGCAGTGCTGCTGCCCGGAGCTGGAGGGGATGCGTTGGTGGTCCCATCCCAGCAGAGCCAGCCCTTGTCTGAGGGGTCCAGCTGGCTCTGAGCACCCACGGACCCCCACCAGCCACCTACAGCGGGCAGGATGAGCCCAGTTGCAGCGAGGAGCTGCTCCCAACAGCCTGGAAAGGAGAAACCTGCCATGCTCCCCACATCCTGGCAGCAGCAGCTAGGAGCAAGGGGACCAGCAGAGCTGCAGTGCAATGCCCACAACACACGCACCTCTTCTTGCTTCTGCCTGGGACAGCAGCACGGATAGCAGGGCTGGAGAGCCCCCCAGCAAAGAAGGAACACCTGGAGGCACCTGACTTGTGCCTGAGCACCCAAAAACTGGCACCTACGTGCGCTCCCGCTCCTCCAGCACTGCCAGGGCCATCCGCACAGAGCCCAAAGGCCTGGGTGGTGAGGGGGTCCCGGGCCTTTTCCCAGCCCCAGCCAGCCGAAGCACAGGGCATGCAGCTGAGCGGGGATGCTCTCCGACGCATGTTTGGCGCCGTGCGCCTACCTGCCAGCCAAGCGTTCCTGCTTTTCACTGTTTTTACTGACAGGCTGTAAATTTGCTTCTGGTTGGCAGCCCCAAGTGGGAACAGCTTAAGAGGAACCACATGGCCAGCTGCAGGCTCGTCTGTGCCAAGCTGCAGAGGGGTGCGCCGTGCCCCCCAGCTGGCTGCGACAGCAGGGGCCTCCGGGCTGGGCTCCCAAACCACGGGGAGCCTCTCCCCAGGACAGACGCAGGAGCTTCCAAAATCCTTGGCAAGGGGTTGGCACAGCGCTCCGTCTGAGCTCCTTCTAGCAGGTCCTGAGGCTAGAGAATAAGGCAGCATCTCTCTGCAGCCCCCCTGGTGTCCCTGGGGGCTAGCGCACAGCCACACCAGAAATGTGAACCCCGCATCTCCGCAGGCCCCACACCACAGATAAAGCTGCGATGGAGACGGCAGCTGTTAACAGTGGGTATTTTTAGTGAGCTGCAAATGTTTCCTCCGCGGGGAAAACTCTATCTTCAATACCTCACCACGGAGAGGGATTCCTCTTTCATGCATGGGTAATTCATTACACACTCGTCTAACCTCCCTTGTCAGCGCGTTGAACCAAGGGGCCACCCCGCCAGCGGATGGCACGAGGCTGGTGCTGGTCCTGCACGGGCAGGAGACAGCAGAGCAAACGGGATGGGGAGCATGGACACCGTCCCTAGAAAAGCTTCGTCCTCACTTCACCAGCACTCCTTTTCTCTCTCTGAGCCACTGCTCTCTGAGCACAGTGCTCCCTGGATGCTCTCGGCCAGCAGCAGCACCTGTGGATGAGCAGGCAGAGCATCGTCTTCTACCTGCCCAGGAAAAGAGCACGTTGATTCAGTCCAGCATGTCTGAATCACAGGGACAGCATAGATGACACCCAGGAGCTCACCCTCAGGTCCTTGCTAGCCCCATCCAGTGCCTCCTTTCTCCTCCTCCATCCTCCTCCTCGGCCTCTCTCTGTCCTGCTTGGGTCCCCGCTGCCCCCAGGCGCTGGCCTCTGCCTGGGCTGCTCCAAGCAGCCTCCTGGCACCAGGGGCTGTGCTCACGTCCCACAAGGCTTCCCTTCCCTTCCTGGAGACTACCGCTTAAAGAGGCTCCTTTCCAACACACAGAAAACCCGCAATCAATGTGGGCAATCACAACGCAGACCTCATTTTGACAGCTGAAGACGAGCAGATCAATGAACCAAAGATGAGCAGTTGCCTAGGTACAGGCAAACAGAATCTGATCACACATATGTGGGAACAGATTTTTGCACCCACCAATAAGAAACACACTTGGAGGTGGAAAAGGGGCAATTTCCAAAAGTTGAAAGGGATTATTAGCAAAAATTGATTAGGGGGAAAACGTAAACATAAACAATGAAGAGTAATTAGAGCTAGCTTAAGAAGGCTTGGCCAAAATCTCGTAAATCTGCAATTATAAAAGAAGGCGTCCTTAGTTAAAAATTGTCTTGGCTTTGAATAAAAGAACAAAATGCAGTAAAAATAAACATATTGTATAAATAAAAAGGGGGGAGTTGGCAGCAGTAAATTAGCAGCTATAAAATGCAGACGGTTGCTAGAGGAAGTTAACATATCAGTGAAAAATACACTGTCGGCGAAGGTAAAGGAGAGAAAGGGGAATTTTCAAATACATCAAAAGCAAACGATATCAGAGCTACGGAGAAGGAAGTTCACAGAGACACCCGAGTGTGAACTCCTGCAGGAAAGGCACCAGCTCCTGGCACACCCCACTGCCTGTGCCCGGGGGGGCAGCGGGGGACCCTGCTCCTGTGCTGTGGGATTTCCCTGCCGCCCTAAATGCTGCTCCAAGGTTGCTGTGACCCTGCCCCAACCAGGAGTGATGGTGTCAGGGCTGTGTTAGCAAGTTTGGAGGAGGTTCTTGGCAGCACCACGGTGCACAGGGCAAATGTTTGCTCTCAAGGAGCCCCTCGTGTGGTCAGCGCATCCCCTGCAGACCTGTGGGGAGAGGACGGCCCCCAGCACCGAGAGCACTCCTCTCTCCTTTGACATCTTTTGCTATAACGAAGCCAAGCATCAAGCAGGGACAGAGCAGTCCAAGATCTGGGAAAATTGTCATAGCATCCCACGGGGCTTATTGAAAGGAAGCCTGGGCTGTTGGTCCAACCTCAGCCCCAACACGAGACCGGGGCTGCAAGGGCTTTGCTGAGCCGAGCCAGGGAGACCTGCAGGGGTGAGGTCTGTAAAGTAATACAGGGACCTGGCATGAGACGAGTCAAACCAAAGCGGCCTCGCAGCAGCACGCCAGAGAGACGCCCGAGGCATCAGCTGAGCAGCCGGGAAGTAGGACAATACGGCAAGCATCAGGGAGGGAGAGGACGGGGGGCTGAGAGCTCTGCAGACCAAAAAGGAGCCCAGCAGCTCAGCCCGGTGCTCTCCACTTGTTCTATGTCTCAGATGCCTTGTAAAGTGGGTGCAGCAATGGGATCCCCGTCCCCAAAAAAGCTTTGAGGATAAAAGAAAAAAAAGAGTTATCGGCACAGGTATTCACAAGCATTACCTAAGTGTCAAATCCAGCCTGGAAACTCACAGTGCACTGAGCAGGACACAGCCGGTGTGCAGTCACTGTACACTGCAGGATGGGACAGCACAAGCCACATGGACCACCCCATGGGCAGGAGTTGGGGTGGGGAAGGACAAACATCCCTGAAGGACAGACATCCTGGAGCTGTGCCTCTGAAGCAGCACACACTGCTTCATCCCAGAAGTGCAGCCCCAGGATCTCCAGCAGGGAAGGTCTCTGTTTCACTCCCTTTCCTCACACACACACCTCGCAGCACTGCTCAGCTCCCCCAGAGCTCCTGCACCAGGATGAGGTATTGCTCCTCTCCTACGGCTGGAAGCAGGGAGCCCTCCCCCCCACCTGCCCCAGGAGAGGGCTGGTTCAGAGAAAATCAGTGAGCATCGAGCACCTTGGCCCCTTACAACACCTGAGTTCACTGGGTGATCACGCTTGAGGGAGGCACAGCACAGAAAAAAACGTTGAGGGGCCAGGAGAGCAGCAGGACGGACGGTATGGTGGGAGCAGCAGTGCCTGGAGAATTTAGAGGTTGGTTTTGGCCTGACACTGATCGGCACCTCTGGACCTCCACATGACAATGAAGTGAGGAAGCAGTGTCCTCAGGGCCGTACCCGTGGCACTTTCCAGCCAAAACACACAGACTCGCAGAGCTTACCACTTGCTGCCTGAGCCTCCTAAAAGCAACACAATTCCGAAATTTAGTGTACAGAGTGACCGAGGCGTTACCTGACAGCCTCCTCAGCCTTGACACGGGAAATCAGGCGAAAAGTGTTGTGCAGAGAATGCACCATCCCCTGAATTCCCCGAACTCAGCACAAAGCAGACTTTATAAATCAATGTCTGCAGCAGGAAGACACATGAGGGAGCAGCAAGTTCATCCTCCCCTTGCTGTTGCACTGCAGATGATCCTTGAATCCCACAAGTGTGATGGGAAGGGATCCCTGGAGGGCCCGAGTCCCATCTCCTGCTGAGGGATGCACCAGACCCACAAGAGCACAACATGAAGAGGACTCTGCTCTTTTCCCTCTTCCCAACACTGTACTCATTCCTCTGTCATCCCCATCGCCTCACCCACCTGCAAAGCCCTTTCAGGAGCTGCAGCCACCGCAGACTACCAGGTCTTGCTGCCATCCCCTCGCTGACAGTGGAGGAGATTGGGCTGGACTGGGACATGCAGGGAAGTTACAACAGACAGCATGTTTCAGTGGGCACGTGTGCAGTCTGGGCCCAGAGCGGCCTCAGATACCCTCAAGACCAGACTTGCCTGTGAGCCAGAGCGTGAGCTCGCACACATAGCTCTGTGCATGGCCAGAGCATCTCCTCGGGAGCACCTGGGACCCCAGCGTGCCTCAGCATGCTGCTGCACACCAGGGAGGCTGCTCCCAGCTACCTCCAGCTACCAGTGCCATGGGGAGCCTGGAGGCTGCTGAGCCACCGCATCTCACCCATCTCAGGCCCATCTCACCTTGAGTCATTCCCTGGCAGTGCTTTGGAGCACCAGCCGGGGCTTTGCAGCTCCCTCTATCCCCTCATCACCTAGAGGGATCAGGTAGCTCGGTTTTCTCCCCCCATGCAGGACATGGAGTGAGAGAGGCAGAGCTGCCAGCAAGAGCGAAAGGGGCAGCAAACTGCAGCAGAGCTCCTGACATCCTCCCACGGAGCAGAGAGCCCTGGCTGCAGGTCTTCAAGCTCAGGTGACTGCCAGGCTCCTGCTATCCCCAGCACAGCAGAGCTGTAGGGCAGCACAGCACCCACGGACAGCCTGCCACTGTGGGCAGCCTCACAGGGCTCTGTGCTCTTCCCACCCTGCTGGAAACCCTTCTCCAGATCTCCCTTGCATCCACAGCCAGGTGCTGCCTGCTCCAGTAAGCTCCTTCTTGTCATGGCACGTACCTGGCTGTTCATCATCAACATCTGCAGCCCTGACGCTGCCCTCCCAGTGGGAAATCAACGTGTGAGACAAGTGGCCCAGGATCTGTCCCTGTGTCCTGGAGGGCAGCAATTGGGGTAAGATGGTGCCAGCTCTGCAGGAGCATGCCCAGGGCCCAGCACCCAGTGCAGCACACACTCACACACGTAGACACAAGCTCACACATGTAGACACAAGCTCACACGTGCACATACACAAGGAGACCTGTGCATGTGTGGGTAGCTGCAGCTCACACCAGTACCTGTGCTCTTGTGTGTGAACAAACCCCAGTGCACGCAGGAGCCAGGAGCTAAGAGAAGTGGCCAGCTCTGGAGTGAAAAATGTCTCCTTCGAGAGAAAAATACCTTGATTCACAAGGGAATACCTTCCCTTGCCTCCCACCAGGGAAGGACACAATGCTCCTCTGTCATCTCCTGATGTATCCTGCCTGGAGAGCAGAGGCCCCGGGGCTGCTGCATGGACGTTGGCGGATGCACAGGGCTGCTCACCCCCTCTATCTGCTCACACTGCCGGAGATTTATAGATGAATAAAAATCTGTTGGCTGACCTTTTGTTTACTCCTCTCAGAGAAAATAATTAACTCTTGATGCAGTTCTGGCTCACGGTACATGGATTTGAAGAACTTGGTAAAGCTGTCCTTAAACCTGGTGTTTTATTATTTATAAATACCTGAAATGTGGGAGACAGACGGATTTGGACAACCTCTTTTCAGTGGGCTGTGGGGACAGGACAAGGGGAAGTGTCCACAAAATGGAGCCCAGGCAGTTCCGCACCAACATACAAAATAATTTCTTCACGGTGAGGGTGACGGAGCACTGGGACAGGCTGCCCAGGGAGGCTGTGGGGTCTCCTTCTCTGGAGATATTCAAAGCCCATCTGGACCTGGGCAACCTGCTCTAGGGAACTTGGTTTGGCCGGGGTGTTGGACCCATGGTCTCTTGAAGTCCCTTCCAACCCCTACAGTTCTGTGAATCCCTCTGATAACTTTTCTTTCTTCAAATATCACAAATTTGCTTGATGGGGTTACTCACGTGAAAAAGCCCTCCAATTGCTCAGTGCTGAAACAATCCCTACCTTGTGAAATGAGCCGCCCAGCGTGCCCAGCTCAGCAAAGGCCTCAGGGACAGCCAGGTTTTACACTGCAAGGAGCGGGTGACAGCAGAGCACCTACACCACTCGGCCACCACCAAACACGTGGCACCTTCAGCTTCTCTGAGATGGCACCAGGGACAGGGCAGAGCGCTCAGTGACATGCTGGGGAGCACAGCACGGCTGTGCTCACTACAGGAATGGCACAGTCCTTGCAAACAGACACGTAATGCTTGGGGGCAGCTCCTGCTTTGGCTGTCCCCCTCAAAGAAATGCTGTTTCTGCTCCGCACAGAGCAAGGGAACATCAAGCCCTGGAAAACACAACACCGAATGCCTGCAATTAATGCTTCGACCCCTTTTTGGGGAGGGCTGAGTGAGGAACACCCCGCCACGCACTAAAAATCCCAATTCCTGGGGGCAGAAGGGCCCCCACGCCAGCCCTGCGGGCCGGTGGCTGTCTGAGGCCAAGCCAGCCGTCACAGACATGGCAGCGGGCGTCCAAGCGTGGCAGCAGGCAAACAAAGAAGAGTTCCCGGCTCCATCGATCCGGAGGTCAGCTGGGTGAAGCACGAACATCTGGTCCAACACTGCCCAGCGTGGGCCGAAGGACTTCCCCGCATTTATCTAGACAAGGATGAGCCTTTCAGGAAGAAGCACCCGATAGTGTTTTTAAAAGGTTCCCCGCTCGGAAAGCCGTCCCCGGCCTGCTTCGTGACGGGGCTGTGGATGTGGCTGGAGACCTGTGCCACCCGCCTCAGGCATCCAGGCACTGCTGGAGGCCCTGCACAGAGCCTGGCTGTGGGCATCTGCTGAGGGGAACGATGGCAGCAAGGCGCAGAACCGCAGGCGCTCGTTTTGGGCCCTGTCTGGAAACCCACAGCCACGGACAGCACCACACTGTGTCCTGTGGGCTCCCTTTGGGCTGTCAGGGAGCTCTTCCCATGAAGGAACAAGGCCACGGCACACAGGAGATGTCCCCCCTTGGCCTTCTGAGCTGTCACACGGCAGGGTAACCCTGACCGAAGGCTGTTAGCAGCTCTCTAGGTTTGCGTCCAGCCATCTTTGTTTTTATTACCGAATCCCTGCAGACTGAATCTGCTGTAGGGTACATATTATCAGGGAAATGTTTGCTCCCTGTGGCCCCACTCCCCTCCGTGCAGCACCCAACAGGCTGGGGTGAGCAGAGGCAACGCAGCACACACCTCCATTGAACAGTTCCAGAGGAGCTTTAACAAAAGGAAGGGGCTTTTGCTGCCCCTCAACATAGGCTTACACATTTCAAAGACAGAAAAAGGACTGGTCAGGCTGTCTGCATGGCTATCCGGCCCAGCACATGCCTGAGGACACTGGAGACAGAGGGGTATTAGCCAGAGGGAAGAGCCATGGGGGTCAAAGACTGTTTATGAGAAATCAGTCACCTTTGATCTACAGATTACCAGCAATAGCGAATCGACTACATCCCTGGGTGAACTGCTGCACAGTTAATTAGGCACGTTATTAAAAACATGCTCCTCTACTCATCTGAATTAGTCCAGCTTCCAAGCCACAGAGTCCTGCCCTGTTAAATTACGCAGACCTTCACTATTAACAACCGTTCCTCCAGGCCGGGACCAGCAGACAAGGCAGAAGACACTCCTGAATCTGATGGATAAAGCAAATGATGGGCAGGCTTTCCACACCTTGAGTCCTTGAGTCATGACTGCAGGTATTTTGTTTTGTTTTGTTTTCATTTGGATTCTCCTTTGAACGCAAATACCAGAAACAGACCCAGGTCTAGCCTCCATTTCACAAAGAAAGCACTCCCTGATATGTCCTGCATTATCAAGCAAGTATCTGATCAGCTCTTTCAGACCAAGAAAACACTTTTCAGAAGTCCTTCCAGAGCCTGAGACATCCCAGTTAGCATCTTCTACCCCACAGACAAGGGCTGTACTTTCTGCTCCCAGGCACACAGTGGGGCTCGGATGGATTCAGACACATTTCTGTTCCCATGACGCACCAAACTGCCTTGGGTGTAACTAATCTATCCTCTCCAATCTTTACTACTCTTGCAACATTGGTACTTGCTGCAGACAGGGATCTCATTAGAAGTGCTGCCCAAAAAGTGCTGATGACCCACTTATGGTATTTTCCTCTGACCAGCCAGCTTTAAGCCCCTTCAGCAAATGCTGCACTAAGGCCTATAAAATCCTTTTTTTGCTGTAATACCATGGGAACCTCCCCCCATACACATAATGATGCTGAATTACACATAAATGGCTTGAAAACCCCATTTACCTCTGTAAAAACTCTTAGGGTGACTCATCTGCCCCTCAGTTTGAAAGCACCGTGTGCTGCCCACGTACTTTCCTCCACACTAAAGGACCGTGCCGCACATCCCCATGATCTCTGCATTGTTACTGCCAGCCTGAGCAAAAGGAGATGGGGTACGTCCTCATGGGTAGCTTTGTGTGCCACAATAATGAAAAGCAAGTCCTGTTGCTGCCCTTTTCCCTCAAAGAGCACTCTTTCCCTAGCAAAGCAGAGTACTGACGGCCCCCATCAAAGGGCATCGCCCCCACAGCATTTCAGAGCTGGCTGGCTTGCAGACATCCAGTGCTCATCCAGGGGCTGGGTTGTCCACTTGCTGCCCCTACAGCAGGACCCAGCCTCCTCACTGCTCAGCCTTGTTGGCAGCCAGCAAAACCACCCCGCTCCTGAAACCTTTTATTAGAAACACGCAGGCACGAAATGATTCAAGAGGAATCCATTACACAGCATTTAGTACATACCGTTTGTATTTCACAGCCAGCAATCCTTCCGATTTCACAGGGAAACGGCTATTAAAAAGCCACTGCAGCTGATGGGAAGGGGCCAGCGTGCTAGGTGGGAACAGGGATGGGGGGAGCATTTCTTCAGGACCCTTCAGGTCCGGCTGTGCTTGCTCGGGTAGGGCTTGGGCACATCTGGGTGTCTCACCGAGACAGCCAGCAGCTCTTTTCTGGAGCATGGTGCTGCATCCTCCACTTGCAAGAAGCAAAACCTCCCTCTCCAGACTATTCAAGCTGTTGCTGTGCAGGAGAAAACAGCTCTGCTGTCTGCAAATAATTCACCCATATCTGACTCAGATGCTTTTTGAAGCTCTGGTATGATTGCAAATTATTCCTAAAAGGAAAGAGAAACTCTGAAACACAGTTGGTATTTAGTTCAGCACCACTCCTACAAAGTCTCATAGATGTCTGAAGACTTTTATAGTTCGTGCACAGCAGGAGTGTTGTACCATGCCTTACAGACAAAGCTACTCGTGGGCTAGCTCCTCTCCCACCTCCTCGGAGCTTCATTTCTCAGACAGCCAGCATAGGGTCCCCGAGGCCCTGAAGATCATGGCCAAATCCATTGGTCAATGCACTTTATGTACCATCATCATGTGGGGCAGAGTAACAGAAGAACATACAAAGACATGGTTTAAACCACAAACCTGGCTGTTCCTGGACAGATCCGGTTTACTGAAGAACGGGGAGAAAGGAAAGAAGGGAAAACACGTTTTTCACAGATCCCCTGCTACACTGAAGGTATATGATATCATAAAGGGAGAACAGTGACTAATGTCATCCCGTAAAATGAGAACAGCAGGTGACACCAGCAGGAGCATCTTTGACCCCTGAGAGATCTTTTCAAAATATAAATTGTGACTTGGGAGGTGCAGGTTGGATATTAAAGGATTATTTAGGATATCGCTTCCTCAGGAGGGCAGTACAGACCTGAGGCAGGCCACCAAAGAGGTGGCGGATCTTCAGCACTAGAGGTTTTCAGGACTTGACTGGACAAATCCACAGGCATCCTGATCGCTGTTTTGAATGGGGCAGGGGTCCCCAGTCAGAAAACTGGAAAAAAATAAACTGAAACCCTCAGGAACTGGGTTCACCGCAGCTGGAAAACATTTCCTACTCTGATCAAAGTCAGAGATGCCCTGTTTTACTGATGGCATTGAAAAACTTTGGTCTCCTAGAAGGTAAGCAAATGTAATTTCCAATCACTTCCCCAGTACAATGTCTCCCCGCATAATGATGCACGCCACTGTCTCATCCAGAGCCCAGTATGCCACCCCAATGTCCTTTTTTTCTGACAAGCTGAGCTACAATGCACAATTTTGAATTTTTGGCTGGAAATATGGTCTGGGAAACACTCTCCTATGTCATCAAGACCTATCTCCACTTTAACCATCCAAGGATGTAGGAGCCACCCCATCCCACTGACAACACAATCCTTTCTGCCTATTCCACAGTGGCCATCTGTTTAGTATTACAACTTAGTGGGGGGAAAAAAAATTTGCTTTCTCTTTATTGTGTTGTGAAAGCAAAAATCCAGTAGATGCACAAAGTCAGCGAGGCATGAATAACACAGGGTCTCCTAGCCTAACAACAGGCTCACGGCTATGAGTGTGAGTCTCTGTGCCTTGGCATCTGTCTTGCAAATTCAGAGGCTCACCCACCTTTCAGCAGATGCCAAAGTTACTCATTTTCCTTAACCAGCAGCAGTACATCAAGACAACTGAACTCTCACAGCCCAAAACCAACAGACTCTCCCTGGTGAGACACCACCAAATATCTAGGCAGGACTCCTCGTCTGAAAGCTGGTTTTGGCTGTTTTTTGCTGATGGTCCTTCCTTCCCCATCAGCAAAATAGGGTAACAAAGGTTACCTCTTGGTCACAAAGTAGAGGTTACCACTGCATGTCTTCTCGAGTCCAGCCACCAGTGGTCTTTTTTCAGTCCCAAAGCATCCCATTCACTTCTCCTAATCCTTTGCCTTTCCTGAAGCTGGGGGAGTCTCAGACTCTCCTCTCCATGCTCCCAGATGCCCTGGGGAGAGGGGGGCTCTCAGGAGACATAGATGACTCTGAGCTGAGATGTGGCAACCTCATCAAGCACCTACTCATCAAAGCCTAAGGCTGGCACAGATGAAACATAAAGATCTGACCCCAAAACACCAGCTGCCGAACAATCTCTGCACTGAAACTCCCGCCTCTTATTCGTTTGAGACACTTGCATACCTAGAGGATGCCTAACCCCTGCGTGCACAACACCAAGGGAGAACAAAGGGGAATAGGGTGTTTTTATTTGCTTTTAGTTCTTACTGCTCTGGTCTGTTATCAATAGACAATAAATTGTATTAAACTGCCTGTGCTGAGTCTGTTTTCCCCATGACAGTAATTGGAGAGTGATCTCTGTTCTTATCTCAACTTAGGAGCCCTTTTTATCATATTTTCTCCTCTTGTTCCTTTGAGGAGGGGTAGTGAGAGAGTTTAGCCAGCCACCAGTATGAAACCAGTATACGTGCCAATCAGACAGAGCTAAGACCAGGACTGGTCTACACTGCAAATTCATCACAGGGCAGTTAATCCAGAAAGGATGGCAGAGAAGACATCTCAATTTGCACTGGTTCAGCTGAGCCAACATCGCACCAGTATAAATCACAAACATGCTCAGGGTTTTAAATGGGGCAACAACACATGATGGAAAGCCAACGTGTGATGGACACAGACCCAGCAACCCAGCTCTCACCATCAGGTTTCTGCTTCTCACACTGCCTTGAAACTCTGCTGCCTTCAGTACCTGTCAATATCTGTCATCATTACACTATAGCGTGCCCTGCGATCGGTGAGGATAGGCTTGTTACATAATTTTAATGCACGAAGTCCATTAAAGACCCCGAGGTCTACAATTTTGTACCTCCTAATGACACAGAAAGAGAGCTGAATCGCTGGACTGGAAGCAAGTAATTGCCCCAGCGCTGGTGATCGCAGCCTGCACTGGGGAAAGGGAGGACAGGCCAAACCCAAAATTGGCCAGATGCTCTGAATGTACTAATTTACCAGATCTGAGAATATTTCCAGGCAGAGTCAACCAGTAGCAGGAACAAAAAAAAGCACAAATGAAAATCAGAGGGGTTTTCAAAGAGAGCTTATACTACCTTTTCTATTTTTAAGGCTGCTGTTTGACAATCCATGAAGAAAGCAACTTCAACCAGAACCAACCTAAGAGTAACAAAACTCTGGTGAAAACCGCACATACAAAGGCGACATACAAAAAACGGAAGAAGAATTAGCAGGCAACCCTTATTTTATTGTGACTGGAATGAAATGAAAAAAGTTCCTAAGGAAAACCCCTGAAAAACCTGTATCTGGCATGGCTGAATGAAGAAAAAGATGTGTTGTTTTTGTAAGCACAAAGGCAAAATGCCAAGTAAAAATTTCACAATTTGTAGAAACAGAGAAGAAAAGTTGTTTGGGGAATGTTTAGTTCATTTTTCTACTCTCAGCTGGGCTAATTTCCATGGCAGACAAGGTTACTCAGAGCCTTGTCTGGATGGGTGTTGAAAATGCCCATGGATGGAGATCCTGCCACCTTTCAGTGCTGCACCACCTTCAGGGTGTTTTGCTTTGGTTTGGTTTGGTTTTGCTCTACATGAAATCAGATCTTCCCCCGCTGTAGTTCTTTCTAAAGGTTTGTAAAAGATGACCACAGTCCGTGTGTTTATTAGGAAAGTAGGATTTTATTTCCATAGGCCCCTGGAGGACAGGACTGCTGCCTCCTGTTAGCAGAAGGATTCCTTAGCTCATACATAAGTAATGACCTAGGGACTCTTTGACTGTAATTCTCTTAAAAATCACACACACCATTTGCAAGCACCTAGAAAATAACTAAGCCTTTGGCCACAACCTGACTAAATGCATCAAGACCACATGGTGACCAAGCAACTCAGCTTCTACACGGACAAGGTGCCCTATGGAGCTATGAGAAGCCACTGCCATCGTTTATTTTCCTTTCTGGGCATTTCTGATCTGACACTTTCATAAACAAGCCCAAGGAACCATGGCCACATGTAATTCCTGTAAGACACCTCCACAACAGGTTGAAAAATCAAATTCTGGGACTAGCCGTGAACATCAAATTGGAATAAAACCACAAGAAAGCTCCAAAGACTGGCTCTAGTACTAGCATGAATAACTGGGCAGTGGAGCAAACCTACACAGCTCCTTCCAGTCCCATGCTTCCAGACAGCATCCCAGTCTCCTCTGCCAAAAGGAGGAGAGATGTGCCCAGAAGCACTCTGGAAGGCAGGAGCAGACTTCTGAAAGATCTTGGCCACTTGCAACAGGAGGGTGAGGAACAGATGGTGCCGAGCACGAGCCCCACCAGTCAGTGGGGAACACGAGGCAGGAGACAACTTCTGACTGAGCTCATAATAGTTCAGGGTCTGGAACCGGGAGAGGGAGAACTTAAAAAAATATTAAAAATAAAAATAAAAAATCAAACAGTATCACTTCACAGGCAAAGACTCAACAGGCTTCAAGAATCAGCAAGTAAGACTCCATGAGAGGATGCCCAGGAGAAGAAGAGTTAAGGAAAGCTGCTAAATCCTTAAAGACAATAGTACAGAAGCATCTCAGTGCACAAGAAGGATCAAGTTTAGTAGATGCACTATGATTATAATGCAGTAAAACCGTAGGCATTCAAGGTCTCGCTTAGCCTGAAATCACTTCTGGGAAAATAATGAAAATGCTGATGCAATTCAAATCATAAAGAATTAAAGAACAGGAGCATAATTAGCACCAGTCAACATACTTCTACGGGAAACACGTCTTGTCAAACAAATCTGATTTCATTCTTCACTGAGATTACAAGTTTGATTGGTGAGAGTAACCGTGCCCATGCAGGAGGCTGCTGAAGCCAGAAGGCGTGACGGCAGCACAGCGAGGCAGAGCCAGCGCTGCCAGCCACAGGCGAGCTGTTGCCCGGGTGTACAAAGCAGCACTGCTCCGTATCGCCGAAAACACGCTAAAGGGATTAAGAGCTGATTAGCAGGCAGGTTTCAAGTAACAATTCCCAGCGCTGCCAGCCCCCACAGACCTCAGTGGGCTCGGCAGGAGCCGGCCCCAGGTTGCTTTTCGCCTTACGCTCAGCTTGCTGGAGAGGGATGAAGGAAACAGACGCTGGAATATCTAATGGTCTCCCAGACCCGCAGAGCATCCTCAGGTGAAAGCTGTGGGATTCACCTCGCCTGGCATTAGCCATACGGAAAAATAATGCTTCGACTTTAATGTAGTCGTTAATTTTCTACAGATAGTAACGACAGAGAGAGATGGGCCTCTGAAGACAAGCCAAAAGATCTACAATTGCCATCCTAGCCAGGTGAGCTGAATTGCTCTCCGCAGGATACTGTGCGAGAGGCTCTTGCTAACAGCTTACTGTAGAAAACCCATTACTGTTCTAGTGATCAAACCATCCTCTAAGGAAAGTTGGGGCAGGGCCGGGGGCACAATCCTTGATGATAACTCAAACTATGTTGGGAAAGGCCTTGGAAAGCCTGGGCTCCTCCAGCAAACAGCCCTGACGGGGCTGCTGGTGTGGGTCAGCAGATGCAGGCACCACCCAGGAAAAGCTCCAGATGGCCCAAGTGACTCCGTGACAGTGAGGTGGGGGAACCCGGGAGCTCAGCGCCTCCCTGCACGCCTCCACCCCCTGCCCAGCTCTGGCACAGCGGGACAGAAGCTGTTCCCACCCGACAGACGTTCGCTGGGCATGAAACAACAGGATGGCCTCGGTCTTCGTCCAAGCAGGCAGGTGTCCGCAACAGGACCTGCCGACATGGCCAGGGCCCTCCTTGGGAGTGTGAGGGATTAGCCCTAAATCCGGGTGTGCAAACGAGCACTGTCTTCTTTAACACCTGGGGTTTATCTCTGGGGCTCCCCCTGTTCAACTACCTGGCAAAGTGGACACAGAGCAGACCACAGCTGACAACCCAGCCTGTTTGTCAGCTGTACTCAGGAGATGCCCAGGATTTCTCTCTTCCTTTCCATTGCTCTGAGAGGAGGAGTATGAGCATGGTTTTAGAAAGGGGATGCTGCAGCTGGGACAGGAACCAGCCTTGGCACCACGTGCATTCATCCATCACCTTCCCGTGGCTCTGGAAGGGGTGAGCAGGAGTGCCCAGTGCACCAAGAAAGTCTCAGAGGTGCTGTTAACCTGGGGGCTCTTCAACGGCAGGCGTCACGCGTGGAGGTGATAGTGGCAGGGCACCTACGGCTAAAAAGAGACCGCTCGGTGCCCAGCCTGAATTTTAGAGTTTTCGGGAGCTGTGGGGAACTCGCTCAAACTACAGCAGGGACAAGACAGGTCGGAGGTGTTCTGGAAAATGTGAAAAGGAAATTCTCAGGCCCTCGCCCACCCCAAGGATAGGCAGCACTCCCCAGTGCCCCAGCAAATGGCAAATCCATCCCCCAAAAAATCCCGTAGCAATAGGGAGAGAGCAGCTGCTGCTGTCAGTGCCTTCTGGGCTTGTCACCACTGCCTCTTACCCCCTGCCTCCTCAGCCAGACCTACTGACATCCAACACCGCCTCTGCCAAGGCAGCCCAGTTGGGTTCCCCCACTAATGCAAGCAGAAAAGCCGTGCTTTGGGGGCTGCTTGAAAGCCGTGCCTCCTCCCCCCCGCCAAAAGACTTAGTCAAAGCAAATGCCAGACCCATTAAGAGCAAAGGACCTCACAGCCAACAGAGGAATTCTTGGGCTTGATGGACTGTTTATAGAGTCTTTTATAGGAAGGATGGGTAACCTAATCCCAACTACAACATTTTTTATGCTGCTCTATGAGGGTTCAGCTGTGATTAAACTGTTGGCACAGTCCCATGGCACATAAAACCATGGAGACCAGCAAGTCTCATCCCTGTCGGAGCCCTGCAAATGCAAGCAGCAAAACTATTCCAAGCATTAAAGCCCGCTGGGCCCTGCTGCCGTATCAGTGACACGGCTGCTCCTGCAAACCCTGCCGCAGGCCATCGCCACTCGCACCTCCAGCAGGCTTCCCTATCCTCAGAGACCAAAATAAAAGCTACATGGCAGTCACCACGCTGATCTCAAGCAGACAGTTATCCCTGCTGCAGTCCAGAGTCAATGGATGAGCACCCCCAAGCTCTCCTTTTGGGTCCCAGAGGCTGGATACAGGAGATGCAGCTGCTCTTGCATAAAACAGGCACTCAGAAGTGTCCCAGTGTCCTCTCCCAGCAGCAGCCCCAGGTCCAGCAAAGGGCCCTCTGTCACCCTCCTAAGACACCACCTACATCCAACAGCAAAATGTTTTCAGAGGTTAGAAAGCTGCCTTTTGGGCCAATCTCACACGAAGGTGAGATGATCTGAGCTGTGTCCCTGCTGTCCCGCACAGGCAGGGACAGCATCAGGGACAGGCAGGGTCCTGGCACCCACGGGTGCCACCCAGTGCCTCTGCCAGAGCAGGGACAAACCAACCCCAAGATGCTCTGATCTGGCCACCTGAGAAGGAAATAAAAATCAGAGGGGAGAGACTGGAGAAGCAGGCACCTCCCATTCAGCAGCGTGCCCGGGCTCAGCACAGGGTACCAGTGAGCGATGCAGAAACATTTCTGTGCTAAGCTCTGCTTCTGTGCTAAGCTCAGCTTAGAAGGAAAGACGAAAAGGGGTAGGAATCCAAGGCAGACCCCTCACCTCACTCCCCTCTGCCATCATGTATTGTGCATGGTCTGAGCTTTCCACGCTCCTGTGGGTTATGGGGAGCAGGACTGCTTGACATCAGACAAGTGGGGTCTAACGCAGCGCGGCTGGTAGATGGAACCTACAAGATCCAGCAGGCACTGCACCAGCGTCTTTAGGCGATTTGAACACAATGTTTGTTTTGTTTTATTGTTATAGATAAGGAAGAGAACAAAGACTTCTTTTTTTTTTTGCTGTATTGACTCATACGTCGGTTTGGTTGCCCTCATGATACCCAGCTACGGCTCCCTTGCATGATGTGGCATCTCCCTCAGGACCACCCGCTGCTCACCAGGTGGGCTCCCAAATCTCCCGCTGACCCCTGGCCGTGGAAGGTGGGCGTTCAGAGTTACAACTCCAGACCACGCCGAGCACTAAACACTACCATCACGCTGATTTCCAACCCTTTTCCTGCATGACCATAGCCAAATGAAAGACACGGTCACCTCAGAAACCCTGCCTCGAACATCCCCACCCGTAGCAGCCGAAAGAGGAACGTGTCCTTCAGCGTACAGCCGGTCTCTTTATGTGGGATGGGGCTTTGCCAGCAGTTTTATTTTAGCCCGGCGCAAGCCTGCAGCACATTCCTATAGCCAAAGGGAGGAGGCTGGGGAGTGCTCTCCGATGCTATCACCTGATGCCATTAGCATCTGCGTGGTTTCTCCCTCCAGCAATGCACTCAGGCTGGACCCCCAGCTATGCAGCATGCAGGGAGACGGAGCTCTGATGGAAATCCATCCAGTGCGTCCTGGACGAGGATGAGAGATGACAAGGGACAACCTGTCAGCTGCGAAGCCCCACGCAGTGCTGGGGAGGACACAGCCCTGGCAGGAGCCTGCAGCTGGGTGCTGTCAGACGCGCTGCTGGAGGAGGCGGAGGCGTCCTCTGATGGGGAAAGACAGGAGGGGAAAGGCAGCAGCAGGAGGGAGAACCCTCAGACATCTGGGGCTGCACACCCAAAGCCAGATGTGGCCAAGGGAGATGGGGAACCACCCAGACACCCAGGAGAGCACAAGGGAGGGGAGCGGGGAGCAGGCACACTGCTGGGGGACGGGATGGGGACAGGCCAGGCTCCATAATCCCTGCTGGCCCAGGAGACCCACAGCAGTGCCCAGCCCCTCGCAGCACCCCCAGCCACCCAGCAGTACAGGGCCCATGGAGGACACACCCAGGGCTGACATCGGCAGGAGACCCAAGCCGACAAGTAAATCCCATTTTTTTCTCTTTTATTTTTATTTTTTTTTTTTTCCTTGCATAGCCCACACACCGAGGACCTCCCAAACACATGGTGAAATGCCAGGTCAGCTTTCCAAGGGCTCAGCACCCACAGACAGGAGCTCAGGTCATATTTAGGCCAGCCAAATTACAGGGCAAGGCTTCTACTGGAGGGTGACCTGCTTCACTTCCTCTGGCACCACACGATACGGGCAGTCCCCCCCACCCCTCCTGGCACACCACAGGGGAGCACAGGCTCTGCTGGTCCCTCTTTGTCGCCAGTTATTCCTCAAAAGCACCTCTCCCAAACCTCTTGCAGCCCCTGGCAGCATCCCCCATACACCCCTTGCTTTCCAGGCGTGCAGTCCAAAATGCGAAGCCACCCACACGCCCCTGCCTCTTATTCAGACAGTGTCACAGAGACCCAAAGCAGCGGGGAGCAGCAAAGCAGCACCGCGAGGCCAAGCCCAAAAAAGCTTTCCTTCTCCTTCCCACCACGCTCAGCCCCACGGCTACGCAGGGATGGGCTTCTGCAATGCTGAGTGATGAAAGCAAACAGTGGGGACGAGCTGGAAGGCAAAACTTTTGGCCCATGCCCATTTGCCCCCTGTGCACACACCCGGCACCCATGAGCCGCATCCCACCAGGATGGAGACAGCCACTTGCTCAGCCCCAGTGCTCAGCCCAGTGGAAGGAACCACCTTGGACTCCCTCCCCAGCAAAGCTTTACTTGCACCTGGCCACAGCTTAAACCAGGAGAGCCCACAAAACCTTCCCAGCCACGCAAGAAGGAGCATCGGCAACCTCCCGGCACGGCGCAAAGGCTGCATCAGCCAGACCCAGGCACAGAGACCCAGACGACAAATGGGAGCAGCTGCCAGCAAATTCAGCGTTTCCAGAGGATCTGTGTTTATCAAAAGCTGTCGCTCTCCAGCCAGAACAGGTGTCAGTCACAGCAAAATCTCATGGCAGCTATTCAATCTGAAGGCACAGACTTTGACATCAGACCAAAAAAAAAAAAAGCAAGAAAGAAAAAAAAAAAAAGCATCGTTAGCAACTTCTCTGCCAGGGAGGCGCTCCCCTCTGCTGCTCTCCATCTCTTCTACAGCCTTGGTAAAAGAACGGTGAGGAGCCAGGAGGAGGAGAAAAGGGGATGCTCAGAGCAGATCTGGCCACCAGTGCCACATCACTGTCACCCAGCTGCCCCTGCACGGCTCCATCACACACACGAGCTGGCCTTGTCCCACCCGCAGACTTGCTAGCTGCTGCTGCCTGGAGATTGACGCCGAGAGCGACACAGAGCAGACCCTGCACTGCCCAGTCAGCACTTCCCACTAGCCAGACACTAACCCCTACTAATGCTGCCAACGTCCTAATTAGCGCCTTCCCTGTGCCCACCCTGCTCCCGGCTGCTCTGCGTCTGTCCGAGGACGCGGTGCAGGACGCTCTGAGGTTCTCTGAGGGTAGAGCAGACAGGCACAGCAAGTCGTAGAGGTGCTGGGCTCCCCTTCCCCTTCAGAGCAGCTGGCACAGCCTGCTCCTGCAACCCACACCAGTGGCCCTGCTGCTCTGCTATGTGTCTGCTGTCAAGGGATTTCCACGCGGCATCAAGCACACTTTTGTGTTTATCCTTTCCAAGCCTCCAAAGCAGTGCTAACATGTGCCAAGGACAGGAAAAGCCCGGGAGGGTCCCAGTTACACTGGGGCTATCTAAGCACACCATGAGTTAGGGAAAAGGAGTGAGGCTTTGTCCGAATGTCTGCAAGGATGGGGCAACTCCAAGCTTCGCCTGTCCTGCCACACTGCTCAGCCTGGCTGCAAAATGCCCCTTGGACTGGTGGTGGGGCTGCTCTGCTCTGCCCGCCCTGAGCTGCCCCTCGCCGCCACAGCACCAGGTCGTGCCAGGAGCACACACCACGAGGCCAGCCCCACTTCCAGAGGGACTACTTGCCACTCTCTGCTCCCCTTCCACAAGAAAAAATAAAAATCAAAATAAAAATCACCAGCTTGCTTTTCCTCCTGGAGCTGAGCAAGCCATGTGTCTGCCCACACTCAGCATGCAGGTGCTATCTTGGTGTGCACGCCTGCAGCTCGCAGGCTGGGCCGTGCATACAAAGGCTGGAAACAGGCACAAAAGTAGTGCTCAGCCACCTGCATTCTGTGCACAGCTCACAGGGCGCTCCACAAGCAACCTCGGAGACAGCAGGATCCTGCAGGAGAGACACGCCGCAGGAAATGCTTTCCCCAAAGCTGGCATACCACAATTAACTCTCTGCAGCCTGGCCAGCCCCCTCTCTCTGCAGGCAGCGTGCTCCAGCCAGCTCGTACACCTTGTTTTATTTCATCCGCACTGCCCCCAGTTCACGCATTTCTCCTGCTTGCTTTGTCCCCTGATACCAGATAGGCTTAAAAGCAAAACAAGGCAAAGATTTATTAAGTGAGGCTCACGGTAAAGGTTTCCGAGTTACAGTTGTGGAGCCTGGAAACAGGATTACAAGCAAAGCAAATCATAAAACGCGACTATAACCTCTACACAGCGAGATGTGACCCCTCACGTGTCCCAGCCTATCTCACACCCGGCCATGTGGTGTGCACAGGCCAGGAAGGCCGGCCAGCCCATTTGCAGGCTCGCACCACCGCACAAACCTCTCACGTGTGCACCGGGGCCTCTCTTCATGCCTCCTGCTTCAAGCACCCCTCCACTGCAACCACCTGGTGTAGGTGGCCCGATCCTGGCCTGGGGGAGGTTGTGACTTTCTACCATGCTTGCTGCTCTGTGCACCAAAATGCAAACCAGCATTTGTCAATCGAGAGCACTCCTAGCTCATATTCAAGACCATAAACAACTTCTTTGGATCCATTCTCAGAATAGACAACAGATATGGGATGATGGTGTGATCCTCAGGCATGTCTCTTGGATCGAGACATCTGTCTCAGTCAGACTGGTGATTCACATCACCCTCACCCAACACAGCCCACCACAGGACTCAAACACTGGACACAAACACCAGGGACTTTTCACTAGCATACCCCAAAAAAGCTGCTGCAGCGTGTACAAGCTCTGTTACCCCAAAAGCTGAGCTTGCAAGAACGAGCTGCATCTTGTGTGATAAAGGCTTGAAGCTAAATTCCCAGAGGCAGCACCTTATCCATACACAGGGAGGGTGAGCTACAGAGTCATGGGAGCCAAGAGCAGTGAAGGATGCTGCCATCTCCTTCCTAGGAGCACCAGCCACTGGCCCACACCTGGGGGGAGCAGGTAAGGGTAGATCCAGGTAGATATGGGCCTGGATGCATGCATCTTACACAAAAGAAACCACAAATCTGGAGGCATCTGAAATCTGAGGCATTCCTGCCTGGTTTGTCCTCAGAGACATCACACTCAACACTGGTCTCAGCGAGCAAGCCAAAGCCTAAAGAGATCAGTTCTGTGGCCACCCTGTGCAAATGAGTGGCCTCCTAAGAGGCTCAAAAAGGCAGAGGGGGGGCAGATACACAAAAGCAGGATCTTCTCTGCAGACCAAAGACCACCCAGCTTCATGGCAGAGTGCTACCATCAGTCTTCCCTTGCCCCAGGAGACTCTGGGCTAAGAAGAACACACACTGCCACATGATGATACATGTGAGGCTTCGCATCCACAGCAGGCCTCCTATAACCCCCATGCATCATCAGCGCTGTGGAGAATGGAGATGTCTTCTCCCTCCTGCATCCCTCTGCTGAAGTTGTTCAAACTCACAGAGGTTCTGGACAAGTGATCCAAAGAGTCCAGCCCCTGCTCCAGCCTCCTCACCCCTTTTTCCCCCCGGCTCTTCCTTTGTCTCACTGCATGCAGCAGCATCAGAGCAGGGGTCCCTGCAAGCCACAGCGAGGCTGTGCAGCCCGAGAGGTGAATTCCCATCCTGTCCAAGCTGATATCAATCCTGGGTTATCGCTGCGAAGCCTCCTGTCTCATGGCAGCCACCTGTAGCTGGGGTGGCACCTCGCATGGGCTCATTTTGGGCTGGATGCAGGCAGCAAAGCCACTCAGCGTGGGATAACCCTGAAGGTCCCCCGGGACACAGTTTCTCCTGAAGGCTGGGTGCCCTGTGACCCTCAAAGCCTGTGTGGGAGCAGAGGGAGGCCAAGCCATTCGCGGCCTGCCCGCCAGCTGCCCCCTCCCCTCCCAACCCCACAGTCTCGGCAGCCAGCCACAAGCAGCGGGCCCAGGAGCCCGGCCGCTGAGCCCATTGTTCCCTTTGTCTGGCCTTGGGAGCACGAGCCCGCGTGGCTCGAGGCATCCCCTCCACCTCGGGCACGTTCACACGCCCGGCCGCCCTCGTCACCCCTGGGGCCAGGCCCTGACCCTGCCGGGGGGGCTCCCACGAGCATGGCCCCCACAGAGGGGCTCTGAGGATGGGAGCAACCCTATTGCGGCCTGGCTCCTCCTGCAGCAGGGAGCCCGGCCCCGCCACCACCGGGCTTCCCCCCCTTCTCCTGCAGCTGGCCTAAACCCAGCCTGCGCTCCCCAGCAGGCCCCAGGCAGGGCTTAACGCCTCCCACCCTCACGGCCCCAACGGCCCTGGTAGGGTGTGAGCATCCCCAGGCGTCTTCACCCTCTGAAACGCCGAGCTGGGCAAAGGTGAGCGCTAACGGCTGCTCGCCCGGAGGACCTTGGCCTTGCCCAGGTGCTCTACTGGAATTAACGGCTTCGGTGGCACACCCTGGGCTGGTCTCAGGACTGGCAGGTGGCACTCGGTGCTGAGCAGGGCATCCAAAGCCTGGCACCCAAGGGAACCCCCCCCCAGTGCCTCGGTGCCAGGTTAATCTGGGAAAACCCGACACAAATCCGCCAAAGCCTCATCCAAGCTCCCCAGCAAAGAAAGTGGTATCCAAAGAGCAGGACAAGCCCTGCATAAGGCTTGAAGACACGGAGGGCCACAAGGGTCCACGATTACAGCCAGAGCAATGGCCAAAACGGAGCGACATGAACCCCTCGGTGGCTGCAGGCAGTCCTGAGAGCCAAGCTGAGAGCAGAGAGCAACAAGGCCTTGCTGTGCACAGGCATCCCCCAGCAGAGCAGGGACAAGGAGCCTTGCCCGGCCCTGCCCTCTCCCTGGCCACCACATCTATCACACGAGGCTGAGCCAAAGGGCCTCCCGGATTCCCTGCCACCTCCAGCAGGGAATCAGCAGATAGATGCTCGGGGAAGAAGATGCTTTCTGCAGGCGAGCACTCAGGGCTTCCCGATGTCCTTTTGGACTTGGGACACACAGTGGTGGGCTTCATACTGATCTTCTGCCCCCACCCTGCGCTGCCTCTTGTTTTAAACCCGTTTGGTTCTGTTCATTTTAAACCTGTCCCTTGAGAACACAAGGCCAAGTGAAAAAAAAAAAAATGACATAAAGAATTGTCACCGGTTCATCACCACCTTCCTCACACCTCCTGCGTCTGGCACACCTCTCCTTCTCCACAAGCTGCATCTTTCACAAAGACCCTCCCCTGGGTTCATCTACCTCTCCTGCACAACCATCTTCGTCCTCCTTTCCCAGCCTTTCCCAGTTCTGAGTTGATGCTTTCAAAGAGCCATCCACAATGACTTTAAGATCTCTTTCGTAAAATGCTAATAAGTAATTTAAAGACTGCCACTGTGCATGCATGGGTTTAGGGTAATTTTTTTCCATGTGAATCCCTTTTCATTCATCACTGACTACATTTAATCTGCTATTTTATAGCCTGGTTATCCAGTGTCATGAGATCCTTTTACAATATTTTAAAGACAACTGTTGTTTTTATCATCCTGAATAATTTTGTATAATCTCCAAACTTAAGAGTTTCCACCCCTTTCTTGCGCATTTATAGATATGTTGCACAGCACAAGCTTCATGCCGAATCCCATCCATTGGGAAAAATGGCTGTTTCCCCTCCTTTAAGCAGATTTTAAACCGTAAGAGTTCCTCTAAAATTACTAGCATGGAGTTGCTGAGATCACCCAGGAAGCTCTTCTTAAAGCACATGTGTCCCATTTGCTCCGGCACCAATATCTATTTTCCTGATTTACTGTAAAAAGTGACCTCCTAAGCTAACACTTCACTGCAGGGCAGTCTCAGTTCCTCCACAAGAGCCCCTGACCATGGCCGTTCTGGGGGAGACACATTTAAATCTGACTTCATCTCCCCAAGGTGTTCCTTTCTGATTATTTTTAACCTTGCACTCTCTGATTTCCTGATTCTGTGTGTGTTTTTTTGTTTGTTTGTTTTATTTGGTGCAGGGTTCATTTCTTTTCACAAACTATTCTTCAAACTCCTCTCAGCCTGCCATATACGGGTTTACATTCACAGTGCCATAGTTTATAATTTTTTTTCCTATTTTCCTCTTTTAGACATCATTTCCGTTTTCTAAAGAACATCTTTTTACCACTGGTGACCTCCTTCAATCTGATGTTTAATCAAGACGGCTATTTTTTGTCTTTTTCAACCCATACTTTAAACAGCCATGCACATTCTGAGTTTCCCACACGACATGCAAGTATTTTTCAAGTTCAGCTGCTTCCCTCAGCTAGCTTCATTTTTATGTCGTTCCCCTTGCTTGACTTAAAATGTTACTGTATAGTGTTTTCAAGTGCTGGTGATTTTATGGATGTGCAGGCTTGACGTGAAAAGAACATAATTTATGGGACCAACTGATAAAGCTTCACAAACTTTTGGAGCTCACGAGCCCTTTTTCCTTCCCACCTGGAGACTGAACCGAGCTACAGTACAGCTGCTCCCATGGAGCCGGCCTCATGCCTTGCACGGCACCGTGAGTGCTGCTCGGGACTAAATCAAGAGATCCTCCTCTCGTGGGCTCTCTGAAGAGCTGCAATTATTCACAGTCACTAAAACTGTAATTTCTGAATAACGCCCCTTTGTGACATTTACCCAGTTTACACCGAGGCAAATACCATCTGCAATTATAGCTGTGTTTTCTGCCCTCGCAGCCTGTTTAACCTCCCTTAACGTTTGGCAATCAGTGCCACAACTCAGGTCAGATGGGTAACAGAGATCTAATGCTGCTCCCTTCATCTTCGAGCATGGAAATCCAGAGAGGGGCTCGTGGCACAGCATGATGCTAGCTTACTCGTTCACCTTCACGCTGCTCAGCTCGGGTGCCAGGTGCCTACACCCTGGCACAAACCTCCTGTCCGGCACATTCCCAAGACCCACGGTATCAATATAAAATACCCCTGACGTATCTCTGCAAGCCGCTGGGGCACCCCTCCTTTCTCACACACTTGTGGCAGGGGCTCTGCTGCCTCCCGGCTCCAGAAAGGCCGCATCCCTGCAGCTCCCTGCTCTAAGTGCCAGGAGGCTCAGCCCTCCCCGCTGACCCCCCCAGCACAGCACTGGGATGCTGCTGGTCCCGCCTGCACATGCCGCTGGGCGCTCGCCAGCCTGTTATCACGGGAGGCCCCATCTTTACCCCCTTATCTAACTGCTGAACTTTTGCCTTCGAGGATCTCCCTCCTACCTACCCCCTTTCCTTCACGCTGGGTTTTTCACACAGGGAACGGGCAGTCGTGCTTTGCTCTCGTGTCTCGGCAAACCAGGAACCAGTGGATGGGGCCTCACTGGGTCTTTCTTGGTAAAAATCGACTTTCTCCAAGAAGGGAACCGCGTGCCCACTCCCAGACAGGTGCATGCACATGTCCCACCTCCACGGTCCCATTCAGACACGCATGCAGCACAGCCGGCCACATGTTAGGGCAGGAGCAGCGGACTCAGCCTCTCATCTATCACTGCTCTGGCTGCACTTGCACAAAAGCACTCGAGCTTAGCCTCACTCACCAGAGAGCCTGGGATGTATCTCAGCATCAAGTATTTACCCAGCTTCTCAGGCAGGTTTCCCAGCTATGCTGGTGCCCACCCCTCTTTTCAGCCAGTTCAGGTATGTGTACACAAACGGCAACCGCCCACCGACTAGTGCAGACAGATCCTTTGCCCGTCTGCACATCAGCGAAGCAGACCTCTGCTCCCAGCTCGGGGGGGAAGCCGCGGTGTGGCAGCACCGACACCCCTCGGACACTTCTCCAAGGCACAGCCACATCCCCTTTGCCCCCCAGGTCCCTCCCTGGGGTGTCCCCAGGAGCTGATGGTGCACTGTCCCCATGGCATCTCCCTACAGCACCTACTCCCTGGGTTTGTATCAGCCAGAGAATCTAGAAATACAGCAGGGATCAGGAGCAAGTGTTCCCACTTGCAAGAAGCATAGAAGCAAATGTGCTAGGTGCTGAGACTGCAGCTACAACTACGTGGATAGTAAATCGGGCACCAAATCATTTGGTCTCCAAAAGAAGTTCTCGCCCTAGCTGCCCCAACAATGGGAAGGGCAGTTGTGCCCAAGAAATAAATCTCGTCAAAAATTAACCCAGGAAACTGAACCAGAGGGAGGCAGCATGAGGGGTTTGTGTCACAGCAGAGGACTGACCCAAACCCAAGGTCTCTGCTCTGCACCCCAGCCCAACTTTTCAAACATTTGGTATCAGCCCAGTCTCAGGACAGCATTTACAGCACATGTTTGAACAGGTCATCTGGATCAGTTCTGTGACAGCTCCCAGGTTTTCCTCATGGGCTTCCCACCTGGGGAGAGGCGCACGTGTGTGCCTTGCAGGTCCCACATTTGAACGGCAGGACCTGCTGCTCCAGGTTGCCCCAGTGCAGCCAAAAGCAGGTGGGATCACTGGGACCATGGCACAGCTCCTGAGGTCACATCACAGCCTGGGCAGATGTCCCCACCCTGGGGCACTCGGGCATGGCAACTTCCCTGGCACAGCCCGTAGCCATGGAGAGGTGGGCAAAGCCTTTCTTGACTGAGACCGGGAAGCAGAAGAAGCGACAGCACCAGATAGATTGAAGCACAGGCTGAGTGCTGCATTAATTGGCATCTCCCTGAACCGCCTCTGGGCCTGGGGGAGGCGGTAGGAGTGCTCGGCAGCAGGTCACGACCAAGTCACCCCTGGGCCACGCGGGTGCAAGAGAGGACCATATTTTAACACCTTATTCCACCGCATACATAAAACACAACTTGCCGTGTATTATGCACATGTATGCAATGCAATAAATACATAATGCATGTTATGTACATTACAACACGTTATTAAATTAAACACAAACAAGCAGGTCCCATCTCCAGCTTGCTCAAAGGACGGGCGCAGGAGCGTGCAGCTGGGTGTAGATGCAGCTCTCCCCAGCCCCTCGGCCACGGTGCACCCCAAGTATGCCTCCAGGAGAGGATACAGCCCTCCTGCACCAGCCTCCTGCTGCTTGATACCAGGCTTGGAGCAGCGACAGCCCTGCAGAGGAGAGGGAGGATGCTCAGCAGCCCTACGGGGTGCAGCAGCAGCAGAAAGTCCCCTCGCCCGCTCCAGACTCTGCCGCTGCCCATCCTGCAGAGCCCGCATGGGTCCAACCTGCTGTGGGCCCAGCTGCCGGGGCCTCTGTGCAGCTCCCAGGTTAGCTGTGCCCTCGTAGATATTAGGACCATCTCGTTTCTCCTTTCACATTTTTTGGTACACAGTTGGCTTTCCTCCAGCCCTCGGGAAACTTGCCAGCACTGCAAGGTTTATGAAAAGTTAACTCCAAAGGGGTGAAGAGTGCCTTCATTTTTTTTCTCTTGCATGTGAGTTAGCCAGGCTGTTGATTTTGAAATCCATAACTCCCATCCTCGGCTCCCCCCCCCCAAATACCTTGGAAGTATCACTACTCCAGATATGCCACACCATGCAAGCAGCATATGTGAGCAGGAATACAAAGAGAAGCCGTTAGTGATAGCAGTACTGTTACCAACTGGTGTGGGATCCAGACCCTTCCAGGACTCCTTTGTTCTTGACTTTCTTTAAAAACACACACACACACACAAAAAAAAGCTTTCCTTTTATAAGCCTGAACTTTCTCAGCCACAGATACGTTACCTTGCAATTGCCTTAACAACTGTATGCAATTCGTAACCTCTGCTTTATGTACATTGTCATCCACCTCCCTGTTTTCCATATTGATTTATGTTTTACGTTCTTTTCACATTTCCTTTTAACAGAGCCTTCTTTAACCAAACAGCCTTTCCTCCTAAGCCTGAGACATGCATTCTGCTGGCCAGTGAGTAATCAACTTCCAATTTTCATGCACACTCCTGTTTATATTTCCTTCCCTATCGGCTTTGTTTCTAATTAAGGTTTGTTAAATGCAAGTGAATATATAGTGTACAGAGAAATATAAAGCATGTAGATAAATAAACACCACACACACACACACACACTGACTAAGACTGTATTCTCAGTGCACTTTCAACCACGGATCCCAAAGCACTTTGTCATGTTCATTAACAAAACCTCGCAGCTCCCTTGGGAGAGACGCTTGTATTATTTTACGCCTTGTAATTAGGAAAACTGAGGCACAGAGGAGACAAGTGAAATTACCGGCATTACAGAAAAGCTCTGTAGCAGAGCTGAAAACAGGACTCAGGAGGCAGGATCCCTGGGCAAATAACCAGAACTCATTTTTCCCTGAATGTGTCCTGCTCTCCCCATTTTGGCCCTGGACACACCGGGGAATGTGCCAGAGCCAGTGACAGCCACGCAGGGGGCATCGCCACTGCAGAGGTGCCCAGCAGGGTCCAGCCACCATCTCCTTGGTCATCGGGCACCATCGGGTCAGTCTGCATGCACCAACAGGGCCCAGAGCATCAGGAAATGCAGATGGACACCATGCCCATGCATGGCACGGAACACCGGGATGAGCCACTGCCTGAAACAGCAGCTCCCAGAGGGAAGGAAGGAGCAGAGGTGCACCACGGGGGCTGCATCCCATGCTCTTTTGCCTCACCAGCTCTCCGGAAGGCTTTGCAAGGAGAAAAAGGCCAGGACATGGTAGCTGGTTGCCCACACCAGTGCTGCAAGCAACCACAACCCCAGGATACACACAACGTGGACAAAGGTAGCAGCAAGGGCACTGAGGGGAACCCCCCAAACCTTAGATGAGGCGTTCAGCCCTGGATGGGGACAGCTGCTGGAGCCCAGCACAGAAGCAGCCCTCTCCCCAGAGCATCCCCACCTCTGCGGGAACACATCTCACAGCGATCATCTCCAGGGTGGGCTCAACCTCCCACCAGCGCTCACTGTCCCCTTGCCCCAGGTGCCTACTGCCCATCCCTTGGAACCAGCATTCGTGCACCCAGCTCCTGCCACGGCCACCCATGCTCCTCACATCTTCAAGCAAGCACACAGCAGCCCCAGGGCCAGGAACAAGCCCCACACCGCCTGGTATCACCCCGTCGTGTCACCCCATCCCTGCACGGCCACCCGCATCCCTCCCCGTCCATAGTCAGCGGCACCACCTCGGCGTGGCCGATCCCTCCCGGGCCCGGCTGGCTGAGCAAACGCCGTGGTAAGTGGCAATGCTGCCGGCTGATCGGGCCACGCATCCCATGTGGACACATATGCTCCCACAAACATGCTCATCACCACCACCACCACCAACCCCCCCCCATAATTAAAACCATACAAGGCTCATTTGAATAGCAGAGCTGGCTAGCGCTCTCTGATGCAACGTAAATAGTCCTATTTATGCCAAGCTCCCATATTGTAAATATCACGACGTATAGCTGGCCAACCCATGAGTCATCTCCCAAAACTCCAACTTAATAAATGGTGCCTCATCCATGTTCCAGACAAACACCGGCCGCGCAGCTCCCACCGCCCGGCGCCTCCACGCCCAGGGCCAGCAGTGAGCACCCGGTGAACCTCGGGGGTCCCTCCGCAGCCCCCTCGCTGGCTTCCCCGCAGCTCTCCCATGCAGGGCAGCCACGCGTTGGGCCTGGCCAGCCTTCAGCCCGGCGTCTGGAGCTCACCCCCAGCCTGGCGTGGTCCTTCCTGGGGTGTACCCAAGGCGCTGCTGAGATGCGCTCGGGCACAGGACCCCCAAAACCCCCCTTTGGGGAGATGGGGGCTCGTGCCCGGCGCCTTCTCCACGCACCCACCCCGCACTCTGCCCGCACCTGCCGCCTGCCTCTGCTTTGTCTCGGCACGGGGGAAATTGGGGAAGTCGGTGGGGTGCCCGGCTCCTCTTGGGGAGGCCGGGAAAGCCGCGCACGCCTGCGGGGAGCTGGCTCCCAGCTCCGGGATGCCGGCAAGGCCTGGCTGTGTGCGCCCCGGCAGCGGGCACGGTGCGGCGGAGCTGCCAGCCGGGCATCCCTGGGGGGAGAGGCTCCGCCGTGCCCAACGAGCACCCGGGGAGGTGCCGGCGAGGGATGCCCAAACCTGGGCAACAAGGGACGGCGGAGAAAAGGGGCAGGAGAAAGCCACGCAGCCACCGGGAGGGTCCGGGTAGCCCCCACACCCCCCCACCCACCCCAAAACCGAAGGGCTCCGGATGCGGCACCTCCACCTGGGGCAGCACTTCCCCGAAACTTCGCCTCCCCTCCGGCGGCACGGAAGGGGTGCGGCGGGAGAGAAGAGAAGAGACGAGAGAGGGGGGGGAGGGAGGGCGAAGTGCCACCTCCCGAAAAAAAATATTAAAAAATAATAATAATAAAAAAAAAAGGAATAAAGGGGCGAGGGGAGCTCGCGATATACCAGACACAGACACACACACGCCTTTACCTTCCACGGCGGCGAGCAGGGGCAGCAAGGCGAGGGGCAGGCAGCAGAGCCACAGCGGCCCCATGGTGCGCGCCGGGCCGGGCATCAGACGCGGCGCTGCCGGCGCTCCATGGAAGCCGGGGAGCGGCGGCGGCGGCGGAGCTCCGAGCCCAGCTCCGAGCCGAGCCCCTCGCTGGGGCCGCCGCCGGCGCGGGCACGGCCGCGGGCACGGAGCGCACCGCCGGCCCCCGCCGTCGCGGCCGGGCCGAGCCCACCGCCGCCGTTCTCCGGGGAGAGCCCCCCAGCGCCCCCCGCCCCGGCCCCGGGCTCCGCGCAGCCGGCGGGGGGCGGCGGGCGGCGGGCGGCGGAGATTTTGGGGAGGGGGCGGCGGGGATGGGGGCGGCGGGGAGCGGAGGAGGTGCGGGAGATGGTGGAGGAGCGGAGGAGGAGGGAGGAGGCTCCCCCCCGGCCGCCGATGGTTTGTCCCGGAGCTGTCGATCATGCAGAGAAAGCCGTGATTTCAGCCCAAATCTTCCCGGCGGGGTTGACCGAGCGCTTGAGAAAGTGGAAAGGGGGGTGTGTGGGGGTGGGGGGGGGCGAGGTCTGTCTGTCCGTCCGTCCCCCCCCTCCGCACAGATGCGCTCTGCTCCGGTCTGGGCGCCGCACGGGGCTCCGCCGAGGTGCTGCCGGGGGAGGCATCCCCGCCCCGAGCCCCCCCCCCCACGCCGTGGGGCCGGGCCCCTGCACCCCCGGGCAGCCAAAGGAAAGCGTCTGGAGGGACGTGGAAACGGAGCCGGCCCCAAAGCAGCGCCTCGTTACCGGCTGGCTCAGCCTGGCTTTGACCCGGAGACCCTCAGGGGTCAGCGACCCCACTGGGGCGTGAGCAGGGATTCCCCCATTTCGAGGCTGGGGGGGTTGGGAGCTGGTCACAAGCCCTCGTAGAGGGTTTGAGCAAGTGAGATTTTCCTTAAAGCTGTGAGCTGAGGCCCAGCTCCGTGTCTCCGTCGCGACACGCGACATCCCCAACTTCCCCATGCGCCTGGAAGCTGAATCTGCCCATTAGGGACCTCATGAGCCAAAGCCACCAAAATGTCTAAGCTGGAGCCTCTTGAATTCCCTGACCGGTTCCAGGTAACTCGTTTCCTGCCAGCTGCAGCTGTGTTTGGAGAAGGTCAAGGCTCCCCGATGGTGGCGGCCAAAGGCATGTGCGTCAGCCAGATGACCTCCCCTAACTCAGCGTGACCAAGGGCAGTCCCCTTTGGGAGACCCTACAGCTGGAGGTTGGCACCAAGCTCAACGCAGCAGCCTTCTGAGGATTCTGTGGACTCAGGGACTTGTCTGGGTTTCCTCACGTGTTGTCTGCTCCTAGGCTTTGTAGTGCACCCCTCGCTCCCCGTGGCTCCGGAGCACCCAACATTTCCCATCGGGTAGGAAATGGTCTGTTCATTTCCAAACTCTTCAGACCGTACCCTCAACCTCTCCTGGTCCCAGAGCTGTTGTGCAATGCGATGCCCTCAGGTATGTCCCTGAGGATCCACCACAGATCTCCAGAGTTGATCCCACAAGCCTGGAGTCCGAGACCCTCAGGATTTTCTTACAGCTCTCCAGGCCTGCGCTGTCAGGGGCAGTGGGGATTTTGTCCCAGAGGAGCCTTCTGTCTTCTGGAGACCTTCTGTCTACTTCAGTTCCTTCTCTGAGCATCCCCTTAGACTCCTAGAGACTGGATTTTGGAGCAAACAGATTTATTGTCTGACCACTGCAGTGACTTTGAAGCTCACATGTACTCTTTGGAGTCTCTTTTGTCCCCAGAAAATGCTCTTCAGAGTCATTCATGAACTGCTGAGCTCTGGTCCCGTCTCATGTCTTCTCTCTTCTCCCAGGAAGGGCCTTCAGTGACTGTCATATCCCTGTGGCGTTCAAGGAATGGCCTCTCAAGGCCTCTCAGGAGTTTGCAGTCTGCACATGGGGTGCCACCAGCCTCCACCCTCTGTCCTGCAACCCACGAGCAAGCCAGCAGCTCCCAGTGGTCTCTCAAGTGCCGTGAAATGCCACCCCATGGTGATGGACACCAGACCTCCCCCAGTGTCCTTTCCTTTTATTCCACCCCAAGTCCATTTCGGTGGCCTCCATAAATGAAGGACACAGAACAGGGGGCACTAATGCCCGTGCAGCACCGCCCAGGGATCCTTAAACCCTGCTGCAAGGAGCGCTAGGTGAAGCCTGGTCTGGGAAAGCAGCAGCGCTGGGGTGACAGAAATGGGACAGCTTTGACTGCGCGCTGGTTCCCAGGCAGAGCCATAAGAGATGGCATCTAGAGGACATTAAAACGGGTTTGATGGTGACTCACCGCAGCTCCTGGTGCAGGAAGAACAGGTTGTATTTGCACATGAAGCCCTTGGCTCATCACACCTGGAGGAAGTGGCTTCGTGTCTCTCCCTGCGAGGTTAAAGAGGCGCAGCAGCAGGCGACCGACAGGAGCTGAGGGAGATGCTGTGGGAGGTGATGGGGCAGGCGAAGCCCTCTCCGTCCTGCTGGTAGGGCGATCGCAGGTCCTGCGGGCTCTTCGGGGCACTGTGCGGGGCCTCGTGGCTGCAGTGACTGATGTGGCTGCTATGGGAGGGAGGGATCCACCTCTGCTCTGCCAGCTTGGTGGGAGCAAACCTGCTCCTTGCTCTGTGCAGTGGGTGTTGTGGAGCTGTCGTGCGTGGGCTCTAAGCTCAGTGGGGCCGTGCCAGAGCCAGAGGTGGCACCTTCCAAGGAGTCCTGGCCACCACGAGGACCCAGGAGAAGCTTCCTCTCAAAGCCCAGGGAAACCCTTTCCCCCAGTGCTACTTAATCACGCTCAGGCCCCCAAAAGAGGAAGAGAGATGTTCATTTGGGTGGCGAGGATGGGGAACGAGTCCCCTGGCGGCACTTGGAGCAGTAAATCTGCCTGTGAGGACCCACCGAGCGCAGGCAGGCGGCTGGTCGGGGCCTGTGGCAAGGCGCCCTGCGGGAAATCAGCACCCTTGCTCCTGTCCCTGCATGCGAGAGGAAAGCTTTCCAGCTCCCGGCTGAGTCCCTCGGGCTCTGTGGAGCCTTGAGCTTCCAGGGGCAGGTTGGGAGGAGGAAAACACTAGCATATTTTTACAGAAATTGGAGTCTCCCTGCAGCAGCAAATCCCATAAAAGCAAAACCCAAGTGAAAAGCAGCTTCAGCTGTTCTGGCTCTGGCTGTGACGGGCTTGGCCCCAGGCCAGTAAGTTAATTCTGCCTATTAACTAATAGTGTAGTATTGTCGGCAAAGACTCATTGCTAAACTTATGTTTTTAAGATATCACTTATCATTTAAACACTTAACTCTTGATCCCCGAACATGTACAGGCACCATGTAGCCCTGCAGCCATGCTGCAGATAACCCAAGTCACTGCTGGTTGGGGAGGCTGGGCAGTGTTTAACCCTTTTTCCCCGAATACTTTGTCTGAATGATAAATTGTCTTGGGCAGCACTATCCAAAGAAGAGCAGGCCCTCCTGCTCAGGGGCCACTTATTATCACCTACTTAATGTTCCCCAGCTCAGCAGGGATGCAGGAACTGTTCCCAATAGCATTTTTTCCTAGCCTCAGTCAAGGGCGTGTGACCAGCAAGAGACCCCACAGCGGGACGTGGCTGTAGCCTGACACAAGACCCCGAGCAGACCCCCTCCTTGTCCTTCCCGGCCTTTTCTCCTCGCCCCAGTGCCCAAAAAGCTGCTGGAGAACCACGCGGAGTCCCTGGGGAGGAGATCAGGGAGCAATAGGGATGCCCCAGGGCTACCCAGCACCTCTGAGAGGAAGATCCCCACTTCCCAATCCATATGGGAAAGGGGCATTATTCAGGGTGCTCAGACCCCCTTCCTTCTCCATCCTTCCCCCAGAGCAGGCCACATTTTTCCCCAGATTTACCAGGCTACGGCCGCCAAACCAAAGGAGGTGGCCAGGCTGCCAAGCGCAGCCACCCCCGCCCCGCTGGGGCTGTGGGGAGGGAGGTTTCTCTCTGCAGAGCTGCATCAAGATAAGGCTTTTTTGCATCCCCTTACGCTTTGTGCAGATAGATACCTGGCCCTGGGTGGCTCGTGCTGAAATGTGACACTCGGAGCCTTCCTTGCTCGACCCGTTCAGCTTGTTACAGGGTCCTAACGGAGGGAGCAGCAGCTCCCTCTCCCCTCCAGCTCTTTCCTCCAGCATTTCTGAGCTCCTCCGCTGCTAAATGAAAGATTCCTGCCTGCCGTGCACTTTGATGCTACCTGGAGCCAGGAGCGGGGCTGAGACAGAGAAGCAGCAAGGAGGAAGGCAAGTGGATGGCACGGGTCATGCAAACATCGCCCTGTGCCAGGACCCCCAGGAATGCTGCAGAGCCCTAGAAAAGCTTCAGGCAAGGATTTTATCTCTACAGGGAGACAAGTGTGGCTGCAGAGAGGAGCGAGGAGTGAAAGGTAGCTTTATTTTTGTTGCCGTTGCAATATCTGAAGTCTTAGATTTTCAGAGCCTTCAGCTAAATTAGGAAGCAAAAGTCAACTGGTAGATTGCTCTAAAGATTTGAAGAGCATTGCACTCCGAAAATGAATGTAACTTTTGAATGGTATCCATGGGAACAAATTAAAGAGAAGAGGCACTTTTGAAGCATTTAAAACAGATTTAGAAATCTAGAATTGGGCAGAAAAATTGGATATTTTGTTCAACAGCTAATTTGACACCAAATTATGACAGTCAGAGACAAACACGGGCAGGCAAAGCTCAGGTTAGATATTGTAGAAATGATCTGATTGTGGTTGCATGTTAACTGGCTGCAGAGTGAAAAGAAACTTTTGGAAGAATAAAGCTCCTTTAGGGCTACAAATATGTCAAGTCTTCTTGGAAAAGTGGGCATCATAAATGAGTAGGATTTTACAGAGGTAGGAAGAAAAAAACTTAGATAGAAGAAGGCCAAATTAAATAAAAGCATACAATTAACAAGGAACCCCTAATTTCCCAGAATGTAGAGAAATTCAGTGATCAAGATTATAAGTTATTACTTTAAGTTTTTAAAAATACATAAATAAAAAAGGGGATTGAGATACACAGCAAAGAACGGGTGGAGCCATCGCCAGAATATAATGTTATGTATGTAAATCTAATCCAGAAGATTTTACAACCATGAGTCATGATTGGCAGAAGGTAGTTTTTGTATTCTGGAAAATATTTTCTTTTCAACCCTTGATTATTTTACAGTTAACCAGAAAGAGCTATGTTAGTGAACAAAACTGCCCAGTAGTTAATCTCTGATAACAAAACTGCCAGGCCTTGCATATTGGCAGAGGAAATGACATAAAAGGACGCAACATTTAATTGCCGTAATTTTTAGAGATTTGTAAAAATAAAGGATGTAACCCATGCTATTCTGTGGCAGGGCAACCACAATCCAGAATTCTTCTGGAAAATAGTTTTGGAGTTGTTTGAAGGAAACTAGAAAAGCTGGAAAGTCAAACTCGGGTCTCTGTTTAATACTATAAAATTACAGGGTGGCATCCTTGAAATTGAAAATGCTGAAATGGCATTTAATAGGAAACTGGGGAGAAAACTACCTGTTTTTTGTCATTGTCAGTGTTAAAAATAGGAGTTTTGCAAATGCTTACGAACACTATGGAAAAAAAAAATGCAATGTTATGTGTTATGCTCAAGGCTCTCATGAGCAAAATTCTCCGGTGCCCTGAGACATCGTAGGTTGACGAAAAAGCACATATAGGATCAAAGACACCGGCGTGTTGTGAAATGGCTCTTTTCTCCTAAGAGGTGCTTACTATAAAAGCACAGACCTGAAGGAGGTAGCCACATCTTTCACAGCAGGAAGATGGAAAAGAAACGGGTTGCCTGGGTCTTTCCAAGGAGGAGCAAGCTAACGGTGAGGCAGCAGCATGGAACAAGCGGTGTGGTGTACAGACAAAAGCCCTCCAAGGTCTGCAGACAAAAGGTCAGGCACGAGGAGGAGCAGCGCCGCATGTTGTATAACAGGCATTTCACATTTTCTCTTTGGCTGCAGGAATATCCACTCCGTAAGGTTTTGGCTGAAATGTGACGGAGCCGGAGCAAGTCCTGCAAGCGAGAGAGCTGCTGGGTGCCCCTGTTCCCTGGCAAATTTATGTGCACGCTTTTCATTCTAACACTTAACTTGCTTACTCTTTTTTTTTTTTTTTTTTTTTTTCTTGTAAGACTCATCAGAGGAATAAGCTCTAGTGATGAGTTAATCCACTCCTGCTCAGGGACAGCTCTGGCCCTGGGAGATGAAGGTGAGGCGAAGCTCACAGCACAGGAGAGCAGCGCTATGTTCATGTTGGGCCAGCACGGTGGAGGCAGTGAGGAGGCAGAGCACATCCTTGAGGAAGAAGAGGCAGGGGCTCACATTGAAAATTCAGAAATTTCAGGGTCCATTCAGGGCAGAGAGAGAGGAGGCATCCCGGCAGACTCAAGAAGCACTGGCCCCGCTGCAGAAACAGATACCTGCTCTGCGTTTGTCCGCCAACAGGAGATGGATCTGGCAAGGAGCAAGAGGAAACGCTGCCCAATTAGCAAAGACGGATGGAGCACGGCTGCCCCTGGAACAGCCCATCCATCTGCTCTTTGGGCTGCTGCCCTGGCGACACGAGGGATCCACCAGCAAAACGGCACTCGGGGGACTCCCCTCCCCTTGACACGCTGCCACGGCTCCACTGGGATGGAGCAGAGCTGGTCGAGAGGCTGCTGCATGGGTCCCTGCCACACACCCAGTGGGCTGAGATGCTCAGGAGGGCCATGGCACGCTCTCCATCCTCTCACTGAGCCCTTCAACGTTGCTGATGGAGGAGGCACATTGCTTTTTTTCGACACTGGGCCTGGAACTGCTGAGACCCCCTTGGCCAGTTGGCATCAGCATCCTGGCTGGTCTCTGAGAAACTTCTGCTCCTTGAATGTGCCTTCAGGGGCCTGTTGTGAGCACAAGGGGATGCTGACCCCTGCTTCACCCAAGGAAAGTGTGAGAAACAGGTGTCTTGAGGGATGCTGTGGTGGCTAGCATGATGCCAGCCTTTGTGAGAAGTCCTGGGAAAGCACAAAGAACTAGAGAATTGCAGCCTGAAGCTTGTACAAGACAGAGGTTGTAATAATGGACAGAGGTAAAGACGCTTGGTTAAGAGCTAACTGCTAGGGGAAACACTACAGGGCTTCTGCAAAGGGGAGTCCTGCTTCACAGCCCCTTGGAGTGGTTCACAGAGGCCAAACACATGCAGATTGGTGTGCAGGTCAGCTGCTGGAGTTCCCGAAGTCTTTCCATTAAGTCTCTTGCCAAAGGTATTTTTAAGGAAAATAAGCAACCAAGCAGTACGGTGAAAGCTCCTTGTCTTTTTAACTGATTTAGAGAGAGCAGCAGGGAGTTGGAGCAAGCAGTAGGGGATGCAAGTGGAGAAGTCCTGCAGGGTCTGGACTGGGACCCATACTTTTCAACAGGCCCAAAGTGACAGGAACAGGGACAAATAGAGAGGTGACAAAGGATAAACAATGCACATGGGGACAACAATGACAACCTCACATGCACAGCAACAAGCTGGCTGCTCTCTGTCTTTTCCTGTAAACAAGCCAAGGTTGTCAAATGAAACCTGTATGAGGCTCAGGGTCAGATTTGAAAAGACTGGTGGTGTTCAGAGGGAGGTAACTCTCCACCTGGGTGGGAGATGAACTGTGGAACTCCTTTGCAGAGGATGCTGTGGACACAAGAAATTCAAAGGGATTCAAGTGGAGATGGGGCAAGTTCTTGAAACAGGGATCTGGGTGTATATAACACACCGGGAAGCCCATGGAAATGAAGAGTTGGGAAGTCTTCAATATAGGTCTCTCAGGGTTCAAGTAGCCCCAATTTGTCTCCTTTCTGTGATTAAAACCCTTCTTGGGCCCTGGAGAAGCTGTGGATGCAGCAGGTTTGCACCAGATGACCCCAGCCTCCAGGCTGATCAGCAGCAGACATTCCCTGGCACCAGGAGGCACCAGCGGGTGGATGGGGACTTCCAGCACGTCCCCGCTGCCTGGCTGCTGGCCCCACTTGCTCCGAGCTCAGCTCATGAGACAAAGGCTGCTGCATCCCATTACTCATCTCCAGGCTGCTATCAGATAGGTCTTTAATTTGGTTTTAATTAAAAAAGCTCTTTGCTTTTTTTGCTTTCTTGAGGTACTTTGCATTTTGTCTCTGAGAGCTGTGGGTACCAAGAGCCAGAGCTGCTGCATAGGTGCCAGGCTGTGGGCTTCAAGAGGACAGCGAGTGCAGGGTGCTGGAGCAAAGGAGCAGAAGCAGGGGCAGGGGCAGGAGGCTGCTCCATCCCCTGGAGGCAGAGTGATAGCAGAGTCCTCCAAACTTGGGGTGTGTTGGGCTGGCTCCGTGTTGAATACATTACTCAGCAGGCATGTTAGAGAGGAAATAAATCAGCTTCTGATTTACCTGGGAGGACAGATACTCCTTTTCAACTGTTTTTTTTTTTTTTTAATTTGGAGTCTATTTCCAGGACTGTCTATTCAGATGTCACTGATGTAAGTGACCTGTGTTGCTCTTTGGTCAGACGGGATTTTCCTTTTGTGACAAGCAGAACTGTGCTCTGTAAGAGGATGTTCCAGCTACAGAGGTGTTAAGTGTATAGAGCATCACGAGTACTTCATGGGGTGGCCTCGAGGGCAGATCCAGCTGCTAGTAAAAACAACAACTAGTACCACTATTGTCCCCAACTTCCAGGAATGACTTCAGAGAACGAAACTGTCCTAGGGCCAGGATCAAGGAGAAACTTGGGAAATACAACCACAAAAATAAGTCAGCATGTGCTGCTACAGCTGCATTACATTGCTGCGTGTGTTCCCTGTCCTCGGGCCAAAGGGGGAGTCTGATGACAAGGGGCACGTTTGAAGCAGACACAAACAGCGACTTTCAGCCTGCAGAGTACAAGTGATCTACTGGGAACAGACTCCAGAGCCCTGAAATACCAAAGTTTGCTGAAGAAATGGCCCCAAGAAAAGATCTGGTAGATTACGCCAAGCAGTGTTAGCGGAGGCATCTGCTCCCTGGGGAAAAAGAGATGTTAGGGCCTAGGCTACATACCCCCATTTGCCCTCAGCCGTGACCCTTTGAAAGTGTCAGAAGTGCTGTAGATGAACAACTTTAGGACTAGCCTCGAAGGCAGATTTATCACCTCCCCACTTTGTTTGCCTTTGGAGCACCAAGCCCGGCTACACCTGCATTCACCAGCGCTGTGCTCTGTCCCTCGGCTGCAGAGCGCCCAGCCAGCTCCTCCATCTGTCCTCTGCATTGCAGCAGCGCTGCCTGCTTGCCACGCTGCAGAGCAGGCAGCCCAGGAGCAGCTGGGCCTCGGTGCCACCTGCCACAAGAACAGAGGGGATGCACAGGCACGGGGAAGGCAAAGGTGACATGCTGGCTTTGCAGTGACCTGGTCTTCAGGAGGCTTTCGCGTCACGGAATCAAAAAAATCACAAGGGTGTTCCCTGAAAGGGGCCTCCCCAGTCTTACATCAAGGAGAAAACAGTGACACGGCCTCAAGTGGCACATCAGCTGGACATCGAGGTCATGGAGAAAGCCCACACGGAGGTTACAGAAGACCAGGCAGGGCAGAGCAGTGCGACCATTCTGCAGATGCAAAGCCTGGAGACGGGGATGTCCTCACATGGGACCCAAGCATGATGGATAGAGGATTTGAGGCGTGGAGGAGGAACACAGCAGGTGCCCAGGAAACAACAATCTTTGGCAGATATGCTGGCTGGACATCACTGAGTGCTGCTGGGAGCTCCACAGTCCTCAGAGCAGGTGGTAGGGTGCCATCAGCTCCAAGATTGCAGTGCCTGGAGTCACTGCTGCCCCTCTGCTTGGGGTGCAGACACTTCTCCCAGCAGGGATGCGAGAGCTGGTAGGAAGGCTCCAGCAGCAGGGCCCTCCCTGCTATCACAGCACTCAGCGCTGGCATACACTGAGAGTCACCTATGGATGGAGCCCTGGAAATAAAACAAAACTGGCAGCCAGCCAGAGTCTTTTTGCGGCACTGGGATTTATCTTCAACTGAAAAATACCCACCTCGTCCTGGGATCCTGCATCCTTAGATGCCCAGCACCGGGCCGTCCTTTGGGAGGGGAGCTGCGTTATCTGACAAAGGGGGATTATGCTGTGAAAACTGCTCATTGGGGATTGTATATTAACAGGATATGCTCGGCTAGTTGACAGGAAGCAATAAAGTAATTTGAAGGAGACTGGGAAAGAGTGTGTGAGTTCCTGCGTCTGTGTTAAATCACGGCACTAGATAAGCAAACAGTGCAGCCCCAGAGCCCCGCGTAGGAGCACTGCCAAGAGTGAGCTGCTGCAAGCCTGGCCTGAATGCGGCGTGGATACCAGCAGATCGGAGGCAGATTGCAGCCTCCCAGCCCCGCAGGCTCCCAGGGCTCCTGCCTTGCAGCCAAGGCAGGTTGGCAGGTCCCTCTGCTCGTCGGCCCCCGCTCTGCGTCCATCCCCGTGTGGAAAGAGAGCATCGCTCGGCAGCCAAGAGCCCTGGCTCTGCTTCCAGGAGCCCATCCCTGGCCTTTGGGGGGCTCGGGAAGGCGCTGCCCCTCCCAGCAGAGCCAGGCCTGGAGGAGGAAAGGGAGGAGAGCCAGGATGAGAAATCCACGCAACAGCCAGAAAGGAGGCTGTGAGAGCTGCAGGGTGAAGGGGGAGACAGAAACTGTCTGCAACGAGGGCAGCAAGGGGGATTGTCGGAAAACATCAGGCAATTCGCGTTCAGCAACCGGCTCAGATTTACGCGCCCCGTTCCGATCCTGCCTGGGGGAAGCGGTGCCTGCCATGCGTGTGTGTCAGCGAGCACTGCACCTGGCGTGCTGGCCAGTGCTCAGCCTCCCACGTCCTGCTGGAATCAAATATAGGACACAATCATCAACATTTTTCACTCTCGTGGAGGCTTTGCTGGCCTCTGGGAAGGGAATGGAGGCTTTGCAGGCCTTCTGATGCAATCTCTGGTCCTTTTCATCAGGGATGTGCTTTCATACCCCTGGGAGATTGCCCAGGGAACTTGCTGCCCCTGGATATGAGCGCTGCAGGACCTGCAGAAGTGTGCCTGCATTTGGTGGACACCCATGGTGTTCTCTTCAGAATAATAGAAGTGAAAAAAACAAAACAAAACAAAACAACAAAAAAAAAAAAACAGTGTAGACCCTTCTTTCCATCATAGGCAAAAAGAAGAAACAACCCTGACCTGTGATGAGTGTTGAACCTCTTTGCCCGTGTGGTAAGGACTTGTACCTAGGCTGACAGGCTGGAAACTGCCCCTGGCAATGGGTTGTGCCAAAAACTGTACCACTCCGAAGCACCTAACGCTATCCTCTGCAGGGTGCAGCGTGCATCAGGCACGTGTACATCTGACCAACGTGTTCCCCAAGGAATTAGCACCAGCAAAGTACTCACAGTCCTACAGCTCTGTAATAAGGAGGCTTCCCTGGACACCTACATGGAAAATGGACCCTACATTGGAAAATAAATTCCCGATGGTATTTTTCATAAACATGTGGTTACACTTCATAAGCATCACAAGTCTTACCTGCTGAGGAAGCTTTGGTGAGGGGGACAAGTATGGTAGACAACTGAACACGATGAAATAGGGCCATGTCCATGCATTCCTCTTTTCCTTTTTTATCATTCCCTCCCTGATCAATGCTTGTCTCTGTCTGTTCCAGCAGGCAGTCAGCACCTTCACATGAACCTGGCCCCAGACACTGCTCACAAGTGTTTGTGAGCACCTGCAATGAAACGTCTCTTGCCTTTTGAGAAGGGTTCCTCATTTTGAGCCTAAGTCTTGAAGAAATGTAAATTTCCCATTCAGTCATCTCCAGCAATTCTGGTTCTCAAAGGAGAGCTCCTCTCAAAGAGCTGCTCAGCACCACGCAGGCTATCAAGGCAAGGTATTCCAGAGATTGTAGTAACTAAATGATCAGTAATTTAAGAAAGATAAGTTCAGGCTCAGTAGGTAAGATAGGGAATTGACCAGGGGATCAGAGGAGGTGTGTTTTAAGTCTGTGTTATTACAGAGGGAAGCCCAGGATTGCGTTGCAGCAGTGGGGAAGGAGGAGCAGAGAGCTCTGGAGTGGTCAGTGCTGGCTTGTCTTGAACTCGGACAGCAGCAGAGGTGGGATAGTCTTTCCCTCCCTGCTCACTCCCCAGGACTCCTGGACCAATGGACTTTTATTTGCGAGGTGTCTCTCATTGTCACTGCTAGATGGAGAAAAGAAAACACTTATTTTCTCTATCTGCAGCTTAACAAGTGGCCTTGTTATAGTTGAATACCTCATGTGTTTTTTTCTTTTCTTTTCTTTTCTTTTCTTTTCTTTTCTTTTCTTTTCTTTTCTTTTCTTTTCTTTTCTTTTCTTTTCTTTTCTTTTCTTTTCTTTTCTTTTCTTTTCTTTTCTTTTCTTTTCTTTTCTTTTCTTTTCTTTTCTTTTCTTTCTGATTTCACTCACTTCACTTTACTGGGCCCGTTGAAGTTGGATGATGTTGGATCCCCAGCACAAAGAGACGCCAGCAATGTTCTTGTACCCACTCCTCCTCTCACATGCCTCACACACCATCTTTGGACTAAAAGGCTGGACAAAAGCAATGAATGTATTCTTCCACCTGGGAAAGAACTGCTCCAGCTGGCTCTTCCAAATGCATCCAGGCCAGCCATAGGTCATCTGATGGTCATGTTCAGTGGCTAAATAGAGCACTGCCAGTTCTTCTCCTTCTCTTCTCCTTTCCTTCCACAACTTGAATGGAGCAGGCTGTGCTGGTGAAGCAGCTGGTTAGCAGGGCAGCCACACAGGCAGTCCCCAGGGTCTGAGAGGTGCTGCTACAAACCGAGGGTACGCATGCTTGTGGTGGTTTCACGCTGATGGGCAGCCACGCCACCAAGCTTATCTCTTACCCCCCCTCCTAGAAGGGAAAGGGGGAGAAAATACAATGAAGAAAGGCTCATGAGTTGAGATAAGGGCAGGGAGATCACTCACCAACCACCAATAAAGGAGATAAATGTAATTTATTGCCTATTGATAAGAGACTAGAGCAGTAAGAACTAAAAGCAAACAAAAACACCTTACACCACCACTCCCCCCACACACACCCTCTACCATTTCCTCTCCCCAAAAGCAATGCAGGGGAACGGGGAATGGGGGCTGGGGTCAGTCCCTAACACTTCACCACCTGCGGCTCCTCCATGGTCCCTCTCTGCCCCTGCTCCCCATGGGCTCCTCTCCATGGCTGCAGCTCCAGCCCGGGGCCTGCTCCTGCGGGGGCTCTCCGCAGGCCGCGGCCTCCTCCAGGCCACAGCCACCTGCTCCACCAGGGGCTCCTCCACCGTCCAAACCAGTAATAACCTGACCTCAGCCCCACATCTCTCTGCCCCACCATCTCTCGAAAAGCCTAATGGAATGTGGGTGCTCTGATCCTCTTCGCTTCTCCAGCACTTTGTCCCCTTTCCCTGACATCTCCACCCAGCTGCAGGAAAGAGATGTTCTCCCTGTGCATGACCCAACCACATCATGACAGATTTGGAAGGGCTCCTGGAGCACTGGCTCCAGGCCACCAGAGAGGAAGGACCACTCCCTGGACTGGACCAGCGCCAGGCTAGAAAGAGACGCAAGCTGCCTTAGCTGCAGTAATTAAATAAATCCTCAGCCCATATGAGAGAGAACATCACATCTCCCCCACTCTTTCCATACTGCTGCAGTATATGCAAGCCACTGGCATTACTGTACAGTCCTTCCCAAAAGTGGCTGAAGACTTTGAATGGGGTTAGGTTGCTTCTATCCAAGCTCTGGGCTTCTCTGGGCAGCATCTCCAGAAGAACCCATGCTCTTCTGGAGGAGCTCCATGTTCTTCTGGAGGTCAAGAAGAACCTTCCCGGTCTGCTCACCCATGCCTGCCCTGAGCCTGGGGAAGCAGAGAGCAAATCCCTGGTGTAGATTGACCCTGTTTAGACACACACTTGTGCTCACCACTGCACAATGCTGATAGTTGAGACTGCAAGATGGGCAGGAAAAAGCAGAGACCCAATGCGTGTGAGTCCATCCATAGGAGATGAGATGTTTGCTGTCCTGAAGCATTTAGAAGCGGGTATCACTGTATCGTTGTGAGTTGTTTACTGAGTCACCATCAACTGCTTCTGGGGAGGAACAGATGGTTTCCACACAGTGGACTAAAAGTAGCCCTGGCTTCTTCCTGCCTCATACAGAAATACAGTCCTTTTAGCTTTGCCTGGTCTCTTTAGGAGCTGAAAGCCCCAGTGAACATGAGCACTGCCTTGAGAGATGGGGAGATGTCCTTGCTCTACATGAGTGCCCATGGTTCTAGGTTCTGGAAGCTGCTGTCCACCTTCTGCTGTGGTCCCACGGTTCGTCTGGCCCTGCCAGCTGTTGGCTTTGAGGAAGCACCAGGCTCTTCACCCTGTGATGGTGACATGGCTGGCAGGACCTAATCCTTCTGACCTCATCTGCACAAAACGTGCCACTCCTCCAGTTCCTGAGGTTTGTGTGATGCTGGACACCAATGTCCCTGCCCTGAGCCCTGCCAAGCTCCCTAATGTCCTGGGAGCTGTGCACCCACTGTCCCAGGTATGGGACTGGGCATCACAACCAGACTGGCTTCCCATGGGAAGCACTGAGTATTTTGCAGTCCCACGGGTTCCCACCAAGTCCCACCAGCCAGACTGTGCGTTAAGCTCACGGAGGGTCCCGTGGGGCAGCTGGAGGGCATTCCGGGTGCCCAGGGAGCCGGGTGGGTGCCGATGTTGATCATTTCCCCCCCCCCACGGGAAGGCTCCCCCAGCTCCCACCTCATCCCCAAGGCCGGGGCAGTGGTCGCACGGCCCCCATGAGCCGCTCCCCCCATTCTGCAGCCCCCTCCCCGCGCCGCAGAGCTGCATTGCGCGGCGTGGCCCAGCCTTTCTTCCTTTTCATCCCTTTTCTCAGCTCCTGAATGCGCTTTGCTTGCTTTGGCGGCGCAGGGCAGGGAGAGCCCCTCTCCCCTCACCCCCCCCCCCCGAGCCCGGGGATCCCCCCCAGCAGATGGGGCCGGGCTGTGAATGCGCCCGCAGCGCAGGCCCTATAAGAGGATTTGCTGGCGCCCCTTTCATTGCACGCCTTTGTGTGCTGCTCCGCTGCGCTGGGACGCCCCCCGAGCTCTCCCCCGGCTCTCTCCCCTTCCCCTCCAGAAGAAAAGAAAGTGCCTATAAAGGCCTTGTTTGTCCGACTCGGTCTGAAGGGACCATATTGCTGTAGGTGCCACGGGTCCCGGCGGGACGGCGTCGCCCCCTTTGAGCCCGGAGAGGGGGGGGGGGGACACGGGCGGCTCCCTCCTGGGAGGGTCCGCGGGCGGCTTAGCCAGGCGCTGGGAAAAAAAAAAAAAAAAAAAAAAAAAAGGTTTCAGTTGCATTTCAATGCCCATTGAACCCCCAGAGTCCCAAGGCGCTGGGTTTTTTCAGGGGCTCTGCAGCCAGACAAAGCGCAGCCGGGGCCACCGAGGCGGAGGCTGGGACCGGCCCTAAGGGGGGGGGGGACGAGGAGGGGGGGACACGGGGCTGGTGGCCCCGCATCCCCACCCGGAGCCGAGCGGGGCCGCATCGTTGCCTTTCCTCTGACATCTAGTGGTAAAGGCGGGGAAGAAAGAAAATGTCGGACGGGTTTTCCTGGCCCGGGCGCAGTCATCTCCTGCTGCGGCATTTTGCCCTTTGTGTTCCGGCCTTTTACAGAGCAGACGGTCCCCGATTAGCAGGGAGGCAAAAAAAAAAAATAAAAAAATCCTGCTGCACAATAGCCCTGGCAGCTCAGGGATGTCAAGCAGTCCACCCTTGCCGAAATGTGTGTAGCCCCGGTGCCGTGGCTGCATTTTCAGGGCATGGAACAGGGCCCTGAAGCGTGCGTCTGGGCTGGAAGTACGCACGAGCATACCTGCAGCCCTTCGTGCTCCAACGTGCCCTCCTTGGCGGCTTGCCCGCCACTCAGAGGAAGCAGTGTGACATCCCTGTCAGGCCCAGGAATATTTCCAATCGAGTGTAGTGCGTGCACTGTGTCTCACCGAGCAGAGAAACACGTTCAGGGGTATGAGGCGAAGTGGCCGTGCACCACAAAACGCGGTGGTAAGGGTGCTAGCAGGGCATCTTGCCCAAGGTAAGGTGTCCTCCAAGCATGCACAGTCTTGCCAGGGCTCACTGCATGCATCTTCAGTGCTGAGCAAGGCCATGCTGCCAGCAGAGCAAGCAGAGGAATGGCCAAGTGGAAACTGAAGCTGGGGTTGCACCTCTGCCCTGCCTGGCACCATCCCCAGTGCAAGAGCACGTCTGCACAGCACCCTCCAGCACAAATTGCACAGCCAGGCCCATTACCTGTGGGGTGTCTGCCTTCAGGTCTTGTGAAACGTTTTATTTGCTTAGAGTTTAACTGCAGCAGAGCTGCCTGCCCCGAGCACTGCTCCCATGGGATGCTGTGCTGCATCTCTGACAATGCTGACGCTGTCAGTACAGCTCTGCCTGAGATGGGGGCTAACTGGAGAGGGATGTTCAGGGGACAGCCTGTGGGCATGGGGAGAGCAGACTGGCTGGGGCACCAAGTAACAGCCTTGGCTGCTAACCAAACTGTGTTCAGGTGATAGCAATACTTTACCTCCAATACTTCACTAGATGATGGAAAATCCACTCTGGAGAGTGTGCACTAAATGGTGAATTGTTAGTCTCCACTATAAGGTTTCAGTGCAATTTCTGACTTACTGCACACCAGGGCATCCACACCACTCGGTGACTGTCATGGGCTCAGGCTGGAGCCTTTCCTAAAGGGCTCTTGTCCATGGGGACTCTGAAGACTGGTAACCTGTAAGCCTGGAGTGCAGACACTCCTTGCATTAACACTCCCTCTGTCCTTTACCTGACACACTCTGCTACAGAACTTGCAGGAACCTAACTATACCGAGGCACGTTCATTTTCTTTGTGGTCAGAGGAAATCATTTGGATCAAAATTTAATTGTAGAATTATCCGTTTAAGGAATGTAACTTATTGACTTGTTTATTTCCTGAGTAACCTTAAGGGATCTCTTGCCTCCTCCCCATAGCTAATGCTCTCTGGGCCATGCTCCAGGCTCATTTTGGGAACATCGCTTCTGTTCTTCATTTAGAGACACCCCACCAGCAGCTTTGGGATTAAAAGTCTGCTTAGGAAAGAAAAGCTGCAGGGTCTGGGGGAAAAGTCTTTGCACCGTGTGCTGCTGATAGCTGCTGGACTGTGTCCTAGGCCACAAGAGGCCACTGAGCCTGCAGCAGATCACCCTGACTTGGCAGAAGGGGTACGCAGGAAGGATGGGCCTGCAGATGCATCAGGGGTGTGAGATCAGAAGTGAGGATGAAGATGGGCATTTCAGTGGTCCTGCGCAGAGTCAGAGCATATGTAGCCTCCGCTGAATCCTAGAATCATTAAGGTTTGAAAAAAACTCAAAAATCATCTGGTCCAGCCATCCCCCTACCACCAACGTCACCCACTAAACCACGTCCCTAAGCGCCGTGTCCAACCTTTTCTTAACCCCCCCCCCAGGGCTGTGACTCCACCACCTCCCTGAGGCTGTGATGTGAGCCTGTGCCAAGTGGTTGTGACACACTGCAAGCAGCCAGACTTGCAGCTGAACCCAGTTTGTTTGGCTGGCAGTGGCTCTTCCAAGGCTGCAAATTGCTGGAGGAAATCTGGGGCCCACTGCCTGTCTCCTGTGACGCTTACTTCAGTCTCGCTGAGTGCTCCTAGCACAAGTGATGTTGCAGCAAAACTAGACTCAAGGACATTTAAGAAGAAATGCAACTTGGGGAAATTATGGTTATTTGACAGCATCCACATTTTAGTGCTGGCAGGAAAAAATAAGCAAGATGCAGAACAGAAGCTGATTTGGAAAAATATATATATATTAAATCTAGAATCACAAACACCCAAACTCGTTAATAATAAATGTGTGATGCTTCAGTCTGCCTGGGCTCAGGCTGCTTGAATGCAAAGGTTCTTGGGGTCATGAAAGCCCAATATTCAGACACTTCTGATTTTTCTGTAATACGTTTTACTTTTAAAAACAAAACAAAACAAAAATACAAGGGAAGAGGCTGTAAATTTAGATGGAATGACCCCAAACCCTGCTGGGAGCTGTAGGACAATGAAGAAGTTTGGAGGAGGAGGACAAGGCTCCTGGATATCCCCCAGTCCACCTTTCCCTTCTCACTCATTATCTACATCCTACTGTTCCCAGCCTGGCTGGTGACAGGAGCTGCTGCCATTTAGGAGACTTGCTTGTGGCTGCTTGTTGGGGCTGGGAAGGCAGGGGAGTGCTGCGGCGTTTCACAAACCCACTAGCATTTGTTTGTCCTTCAGAAAGGCTTTTTGTTCCCCTCTCCCTCTGCTCACCCAGGAAACAGGCCCTTCTCTGAGTCAAACAAACTAGGTGTGAAAATGCTCTTTGCAAAATAATGTTTGCATTAGGCCTGCAGCTGGAGCTCCCAGGACCTGCTTTCCAGCAAGGCTTGGGACAAACACGATGGAAACGGAGACCAAAGGACTGAGAGGGAATTGTCAGGACTCATCCTGAACCTGAGGGCAGCGTTGGAGCGGTTGTGGTGGATCTACATGGATGTTAGAGAAATAGAGGCCTGCCTGCTCCAGGCTTCCCAGCTTCAGACCACCCCAGGGTTGAAAAGGGCCTGGAAAATCCAGGTCTCAGTGGATGCTGGTGTTTCCTCTTGCTGGTGCCTCATGTCATTTGCTGCACTCTCACAGACAGTCCCCAAAACCCTCGTGCTCCCAGGGCCTGACCTCCAGCTGCCCCAGGCTGCAGAAAGGACCCACACAGGACCCGCTCCTGCCCCAGCAGAGGACACTGGGCTGCGCAGGCTGTCCAGCTCCCTCCCAGCTTGTCTGCAAGCTTGCTGCTGACCTGCCGCTGTTCCCGTCTCCTTGGTGACTGCACATGCCAGCATCCCCAGACAAAAGCTCTCCTGGCACATAATGGGAACAGAGGGAGTGCTGGGCAGCGGCATTCAGCCCTCGGGGCTGCTTTCGTAGTGCTCAGCCTGGGGGCTGCTCTGCAGTCCCCCCCCCTCCCAGCTTTCAGCCCTACTCTTTCAGCCAGGACTGTGGACTCACAGATAATTCCTGTTCAAAAACCAGATGGGTATTTCAGGTATGTGCCCATGTGTGTTACACACATTTCCCCGGGGACCTTTCTGTGGCTTAGCAGCCCTCGCAAGGCTGCACATGGTAGTGTCTTGCTGCACAGTGTATTCCTAGCTGTCTGGCATGATATTTTTTCTCTGTGTGTAAACGCAAGATTTAGGACAGCGGGAGGTTGTGGAGATCGCTGCTGGACTCGTCTGGCCCAGTACAGATCACTCAGCCTGGCCATGCCTTGCTCTCATGCTGCGTGCTGAAAGCGTGTTGTGCTTTGCATGGTGTTTGTGTGGCTTGCATTTGGTGCATGTGCCTGCTACGTGCCCTGTGTATTAATTCACAAGTGCTCACCTCTAGCCTCATGTCATGTGAGGCACATGGCTGTATATATGACAAGTATGGGGCTTCAGTCTTACTTCACAGCTGAGATCATGGCTCATCTTCCTGGTACATACTGAAAAATGAGGACTGAACCCCCCAGACCTCTGCAGCAAGGCGGGTAGGACAGGCTATGCGACATAGCAGGGTCTGTTACTAGTGGGGAAACTGAGGCATTCAGGGGGTCACTGATTGGCCCCTGGCCACCCTCAGGAGGCAATAGTGGAAGAAATAAGAAGCACTACCTTTCCTTTTTCTCCCAAAATGCAGAAAACCTCCAGACAGGAGAGCAGAGCAACGTGGGGCTCTCCCAGACCCACACTGACACGCTGTGTCTCCACAGCCCAGAGCTGCTGTGGGCCTGGAGGGTGAGCCCTTTCCAGCCAGCTTCCTGGATGCCGAGCATCCTCCCTGGGCTCGATGAGGGCCAGGCAGCACAACCTGCACCCATCAGGGTGCCTTGCCATGCCAGGAGTGCTCAGAGGCCGTGCTGCATCACCTCTCAGCCCCCGCTCCCTTGGTCCTTCCCTCCTGTGCTCCCTTCCCAGCGTGAGTCCCCTGAATGCTCCATTTGAAGCTAATTCCGGCTGAAATCTGGTTTGCTTTCCAACGTTGCTGCTTTAAATTGGAGAGATTGACCTTGTAGCAGGAGGTGACATGCAGATGCACATCAGCAGCCCGCCAGAGCGGGCGGCGGGGCTGGGGGTTGCTGAGCCGCCTCGGGGACAGGCCAACTATTTTATGAGTAATTTAATATCTGGAACACAGACTTTTCATTCCCAGAGATCTGCTGGGGAAAGAAAGAGCCTTTCTGCAGCCCTTCGAAGGCTGTTCCTCATAAGGAGGCAGAGCAGAAAAAAGGGGCTGGGACTTAACCCTTTGGTGGCCAGCCCAGAACAGAGCCTCCACAGCTCCCAGTTCCTGCAAAGGGGCTGGGAGAAGTGGGAGCTCCCTGGGCAGCTCCAAGCAGGAGGCAAGCCAGTAGTCGGTGCTGTTCCAGGCAAAAAAAGCAATTGATCCAAAAGAAGCAGTTGATCCAAAAGAAGCAATTGCTCCTTCCCATTTATACTCAAATAAAAGCCTGAATAAGGATAGGGAAAAACAAAAACAAAAACAAAAACAAAAACAAAAACAAACAAACAAACAAAAAAACTTTTCAGACACCCCAAGGTTAGATTTGGGATGGTAGCTGTTCTCTGCCCTCACTTCCCTGTCTTGTAATGCTGAATGCTCTATCACATTCCCTGCAGGAGGCCCACCGAGGCTGCAAGCAGTGCCTGTCCTACAGGGGAGCCCAGCAGACCCGTGGGGGGGTGAGGACTGAGCCCCACAGAGCCCTGGCCCTTCAGATGGCTCCTACCATGCTGGCAGGGAAGGTCTGTGTGTGGCCTCCATGTCCACCTAATGTGAGCTGATCTCGTTGTGTCCCATCCGAATCTGGCAATGCTGGCAACAGGCACAGCTCGGTGAGACACAAACCTGCCCAAAAGCAGAAGAGACAAAGGAGATCAGCCACCAGACTGGTGCCAGTGACTTTCCTTTGCAGCTGGGAGGCTGAAGGGAAGGAAATGCTTGGGGGCTGCTCAGGAGGGCACTGCTCTCAGGGAAAATGCATCCCTGTGTCTAGGAGCAGCATCATAAGCTGGGTGGAAGAACGGCTGTTATGCAGGATGTGCATGGGAGGTTTCACTTCATGGACTCCAGAAGGCTCTTCCGGGCAGCACATCCATGGTTTATGATGTTTCCAGCAAGGACTGGGGTGAACTGAGTGTGGGTTAGGAATGGGAATTGAGTGGGACAGCTGGAGAGCATGGTCTATTCCCACCACGTGCCTCAGTGCACAGCACAGGGTCAACGAGGAGCTGGCAGAAACCTTGCCAGAATTGGGCTGACTCAGGGTGCTGGTCCCTCGTGCTTGTCTGCTGCCTGTGCACCTCATGTGCCTCCTTGATTGCAAGGCTCCTGCGACTGACTGGGTTCAATGCAAAGGAATCAACATGTTTAAAATTGCACAGTGTTCACTGGGGAACTTTGACACCTGGCCAGGCTGCAGGACTAACATCCCTGGCACAGTCTTACTGACAGAGAGCGCAGCCACAGTTCCCACATTAAACACAACCTGTGATGTGCTTTGATCTTTCTAGCTTAGCTTCACTTTTCATGTATCTGGTAGGCTCCTAGCATGCTGCACCACATCATACCCTGCCAGAGGCCTGCTTACTCCTGGACAATGAAGGAAAACAAAACAAAACAAAAACATGATTTTCTTTCTGATCCCTGCTGCTATGTGCCGCAAAACAGGGAGATTTTAGTTTAAAATCCTGCCAGTGTTTTGTCAGTGTCTTTGCTCATCAGTACATTTGCTCCACTGAGCTTTGGCTCAGACAGGTACCTGGCAGCAGGGAGTCCCCAGAAAGTGACCTTAGTGCTTTCGGGTGCCTTTTGGTGTCCCTGAACACTTATGACACTTATATCCCTAACACTCCTGCTCTGAAGTCGCCTAAAATTCCCTCCTGCTTCGGCTTTGAAGGGGGAATCTGCCGGGCACCTGCCTGGAAAGGCACCAGGCCTCGCTGCAGGCCTGGCTGCGCAGCCTCCATAGGCGAGGGCCACAGCTCCACCTGGTGCAGCTTCACGGCCTAAGCTCTGTCTTGGCCACGAGGAGATGCTGCTGCCCCAGTTTTATATCTGGTGCCGTGAAAAAAAATGGTGTGAGCATGCACAAAGCAGTGTGAGCGTGCACAGACAGGTGTGAGCAGGGCGTGAGCACGGGTACAGGGCACTAGGATGGCTTTGTCAGCTCCGAAGTGAGAACAAGCCCTGCAATACATTCAGTGCAGAAGTGGCTGGGTTAAAATGTGTTGTGTGACAGGCTCCCCTAAATTAATCACAGAATTAATCACAGGTGCGAGCTGGCCATTCCCTGTGAGACTCTGAAAGTGGAGCTGCCCTTGTGGGCATCCCCACCAGCAGGCTGCACCTGGCCCTGCACCGGGTTTCTCTCCAGCTCTCCTGCTAATTGTCCTGTTGTTCCAAGGTCCGTTTGTTTTGCATGGAATAATTAATTACATAATTAATTATTACTGGTGTGTGTGTTTGCAGGTAGGGCTGTCAGCACAGCTGTAGCAGTCCTGCCTTTACTGGGTGACATCTGATATCAAGTCAGCAATGAGCAATGCAGTGCTTAGCTACTTTTTTTTTTTTTTTTCTTGTTTTATTTATTTATCTTTTTGCTGTGGCCTGAGTGCCACTTACATCTTTCAGAGGTCTTACAGAGGTCTTTGCCCACAGGATAGTGATCCAGACTCTTGCTGTGGGAGGATCCCCTAGGAAAGGGGCACCTGCATTGCAGCCCCTGCCTATAGGGGCACTGGAATAACTACAGAGAAGGGGTCCCCTCCAGCTGCCCCGGGTTGGTAACTCTCTCTGTTGCTTTAGGGCTTCCTGCAGGGTCATAAACCCACTGGATGCCCCTAGAAGAACTGAGCAGTGTCACTGCACAGCCCACAGCCCACCCTGGCTGCTCTGGGTCCCCAGCCCTCTTTTCTCAGCACTAAGCAGAACTGCATGCCTGAGGGAGGTGCTGAGGCAGCCGACAGGGAGAAGGCAGCACACGGTCCTCCCCAGAAGCTAATTCCTAAGGTGGCATTGATGAAAGCTGGGCTGCTGCTGGCTGAGACCCACAGGAGGAAGCATAGCCCTCTGCAGCTATTTTCCAACCACGTAAGCACAGAGCTTCATTTTAGAGATAGTTGGTGTCTGCACGGTCCTCTAACCCTCTCTGGTTACAGCCCAGATCTCAGAAACCATTTGGCTGATGCTGGGCTTAGGTCTGACATTACTTTTTAAAAGAAAAATAGTTCCACTCCAGAGGGGCCCGGACAAAGACCTTTTCAAAAGTCCGAATGGATTATATCAATTATACAAAAGACAGAATGTTTCAACTTCTTGTCCATCAGCATCCCAGATCCTTTCCTGCAAAGCTTCCTCCCTGCTTGTCCTATTGCATTGGGGTCATCCCAAGCCAGATAAAGGACTTTGCATTTGTCTCTGTTAAATGTCAGTGTGTTCGTGGCAGCTCATTTCTCCAGTCTGTCAAGCCACTATGAATGGCAGCTCTGTCCTCCAGTATATTGGTTGCTCCTTGGTTTGGTGTGTTCTGCTGAAGGTTCAGGAGATGTAGTAGGTGTACACTGCCATGCCTGTGTTTTGGGGTGAATACTGACCCTTTTACCTCCACCCATGCTGCTAGCTGCAGGTGCCTTGACCCAGCCTGTAAGGCTGCTTCTGTTTGGGTTGCTGAGTCTCCAGCTGCAATATGCCATGTGCATCCCAGCTGCGTTTTAAAAGCAGCCTGACAAAGGGAGATTCGGGCTGCAGCACTGAACACCTCTGCCCCGACTTTGTCGTGGGGAAGACAAGGCAAGACAGAGCTGAGCCTCACACTTCTGCCCGGTCCCTACGAGCTTTATCCCTGCAGCCAGTGGGACAGGGATGTGGTTGTGGGGCACCAGCCTCCGGTGCCACTTGCTGTTTCGTTACCTCGGACAGAAATGAGAGCCTTCAAATCGGTGGCAGCGGCACCGTGTGGACCCGGGAGGCATCGTCTTGTGCTGGGGCTGGAGCAGGCAGCTCCTTCTCAGATCCACTCAGGCCAGAGCTGTGGGGCCCTAAAACCAAGCCCTAAAAGCTCAGTAGCAACGCTTCATCTATATCCCCCTCCCACGTGAGACCCCTTCACACCCTCCCCTACATCCAGCCCCTTTCAAATCACACAGAACCCCCCCAAAACACATCCTGAGCGAGTCGCTGCATGGCGTGGCTGGCCTGGGGGCTGCAGGCAACCCACTTTTACAGGCACATCTCTGCCCAGGGAACCAGGCTTCCTTGCCTTTCTTATCCCTGGGCAGGGAATTTGCACACCTCCGTAAGGAGGCAGCGCGGCCTGCAGCATTAATTGACCAGCCGTGAGATGCTACTGAGTGCAGGCTGCACCTTGGGGTGCAGGGAGCAGCCTCCTGGGAAGCAGTGGGGCTGGCCTGGGTATTTGGGTGCTGTGTGAGGTGTCAGCTTTGTGGTGCAGCAGCAGGATGCCTGCTGGAGGCCAGGCACAGCTTCACCTGGAGCCTCCTGCTCAGAGCAGGGTGGGGGCCCTGCCTGCAGTCCCCCTGGACCCAACCCGTTGTGCCCCAGCAAACAGAGTGCCCGTTTTGCACCCCAGCTTTGACATGGGTGCCCCGTGGCCCCAGTCCTGCCTGTTTGGTCCCTGGGCCAGTGGGTGTGCTGTGTGATTTTCGAGGCTGCTTCCCCATCCCCTCCTCCCACACCAAACCCAAGGGCTGGGAGAGCCCCAGGGCCAGGCTCAAAGATAGGGAAAGAAGCAAACCCCAGGCAGGAGGGGACCAGCAGCAGCACGCGCTGTCATTTAATGTGCAAGACTGGCAACAAAAGACTGAGGGCACCGAATCTGGAGCAAAGAGTCATCTCCAGGGGAGTCCTTACTCCTTGGCAGGGGAAGCCAGCGGTAGGGCAAGGGCTGCAGAGAGCGTCTGGGGAGATGTCTTCAGCAGGCTAAGCCTCAGGGAAGATCAGGAAGCCAGAAAAGATGCTGTCAGACCCTTCGATCCCCACGATGGCGTTCTTCTCCGTTGGCTCCAGCCAGACGGAGTCGTTCATTGCCATCTTGAGCACCACGCCGCCGGTGGTGATCTGGTAGCTGCTGTGCACGTAGTCGCAGAAGGTCAGCACCACGTCGCCCTTGCTGCCACCCCGGCCCTTTTTCAATCTGAGGCACAGGCTGCCCTTGGACGTGACGTGGTAGGTGAAGTAGTAGATGCCCGGCACGCGGCAGGTGAAGCGGCCGTAGCGGTTCTCGTAGTGACCCTTCTCGTTCGTGATGACACGGTCGAAGCGGATGGGCTGCTCCCGGCGAGGGAAGATGCTGATCGTCCTGGCCGCTGAGAAGGCGGACTTGAGGGTGGCCTTGTAGTCCCCAGAGTCTCCCTGGGGACCGGGGGGTCCCGTGGGGCCCTGCAGTCCCTTTGAACCCATGGGACCCCTGGGGCCAATCTTCCCCGGGTACCCCGGCGCTCCTGGGTCTCCCTTCTCCCCAATTTCTCCTTCGTCCTCCGCCTGGCCAGGGGGACCTAGAAAGCAGGAGGAAGAGGTGTTGTGGTCACAGCTGAGCCCCGTGGGACTGCAGAGGGGATGCTGTGAAGGAAACCACAGGGACCTGTGCTGGGTAGTGGGTGAGTGGAGACCCCTGCCCACCAAGCAGGCATGGCTCCCCTTGCTCTCTGCCCATGTACACCCTCCATCCCCAGGTCCCTCACGGTGTTTTCTTCATGGTGTTCCTGTCTGCCCATCCCCTGCTGTCCCTGAGCATCACCTGTGCCTGATAACACCTCAAAGGGCCTTGTATAAAGTGGTTTCTGCTGCACCACTTTCCCCCCAGCCGCATGCTTTTCACCACGTTTTTTTTTCCGCTCTTGGTGTTTGTAAGATGATGTTTTCCACACCTGCAGCCCCTCCTCCTTACCTCGATCACCCTTTGGGCCATTCTGTCCATCTCTGCCATTGCTGCCAGGCTGGCCGGGTGCCCCTGGGATGCCCGGGATGGTGCCGTAAGTCTTGCAGAGCGTGGCACATGCCAGCTGCCCTCCGGCTAAGCAGATCAACATCACCCACATGGTCTGCATCTTGTCTTCCCTGCTGGAGCACAAAAGGATGCTGAGGTGCTACGTAGCCCCAGGCATTGGGAGGGATGGGGAAGCCCCTCTGTGCTGCTCTGGAGGAAGATGCCTAGAAGCACTCCTGGGTGATACCAAGAATAAGGGAAAGCACCTCCTTGTGGATCTAAATCCACTCTTCTCATTGCCTTGGAGCAAACAACCCCTCTAAGCAGGTTGGGAAGGATTCTCAGTCTCTTCCCACGTCGACAAGTGTCCAGAGCTTCAGTCACATGAACGCCTGCGATAAGTTAGCCCATCCCAGAGGACTGATGCCCAGCCTCATTGTGCTGCTGCCAGGAGTCTATGCCTGAGACAGCCGTGCTGCACAGGAGGGACTCACAGGTATGTCCTGCAGCTCCCTGCTCTGAGCCCCGCTGCTCCCTCAGAGGAGAGATTCTTCATCCCAGCTTAGGACCACAAAGTGCAGGGCCAAATCCTTCCCCAGGCCAGAGCAGTTTCAAGCCCTTGCTTTCCACCACTATGTCTGAGGAACACCTTTAGTCTTTGCAGATAGAACAGATATCACCCAGCTTGCCCTCCTAACCCCCGTGGCTTCCCCTTCTGTCCTGCTTGCTCCATCCCAGAAGTATTTCTGTATCTAACTAGCCTAACTGGGACAGTCACCTGGGCTTCCCTGGGGTCTCATCTTCCTTCTGCCCTCCCTGCATCCCGCAGCTCAGCTCCTTCCCCCAGCTCCTGGTGCAGCCAGGGCTGGGGTAAGCACCGGGCACAGAGAAGTGCCAGTGACACAAGGACTGGTTGCCCCCCTTTGTGCTTTTGGGTCCCCCATGTGCTCCTACCTGCAGGAGGGAGCTGGTTCTCAGCCTTCAGGGCAGCTTGCTCTTACCCCGAGCTTCTCGTTGCACAGACCGGGAAGCAGAGCAGGACACACCAGCGTCCTGCTTGGAAATGACCCTGCAGGGAAGCAGAAGTTTGCTGCAAGGATTGTTGTGAAAGAATCTGGCCACATCCCTTTTTTTTTTCATCTTTAGTTCATTGTCACTTTCATATCCCTTATGAATGCCATCTGTCAGCTCAGCAGAACGTGAAGTCCTCAAACAGCGACCCGGGGTCCCTCAGGTGAACAGCTTTGGCCCTGGGGAGCGGGGGGACGTTCACCATGCCCTGGGGGGGTCTCCATGCCTTGCTCAGCTCTGCTTGCTCTGGGGAACACTGCCATGAGCTCGATGCAAATTCAGGGCAGTCCCTCAGGAGAGAGGAGCATTGCACGCTCACTTTGCTGGCTTCATTCAGGCTTCTCTGCACATACCCAGCTCTGCTGGGAGGAGACACCAGCCCAGAGGGTGTGACATGGCCTGAGCATCTATCACCTTGAATCCGGCCCCCAGGCTCTCCTAAATGTTGTGAATGGGAAGTGATTTTGCCCTGCAATAAAAGTATTTCCAATTCCACTCTCTGTTGATGCCCTGTGGAGGTGAAGTGGAGACAATTGGGAGGAGAAGAGCTCTCCTGCTCCAGTGTGCAGCGTGCCACCAAGAAAAAGCTCTGGTGGGTTTTGGTGGTTCTGTAGCCTCCACAAACATCAGCTCCTTCTCTCCAGCTCTGAGAGGCCTCTTGTGCTTCCCCTGCCCTGTCCTTCCATGTCCCCTATGGGTAACACCCATCCTGGTCCAGGTCCCTGCAGAGCTAACCCTGCACCTCTGGGCTTTACTACCCCTCGTGGAAGTCTTGCTTGGTGGCACCAAGCCACACACCAGCCTGCTGCAGTGGGACAGCTCTCACTGTTGTCCTACCACACCGTGTGGAGGTGGCACATGGCCTTGGATGTGGCTCAGATCCCTTCCCCAGAGGGTCACTGCAGTGCTGAGCGGTCACTGAGGGTGACAGCAGAAGTCACCAGGGAAGAGCTGTTTCCCAAAGCCACATCCACTCAGCCCCTTTTGGTCAAGAGCTGGCTGCCCTGCACCTTTTTGCTGTGAAAACCACGGCCTCTCTTGAAGGAGTTTCTTGGGTTCAGCCCAAGGCTGAGTTTGCTCTTTGCCAACCCCCTGCTATTCCCTGTTGCTATCATGCAACACCCTCGGGCACCCCTTGGCCATTTCTTCCCAGTTAGCAGCGACGTCTTTGTCCCCAGATAAATTTCTGGTGCCTGCACTGTGCGTGCGGAGGTGGCGGAGCCCTCTGGCTGTCATCTGAAAATGGGGAGGGGGTAAGTGCCTGGTGAGGCAGGGTCCCTGGGGATGTCCCAGCTGCCTGACACCTGGCTACAAGGCTTGCTGTGTGGGCAGCTGAATTGCATCCACTTGGGTGGGAAGGGGAATATCAGGGCCCCTTCCTGGGGGCGTCTTGTCCCCGTTAAGTGAGCACTGCTCAAGGGGTGGGTCCCCTTCCTGCTGTCAGTGCAGCTGGGGGCCCTACTGAGTGAGCAAAGCCAGCGCTGTGAATGGTTTGTGAGGCTGGTGCTGAGCACAGCCCAGCCAGCGAGGGCTCAGGGACGTCCAGACGTGGTGCAGGCAAGCAGCCAGTTCACATACACACGCGCTGCTGTGTGTGCCACAGCCAGCCAGCCACACATGGGCTCCACCTGCAGAAAGGCAAATCACGAAGAAAAAGAAAGATGCTCAGCCAGGAGTACTGGGGAAGGATTTATTGACACTTTCCACAGCCAGCTCATGGCAAAGCTGTTGCTTCCAGCCTGCTCCAGGACCCCTGACTGTCCCTGGTACATCCAGTGTGGGAAGGGGAGAGACACAGAAAGACCCTTGAGCCTTGGCTCCAGCAGCACAAGGTAAAGGGGTGTTATCAGGGCAGTGCGTGGGAGGTGGAGATGTTTTGCTGCACGAGGCAGTGCCAGCAGGACTCCAGGGGCTTGGTGCTGTCACTGCAGGCACAGATCCAGCTGGATGTGCCCGGCCCCCTTGCTCAGGGACTGTCTGCACGCAAACCCCAAGCCAGGGGATTATGGCTGGGGTGGACTCGCTTGCTGGGGCTTCCCACCCAGCAGAGAAACCTGGGGCATGAGCAACAGAATTTGCAGGGCAGGGCAAAGGGCTTGGTGTGCTGGGCTGATGAGCTCCAGTGCTCCTCTAATCTGGGAAGAGCAGGAACCCTGAGAAGATGCTGTCGGAGCCACCGATGCCCACCATGCCGTTGTAGTCATTCACCTCCAGCCAGACCTCGTTCCCAGCCTGCAGGTGGAGGAGGATGCCACCTGAGCTGACCTGCATGGTGTTGGTCTTGTGGTCGCAGAAGCTGGCCATCTTTCTCATGTTCTTGAACAGCAGGACGCAGAGGTTGGCCGTCTGTGAGCTGTGGAAGACGAAGTAGTAGAGGCCGGGGAGCTTGCAGGTGAACTTGCCGGTGGTGGTGTTGTAGTCGTTGTTGGTGTTGGTGATGACGTGGTTGAAGATGATGGGGATGTTCTTTAAGGGGTGCTCAGCCGTCTGCCTCGTCACCGAAAATGCCGACTGGTGCTTCTGCTTGTAGCTGCCTGGCATGCCTGGCTCCCCAGCACTGCCCATCTCCCCGGGGTCTCCAGGGGGACCGGGGGGACCGGCGGGGCCCGTCTTGCCTGGCAAGCCAGGAGTGCCCGGCTCCCCTTTCATACCCTTGGGACCTCGTGTAGCAGGAATGGCTGGGATGCCTGTGGAGCGGTGAGGAGGGAAGGAGTTAGCCACAATGAAAGGACAAGGGGAGAGACTCCCCCAGACCCTTTCCATCAGACAGAAGAAGGTTGTTTCCTTCTGCCCCATCTGCAGATTCTGGGAACATCAAGCACTTCTCCAAGTGCAGGGATGTTGCTCTCCATGACCAGCAACTAAGGCAGGCTCAGTGCCTGTGGTTTGACAGCCTTCATGGTTCCCCTCCTTGCTCACTCACCTGGCTCTCCTTTGGCTCCCTTCAGCCCATCTCGGCCATCCCTGCCTGGCACACCCGGCATGCCTGGCAGGCCTGGAGCTCCATAGCAGCTGTGGGAGGGATCTCCGGTCACTGCAGACCCCAGGTGCAGAGGTAGGAGAGTGAGGGCCAGACAGAACTGCTCCCAAAAGCTCTGCCTCATTTTGGAGCTCTGGATGGTGGAAAAGGGAAAGAAAGCGCTGGGATGAGGTGCCATGGCAGGGTGGCTTTCAGTCTGTGAAGCAAAGGAGGCTCAGTGCTATGAGGGTGAGAGCAGATGGAGCCTTCAATATTACCTTCCCCATGCCCATTGCTGGGTGGTGGGGAGGCCGATATGTGAAAAAAGAGCCTGGTATCATCACCAACCCCAGGGCAGCTGCTGGTGGGTTAGAATTTCAGTCTGGACAGAGCCATGAGGACTTGGGGTATCCGCTGCCAGCCCCAAGCTCTGCTGGCTCAGCACCCCAAGCCCCCTGCAGACATGCACAGCACTGCAGAGCCGTGCACCACGCTGCCCCGAGGCTGGAGCTCCAGGCTGCACCGAGCTGATCTCACCCATCCTCCAGCAGCAGCCTGACTTCTCCTGCACAACGGGATCGAGTTCCGATCCGCTGGGGATCTCCCAGCACAGTGCCTGGCCCAGGGGAATGGGTCTTCCCCCAGGAAGGAGAGGCATGCATGCCCCCACAAGACATGAGCTACTGGAGTGCCTGGCAGTGCTCCTGCCTCCTCCACAGCACCCAGCACTGTGCTGTGCTGCTGGACCCGTGCAGCCCACCCCAAAGGAACTGTACAGCACCTCTTACCTCCAGCAGGGTGTGGGATCCTGCACTGTGGAGCCCTGTGTGCCGAGGGCACTGCCTGCTGGCTCTGTGCGACCTGCGTCTCCCTCTGCGACACCCTCCCGGAGGAAGTCACACAGTTAGGAAAGAGCCCGATAGGGACACGCAGCCCCTGGCTGGCCCCCATGCAAGTTTCACATCCTCCTGCCTGGTTATTTTCTCTGAGCAAGCATTTCCCTGGCTGTCCTGCAAGACCTGTGCTTGTGCCAGGCCTTGTCACCACAGCAGCAGGGGCTGGGAGAACAGTAGTACCGGCGTGGCTGGACAGGGAACTTTTGCTGAGTCTCCAGGAGAAAAGGAGAGTTTATGTTCGGTGGAAGAAGGGATGGGCAATTTGGGGAGAGTACAAGGAAGTTGCCAGCATATGCAGAAAGAAAATCAGAAAGGCTAAAGCCCAGCATGAGCACAACCTGGCCACTGTGGTTAAAGACAACAACAAAAAAATGTTTTCACAAATATACATGTATTAATGGTAAGAGGAGGGCCAAGGAGACTCTCCATCCTTTCCTGGATGCAAGGGGGAACATGACTGATGAGGATAAGGAAAAGGTTGAGGTTCTTAATGACATCTTTACATCTGTCTTTAGTAGCCAGACCACTTATCCTCGGGGTACTCAGCCTCCTGACCTGGAAGTCTGGGACAGGGAGCAGAAGAACCCCCCCACATTTCAGGTGGAAACAGAGACCTGCTGCTTCACCTGGACTGTCACAAGTCCATGGGGCCACAGTTAATCCACCCAAGGGTGCTGAGGGAGCTGGTGGATGTGATTGCTGGGCTGCTTTCCATCATCTATCAGTGGTCATGGTCATCCGGAGAGGTCCCTGATGACTGGAGACTTGCTAACATGGCGCCCATCTATAAGAAGGGTCATAAGGAGGATCCAGGAAACTACAGGCCTGTCAGCCTGACCTCGGTGCCAGGAGAGGTGATGGAACAGGTCGTCTTGAATGCAATCACGCAATGTACATGATACAATTGAGGGATCAGGCCCAGCCAGGACGGGTTCAGGAAAGGCAAGTCCTGCCTGACCAACCTCATCTCTTTGGGTGACCCGCCTAGTGGATGAGGGAAAGGCTGTTGGCATGGTCTGCCTAGGCTTCAGAAAAACCTTTGGATATAGATTCCCACAGCATTTTCCTGGAGAAGCTGGCAGCCTGTGGCTGGGACAGGCACACTGCTGGGTTACAAACTGGCTGGGCAGCCGGGCCCAGAGACTTCCCCCAATCCTCCCCATAAGTGAAGGCTCTGCTCATACACTCAGGTCCCTCCTGTCTTATCTAGAGACAAGCTGGGATCACTTCTCTCCCTGGGCAGCTTGGGACAGCCCAGGACATCAACAGTTTGCTGCAAGTAGGAAAGAAAACATGAGAAGTTGTCGGGGAAGAAGAGGTTTATTTGTACTGATGAGGAGGATGCAAGAAGTAACAGCGGCCTTGCACCAGAAAGGCATTTACAGTGGTTAGTGTAGCAAAAGCAGTGGCACATGGTGATTTTACACTTGGGAACAGCACCAGAGAACAGCCCCGGTGACAACTGATCCCCTTTGGTGTAGGGTCTGAGCAGTTGGGAGCAGAAAGGGCTACTGGGGCCTCCAGGAGGCAGCGGGACGGCCGGCCTGCATCCCACAGACAAGAGCAGGCTCATCACAGCCTGGAGGGAACTGCTGGGGAGGTCTTGGCACTGCAGTGGTCACCCACAGCCTGGCTGCTTGGTGATCCTGGCAGAAGCACAGGGCCTGGCTGGCTGTTAAATTTGAGGCCATTGCTGAGGCCTTTGCTGTGCCATCCTACACGCTCGCAGGGCTCAAAGACACGGAGACACACACACAGCAGTGCTCTGACACTAAGCAGCTTAGCTATGGGCTGGCAAGTCCAGAGGCTGACGGCCCGTCAGCCCGTCTGTGGGAAGAGCATGAAGCCACTGAAGACGCTGTCTGCCTCGGAGCCGCTGTAAATCTGGCTGCCCTTCACGGGGTCAAAGCTCACTGAGACCTGGTCACCCACGGCCAGGCTCAGCACGCTGCTGCCCGAGTTCACCTGCAGGATGTTGCGGCTGTTGTTGTCGCAGAAGCTGACCACGCGCTCTCTGTTCTTGGTGATGCTCAGGCAGAGGTCTCCGATGGAGACCACTTGAAAAGCAAAGTAGTAGAGCCCGGGGATGCGGCAGGTGAACTCCCCGCTCTGGGTGCTGTAGGAGTTCTCCTGGTTGGTGATTATGTTGTCGAACACCACCGTGCTGCCCCGGTTCGTCTGGGACTTCCGTGAGGCAGAGAAGGCAGGACGTGGCTGCTCCAGGATATTGCCAGCCTTCCCCTTGGCCCCTCTCGGTCCTGGCTGCCCTGGCATCCCACGGGGGCCGGGTGGACCATGGAAGCCCCGGTTTCCTGGGTTGCCAGGAGGCCCCGGCTCACCTTCATCCCCTTTGGGTCCGCGGATGCCTGTCCTTGGTGCCGGTTTCCCTGGGGAGAGACATTGAGATGATGTTCATGCCATAGCTGGCAGGGCTGGCATGGCCCAAGCAGCTCCTGCAGCCTGCTCTGCTCCTGCCAAGAGGCTCGAGGCTCCCAGGCCACCCACACTGTGTGTCCCTGGCTGCCCCTTACCTGGTTCTCCCACGTCACCCTTCTGCCCTGGCCTCCCATTGAGGCCAGGGACCCCAGGGAATCCGTCTTTGCCATCCGGTGCCCGACACACCTGCTCTGCAGGCAGGACTGTGCCCAGCACTGCTGCTAGGGCACTGGCTGCCAGCCAAAGGCCGAGACGCATCCTGCAGTCCCTGCAAGCACAGGAGAGGGGGAATTTGGGATGGAGGCAAGATCACAGCAAACATGCACGTGGTGCACGCAGCGACAGATGCACCTTGGACACGGACATGCCAGTATAAATGTGGGTTTTCATCCAGACCTGTGGAGATGTGCAGTGCACGGACACAAGTGTGCATGCACAGACCCACTATGCCACCTACATGTTGTCTAATTCAGGTAGCCAGACACCACGTTGGAATGTTGAAAATAATTTCCCTGTTTCATTGCGTGATCTGAAATCATTGATGTTACTGAAAAGCCCTGACGCGTGCCCATGGCAGGGCTGTGGGAGAGCCTGGGACACAGGGCAGGGTGTAAAGCCTCTGGTGCATGAAGAGGTTGACTCCTCCCGTGTTTGGGCAGTAAGCACTCCAATGGGATGGAGAGCACAGGTGAGGAAAGGGTGTAAAGAGACACAGTGGAGGAGAGAGAAACAGGAAAGGAATAAGCAGTAAAGGGATAAAAAAAAGCACGAGGGATGCAAGTCCCCAGCACGGAGACCTGGAGGACAGGAAGGATGTCCTGAACACACACCAAAGCCTGGGATAATCGGTCTGGGAATGGCCTGCAGAACCCAGCAGTGTCCACATCCACACGGTGGAGTGAGAACAGATTTACCCCTCTGCGTCACCTCCTCCCCGTTTTCCTACTTCAGACTCCCATGGAGGCTGGGGGGCAAGTGGAAGAAGGATGAGGACAGGGGGCAAAGACGGGAGAGAGGTGGCAGAAGAAGCACATGTCCCCAGCTGTCCGGGCTGACTTACCTCCTGGCAGGGGTGAGAAGTGAGCAGTGAGAATCGGCAGCTCTGTTTGCTGGCAGCTCTTCCTCAGGAGCAGGGGGGAAGAGCAGCAGGGAGGGCGGGATGTCCTTGCATGCACAGAGGTTTACACGGTTGCAGAAGTGCCAAGTTTCACTTCTTTCCACAGTTTCTTTTCTGCCCTTGACCCTGGCTGTGCCGGTCACAGTCAGGGAACAGCCTGGTCAGCAGAAGTGCTGGCGCCTTCTGGGACCTCAGAGAAGTCCAGAAGCATGGGGAAACACCAAGGTGGAGGAGGCCCAAAGGCAGGGCAAAGCCCTGCTGCTGCAGGAGGTGGCTGCTCCATCAGCCACACAAGGGATGCCCCCCTCAGGATGGCAGGCAGAGCACGGCTGCCTGATGCCCAGCCTCTCCTCTCTTGCCAGCACTTCCCTGGGTTCCCCCTGGATGTGATCCAGCATCTTCTCCCCCAGCCTGTTCAGGATAATGCTTCTCTGCCTTTTTGCAGTCCTGTTCCTTTTCCTGCTGGCTTGGCCTGATAGAGATGAGGTGTGCTGCCTGCTGCTGGCACTGCCATCCCCTTCAGGTGGTCAGGATATGGGGTATGGTGGCATCCATCCAGTGGTACCCAGTCTGATAAAAAGGCTGGAGGATATGTCTTATGAATAGAGTCTGAGGACATGTTGTGTGTCTAATTTGGAGGAAAAAAAGGCTGAGAAGTGAACTCATGGCTCTCTACAACTTCCTGAGGAGAAATAGAGGGGGTCTCCTCTCTCTGCTCACCAATGGTAGGATCACAGAATCAGAGAACAGCTTATGTTGGAAGGGACCTTAAAGGTCATCCAGTTCCAACCCCCCACCATGGGCAGGGATGTCACCCTCTAGATCAGGTTGCTCAGGGCCTCATCTAACCTGGTCCTGAACAGCTCCAGGGATAGGGCATCCACAGTTTCTCTGGGCAGCCAGTGCCAGTGCCTCACCACCATCTGAGTGAAGAATTTCCTCCTAACCTCTAATCAAAATCTCCTCTAGCTTAATTTAAAACCATTCCCCTTGTCCTGTCATTATCTGCCCTAGCAAAAAGTTGCTCTCCATTTATAAGCCCCCTTTAAGTATTGAAAACCTGCACTGAGGTCACCCCAGAGTCTTCTCTTCTCCATGCTGAACATCCCCAGTATTCTCAGCCTTTCTTCACAGGAGAGATGCTCCAGCCCTCTGACTGTTTTCATGGCCTTCCTCTGAACCTGCTCTAACTGCTCCACATCCTTCTTGCGCCTGAGACCTGGACACAGGGCTCTAAGTGGGGCCTCATAAGAGGGCACAATCCCCTCCCTCCCCTGCTGCCCACCCCTCTGTTGATGTAGCCCAGGATGAAGCTGGCTCATGTCGAGCTTTATCCACCAAAACCTCCAAGTCCTTCTCTGCAGGGCTGCTCTCAGTGAGTTCTCTCAGTCTGTGCTCATGCCTGGGATTGCCACGACCCAGGTACAGTTCCTTGCACTTGGACTTGTTGAACTTCACTAGATTCACTTGGGCCCGCTTCTCAAGCTTGTCCAGATCCCTCTGGATGGCAGATGCATGGAAATGACACAAAGCTGTGCCAGAAGAGGTTAGAAAAAAATTATTTGCCTTGAGAATGGTCCAACACTGAAACAGGCTTCCTAGTAAGGTTGTTGATGTCCCATGCCTGTCAGTATTCAAGTGGCATTTGTATAATGCCCTCAATAATATGTTTTACCTTTTGGTTAGCCCTGAAGTGGTCAGGCAGATGGACTTAATGATCTTTGTAGGTTTCTTCCAGATGAACTGTTTTGTGCTATGCTATGCTGTTCTAGTAAAAAAATCAACCATGGAGACTCTTGCACACAAAACTTTGCTCATCAGTATATCTCCATTAATAATTACCCTTGGAGATCTATCACTGAGCTGGTCTTTAATTCACATCCCCTCTTAATGCAATATAATACACATTTTTAATCAAAATGTCAAGCCCATAATAAATCAGATGCCCAGAAGAAAAAGCAATTTTATTCTATCAACATAGTTCCTCTGTCAAGTAGGCCTGTAATCGTGTCAGGAAAAGATGACAGGTGAGTTTGAAAAGATCTGCCTTACAAAAAATGGTGTTTCTGGACAGTAATTGTATTTCTGCCCTATTGCCCTTTGTTAATATACAGCCAAAATGAGACCACTCCATCATTTCGTCCAGGGTTGATGGATGTCCTGGTGCTCACGTGTCCTCTGTCCCTGACTGTCCCCTTAACCTCACTTAAATGCTGAATTACAAGGGACTGGCCACAGATTTCCAGCATCTCGTGGAAGCTGGTGTTGGGCTGGACAGCACCTCCTCCAGGTCCTTGAGCCCCCTGAGCAGTGCTTGGCCCCATTCACTTGAGTTTGGGGTATTTTGTGGCTAAGCCAGGTCTTCCTTGCCCATCTTCTGAGCGCCTCTCTCCTCTTGATCTGCATCTGGGACACCCGTGGCCCAGAGGAGCTGCAGGCTGTGGTGGCCACCGAATGGCTCAGTCCTGGTGGCTTCAGCAAGCCACGAGGTGGCAGTGCTGTCTCAGCCACGCGTGGCGGCGTAGCCCCGGAGATGCCCGAGATCCCACAGACCACATCTCAGGATGTCCGACTGCATGTCTGGGATAAGCACCGATAAATCACAGCTCGAGAGCCAGAATAAAGCAGCTCCCTGGTAGGTCCACAAATGCATTTCCCTGAGACTGGGAGCAGTTTGGCACCCCCAAAGTGGTGTTCCTTCAGTGAGGGCCAGGCCAGTGGGAGCTGTGAGGGGTAGCAAAGCCCTGGCAGGTTATTTCTGGAGTGACAAGAAGCTTCATGCGGGTGGTGTAGCACTGCTGCCCACAGGCTCTGGCATGCAGAAGGGGCTGGGATAACAGAGGGAAACCCCAGGGGACATGAAATGGCTTCATGCCCAAGGCAGACAGGAAAATAGGTGTACATGGGAGAAGCTAGAGGATGAAAGTGCTCTGCAGAGCACTTGGTGATCCCACATCCAACCCCAAAGAGGGCAGATCTGTGCCCCCCTTTGCCTTCTTGCTGCCCTCTTGTCTGGTGGTGCCAGGCAAGGTGCATGTAGGTCAGTGCCAGCCCACCCTTGCAGCTCTTCACGGAAGAAAAATGACCCCTGCAAAGCCTCCTCCCTGTGTTCCCAGTGCTGGCAAGCACACATGAGTTGCCTGACAGCAGACAACAGGGAGAGATGCTCCTCTGCTGCCTTCCCTGCTGGGGATCCCCCGCAGTGCTGAGCAGTGATGGGCAGGAGCTCTTGGAGGAAGATAAATCAGGTAGCTAGCACCTACCTGTCACTGTGCAGGAGGCAGTGACAAAGACAGGTGGTGGGCAATCACCAGCACTGCCAGGTACCGCACACATCACCACTTTCAGTCACTGGCATCCCGATCTGCCTCCCACACCCGCCGGGAGAGTGGGACTGCTCAGAGCATCTGTGTGTCTGCAGCCACTGATGGCTTCACAATGCCTGAATAACCGAGCCCCTTTCACTGGAAAGCTGTGATTTTGCTGTCGTTGAGCTGGCCTGTCCCAAAATGCCCAGCCCTGCTGACCACCAGATAAACTTCCTGCAAGGTGTTACGAGGTTGGCGTGGATTCAGAAGTGTCCCATATTTCAAACAATGAAAAAAGAAACTGAAATAGTTCAGGTGCCCTGGAAGGATTTCCTGAGATGCCAGCTGAAAGTCAGGCTGCACGGGTACTCGACACTCAATGTGTAACAAGTGCTGTTCCAGGAGAACATGACAGATTGCTTTACACAGAGCACATGTGAGGGACAAAGACAGGTATAGGCTTTAAATGCCAGAATTTCATGCTCTAGCCCTTGCTGCTTTTCTCCTGGCATTGTTGCACATCCTAGTTGGCTCATGGGATGAGGGGAGATAGATCAATGCTGAGCTGCCCTGGGCAATGCTGGGAAAGCTTGTCCCATCCCTCCTCTTCTTGGTCTATGCTATGGATCAGCGTTTTCCATTACTAGACCTCTACTGGATAATTTGGCTGATTGTTTACCAATCTTTAATGTATCTATTATTTATTTATTCACTTGTGTAACAAGCAGTTTCAGACTGAGCACTTTGGCATGTAAATGAGCTGCTCTAGTGCTTGTCACTGAAATTTGTAGATTGGAAGAGTTTGCAATCAAACACAGCCAGAATCTAAATTACGACGTTTCAGGCACTAATAGCTGGGAGAAGACGGGCAGGATGTGCCATAAATAAGATGGGATCAGAGGAGGGTGCCCAGAGCTATACTGTCAACACGCCAGGAGCCCCAGGGCATGCAACAGGAGTACCTGCTTTGCAGTGCCAAAGTGTGACTGGCAGGGCTAGCATTGCTTTGGGGCTGGTTCCCCAGAGACAAAGGGAAAATTGATGAAGCAAAATGGTGGGAGCTGGCCTGTGACCCAGCATTACTTGCACTGGTCTCTGAAGAGGGCTGGTTAGCCTGGCATGATGAGAATTATGCACACATGTTCACCAGGCATAGTGCTATAAGTCCCATTAAGGTTTGTGAAAGGACCTGAGAGATCTCATTTCCAGCTGCTTGCTCATGGCAGGAATATTTCCAACACTAAATCAAGGTGATCATTGCTTTGCCTACCTAATTCTTTAAAACCCTGCAAGGACAGAAATCACCCACCTCTCTGGACACATGTCTCAAGGCTGAACCACACAGCAGTGAGGAATTGTTTCCTAATGTCCACCCTGGATCTTTTAAGATCCAATTTGTGGCCACTGCTCATTGCTACATTATTTAGCACTGATGTGGAGTGTTTGGCTCCATCTTTCTTGCAATTGCTCCCAGGTAGCTTCAGCTGTGGTTATATCCCACCTTATCCTCCACCTCATCTGGCTGGCTACAACCCAGGAGGGGTGCCCTGCCAACCTCCCACCCCCCTGTTGGTAATAAGGACTAATAATTTCCCTTGACCTACTGGCCACAACCCTCCTAATGTAGCCCAAAGTGCAGTTTGTCTTATCTGTGGTTTGCTCACATTCAGCCTGGTGTCCACTGCTTCCCACACCAACCCTTCCCTGCTCCAGCAGTGATTTCCCAGCTTGTAGTCTGGGGTTTTTCCCACCCCATGTGCAGAAGGCAGTGCTTAGTGTAGGCCAAGAAGAGAGAGCCCACAGCCCTTCTAAACATCCTCAAGGATTTAAAAACTGGCTTGAGAAATACAAACCCTAGTCCTTCCTTCCTTTTTTCAACTGTTGGCTTGATGCTATGGACTCAGGAGACAAGGCTTTCTCAGAGACTCCCTGGACAGCGTGATGTTCCCTTCCAAATCCAAAGTGATGGATATAACAGAGGGGTGTGTGTAGGGGGGCACCGTGTCCTTGTCTCTGGGCTTTATTTTGATTCCCCAGTCCTGACTATGTGGGTTTTGCACTCTTTGGGGCTGTCAGTCTAAGGCAGGACCATCCTGAATCCTTCCACAACCTGCTGCAGAGAGATGAAGACGGGGAAATATCAGTTGCTTGTCTGGTTCTTGTGAAGCCTGATGTGCCCTTAATGGAGGACGATGCCTGGGTGAGTCTGACAGTGTCTGAAAATACACCAGGCACAGACATTTTGTCCCAGAGGAACGGGGATCGCCGTGCACCTGCTTGCAGTGACACTTGCAGTGGCACCTTTCCTTGCACCCCTCTGCTCCCTGTGCGCAGCCAGACACCGCTGCTGCCACAAGCTCTGCTGCCCACACAGCAAAATACTGTGTGCCCTTCCCAGGCTCCTTTCTATGCCAGTGTCTGGCTTCCCTAACATAATGCCTCGAAAATGGAGTGGAAGTTTCCTGCAGGCTAGTGTTAGTATTAACTGGGTCAGCGGCAGCTGGAGGTCCCTGCCAGCTGGAGGCTATTACAACTTATTTCTATTACAACTCGCTTACCACAGTAGCTTCTCCAGGAGCTCAGCTTCCTTCTAAGTGACCTTGGCTGCTGGATCGATCTGAAGTTACAAACTCACTTCTCACGTCTGCTCAATTTGGAGGGCGTCTGATTGCTGCTTCGGAGGCTTTGATTGCTTTTGCTTCTGGCTGGTGGGACCCCGGCTGGTGCCTTGCAGGCACCATTAGCAAAACTCCGGCTTAGCAGATTTGCTGAGGAATATCCCGACCAAGCCACAGCAGGGCAGGGCAGAGCATGGCCTGGTGTTTTCAAAGCAGCCTATGATGGGCTGGAGGGATGCCTCTTTGTCATTGTCCTCTCTGGGCCACTACTGAGCTCTTCTGCAGCAGACACAAGGCTTTATTCTGGTTTATTCTTTGTTTCTGTCTGGGCTCTGGCTCCCTGGGCACAGCAGCACCAGTGTGATCCTCATGCATGTTGAATCCTGTAAGGCTCTTTCATCAGCTCGACAGCTCGTTAGCCTCTGCAGGCAGACCCCAGCCTCTCTGCTTCTGCTGTGCTCCCCCCCTCCTCTGCTCGATCACCCCCATTGCTTTCCGATGAGGAGAGGGCCCCTTCCCGGCCCAGGAGGCCACTTTTTCACCTGAAATTGTATTAAGTGTTCTGGATCCCCTCCCACAGGCATTGCTCGAGTCCTCTTCCCCCTCTCTGCAGGCAGAGGTCAGACCTGTGTCCTTGCTCAGAAACAAATCGATTGGCATCTTCCAGGATGCGATTGCACTCCTCGGTGAGCCTGCGTGGGAGGCCATCGTGTGGGCCCGGCACGGATGGTCTGGCCTGGAAGTTATTCTTCACTCGAGCTCTTAATTTCAGAGTTGCACTGAGGGATGGGAAGACTCCTGGCTTCTAATTAATTACTGAGCTCCCCGTAATTGATGCAATTTACTGCCAACCTATCTATTTTATTGCGCTGTGAAGAAAGTCATTCTGTAACACTATTTTCTCGAATGCCCTAGTGAGTGGCTGTAAGACATGTCCTGAAACTCATCTCCAGGCTCTGTATCTGGGTAGAAGTTTGTACCAGGAGACAGAAGAAGGCTGCGGTCTTGTGCCCTACCACCAAAATATTCACACAGGAGGTACCAGGGACCCACACATGGCACCGGGGGGAGCATGGCCTGGTAGAGGGCCTTGGGCAGTGGGCCTTGGTCTTGTAGAGCTGAGCCTGGTGAACACAGATTCCCTAGCACGAGGACGAGCACAATCCAACACATGTAAGACCCTATAGCTGGGCATTTTGCATGATGTGGAACAGATGTTGCCATTTACAGTTCAGATTCATCCTGTAATTGGACGTATTTATCCACATTAATCTTCATGGGAAGGTGCTGCCGTCCTACCTCCTGGTTTCAGGATCCTGGGGATGGGCAGATCAGGCAACAATATTTCCTGGTAGCTCTAATCCTGGTAAGCCCTGAGCTTTTCAAATTAATTTATTTGAGGAAGCCAAATGGAGCCTCACATTTGCTGCAACTGTACAAGTTTAGTACGTTGTGTCTCTTGTTCCCAGTCCTGAGCTGGGCAGACTCCCAAATCCACTAAAAATGCACACTGGTAGGATTGGTGGAAAATAGTCCGTGTCTCTTCTCAAGCTGTGACTATCCCGTTTGGTGTAACGTCTCCTGGGTAAAGCCATATCCTTGTACATGGAGCCATGCTGTTGTGTCTTGCTGGGGCTTAAGAGGGGATTTTACTGAGCCCTTCAAATTGTCTCACTCACTAATTAATGACTGGGTTTCAGTTTCGGAACATGCACTTAGATAAACTGCATAAGTGCATTTCATTAATCTTAATTAATGATTTAAATACTCAGAAGCCTCTGCTAAGGCCCCGTGATTGATGATAGCTAGCTGGCTATATCATCGTGCTTTGGTCCTTCAGCATCCTTGGCTGTGCAGTGGGGATGTGGGCACTGATCCTCCTTGCTTTCCCCTTGCCTGCTTCCTTCAGATCCAGAGGTCACCTTTCAGAAATTGTTTACTGACAATTCACACCTTGTGCTAGACAGGACACCTTCCTGAATTTAAACCCAGGGTGTCTCTGTCCAACCACGGAAGCAATGCATACCAGTATCTAGGGCTGATGAAAAGCAGGCTTTGCAAAGAACAGCTGTGCAAACCGGGCAACAAATTGCACTTCAGGCCCCTGCAAAGTGGTTTCCTCACTGCTGCAAGGGTGATGGAGCACATGGGGTGCAAACATGTTGCATGCCATCCTTCTGGACATGTGTAGTGGGTTTGCTTGGCAAGGTTTGTGTAGCAGGGGGGCATAGGGGTGGCTTTTGTGAGAAAAATCCAGAAGCTGACCCATGTTAGATAAGGGGACTGCTGCTGGCCAGAGCTGAGATAATAAGTGATGTTGTTTTCATCTCTGTGAGAGCGTATTTAAGAAAGGGAAAAAAAAAAAAAAAAAAAGTAAAAGGCAGCAGCTGGAAGAGAGAGGAGTAAGAAACAGCCTTGCAGACAGAATCACAGAATCACAGAATGTTAGGGATTTGGGAAGGGACCTTGAAAGATCATCTAGTCCAATCCTCCTGCTGGAGCAGGAACAGCTAGATCAGGTCACACAGGAACGCATCCAGGCAGGTTTTGATTGTCTCCAGAGAAGGAGACTCCACAACCCCCTGGGCAGCCTGTCCCAGTGCCCCATCACCCTCACTGGGAAAAAGTTTTGTCTTATATTTAAGACACCTGACTTGGGTGGTTCAGGAAAGGCAAATCCTGCCTGAGCAACCTCATCTCCTCCTGTGACCAGGACTTCAGCAAAACCTTCGGACATAGTTTCCCACAGCATTCTCCTGGAGAAGCTGGCAGCCCATGGCTGGGACAGGCACACTGCTGGGTTACAAACTGGCTGGGCAGCCGGGCCCAGAGAGTGATGATGAATGGAGTGAAATCCAGCTGGTCACCAGTGGTGTTCCTCAGGGGTCAATATTAGGGTTCATTCTCTTAAATATCTTTATTGATGACTTGGATGAGAGAATTGAGTGCACCCCCAGTAAGTTTGCAGATGACACCAAGCTGGGGGGACGTGTCGATGTGCCAGAGGGCAGGAAGGTCGGGCAGAGGGACCTGGGCAGGATGGGTCGATGGGCAGAGGGCATGGGATGAGGTTCAACATGGCCAAGGGCCGGGTCCTGCACTTGGGGCACAGCAACTCCATGCAGCGGTACAGGCTGGGGGCAGAGTGGCTGGAAAGCTGTGCAGAGGAACAGGACCTAAATGGACCTTTGTGGGATGTCCCCACTAAGGGTGAACTCTCAGTCCAGTGCCCTAAAACCAGGCTCTGGAAAGGAGGAAATGTTGCTGTCTGATTGTGCTTTGGGGGCGGTTGTTTGGATCAGACTGAGAATGGATAAATAATCTGCATGCAAAGTGTTTTCCTCACGCACAGCTGGCTCACATGACAGATTTAGGAATCAGGCAGCCAGGGAAGGTTTATTATACCTGGGATTATAGAAGTGTCTGACAACTGCTTACTGTAAGCTGGCCAGAGGTAAAGGATGCTCTGCATTTTGATGAGAGTGAGCGAACAGCAGCAGCAGCCAGGGGACGAGCTGCTGCAACCTGCTTTTCCTGGGGATCTGTCACAAAAGTGACTCGGGACATTCCCTGACTGAGAAGGAGCAGGACCTAAGGGTAAATTTCCAAAGTTTTACTGAAGCAAGTCATGATCATGAGAACCCTCCTCCATTAGGAAAATGAGAGAGACCCCCGCTAAAAGCTGTAGCAGCTTACATACAATTGGCAACAAAATGCTGTGCAGGCACATCCAGGCACATCATTACACCAAGTCCTGACTCTGCAAATCATCTTCCCTCGTTGCATTGCACAGTGGGGCTCCCGGCACAGCCTTAGGACAGGTGCAGCCTTAGGTTGGCTCCAGTCCTCTGCTTCCATCCCTGGAGACCTTGCTTTTCTCCAGAGCTGAAGTTATCGTGGAACAGGACTTTTAGTACTGCTCCCAGTACACCCCACAAAAACATTCAGACCAGTTACCGTACCTACACACCAAGCTCCTGCATGCATCTCTCTTTTCTCCCTGCCTTTCCCAGGGCAGTGACCCTCCTGCAATGGACAGGGACACATCCTCTGCCATGGCAACAGCTCCCCTCCAAGACAGGGAGGAGAGGCAGCTCCAGCTGGGTGGAGTAGCTGGAAATAGCCTTTTGCGAACCATTTTTAGCAGTTCATTTAGGATTGTGTTTTGCCAGCAAAACCTCCGCATGCTGTTTATCTCTCTTAGTGCAAGGCTGTTATTATTGCAAAATGAAGCAGCGTGTTTGCAGCTCCTCGGCAGCACTGAGCTGCTCATGCAGCAGGAGGGATTGAGGCGAGCACAGAGAGTGGCTTCAAAGTGCCATTATTAATTCACGCTCACATTCATTGTAATAACACCTTGAATCACAGCAAATTCATCTGGTGTTAACCACTTGGTGCAAGCAAGGGTCTTTCCAGGGGAAGGAGCTTGTACAAAGGAGCACGCTGGCTGTGCAAGCGCAGCTTCAGGACTGCTCATCGATGCAGTCAGTGCTCATCGAAGCACTGGCTGTGCTGGGCTCAGGGGCCTGACCCTGGTGGTGCTGGTGGCTCTGCTGGTTATCAGCCTTCACATCTCACAAAGTTTCATAGAATCACCGAGTGGTTTGGGTTGGAAGGGAGCTGAAGGACCATCCAGTTCCACTCCCCTGCTATGGGACCAGACCAGGTTGCTCCCAAGACCCATCCAACCTGGCCTTGAACACTTCCAGTGATGGGGCACCCACGGTTTCTCTGGGCAACTTCTCTTTCTTCTGTCTTTCCTAAAAGTGGGCAGGGTGCCTTGAGGCACCGAGGTGCTCGCTGTGACCCAGTAGCCAGGGATGGTTCAGATGTGGAACTTCACTGGGAGGCGAGTGCCACACTTGGACCTCTTCCAGTCTTAGAGCTTTGCCCAGCTCTCTGTTCAGGGACTGCACCAGAGGCACAGCCTTCTTTTTTATTTTTGCAAAGAGGGGGTGACTTAACGCAGTGTGTACTTCACCCCTGACACTAACCCTGCGAAGGCTCCGTAAAAAGATTTACACCAGGGGAAAAAGTGCCTGTGACAGTGGGTAAGTTTGGCACAGGTATATTTTCAGTCAGCTCACCGTTTCTTGCTTCTCTGCCAACAGGGCCACAGCTAAGGAGAGCAAGTTTTGATGACGGCTTGCAAGTTGTGGAGAGAAAATGTAATGGTAGGCCTGCCTGCAGGGCATGGCAGCTCTGGGAGCACTTCTTGCCTGCTGCTGGGGCAGGGTTGTGGAAAGCAGCAGCAGGGTTTCATGTCACACTTCCAGGCCAGCAGCTCCTGGAAGGAGATTTCGTGCCCAAAAAGCCTTCTGTCAAGATGCCTTATCCCAGGCAGGCTGCAGCAGAGCTGGGTGTGAGGAGATGCTCTGGACTCAGCACAGCCAGGCGGGGACAGTAAATCCTTCTGAAAGCGCTGGCTGATCAGAATATTTGCATTGTTTTTCTGGCCTTTTCTGATGTACTAATGAAGTGCTTTGAGGCATAGCGTGAGTGAATGTGCTTCCTCAGCACGGTTACTCTGGGCAATGTCTGTTAAAGGAAGCCTGCTCTGCATGCTTGGTTATTAAGATACATTATTTACAGGGAGACAGAGAGAAAGCAAGACGTGCAATCAGTAATGACAGTGTAATGCTGCATCCTGGCTAAGGTGGGCTCATTTCAGAGACATACATTTTAACAAGGCCAGTTGCAAGGTCACATATCAAAGGCTGAGGCAGGAAGGTCACATTTATCAGATGGGGTCTGTATCCTGGGAAGCAGTGCCCTTGGGAGAAGACTGGAGGTCGTAGCAGGCAGGGGCACCATCAGAGCAGTGCTGTGGCTATGGGGGCAAACACAGAGCTGGTGTGAGCAAGGTGGAGGGGTGCTGAGGTGTGGAGGGGAGGAGCAGAGGGACAGGACCTCTCTGCCTGCCTGTCCAAGATGTGATGTGGCCACTGTCTCACTCAGAATTGAGGAGAGGGCATGGGAGAGCAAAACAGAACCTGTGTCTGGGTTCTGGAAGCTAAGGAGATGCTCATTTATCAAAGCTTGTAGAAAAAGGCAGACAGAAAGAGGCACAGTGACCTGGAGCTAAAATGTGCTCAGGAAAACAAACCATAGGATGCAAATATAGATATACTTATCTTTAGATAAATTTAATATATGTAATATATTAATATATTTAATATATTTAATCTAAATCCCTGTTGCTGTTTCAGGGGATGAATGAAGCCAGATAGGGCTGTCACCAAGAATCACAGCCTGCACAGCCTGTCCGAGGTGGGACCTTTCCCCTTGCTCTCCAAAGGCACTCAGCACTCCCTGCAGGATGTGCACAGGCTTTGTACTCAGAGGAACCACGATGAACCTTGAAGACCTCCTCATACTATTCCTTCAGGAAAATGGAAGTTGAAGGCAAATAAGATGCCTGGATGGCAAGGCTTGCTACAGGGAAATGCCTTCTTAATCCTTCATCTTCCGTCTGCACATAGAGGCCATGTGCCATGCAGAGTGGAAGGAAAATTTTGTGTGGGCATCGGAGCTTGGAGGCAGCACTGGGCATGAGGTTGGCCACCTCAGGGGAGGTTTGGTGATGCTGATCAAGGACCATGAAGCTCTGGCTTGACTTGAGCATTGACTAGATGTGCCTGGAGTTGTAAGTACTGATCCATATAGAGATGCTTCACGGCGGTGTAGTCCCTCTGACAGCGAGGAGGTTCTGCCTCCCTTCCCTTGTGTGGCATCCACATGAAGGTCACTCCTCTCCCACACCTTGGTTTCCCTCTGGACAAACTCTGCAGAGGTCCAGATCTCACTGTACAGGGATGTGGCAGAGTTCCTCTGCTGCACAAGTGTTGGCTTTCAAGGCAAGCTAATTCTGGAGTCACTAATGTAATGATGATTAATGACATATACACCACCCTTTCCTTCCTCCTTTCATCGACTGGGAAAAAAGCCCGGAGCAGAGCCGGAGATTAATTAATTCTCTCAAGTGGAGGGGAAAGTAATCAGACTGAAATCAGATTGAATTTAGGATTCTCGGGCGAGCAGAAGGATGTGCCAAGTGACATGTAAATGAAGGCTGACCCAGCGCTTGTTGGGTCAGGAGGGACACAACTGCTGAGCAGATTCCCAAGGAAGGGCCAAGAAAAGTGTTAGAAAAATGGGCAGGCAGTGCTGCAAGGGCCCTGGCACCATGGTGCTGAGCCTGGGGCATCCAGCCAAGGCCCTGAACCAGAGCAGGGTGAGGCTGTCAGTTCTGCTAGCTTGGCCACCTGCATCAGGCTCCTGCAGCAGCCAGACACTGGCTTTACCAGGATGCTCAGGGCTTAGCCTCTGCTCTGCCTCTGCCTTGGCTCCAAAGTCGTGTTCCTTTTTGCTATAAGCTGACTGCAGCATCACCAGAACTGGTTAAGAGCTGCTATAAAAAGTTGTATACTCCAAATCTCTCTAACTGTAGATGGTTTTCTTTGTGTTTTTCATATTTGCTTCACCTGTGAATCCCTGTGTAGGGTTAATCAAGGCTGTGAGGGTTAATCTGCCGTGTATTAAAACCTCCTATCCTCCAAGAACATCTATTTCACCTTGAGAAAATATCTCCTCCCCTATTTTTCCTGCAAATCAGTTCACTAGCAGGGTAGAAATAAGTCTTACAGCTCACCCAGGCTTGGGGCTCCAGCAATCTCCCATGTATTTAAACAGGACTAATTAGCTTGTGCCTACCATATCAGGGATTTAAAATCTTTATAACCTAGTCAAATATTGGTCAGGCCCCATAGATGCTTAGTTTTTAAGAGCATGCACACACAGCCATCAGCAAGTTAGATGCTCCAGAGTGCCTTTCCCTTTGCAACCCAGCCCAATGTTGACTCATATTAAGAATCTGAAATTTGTAACCTCTGTGAAATAGTCAGTGGTACTGCTGAGTGAGGGGATACGATGCACAAAAAAACCCTTTTGACATACTGCTTCAAAAAAGATTCCCATAGAAACTGAACCATCTTAAATAAATGTTAATAAACAGGGACTTTGCATCACAAATAGAGTTTGGGTGCATTCTGGGATGGGAGCATTCAATGTGTTCATAAAGGACCCAAGAAAGTTTTCTGGTGATGCAGAAATCTCTGTTTTTGGCCAATGCTGTGTGAGCCAGGTCAGGCCAAGCTGAGCTGGCACCGCACCAGAAGCTGTCCCGAGGCTGGTCTACATCAGCAAAAAAATAGCTGGCACATCCAGGAAAGTTATCATTCCCTCTACTCTGTGTTCAGTGGAGCACTGTGTGCAGTTTTGGCCACCCTACTGCATGGCAGATGACAAGTCCAACCGAGGCCACCAAAATGGTCAAAGGCTGGAGCAGGGGACATAAAAAAGACACCAAGGGAACTCCTGTTCCACCTCAAGGGAGAGATGGGGGAGATGTTGCATCTTTCACTCCCTTAAGTGCAGATTTTTAAAGGAGTTAGAGATGGAAGTGTAGAGTGAGAGGACAGGGGGTACAAAGGTGGCACTCAGTTCAGTGGGACGTAACTGAAAACTTCCCTATGAGAATGGTGCGTCCTCAGGACAAGAGCTCAGGAAGTTTGTGGGATCTCCACCCTTGGAAGTTTCCAGAACTCGACTGGACGAGGCACTCAGCAATGTGATCTGACTTTGTCACTGTGTTTGGGAGGCAGTAAAACCACCTTTACAGCCCCAGATTGCTGCTCGTGGGATACAGGTGAGGTCTTGGAGCCCCTGTAAAGGCTCTTGGGCAGCTCCCGCTCTGTCCTCAGCAGGAACAAAAGCAGTACTGGGAAGTGTTGCAAAGAGAGGCAAGAGCAAACCAGCAGCATAATTACTGCTTCTGCACGATCAGCAGAGACTTGTTTGCACAGTCATTGAAACATAATGCCCTGGAGAAAAAGGTGTGGGAGTTCACTGGGACAGCAGGTATGTGGGGGCACTCTGACCAGGCATGAAGATGGCATGGCCTTTTGTAGGCTGGTATAGTTAAAACCAAGCCCGAGGCAGACCCCTTATGTCACATTGCTTGGCCGACCACCCTCAGAAACTTCTGCAATAATTTACAAATCATTTTTTTCCCCTATGTTTCTTGGAAAGGGTTGAGAGAGCTCATCTTCCGAGCCAGATCCTGCTCTGCAGCTCACAGATTGGCTCTGGGGAGGTGGTCGGGATGCTCACCACGCTGTGCCACAGGGGCAGAAGGTGACAGAGGAATTTCCACAGCATCCCTGACCTGGCAGATGCTAGTAGCTGTGGCAGGCACACAGCTCGTGCTGGGGTGAGCCTTTGGGGCAGCCGTGATGGTTCAGAATCTCTTCAAGGGACATGGACTGGTCTTTTTTGCATTTTCTAAGCTGTACTGCCAGGACATGCAGAAGAAGGTGCAGAGGGAAGTGCAGGATGAAGCTGGGCCAGTGCAGAAGGAAGGGAAGGTCATCTTTGGTCCTTGCGGGGCACCCAAGCCTCTTGTCAAGGGAAGGGGCTCCCCAGGGGCAGCAGAGCTGCGCCTCTGGAGCAGAAGCACCAGCCCTGCTCTATTTGATAAGAGGCAACACATATCTCAGCAAGGAGAGCTGGGAGATGTGTTCCTGAGACTGCCTGAAACCCACACCTGCAAGCTCATCTAAACCCAGCCACGAAGCTCTCTGAGCTGGGCCAATTCCTCCTCTCTCACCCCGTGCTGCTTCCTCTCTTCACGGCCACCGTTCTCTCCATCTCCAGCACACTGCAGCGTGCCGATGCCGTGGGCAGGCAGGGCTGCCTTCCACCGAAGGCTCAGGACAGGAATAGCAATGAGTTTTATTCCTGGCCCCCGCAGAGCCGCTGCTGCCTGCAGGAGCCGTCAGCGCGGCGGGGCGCAGTGGGGCTGGCAGCAGCGCGCTGCATCAGCCTCCAGGCTCCCATCAGGAGGGAGCACTGCCCGTCCAAGCAGCCCAGATGCTCTCCTCTGAGGGCTTGGTCCCCCCGGAGCTTGGCGCGGGAGCCCCAGCCCCGCTGACGAGGAGGATGAGTTTATCATTTATTATTGATCGTTAAGTGTGGGGAGCACCTTGTGTGGCTCGGAGGATGCAGGGAGGCACACGGCCTCTCCCAGTGCCTCTGCAGCAGTGCTGCTTTGTGATAAAAGTTTAATAAATTGAAAGGCACAGTTTCCATTCCATTGGTAATTAACTTCTGCTGCTGTGTTCCCTCCTAATTGTCTCTATTACTCCAGATAAAACTGAGATCAATAGAAACCAAAGTCTGGAGACTGGGAAAGTTGCAATTAATTAATTATCTCTGTGTGCATCCTCCATCTGCTGGTAATCAGAAAAGACTGGCTGGTCCTCACAAAAGTCTTGGGCCCCTCCGCGGCTGCTGGCATCCCATGGGGATTTTGCAGTGGGCTGAGCTGTGGATCTTGGAGCACAGAATGCAGAGGGACAGCCCAAGCTGTACCACTGCACCTTTTCCAGGTGCTTTGCCTCTAAAGGATGGTCCAGAATGGTGCATGATGGACTGCTTCTAACAGGATGGAGGCTGCACATCTATTCCTCAGGTTCTGCAGGTTTTTTTTTTGCTGGAACAGAAGCAGTCGGAAACACCTGGGAGCCAACATTGGCATGTGGCCAGTCATGGACAGGTGGTGGGGTCTCCATGACTATCCACACGCCTCTGGGTCCTGCTACCTGACTGTTATGCACTCCTGGAAAACTGCAGTACTTCCTTCTGCCATGCACTGGCAGGTGCTGCCGTGTTTGCAGTGATCCAAGTGAATCTGAGCATCTTTCTCCATGCTTCAAACTGTCTCTGGTTCAGGTTGTAGGGGCAAACTCTGCAGGAGAGGTGATGGTTCCTTTCCTCGATATCCCACCTATGCCCTCATTTCAGAACTGCTGTCTGCAGTTTTTGATAGGATTTGTTAGGATTTGGGTGCTGCTAAATTAAGAATTTGAAAAGAAGTGCTGAATTGCAACGCATCCCCCCCCCCGCTTCTACCAGCTGCCATGAGCCTGCCTCAGCCCCCTCTTAGGATTTCCACATTCTTTGCAGGATGTAATTGGCACAATGTTGCTTTAGATCAGCTTCTCTAAACCCTAGGGGACCCTTCCCAGCACAGTAGCCCCTTGTCCATGGGTGAGAAGAAAGGTTCAGGTTCACCCAGGCCTTCAGCAATCTCCATGGGCACAATCTGTGGCCTTGACCTGTGCTTGGTGCAGAATATAGACAGACAAAAAATCCCTCTGCAATCTTTCTTCAGCAGAGACCACAGCAAATACTGTCTGTACTTGTAAATTATATATATGTAAAATTATATATATAATTATATATATGTAAAAAATATCTATATGTAAAAATTATATATATGTATATCCGCACAGCCCAGGCTAGAAGCTGATCATAATGCCTTTAAGGCTCAACTCTTCACTCAGTTCTTTGCTACTGATGCACAAGGCATTCAAGTCACCCTTTGCCCTCAGAGATTCCTCCATCAGAAACTAAGCTGTCAGCAGAAAGCAACAAACCCAGGCCAGGGGGCCCAAGAGGGACTGGACAATCAGAGTCAAACTCAGCTCCCTACAGGCACGATAACGGCGCGCCTTAGCTCTGAAGCACATTCGCTGCACATTCCCAAGACTTACAGCACATGAAGGCAAAGACAGGCTGCTATTGCAATTCTGTGCAGGTATCAAGGAAGAGAACTGAGAGCAGGCAGTATCTCTGGAGAAAACTCCGGCTAATCCTAGGAGAAAGAGGATAAAACCTACGGTACAGAGAGAAAAAAGTCAGCCTCTCTGGCTGGGGAAGCTTCCTTCCTGACCTCAGTTATGCTGATGGACAAGTAAGGCCTGGCTGGTCTTATCCTGTAGGTTATTCCAGCTGTTTCAGTGCTTCTGCAGAGAAGAGAATCAAAAGATGGAGTTATGGGAAAAAGTATTAAGGAGAAAAATCCTTTCTGGCTCTGCAGGTGGTCAGCAGGACTGAGGCAAGGACAACCACCCTGACAAAGAGATGCGAGCAGACAGTGATGGACCTCTCTGGGGGGATGCTGTTATTCTGGCTGCATGAGTACTTGCATTTCTAACACCCGGCTCACTTCTGCCTTGACCCTTCGTTATGGTATTAATCTCAAGCCTCTTTGTCCCCTTCCCCCTGCTTGGGAAACCATTCCTCTTTGTGCGTTTATGAATCTCTTAATTTTCCGTGTCAACGTGGTCACAGGCAGTTTATGCAGATTTTAGATGATAAAAGAATCGTCACTGAAATCAGATAATTCCTTTCTCTTCTCATTATTTATCACCCAAAGCATATTTCAAAGATTGCGATCTCCTTTCTCAGCCCTGCTTGTGTCAGGCCAAGCTCTCTGTGCAAAGCAATGCCTCCGCTCCCCAAATCCTCCCAGCGTTTGTCGCAACTGTCATCCCTTCCTGGCTGTGCTTAGCTGAGCTGTACATAATAATGTAAGTAAGATCTTAACACTGCCTTGTACGTCCCTGTCTCTGCTGCAAACGCTTCGTCTGGTGCATTGTATGCCCGCATTAGCCACAGACTATTGGGAATCAAATTAGATTACAGGAAAAAAGAGATATCAACTACCCTTGATCTCTGAGGTTTGAGACCAATTGTTTGTGACTAAGATCTTCACTAAGCCCAATTTGAGAGGCACATATAATTTGCCTGGAGTGAAACAAATTAATGGAAAAGCCTCTCAAATGAGGTAAATCCATTTGGGGGTCTTGGTCACACTTGTTAGTCCATAACTGCGTCTGCTACCTTCTAATATGATAAACTATACTTTTAGGGCAGACTAAAAGACTAAAGCATTTTGAAAAAATAAAGATAAAAATAAAAATAAAATAAAAATAAAATAAAATACAAAAAATAAAAATAAAAATAAAAATAAAAATAAAAATAGTAGTGTTTAAAAATCTGTGAAACCTCCGCATTGCTATTAGCTGTATATTGAGCTGGAGGAATAGTAGAAATGCTCTTTTAAGCACTGTACAACAGAATTGTTAGGTTTTAAAATGCTACTGTGATTTAATTGCAAAGTGAACGTATCTTAGAAACAAAAAGAAACTACTGTCCAAATGAGAAAAACAGAAAAGTGCACAGACCCCGGAAAATTAAGTGCAAAACAATAATGAATCAGATTAAATGTTTTTGAAGAACAAATTGCTAGCAGCTTAAAATTTAGGAACGCCATTTTTCCTACACTTTATGAGCCCCTATCATCAGGAGGCTGGTGGGGATGAGAGATGACAGTGCATAAAACGAGGACAGGAGGAACAGGCAGATTTAAAGAAAAATGAAATTAAACTTTGCAGTGGCATTCTGCACACCTCCCATCGAGGAATGTCCCACACCATAAGGGCTTCTTTCAGGGTATAAATCTGAGAAATTGCCTCAAAGGAAGGCGTCAGAGGAGTGTTTTTAGAGCAAAGTGAGCACCTGCATAGTTACAAATGGCCAGGACCATGTGGGACTCACACAGTTTTCTAGAAGAAATCAAATCAGCAACAATCTCCAATGTATTGCTTAAACTGGTGTGGAAGGTGACAGATGTGACAGCAATCCATGGAAAAAGCTCTGTGGCCATCTGGAAAGCACATGGCCATCAGGTCTGAATGCCACATCAAGCAATTGGTCCAAACTAGAGTGACGAACAGACTTAATAGACACCTGGATAAATATAATTTATTAAGAAAGTCCTAAGACATTACGTAAAGAGTATTCAGGTCTCTCAGACCTTGGAGAAATCTTTGAATCTTTGATCAAGTCAAAAAGGACATGGAGAAGGATGATACGGTCAACATCATGTGCTGGCCCTGGGCTTGCTCTGCACCCCTGCTTGTGCAAGACAGGCTGGGCAGGTGGCTGTGGCCTCTCAGATCCCCCCTTCTTCCCCTCCAAAGTGGGAAAAGGACTGGGATACAACAAACAAAGCCCTTTCTTTTGTTTCAGTAACATAAACTTTATTCTCCCTTCCCCACTGCCCAGGCAGCACGCCCCACGGTGCTGCAGGGGGGTGCACGGGGATGCCTCGCCACGGGGTGCCACCTAGGCCATGGGCCTTAGTGCCAGCTTAGAGTGATCTCATTTTCACAGCCGAAAAGCCTCCATAAGTCATCAGCTTTTGTAGGAAATGCTAATAAAGCCACAAACTCTGCAAGGAAAAGGATTGGGACAGTCAGCTCCATCCGCTCTCCTCCCGGACTGAACTCTCCCGGTGCCTCCCAGGCACAGCTGCCTCTCCCCTGGCCAAAATATTTTCAGCCCAGGAGAAGCTGGGGACACACTGATGGGCAACAAGCACTTGGTCCTGGGACAGCCACTTCTGCCGTGCCACCAAAATGCCACCAATTTCCTCTCGGTGCCAGGCAGCCCGGAGAACTTCAGCTGCACCCAGCCCAGCCCGCCTGTGCTGGCAGAGAGATGAAAACTCGGCAGCAAAACCAAGGTTGTTTGTTCACAAATACCCTAACAGTCTCGTATCTTGCAAAGGAGACGAGCAGGGGGTGGGTGGGGGGAGTACTTGAAAAGCAAATGAACTTATGTTTTATGCTTTTTAAGATGTCTAACAGAGTACAAAAGTTCATCTTTAATAGGAGGGCAACACAGAGTGCTTAGAGCTGCAGTTTGACACAGATACAGAGCTAAAATGCCTTTGAAGTACCTTCTGATTCCTCATTCTGCCTGAAGTAACTTTAGATTTATGCAGCAGATGGGAAATAGTCCCTCGTTACGTGGCTCTCTACTCTAGCACTGACTCCGAGATAAGGCAGCCTTATTGCATCCGCACGCCTTAGAAGAGCTCTTAGACAGTGCTTTAGTCTTCAGGGGCCTGAGTCTGTAGTTTGCATATTTTTTTTCTGTTTTTCTCTAAAATTACTCTTGATAAGTCTAACATGTTTTGAGCATCTTCAAAGGAGAACGTGGAGGAGAAAAGTTAGTCGGTGGAGTAGAGGTGATTCATTTTAATTCATTTGAAAACAGCACTGTGTGTTCGGGGAAAGAGCTTGTGGAGAAGCGACAGGGAATGGCCTCGCCGTGACCCCAGCCTCAAACACGCCAGCTTTGAAGAAGTCTCTAAAAAAGCTTTCGTGCCAGTCCCGTGACTGCCAACCCTAGCGCAGCCTGCGTTCCTGCAGCTTCAACTCCCTGCCTGCTCCGTGCAAGGTGAGGCGAAGCCCCTTGCTCACCCTGCACATTGCTTCTCTCTACAGCCCAAACCCTGCCCCTGCAATGAACCCTGCCCCATCTGAACCCTGCCCCTGAAATATTTTCCTGTGCCAAAGCTCTCCCCCGAGGTGGGCTGCTTCATCCAGCACAGCCAGAGCAAAGCTGACCAGTGCCAAGGGCTGGAGCATCTCCTTGCCCCCAGCAAAGCACAGGCCAGCCCCAGGGTGTTCCCATAGGGTGCCTGCTGCTTCCAGGGACATTTCAGAGCACTCCTGAGCTCTCCAGAGCTCAGATGGGATTCTGGCTGATGGATGCTGGATGGGACAGAGCAAAGCTGCTGTGCCATTTGTCACCAGGAAGCCTTGCACATTATATCGCAAATTAACCGAAATAATGGAGGTTGTGCAAACGCAATTGGTCCTAGCAGGATTCACAGCTGTGACTAAACTCACTTTGTCTTTAGCTTTGAAGTTTTCCCCACTGACCAAAGGCAGAGGGCTGTGTTGTTTATCCTGTGCAGGAAGGCATCATTTTGCAGACACCTTGGTGCTTCCTTTTTCGGGTTGCTTGCAAGTTTATCCAGAACGTGGCCATGCTGGCATCACCCTCCCAGACCCCAGCTGAAGCCTCCTCGCCCATCGCCCCTGCGAGCAGCAGTGCAGATGCAGTCTCCTTTCCTGGCCCTGCCTGCAAAACTCCAGCACGTATGACCTGGCATCATGCTCAGCTGCCTTTCCTGCTCACTGCTGCCTTATTCCTGCCTTCGAGTCCAATGCTGGAGAGCTGCTGCAGCCCGGTACCCTGTAGGTATCCCTGAAATTGCTTGTGTGAGGGGGGAGAGCATGGGGGGGCTCACATAATTGAAACAATCCTTCTCTCAATCACCGTTCTGCAATGTTTATGCCTCACGCTTTGCCTCTGATGTCGAGAGCAAGCTGATAGCCACGGTATTAATAAGTTGTTTGTACAATAATTGCTGCTTAAGATAAATGATTCATAAAGTCCTACCATGGTCTTGGAAATGGTGTAAACAGGGAGAGCAGCTGGAGGACAGCCGTGGGATGCTAATGAGAGACCACCACGGGGGAGTAAATATATGAAGACTGGGGAGAAGGGGGATTAATTCAGCCCCAAGTGCTAGAGAGCATCCCGCTTCCAGAGCTCACCTGCAGCACAGAAGCAGAGCTGTCCAGCCCAGTGGGTCATTAGACCAGAAGTAAGATGTTTTCAAGAGTCACTAGAAACTAGAAAAAGCCTGGGGATGAGGTGAGCAGCAGGTGTGTGCTGTGCTGCCTCTGTTCTTCCACCCATCTCCAGACCCTCTGCAGTGACAGCGCTGCCAGGTGCTGCGAGCAGGACCCACGAAGGTGGAGCTGCCAGTCCAGGAGGTTAAATTAGAGCTGTTGTGAGCTGCTGCTTCACTGGGAAATCACAGCGTGCAGTTTAGAGCCGGCTGACTGGCTCCAAGCAGGAACCAGAGGGGCCTCTGGAAGCCTTTAGTCCGGAGGTGGGTGAAACACGGGGCTGTGCTCCTGAGCTGCTCCCAGCTGGGCTGTGGCAGAGGGAGATGGTGCCAGGGCACTGACACCCTCCTGCCAGCATCATCCCACCAGGTGCAGTGTTAAGAGGGGACAAGAGATGGCAGCAGCCCCTACTACTGCCAGCATCCCTGCAGAAAGGCCAGGCAGCCTGGTCCCAGCTACCTCCACCCTTGGGGTGAAGGTGGGAGCCTTCCTGTGAGACCAGGACCTGGATGAACCTTTGGGGATCCCCAAAAGTTTCCCCAACAGCTACTGGGACATGGCCAGAGGAGAAGGGGCTGCACATCATGCCTGGTGCTGGCTCTGCTGAACCCCAGGAGCCTTGGGACAAATGAAGAAAATGACAGGCTAGAGGGAAATTAATAGAGCAGAAAATTTGAAATGATGTGGAAATAATTCTTCTGGCTTAAGGAGAGCTCCTCGTATGCTTAATTTCAGAACACAACTGTTTGCATGTTGCTAAATTACAGTATCAAGGCAAGGAGCCCTGACTGGAGCTTATGGGACACGGGAACATTTCCACTCATGTGCTTTCCCACCGGGAGCAAGGTAAGGGTAGGGGTGACCCTAGTTTGCTGTGGGGTTGGGGCACGGGGTGGTGGAGGCTTTTCTTGGAAGATCTGGAGTGCTGCTTATGGCCTTCATGAAGATTTGTCCTGTCACCTTTTCATTCCTAGCTTGGCCCTGCCATAAGCAGCTGGGGCAGGGAAAGGGAATGGGGGGGGTCTCTGAAGTTTCTGCTGCCTCCAACCCCGCAGCATTTCCAAAACTCTGCTCCCTTTTCATCACAGGGATGTCTGTCCCATCCATTGTGCCAAGCAAAGAGGCTGAAACACAGCCAGGCCTGGGACCTGGACAAGCCAGCAGGGACAGGAGGTAGCAATGATGGCAAGGGAGGAGGAAAACCTTTTGTTGGATGGAAACGTCTTGAATCTGCCCCGTGTGCGGGGTCTGGCACCAGCTGTGAGGATGCCACTGATGCCCTGACCTGGTCTGCCACCCCACAGCTCCCTTGGCCTGTGGGATGGATGAGTGGGGGGGATGCCCCCACCACTTTTAGCCATCTAGGAGCAAATGCCTGATCCTGTGCAGCTCAGCCAGAGAGGGAGAGAGCACAGGAGGCTCAGCTCTGCCACCGTGACAGGATCCATGGGGCTGGGGTGAGGCTGTAGGTTACAGACGGGTCCATGCTGCCCACCTGGAGAGCTGAGGTCTCTTAAGCAAGAGCAGCAGAGATCAGAGACTGCTGTTGAGGGAAAACAGGCATCCATGGTGATGGATCTGTGGTGCCTGTTGTGCCCCATCCCATCCTGGGGGGGCCTTGTCCAGGGGTCTGCGGCAGCCCCCAGGCACAACCTGCCCCGAGGTGCCAGGGGAAGGCGCAGAGCCAAGCGGGGTGGGCGTAGGGAATTTGCTCTCTCTGATGCTGGAAATCTGTGGGGAAGTCCCCAAGGAGCCCCGGGAAGAGAGAAATCAGCTTCTTTCCTGACAAAAGCACAGAAGTTTTCAAGGTGCCCTTTAGGCTTCACAGCGCTCAGTGAGATTGATCTGTGCTCAGCCCCCCCAGAGAAAATCACCGGTCTGTATTTTCATCTTCCTCACACACAGATGGGCAGGAGCAGCCCACACCTCCCTGTCACTGCTGGCTCCAGCACAGCACGGGGTGCTGCTCTCCCCAGGGTGCTGCTCTCCCCCTTTGCACGGGCACCACGGGGTGCCGGAGGGGCACGGGCAGGCAGAGACCCAGCCCTGGGCACGGTACCAGCAGGATCCTCTCGTTTGGAGACACTTTTGGCTCTGCAAAAGCAGCTTTTTGCTGTGTGTGTGACCACACAAACCTGTGCCCCCCTGGCCATCCATCAGATGCCCTCCCCTGCCCCACAGATGCCCGAGCACCAGCCTTCCTCTCCCCACGTCGTGCCCCCAGCACAAGGCACAGCCTGGTCCTGCCCCACAGCAGCAGGGTGCTGGGTGGGTCCTGATGGGGCCCTCCCAGTTGGGAAACTGGTGTGGGACATCTCTGCCCCAGTGCTGGGCAGCACAAATGCACAGGCAGTTCCCTCATATCACGGGGACATCCCCAAAAGCCCCAAATCACACGAGCATTGCTAGAAGGACCAGCTGGAATAGCCCACGTCCTCTTGCTGCTGGGTTAGACCACTCCTGGCATCTTTTCTAACCAAGCTGAGCGGAGGTCTCAGCTTCCTCGGGAAACACCCGGGATTCCCAAAGGCTGCAGCCATGTCCTAGTTTTTCCCTGCGTGCCCTAGTTTCATCCCGCTCACCGCTGCGCGCCGGCAGCACTGTGCAGTCAGCTTGGTGCCAGCTGGGGAAATTCCACTTTTATTACAGCAGATGGAGTCCAAAGCCCAAAGTCCAGAAGAAGCACATGCCGTCGGCCTCCACCTCAGCCTGGCAGCCCCAGCAGGAGCCATCGCAGCCCCTCACCATCCTCATGCCCAGGTTAGCCAACCCTTGCCGTACAGACTGCAGCAGTACAGGATGGTGAGGATACTCCCTGTTCCTCAGAGCCTGGATTTCCCACCTGGGTAGGACCTTCTGGGCCATCTCTGTGTCACACTGAACTTTTCAGGGTCCCAAGGTTGTCCCTGCTGCTCTGCCTCTACCTGGCTGGAGGTCATAAGCTGTGGCAGTGAAACGCAGCCCGCTGCTGACCCCAGCTCCCTGCAGGGTGATGCCAGAACCAGATACCCCACAGGTTAGCAGAAGGGGAGCCTGGTGGTGTCCTCACTCCTGAGTTGAGCCCTCTTTCAGAGTCCCACGGCTCTGGCCAGCTGGCAGCACAAATCTGGGTAGCTGTATAGCATTATCATCAGCCCAGACATCCTTCACCATCCTCCTCCATGTACAGAGCTGTCCAAACCTCTGTGCAAACACATAGAGACTTCTGTACATTTAAATGGCCCTAAACTAGAGTGCATGATCTGGAGAAATGGCACAGGATTTAGAAAAACCTGGGGGTGTCACCATCCCTTGATTGATGTAGGGTCTGAGCACCCCTCAGGCAGGAAGAATCCCCTGGGATGCTTCCAGGCACCCAGACGCAGGAGCAAAATGACATCTGGTGACACAGCAGGAAAGTCCTGCACACGCAGCCTCCTGCTCACCAAGGAGTGAGACACAGCAGGGCTGAGGAGGGCCCTGAGGAGGCGAAGCTGGAACCGAGTCACCCGGAGGGACCTCGGCTTGTGGTCAGAGGCCACCCTTGCTGCTGGGGACCTCCCAGGGCAGGCGCACTGCGACCAGCCCAGCTACTGGCAGCTGGAGCTGGGAGAAGACTGGACCATAAAGATCAACCAGAAAATCCAAGAACAATAAATCCAACTGGAAAAAAAAATCAATTAACTGTACCATGTGGGTGGGGTGGGTGTTATTTGCTTGCTATGGCATGGGTGAACGTTCAGCTGGCCCAGCATTGCCCACCAGTGACTCCAGTCCAGCAAAGAGCACACTGGAAGAGCCATCCCCTTCCTCAGAGGGGATGCACAGTGTCCTGGGGCAGCAAGGAGCAGAACGGGGAGGACAGCAGAGCAAAGGCAGCAGAGGCAGGGCGAGGATTACTCACGCTGCCAGAGCAGCAGCTGCTGGCTTTGGCGTGATGGTGGGAGCAAGGATGGGCCCGTGGCGCTGCGGGGAGGAGCGTGTGTGTCAGAGAAACCCCTGGCTGCTTGCTGTGTTGTGCCAGCAATAGCGTGTAAAGCGCTGTCTGCGCGAGAGGATTCGCGTGTCGAGCGCTCCCCGGGGCCGTGGGATCGCTGCTCGCCGCTGGAGGCGAGGGCAGAGCTGCAGAAAGGGTCTGGAAGCAGCACCCGCTGCACTGGGCAGAGCAGGGGAGGCATGGCTAATGCAGCCCACCCAATTAACAGTGCCTAAATCACACCACACGTGGGCAGACAGAGAAATTAGCTCTGGAGTTAATTGCACCTGGGATACCGATGCAGCCAGCTGCACCGCACCTCCAGCAGGTCAGCGAGGCTCTGGCAGGGAGCGGTGCAGTTGGTGCATGGGCTGTGATCAAAATCAACACGTAAGGAAGGTCAGGCAAAGCAACAGCAGAGAGGATTGTTCCAGCAGGGGAAGGATGTGAAAGCACAGCCCCTCGTGTCTGAGCAGCCAGTGCTGTCACGGAGCTAGGCTCAGCCGAAGTTTGGAAGGGCTCTCCAGGGGCTGACAGTGCAGCCCCCAGCTCCAAGCACGGCTGACTGCAAAGTCAAAATCAGGTTGTCCTTGGACAACCGAGTGCTGAAAGTCTTCACAGGAGGATATTGTTTAGCCCCCACCTGTACTGCATACACGTAATTAACAGCGCGGATACAGTTCAGAGACGCAAAAGGCAGAGGCAAAGTTTTCAGCCACAAGCTCGGCCAGGCTTTTTCCAGGTACTCAAGCATTTAATTGTGCAAAATGTTGGTGCCTTTGATGCCTCCTGCAACTGTTCCTGTGGGAAAGAGGCAACCAAGCTCCTGCCAAGCGTCAGCCACGTGCTCATCTATCCGTGTGGATGGAGCCAGGGAGGAATGGTTCTTGCACAAAGGAAGCCGAGGGACGTTGTTATGCACAAAGTTTTATATCCGATGGTACACGCCAGCTTCAAGGTTACCTTACAGCACAGGGACAGACAGAGACAGAGACACCGTGGTCTCTGCTGTGTCCCCTTCTCCCTGCCCCACAGAGCAGCTCAGGGGAAGCCCGTTAGCACTCGCATCATCCCAGATAACTGAAAAAATGTGAACAGTAGGAATGTCCTTGCTAGGTACAATTAACTGCCTGAAATAGCCCGGCTGAATTCTCAGGAGCCAGGCTTATTTCGCAGGCCTGATCATTAGGAAAATCATCAAGATCGTGCTAAAGAGAGAACATTTATCAGCCGGATCAGGATTTGGGAGCTGACCCTGTGTACCCAGAGCGGGAGCAGATGCTGTGTCATCGATGCAGGAGGTGCCTGGCCGTGTGCCCTGTCCCGTAACCACTGCACCAGGCAGGGTCCCATCACCCTTTCCCTTCACGCTGCTGCTCCACGTCCAGCCCCATCACACCACCACGTCACGAAAACACCCTTGGCATCAGAGAGCAAACACCAGGCTAGGAAGAGGAAGAAAGCCAGATGCTGGCAGCAGCAGCGAGAGCAGGCTGCAGGGAGCGGGGCTTGCTCCAGAGCAGCAGGAGGTGGCAGGGGATGGCAGCGGGCAGGGACGGGGACGGGGACAGGAGGGAGGGAGCGGATGGCCAGCAGGCAGGCAGGAGCAGCAGGCAGGAGCCGCGGCAGGCAGCGGGTGGTTAATCAGCCGTCTGCTTCCGTGACTGAGCTCGGCGTTTGCAGCAAAGAGCTCCGCGGAGGAGAAAGCCTCTCGCTCATGAAAGAAACATCAGCGCTAATCGAATCAGGGTACAGCCCAGCAGCACGCGACAGGCCACAGTGGCTCATTCATATTTCATGCTTTGTTCCACTTCGGCGAGATAAAGCCCAGTGCAAAAGGTGGGGGAGCCCTGCCCAGCAAGGGTGGGAACCCGAAGAGCACGGAGGGGAGAAACCGAGGGCTGCATCCAGGATGGGCTGGCACAGGGAGCTTGGCTGGGGCTTTCCAAGGAGTCTGCAGGATCCCAGGGAAGATGAAATCAGCACTCACCTGCTCTCAGGTTCTGGCTTCTGGGGGTCAGCAGATCAGCGAGCTGCACGGGGCTCTGCTCAGGATCCTCTGTGCCTGCTGGAGGCTTTTCCTGATGCCTGGCTGCAGGGTGGCTGCTCCTTGCCCCCAGAAGTTGCTCTTCAAGGGCTTTGTCTTTGTAAGGGATGCCAAAGACTCAGCTGTTGTGGGGTCTCCTGCCCCAGGAGGCAGTGGAGGCATGAATAAAGCTAATCCATGGGCTTAGCACCGACCAGGAAAGCTGACAGTTTCCCCCAGGTAGGGGTAACCAAATTGTGCAGAAACAATGTCCCAGTGGAGAAAGAGTAAATGAAGAACTGGGAACAGCGGCTGACAAGGCTGGGGATGATCAGGGAATGCCACGAAGCTGTGGCACTCCTCACCCTCCTGCCAGAGCCAGGACATCTGAGAGGGCAGCTGGGCACAGGATGGGACCTGTGCATAAGGAGGGACCTGCACCCGCGGAGCAGCCCCCCCACATGTAACCTGCTGCAGCAAGGGGCTCCCCGAGGGCATTCCCCACCTCCTGGGAACGAAGCAGGGTTGGACCTGTCCTGCCCCCCGAGTCTGCAGGCTCACACTGCATGGGAAGATGCTGACATCACAACAGGGAAAAGGATTTGGGACAAACAAGCCAAAATGCTTGCAATTCCCTGCACAGCATCTACAGACCCATGGCACTTCTGCCTGGATCTTGTCGTATGCTTCAGATGCCAGCACCTACACCAGCCACCTGGGAGAAGTAAGAGCCTTGGGCAGTCATCATAAATACCTCGAATGGATGCTAAACATCTTTAAAAATATAGGAAATACCACCCCAGCTGTAATCTTGACCCTTGCAAGCCAGTCCCAGGTGCCAGCCCCATGTGCCTCCAGCAGCCTGTGGTGCTGTGGTTTCCACCAAGCACTCTCAAATTTCACACTTCGGTTTGTGCAAGGCACTTGGATTTTAGCAAGGCTTGAAAAGTAAACCTGAATATAGATATGGTGGTAGGCCTGGCAAATGGTGTAAGAACAAGAGGCTGCAGGACACTGCAGAGCACCCAGCACCAGGTTTTTACCAGGTTGCACCAAAGCCCTGGGACAGAGCAGGATCAGCAGCGTGATCCTTAAGGAGAGCAAGGTCGGCAGCAGGAGGGCTCTCCCCAAGGGCAGGACCAAGTCCCCTTGCCAGAGGAGCACTATCAGGGGCTTTCCTGCTAAAGTGAGGACACAAGAGAGCATAAAAGCTGAGGAAGAGATTTTGTCAGTGATGGCAGCAGTCCTGGGAGAGGATTGAGGTGAAGGCACTGCTTTGCGAGGGCAGAGTCAGCGGCTGTGGCTGTCAGCACCGACGCCAGAGGACTTGTCAAAGCACAGGGAGCTCTCCCTGTGATGCCATGAGCATCGCTCAGCCCAGCCACGTCCATCCGTCCATCCATCCATCCCGTCTGCCTGCATCTGGGCATCTCTGACAGCTGCCCTGCAGAGAGGAAACGAAATGCAGGCTCCCCAAATCAGCGCCCTCCTGGCTCCCCGGGATGTGTGTGCAGGGAAATTCAAAGAGCATCGTCCCACTGTAGCTGTCCCCCCTGGCACTGCCCCAGCACGTGGGCAGGGAGCTGAAACCCAGCACATTCGTTCAGGATGGTGTCTCAGGGCTCCTTGTGAGCCTGGAGGAAAGCTTTTTGTACAGGGAGCTGTCACAGATCCCTCCTTCGTGCCTCCTTCTGGACATGTGTATGTGCAAGCTGGGGCTGCCGCCGTCTTGTCTGTGGGGGCACTGCTACATCACACGCTCCTTCTCCAGCTGTCATCTATTTCCATAAAGCCTGCAGAAACAGGCTTATGGAAACTGCTCCGTGCTTGCTGTCCTCTGGCGGGTCAGGCTGAAACCCACAGCAGCTCCAGGAGGGGGAAGGAGCTGCAGGATGGGGCCAAGCACACGCACTGCAGGGCCCTGGCTGGTCCTGAGAAGCTCATGACCAAGTAAAAGAAGATGAAAGGCTGGAAATGTCTCAGCAAGCTGAGCCGTAACACTTCAGCAATTGATGCTGAGCTTTTATTGATGAGGTTGCTCTGCCTCAAGACATTTCAGTGCCTGGACATTTCACGGGCTGGCAGAAGGGACCTGAGGGTTGTTCTGCCCAGCACCACGCTCGTGGTGGGGCTGTCTCCATCACAGACAGACTGGCTGGCACCTGCCATGGGTTGTCCCATAGCACCACCTTCCCTTCAGACCTCTCCAGGGATGTGGCACGTCCTCGCCGTTCACAGCTGGGGGGCCTTTTGCTTGGGCCCTGTTTGAAGCTGGCTGCTAATTTTTGATACGCAAGCAGCAGTTTTTTGGCTTGTGATCATTCCCATAATAAACACTCATTGCATTGCTCTTAAATGATTGGGAGACCTCAAATTTTAATCTTTTATTCATAATCTTCTTCCATCTCAGACACAAAAAAGAAAAAAAAAAGAAAAAACATGTAAATTCAAAACCTGCGAGAGTTGAAAATTTTGTAAGTGCTGCTGACCCTTCACTTGCAGTTCTGAATGTGAGAGAAAAAAAGGAATTGCACTGAGGAACCTCATCTTTTGATAACAGATTTAGAGCCCAGCACTAGGACTCACTCGCTAGCTGCCAACTGCTCCCAGGCCTCCACCACTGCTCAGCTGCAAACCCTCTCCTTGGTGCTGCAAGCAGTGAATTTACAGGATTGCTTCCCATTTAGTCACTGGGTGCCACCCCACCCACACCCTCCATCCCACTGTCTGCCCCTTCAAGGGCCACTTTTCTGGACAATTTGTTGGGGGAAGGTGGTAAAGCAGGGAGTAAAAAGAAATCTACAGGAGTGAAAGGCTCTTGGCTGAGGAAGACGTCAGTGAATGCTGGGGAATAATTCATTTTCAGTGTCAGTAAAATAAGAATCTACAATGTGCCGTGGCTGATTGTCAGAATCAACAAGTTTCAAGGCCTTTACCCTCTTCACAAATTTCCTATGTCATGTGCAACTTTTTAAACTCAGTGATCTATTTGTTTATTTATTTTAATTTCAGGAATAAACAGCGGCTTGTCTAAAGGAAGTGTTGCCAGCTTTGTATGCAGAAATCTTTCTGGCACCTACCTGCAAGTGGTCTGCAATTCCCTTCTGGAAGGACTGCATAAGCCAGAGATGCAGTAACTCTGTCCTGGGATTTCCCAAGACATGACTGCCAGGGGATTTCAACCAGGAAACTTGAAAGACTCTTGTTTTCCTGAACCTGGTTGATACTGACAGCCTGCTCAGCAAAGCAGGTGTAATAGTGCCTGGCTTGTTGGCTATGAGACCCTTAAGCTGCCAAGGGTGCAGAACTGAGGATCCTGTTCACATTCTGCACAGAAAACAAACAAACAAACAAACAAAAAAAACATCCCAGGCCAGGTACATGGTGCTGGGGCCAGTCCCAGATCCCTGTGCTGCTGTCCCACTCCTCCACGGTGCTTTCCAACCCAGATGTGACCGAAGACACACTTTAAAGTCAATGTAGAGCTTAACCTGGGGTTAAAATGGCATCCACAGAGGGTATTTCTATCTTGCTTCATGTTATCCTGAGTAATTTGCTTGGACACGATGCTAAATGGCTGTGCTAAAAGCAGAGAGAGAAAGTGGTTTGGGAATACAGCCTTCCCTGGCAGACTGAGCTGGTATGTGATCAGACAGGAATCGTATTAGGAAACACAAAGCCGAGTTCGCCATCTGTTAACACCATCCACGGAGTGGATCTGACCCCTGCAAACCTGCACAAAGCTGGCACAAAGCAGGCGTGGGTGCGGCGCTGAGACGGGCGGCTTCGTGCAGGGCTCCACGGGTGCTCTGCAAGCCCAGGCTGCCACCTCCAGGCACACGGAGCTCGCAGAGCCTCACTTGTTACTGACACAGCCAAACCCGGCACGGTCAGCTGTGAATTAAAGGCTTCTGAGGTGGTTTGTCGGTAGCTTGGAGTAATATCGGGTGTGACTAGAAAAGGAAACTGCTTTACCAGATTCCCAAGGGTGCAAGTGGGCTCCCAAAGGAGCCAAGAGCAGTTCTCAAGTGTGCAAGTTGGAATAAAAGTCCCTCTGGAGACATCTAAGAAGGTGTGAAAGTCCTGACGGCTGCTGTGGGACGTGAGGGGGGTTATTTGCTGCCAAGCCCAAGCCAGGGTTTCCATCTCCTGTCCTCAGAGGGAAGGGCTGGCCTCTGGATCTGCTCCTTTCCCAGGGCAGGTTCCCCAAGCCCTCTCCACAAGTGGCTTTGCATGATGTGAATGCCAAGTTGCAATGAGCCAGGAGCAAGGTGCAGCACCGTGGCTGTCCCCGGCTCTGCGTGGTGGGGAGAGGAACCCATATAGGTGTGTGCATTGGCATGAGTGTGGGGGAGCTGCGTGAGGTGACCTGCAGAGACCCCTCCCAACCATATTTCCTTGCTCCAGCAAACCCAAAAGGTGGGATATCACGCTGATGCGTGGTTTTATGAGGTGATGGGGAAAGGAGGAGGGTCCAGGGCAGAAATTAAGGGACATAAGGAGCAGCAGGCATCCTGCAGTCTTGATGTGGGTGGTAGAAAGTCCTGACACAGTGACAAGACAGGCAGACACCAAGACCTGAGAGCAGATGGCAGGGCTTGCAAGCTCAGCCCTCAGCTGGGGATGCTGCACAGCAGCAGCTTCTCCAGCCTGGAGCCGATGCATCAGGACAGGGGACACTGGGGAGGGCGATGGGAGGCCAGAGAGGAGGGCCTGGGGGGAAGGAGGTGCTGGATGGGGCTGGCAGGGGCTGCAGGTGAAAGGACAGCAGGATGGCACGGGGGCAGCTGGCACCAGGCTGGCCTAACCCCACGGCAGGGGCTGCACTGGGGATGGGCACCTCCAGCCCTTCAGCTCAGACTTTAGGAGAGAAGGGTTGAAATTCTGCTGGTTTTGTTTTGTTTTGTTTTGTTTTGCTTTTTTATACAATTCCTAAATTACCAGGAGAGGCTAAGCCTAGACATTCCTGTTCCCTAGGGATGTATCCTTCACACATGGGAGGATTTCTCTTGCAGGGAAGGAGGTGGCTAGCTGGGCATCCGAGTGCTCGCCCTTCTGTGCCTGTGAAGCATCCTTCGAGGCCCCTGTACTCTCCGTGAGTGGCAAGGCAGTTTTCTGCAGCACAGGGGCAATAACAGGCGAGGAGATGGCCCGAGGGAAGAAGGAATTTTATTGTCCAGGAGGAGGTGCACACTGCCCTGTGCTGCAGGGCTCGGGAGGAACGCTGTGGTCACTCTGACTGCAGGGCGGGTGCGTGGCGGGTCTGAGTGCAGGATGCGGAGTGCAATACGAATTCAACAACACATTGCATCTGTCCCCCGTTACAAAGAGCTTCCATAGGAAGAAGTAAAGTGCCCGCCACAGCCAGAGAAGCCATCAGGACATAAGTGCCCAGGATAGAAAGCTAAGCCGGCCCCGGAAAGGCCAGTTTAGCCCGGATTATTGCAACTGGGAAATGGCTTTAACCCGCCCCCCACCCGCCTGGTGCCCAAACAGTGCTGGGAGAAGCAGACCCTGGGCCAGATCCTGCCCGTACCTGCACTGGGGTGGTGCTGGATTTTCTGTGCAAGTGCTCAGGACAGGATGCTGTGGCGGGTCCCCAGCAGGCAGCGAGGGCCCCCTCCAGCACTTCTCCTTCTCCAGCACCCCCACCTCCCCCCACCCGAGCCGTGCTCCCAGCAGAGTTTTTTTTTTGTTGTTTTGTGTTTTTTTTTTTGCAGTGAGTTCAGCCCCATGTCTGGGGCTTCTGTGCTTTGAGAAACATTTGTGTACATAACATCAGATTTCAGTAAAACAGTCCCCAACCCATAGAAAATTGTATTTACACTCGGGAAAGCCTTCCAGCCCCCAAGCCCGCTCACCCTCCCTGGCACATCTGCATCACTGCATCCACCTCAGCTCTCAGACCAGCTCCACGTGTCTTTGGAGGCTGTTGCTGCATACCAGGGAAGCTTACCCAAAGAGATGCTCCTGCAGGGGACAGAGATGAGGAGGAAAGGCCAACCTCCCTGCCACCTGGCTTACCAGCCGGGCAGTGCTGGAGATCCTGCCAGCCCTGCCTGACACGGCTGAGCAGAGCCCCTTTCTCCAGCCACAGGGCTGTGTGGCTGCAGCTGGAAATATTGCTTGGGACCCCCACTCTGCAGACAACTTGGCAGCCCCAGGTATAGGCAGGTAGCATGGGTTTCTCTAGGGTGATATAAGAAGAAAGTTTGGCAGAAATCCCTCTGGCCCCCAACCATGTGAGATGGGAACAAACTATCCCACTCTGCTGGGTGCAGCTCTGGGGGAGGCCGGAGGAGATGGCAGAGAAACCTGAGCTTGTGGCCCTAGAAAGCATGCCTGGGCTGCCCCGGGATGCTTGTGCTGTTATCCAGAGAAGAGCAGTGCTGGTGTGCTCACGAGGCAGAGAGTCTCCTGTGGGACCTGAGATTTCCTGAGGCTCCAGAGAGCAGACCTTGGCCGCTTCTTTCCCCGTGTGGGGAAAGAGGGAAAGGATCCTCTGCACAGAGCCTGCCAGCAGTTCCTAGCACTTTGAGCTTGTACCCCGTCCCCTGCCCTCCTGGGCTTAGTGGAGGTGGAACACAAAGTCAACTGCAAGGATCAGGGCCACATGGCAGTCTGTGGGGCCTTCCTCAGCTCAGGGCTCCACCGAACTCCCCACATGTCAGATCCACAGGGGCTGGGGCCTGTGACAAGCCCAGTCCTGCTGGTCCTGGTATTGCTGTTACGAGTGCTACCCCTCCATCTGCAGGTGCTGCTGGGGCCATCCTGCTGTGTGAAGGGGTTGCCACCCGTCCAGCACAGCTGTGTGGGGACCCCCAGCCCCACAGGGACACAGTAGAGGATGGAGAGAGGAAGGACCTGTCTCTAGCCTGCTTGGAAGTCTGCTCCCCGCTTCAGATGGGGGAAGGAGGCAGCAGGATTGTCGAGGTAACTGGAAAGCCGTATTTCCACTGAAGCTCAAATCAGAGATGCTGGAGGAGTTCCAGATCCTGGTCTGGTGCCCCTTTTTCCTGCTCACCACCCTGCTGCCCCCAGGTCAGGGTAAGTGTTAAGGAATGTCCGATGTGGGTCTGCGAAGCCGGTGATCAGAGATGCCTCCTGGGGCCATTTGTGTTCAGCAGCTGGGACCGCATGGCCTGGATACTGCTCAGGATCTTCTTCTGGTGGCCCATCATGGTGATGCCCAGACTCCGAATGTCCCTGGAGAATAAGGACACTGTCAGATAATCCTCATGCCCACAGAAATGCAGCTCCTCCCTGCATGCACACCCCCTGGACCAGCCCAGGACCCTTCCCCTGGCTCTTCTCCATTTGCCTCTCAGCACCAGGCTGCCCGAGGGGCCCGTGACATGCTCCCCAGGGAAGGAGAGGTTGTCATTCCCCCTGGCACAGCCTCCTGACAGGGCTGCTGTGACAGCCGAGGGGAGAGCAGGAGCAAGGGACACCGCTCCTGACAGGCTAGTAGGTGACAAGATCGGTGCTCTGAAATTGGATGCAGTTTTAGTGAGATGCCCTCAGATAATCCAGTCAGAAAGACAGGCAGATGATGAGCCTCCTGCACTCAAAAGTGTGTGAGAGAAACAAGGATCTGCATCCGTTCAGTGCCACAGCAAAGGCCCCAGGTACAGCCCCCGATCAATGCACATGACAGCCCTCTGCCTGCATCTCTCCATCTTCCCTTTCACCTCCTCCTGCTTTACCCATCCCAGCTCGACCAACGCTTTCACTGTCACATCCTTTCTGAGTCACGGCAGCTACTGCTTTTGGCAAGGAGCAACTCTCCTCAGATGTAGAAGAGATTTTTTCCAGCCCTGGTACAAGAGCTAACACCAGAGGATGGTGAACGTAAGCCCAGGATATATTTGCTATCTCTTCTGGTACTACTTGTGGCAACACCCCTTCACCCAGCCTTTATCTCTAGGGGGCAATTCCTGCCTCTCTTGCACTCCTGTTCCACACAGACAGCAGCCCTGGACCCAGTGCCCCAGCACATGGTGATGCTGGAAGCACTCCTGTAGCTCCCCACTTTTTCATTTCTCCCTGCTGTGAGTGAGAAAGGTGGCAAGAAAGAGGCAGGGGGAGGACTGTATTTACTAGGAAGAAGATTTCCAAAGCATCCAGGCTGATGCTATGGCCTTCCAGCCACACTGAGGCCCTGGGGCCTCCCTGCCCTGCTGCAACGAGCCGGCAGCCAGCCCAGTGCACAGGGGTCTGAGCTCCTGACATTTCCCTGGAATCCCACACCCTATGAGTAGAGTATTGTTGTTAATTTATATTTATATTTATATTTATATTTATATTTATATTTATATTTATATTTATATTTATATTTATATTTATATTTATATTTATATTTATAAAATGCTTATCACCATGTTGATAAACACTCTTTGGAACCACCCTGTGACAACAGTGGAGCTCCATCAGACAGCTGCCGTGGAGCACCAGAAGTAGCTAGGTTCTCACACCCTCTCGGAACAACTCCCACATCTCTGCTCAAAGTCACTTCTGCCTTGGACATTATCCCAGGACTCAACATTAACCTGGTACAGACCCAACCCTGCTTCCTGAGGGATGTGTCTCTGGCATGCCCCTCTAGGATGGACCATCTAGGTCAAGGAAGGCAAGAGAGGACAATCACTGCCTGGGGCTAGTGGGACAGTGTGGGGCAGCCCCATCGGTGCTGTTTGCTCTGTGGTACTCACTCGATGTTCATACGCATCACCATGCCCAGGGAGGAGTACCCTGCCATGGCAAAGTTGTCCCGGTAGTGCCCCAGCCGGATGGAGTCCAGCCAGTCCTCGACTGTCAGGCAGCCGGAGAAGTCAAGGAGACCCCTGTCGAAGGGCGTTTGGGTGAACCTGAGAGTGGGACAGAAGTGATGAATTAGCCCTGGAGCTATGATGGAGGTGGTGGTCTTAGATGGCCCACCTCAGAGAGGGGAGGACCTGGAGAGCCCTTGCTGTGAAGGTGGGCACACTGCTACGTGGGCAGCGCTGCATGTGCTTGGCTCAGCCCCGTTTTTGGGACACTTTGGTGGGTGCAAGGCAGCAAAATGCGGGACATTTACCACCACCCACCACAACCAGTGGTCACAGGGCAAGCCACTGCTGCTAGAACTGGACCAAAACATCCCTTTTTCATGGCAACCTGCTCTTCTTGCTGCCAGCTGTGGCTTGATGGGGTCTACCCCTGCTCTTCATGGCGAGCCCTTACCGGTTCACCGTGGCCGTGCACTTGAGGCTGTCAGGGTTTCGGATGAGCTTGTCCAGGACGCCAACGATCTGGGAGAAGCGGGGCCGCTCGCTGCGCTCCTTCTGCCAGCAGTCCAGCATGAGCTGGTGCAGGGCCGTGGGGCAGCCCATCGGGGCGGGCAGGCGGTAGCCTTCCTCCACCGAATTAATGACCTGGAAAGAAGCCACGGTGCTGAAGCAGAGCTGCTCTCCTGCCCGGCTCTGAGCACCCTAGACTGCTATGCACAAGGGAGATCCCCGGTGCGTGAGCTGTTAAGGCCATCAGAAGGGGGAGCAGGGAGGTGTACACAAGGTTCATGCTAAATGACAATTTTTATTGCTGGTGAGCTGTGTGCAGACTCTGCAGAAAGCTGAGATACCACACACGTACAAGAAATCACTGCTCTGGGAGCAGATCTATTAAGTGGTCCAACAGGCCTAAAATATTGCAGCTTGCCTCCAGCAGATAAGACATGAGGGCTTCATTCACATTCAGTTATTCTACAACCGGGGCTTGCCACTGCTCAGCAAAGCTGGGAGAAGCCCCGCTCAAAGGACCTGTGCAGACGAGGTTGTGCAAGTCACTGCAGCCACCATCTGTCACCAAAGCCACTTTCTATCACAGGAAAAACAGCACAGAGAGGGGGGATCCCCAGGACTTAAGAGGAGGGAGAAAGCAGGCAGATCTATGGCACCCGTAGGCAAAATAAGGAGTCCTATGGTTCTGCAGAGCCAAAAGCTTTCATTCTCTGCCTCCTTTTGGAAATTTTGCACCCAGATTTTAGCCAGGCAATAACCTACCTTTTACTTTAGTTTTTATGCTGTTCTTGATATAAGAGTGGCCCCTAATGGCACTGCTGAGCCCAAAGCTTACTGCTGGGTGCTACAGGTCTGGGGCTCATGGAAGCCACGTGTGGGCAGTGGGTGTGGGAGGAACCAGTGGGTCAATGCAGTGGGGTGTCAGCGATCCTAAGGAAGCCCTGACCCCTGGCAGGCAATGGGTAAGGTGGCACAATGTACACTGAAGCTCCCCAGCTCACAGAAAGGCTTGCACAGAGCAGCAGACAGCAGTGGGAGACCCACCATGCCCAACCAGACACAGCCAGGAGCCACCGTGCAGCAAAACGAGGGGCAACACCAGGCAACACACCGGTGCCCCCACTAAGGGGACAGGCACGTTGTGCACAGCCCAGAGGGGGTGTGAGGAGAGGCAGGGGCTGCTCTGTGGGTCCCTTTTCCCTGGCACCCCTGCTAGGCTGTCTCGGGACGGGGCAGGAGGCGAGGCAGGCCTCACGTCCACTCACGTCCCGGTTGGTCATGTTCCAGTAGGGGCGTTCGCCGTAGGCCAGCACCTCCCACATGACGATGCCGTAGCTCCAGACGTCGCTGGCCGAGGAGAACTTGCGGTAGGCGATGGCCTCCGGAGCCGTCCAGCGGATGGGGATCTTGCCCCCCTGCAACGGCAAGCAAGGAACATGTTATTTCGACAGCTCCCATAGGAAGGAACAGCAGAGTGCTTGGCCTGGCTGCTTTGGGGCAGGGTTCAGCATCAGGGCCAGGACAGACACCACACTGTGCTTCTGTGTCAGACAGCTCCTGGTGATGCCAGCTCTCATTACAGGCAGAGGACTGCACATCATGATGCTCCAGGGCTGGCTGCATCCTGCACGCTTCACTGTGCACTGTTCCCTTTTTGCCCCCAACCTATTGAGTTGTTTCCACCTTTTGGAGCACCAGCACGAAGCTTTCATTTCGCTGGGGTGCGCCTCTGCCTGGAAAACACGGGCAGCTCCCTTGCCCCTGTTCATTTTTATCTGGGCTAAGCACCAGGTAGGAGATACCAGCTCTGGTGGGTTTCACCGTGCCTGGATGCCTCAAAGCCTCGGCTTATGACATGCACAGTGGCAGCTCCATACTCTACTGACCTCTCTGCTTGCATTCACGCTGGATACATTAAGACAGCATCTCTAGAAACTGGGCAGGATTGGAAAGGGTCAGCTGGTAGGTCAATACGTATGCTCTGGTCACTCAGGTCACCCTCCTGGTCCAGTACAGTCCCTGCCACACCATTTCCTGAAATTCCTTTTTAATGTGAGAGACTGCCTTGGGCCCCTTCTTGCCTTTCCACCAGGCTGAATCCTGAAATGAAGGTTGTCCTAAAGGAATGTTCTCCAGGCTGAGGCCCTGTGCACCCACTTCTCAGACCTGCAACCATGTTAGGCCATGCTTTGCATTGCCATGAGCCAGTCCAAACCAACCTGAAGCTCTTCCTGCCTCTCTAGTCCTGGTCTTTCTGAAAAGTGATGCTCGGACTCCTCAGCTGCCTCTCCAAACTGACCCACATCAGGGAAGTCTATCTGCCAAAGGACTGCCTTGGGAGAACGATAATTTATTTCATGTCCAGAGAAAAGCAAAAAGAACACATTCCCTCAATGAATTTCATTTCCCCTCTTATGACCTCCACTAGAGGAGCACATCAAGCTCCAGCGCTGTCAGGTTGGCCAGAGAATCTTAAAATAGGTTCGCAGACAAACGTGTCCTACATTAAAAAAAAATTGAGGCTGCAAAGCCAAGTACTTGCAAGTCAAAGAGCTCAAGAATTTTCACTCCCGTCCTTTCCACACCCCTGAATGAGGCAGTGTCACCTGGAGAGTGTGACCGTGCTACTGAAGACTATCACAGCGACTGACCTGTGGTTGAAGGAGTGGATGGAGCTACAGTCTAGGGATGGACTCCAGCAGGGATGTGGCAGCATCCCTGTGGAGTGGTCCTTGAATGCTAATGTGAGCTGCTGGCTGGGGAGTTTTGATAACCTCTCTGCTCTCCTATCCTGCTTCTCTTTGTTCACTGCATACTTCAGCTGCGGGATGTCTCTTTATGAAGGAGAGTGTTCTCATATAATGCTTTGAAGGTCAGAAACACTTTGGTTCATGTCCAGGAAGCAGTGGTGAGGTGACCATCTCCATTCCTGCATTGCCTACCTTGACTTGGGTGTCTAACTTTTTGCACCCTCACTGGCTTGGGGCAATCACCACCTATAAAGCTCAAAAAAAAAAAAAAAAAAAAAAAAAAAAGAGTTTTGACACCAAGAGCCACGCACCGTGGTGGTATATGCAGCATCAGGGTCATCCTCGAGGATGCGTGAGAGGCCGAAGTCAGACACCTTGCAGACCAGGTTGCTGTTCACCAGGATGTTGCGGGCAGCCAGGTCCCGGTGCACGTAGCCCAGGTCAGACAGGTACCTCATGCCTGCTCCGATGCCACGCAACATGCCCACCAGCTGGATGATGGTGAACTGCCCATCGTGTTTCTGGAGAGGAAATAACACAGACATTATTTTTTTTCCGCCAGCAGTCCCATTGACACTGCTATCATTAAACTAGCTCCTGAGTAGCTCTTATCTTTGGCGTAGCACCTCCTCTAACTCCAAAACCTGTGTCTTGGCCCAAAATCTGTCCTCCCAGCACCTCTGCGTGCTGCTTGGGCAGGTGACCCTGCCTGTGCAGGGAGCCAGCTGCAGTGCCCTGGGGCTAGCAGCTGCTGGAGAGGGGAAATGCAGCACCCACTGCTCTCACACAGGGGCCACAGTGGTCATGGGGCTGAGGAGCTGAACTAACCTCATCTCCAGTCTTGCAGCCCAGAGGGATGTGCAATGAATACAAATACAAGAGAGCACTTTACCCTGAGAAAGGCGTCTAGCGAGCCGTTCTCCATGTATTCAGTAACAATCATGACCAATTTGCCTGCAGAAGACAAGGGAGGTCAAGTTAATAGAGAAGTCACCTTCCTCTCAGAAGCCGGGTGCCAGGCTTTGCTGGGAGCGACGTTAATTCAGGCTGGTGGGTTGCCTGCTGTCCTGTAGGGTGGTCTCAACCCTGCACCACGCAGGAAGGGCACGGTGGTGGAGACGTGGCCAAAACCCCAGCGCTTACCCCTCCCTCCAAGTACTATTGATGTGGCTAGGTCAGCTTTCTTATCCCACTGAAATTTGCATGCCATTAACATAACGCTCTGCATCGCAGTGTGCCTTTGCGAAGGAAGGATCCAAATTATTATTCAATACAGGCAGCCTTTAAAACAAACGCTAATAGGCAGGACTCCTCCTAATCCAATAACCCTGTCCTGGGGCACCGGGGAGCTCTGCGCAGCAAGGTGGGCAAGGGCTGCATGGGAAGCTTGTCCTGTAACAGGAGATGACAGGAGTGGTCTTGATTCATCTCGTTAAGCCCCCTCCCAAGGACCGCCGAGATGCTGCCAGAGGTTTGGGCTGCAGCCAGGAACAAGCGGTTCATTTCTCTAATAGGGTTCAAAGGGGAAGGAGGAAAAGCAGCAGGGCTGCCGGGGACAGCCTGTCTCCCTCTGAAGATGTTAATGGGGAATGCCAATCAGGAGAGAAAGCTTCCCGGCACGAAGCATGGCCCAAGCCTGAAACCTTCAGCCTCACTTCATATCAGGAACAAGCTACCCACAATTTAGATATAACTCCTGGGAAGGGGTTGGCAAACAGACAGGGTTGCACAGAGCTCCCAGCCCCTGCAGCCTCCCGGGCTGCTCCCTGCCAGCCTGCAGCACTGTGCTGGAGGAGCCACATTTTCCTCGATTTCCCCAGGAGATCCCAGGAATGGGAAATCTCCCCACTGCCCTGGGGTCTCCAGTGCTGCCAGCAGGAGGGGATGGGCTGCAGGGGACCCCAGGATAAATGACAAGAGATTACCCAGAGCGGCCAAAGGATGGTGTCTGCCCAAAGCAGCCCTTCACCCCCATCCCCATGGTGCCCCCAGGGGGATATGCCCCCAGTTGTGCCCCACCAGAGGACCCCGTCCCCGCTGGCCACCTACTCCTGGTGACCACCCCCTCCAGGTGGATGACGTTGGGGTGGTCGAACTGTGCCATGATGCTGGCCTCGCTCAGGAAGTCCCGTCGCTGCTTCTCCGTGTAGCCTGCCTTCAGAGCCTTGATGGCCACAGAAATTTCCCTCTTCCCCGGCAGTTTCAGGCGGCCGTAGCACACCTCTCCAGACTCCCCTGCAAGGCAAGCGAAGGTGAGGGCATGGTGCTTAGCTCCTTGCACAGACCTTCCAGCACCACAGGTCCCCTGCCCAGCCCTGTATGCCTGCAGCATGCTCCAGCCATTGAAGATAAATAGCAGCAGGGATGCCTACTGCTACAAGCAGTCAGGTTTCCTATTGCTTGTCAGCTTGGCTGGCCCTGCACACGGGGTGAGCCTTCATCAGCCCCCAGGGCACTGCTGGTGAAGCTCTGGCTCTGGTTCTGTCCTGTGCTTCCTTGCAAGCCCCTGTTCCTAGGCAAAATCCCATTTTGTTCTGAAAATTTACCACTCTGCTTGCTATTTTGCTCGTCTCTTGTCACCCCAGATGCTTGCTCCGAGGTTTGAGAGCAGGGTGGCCGCGTTTGAGCACCCACGCGGGACAGGGCGAGCCATCTGCCGGTGTCAGGCTGAGCCATCGGTGCCACGCTGGCTGAGCAGCTCCCGCCTGCGCCAAGCTGACGCAGGAGAGTTTATTTCATGCACTAAAAAAAAAAAAAGCATCCTACTCACGGTTCTCATCTCAGGGAAATAAGGAGCAGATGAAGCCCTGATTGAGCATTGTTACAGAACCGTGCAGCCTGCTGTGGTCCCAGCGGGCCGTGGAGATGTCCCTGCCTCCCAGCAAATTGCCCAAGCAGATGGGATGCAGAAAGGCAGCCCGGGCTGGGGACTCACCAGACCCAATGACTTTCTCAATCTTGATCCGGGAAGCCTCAATTTCACGGGTGAATTCGTGCACGGCTTGGCAGGGGTCCTCATATGTGTGGGGGTCCACGTAGAACTTTGACTCGGGGAATTTCACTGTCAGGTTTCAAAGGGGAGAGAGGAAATAAGCTCTTCCACACAGCCCCACAGTGAGGTGGGTATCCAGGAGCTGGGCGTTGGACAGGCAGGGGCAGGACTCCTTGGGGTGACACACTGGGGATCCCCAAGGAAACCCAAGGCACTTCTTGGCATGGCAATGTCCTTGGAGCTGTCCAGGACGTGGCCATCCAGATCTCCTCCATGTGAGTCACACCCCCAGCAACTCCTTCGTAGCCCCTCACGTGGGTTTGTGGTGCATTTCCCACTCTTCTGGCCTGCTGCTGACTCAGATGAACCTGCTGCAACCCCATTACCAGTACACCCCTGGGACCAGAGCCCCACTTCATCTCTCTTCAACACATCCCCAGAAGCAGGAGTGGACAAAACCCTGGAAACTACAGCAGTGCTGGGGAAAATGGTCCAGGTCCTTGCCCATTCAGGGGGCCGAGGTCCCGTGCACCCCAGGGGCAGAAGAAGGAGCAGGGAGGGTCCTACCTTGCCCATTCTGATAGTGCATCTTCTCCTCATCAGAGTCCTGGAAAGCCTTGCTGTACCCGCAGTGCCTGTCACAGAGACACAGGGCTCAGAGGGATGCTCCTGTCTCTTGCTCCCCCCAGCAGCCCAAAGGCAGGGTGAAGGCAATGCATGCCAGGCCTGGAGTTAAGGTTTTGCCCTCCACCAGCTGCATCACTGCATCTTCCTGGGATGACACTTTGGCCTGGAGCAGGAGATGTTCTGGGTGCTCTCCAAGGCTCAACAGGGCCAAGAGCCGCAGCCCTTTTGTCTCCTCTAGGCAGTGCTGTGTGTGCTGCACAAGCCTGGCTCTGTCTTGCTGAGATGTAGCAGGACAAGTCGCTCTTTAGTTTTTCTGATCAAGAAGGTATCTGTCTGTTCCTGACCTACCCAACAGCCCATCCAGCCAGCCCTGGTACTAGTACTGGTAGTGGTAATGCTATATACATATATACACACACATACATATATACACACTACTGCTAATGCTATAGCCATTATTATTGCTCTTGCTATTGGTATGGCTATGGCTGTTGCTGTTCAACCTGCTGGCTTTATTAGAATTAGAATGGGGCTAGTTCAGCTGGAAAGGACCTACAAAGATCATTGAGTCCACCTGCCTGACCACTTGAGGGCTAACCAAAAGTTAAAGCATATTAGCTTTAAATGCCTCTTGAATGCTGACAAGCATGGAACAAGAGGCAGGATGACTCTGAATGAAGGCTCTTGGCTGAGCCCTGACCTATGTCTGCTCTGCCCAAAAATTAGAAGAGGAAGGCTGTGCCCAGGCTCTCCCATCCCTCCTGTCCCACCCGGTGACAGGCTGCACGGACATCCAGAACACACTTACCTCTTCTTGCAGATCAGGACCACCAGCAACGCAACCAGGCCAGTGATGAGGGTCAGGCAGATCCAGACGATTGTCATTGTGTCATACCGGAGAGAGACTGGGAGAAATAGGGTAGGAAGGAGGTGAGTTGGAGTGGGGAAAGCTCTGCTGAACTCAGAGACTCCCCTACCCCACCAGGCTCACTACACTCAATAACAAAGCACTGTCACCTTTCCAACACCAGCTTTGGGTCTCTCCCAGTCCACAAGTCCCATTTACAGACAGGGAAACCGAGCACAGGTCTGGGGTAGCCACAGTGATGCAGCAAGCCAGCAGGGAGAAGAGTCTGGACCCTCAGGACCTCCCCACATCCTCTCTGCTCTGTATATTCTTCCTTCTCTTTCTAACATATGAGCACGTCTCTGGAGGGCTACCTCCAGCAAGACAGCTGCACACACTCACCTGGTTTCCCTGTTTCCACCTCCACGGTCTGGCTGAACCTCCCGCAGCCAGCAGAGGTGCGAGCCCGGACCTGGAAAATGTAGCGGGTGGCGGGCTTGAGCCCCGAGATGGTGGCAGTGGTGCCCTTGGATTTTAGGGTCGAGTAGCTCTGCATTTCCTTGTCCTGTGGAGAAGCGACACCAAGAATCTCAGCACAGCGTAACCGTAGGAAGGGAACAAACTCTTTGAAAACAGCTCTTTGTTCACAGCTGCATGATAGCAACAGGAAAAAACTGCACCCAGCCTAAATCTGCCCCAGCAGGGTTGATGTGTAGACACGAACGCAGCTTTACCTTCTCGTAGTACTTGATCTCGTACTCCAGGATGATGCCGTTGGGCTGGTCGGGCTCTTGCCACAGCAGGGTGACGCTGTTCTGGCCTGCGCTCTCGTGGCGGACCGCCACCACCTGGGACGGGGCTGGGGACACAAAGACAGGGCATGGGCACGGCAGCAGGGAGCCAGAGCCCCGTGCATGTCCCTAGAAATGGTTTAAGACACATTTCTGCTTTAATTAAAGCCATGCAGAGCTGAGTGCTGTGAAGGATGGGAGAATGGGCTTATGTACGGGCTTGTGTTTGCTTCATTTGCTCCAATCTCTTCCCTAGAGGGGGGCTCAGCATCACGGGAAGGTGCAGAGGGCTGGTTTTCAACCAGGAGGGTTAACAAGAGGGGTCTGTCCCTGCCCTGTCCCCTCTCCCAGAGTCCATGAGAGGGGCTTAGCTGAGCTCTGCTCTGCGGCGATGCCCGGGGGACCCTGAAGCAAGGTCCTGGCCCAGCTGGGCTGGACTGTCATGCAGAATTTCCTGGGGAAAGAGCATTTCTCAGTAAGGGATTTGCAAAGGTGAAATGTGCACGAGAGAGGTGCACATCTACCCCACTAAGGTTGTTGTCACCTGCCGGGGGCTGGCACTGGTGTGAGCTGAGAGCAGAGCAGGACCTGCTGCTGGGCCCTTTGGGAGAGGACAGAAGGCTGCGGGGACAACCTGAGAGATCCCTGCTCCACTTTGCGTTCCTGTCAACGACCAAGCGTTCTCCGGGGGATGTCTGCTCCTCCTACCTGCCTGGTTTGTCGTGATGTTGGCGACCGCAGCCCTCCTGGCCTCCAGGCTGAGGTCCGACACTCCGTTGACGGCCTCCACCCAGAAGGAGTAGTTGGTGTGCGCCAGGAGGTTGGTGACGGTCAGCGCGCCCTGCGCCAGGCTCATCTGCTGGGGCACGAAGCGGGTGCCGCTGCCGCAGGCCTCGCACTGCCCCACGTCCCCCCCGCAGCGCCGGCACAGCACGTTGTAGGTGATGTCGCTGCGCCCACCCTTGTCCAGCGGCGGCCCCCACTCCAGCGTCACCGAGGTGCCGTTCACGCTGGAGACCAGGTTGACAGGAGCCGAGGGGGGACCTGGAAGGGAAGCAGAGGTTTGGGCAGAGCGGGGGGATGCTGAAGCGCGTTGGGGTTGGCAGAGCAGGGTCCTGGGGGAAATGGGGTAGATGGAGAAGTTTCAGGTATTTGTCAGCGTGTTCTGTGGTTTCTGGGGGTGATGCCAAGAGGACAGAGCTGCCCAGAAGTGCTCCAAGGAGAAGACAGCAAAGACACAGGCAGGTCTCAGGGTGAGTTGCTGTGTAGGGGCAGACCGGGAAGCGAGGTGCTGTGGGTCAGGATGCCAAGTGCCAGGCAGAGGAGAGCCCAGGGGGTGTTCTGGGGTGAGCAGGGAGCAGTGGGGAGCGGGGAAGCCTTGTGGGAAAGAACAAAGGTGTCCGTGGGCTGGGGGTGGAGAGCAGGAACTGCTCTTCTAAAGGGAAGGGTGAACTCCAGGGGAGATCAGCAGTCTTGGGGGGACAGATTGGGATCCTAGGGAAACTCAGGTCAGAGTCAATGGAAGCAGCCAGCAAGAGGCTGGCTGGTGCACTAGAGCTCAGATCTCGCCCTGCTCCAGTGCAGGATGCAGCCCCAGGAAGGGAGCAGATTCTGGCTGGAGATATTTGGAGACCTGCAGGACAAGGACGAGCCAGAGGACAGCGAGGGAGCTCTGCCCTGGGGGGTTTCAACTCATGCAACACGGGTTGAAAGGCTGCTGCAGCACCTTGGGCAGCTTGCTCAGAGCCAAGGGTGCGTGCCGGGCCAGCCAGGGAGCATTAGACGTGTGTGAAGACACGACGATGTGTCTGAAGACAAGACAAGGTGTCTTCAGGAGCCACGGCAGCTGGGGATATACTTACGGGTGCAGGCGGCTGAGGGGGGGTCCTGCACGGCCCGGTAGAAGCTGCTGTCGCAGCGGCACACGCGGGCTGCCCGGCTCTCCGAGTGGCTGTGCAAGGGGCACTTGGCACACAGCTGGTCCCCGGGGGCTGACTTGTAAAATCCCAGCTGGCAGGCTGCAGAGGAGGGAGGGAAGGGGTGATGGTCAGGGGGACGTGCCTGGATGAGAAGCAGCCCACAGCAGCACAGAATTGAACCAAACCCCACTCTCTGCCCCATCCCAGCCCCTCTCCCTGATGTCCATGTGAGTCCCCTTCCAGCTACCCAGCTGGAAACTGGGCTTTGTGAAATTTGCTTTGGTCTCTCCCCCCCAGGCTGTGTGCTGCCATCCCAGGACCTGTTCCCCACTGTTTCACAGGCAGACTCGGGTGCCTCTGTTTTTTGTGAGGTGCCTGTGAAGCTCGGTGTGCTCTCCTTGCAGCTGTGCCTGCTGCCCAGATCTCTCCCAGCTGCACCTTTTGCACCACCCCACACTGTTACCCTTTCTGAGCACTATCATTTATGGGGCAAACTACATTCCTCACTTCATGGTGCTTTCCATACACATGCTGGGTGTGTTTAGGTGCCCAAGAACATCCACGCGGGTGGTTTCAGGACTGAAGATCTCCATACCTGGTACATGGCTCCCTGCGTGTCCCTGCTTTGCTGCTGTACAAAGCAAGTATCCTATCTCATTAGCAAAGCTGATTAGCTCAGCAGTGACAGGTGTCATGGCAGGTGTCTGTCTGGTGTGGCAGGATCCCTCCTCTCCAGAAGATCTCAGTTCCAAACAGGCTTTCTCTGTCTGAGTCTCCATGTTTATCAAGCATTTTCAGGACCGGTTCCAGTGTTTCAAGCATTATTTCGGGCCCTTTTCATTTCTCTTTTCCCCTACTGAGGTAGTAATACCTTCATTTTCCCGTTCTTACCCCCAGTGGCCAGCTCTGCATACACCCTCAATTTTTCCTTCCAAGCATGTAGAAGTGTTTTGTCTGCAATCCAGCACCCCTGGTGGTCTGGGTCCCTCCGAGCTGTCCATTTGTTCTGCTCCTAGGTGCTGATTTGTCTTCTTATTAATAACCTTCCTTTTCTTGCCACGGATCTCCCTAGAATGACTGCTGCCAACATATTTCACATATCCCATGCTGCACAGTAATGCAATAGCCTCCTTATAACCGAGCTACTTCCAGCAGTGGTAGCTGAAGACAACGCTCCAGACACATGCAAGCTTAGCTGCTTTTTGGTCCCTCTTCAGACTCTGTCCTCAGCTTCTGAAGCACTTTTGCACTGAACACTGCTTCAAAGGCCAGGGAGCAATTTCGGCAAGATGTCCCATGAAGGGACTCTCTTCCAACAGCTTTCAAAGGCACCAGAGGAGGACAGAAAAGCAGGGAGGCAGAGCTGGGAGAGAGGCCGTGCTGTCCCAGCCAGCCACACCAAGGACAGGCCAGGCAGCTTGCCAGGCTCTGCTGCTGACTGCTCCTCTTGGTGCTCAGCTGTGCACCAAGAGAGCAAGGGACTCTCTGCCCTTACACCTCAAGAGCCTGCAGCCTCTTGGTTTTGGGCACTGAGATGGGGTGTAAGGCAGAGATGGGGGCTGTTACACTCTCTTCTCAGCTGTGGACCAATTCAAGAGGTAGCCAGCTGGCAAAATAATAAAATTAAAAAAATATATATATCTAAGAAGTAAAAGTTTCCATTTCCTCTGCATGGGAAAGGATGAAAACACAGCATGAACACAGCCTACCAAACAGGAACGGGGATAGCCCCGCAGTCCAAGCAGCGTGCATGCCAGGATTTGTCTTCTTCAACTCCCTGCGTGAGCTTGCCCTGCAAACCACCAGCTATCATCTCTAGCCAGGTGGCAACCTGTAGCCAGGGACTCTTGATTCAAGAGACACTGAAGCGGTTCCCCCCACCAATATTTAATTAGAGGCAGAGAGAAACGATGATATATCAGGTATGGAGAGGCAGGCCAGGAGGAAATACGGGAACGTGAAGCACAGCAGATTTGCACCAAGCAATTGTAATCACTCAGCATTTAATGCTGTAAAGAAACATTAATTGCCTGTAGCAATAATTCACAATTATTTTAAATGCACCCAGGAGGAAAATGAACCTAAATGACAAATTACAGGTGGATTTGTGCACCAGTGCAGGGCTGTTGGCAGCCGCCTCCCTGCACCCGGACAGCACAAGCACGCAGGAAGGCTGGAGAGAGACGGGTCACACACCTCCATGTGTGTCAGTGCTTGCTGGGGATGGAAGCAAGAGACTTGCAAGGCCTTTCACAGGCATGGGAGATGGGACACCAGCTTGGTGCCCATGTGCTAGGGCTCAGTTTGGAACGAGCTATGAGCTCACCTCAGGAATACGCACAAAGAATTAAATCCCTACAGTACCCGATGGCAAGTCTATCCTACTCTGGACTGAGCTCTCCCCTGCTAGGCCAATGGCACATGGAAGACCAGGCCCTCCTGGGTTTGCTCTGAGAAGAGCAAACCAACAGAGAAATGGCCAGGAAGAAAAAGTCAGCCAAAGACATCAGGTCTAAAATCTGCAGAGCTCCATGGTTACAGCGCACGCTGCACCCACGGACATCTGCAGCCACCCACCAGGGAGGTGCAGAACTGCCGTCCTGCTGCCTTCACCACCACCAAGTTCTGCCACCTGTCACAAGTGTCCTTCCAGGAGCTGTGCAGAAGGTGAGGAATTCTGTGGTTTTTTTTTAATATATTTTATGAAGTTAATGCCCTTTCCCCATGCCTGAGGATCACAGGCAAACAGCCAGCGTCCTCTCCTTGTGGAACGCTGAACCTGGGCTTGGTGGTGCACAGCTCCAGCCCTCTGCCCCACGGTTGGGTCCCCTCTCACCATCCCAGCCTGCTGAAGTTAACGCCACGGGGCTTACACCGATCCCCCTGCTGCACAACACATCTTCCCCGTTTTTCCCAGCTCGCTGACAGGCTCCAGAGCAGCAGGCTTGTCTCAGAAACAGCAAGGGTGGGCACGGCTCTGCCAGCCATCTGCGGTTCGGTCCGCTTGTTTCCCTCCCTCTCCGTCCTCTGGGGACAGGACAACATCTGCTGATAAACTGGCAGGGCTGGGGAGATGATAGATGGACCTGTCGAGGAGACACTAGCAGGGAATGAGCCAGTCTTTGCAGACAAGCCCTCTGTGTATGCCTGGTGGGACACTGAGGGCTCCTGGAAAGGCACCCTCCATCCCCAAAGGCCAGACTGAGCTGGGCACAATCAGGGCTTCACACCATCCTGGCACCCAGGACTGTAGGAAACCCAGCCTGAAGTGCTCTGGGAGCCTGGGAGAGGGCATGAAAGCAGGACCCTGGTGTGTCCAGGCATGCAACAAGGACCTAGAACACATTTTGGGTTGTGCCTGCAGGTCTTGTTAACTGCCTTACTACTTGAGATGCACTGCGCCCAGGTTTCACTGATTTAATCTTATCCTTTGGCATTGCTGGGGAGAGATAAAGATGGAAATAAAGGTGTCATTGCCACTGTGACAGGCAGAGACAGGCACCGGTCCCAGAGCCCTCCAGGCTGCGGCAGAAGCTAACACAGAAAATCCCATCTCCTTTCACCCTGCTTTCAGCATGATGCTTGTGATCTCGGCTCCTGAATGACACAGACACTGAAACAGAGGCATATTACTCACAGCCATCTCTTAAAAACAGGCGTCTGCCTCACTGCCCCCAGCTTGCAACCCTGCACCCCTCCCTGTGCCACTTCACATCCACGTCACACACCTGAACTCATCTCACATCACCCCAGAGGTGATGTTACCCCTACCCCTTCTCCCCACAATTCAAACAATTTCATGCTCTATGCCCTAAAATGTTTTGGGGAGAGAAACGGGGGGAAACTTCCCCCTTGAAGACTTCAAAATCAGTGCTGCTGAAGGCACAGCTGCCTCTGCCCTGCTCTTCTTCTCCACATTACAAATAAATAAAGAAATAAGTGCAGGAAATGTCCAAATCCCAGCGTGCTGGGAGTGCTGCTCTGCTGCCTGGTGCAGACACTGTGCAGCCTCACATAGGTGAGACAGCCTGGCTTATCTTGGAGCTGAAGACTTTTTTACGAGGTTTATCTGGGGAAATGCTACAGCTTGCAGTAGTAAGGTGGAAGCAAGAGGCCCAATGCTAGAATTGGAAAAAAAAAAAAAAAAAGAGAAAAAGCTCTTTACAAAACTCAGTCTTGTTGGAGGGTTTTAGACAGAACTACTTAAGGCTTCTGAAAATAGTGCAGTTTTCACCAGACCAAAAACAAACCCAGAGAACTCCGTTCAGGAGGAGTGGAGCCGAATGCAGATGAAGGTACTGAAGGTAACCCTGCATCCCTGCTGCAAGTCTCTGGGGAGTAAAGATGCATAAATGAAGAAAGGACATACAAAACATCAAGAACTTAATCCCAGACCCTGCAGTTTTGGAGGGTGGAAGCCCTCTCAGCATATATATATATATGGCTACAGATATATACAGGAGGCTGAGGTTTAAATAAGGCCCAGCACTCCAGCAGATGCAAGGAAAAGCAGCTTGTGGCACCACGGGGCCAGCACAGCCCTCACCCCCGCACAGCTGAGCACCAGCAGCTTTTTGGATCCCTTTCTCCTTCACGGGGATGTGGTGTCAGTAGCATCTTGTTTTCAGGAAGGGGAAGAAGGCATCACACAAGAAGTGTTGACATGGGTAGGATCTGGATCTCAAGTCAAATGCAGAACATTTTTTTTGGCATGGTCCTGCTGCTCTGTGGGAAGCAAGAGCATCTTGCAAGAGCTGGTAGTGAATTTGAGGTTCCCAGCCTCCCATTGCATCGATCCATCTCCAGTTTAAGTCCTGGTGCAGATAGCAAGGGCTTTCCTGCACATTGTTGGTTTCTAAACTCCCCAGTGGCTTTCCAGGCATCTGTGTGTTGGTAATCCAGAATAAAAACACCTGGTGATGACCTGAGTCTGGACAAGATCTGCAGAAGAGTTCAAACCAAAAACGCTCTTTCCAAACCTGGTGAAGGTTTTGCAGTGCTGCCAGACCCATCTATCACAGTCCAGCTGCTCTTTGGTGTTTTTTATAAGAACTACAGAGACCAACCAAGCACAAATTAAATTTGTTCCATTACCATCAATACCCTGAACTCCAGCCTAGCATCACTCTCACCCTTCATCCGTGTCAGCAGCTAAGCACAGCAAACAGAGGAAAAGTGGCAAACTGTACAATTCTCAGCCCCGGACAAAACCTATATTCTGTCTGTGGGTAAAGGGCAGTTCTGCAATAATCTCCATCCTTCTCAATTCTTCCAGGGAAGAAGAAAAAAAAAAAAAAAAAGAAAAAAAAGAAAAAAAAAGGCTTCTGTTTTTGGGCAGTCTTCCCAGTAAGTTGCTTGAGTTTTAGAGGAGTGAGCAAAGGTGCTGGAGGAGATGCTAAGCACACCTTGTCCTACACCCTGCTTTAATGTGCTTGCTGGGCATGCCACACAGCCCAGTGGATCTGGGGTCTGAACAAAGTCATTAGCAGCTAGGTCTGAGAATATAAACTGGAAGTCCTGGTACAAGACAAGTGTGAACACAAGGACCCATCAGCGCTTGGGGAAGGGGCCAAGAGCACCTGGGCCAATGACCTGAGAGTGTTGGGATTATCCCCAAAAATAAATCCTGGCTTTTTCTATATATTAGTCTTGGAAATTACCAAGGATGGAAATCCTGCCACCTCTCCAGTGACCTGTCCTAGGGCGTAATCCACCAGAGGAAGAAGTTTTTCCTAACGTCCAGCCCAAATCTTGCAAGCAATTTGTAGCTCTGACACTTCTTTGCAGTCTGTTCCCATATGAAAACTGATACCTGGAATCCAAACAGTCCTACCTTACTTAAGTGGTTTGGAAAACAAGCTACTTTTAAAAAAAATTATATTATTGCTTTATTAAATAGATGGGTCTTTGCATGGGATAAACAGAAGGTGATAATCTTACCATATGCCATTGCCTGTATTTTTAACAAAGCAGCTGACTGGCTTACAAACCAACAATACAAATGCTGTGAATCACTAAGTTCCTTTGATTTTCCTGCCTGGCATCGCTGAAAGGATGTTTGCATAACTCTCATAGCATGTCTTCAAAACTGCCACTGCTCCTGCTTGAAAAGAGTATTTTGGATCGCTCACAGCAGAAGCCCCCTGAGGTAGGCACCCAGGGCAGTGGTGCAGCTAACTCCAGGTACAACAGCCTGATAATCTGCCAGCAGGCACAGGAGACTGAGCAGGCATCAGCGAGGTGCAACACAGCCACGGAGCCTGCAGCTCAGAGCTGGCATCCCTGGGCTGGGACTTGCAGGGGAAGTCTCCTTGACATCTGCGCTGACTTTCAAAAAAACATGAAACGTATTTGAATATGTTTGTCTGGAGCTGCAGTTACAGGGTGTTTTTGACATGCATTTATCTCTCACCATGGTGTATGGTATGTATGTGGTCCAGTGCAAAACCGCCTGATAACAGGAACCCTGACATCCCAGGTTTGATCTCTGCTGACTGACAGAGGCACGCGTGACCCCCACGCACACTTTTGGGGGCCTCATGCAGTGCAGAGCCAGGAAAACAGAGTTTTGCTCGGAGTCAGCCCAGCAACACCAGCGCTCTGTTTCCAACAGAGCAGCCTGTGGTGGCTGCTTCACACAGAGACACGACAGAAGGAGCTGGAGGTTGCTGTGTGATGCTCTTACATGGGCAGGAAAAAAAATCACTGCTGGAGAAAGCAAAGAGAAGCCTGGGGCTCGGCCACACAGCGTATCTCTGAGTCAGAAAGGGAGAAGGAGTCTGCTCCCCCTCTGGGCAGGGTGCTGGGCAGGGTGATGCCTCCTCCGTGCTGACTTCCTTCCTAAGAGTCCATGGACGCAAAGCTGTATTCACGAGAACACAATCACCAAGCTGGGTATTTTCTCCTCTTAATTAGCAATGCTGTGGTGCTTTACTTGCTCGATTAAAGTTGCCCACAAGAAAGGTTGAAGGTACATTAAATTTGCTGATTGGTTCGTCAGCATGAATTCCACCAACTGGAAACAATTAAGTGGCTTCCAGATTGTTAACAAGACTCTCTAGATCCATCTCCACTGGACATGTGCTACAAGAGGCAGAAAAGATCCCAGCAGCAGAGAGGTTTGTCCACGAGGGGACAACTACCCTTCTCACATCCCCATCTCTTCTTCAGTTGGGGTACTGGAGGTGTCAGAGACCCAGCAGTGACAGTCTCCCTCTCATCCCCTTGCCTGGAGCACACAGGCTGCATCTTTTCAGCTCAAGCAGAGCTGGATAAAGTCTGCCCCAAGACCAGAGACTGATTCAAGCCACACACATCAGAGCCCCACTCAGTAGCTGCTCCTGCTCAGTTCGGGCAGTCCTGGTGTACAAATGGGCTGACAGAGCAGCAGATGATAATTGTTGCTCCCTCATTAGTGTTTCCCAGCCAAAGGCAGCAGTCAGATGAAGGCCCTGAGCACCACAGAGGGCGAGGAGTCAGAGCAATCAGGACACCCTGAGGCTAAGATGCCTGGACCCGGATTTTAAATAAAAGTGTCTGAACAGCTCCAAAACCCATGGTCATACCACAAAGATGCACACCTGCCTCTGAGACTCTTGAGGGTTCCTCTCCTCGTCCCCATCCATCCAAAGGATGAGGTGCGTGTGTCCTGGCTCTCAGCCACACAGCACTTTGAGGAGATGGGTTTCTTCCCTCCCAGAGTAGCAGAGCCAGTGTGAAAGTGCTTGCTCCCTTTTCTCATTTCACTGATTGCACTGACCTTATTGAGATGTGTCTCTGTTTGCTCTGTACAGCAGCTGTGGATAAATACAGTGAATTATTCTAATTGTCTTCTTACCTGGTAAATGGCTCAGGCCCTTTTCACTCAGGCTATTATTTATTCTGCTATCTAGGTACAGAAGTTGCTGTTTGCTGTGTGTATGAGACACTGCCGTGCCTTGCTGTGGACTGAGACATTTCAAGGAGGAAAGAGCAGCCTGTGGACAATGAGGGGTTGGGGGGACAAAGTCTTTTGGAGCCTTGAAACCGGAGGGGGAAAGAAAGTGTGTGGCAGGGCTGTGGTGCTGTGGGAGGAAGACTTGGAGGGGTTTGATCCTTGGGGTGGCCATGGCAGAAGATGCCGTGGGACTGGAAGCCAAGTGTCTGAGGAGCTGGCAGAGCCCAAGAAAGGCTGGGCTGGAAACTGGGTAAATACAAAGGGTCGGAGATCCCAGCCACCACACATCAGGGCAAAGAAAGGGGCAATCCAAGGTGACAACCTAGAGAAAGGAGATGAGAGGCAGGGAAGTTTGCTGATTCCTGTTCATCCTCCACCACGCTCATCTTCACCCCGTCCTTCCCAGCTCTGTGGCACAGCCTTCTGTCTCCTGTAAAGGGCTGCGAACAGCTCTGGCCATGATGTGGTTTCCTGAGCTGTCTTCCATCACTCTGGCAGGTCCTTAGAAAAATGAATGTTAAAAAGGAGGGGGAGCAACCTCCACTGTTCAAACATCTTTAGCTTTGACAAATAAGGCATCTGGCTGTGAAAGGCAAAAGGAAATTAATTTGGAATCACATTTTAAACACTACCATAAAGGCAAAGTATCTACTCTTTAATTTTTCCCCCAAGCAAAAAATGAATTTCCTTGATATTTATAGAAAGATTATTAGGGCCACAAGGAGTGATTTATATCATCTCATCCCAGTGACGGAAAATGAAAAATTACTGGGGACGACAGCCACTGGAATCCTGCTTTTGTTCGCCTGACAATTAAAACGGCTAATTTCCAACTCCTCCAGATCCTCTTGGGTTATAAATCATACCAGAAAGGCACTTTTCACCATGAAAAATGAACTCTGCCCCAATCAAGCATGAGAAGCTAGGATCAGAGATTTGCATCTGTTTGCTATCATGCGTAAATATATATCGATACTCTTGCTCCAGAGCCGCCCAGCAAAGGAGATGCTAGGAAGGAGGTTCTGCCCCTGCTCACCTGATGCTGGCCCATCACACTCCCTGTGCCAGGAGCTGCTGAGGATAAATGGGACAGGGAAAGCAGGAGAAGAGATGATGGTGAGGTCAGGGAAAGGCCAGAGACACTTTTGTCCTGTTTCTGACTCCACGAGGCCTGGCGTGCTTCACCCAGGAGCATTGCTGCTTGAGCAGCACGAGTCTGAGTGCATTTTTTTGTACAAGGACCAGCCTCTGCTTGTGCCCACCGCATCCACCACCACCAAAGGTTGCACCACTCTTCCTCCCTGGCCCTCTGAAATGGATCAGGGGCGATCCCACAAGCCTGGCAGCCATCAGAAAAGGGCAGGAGGGCAGAGAAAGAGCTCTCCCACAGCTCTGCTCTCCAGCAGACAGAAAATCGTGTCCTGGGAAACACAGAAAAGCGAGGCAGACCGAGCACAGTGCAGCCCCTGGGGCTTCCCTCTGCTCCCAGCCTCCAGGCTTTGAGTGGTGATCTCCTGGAGCAGTCTGCTGTGTAGGACTGCTGGAGGGGGAGCACGTGGGGGCATTTGGTCCTTCAGGACCAAAATTCCAACTCACAGCTCCTTGCAGTGGTGGAGCTGGGACCCTGCCATCCAGGCAGCTCATGCTAATGCCCTTTCCATGCTGGCACATGCCTGGTCCTACACACTCTTCACACCCACTCTAGAGGAAGACATATTCTGATCAGACCTGTTTCGGGATGACTTTCAAATCAGTGGTCACAGAGAGGAGAAATTTTGGATAGAAGCATTTATTCTGCCCATCTTTGCCGCTCGACATAGCTGGGGACTCTCCAGAGCCAGCGCTGGGCCCAGCAGCACTTGGATCTCTTCCAGCCCAGCGTCGGACGTCCTAACCTTGCATCAAGCCTCCCTAAGACAAGCGCTTCGCTTAACGCTTCCACGAAACTCAAACAAAGGACCCACGCTCTTATATACAGAGGCAGAGCGCTGCTCCCCTAAACACCTCTGATGAAGAAACCGAGAGCAAACAAAGCCGTGCGGAGGGCTCTCGCTGGGAGCCCCGTGCGCCGAGCTCTGTACACACACAGCCCCTTGCCAGCAGCGGCTCCCGGTGCTCGGCTGCTGTGGTCACCCCGTGTCCTTATCACAGTTTGTACAGTCGGCAGCCTGCAGCCTGCCCTGCAGCACAGAGGACCCCGGGGGAGGCTCCCCGCACCCCCAGACAGCAGGGCTCTGCGGCAGCCCCGGGGAGGGGTGATGGATGGACGCGATAACCTTGTTTTGCACAGTTTTGTGCCTTTCTTTTTTTGCTTTCCTCTCTTTCAAGCTGCCTGCCAGAAGGAGGTGAGCAATGGTGCACTTCGAAGAGGCCAGAAGTGTGCTTTGTGGGAGTGTGCCAGGATTCGTCTCGGCACACAGCTGCTGGGGGCACAGGGCTGGGACCTCTGGTAGGGAAGATGCCTCCCTGCAGCCAGGGCAGCCCCTGTCCCGAAGCCAGCCCCCATCCCAAAGCCAGCCCCTGTCCCAAAGCCGTGCCCTGTGCACCAAGAACTGTCACTGCCAGGCTCACAGGAGCTCCCCAGCAGCTTGCCACAACCCTTTAGATAAGCACCAAGGAGGCCAGAGAAGGCTTGGGCAGCTCTTGGCCCCCAAGAAGGCTGTCTTTGCATTTTTTATAAGCGGCCCTCTGCCCTCAGCCCTTTGCCCAAAGAAGCCAAGAGCTCCTCGCAGCCACCCCTCTCCTTGCAGGCACCGCTGGCAGGATTTGGGACTCACCCATGCAGGCATCCCGCTGCTCCTCGTAGCCAGCACTGCACACGCACTTCCCAATGGGCACCAACCATTCTCCTTCTGCACTGCAGTACATTTTGGGGGTGTCCCTCTCCTCCGAGTGGCCTACGCACTCTCCTCGCACTTCCACCAAGGAGGACGAGTCTGCCCCAGTCACGGCCTCGGAGAAGGACGCCAAATTCCTCACCATCGCCGGGCACTTCTTGTAGTACACCCGCACTGAAACGATGGCGATGCAAGCGCCTATGTCCTGGAAGGCCAAGTAGAACCCCCTCTTGCTCAAGGGCCCCACGCCCCGCACCTCCGTGTTCAGCTTCAGGCGCCTCACACCCAGGTCTACGTTGGTGAAGCTCTCATCAGCTGCAATGGTGTCGATCTTCAAAAACTGGCTCTCCCGGGTGCTGGTGCCCAGGTCACGGTCAGACTCCAGGTAGTAGAGGTTGAAAGTCTCCTTGCAGGTGCCCAGAACACCTGGCATGCTGTTACAGTCCCGCAGCGTGAATTTAATCTCTGCATAGACCCGCCGCGCACCGTCCCGTTGAACCCAGTTGGTCCGTAGCCAGTTGTTCTGGTTGGGGGTCATGACATTACAGACCTGGTAGGTGTGGATGGGGCTGAAAAACTCATCCATCTCATTGATCGAATCCCACTGCGAGACAGAGAGAAAACAGGTCATTCCACACAATCCTGGTGGGCATGGGGCATGCAGGAGTCTGTGCCATCATCCACCCTGACACTCCCTCTGCCCATGTTGATGCATCTGGGTACGAGATCGTTGCCATCATAAGCCAAAGGAAAATGAGGATGAACAGACTATGAATGTGCCAGTTTGGGCAGTAGAGCCCAAGCTGACACAGAGCTGGGTGAATTGCACCTGTGTTTGCAGAAAGGAATGTTTGCACAAGGGAGATCTGATGACAGAAAATGAGAATAATGTGGTTTTGGTGAAGGCATCTGGGCTGCTAGTCCTCCAGGCCATGCCTGAAGTCCTCTTTCCTGGTGTGGAACCCGATGCTTGCAGGAGGAGCAGAAAGGTACCTGTGTGGTGCTCACCTTGGTGTCCTCTGATATGCGATCTCCATGCATAATAAGCGAAATGAACAGGTTTCCTGGTGGAGAATGAGGGTTGGGGTGCCTGCTGAAGGGTGAAGGAGAAGCATGCAGCAAACACAGGACTTCCAACGAGAAACAGGGGTCCATGGGCTCAGAGCAATGCTGCTCCCATGCAAGGCGGGGTCAGCAGGAGCCTTCAGGGTAAGCCCACAGTGCTCAGACCAGCTGAGAGGCCGGATCGGGGCAGGCTCTGGGAACCCAGGGGTTTACAACTTGACAACTCTGGAGTTACATTCAGCAGCAGCAGGGAGAGTCTGGGGAGATGTTGGGGAACAGCAGATTGCAGCAAGCAGGACTGTGATGGAAGGAGGGTCTGGGGAGTCACTGGGTGAGTGAGGAGAGGACAGGGACATTTGTGTGACCCAGGAAGGGATGTTAAGCAGTTTTGATTGACAAGATGTGAAAAGAAGCACTGAGATTTTGGATACAGATGAGCTCTGTAGTCGAGGGAGATGCCTGAACTTTGGTGTTGGGGGCTATCAGACACTTCTAGGGGCTTGCTCTTGCCCCACAGTTCTCCCTCTCCACCCCTACCAAACCCTCACCAGGACCCACAGCCCTTCCATTCTCTGGGGGCTTCCCACTACCTGTTCAGCCCATGTCCCTCTCCCAAGCTGGCAACCCCATCACATCCCCCATGGAGCAGTCCAGGACCCGTCAATTCTTCTTATGGGAGAAGAAGGAAGTAGAATGAAAAAAGAGCAGAGATTTTTGGACCCTGGGAAACAAGCAAAGCTCCAGCAGCAGGGCACAGATCAGGAAAACAAATCTTTCAAGCACCAGTGCAAGTACATTAAAATAAAGCCCTGGGCTTGTAGCAAAAATGGTGTTTTGTCATGCAAGTGGTGACCTGAGGCTCATGACAGATGCAAAATCAGCAGCAGCTAAGAACTAAGGAGCTTGATCCTCAGCACAGAGCGGGTAAGCCTGAAGACTTCACCCTGGTGTGTGCAAGAGCAGGTGAGGATGCGGATCTGCCATGACAGCCTTGCTACATGGCCACCAGCACTGCAGGGACATGGGGGCAGGGGGAACTCACACCTACAGAGTGCAAGAGGCATTGAAAAGACTTATCAAAAATATCTGTAAGACACTTCTTCCTTCTCCCTTCTCATATAGGCAATGCCTTCCTCATTTAACCCCCTTGACCTGTGCTTCCCATGGAGGAGGCCTTCTGGTGACTTCTGCTAGTGCTGGGGTGATCAGAGCAGTTGTTTCAGTGATGTACATCTTCAAAACTCCCCCAGCATCTCACCTCTAGGAGAAAACTCCACTTCTCACTCCTAACGAGCTCAAAGCAGCCTGAAAAAGGCAGCAGTACCAGGTGCAGACCTCAACAAAAACTTGTTCAGAGGGGAGTATGCTGGCAAAGGATGTGAAAGTCAAGCCACTGCCAGGAGAAAAAAAAAAAAAGGATTTCTGGTTCTTTTAAAAAATTCATCTCCTGAATTTCAGAAATGCCTGAGTTCATTCAGGCACAACCTGGCTGGTAGATCACCCAGGACCTGTTCTGCACCCCAGCACACAGGCAGACAACACGGAAAGGGGCCAGGATACCTGCTCGGCCCTGCTGGAGGCACAAGCTGTGCCTGTGAACAACAATCCTCGCACGGCCCTGCCATGCGCTGCGGCACTGCGGAGGGTGTGGAGATCGTTGTCACAATTAATTGAGCACAAATTAACACAGCATCTGTTTCCTGTCTTTTCCCTGCCGAGTCCCCGGGGAAATGAGGCAGAACCGCACAAGGGAGGAGGCGCACGGGGCGCAGGCATTGCTGAGAGCAGCAGAGGGGATGCTCCCCACATTGCACCAGCAAAACCAGTGGGGCTCGTGGCTCTCCAGCAGTGCCTGACAAGAGGGTAAGAAGAGGTTAGCTTGTGCTTTGGGTCATACACAGCATTGTGGGATCCCAGCCTGAGATGGGCCAGGCCTACATGGCAATGCTCTGCCCCCAGTGGAAACATGGCGGGAGGCCTGGAAGCCATGGGCCCAGATATGGCTGCAAGGCAACGCCAGTCCCACAAGCTCTGCCAGGACCTTCCAGGCAGGCAGAGCGATTTGGGATGGAAAGACCCACTTCAGGAGTCCCATGACTTGAAGAGGTTTCCTCTTCAGCTTTTATAGCGAGCTCCTTCCCAGGCCAAGGGGTCTCCATCGGCCTGCAGCAACCTGGTGCTGGTGATGCCATGGGCCCTGTGCGTGCTCCCGACCTCCCACCCCGCCGGCATCCTCCAGCTCTCGGCTGCCAGTTTGAAGCAGCTTTTATTAAACCAAGCTTAGCCCGGCCCCCATCACTGCGATAAGATCCCCTAGCGAGACGGAAATGAGGACATCATAATTAACGTGGCGAGCACACGCGCGTGTGTGTGCTGGGGGGGTTGGGGAGCACAACTACATCTGTATTCAGGGGCCTGCCTAGTAGTTTAAATTAAAGTCAACGCATGTTTAAAAAAAAAAAAGCCAGATTATGAACGGCAAAAGATGCAAACACCAGATATCTGGGTGGCTGAGCAAGGTCTTAGAAGTCTCCCAGGGCCTTTACAGTGAAGCAGAGTGGGGAGGAGGAGAAGAAGCAGAGGGGTACAAGCATGCAAGGAGGGGCTGCATCCCCTGGGAGAAGGAGCTCAGCCTCTTGCCACCCCAGCTGTGCCCACTCCTCATCCAGAAAAAGACAAGGGTCGAAGCCTCCAGGGCCCTGGGACAGCTTTCGGGAGGGACTCAGAGTCTTCCTGACATTGCAAAGCTGCCAGCAGGATATCCCTTTGTCCCAAGAGCAAGCACTGAACTGTGGCGTTCCCCGGGAGCTGCTGAGTCCCTTGCACCACTGTCACAGGGAGAGAAAAAAGAGAAGGACATTATTGCAGCTATAAATCATTAGACGGGGGGTGTTAATGGAGATAATCCCATGAAATCACTCACTGCTATGGCTAAGGAGGGATTTGTTTGGCAGCTAACTACCCTAAGCTTCACTGCAGGTGATTAACTCCTGGTAGTGACCAATGTCTGGGGAATTAACAATAACACAACATTTACTGAACAAGCACCAGGAGATGAGCTTTTATCTCAATTACTTGTTTAAATCTTTATTTCCCAATGTTCCATTCTTACCCATTTCTTTTTTAAAGAAAATGTGGTTTGCCACAGCTATAGCGTGATGGTATTCCACTGGGCAGAGAGGCTCTGGATTGGGAAAGAAACCCATGGAAATGATACAAGGACACCAAAGGGACAGAGGACAGAAGATTTAGTCCCAGGCAGATGGGAGAGCCCCAATACCTTTTGGTGCTCCTAGGAGGCAGCCAGGACACTGGATGGGGATCTAAATAGCATGTACACAACACAGCTCGGACTGAAGACCTGGTGAGCAAGGTGAGCTCAGAGCAATGGGACGCCCTGCTCCAAGCACTGTGACAGAGCTGGCAGTCAGACCTTGTCTGTCCAAGCCACACACTAGCTGTTGGCTGCAGGACCAGAGTCAGGCTCTCTTCCTGGACGTTTTAGCAGACAGACCAAGGCCTCGCCTTCAGAAACATCCCCTTCTGCATACAGTTTTCAAACAGTTCAGTCCCAGGGAGTTCAGAGCAATGCCTTACATCAGCATGAAATCCCCATCCATGATGTGCAAACACTGCTGAGAGACCATCCTACAGGCAGAAATGTGCTGTCTGTGCTCCCAGCTGGTTATTTAAGTAAAGGCTGTGGGGGTGCTGGAAGGGGCGGCAGGGAAGTCAGGGCTGTATGGGGGGCTTTCTCCGGCACTCAAGGTGCTTCCACTATAATTAGCTTTTGCAAGGCATCATTCAAGCTCCTTAGATATCCTGTGTCTGAGCAAAATCACTTCCTGTTCGACTTTGTAAATCAAAGTAGACGATACAATAATTATTAATAATATGTTGACTTATCTCATCAGCATTTTAATTAGTCAGTAGAAAAGCAATTTGCAAAGGGGCCGATCAGGCTCCCTCTGATCCAGCGGGTCATGTGCCAAGCAAGGAGAGGGGAAAGAAGGGCACTGGGGCACTGGGGCATTTTGCTGGAGAGAGCTGGCAAAGCAGAGGCACAGAAGGGACAGAGGCAGCCTCTTTGACAGCAGCGATAAGAGTCTGATTTTCAATGCAAAGGGAATTGTTCTGGGGACGGAGTGGGCTGCAAAGCTCCTGGGAGCCCTTTGAAGTCATAATTGAGAGGAGCCGCAGCCTGCAGGATGGGGATGCTCCCCGTGACCCTTCCGCTCACTGCACGTGTCTTGGCATAGAGGTGAGGGGGGACGCAATTAAACCTCTGAGCAGCTATTACAGCCAATTACCCCTCAGTCAATTAACTGGCAAGAGGAAATGTCAAAACAGGCCGTGTATGCCTCCCTGATGGCTTGACACTCCCCAGGGCCAGCAGCGCTGCTGACCCTCAGCTGTGCCCAGCGCTACAAGCCCCCTGCTCTTCTGCCCCTGCTGGCCACAGCCAACCCGGAGAGGAAAATCCTTCCTGTAAGGTAGGTTCATCTTGCTCACACGTGTGATGAAAACATTGGGACTTCACAAGCTGTCGCTGTAAAGTTTAACTGCAGCACGTTTCCAGTTACGCACTTCTGACGCTTTGGACCATGCCCTGGCTGTGCACCAGGATCTCTGTGTCCAGAAGAGGAAACCTCTCCTGACATGTCCAGGAACCCCAGAAAAGCATGGCAGGACCTGCAGGTGCCAGGAAAGCAAGCTGTAAAACATTAAGGATAGAGCTAGCTGTCACAGGACTCCTTCTTAAGCCCCTCAGGAGTGGGACTGGGGATCTGTGCTGTTCAGTGCCAAGCAAACCCCCAGGCAGAGTTACTCACCTCCCCACTGCCACCCCTGTGGTGACAGGGCTCACACAGAGCAGGAAAAAGGAGAAGTGCGTAAAGCAAATGCAAGTTCGCCTTCAGCCAGGGAGCCAGAGCCAGCAATGCCACCCGTTGGTGGGAGGTTGCTGTGACAGGTGTCTCTCTGTCCCTGGACAGAGCAGAGACACTGCAGGGAAATCCCAAAACCCAAGGAAATCTGCACACTCAAGCACCCAGCTCAAGCAGGACAGCCAGCAAGGAAGGGTAGCACTGGGGGAGCACTACCACCTCTTTTCCATCAGGAGTAACTGAATTAAGGACATGACAGCAAGAAGAAGGGACCCCAAGCAAAACGTGGCTTCGCAGTTCACCATCTCCACACCACACCAGCAGCTGGGCTCAGCCCAGCTATCATAGCCCAGGGCTGCCAGAGGTGCAGGACACCGCAGTGGGCAGGGGACAGTCCCAGGGACACCAGAGGTGAGTCTGGGCTGCTCCTGAGGTGCTGACAAGCAAACTCAAGCCCTTTCCCAGAGCAGAGATCAGGCCAGGCTTGGACACAGGTGGTGCCAAGCTACCAAGCCCGAATCACCCAGCCTCTCTCCCCTGAACCCAAACCCTGCTGCAAGGGCATCTCAGGATGCAAACAAATCATTGGCACTGGCAGCGGGTGCCCCACAGCAGTAAACCATCCTGCCTCCTTCTGTGGTGATGGCAGCTGGTTCCAAGTGCGAATTTACTACCCAAAAAGCATCTGGAGCTGAAGGACCAGCAGGAGGGTAAAAGAATGAGATGTTCTTTCAAGATGATGCAGTGCAATGGCCCATGGAGAGAGAACCGGGACAGACAAATGTTCAGAGAAGCCATTAAAACATCCAGCTGGAAAAAAATACGCAAAGTTGTTTGTGCAAGAATCAAAACCCAGGCACACTCCTAGAAGGTGTTCAGGTCAGTTTTCACATAGCTATGTGCTCATCGTCTCCACAAAAAGGTCATGAATTGGGCAAAAGCATGGGGTAAGTGAAGAGTGGAGTTACCCCATGGCTCACCTAGGACTTGTAGGAGGACACAAAACCACAAGATGGCCAAGAAGTGGTTTAAGACTGGTGTTTTTTAATGCAGCATTCCATGGGAGAGAAAAGCTTAGGCACTATACAAGACTATTTTTTTTTTTTTTTTGCATCCAGTATTATTAGTTGGTAATAAACATCACCAAAATGCTGACTTCAGATATGAGTTAGCATTCGGGATTTGCTGTTAAAGGGCTGCTGGGCATCTGCTGCAGTGCGAGTGAGCAGCATAGCAGCAACTGCCCTGCAAGCCAGCCCCAGCACCCTATGGTCACACACTCCCACGTGCCCACACGTCCCCAGGAGGCCTATGCCAGCCAGCTCAGGCAAATTCCTTGCCAAGTCCAGCCTGTGCGTGAGCACCCAGAGGACAACAGCTCCACCACCCAAGCAAAGGCAGAGCAGGATTCGGGGGCTGGCAACCAAAGCTGAGCAAATCCCCACAGCAGTGGGTTTTTAACAGCGACCTTTTAACGTGTTGGAAGGACTCACTATGGGGTGTGGAGGATTTACCACCGCTGGCAATTTGGGATCAAGGACAAATTTTCTAAAAGCTAGGCTTTTCTCAAATGTGAGCTAACTGACGTGTGAAGGCCTGTATTTATGCAGGAGATTACATCACGTTAGCTCCATGGTCCTCTCTGACCCTAGATCTATGAATCTATTATGCTTCCAAGACAGTCATAATTGCAACAGCTAACTGCTAAAATTAGAGCAGAGTTAATGATTTAATTTATTTACATATATGATAATGTCTGATATAAATCTCATCATTGTTATTATTATGAACTCACAGTTCTGATCACTCCTCCTCAGACAGCACAAGGACTGAAAGTCTCAAGCAACAGATCAATGAAAATGATTAGAAGCCTGGGAAGATTTCTGTAGGAGGCGGAATTGAAAAGATTAGCACCATTTAGTTCAGAGAGCGGATGAAAAAGAGTGGATGTGAAAAATCAACGCAACAGCAAAAGCTAGGAAGGCACCCCGACTTCGCACATTTTGTGTATGCAGTAAGCCACGCTATGCCTTGCAGTTGGTCCTGTGTGTATTTATGGAATTTCTTCTGTTCACTAAATCAATGAGAAAAAGAAAAAAAAAATCCTTACAGCCAGGCCACTTCCATCCCAAATTCACATTTACAATTTGAAGAAAGCTGCTGTAGAAAACCTGGCCATGGAAATGCAAGCGAAGGGAATTTATGGGGAGGATCCAGCCAGCATAGATGGCAGGCTGGCTTCACCTAGGATGAAGTGACTGGCTCAGCATTCCTCCTGGCCATGCTGTGGGGCTATGCTTTTATATATCCATTCCCAATAAGAAATCAGAGCTTGTTCAGAACTTCCCAGTCATTTTGGACTGTTCCTCCTGGTGCTTCCCCAGTACAGCAAGGAACAGGAGGCTTCTCAGCGTGAGTGCTCACTGAGCAACCCAACTCTGGAGTTTCCTAGGGGCAGAAAATTCCTTAGAGCTCAGGGTCAGGTGGCAACCTGGTCCATCCACCCTGTCAGCGGTCACCCATCCTCCTATTGTCCCCCACATGCCAACAGCCACTTCATACTTACCCCGTGTGAGGGATAAGTCAGCCAGCCCCAGTCCCCTGGGATCGTTGACGTGTCTAGCAAGTTCACTGGAAAACACAGGAACAAAACACTGCATTAGAAAGCTTGCACTCCACCCCCTAAAGCAAGGAACCAAACCTCCACAACGTGCCAGTCCTTGCACCCCGATTGTGCCTTGCACACATTGTGAGGCTGAGACACCTTCTCGTTACTGGCAGGGACCTGCTTGGCTGCAGCTCATCAGCAAATGGTGTTCCCAGAGCTGCTGGGCTGGGGCTGTACCTGTACCAGCAGTACGACGAAGTGGTGTGCCCTTTTGGAGAAGAGGGAGCTGCAAACAACTGGTTAAAGGGGTTGTAGAGCAGAGAGGAGCTGGAGAAACAAAAGACAAGAATCAGGTTGTCCACCAGGTCCACCCTCGGCCAGTGCCCACACAACTTGGCCATCCTTTCTCATTGTGACACTGCTCCACTGGTGGCTCTGCTGAGCTCTTTCGTCTCATTTCCCTCCTGGCAGAACTCGTTTGAAGTTTTTTGCTTCAGCAGCCACTGTAATTGCACACACAGTGCCTGCCTCCGGCACAAAGGGACCCCCCTGCAATCCCGGCTGACACTGCACTGGGGACCACGGGGGAAGGACTGCGTGAGGAGGCCCATCAAAGCCACCCCTTCAAAAGCCCTGCTGCCACCAGGAGCCCAGTGTAACGAGGAGACACGAGGCGAGGGAAATGGTTTCAGCAGGGGAACACTCGGAGATGACTTTGAGCATGTTCAGGAGCTTCCCACTGGGACCCATGTGGTGTCAGCAGGGGGAGGACAGTGGGGCACCACAGCTTGGCTGCATGCATGGGGTGTGCTGCCCCTGAATGCCATCTGCTCTGTCTGCCACCCGTGAGCCCCACACCCAGGTTCTCCAGTATCAGGCAAAGGAAACTTCATAACTGCCTTGTAACACCCTGAGCCTGCTCCAGCCCCTTCATACACCTGGTCAGACCTGGTCCAGAGGAGGGCCACAAGGATGACCAGAGGGCTGGAGCAACTCTCCTATGAGGAGAGGCTGAGAGAGGTGGAGATGTTCAGCCTGAAGAAGAGAAGACTCTGGAGAAACCTTATAGTGGCCTTATAGAGGGGGCCTACAGTCCCTGGAGAGGGACTCTGGCAGTCCCTGGAGAGATCTGGTGATCTCTCTTGGACCGAGAAGTTCTTTAAGGTCCCTTCCAACCCAAACCATTCTCTGGTTCTATGCAGGGTGCTTCCAAGACCCACGACCTTGCTTAGCTCTTGGTGAAGGACACAAGGCCCCAGCTGTGGGCTGCAGACCTAGAGGAGACAGAGGCTCAAGAGTGGGTGCCAGTGAGGTGCCCCAGCCCCTGAAAGTGAGTGCAGCGGGTGCAGACCACAGCTGAGCCTTGCTGTCCCTTCCCCAGCACCAGTTCCACCAGCTCCAGAGCCCACCAGTGCCTCCAGCTTCCCCAGAGCTCCCTGCCCTGCAGCCACCCAGCAAGGCCAGGCCCAGTCTGGGCACCATGTCCCTCCTGGCTGTCCCTCCATCCTCCTGAGGGCATTCAGTGGGGCTGGCAGGCCGTGGCTCAGCTGCACCCCAGGCTCTGGAAGGAATATGGTCTCGGCAGCCTGTTGTGGGGGGACAGGGCACATCGGGGCGGCAGCTCCAGCCCCAGCTCCGTGTGAAGCGGGCCCCAGCAGCTGGAGGAACGGGTGCCACTTTCATTTACTATTACCAGGCAGGGAAGGAAAGGGGGGAGAAAGAAGCAGGGACGTGAGCTGGCTGTGAAACACCCGGACGTCATGCTCCTGACAGAGCAGATTAGGAGCTTTTGAGGCATTTATTAATGTTAGCAGAACAATTTGAAAGAATTTCCAGGGTTTCTTGTGTGACTTCATTGGCCCAACAGCAGGCCGAGCCCCTCCGCTCGCTGCAAGGCGCTGCTCCAACTGCTAGAGAGGCCCCTTGCCCTCAGCACGGCGTAATTACCTCGGAGATCTCAAATCCATTTTTATTTGTTATTGTTAATCTGAAGATTTTCTGCCTATTTTCCCTGGGTAATTCGCCCAGCGGGAGCCTGGGCCGCGGAGTTTTCCCGCTCGCAGCGCTGGAGCACGGTGCCGGCGACCCTCAGCGGGCTGGTCGCGTTTGCAGCCCCGCTCCCCGCCGGGGTCTCTGCACCCCCTTTCCCACGCCGTGACACACGGAGGTGGGCACGGCTGAGCCTCGCTGCAGAATGGGATCTCCAGGCAGTGCCAGGAGCCTGCACAAGCAGGAGAGCACACCACCGTGGAGGGATGCTCGCCAGGCTCCTCAGCACGGCGCTGCGTGGGTGCTAGCGAGCCCTGAGGCTCTGGGACAGAGCCACGCAGACCCGGCTTGCCTGCTGCCGCTTCTGGAGCTGGTTAGCAGCACCCCGTCCCATAGCGTGGGTCGTTTGGCTGTCACCCAGCCTCACGCACAGGAAGGAGCTGCCTCCTTTCAGGTGCTTCGATGCAAAAACAGCTACACGGGCACGCAGTCCCTGCCATGCTCCTGTGGAGTGGATTACTCGTGCCTCTTTGCAGGAAGAGGGATAAAATAAATATTGCTTTTATTCCTTGGTAAGTGGTTCAGCCAAGTGCACAGGAGTCCCACACATTAAGCCCACTGCAGTGGGCATTGCACAAATATAAAGGCACTCCCTGTCCTGGAGCTCTTGCATTAAGAACCACCTAGCATCACTGTCGAATGCCGTGCTCAGATACGGGGAGGTCAATACTCCACTGGTACAAGAGCAAGTGAACTCTTAGACAAGCATGTCGCTGCCACATGCCACAGTTCACACATAATGACAGCAGGAACGCAGCACACTGCTTTTGACACTTGAAGTGTGGTCCCTGCCTGGAGCACCACAGGGAGCTGTGCCATGGTCCTCCTGGCGCTGAGCTCCAGCCCAAACTACAGAGCTTGTGCCAGGGGAATGGCTTGCTCAGTTGGCAGAGGCATTCTCGGCAGAGAAGCAAAGCCCTTAGCAGCTCCCCCGGCGGGCTCCTTCCCAAATCCCAACCGGCCATTCAGGGAAAGGCCCCAGACCAAAATAAATGTGTCACTTTTGCCTTCCCATAGGAGCCCGGACAGCACACACTCCGGTTTGCCCCAGGAGGTTGACCTGCTAAAGGGAACCCGCTGCCCTGCAAGCAACAAGAGCCCCAACCAGCACCCAGCAGGTGACGTCCCGGCTTGTGTCACTTCCCTGCGTGCAGAAGCAGCTCACCCTTGGTGCAGGAGCACAAGCAAGATCACCACAAAGGACTCCTTTCAGACTAAATATTTCTCAGAAAATGTGCTGGTTTGGGAGACCTCTATCCTACAGCTGGGTAATTCTGTTTGATGTTATGGACTGTCTGCACGTATCAGTCTCAAACTGCAAGCTCCATTTTTTTTTCCTGAGCACCATTTTGATTTTCACTATTCTGTGCCTTGGCTTTGACTCGCCGTATTGAGCCAAAACACCAGGAGGTGTCAGGGGGAATTCTCGCACTGATGGAATAGCTGTCAAGCCTGATTGCCCGTTCAAATGGAAGCACCTAAGGAGCAAGCAGGTTGCTTCCCCAGTGCAAACTAGACTCCGGAGCTGGAGTCTTATGCAGGGGAGCCCTACTTGCTCCTTGGAAAAGTTGTGCCATGTAATGTTGTGTGATTAATGCACATTACAACCCCACACATGCAAATTATGCAGGAGTCAAAGAGTAGATACGTGTATATGTATGTGTATGTGTATATATATTTATTTATACCGTCATCTTCATTTACATACATATCTGCATCCATATTTGTATCCATATTCATATCGCCCAAATTCTAACCAGCACTTGAGATGAGCGAGGAAGCCGAGGCAGAGACCAGCACACAGGGAACGTGCATTTTGCGTCGGTCGTTTTGCATCTCTTGCGCTGCTTAAAGAGGGAGCACTCGGAAATCCTTCTCAGCGTTTGGGCTGGTGACCACAGTTCCTGCAGGGACGCATTATGTCCCAGTACACCCAGCAGTCCCAGTGCAAGAGCTGCACTGGGGGAGCTGCTGATGAGCGGAGGCTGAGACCTGCAGCCTGCCTGGGGGTGCGCAGAGGGATCAGGGCACGGGGAGGGGGTGGCACGCTGGGGGCTCAGCCTCCACAGATCAGTGGGGGACCAAAGAGGGCTCTGAGCTCCCTCGCTAATAGTTAACCCGCTCCAGCCCTCACTCTAATTACTCCACCGTCTCCCTCCCAGGCGGCAGGCTTTGTAGCGCAGGCGTGGGGAGGAAGGGTCAGTGGGAGCAGCCCCATTCCCTTGGGCTTCAGTTCCTCTCCATCACAACTTCAAAGGCCTCCCAAGATTCACAGCAAGGCTCTTCCCCCCTCCCCGCCACAACGCCTTTTGCATCGATAATTAAACTCTTCGCAGCACGGTGAGTTGCTCCTGCTCTCTGCCACCCGACGACCGGTGGGCTCAGCCTGCACAGCCCCACACGGGTCCGCCTGCCCCACACCACCCCATAGCCACAGCCTGCTCAGTGGGGGCACAAGGCAGGAAGGGATAACCTCAGCGGGGAGAGCCACAGGGCTATGGGAAAGGGGCAGGGAGAGGCTCCCTGGCAGGAGGGGAACAAGAGCCAGCAGCATTCATTTCCCATAATCTCGCACAGGACTTTGAAGGGGCAGGTGGGGCCAGGACGGGTCAGCTATTTGTATCCCACCAATTAATCCACCAGCCCGCTGAATAGCCAGCTGTGACCTTCCCAAAATTAGGAGGGGAGGGGGCAAAACCGCACGACAAAAACCGTGCCTTACTTCCTCAGTGCATCGGGGGGAGATGGGACAGGATGCTTCGCTTTCAGGCTCCCCCTTCCCAGCACAGCAGTCACCGGCCGGCACAGGAGGTAGCACCAGGGCAGTGCTTTGTGCCGGACCCGGGTGGGTTTTGTGAAGCAGCCGCTTGTCCACGAGGCTGCATGCACGGAGGGCACAGCAGCGAGGGTGCTCACACCAGGAACCCGCTGGCTCCACTGCCCAGAGAGGGAATTTAGGTAAATTTAAAAGATGTCACCAAATCCATCAAGAACACAGGATTTCCACATTTCTGGAAATGCCAGCAGCAGGCTGAAAAAAAAAAAAATATATATATATATATATAAAAGAAAAATGTTCAAACTATTGTTACGAAAAAGCAGTGCTGGTTTTGGATGTGCCCTAGTTCTTATCTCAGGATTTCTTGTCAGACCTATGGATTATTGCTGTGAACTTCCTGTATTTAATTTTATATAATTTTTTTACTGCATCAGGAGTGGTAATGCCCATAAGGACTAGCCCAGAGGGTCACCCCTTTTCAATATACCAGGAGCAGGAAATACTTTGATGTAGGAAGAAAGCTTGTTTGTTCAATCAGTGCTGACAAAAAGCCACAGCTCAGGTTTTAAAAATAAAATGATCAACCTGATCCTTCCAGACCCTGCGTGATATCACGTAAAATAATGCACAGTGCAAGTGCATAATCTGTGGTAGAACTGAGATGTCGTGAAATAATATATATATATATAATAAAAAAGAATCGAAATAAAACACTAAAAATAAAATATTTCCAAGGCTAAAAATCTTGAAATTCAAGGGCAGCTTTTTTTCCCAGAAAAAAAAAAAAAAAGAAACATCAAACATCAAAAAACAACAACAAAAAAACGTTCTCTCTCAAAAATATAGGTGAGAAAATATAGACATAAAATGATCGCATTTCTTACTCGGTTTGAGACTCCTGATGCTCGTGTGCAGTGGGGACACCGGGGCTAATTGGGCACGCTGGCTTAGGCAACCCAAATTAAAGCACCGCCGGCGCTCCGGCAGCAGCGTGCATCCCAGCCTCACGGCACACACCGTGCAGCAGCAGCGTACATGGTGCACAGCCAGAGCCGGGCAGAAATAACCCAGAAATGTTAGAAAATGTTAGAAAATGCAGGCTGGTGTGGGGGCCGAGGATGGACTGTAGAGAGGCAGATCCAGCACCGAGGCTCAGTGCAAGGCGGGGGGCACACATCTGCTTGTGCCTCCCTGCTCCCAGGAGCTGTGCCTGTGGGGAAGGAGCTGCTGCAGGCCTGAGGGGCGGCTGGACTTGTTGTAATTCAGGGCAGAAGACTGAGGAGGAGGTGGAAAGGCTCTGGGGATGGGGGTGAGAAAGGTCAGGGAGGCAAAGGACTCCATGGAAACACCCGACATGAGCGAGGGGAAGGAGCGGGACCGTGGCATGGCTGGGAGCGGGCAGGTGCTGGGAGAGCGGCTGCGGCTCAGGGGTCCCCACAGCATCCTCTGCAGACAGCCCAGGGCTGGCTCTGCAAGCCCCAAGTCCCCAGATCTGGACTCAGCCATGGGATTCCTGCGAGCCACCTCCACCACAGTGTCCCCAGCTCAGTGCATGGCGGAGAGCACAGCCCTCGGCCAGCAGAAGGAAGCCTGCACCCTGCTAAATCAATCCGTCCAGCCCCATTGGGCACCCCACCACCCCATAAAGCAAAAGGCCTTGCCCTATAGTCACACCTATAGAGCTCTCGCCCCCCCCAAAAAAAAAACACAACAGCCTCTAAAGACAGCATCTTGAATCTCGGCCTGACCGGCGTCCCCAAATCCAGGAGCTAGAAGGTCACAGATCTGCACCGGCTTTTCACCAGGCTGCAGTCTGAGATAGCAGCTCAGGGACAGGCTGCACATCTCAAACCGCCAGTAATAAAGTACCGTGAGCACCTTTAAAATTATACAAAAATTATACACCTTTTCAGCCCGCTGTAATCAAAATCTGTGTGGTGCTCACGGAAACGGGAGCTTTTCCAGAGGGGTTTGTGTCGCTGGATCCTTTGAGGTCCCCACATCAGTCCTGACTTGCCCTTCTCTTCTCTCACCTATGCTGGGTAGGACAAAACAACTCCTTGTCCCAGAGCAGCTCAGCACTCTGTCTGTACACCACAAGCCATCTCCTGCCTGTTTGGGATTTTGCACTGTCCCCATTTCTTACCCCAAACGGGGACTCCCGCAGTGTCACGCAGCCGCTTCCCGCGCTGCCCAGTGACCGACCTTACACACAGCCTGCTCTCCCCTTTCGGCTGGAAGGCTGGGCTTTTGAAACTGGGCAATTTCAATCTGGAAGTCACAGAATAGCGGAAGGGCTGTGGGGTTTGATTTTCAGCCCTGTGGGGGTCTGTGTTACACCCCCTCTGACAGACAGAGCCACATTGAAAGTCAGATCAGGTTTCTCGGGGTCTTGTCCAGTCAAGCATTCAAAGTCTCCTGGATGGAGATTTTTGGCCACAGCCTCTCTAGAACCCTGCTCCAGCACTTTGAAAAAATAATAATAATAATAAAATAATAAGAAGTAAATGGGAATGCCCTCAGTCGAGTGGACTTGGCCCGGCACACTCAGCCCGAGTCCATCAGCAGAACAAATCCTGCAGCATCCTGAAGCAGACACCCTGTTCGTCCTGCTGACTCCTACATCCCAGCAGTCCTGACAAAGACTTGAGGTTTATCTTCCCTGGAGGATTCACGAAGAAAATGTGAATTTTTTTTGCAAACGTGCTCACTTACCTGAATTACTTGAACAGTTTTCAGATGGCAGTATTTCAGGCTGTCAGATGCTTTTCTCTGATTTCTCTGAGGAAATTTACTTCCACATTCCTTGGCTACCCTAAACCATGCTTAGCTGTTTGTAAACTGATGAGTTTATTTAAGCAAGTTAACTTCTTTAATGTCAATTACTTCATTCTTTTAAAAATACCTTTCTAAATTTAACCATTTTCAAGGACAAAAATATGAACCCTAAAAATGTTTGAGCAGACGGTGTGTCTGTCTCACGCCACCCATCGTGAAATATTGTGAGAGTCTAAAATTTATAGAGGAAAATTTCCTCATGCAACAGATCCCACATCTGAGGAAAGACATCAGTATCAGGCTTCATTATAGAGGTGAATTTATCACCGGACTCGAAATTTGTGGTTGCCTCTGTCCAGCAATCGCTGCCTGCGCAGCACAAGGTGGACGCTGTTAAGACTCCCAGTATTTTAAATGTGAGAATCCAGATTTGCAGCAGAGAATACAGGCAAAACCCTAATGCTGGAGGAAAAACCTCTGAGAGAGGAACTTGCAGAGCCTGATCTCCTTGGCTTGCTGCAATGAGGGGTGCGAGGGACCCTGGTCACACTGTGTGCTTTCAAGGAGAAAGCACGGGCTGCAAGGGGCTTTTTAATCTCACAGAAAAAATCCTAACAAGAATAAATGGCTCAAAGGTGAAGCCAGACCAATTTGTATTAGGGAAAAAAGGGGCCCAGTTTTTTAACACGGAGGCTGATAAGCCATTGGAACAAATTACTAAGGGTGGCGATGGTTCTGCCTTCGCTGATGCCGTTAGATAAATGTCAGATACTTTCCTGGGCCAAACACAATTCATTAGGCTTTATTGGTGTGACTGTACCTGGTCCAGAAAGGATTATGCCCTTTAGGTGGTAATTTATGACCTCAAGTACCACACATCTTTGTAAGCAGTACATGGGATTTTTGTGTGTTTGTGTTTTGAAGGAAACACACCTGCGTGATCCTGCCGCTCACTTTTGAACAACCAGGGCTGAAGGGGTTAATTTTTTCTCGGGGTCAGAAGAGCAGTTTTGAGCACTGGTCATGCTAACAGCCCGGGTTAGGAGCACGAACTATCAAAAACTGTCAGGGTATGAATAGAGTTATCATATGAATGGATTTGCTCTGGAGATAAAGGGAGTGCTGAAAGCTGCCAGCGAGGCGAGCGGAGGCGAGCAGGGACAAGTGAAACACAGAAACCAACCAAACAAAGAGCAGAGGTGTCGGGATGTCGGGATAAAACCAGGAGCCCTGTGTGCCCAGCACACACCAGTCCCAGCAGGTCTCCCTCTTCCCTGACTGAGGGGCTCTGGGCATTCGTTTGTTGGTTTTTTTTGTTTTGTTTTTTTTTTTCCTTGTAGGTAAAATCTCATTTTCTAATAATTTTTCAGTAATCAAAAATAAAATAAGTAAAATAAAATAAGACATAAAATGAAATGAAATGAAATGAAATAAAATAAAATAAAATAAAATAAAATAAAATAAAACAAAATAAAACAAAATAGAACAAAACAAAAATTAAACAAAACCAAAACAAAAATAAAACAAAACAGAAAGTTCCTTTGTCCCTCTAAGTAATCAATCAGCTTTTCTGTTGTACTTACATTTAGATTCATCAGATCTATTTCCGCCTTCACCAAAATGGGTTCCCATTTATTTTCACTGTAAATAAACCCCTAGGAATTCAGGAAACAAGTATTCAAGGATGGGAAAAAAAGAAGCTCACAAAGTAGGCTCATTCTGTGCACATTGCATTATTTTCCTGAAAATTTAGGGATTTGCTTTCCAGAATTTTCGTAAGCTATTACTGTGAGAAGAACATAAATGAAGGTGAGACCAGAAACATATTCCCCACGAGCCCACCTACAGTCATGCGAGTATTTGCTTCACACCAGTGTTTTGTGAGCAAACAAAAAATCACACACCCCAAAATGTCATTATTTCTAAACAGAACTGAAATCAACTCCCCAATTCAAACCGGTGCTTCTCCACAGCCTCCACCACTGAAAGTTCCTGTACCAAAACCCTTTTGTTTGCTCTCACCACGGAGGAAGTCTTTCTACCACTGCAAAAAGCCATTTCCTCTGCCTTTCCGAGCGGTGCTGAGCCCACAGCCCCAACTCCGGCACTGCTGCTGCCGGGCTAGCACAGGAGCATTGAATAAATACGCGGATGAGTTTTACCTCTTTTTTCTGTTTGAGCAGAGGGGCAATTAATGAGATTACAATCGAGAGATTAGCAGGGGAGATTGGCACCAGCCCCGCTCTGTGCTGCGCGCCAGCCCCTGCGTCGGCAGCGAGGGAAGGCGCTGGGTTTTCCCGAGGACCCCGATGCTCTCGCGCATCCCATCCCTGCTGTGGGGAGGAACAAAAACACTCCAGCACCGGCCCTGTGGCCTGGTGAAAAGACGGACATCCCCGTGTCGGTGTCTCGGCACCTTCCCCTGCGCATCTCCGACCGTTGCCCCAGACTTTGCAGCAGAGAGGTGTCCCCTCTCACCTGCTCCACCACCACTGGTAAGGCTCTCAGTTAAGCATGGCCTCTTTGGCTATTTTCACAAATCCCAAATCCCACATTCTTCTTCTTTTTTTTTTTTTTTTTTCCCTAATTGTCCCCTTTTTTTTCTTTCCCTGCCCAAAGGCCACATTCCGGGTACCTCAGCCATTTCAGAGGCGATGCTATTCCTTCCCTTTCCTCCCCGCCTAGCCCTTTCCCCTCGCTTCTCATCTGCCCCAGCCCTTCCTGCATGCTCCAAAAATCCAGGAGCGATGCCTGCAGGTCCCCCCGCCGGGTGCTGCAGCATCTTCTCTGCAGTGCCTGCACCAGCTGAGAGGCAAAGGAGAGCTCAGCCGAGGTGAGCTGAGCCGAGCTGAGCCAGGCCGAGCCAGGCACAGCGGCTTGGAGCAGACCCCAGCCCAGCAGCAGGATGCGAAATGCCATTTTCCAGCAGAAAATACCCTCTTGTCACACGCGTGCCGAGCCCAAAATGCGCTAAATTCTGCTAATTTGATTTTGTTTCAATACAGCAAAGATATTTCACATTTTATTATTTAACTTCAGGAAGTCACATAAAATATCCGCGTGAATATTTGTGCTGTGCAACTCAGTGTATATACTGCCAATATTTTAGTCTATCACACTATTGCCATAATATTGAAAATATTACTATTTTTTTTTTATCTCTGTGCTCCAATGCAATTTAATAATTTTAAACACTTTTTTTTTTTTTTCAATGCTCCCAATGAAAATATTCCATATCCTGCGGATTTTCCCCTCTCTAGGAAATATCTGCGGTTTGGCTTTCAATGCATTCTGCAATGGCTGCCACACCGAAATGTGGGCATTTCCCACAGAATGGCGATCCCCTTTTACCACCAGCTCCCATTTCCAGGGTACCCGCTGAAAAAAAAAAAAAGGACAAATATAAACTCAAAACATTTTTGGAAAAAAAAAATAATAATTTTTCAGGAAAGAGAAGGGCATTGGAAACTCTTGGAATGGAAAGAAAATCAAGGCAGTTTCTTCAAGTTAGCGCACATCTCAACGTACCAATTGCCACCCAACATGGGCACGCGGAGCACAGCACACACCGGCCTTCCCTTTGCTTTGTAGCTGTAAAATTTTGCACCTTGCAGATTGTACACAAGCACAGGGTGTGTTGGGGTGCACAGGAGGAAGCAGCCCCTGCCTTCCGTGGCTGTGGCCAGCATTGCAGCCAACACATTTGTGCCCAGGGCAGCACGATGTGCTGCGGAGCCAGGCAGCAAAGCCTTGGGCTGGGCAGCCTCGGGGCCGTGCTGTGACCCATTGCCAGCCCCGTGTTAGGCCAGCAGTGGCCTTGGTGCTGGTGTCTTTGTCCACTCGTCCGCGGGGTGCTGGGGATCCCAAGGCCACATCCCCAGCTTTTCTCTGCCCGTATGGCCAAGCCCAGCGGATGCCAAACTGCACCACGCTGCCATGGGGCTGCAGAGGGTCAGGCGTCCTCGGGGCGGTGGAGGGAACACCACTGGCTTTCTGCCGGGTCCCACACCTTGTCCTGACACCGCCGCAGCCCGGAGCCATCCTGCTGCATCTTCCACACCGCCTGGCTCACCCCATGCCCCACTCATCCCCCTTCCTCTTCCCACGGCTAGAGACTAGCTTTCCTTTCCAAATGTCTTGTGGAAAGCTCAGGTCTTTCGCAGCCAGGGGCACACAGACAGCAGCCTGGGGCCCAGCTGCCCCTGTAGGTGCTGTAAAACCCACGCCAGCAGCCAGTGATCTCCCTTATAGGCAGGAGGGGCAGCCTGTGTGTGTTACAGGAGGCACTGTCCCCTCTCAGAGCACAGCCGCAGGCCGAGCTGAACCACACAGCCCCAGTGCAGGCCTGCGCTCTGCTATTCTGCATCTCTGGGTTTTGCGCCTTTTATGGGGCAGGCACAGGGACAGAAGCAAGAGCAAAGCAAGCCAGAACAGCCCAGGAGGTTGTACCCAGACACCAGAAGGATGCTGGCAACTTGTTCTTCTCCTCTGCATACCTTTCTCCTGCATCCTACAGAGAGCCGAATTTCCAGCTCCCCTCTCTGCTCCTTTCACCACCCAAGGAAGGAGGAAAGCAAGAAGCCATTGGCCTCTCATATTGTGCCCATGCCCGGGGCTGGCCGAGCTCAGGCTGGCCGCTGCTCCCCTCGGAGCACTGCAGCTCCCCGTGCCAGTGCCAGGAGGCTGAGGGAGTGCAGGATCCAGCCCGGCAGGAGCGTCCTGCACCACCATCAGCCCTGGGCCGGGGTAACAGGGCAGCTGCTGTGGTGTGGAATAGGGGCTCAGGGGGCCAGGGGGATCTCCTCCTACCCCCACAAAGCTATGCCCAGCAATGAGAGCCCGATGCAGACTGCACAAGGGCAGGAAAAGAGCGGGAGTGCCAGGACATGGGCAGCTGGCAGAAAAGGGGGTTGGCACCAGCAGGTAGCTAGAAACCATCAGTACAGGTAAGGAAGGCAAGATGGGTGGGAGAGGAGGAAGGAATGCACATGGGGAGATGGCAGCAGGAGCAGGAGCAGAGCCCAGCCGGGTGCCACAAAGGGCACGAGGCAGCCCGTGGGCCTCGGCGTGCCGGGAGGGCCGCAGGGAACAGGAGGGACACCGCGGGTAGGGACGCCGGTACTGGGGCTCGCTGCGGAGGGCTGCGCCGTGCTGGCCGTGGCTCTCAGGCGTAGCAGGAGGGAGGAAGGATGCTGCTGCCGGTGCCAAGGACACGCTCGAGAGTGGGAACAGCAGATCTCCGGGTGATGAAGATCAGCAGCCCCGGGAAGCAGTCACACCGCTGCCAGCACGGAAGGAGACAAGCGAAGGGCTGACAGGCCACGGGAGCGGCGCTGCCAAAGCTGAGGGGGCCCAAGCCGCAGGAGCAGGGCTGAGCAACCAGCATGGGCTGGCCCCGAGCACGGCCGGGAGCTGGGTGCGGGCCTGTCAGTGCTGACACAGACGCTGGGAGAGGATCCTTGCCTCCCTGCTTCCCACTTCAGAAGTTTACAGCCCTTTCCCTCAGGACAGTTCGCCACCCGAGTGCCCTCCTGGCTTCTGCACCCTCTGTACGGCCCTGCCGTGCCCACCCGCTCACGGTGCCGCAGCTGCACCGCCAGCACGTACGCCCGAGCTGCCTCCATGGAGGTGACCATGGCTGAGCTGGCTCCTGTGGCCTGGTCCCCTCCACAGCCACCCCCGCGCGTTGCAGCAGAGCCCTTCCAGGGGAGGACAGGCAGAGCGGGCAGGTGCTGCTGCAGAGATCGAGTCCTCTTGCCCAGGCTTCGAAGTTTAGCCTCTGTGCAAAAGCTCTGGGATTAGCAAACTCGGGCAGGCAGGAGCCCGGAGCTCGGCTCCCCTGAGATCAGGGAGAACTAAGCCCAGCAAAGTGAGCTTCTCCTGCCCGCAAGCCCCTGACGACACATCCGAACACCCCAACCCTATCCCTCCTCGGTGTCCCTCCCAACGCCACCCCATCACGCCAAGGCCACCCCACTCCCTACCTTCGCTGGTGGTGGCAGATAGGCAGGCAGCCAAGGCGATGATGATGGAGAGCGAGGACGTCAGATCCCCCTGCGCCCATGCCATGGTCTGGCGGGGCCACCGGCTGCGGGATGGGGCAGCTGGGGTTGTCCTGGCACCTTTTTGCGAGCGAGAGCCCGGAGCTACAGCACACGGCGGCTCATGCACAGGCACTTTGCGCACATTGCTCGCATCCACACAGGCGAGCGGCTCGGCGGGGAGGGCGCAGCCTGCCTGTCACTGCTCGCAAGCCAATGGGGTGGGTGGGCTCTGCAGCGAGCCCCCCTTCCTGCTCCACACGCACACGCTGTACCCAGCCGGAGCATCCCAAATGCAGGCTCCGTTCGCCGGCCATCCTCTTTTCCTCCCTCCCTCGTCATGCTGTGCTTGCTGCTGAGCAGCCCCTGCGCTGCTCCTGCTCCCCGTCCCTCTTTTCTGCTCCTGTCCTGCTGCTGTCAGAGCCGAACCGCCAGCCTGCGCCGTGGCCCAGTGCTGCAGCTGCTCCCTGTCCTGGCCCAGCCTGCAGGATGGTGGCTCCAGCCTCCTCTCCCAGGCCGTGGGGACAGAGAGGAGAAGGTCTGAGGTTTCTCCCCTCCCGGCCAGCAAAATGGGATGCATGTGCTCGGTTATAGTCACACGTGGAGGGAGACGGGGTTGCCCTTCAGTCCTGGTGCACCCAGCAGATGAGACCCCCTGGCAAGTGTTCCTCTCACATTTTTGGGCCAGGAAGATGGGCAGAATCCCTGCCTCAGTGCTTTTCAGGCCACATTGTCCTGGGCCAGGGACCCCTGCTCATATGTGGGAGCAGGGGACGGCACAGCCAGGGCTGACAGCACCCAGCCTGATTATAGCCAATTAGGCACATGAGACGGGGTCATCCTCTTCAAAAGCAGATCCTGGGGGGACACAGACCCCCACAATTCCCTCACCAAGGTGGGCCAGGCCAGGCTGTGGGTGAGGGGGCCCTGCATGTGGGTCTGGACCACCTCAAGCACTGAGCATCCTCCCTGCTACCCTGCAGAAGAAGCCTCTGCCTCCTTCCCATTTGGAGATGCCAAGACAGGTGGGTACCCTGCCCAGCATTTAACACTCAGCATCTGTCGACAGCCTGAATGCTTCGCCTCCTGAGTGCTGACCAACACCTGGCCACGATTACCATGTGTGCTGACCCCCACCTATGGCACCTGAGGTGTTATTTACTCTTAGGTGTGCTCGTGGCTGGGTAGACTGAAGTGTGATGGCAGCTCAGGAAAACGCATGTGAGGAAAGATGGATTTCTCCCTCTCTCAAGTGTCAGCCCAGGTCTGACCTATCTCTTGAACAAAATCTCACCCCCCCCCATGTCTCCAGACTTACTTAAGGGCTTCAGGGAGGACTCGGTGTGGTCACAAGCCCTCCACCTACCCATCTTCTTCCCCCTGGGCCAAACTCATCCCACCCTGGAGCCCAGCGTGGTCCCTGCAGATGCAGGAGTGGCACCCTGAGATGACAGAGCCCAGGGCTGCCAGCAGCCTCCTACGTGCTGGAGCAAGAGGAGCTCCCTGCAGGGCTGTACCTGCCCAGCTCACAGCAGGATTGCAACAATTCCCCATTCAGTCACCCAGGATCGTGCCTGCAGGGTTTGTTTGCAGCACTCATCACCAGGACCTGGGAACGGCCTGGGGCATGAGGTCCCTCCAGCTTTTTTTTTGCACCGGCTGCCTGGGAAGCTGTCCATCTGCAGACAGCACTGGAGAGATCCTGTCATCAGTGGGATCGCAGCACAGCTCAGGGCCCTGACGCAGGGCTGTGGGGAGGACACGGTGGCCCTGTGGCAGGCAGACAGCGACATCTCACACCACCCACACCACCACCATCTCAGTCCCAACCTCTGGAATTAACCTCTGGGGAGGCAGAAGCCAGTTTTGGCCTTGCAGAGCCGTGTGGTATCCACTCCCAGTGTGATGTCTTAAAACAGGGACCCTGTGGACCTTCAGCACAACCCAGACACGACAACCCACAGCACAGGCTCTCCAGCCCCTGGTGCCATCCCAGCCCAGACACATGGGCCATCCAGGTCTTGTGGGGGTGCCCACGGCTACTAGGCATTGCCCTCCACTTCTTCCCATTGCTTTTCACCTTCTGTGACCCAGGATCCCCAACAAGCTGCTGTGGCTGGGCCCCATAACAGCACGAAGGGGCTTTGCAGGAGCCTGGTGTGCGTGTGTGCTTGGGTGCAGCAGGGTGCTGAGCCCTGGCAGGGGGCTGTACTCATCGCAGCGTGTCCCGAGTGCCACAGCACGTGTGCGTTTTGTGAATGGGAATGCTTGCACACTGAGACTGAAGGGCTGTGGAGGTAGGGGCAGGCATCCCATTTCCACTGGGCTCTTAGATTTGCCTTCAGGATGTGCTACCTGCACCTAATTAGCGCGTGTGCCTGGAGGCTGGGCACTGTCAGGAGCTGATGCAGAATGCAAACGTGTGCAAAAAGCCCGTGGTGCTCCTAACTGGAAACACAGCTCCTTTCCACACAAGGTAAAGAAAGAGCTCAATGTGCAGCCATGGGCATCATCACAAGGCAGCCCAGGAGCCCCAAACACCCTAGGAACCAGGCATGCTGAAGGCATCATGGCAGGAGCCCTGCCCACATCCTTCCCCCTTGCTCCTGCTCCCTGCTCCCTGCTTCTGAGCAGGACAGGGTTAGGGTTTAGTGTTAGGATTAGGTTTAGGGTTTAGGGTTAGGTTTAGGGTTTAGGGTTAGCGTTAGGGTTTAGGGTTAGCGTTAGGGTTTAGGGTTAGGGGTTAGGGCATGGCTGCAGCCCCCAGATGCCTCCCCCATCTCACTGCATGCTGCCACCTCACTGCTCCCCGGGGAGTCCCTTGTCATCACCACGTCCCTCGGACCCCACACCTGGCTGTCACGCTGCAGGGAGGATATTTACAGGTGCTGCGGGGAGAGGAAAGCACAGCTCAAACAGAGGATCACCAAAAGAGGGAGCCGAGCCCAGCGATGCCCCTTTTACCACCACCCGGGATAGGGTGAGCCCCCCCTCGAGGGCTTCCCCGTTAATCCCTCCGTTCGCACCTGGGTGGTTATTGCCCGTTTCTGCCGGCTTTTCACCCGATGTCGGCCCGTCCCAGCCCCGTGTCCCTGCCGGGGGAAGCCGGGTCCCCGCTGCTGACCCCCCCGAAGCCCCATTTTGGGGCCGGTGTCGGAGCCGTCGGGGGAACAGCACCACCTTCAGGACCGGGCCGCCCTCGTCGGGCCGCCGGCAGAGCCAGGACAGCCCCCAGCCCCCGGGAGGGGGATGCTCGGGGTGGGATGCTCGCCCCCATAGCCCCGGGACGCCTGTCTGTCCGTCTGTCCTATCTACCGCAGCAATACCCCTGCAATGCCAGCATCCCAGCGACAAGTTCCCGTGCTGTTATCAGGGCTGGGACAGCTTCCCTGGTGGTGAAGCTGAGCACCACAGGGACCGTGTCTCACTCCTTTTGGGGCAGCCTACACTTTTCCCTACCCTTTTCCCTGTTGTTTTTTTTTTCCATTCCTGGCAGCATCCTAACCTGCAGATCCCTTCTTCTGCAAGGTGCCCGTGCTGGGGAGCAGTCAGAGTGGCACCAAGCCACCTCCGTCACCTCTGCCACCTCTGGGTTTCTCCCCTGCTGCTGCTGTGGAGTGGCCACAGTGCCAGGAGTGAGCTGAATTTGGGATTTCTCACGAGGTGCCTGCCCGCTGCTGCCTTGCTCGGAGCTGTCACGGGGCATGACTGTGGGAGGCCCTTGGCCAGCTGAGCAAATCGGCACCCGATTAATTAAGGTCAGGGCTGGGCAGGCCTGGCTCGCCTTTCTTCCTTGTCATGCTGTGTGTTAATATCCTTTATATTAGAAAAAAAAAATATAAAATCTTATCATAATTTTTCCTCGTTGAAGGGGATGGTTTGGAATTGGAATTGAGACAAACACAAGCCAGGAGCACTGGCTGCAGAAGGGGAGAGTTTAAGAAAGGCCTTTTGGTAATATCCATCGTTCTCTTATCAGTGAGGATATTAAACGTATTGAAATGCTAAGCAGCTCTTTAATGGCTGTCTCTGATTTTCATTAAACAAGCAAGGGATGAGCAGGAGAGAAGGGGATGCAGTTACTGTTCTCTCTCTAAGAAATTCTGATTGCTGGATATTAATGGCATTAATGCTCTTTTATCCCACAGCACTGGTGTTCTGCTTGCCTTCTTGCCTATTTTCTCTCTTGCCGGAGTAGAACAAAGTCCCTGCTCCCTAAGGTGGGTGCACAGTTGCTACGAAACTGTTAGGGACTGGGGCTGTATACATTAGCAAAGCAAAAGCCTCCCAGGGACCATTTTTTGGTACCAACATCTCCAAGCCTTGCCATGCCCACACTGCCCAAACAGATACACGTGCTCATGCCTTGATGGGGCAGCCTGGTGCTTAAGTCAGTAAGGCCTGGTCTGCCCCAGTCACTTCCAGGCATGCAGAAAATATGAATCTGTGCCCTGTCTGAAGGCATGGCTAGGGAACATCTCTGCCCCCTCCTAAATCCTCTCTCTGCACCCAAATATACCTCATTGCTCTTAATATCCCCCCTTTGCTTTGCAGTTTTTAGCATGTGCCTCCTTTCTGCATGGTCATAGAGGCTTTGCTGTTATAACCACCTCCCCAGGAGCCGAGGCTCGAAAGCAGCCAAAAATATCACAGGGATGTTGGTGGCACTGTGAGAGTCAGCAACCACAGCAGAAAGCTGTACCAAGCAGGGGAGCAGCAGCTGAAGCGTCTACTCTCTATCCAGTGCACATACATTTGGAAAATGAAGGGATGCAGGGACAGCCCCTGTGCTCTCTTGGGAAAAGATGCTACAAACAAACAAAAATTAACTGGAGCTAATAAAACAAGGGCTGCAAAAACACCAAGCAGCACTGCGTGTATTTTAATCCCAGCCTCCAGGGTGCAGTGGCTCTGATAATGACAAAGGGAAAGGCTTTGTGGGATAAGCAGGTGGTTTGAAACACGTAGACTTTGGGTAAATGCCCCGGACCCCTGCATCTTCCTGCTCTGGGGCACCCCTTGCATTTCCTGAAGTCAGCTCATGCTTCTTTCCTCCCAGGCTCTTGCACAACTTTTTCTCCTTTCCTCTCTGTCCTTGGTTTTTCCTCTCTTGTGCATGGCTTGTTCTCACCTGTCCCTGGGGCTTTGTCCCAGACAGATGAACCATCTCATTTCTGCCAGATGGTGGTGGCACCTCAGTCCCCATCCCCTGCCACCCATTGCTGCCTCCTCTGTTTGCACAGGAGGTCACTGCTTTGCTCTCTGCTATCTGCCTCATCTTTTCTCTGTCTGCACCATCAGGCTTCTCCAGTAGCAACTACCCAAGTGCTGTCTAAGGCACCCCCCCCCCCCCAAAAAATAATAATAATAAAAAAAAAAAATTAGTTGTGCTATGGGACACAAATCCCCCAGAACCTCAAGAGGGGACACTTCCATGGTTATTTCTCCTCAAGGCTTCCCAACAATGGAGACAAGATGGAAAACAAAGCAGAACAACCCAAACCAGCCACCTCCAGGGTCCTGCAGCCTCCCTTGGAAGCTTGTTGCACACCGTGTTACCACCCTCCAGCATCCCCAGCTTCTGCTGTCCCAAGCAGATGATCTCTGCTTGGCCCCTAACTGCTGCTGCCAATGGCACAGCCATGAGATGGGCAGGAATGACCTCCAGCCCCACCTCAGGAATCCTTTGCACCGCAGACAAAATGCACTGAGAGCTGCCTAAACTGTCGGCTTTATTGCAAGCACTTTGTTTCTGCTAGAAGTGGAAATCTCAAAGAGGCTTAATTATAGAGCTGGGCAGACACAGGCGTAATCCCTTTGAAAGCCTACAATGAGACACTCTCCAAAATTAATTTTGAAACTGCAAAATAACCAAACAAAGCTCCACTTGAAACTGGGTGAGTGGTCAGGGAACAGTAGTGAGAGAAGTGGGAATACCCACAGCACATCAGAGCTCAGCCAGCTCTGTTCCCCTGCGGAGATGGGCGCCGGGCAGGGGTGAGACAACAGCACAACTGCTCCTTGCTGCTTGCCCAGGGTGTGCTTCTGGGGGGTTCAGCTCTGTCTCTGTTTTTATCACCTTAGGAAATCTGGGAGGGAACCACCAATACGCAAAGGCAGGGCTGGAAATGGAGGAGGACAGTGCCAAGCTAAGATCTTCACCTCCAGGTTGGGTTGCACACCCTTGGGTCCCCAGATGCAGTTTTAGCTTTAGTGCTTGCTCTTTCTGATGGTGAAGTTCAGTTATTTTGGGGACCGTGCCACAAAGCTGGGCTTCTGCATACACAATTTGGAGCCTGTCCCCTGCCCAGGGGCTGTGTTCCTTCATCTGGGGTGCTGAATGTAGGACTATTTAAGAAGGACTGGAGCTACACACCCTGCTCTGGCTATAATATAAAGTCATAAATAACTTGGTTACCTTGGGTAACCTTGTAGAACTGCAGCCCAATTTCTTCAAACATTCACCTCTCCACCTTATTTCACTGAGATTTAACTCCCTGTGGAGCGTGGGGGGTCAGTGAAAAGCCCTTCATTAGTTCAAGGGTCAGCAGAAGATGAACAAACAAATTGGAATTTTGTAAAGAGATTATATCTAATTAATACCATCGCAGGAGCTAATTAACAGATTCACTCGGAAATTGTCAGGAATATAATCTATGTTTCAAGGGTAGATGGCAAGGGGTCAGGGAGAACACGCTTTATGTTTCACAGGGAGGAAAGGGCTCAGAGACAGGAATCAGAGGTAGGTAAAACCCAGGGCTGTCACCGCAGCTGAGAAGCCAGGTCTGCAGGAGTCCCATGGCTCAGGGTCAGCAGGAGGCTGTTTGCTCTTCCCAAAAGTTGGTGTAAGCACTTCCAAGCTGCAGAGAGGAGCGAGGAGCTGTTTAACAAAGCCTCTGCGCTTTGGCAAAGCGTGGCATACAGCATCATGGGGCAGCTCCACCTGCCAGCCCATCTCCCCTTTACAGCTAACACGGCTGCTGTACCTCACAGCCCAGGGTGCGAGTTTTGCCCCTGGTGAGTCCTCGAGGGCTTGCCCAAAATGTGCCGCGTTTTGTGAAGGTGGTGGCATCAGCAGGCAGGTGAGGAGCGAGAGGTCACGGTGCCAGATGCTGGCATCACTTCCCCCCATGCCCCATTTTCAGATATTGTGAGATTTACCTAGTCCCTAGCACGGATGACATTTATTTGTCCTCTGGTTTGGGGACTTAAATTGAAGTCAAGAGGCTTCAGAAGGGAGCTTCAGCAAAATGCAGATATTACAGGGCCTAAGACAAGTGCCTGGGGACTGGCAGGACAGCCACACAAGGGTCATCTTCCTCCTGCTCAAAATGACAGCTAGCTGTCTCTGTTGTTTAAATATATACAAGTCTGGGTCATGTCATCATTTTGTGGCCCCCCTTCTGTGTTTAGAAAGAGTCTTTCCATGAGGCAAAGTAGAAAGAGCCCCGAAAGGTGCTGTTCAAATCAATTCAGCTTCCCCACAGGTTGTTCTCCTCTCTACTGCCCCACCACGAGGACATCACAACCAAGCTCTTCTCTCATGGTCCCCACTTGCACCCTGTTGTGCTGACCAAATTCCCATGGGGCACCAAGAGCTAGCGAGAGACCAGCCAAGGCTTTGGTCTGCTGCACAGCAGGACCAAGGCTCCTGCTGGGACATCTGAGAGCACCGAGGCTCCAGACCTCAGACCACAACTCTTCCAAGCCATCCTTACAAGCCCTTGAGGGCCTCTCATCCCGGTCTATCCACTGAAAGCTCTGTGGGACCCAGGAGGACACCCACTACCATCTTCTATTCCTCTGGTCCTCCAGTTATGCTGCTCAGGTCTTGGATACTCGGGTGGCAGTGTGAGGAGAAGCAGGATCTCCTCTGATCACCAGCACACTCAGGTCACATCCGCATGTTCGCAGAGAGAAGTCTCTTCACCCTTGTCTGAGGTAGTGCCTGGCTTCCTTTTAAACATACACGGTCAAAGTAAAGCAAGTTACCTTGGCTTTGAGATTTAGAGTCCATTCACCTTCTACTTCAGCACTGTCCTTTGCTCCTTTGAAGAAATCACCCGAGCTAATAACATGGTCAGCTTCTTCTTTATCCATCCCGTGCACCTGCTGGTGTCTGCAGCCTCCTGCACTGCCTGCCTGTCTCCAGTACTTAGGGCACAGATCTCACTGCTTATCACAGCACAGGCAGCTTCCAGGCACTGTGGTGGTTTCATTCCTACTTTCAGATCTGCTCTCATCTCTGCCATGGGTCACTTTGGTGTGTCAAGTGTTTTCAACCATGTCTATGAGAGCTATGTGCTACTCACCCTTCAAAGTCATCACTCTGGACAGGGTGACTTCGGCTGCCTCCTAAATTCTGATTTCTCTGCTTGGAGGTAGCTCTGCAACCAGACCTCTCTCTGTCTCTGTCTCTTTTGCAAGTTCTCCAGCCGCAGATCAGTCCCAAGCTCTTCTGAGATTTTTCTTTCAGAAAAATCTGATTAAAACCATGTCTTTCATATGTTTCCATTTTTTTTCCACGGTGTTCCCGTGTGCCTTGGATTCCTGTGCTGCACTTTTGTAATTAGCTTCCTTGGCCTGAGTCAACTGAAAGCTGCCAGTGAAAAACACTGGTTTCAAAGCCAGCCAGTGTGAAAAATAAGACCAGTACCTTAACACCTTCTTTTTTACTGCAACCTATTGCCTACAGTGGCAGTGAGAAAAGCTGCTTGAAGCTGCTTCATCACGCCTAGCTTTGGAGGAGCTCTAGCATCCTCCCATGGACATGCACAAGAGCAGCAGTAAAAGGATGAGAGGAGAAAACCTCCTGTTATACAGCAGCAGAAGCAACCAGCAATTCACTGGTGGTATGGGAGAGAAGCACCAGACCTTCCCCTTCCAGAGAAGATTAAAAAGTCTCATTTCACCTTTCCAGGTTGCGCCCCAACCTTCAGAAAGAGATGTCTCTCACAGGCCACATGGCTGGGCACCCAGTGGTTCGTGCTGGCATGTACAGACACGGACCCTGAATACAGAGCCTCTTGCAGCAGCACAGCCTCCCCCAAGGCTTGGAGAGAAAGGTTTTATCCTAGTGAGGTCCCCAAGGGATCAGCCATGAAGAAAAAACTCAGAAAATGGCTCTGCAGCTGGGATCATACCTAGGAATTGCAGCCCAGCCTTAGGGAGTGGAAATTTTTGCTCCAGAGCTTTTCCTAAGTCCTGGAAAGCTTCCCCTCTGTCTCAGCATTATACCAGGTGCCTTGGGCAGGGAAGGTGAATTGCAAGTCACTACTGGTGCCAGCAGCCCATTGAAGATGTGTGCTTGTACAGCTGAGGTGCTTGAAAGTGAAGTGCAAGGCTCCAACCAACCCAGTAAAAATGCAACTCCTTGCTTACTTACAACACTCTGTCTTTAAGGATGCCTGTAAAATGTCCAGGCCTGGGGATTTCCAGACCATTCTTCTCTATTCATAATAAATGCTGCTCCTCCAGAGACTATTAATGAAGTGACTGACGGCCCAAGTGCACCAAAAGGGAGGGAACAGAACAGAACTGCTTTGGCACAGCAGATGGGAGACTTGGGTCCTCCTGGGGTGTAAACCTGCAAGTAAAAGGAGAAAAGTTCTTGCCTTCCCTTAAATCCCAGGCATCCCAGCTTAGAAGTCCTCCATCAGATAACCTTGCAGGAGTAAACACTCCTATATCTACATTTGTGCTCATAAACTAGTGTGAGTGCCCAGCCTCGGTTCACCGCACCGCCTCCCTTTCTTATACCCCTTGTTGCATTGGGAAAGGCCCTTGACCAGAAACCCTTAGAGGAGCTGACCTTCTCCTCCTACATCCCCAGGTAAACCCACAGGGCTGGAGCCTGGGGTGACTCTGTTCACCCCAGCCCTGCTGAGCCTGGCAGCAGGGGGGTCTCAGTGGGATGCTCCCTTGAAGACGACAGGTCTCCGGTTCGGGGCTTATCGCTTGTGTTCTTTGCCACTCCAGCCAGCGCTGAAGAAGATAATTACTAGTGATAATTTATTCATTACTGGTTAACCCATTTAGTCTCCCTAAGCCTGCCTCTAATTAGAAAACAAGGACCAGGCTGCCTCTCCTAGGTGGTCTCTTCTCCCTGGGAGGCACCAGCAGCACCCGCTCGTAAGCAGAAGGGGAGCTGGCAGTGCCGCAGCCCAGCGGTGCCGTGCTGATGAGATGGGGAAAGAGGGCCTGGCTGCACCAGGGAAGGCTTCAGAAGGCTGATTCATGATATCAGAGGGGTTTTGTACAAGGGTCAGAGCCGAGCTGAGCCAAGCACCCCGTCTGAAACAGCACAGACCTCCTGCTGCCTGGCCAAGGAGCCACCCTGCAGCCCCAGAGCAGTGCCAGGTTCCTCATCACCCCTCATCCTCCCAGCCTGCAGGGGTGGCACTGCAGGGAGAGGTAGGGACACAGGGGACACGGGGACAGGGGTGAGGTGTCTGTGTGCCCACAGCTTTGCGTGAGGCCACTGCAGTGCAGCCTGGCCCTGAGCAAACTGCACACAGCTGCTGCGACTGCCGGCCCTCCCGCTGGGCACCAATCTTCATCTCTTTGAAATATGCATTAAAATACATGAGCCACACTCTCTGGCCAGGGCTCCCAGCACTGGATAATTGCTTCTTAAGTGCTTTCTAAATGCAAACTGCATGTCATTCTTACCATCACTGCCACCTCCCCTGCACCCAGCCTTTGATCTCCTACATGTCATGACAATATTGCAATTACCCCGTCAGTGTCCGAACGTGGTGGTGTTCCTGGCTGGAAAGCACAGGGATTTGCCAGACCATGGGGGCCTGCCCTAATGATCCGTGCATACGAGGGGCCCACAAGAGCCCTCCTTGCTGCACGCTGTCCATGCCCCAGCCTGGGCACCACCAGCCCAGAAGATCATCGAGGAGTCACGGGAGAGGACAGCTGGCGCAGCTCTCCTTGGCTAAAGAGATGCTGACTGTAAATAAATGCAATTCAGTCCCTCAGATTTCCTGCTACATGGACCTTTCTGGTGATGTGTACTCTCCTTTCCCCTGGCAGGGCATCTGCAAAGTCTGTGGTCTTTAAAACTTAGCCCCAGATCCCTGCTTCTGTATCCTTTTTTTTCCTGTGACCCCTGAGCTTTAAACAATGCTGAAGCCCCAATAATCGTTTGTTTTATCTAAACCAAATTCCGACTTTTTGATTTATGGGGAATGCTGGGAGGGAAAAAAAAAAAAAAAAAAAAGAGGGCAAAGAAATTAAAAATAAAAGCCACCACTATTCTGGATTGGTCCCGGGTGTTGGTTTATAAACCCTGTTTTCCAACCTGGCAGAAAAGCCAAACTCTGATCCACCCACCTCTTCCTGCGGAGATGCAGCTTTGAATGCAGCAGCCAGGGGGGCTTCCTTGAAGCTCACCCCGAGCCCTCCACAAGCATCGCTCAGCGGTTCAGGATGGGGCCAAGTGGAAGACCTGCCAGCACCGTGCTTCTGCTCTGACCGGGCCAGCGCAGGACCACAGGGCAGAGAAACTGCTTTGCACCCTGCCGAGACTACAAGGTGGGATTGTTTAGCAGAGCGTGGCTGGGAAAACCTTAGGGGATGCTGTGGGGATGCAGCAAGGAGGAGCAGCCCCTGGGGTCTTTTCCGCCCCCACCTGCTCCATCTGGCCCAAACGGGGACAGATAGGCCAGGGCAGAGTTGCTCAGCAGGGGATGAGAATTATGATGGAAATGCCGTGCAAAGCACCTCCCCACCGCAGCAGAGCCTTTTGGACTGTCACGCTAGCAGCCCCTGGAAAAAAAAAAAAAAAAGAAAAAAAAAAAAAGGAAAAAAAAAAAAAGAAAAAGAGATCCTAATTAAGCTCTGTGGGTGCAGTACACGTGCACCACAGCACCATCAGCAGCATCGCCACCAGCAGCCAGGCTGGTGGACGGGGAAAATCATGGACTGCCACTGTCAGCGTGTGGCTTCAGGAGCAGTACAGAGGCATGGGGCTGTGTGGACCCCTTCCTCCAGCAGTCTGATATTGGCCTCGGGAAGAGGGAACAGGGAGCTGGTGCCTCCCCTCTCTCCCCAAGGGCTGAACAGAGTGACTCCCTTGGCACACCATGAAGCCTCAGCAGCCCCAGGAGCCATGTCCATTTCTGATGTTGAAGGGTGACAGAAGGGACACTTAAAGAGATGTTCTTGTTGCTCCTTTCCTTCCCCATTCCCTGCAGGTGGGTAAGTCAATTCTGACCACTCCTAAAGCCTATAGGGATCCTTTCACTGCTCAGCTCACCCCCTCCTCTGTGCAACGCAGGTCCCTGGCAGCTGGTTCCCCATCACCTTTAATTTACTGTCCCCAGCAGCTTCTCAGGCAGTATTTCCCAATTTCCAAAGCCCCTTGCCCAGCCATACGTGCTGTCAGTGCCCTGCAAGGCAGCAGGCTGCTTTCCCTGCTTGCATTCACTGCCCTGGGGTGCAACCTGGCAGTGACATGGTGGGGTGGGAACGTCTCCTGCCTTGCCCAGTGCTGGTGATTTGCCCTCTGCTTCATGCAGCCCCGAGTCCTACAGTCAGACCACTTGAGTTGCTCTGCCAGAAAGCACTTTCTTGCATCCATTTGCAAGAAGGGCCCTTTTACTTCCCCAGGCACCTCTCTCTCTAGCAAGGGTGACTAGAAGACGTGTCTTCCCCATCCCGTTCATTATTATCTCCATCTCACTGTGCTCTCTCTCATTCATCCCCTCTCAAACTAAATAGCTCCCTTCTGCTCTCTTCTCATGTGGAAATCGTTCTCCACCCATTATCATTTTCATGATTTCACTTTCTGCTCTATCCTCTGTGATGAGACACCAGGACGCAGCAGTCCCCCGTGCATTTCTGGGCACGTGGAACATCTTCCTTCATGCTGGCGTGTCTTGTCTTAATGCATGTGGAAAACTCATTTCCTCCCTTTCAGTGGAGATGCCATCCCCCGGGGAGAGCTCATCGCTGCAGTTCCCAGGCCCTGTGTTGATGCAGGGGCATCTCTAACACCGAGGAACAGATTGTGAGGGTCTCGTTCCCAGCTTCAGATGATCCTCTGCTCAGCTGCTGCACTGCCCTCTTTAATTTCTGTCTTTTCATCCTTTCATGCCAGAATAAGAAGATGCGCCATGTGTCTCTCTGTGGTTCCACACAGGAGAGTTGTTTATCAAGCAGCAGCTCAGAGACATTTCCACCCTTGGGTTTTGCACAGTGTGATCCCATCTCAGCCACCAGAAAAGTGCCAGCATCACGTTAGCAGTGCTTCCTTCAGGCAAGGCTCATGCTGCATGCATCAGCTTCTATGCTGTGCCCAGCAGAGCAGTGCTGGGACCCATCTCCACCGCAGGGCAGCATCTCCCCCAGCCGTGGTACAGCGGGTGGCCGGCCTCAGCTGCGGCCAGCCTGGCTGCTTGCAGAGCTGAATAAACACTCGGGCTGGCACACGCCTGATAAGGCTCTTTTTTATTCCACTAAACAATGTCACACGCCTTATCTGACAGAAATCCGTAGTGTTGCTCCAGTAGTTCTCCAAAGCAGTAATTTAACCCCAGATGCGTTGGTGTGAACTTGGGTAATTACCTCTGGAGCTGGCTGCGGTTCTGTGAGGTCTGTAGGTGTCACAGGTGCTCTGCCTCAGCAAGGTTATGTCGTTTAGATACTTCATCATCCCATGAGATGGTCGTTCAGTCCATAAATAAATCAACAACCTCTCTAGGCTGATACGTTGCTTTTTTTTTTTCACATGGCCAGAGCATGGTGCGATGCTTTACACCACATTTCCCCCTGAGACTAATCAAAGCATTAGCAATTATAGCTGGCCTTTGAAGTCTCTTGGTTCATGACTGAACAATTATTGAGCTGGGTTTCCAGGTCATGGCCATGTGTCACCCCGAGCAGGACCAGCACCACCAGCAGAGCCTGGAAGTGGTGGGGTTTGTGGTGGCATCAAAGGTAACACGCCACCTTCCTGCCTCACAGAAAAACTGTACAGTTTTAGCACAGTTTTAGGATTAACTATCTCCACCCTGCCTCTCCCCTGCAGAGCCATGCTAGGAGCCACAGAATCACAGGACAGTCGAGCTTGGAAGGCAGCCCTGGAGGTCCAGCACCCTCTGCTCCAGCAGGGTGCCCACATCCAGGTGGTTTTTGAAGCTCTCCAAGGAGAAGACTCCACTCTCTGGGCAGCCTGTGCCAGTGCTTCAATACAGAAGTGCCTCCTGATGTTCAGCTTTTTGTCACCACCTTTGGAGCCCCGTTTGATGCCCCTCGGTTGGCCTCTGCTGGGAGGGAACCGCAGTCAAAATTTGCAGTCTGGACGCTGGAACCTTCTCAAGCCCAGGCACACACTGCAGCCCCTGTCAAGTGGCAGACCTTCCTGCTGGAAAAAGAAAACCCGCCCCGGTAGAGAAAGGGGAAATTCCCAGGGCTGGGGACAAAAGGATGGATGAAGCCCCCAGACATCAGCATTGTGCACGGGGCTGGGGCAAGTTTCAGGCCTGAGCTCTGCATGTCTAATGGAAAGAGATGCGGTTCCACTGCGGCAGGGACAAGCTCAAATGCACGCCAAGGGAGGCACACAGATGCCAGCATAATTAGCCACAAAATAGACTTTTCAGTATCACACAATGACAAAGAGAAATAAAAAAAGGCCTGCGTGCTGATAATTCCTCGGCGTGCCTCGGTGACAAGGAACTGGGACAGACCTGAGCTTCCACTGAGCCAGAGGAAAGTGTATCTTTAAAAAGCGGATTATCTGGTTAAACAGAGGGCAGGGGGCTGAGCCGGGAGATAATGGGGGTGTCTGTGACAGCTTTATTAGGAAGTGCCTAACGTCGGAGCGATTTCACGGCGGCTCTCAGGGGGACGGGTGGCTCTGGGAGCACCGCTCTCTGCCTGCAGAGCCCCGGCGAGGCTGTCAGATGGGCTTAGAGGACACCAACCCCAGCTCTTTGCCGCGGGAGACAATGGGGGCAGCAGGGACCCCCAGCCCCCCAGCCTGCCCCCCTGGGGGTCTCCAGGCTGCGTGGAGCCTGCTCGAAGAGCACGGCCAAAGGGTGGGACGGGGAAGTGCTGCATTCGTTAGCAGCAGGATTCATTCTGCTAACCTGAAAAGAGGGGCGGGCTTGGAAGCACAGGGCAGTGTCACTGTCCCTGCTGGTACCACCAGCAGCCTTGGCCGCAACCCCGTGAGCTTGCAGGCTCAGCAGGCTCTGGTACAACCTCCCCTTTGCCTTGCAGCTGCATTCCAGGAGTCTCAACTACCTGCTCTCTTTGCCTTTTTTTTTGCAGGTTTAATCATTCCTTGCCTCGTCGCCTTCTTGTATGATGCAGAGACCCTGCAAAGCTGGCAGGGCATCCATGCAGCTGATCCAGGCTAAGGATGGTCCTCAGCCGCATCTCCAGGACCTCCTCCATGCAGGCCCAGCAGAAAGACACCACCTCCAGCTCGCGAGGTCCTGCCACCCTGTTTTGGCCCCATGGCGTGCCTGGCACTGACCCCCGTGGTGCTGGGCCCCCAGATAATTTGGGAGTGCACAGACCTGGGGTGCAGGGCCGGTCTTTCGCCAGCACATGGAACACAGATCTCACTCCTCAGGGCTTTTCTGCCAGGGCAGGGGCCCAGCCAGGCATTGATGCTGGCTGAAGCACCAGCAGGATGCTCGGCACTAAGAAACCTGAACTGGGACCATCCCATCCCCAGGAACCAGCCAGCAGTGCAGGGCACCAGAAAGCACACACAAAACCGCGGCTTTGCCAGCAGGACTCCCAGCCCAGGGCTCAAGGAGCAGCTGTAATCGGGACCAAGGGGCACTCGAGCCAGTCTGTAATCCCAGATTTTACACAGGCTGAGCAGGCCCTGAGCAGGTTGCCTGGGGTTTACAGCGGGATTGACAGCTGCTCCCATGCGGCCCAATGCCCCGGCAGCCCGAGCAGCCCCGAGCGGCTCCTGTCACCCAGGGCAGAGCTCCCCAGTGGGATGGGGGCAAGCTCGGGTGCTGAGGACCTGTGCTTCCCTGCACCCGGCCATGGCTCTGTCCACAGGCATCAGACCGAGGATGTAAATCTGGGTCTCTGTGAACAAAAGGCCACAGCGCCTCTGCCCCCAGAGCTGCCAGCTCAGCGTGAGAGGACTCCCCACGGCACAGGGGAGCCGGCGATGAAGCTGTCTCTGACAAGGGAAGCTAAAGACATAAGAGGGAGCATGAAATCGCTGGTGACAACCATAACAGGGGCAGCTCCAGACAAGAGGAGGCAAGGGGGAGCTGGGCTGTGCATCCAGCCAGGATGCTCTGCAGCCTTTGTAGGGAGAAATGCGTGCGGTGCTGGGATGAGGACAGGCCGCTGTGGCTCTCCTCTGGCAGGTGAGGCCAGCACCCCTCACCAACCACAACGTGAACGGAGTCCCTGCATTGGCCCTGCTCTCTGGCATTTGCTGGTGGTGCCCTGACCCCTGTCTTTCACCAGGATTGAGTCTCGGTGGCGTTGCCCCAGTCCTGGCCATGCAGCAGCTCGTGAACACCAGCCTGTTTGCAGCACTGCCCATCTTCTGCTGCACCTCCACAAAATGCATCGAACCACCAAGGGGATCGAAACTCCCGGGGGATAGGTTTGCAGGGGCTGCACACAGCTTGGCAGAGACAGTTTTTGGCAGATGAGCCCCAAGCCTGTCATTTCCCCCCATTTCAAGAGCTCGTCTTCCTCAGGCTCCTGGCCTGGGCAGCCAGCTTGGACAGAAAAGGCTTGCTAATTTCCCTGGGAAAGCATTCTCTGTGCCATTATCAGTTTAACCCAGATTGCCTGAGCCATTGCACTGCTCTGTCAAACCCCCCAGTGCACTGCCTGTGCTGGAAGGGCTGCCCTGGCACTGCCTCAGCACCCTGCCCTGCCCGGCCACCCGCCTGCTCCCCATCCCCTCCGCACCTCTCCCGGCCTTTCAGCTCTCCCCTTCCCCTCTGTGTGCAAGGGCACCCGAATTTCATCACCCTCTCTTTCAACTTGTCCCCTCTCCACTTCCTCCCCTCTGTAACAAATCAGTGAAAAGAGGGAAGAGAAGAGGCTCCAATGACAGATGGAGCTGGTGCTATCATCTCTCTTAACTGTCACCGAGAAAATCACACGGCAGCCACTGAAATTCAAATTAGAGTTTTGCTGAAGCTGCTAAAACTCATCAAAAGATATCTTTGAAGTCCACTGGCAGGCTGGTCATTTCTTTTAAATTAGTCCCTGTTGAAAATGAAATTGCAGGGAGTTGGTGTATTAGCATATTGGAGTGCGAGAGACAGCATAATACTGCCTTTCCAGGGAGCAGAGACAGTTTGCTCCGACACAAAAACCACACTCAAACCGGGCTCTTATTGCATTAGGATAAATGAAAGAGTCATTTCAAAGCTCCCCATTAAGGGGGACGGGCTGGCACTCAGAGAGGAGACAGCAAAGGCAGGTCAGTGCTGTCCCCGTGCTCCTGCCCTCAGAGCCAACCTGCCGGCCGCAGCATCCCAAGCCCATGCTAACAAGGGGCTGCCTCGTTAGCAGAGCTGCCTCATTAGCAAGGAGAGAGGGGCCCTCTCCTGCTCCAGTCCGGGAACTGGTGTGAAGTCAGAGTGTTGTTCAGGACTTGCGGCAAGAGCGCAGGCACCCAAGGAGGTTCAAAGCCAGGATTCGTGTGATGAAAACTCCCCTCTGCTCTCCTGAAAGCTGTCTTCTTCCATGCTGTGCTTTCCTTGAGCCTCTCTGACAGACAGGAGGCTGTGTCCTGCTGCCCAGGGGTAGCAGAGCACCTGGGAAGGGTCCTGAGGATAGCGGGGCAGGGAGCCCAGCCCTGGAAAGCTGCAGCAGAGCCAGCAGAGCCCAAGGCAGAGCTCCTCTGCTTTAACGCTTGGCACTGACCTGAAAAAGAGGGTAGTGACTCCTCCTGATCACTGCTAACTAGGGTTAGGGTTAGGGTTAGTAACCCTAATAACCTTCCTAACCTCCTGGTAGTGACTCCCCCATCCCAAACCCTGCGTGCGCTGTGTCTCCAAAGCAGGTGCCTGCCAGAGATTAATGCAACAAGAGCTCACGGGGATTCAAAGCCCATGAGGCCCTCCATGAGTGGTGGCTGGTGGCCCCAAGACCAGCTGTAGCATCTCCCATCAGTGACTATTCCTCAGCACAGACAAAACTGGGTTCACATCTAGCTCCAGCTCAGCCTGACCCAGGTATTTGCCTAGGATGAGTACCAACACTCTGCTCTCTCCCAGGCTGTGCCTCACACCATCCTTCCCTGTCCCGAGGGGCTGAGCACAGTATTTCTGCCCACCCAGGAGGTACCCAGGCAGCCACTGGGTACCACTCTTTCCCCAGCCCTGCTAGCCCAGGGCATCCACTTTCCTCTGCCTGCCCTGAATCTCTAAGCAGAGCTTTCCACGTCAGCCCAAAACCTTGAGATGTCGGCTGCCTTTGGATAGAGCTGTTGCTTTCATTACCGAGCTGATGTGATGGGATTTTGAGTGGCACTAGTTACACTCCTGTGTCTTTACACATCATGCCTTTGAGCCAAGAGCACTGTGCTGTTGGCTGCAGATTTCACACGGCTCTGAGCGAGGATCAGGGCAGGTCAGAGGCAGGAAGTGTGGCCAATTCTCCCTTGAACCGCAGGAGAACATGGAGCAGAACTTGCCCCAGAGCATGTAACCTGTGACATTTCCCTGGGATAATGCAAATTGTACCAGCACAGACGGAGAGATTAGCTCTGCCATTGTGAGCACGCTTGGTGCTTGAACTGAGGTTTTAGCTGAAGGTTTTGTTAGGAAGGTCGCTGCAGGATAGGTCTGAATGTCTCCCTCAAATTGTTAGCTGCTTACTGGGGATTTGCCCTAGATTTTGGATGGAGGAGTACAAGGAGGTACAAATCCAAAAGATAATACATCAAGGTGAGCAGTGAGGAGTTTTTTCTCTACCGTCTTGGTTAGTTCTTGGTATTTGGGTGCATTTCCCACCCTTGTGTCCAGCACAAAGTGTCTGGATGGGGCAGGTGAGGACCGTATGGGATCATGCAGACTGGTCACCTCGGGCAAAGTGCTGCCCAAGCTGGAGATTCAGATCCAACCTGCCCTCTCTTGATCACGATTTTCAGCATTTCACCTCATCCCCTTGCACTCCCCCAGAAACCCTACAGCTTCGGCTGGCAGCAGCCTCAACAAGAGAGCAGTAGGGCAGTTAGACAGCCAGGCCAGAAACAAATTTCTTGCAGCTCTGGGTTGTTAATCATCTTCTCTCTGTGATGTGAGCGGCTGGGATGCTGCAGGCTCCAATGGCTTTGCTTTTTCACTTCGCCAGCCTGGGCACACAGCAGCTCACCTTACCTGGGACAGCAGTGGCAGCATCCTGCAAACACCTCCATTGCTTGCCACCGAGATTGAATGACAATAGCAGTCGTGCTTTTTGTTCCTGCTGTTGTGATCCTCAGCTCCCGAGGCACCTGCTGCACCAGGAGGAGAGCAGCAGTGCGAGGGGCCTTCCCACCCAGACGTGTGGAGGATTGCTCCTTTCATCCACCGCATGCAAGGAGAGGAGCAGCTGGTGCCTCCTCCTGTCCAGCCCTGCACCACCGCCTCCTGTGCTGGAAACGCAGTCAGGCCCAGCCATCCAGCACGGGTGTTAATAGGCGAGCAAGAGAGGGTGCCTGGGGATGGGGAGAGCTCGGAGTCGACAAGGCACGGCTGCCTTCATTAACCTTTCACTTTGCATGCCACTTCCCGTTAGGGAGAAAGGGCTTAAGCTGTCACCGTGTTCTGCTTTAATGGTGATAGGGGCAGCCGTGCACCGAGCAGGGGCTCAGGCAGAGACTTTGCACTGCACACCCCAGCCTCCTGCCAGCCTGGGTGCCGGCTCCCCACACATTCCCCCTCACCAAGCCCAGAGAGCTTTGCACACTGTGGGACCCCCTTTTTAGGACATTTTCTCAGTGATTTGGCAAGCCCATGTGTCCCTGGCATCACACGGGGTTATGAAGTGGACTTCAGGAGGGAAAGGGGAATGCACGTGCCAGGCATGGACACGGTGTCAGCCCAGGGGCCAGCATGACAGACACGATGCCCCACATGAGGCACTCCTCCAAAAGTGATCTTGGGACTTCTCTGTTGAAACCTGCTTGCTTTTACTGAGAAAATAACCTGCTGATAAGCTCAAAATGCAGGAAAATAACATAAAACCTCAGTGGGAGAGTGCATGGAAGGGAAGGGGATTTTGTCTGATGCCCTTTCCAAGATGACCCTGTCCACTCATCCCCACATCCATACCAGCACCCACACCTGTGCCCAAGTGCTCTGGCCAGGAACACTTGTGTGTCATGGGATCTCGTCTCCTGGGCTGGTGTTGATGAGCTGACTTTTATGCCCTTGAAATACTTTTTTCTCTGCCATGGGCTGTTCCCCAGGAGAGGGCAGAGAGGCTGGTTTTGCAGGAGGGACATGAAGGAAGAAAGGGCATCCCTTCAGCGTATTGATCAGACACTCTTTGTTACAGAGGCCAACAACTGACATTTGTTTCCATAGTACTCATGAAAAATTTTATCATCCATTAATGCTTGGTACCAGCCCTGGTGTCTGGCGGTGAGTAACCCAGGTCCCACTGGTCATCCTGCGAGGCAGAAATGGGGTGACTGCACCACGAACACAGGTGTGTAACCAGAAAGCCAAGATCACTTTGATGCTACCCAGGTGTCCTGGTTTCAGTTAGCACAGAATTAATTTTCTTCCTAGTAGCTGGTGGAATGCTGTGTTTTGGCTTAGAATGAGAAGAGTGCTGATAACACCCCGATGCTTTAATTGTTGCAGAGCAGTGCTTATACTAAGCCAAGGACATCTCAGCCTTTGCTCTGTCCTGCCAACGGGCAGGCTGGGGGGTGCAGTAAGAGCTGGGAGGGGACAGACCCAGGACAGGTGACCCAAACTAGCCAAAGGGGTATTCCATACCATCTGACGTCATGCTAAACAATATATAGGGGTGGCTAGCCGGGGGGAGGGGGCCGGACTGCTCGGGGTTAGGCTGGGCATCGGTCAGCGGGTGGTGAGCAATTGCATTGTGCATCACTTGTTTGTACATACTATTATTACTTTCGTATTATCCCCATTGTATCATCATTATTATTATTGTTATTATTATTTTTGTTATTTTTTTTTCCTGTCTTATTAAACTGTCTTTATCTCAACTCACGGGCTTCACTTTCCATTTCTCTCCCCCGTCCCAGAGAGGGAGGGGGGAGGGTGAGCGAACGGCTGCGTGGTGTTTAGCTGCCGGTCGGGTTAAACCACGACAGTCTTTTTGGCGCCCAACGTGGGGCCCGAAAGGTTGAGATAACGGCAGATCTGATCAGAGTGTGTTAAACTAAAATTGGTGTAAGGATTAGACCTGCTTAATAGTCACTTGTCATGATGCTGATTGCTTTAATCACAACTCTGCTGCGCCTGTTTTCCAAATTGAGTATTATAGTACATTATTTTCCGTATTTGCTCTCTGTAGTGTTGTTTCTCCTCTCCGGGCCCTGGTTTCAGACCATTATGGTACTAAGTGTTATAGCAATGGCTTATGAGACGATAAGATATCTGGTCATGACTCTAACTTGGTATTTATACTCAGTAACATCGTGGACTCTGTACTTTGGAAACAGCATCTTGGGAACTATTAGCAATTATACCTATTGTTTTTCTCCATTAGAGAGTCAATCTGTGGAGGGGAAAGGGGAGGATATTTTTCCTTACTTGCTTACTCTCCCTTTCTCCTTCACCACCCCTGTATCCTCCTGGGTCACTCTGCCTTCCTCCTTCACCACCCTCTTATCCCCTGAGCTTGTCACAATAGCTCTCCAAGATATTGAATATTTCTGGAATACTCAGAATACCATAGTCTTGTTGTTCTGCCTCATGAATGCACTTCAGATTCTGCTTAAAGTTAAACAACTACTTATGAAGCTCATCCGGAGATCTGCCCGGAGGCAGTATAGTTGTGGGTGGCAGGGAGTATGGGTGGATATGGGCAGGCATCTAGAGCAGTTGGCACCCCCAGTGTGTTGGAAATTCACCCCTGAACAATGGCAAAATCCTCAAAAACTGGCAGAATGCTTGAAAAAAAGGTGTAATGATTCTGGCAGTTCCAAAGTAACACAAATCATTGTAACGTGCTGGGGCCTGGCTCATGCCTATCGAGCTGCCATTGATACTGCTGTCAACTTAGTGACAGACCCTGCGGCCACTCCAAACCCTGTGACAGATCCAACGGCCACTGTGACCCCTACGGTGGATTCTGCAGCCGCTCCAGTCCCAGCTCCTGCAGCCGCTCCAGTCCCAGCTCCTGCAGCCGCTCCAGTCCCAGCTCCTGCAGCCGCTCCAGTCCCAGCTCCTGCAGCCGCTCCAGTCCCAGCTCCTGCAGCCGCTCCAGCTCCAGCTCCTGCAGCCGCTCCAGTCCCAGCTCCTGCAGCCGCTCCAGTCTCAGCTCCTGCAGCTGCTCCAGTCCCAGTTCCTGCAGTCGCTCCAGTTCCAGCTCCGGCCGCTACTCCAGTCCCAGTTCCTGCAACTGCTCCAGCTCCAGTTCCTGAAGCCGCTCCAGTCCCAGCTCCTGCAGCTGCTCCAGTCCCAGTTCCTGCAGTCGCTCCAGTTCCAGCTCCGGCCGCTACTCCAGTCCCAGTTCCTGCAACTGCTCCAGTCCCAGCTTCTGAAGCCGCTCCAGCTCCAGCTCCTGAAGCCGCTCCAGCTCCAGCTCCTACTGCTGCTCCAGTCCCAGCTCCTGCAACTGCTCCAGCTCCAGCTCCAGCTCCTGTAGCCGCTACAGCTCCGGTTCCTGCAACTGCTCCAGCTCCTGTAGCCGCTCCAGCTCCTGTGGCCGTGTCAGAGAAACGAGCTGTAGCAGTGCAAGTTGACCCTGCAGAGGGCATTCCAACCCCTGTGGCAGACCCTGTAACAAAGTCAGAGAAACGAGCAGTAGCAGTGCAAGCTGCCCCTGTAGAGAAGGTGAAAATATGGTACAGAAATTCAAGTCGTTTAGAACGCAGAGAGTCTTCTGCCAATCCAGGTAAGGCTTCTGCCAAAACTAAGTATAGAGATGACGAAGATGATGACGACGCTGGGCCGTCAAGGATTCAGGAGGAGGAAGATGAGGATGCCGAAAGAGCAACAGTAACTACCCGAAGCCTAAACGAGCGCGAGCTACGAGATGTGCGAAAAGATTTTGGTCGCTGTATAGGTGAGCAGCTTGTCACCTGGCTGCTCCGGTGCTGGGACTCTGGAGCCAATTGTGTGGAATTAGACGGCAGGGAAGCCAAGCGGCTGGGATCCCTTGCTCGAGACGCCGGCATTGACAAAGCAATTGCAGATGGAGCACGACCCACCAGCCTCTGGAGGCGTCTCCTCTCAGCTGTGAGGGAAAGGTATCCCTTCAAGGAAGATATTTTATGTCTACCAGGCAAGTGGACCACTATGGAGAAGGGAATCCAGTACCTGAGGGAATTAGCCGTACGGGAAGTGATTTATGAGGATCCAGACCTCAATCAAACATCCACAGATCCAGATGAAGTCAAGTGTACACGACCCATGTGGCGGAAGTTTGTACGGAGTGCACCATCATCATATGCCAGCTCATTGGCAATAATGGCCTGGAAAGAGGATGAGGAACCCACAGTGGGTGAAGCGGCTAAACAACTCCGGCAGTACGAAGAAAGTCTCTCCTCTTCCTTACAGGCCTGCGTCTCAGCTGTGGAGAAACTTTCTGAAAAGGTTCACCAACTTGAAGAGAATCTATTGTCCTCCCCACCTGAACCAACCAGTGCCCACCGACCAAAGGAGAACACTTGGGAGAAACTTTCTGAAAAGGTTCACCAACTTGAAGAGAGATTATTCTCCTTCGCACCTGTACAAAGCAGTGTCTCAGCTGTCAGGGGTAGGCGTTCACCCACACAAGGAAGACGATATGGTGGGTACTCACCCCGTGCCACCCTGTGGTTTTACTTACGAGACCATGGAGAGGACATGAGAAAGTGGGATGGAAAATCTACCGCGACCCTAGAGGCACGGGTACGTGAGTTGCAAAAGAAAACAATCAGGAAAAAGGGATTCTCCGAAAAGTTTGCTGCTCCAACTTCCAGCAGACAGTCCTTCAAACACAGAAACGAGGAAGATTCTGACCAGGATTAGGGGGGCCCTGCCTCCAGCCAGGGGGAGGAAAGGGACAATCGAGTTTATTGGACTGTGTGGATTCGATGGCCTGGCACATCACGCGCACAGAAGTATAAGGCTTTAGTAGACACCGGTGCACAATGTACTATAATGCCATCGAGCTATAAAGGACCAGAGCCCATCTATATTTGTGGAGTGACAGGGGGATCTCAGCAGTTGACTGTATTGGAGGCTGAAGTGAGTCTGACTGGGAATGAGTGGGAAAAGCACCGCATTGTGACTGGTCCGGATGCTCCATGTATCCTTGGCATAGACTATCTTAGAAGAGGATACTGCAAGGACCCAAAAGGGTTCCGGTGGGCTTTTGGTATTGCTGCCTTAGAGACAGAGGGCATTAAACAATTATCTACCTTGCCTGGTCTCTCAGAGGACCCCTCTGTTGTGGGGTTGCTGAGGGTCGAAGAACAGCAAGTGCCAATTGCTACCACAACTGTGCACCGGCGGCAATATCGCACCAACCGAGACTCCCTGATTCCCATCCATAAGCTAATTCGTCAATTGGAGAGCCAAGGAGTGATCAGCAAGACTCATTCACCTTTCAATAGTCCCATATGGCCAGTGCGAAAGTCTAATGGCGAGTGGAGACTAACAGTGGACTATCGCGGCTTGAACGAAGTCACGCCACCACTGAGTGCTGCAGTGCCGGACATGCTGGAACTTCAGTATGAACTTGAATCGAAGGCAGCCAAGTGGTACGCCACAATTGATATCGCTAATGCATTTTTCTCCATCCCTCTAGCAGCAGAGTGCAGGCCACAATTTGCCTTCACTTGGAGGGGAGTCCAATATACTTGGAATAGGCTGCCCCAGGGGTGGAAACACAGCCCTACCATTTGCCATGGGCTGATCCAGTCTGCACTAGAGCAGGGGGAAGCTCCTGAACACCTGCAGTACATCGATGACATTATTGTGTGGGGTGACACAGCAGAGGAAGTTTTCGAGAAAGGGAAGAAAATAGTCCAAATCCTTCTGAAAGCCGGTTTTGCCATAAAACAAAATAAAGTCAAAGGACCTGCACGGGAGATCCAGTTTTTAGGAATAAAATGGCAAGATGGACGTCGTCAAATCCCAATGGATGTGATCAACAAAATAACAGCTATGTCTCCACCAACTAACAAAAAAGAAACACAGACTTTCCTAGGTGTTGTGGGGTTTTGGAGAATGCACATCCCAAATTACAGTCTGATTGTAAACCCACTCTACCAAGTAACTCGCAAGAAGAATGAGTTTGAATGGGGCCCTGAACAACGACAAGCCTTTGAACAAATCAAGCAGGAAATAGTCCATGCAGTAGCCCTTGGGCCAGTTCGAACAGGACCAGATGTAAAGAATGTGCTCTACACTGCAGCCGGGGAGAACGGCCCCACCTGGAGCCTCTGGCAGAAAGAACCTGGGGAAACTCGAGGTCGGCCTCTGGGGTTTTGGAGTCGGGGATACAGAGGATCTGAGGCCCGCTATACTCCAACTGAAAAGGAGATATTGGCAGCATATGAAGGAGTTCGATCTGCTTCGGAGGTGGTCGGTACTGAAGCGCAGCTCCTCCTAGCACCCCGATTACCGGTACTAGGCTGGATGTTCAAGGGAAGGGTCCCCTCTACGCATCATGCAACTGATGCTACATGGAGCAAGTGGGTTGCACTGATTACTCAGCGGGCTCGAATAGGAAACCCCAGTCGCCCAGGAATATTGGAAGTGATCATGGACTGGCCAGAAGGCAAATACTTTGGGATATCATCAGAGGAGGAGGTGGGTCGTGCTGAAGAAGCCCCACTGTACAACCAGTTGCCAGAGAATGAAAAGAAATATGCCCTGTTCACTGATGGGTCCTGTCGTATTGTGGGGAAGCATCGGAGATGGAAGGCTGCTGTATGGAGTCCTACGCGACGAGTTGCAGAAGCTGCTGAGGGAGAAGGTGAATCGAGTCAGTTTGCAGAAGTGAAAGCCATTCAGCTGGCTTTAGACATTGCTGAACGAGAAAAATGGCCAGTTCTCTATCTCTACACCGATTCATGGATGGTAGCAAATGCCCTGTGGGGATGGTTACAGCAATGGAAGCAAAACAACTGGCAGCGTAGGGGCAAACCTATCTGGGCTGCTGCATTGTGGCAAGATATTGCTGCTCGGGTAGAGAACCTGGCTGTGAAAGTACGCCACGTAGATGCTCATGTGCCCAAGAATCGGGCTACTGAAGAACATCAAAACAACCAGCAGGTGGATCAGGCTGCTAAGATTGAAGTAGCTCAGGTGGACCTGGATTGGCAGCATAAAGGTGAATTATTTATAGCCCGATGGGCCCATGACACCTCAGGCCATCAAGGTAGAGATGCAACATACAGATGGGCTCGTGATCGAGGGGTGGACTTGACCATGGACGCTATAGCACAGGTTATTCATGACTGTGAAACATGTGCGGCAATCAAGCAAGCCAAACGGTCAAAGCCTCTTTGGTATGGAGGACGATGGCTGAAATATAAATATGGAGAGGCCTGGCAGATTGATTACATCACACTCCCTCAAACTCGCAATGGCAAGCGCCACGTACTTACAATGGTGGAAGCAACCACCGGATGGCTGGAAACATATCCTGTGCCTCATGCTACCGCCCGGAACACCATCCTGGGCCTTGAAAAGCAAGTCCTATGGCGACATGGCACCCCAGAAAGAATAGAATCAGATAATGGGACTCACTTCCGAAACAACCTTATAGACACTTGGGCCAAAGAACATGGTATTGAATGGGTGTATCACATCCCCTATCATGCACCAGCCTCCGGGGAAGTTGAACGATACAATGGCCTGTTAAAGACTACCTTGAAAGCAATGGGCGCTGGGACGTTCAAAAACTGGGATACGCATTTGGCAAAGGCCACCTGGTTAGTCAATACCAGGGGATCTACCAACCGAGCTGGACCTGCCCAATCAAACCTGTTACGTACTGTAGATGGGGATAAAGTTCCTGTAGTGCATGTAAAAAATATGCTGGGTAAAACAGTCTGGGCTACTCCTGCCTCAGGAAAAGGCAAACCTATTCGTGGAATTGTTTTCGCTCAGGGACCTGGATATACTTGGTGGGTGATGCAAAAGAACGGAGAGGTCCGGTGTGTACCTCAAGGAGATTTAATACTGGGTGAGAATAGCCCATGAACTGAATTGCACCATGTTAAATAGTATATTATACTGTATGTTATCACTACCATGATTACTATAGGTGACTAATTAGAATGTATGGAAAAGAGTGTAACCTGAGCATGACATAAATGGTATGGAATAAGGGGTGGATAGATGTCCTGGTTTCAGTTAGCACAGAATTAATTTTCTTCCTAGTAGCTGGTGGAATGCTGTGTTTTGGCTTAGAATGAGAAGAGTGCTGATAACACCCCGATGCTTTAATTGTTGCAGAGCAGTGCTTATACTAAGCCAAGGACATCTCAGCCTTTGCTCTGTCCTGCCAACGGGCAGGCTGGGGGGTGCAGTAAGAGCTGGGAGGGGACAGACCCAGGACAGGTGACCCAAACTAGCCAAAGGGGTATTCCATACCATCTGACGTCATGCTAAACAATATATAGGGGTGGCTAGCCGGGGGGAGGGGGCCGGACTGCTCGGGGTTAGGCTGGGCATCGGTCAGCGGGTGGTGAGCAATTGCATTGTGCATCACTTGTTTGTACATACTATTATTACTTTCGTATTATCCCCATTGTATCATCATTATTATTATTGTTATTATTATTTTTGTTATTTTTTTTTCCTGTCTTATTAAACTGTTTTTATCTCAACTCACGGGCTTCACTTTCCATTTCTCTCCCCCGTCCCAGAGAGGGAGGGGGGAGGGTGAGCGAACGGCTGCGTGGTGTTTAGCTGCCGGTCGGGTTAAACCACGACACCAGGAAAGGAGCTATGTCCTCCGGGAGGATTAATGGGAGTGCAGTTCAGCCTGTGCTGGGCAGAGGGAACCATGTGCTCACTTCTCTCTGCTGGGGCTCTGACATTTTGTCTGCACGGGGACGGTTGGGTCTGGCTTGACGGATGGCCTTGCAGCAAGCTCCCAAAGCTGCGTGTCTCCTCGGGCCGGATTCCTGTAACGAAGCCTGACAGCACCACTCAGACCTGCTCCCCTGCTCAGCGTTATGTTAATGAGGGGCAGGTGAAAATCCTACCTATATCTTATTTGCCCATTCCAGAGATAAACACACAGCCCATTAACAGGAGCGAGCAGAGTCTGGAAAGGTGGTGGCAGAGCCTGACGTAGTATATAAAGGACGATGCAGCACATCACGATCTGTCATGGGTATTGGGTAGCTGTTTTTATTCCAGAAGCAGATACAACCATCCAAAAAACAGAATTACCAGTCAGATATTTCCACCAGTGATTGCAGGATCTCTCTACCCATATTTTGCCCCACACTGCCCAAATCTACTACCCTTAGCCAAGTCCTTTTCCCTTGTGCTGGCAGAATGAAGCCCTCCCTCCCCTCCAGCTCCTGCTCCCGCCATCTGTAGGACCATCTTCCCCAGGTGAGCCACAAATGTGGCCTGTAACCACACGTGGCTCGTAACTCTGTCTTTGCCTGGCCAGGCAATCACATTAGTGGGGGTGCAAGGTGCTGTGGTGCCCATCAAAATGCACTGACCCCATAAAAAGATAGAGCAGTCCAGAAGGCAAGTGGACAGTAAAGCTGTAACAAGTAAGCAGCGTGGCCCCAGTGAACAATTCCCAGTCCCCACAAGCACATGAAGAACTGTGAACAAGTTTTTAAACTCCAACTAGCAGAAGAGGAGCCAACACCCACCTGTCAAAACACAGCCCAGCTCTAATGAAGAGATTCTGAGCTTTTGACTTCTGACAACATCCAGAGAGGTCACTTTAGAAATGTTGAGCTTTTTCCAAAGAGGTATTTTTGTCCAAGCCAGCTATTTCGTACTAACAGCTTGGAGAATAGCAAATCAGCATTCTCAATGAAAAAAAAAAAAAAAACAAAAAACAACAACAACAAAAAAAAAAAACCACTGTAGCCCCACTCATGCTTCTGCAGTCTTTATGCCATTGAAGACATCGAGGCCCATCAAACCTGGCAGGCACAGAGCATGAGCTGGAAGGATCCACACGTCTATTGTCCACGGTGAGATGCACTCCTGTCATGAGCACAGACACGCACTGAGCATCTCCTCCTCACCTGAATCCCTGGACACAAGATCATCTTGGTCTTCCCCCCATCCTGCACATCCATAACCCTCAGCCACCTTCATTCCCTGGCTCCCTGGGGCTGGAGGTGTCGCTGCAAGGGGCCCCAAGCCCTGTCCCTGCTGTACCTGCCTAGGAAGGAGGCCTTGGTGGCCTTTGGTGCAGCTGAAGTGTGTGTGAAGCCTGCTAATGCTGGAGTCTCGTCACAAGAGCACATCCCTCAAGCAGTGACAGGGCCGATCAATAAGGGGACTGCTCTTTAGCAGTCCCTGGCAGGGAGCAGCAGCCCTCCCGGTGCTATCTGCCAGGCAGGCAGCCGCTTGTCTGCAGGATGGATGAGGGGACAGGCTGACAACGGGGGGCTCTTCCCCTGCCACCCACACGTACAAATCGCTGCCGTGCTGCACGGCCACAGCAGGGCAGCCTGGAGATGGATGGGGACAAGGCACGGAGAGCAGGTCACGCAGCCTGAATGTGCAGCTCTGTACCCACATCTGTAAAGCTCGTGGATGTGCACGAGGACAGCAGGGCTTTGACAGGGCTCCTCTGACCCTGAGGGCCCTCTCTTGCCCCTGGGTACACTAGTGCTTGGTACCCAGCTCTTTCTTACCCAGCTACTCTGGTCAGGATCCCTGGAGCAAAGGAGAGGAAAGATTTCACATTGCTGCCAGAGGTCCCGCTGGAGTAAAACACTGAGGGCCTGCTGTGGGGCTCGTGGGGCTGGCAGCGTGCTCAGATAACCACTCATGAAGTCAAGACGAGCCAGGGAAGGCAGCCAAGGCGGTCCCAGGAGACCCCATCCCTGCTCAGGAGCAGAAGCACGTCAGAGCCTCTTTGTTGTCTGCTGACAGAGGAGGGAGAGCGCCGGGCCCTGCGGAGGAGCTGCCGCCAGCGCAGAGCCCGCGGGAGGAGGCAGAGCCCTGCAGGACCCCAGGGGTGCTGAGACCTGCCGGGGTCGTGACAGCGATGGGAGCTTGGAGGGCTGCTGTCATCGCCTGTTTAGTGCTCCAAGGACAAGCACGGTGACTGCTCTGTGCTGAGGGAAGGTGCAGCCAGCGGCCAAGTGAAAGCTGGTTCCTCGGTGCAAGAGATGGGGACGAGGTAGAGGCCAAATGAAGCAATGGGACCAGCTCTGGATGCTGGGGGAAATAGTCATGGGTGCTAAATGATAGCACACACCTCTTGTTTCAAGAAAACCTCCAACCAGCACCAAAATGCAGCAGAAAACACACTCCTGCCATAGCTGCCACCTGGTGCAGGCAGGGAGCAGCAGGGACAGCATGAAGAGGTGCCCAGAGCAGGTCCTACCTGAGAAGCAGCCTCAAATAACACCTGGGAGCTCTTTTGTGGCTCTTAACAATGATGAAATTGTTGTTAGTTAAAAAAGGTCCCTGGTCTGGGAACAAAGCACCTTTTCCATGTGTTGCAGAGGGGCCCAAGCCCCTCAAGAGCTCATACGAAGGCCCTGCTGCTGCAAACATTAGGCAGAAAGACATTAAGAGAAACCACTTAGACAGGACAGGTAAAACACATCCACATGGAAAAACCTAAAACGCGCTCTCCCCAGCACCCTCAAGCAGCTGGAAGACAAAATGGGTTGATTCTGGTGGAAAACAACTTAAAGGCAACAGAGGTCCCTGCACAATCCCAGCCAGGTGAGATGCTTTTGGACACCAGGTCCCCAGGTCTGTGCTAGAGAAACACAGTTTTCCTCCAGCCCCAGGGGAGGGACCCGGGGAGCCCTATGCCACAGGCTGCCTGATGTGGGACCCCAACACCTGCAGGGTGTCCGTGAAAGCTGGGAAAACTGAGAGCAAGGTGCAATAAGTAATTAACACTGCACCGGAGCAGAAAAGGCCAGAGCACCAGCTGCCGTGCCAGGGCTCGAGCAGGGAGCCAGACAGACCTCGGTGCCATGCAGCAGGTATCTCCCGGTGCCATGTCACCCCCCTATCATTTCCAAGAGACAAAGAGAGGAGACTGTCGCTTCCTCCTGAAAGATAAATGCCTCCAGATTGTAGCCACTCGACAGGTCCACTGAAATTCATCAGTTCTGACTTGAAATGAAAGCTGTAATAAATCTCCCTGTTGAATAGGAGATCAAAGGCAGATCATTAGAGCTCTTGGATTACCCTGTGAGAGCGCACTTCCATCAGCTGCTACGCTGCCAGGTCCCCCGTGTCCAGAGTGACCCTTTCAGTGGTACAGTTTTGACTCAAAAGAAAAGGACAATTTCCCTCTGAAGAGGCCTGGGCTGTGACCTTCTCCTCTGCTCACCTCTCCCCATCTTGCTTTCAGGGAGGTTGCTCTGCACAGCTCGTGGCCACGTCCCTGGCAGCCCCAGCACTGTGGCCCCGGTGAACACCGTGGCACGGTGCAGAGGGAACAGTGCTCCCACGGGGCAGAGGAGCTCACTGCTGGCCCAGCCCCAAGGGGCACACATTCCCCACACTGTGAGAACCTTCCATGTATTTGTCACAGGCAAGAAAAGTCTTCCCCAGGAGCTGGGGATGGTCGGTTGCCCTCTTTTGATCAAAGATAGAGTTCATGCAGACCCCAGCAATGCGTAGTGGGATTGAGTGTCTATGTTAGCCCTGGCTCTGGAGAGGTCGATAAGGACATCATGCTGATTTCCACTCTGACCAAGGTGAGTCTTAGTGAAGGGTCTGCTGACTTGTGCTCACCAGAGATCAGGAGCAATCCCTATCTATTCCTCTTCAAACATTTGCTGGTAGGGCCACAGCTTTCATGGGCAAGACGAGGAAAGCTGCCCCTCTTTCCCAAACCTGTGTGAGCTAATCCCTTCTCTCTGGGGTCCCCTGGCCTTCCTCCTCCTCTCATTTCAACCTCAGGAGTGGTCTCTGTGGTTCCATATCCAAGCTGGCATCTGCTTGTAGGTGCAGGGGATAATCACGTAGCAGGAGCAAAAGGCAAGCAGGGCGCTGGCAGTGGCATCCTGTCAGACATACAGCTGCTTGTCCATTCTTCCCAGATCCTCAGTCCTGCCAGGAATTATCCTCTCCCAGCCTAACACTGATCTGGTGAGAGTTGTTCCTGAGCCAGCTGGAGGGATGCTGGTCAACCCACCTCCCAGCACCAGGGGTGTAGTGTCCCCGTCCCTGCCTGTTTCTCCTGGCCTGTCAGTGTTTGCACAGCCTCAGCAGGCCGACGTGTGATGGATGTGGCATGAGGGACACCCCCTGTGCTCATCCCAGCCCAGGGAAGTCACGTCTCCATCACCAGGTAGCTGCCTGGAAGGAGGTGTTGAAAAAACAGCACCTGGCTCTGCAGGTGGCTGGAGTCTCAGAACTTACCAAAAGGGGAAAAAAAAATACAGCCTGGTCAGACGTACAGCAAAGGGACCGTGATCCCCAAAAAGCCACCAGCGATGGTGTGATGCTCAGATGTGAGGGGATCCCCATGCACACACACATGTGCTTCTGGGTGTACCACAACATGACAAAACCCGGTGACATTTCCAGAGCTGCGGCTCAACAGCTGGAGATGCAATTTGAAAGATCATGCAAATTATTTTATTTCTCTAATGGTGCAAGGCGAGTTGGTCTTTTCCAAAGCCCAGGGGGGCACTGATGGATTTTTACCATGACAGGCTGACAAAGACCAGCTGAAGCTCCTCACCACATGCAGGTGGGACCCACAGCTTGGCTCCAGGCGTGGGTGCTGCAGAGCCGGGCCGGGCTCACAGAGGGGTGAGGTTTATCTCCCTGCAAAATGCACTGCAGGAGACAGAGTGAATTTTATTCCTGGAGAGAGATTTTTCCGCTGCTAGGGGAACTCAGACCAGGTTTGCTGAGCTTAGCTCTGAATTGAGGGACCATAATAAGTCCATTAGCTTCAGAGGAGTTATCCCGAGCACACGATTCGACCTATGGAACCTAATCTTACAGCGGACTAAACACGGAGAGGATGTAGCTGTGGAAGTGAGCGAGAGCCTCGGTCATATTGCAGACAGGAGGACGTGGCTGTGATGTGAAAATAAGTGCTGAGGGTGGAAGCAGGCTCCCGTGGGATTTGTTTCACCATTTGAAATGCGTGGGGCTGCCAATCGAGCTTCTCACCGTGCAGCTGCCCTTCTGTCCAGGATGAGGCATCCTGCAATATCACCTGAAGGGTGTCCAGAGGCAGGGTAGATGTGACGGGGATGTCACACCGCAGGGAGAGTCCCACAGGTTGGGTTTCCTGTGATGTGGGGTACCCCAAATTTTGGAACTGGCACACCTCTAGGTTTCTTCACAATTCAGGATGCCCCCCAGCATGCAATGTCCTGCATCTGCAAGTGCTGATAGAGGATGCCCTCAGCAGTGTCGCTGATGCTTGCCTTTTATTAGGCTCCAGACCCGCAGAGAAGGGTCGGCAGCTGGAAGGGGCAGGATAGAAAGCAACAAAAAGGGCCCCGGTGCTGGGGTTGTGGTTATGAAGACACAGCCCTGCAGCCTGTAGCTGAGCCATCTCGTGGCTTGGGAAGCACAAATGGGCACAGCACCCCCAGCCCTCGTCTCACCCCGCCTTGGGCTCAGGCGGCTTCCCAGACCTTTGAGCGGAGCCTGACACTCTCACAGCTGAAACTGCTGAGTAAGATCAAACGTGAATCGGTCCCCAGGCTCCTCCAGCTGCCTGGATAATCCCCAGCCTGAAAGGGAACCTGAATCCTGAGCGGTTTCATGCGCCGGGCAGCAGAGCTGAGCCACTGAACCCTCTTTGTGCAGGGATAATGGTCGCGGCGCCTCGCCTCCCTGCACCAGCGTGGCCGAGGAGAGGAGCTCTGGAGCTGTCACCGCTCACAGCTCCAATCCAGCGTAAACCAAACTTTTTGTTTAAGGTAGTAGTTTAAAAAAAAAAAAAAAAAAAGGAAAAAGAATATGTCTTTGATCTTGAATAAAGCTTTTATCACAGAGCCTTCAGTCCCGGTGAGCAAAGGGGATTATCTTTCTTTCCCACAAAAGTTCACCTCTCGGTGCAGGTCACAGGAGGAAGATTTCGCTGGAGCTGGAGGCGTTTCTCTGGGGCATTCACCCCAAGTCCGGTGAGCAGCCGCTCCTGAGGAAAGCTTTTTATGAGCTAACCTACTGCCTCAAATCCTTCCGTCCATTTCCTTTCAGATGCAAAGGGAAAGAAAAATAAAATAAACCCTCTGAAAGAAAGAAGAGGGTGCAAACTCCCTGACAATTGCCTCCAGCCTCATTTAGCAGGAGAGATCTCAGCCCAGCATCCCGCTGCCTATCCTAATTCCCCAGGAACAGCCAGAACTCAAAGACATCACCTAGGAACACATCCTGATCCCGGTGCCAGCTCGCGGGCAGCCAGAGCAGAGGCTGAATTTAGTACTTCACAGGGCTTGGTGTGGATCTGACCAGGGGTTATCACCTTGAGCATCGCCTCTTTCCCTGCCAGGTGAACACAAAACGTGCACAGCGCCCACGCTGCGGGCAGCTGCTCTCATTACGGATGCACAGGGCTGCTTCCCGGCTTCCAAGGCAGAACCGTGTAAAGGGATTTACAGACAGAGCCTGGAAGCTCCCAGGGGCCAGCGGAGGAGGGAGCATCCCCAGCACACTGCCCCTCTGCTCTCCTGCACAGCGCTGCCAGCCTTGGCCAGGGCCATGGTCGGGACAGAAGGGTGCGGGGCCAGGGCCAAGTTCCCGGCTCCCAGGGCATTAATCAAAGTGACAAATACGCCTTGACATCAATTATGTTGCTTTCTTGTTCAGCCAAGAAGTAATTAACTTAAGTGAAGCAATTAGGTAAACTTATCAAGTGAGGTTAGCGGTACTTTAAGCAAACAGCTAATTGGGCTGTGAAGGGACCAGAGGGAGTGACGCTGGCTGTGGAGCAGGGATGAAAGGGGTCGGGGACAGGGATGGGGACAGGGACACCCCACCCAGAGGGGGATCAGGGCTGAGGTTGCCATGGCTGCCAGCTCAAGGGCAGGTCCTGCAGGAAGCACATCCAAAGTGAAGCTTCCCCTCTCCTCCCTACCTCCGAAACACCCTGCACAGCACATGCCAAGAGCGAGTCATGCCCCAGCCCCAGCCCCCTGTCCTTTCTGCTCGTCTCAGGACACAGACAAGAGGAAAAGACACAGCCTCAGGGGCCTCCTAAGAGCTGGTGGAAGGAATAAAGCGATCGATGGGGAACCCCACTGTGTACAAGAGATTCACACAAACAGGCCCTCAGAGCGTTTGCCAATAATAGCGGATGAGGCAGGGGAGGGGGACGGGCACTCAGTGCTTTCGAACTCCCTGCAGTGACAGCAATGCTGCTGGGGCTGGCAAACCTGCCCGGCCCACCTCATTCCTGCCCTCCTGCCCCCAGGGAGAAAGGTTTGGGATGGGATGCTCAGGGGATGCTCCGGGAGCTGGCACATCGTGTTGCACGGGGTGGCGTGGAGAAGAGGGAGAGGGGCTGGGGAAGGAGCTCCCGCAGCCCAGATATGCCCCCCGAGGAGCCCCTCCTCTGAGCGAGGATGAAGGGCCCATGTCATTACCAGAGCTAAAACTCTGCAAAGATGCATCAAGAATGACAGAGGGTCAGCGTGGCTGTGCCAAGCTCCAGCCCCCTGTCATGCGTGGAGATGGATGCCGTCCCCTCCAGGCCCAGTGCCACCACCTCGGGCAGAGGGTGCATCCACGAGCCAGGCTGAGTTAGAGTCACTTTTAGAAGACTTTCATACTTTTTATTTCTTTTCCTTTTTATTTTTTTTATTTTCATGGTGAATCTAGCTCATTTTCCTATCTTTCAAGCCAACGAACTACTACATTTTGAGATTTAATTTCCAGATTTCAGCAGAATACACGGCACAAGCTGCTTTTAAAGTTTGCTAAGGTGTCGAATCAAAACGCAATACTATAAATGATTAATGCACTCCTGTGTCGCAATGAAGCTGGAATATTTTAATTACTGAATAATGAAGTCAACACTCACAAATCTCAGCTGTCATTAAAGAATCTGCGTGGCTCCGTGTGCCCGGTGGGAGAGGAAATCTTGCAAACGGACAGGATTCGCTCACCAGAGGTGCAGCCAGGAGCACCACGGTGGTGGCAGGCATGAAGGTCTGGGCTTTGCAGCCCTGATTTGTGCTGGGCAGTGAGACTGCACCCCGTGTGGGATCTGTTCTTTCAGCAGGGTGACTGCTAAAGGAAATACATTCAAGCTGCCCCAGCTGGGTAGAAATAATGGTGACCTGAGCCCATTACAGATCAGACTTCCACGAACACCCAGATGAATACCATTGCCACCATGACAGCTTTCTCCAGCCCCAGTAAGGACAGACTGGAGCTACCTCGGAGCGGGAACTGCCTGTGTACGAGGCCAGATTGGAGCTGGAGAGACCCTGGAGACAGCAGCGTGGAGCAAATTGGAAAGGGCAACTCTGGAAGACGGTGAACAGAAGGCAGAAGGGTAAAGTTAAAGCAACCTTGTGTGTGCTGGGACGTGCCTGCAGGCAGCAATAGGCACCGTGTCTCCGACACAGATGGAGCATGTGGCTTGGAGTCGCAGTGACAACACCGAGGGAAGGGTGGTTTGCCCTGCTGGGGGAAAGGAGAACAGGCATCAAGCTTTATGGAATATAAATGGCTTCTTTGACGAAAGGAGAGCCTTGCAATGACAGCAGCAGGCTGGCAAACAGCCCCAGAGGAGCTGGAGGCTGCCATGGAAGCTGGACACAAAGAGAGAGGTGCTCTCTTTGTGGGAATCTTATACATGAGGAATAACTAAAAGAGTTGGAGATGCATGGCCAGGACCTCATGGGAACATGCTGGGGTGGCTTCCGTGGCTGGGGTGATGGGATGGGGGAACACAGGCTCATTAGGAAGGACAGGCAGGGGACACAAGGAGCAGGCGTCAACCTCTGTGCCAGGGAGCCCCTGGGGTGCACGGAGCTCTGCCTGGGGATGGGTGAGGGGCTGAGAGTTTTGTGTTTGGTCAGGGTTATGGTGAGAGCAGGGACAGGGGACATTATATTGAGGGTGTGCTGCAGGCCCCCCGATCAAAAAGATGAAGCAGGTGAGGCTGTCTATGGACAGATAGAAGCAGCCCACCTTCACAAGGCCTGGTCCTCATGGGAGACTTCAAGCACCCCAATATCTGACGGAAGAGGAAGTCAGACAAAACCACCATGAGGTCCACAGGGAAGGACAAGATGCTCCTGGACAAACTCAGACAGAAAAAGGAGGCCTACAGACGGTGGAAGCAAAGACACGTAGTCTAGGAGGAACACAGACATTGCCCAAGCAGACAGAGAGCAGGTTAGGAAAGCCAAAGCCCTTTTAGAATTAAATTTGGCCAGAGACATCAAGGTCAAACAGAAAGGTTTCTGTAGGAGCGTCAGTGATGAAAGGAAGACTAGGGAAATTGTGGGCCCTCTCTGGAAGGAAACGAGAGACCAGGTCACCTGGATGAGTTGAAGGCAAAGGCAGGGAAACATTCACCTAAATGCTGAGGGGGGTGCAGTGCCCTGAGAGGAATTCTTTCCCCATCAGGCTGTTACAAGAAATATTTGAGTGCCTACCACAGGATTATCACCTTTGGAGCACGAGACTAGCTGCTTCTGAAGAGAAGACCCTAGGCGAGCCAGACCAGCATGGCAAATCCTGTTTCCTCATTGATTTTCTTGAAGGACGCCCGGGAAAAAGCTGGATGTATGTATTCATTTGAGCAAGGGATATTAGAGACTCGTGCAGTGAGATTATAAGTGACACTAAAGGTTGTTCTCTCCTAAACCTCTCTTTTCAGGCGTTCACAACTTCAAAAAAAATAAAAAAAAATATTTGTGCTGGAGATGTCTTGGGCTTCAACACACGCTAAAGGTTTTGGGGGAAAACTAAACCTGAGACAAAATCTCTGTGGATATGTTCTGCATTATTTGAGCTTACCAAAAAAATAAAACAAAACAACAACAACAACAAAAAAAAAGCAGAAAAGCAGGGAGAAAGCACTCCCTGGTAATCGTTTGTCATAATCCTCTTCTTCTATCGTGCTGCCCACCTTGAGGACACCTCATCTGCAGCACGAAAGGAAGCAGAAAGGCAATGGTAGGGAGTGAAACCAGACAAATTCAAGCACTTGGACATGCAGGGAGAGATCATTGCCGGGGGAAAGGCAGGGAGAAAAAAGGGCTCTTCAACTCCTGGCATTCACGGGCCCACACAGATGCCCCTGGACTGGCCACGCAGGCTGCACAAAGGGCCAACCCCACAGAGGGGCTCTGGAGGAGGCACAGAGGCTCCTGGAGGTCTCAGAACACTGCAGAGGACAACACCTGAGTCCTAAGGGCCCAGCCAACGTCTCCCTGGGCTCAGGTCCTACAGCCCCTGCTGACGCCCATCCCCAAGTGGGTGTTCAGCTCCCCGACCTGCAGCCACTGATCCCAGCTGCTTACAGCTTCTTCCTGCTTCCCATCCAGGAGATGGGCTGCTTTCGCGTTTAAACCAACACCAATTTGTCCCTCCAGCCTCCAGGACTGAGTGACCTGCCTCGGGGGAAGTGATTATGGCCTGATAGGAGCCCGGCCTGCTGCTCCTCACCGGGCTCCGCTGCCCGCTCCCCGTGAGCAGTGTGAGCAGATCCATAGGAAATGGCTGAGGACATGGAAAAGGAAACCGTGTTGGATCACTTTGGCAAGGTGAGCTCGTGTCTGTAATGAGGGGCAGAGCCATGGTGGGGGAAAACAGCCAAGAAGCCACCAGGAAGGCGGCAGCCCCGTGGCTGCATCCTGCACCTACCTGGCCACGCAGGGACACGACTGCCAAATGGGAGAGTGCAGGACCCTCATCCACCTTGTTGCTTCCCAGAGCTGCTCCAAGATGCTCAAAATAATATCTCAGGCGTCTGCAATCCTCCAGGTGCTGAATCATCTGTCTGCAGTGCTTGCATTAGGCATGCAGGAGAGGTAGAGTTGTTTGCGGCGAGAAGTGGGGAGGGCGGCAGGGGTGGGAGGCGAGTGCCGACACACGACCAACAAGAAGTGTCAGCAGCAAGGCTCTCGTTGTGAGACTGCCCCGCTGGCCTTTCAAGGACTGAGGGGAGAAGGGGACAGAGCCTGCCAAAGCTTGGCAGTCGTGTGCGTATCCTAAAGGGATACGGGCAAAAGAAAGCTTGGATGCTCAGCAGGGCTGACAGTTTGGTTTCTTCAGCCTGTAAGGAAGTCAGTGTGAACCCCAAAAACAAGTCCTACCTGTCCTCATCCTTCTGTACTGCTGAAGCAGACCCAAGCCAATTACACAAAGCTGCTGGTATCCTACAACCCATCACCCGGTCCCCAGTGCCATCAGCTGCACTGCGCTGCTGTTCTCTGCTAAAAAGGAAAAGCCCTCTCCTACCACTGAGGAGAAATGGATGAGTGAGAATGGTTTATTTATTTGGACTTCCAATAAGATTTTGACAGCATCCTGCACCGGGGGATATGAAATCATACAACCCACTCTGGTTATGCACAAGGACACCAGAACTTTTGTGTGTTTAATAGGTCTACTGAGATGTGGCAGATAGCAGAGGATTATCTGGGTTAGTCGATGAGAGAGGCTGTGAGGAGCTGCAGAGGGATTTCACTGCTAACAGAAACCGGTTTCACTGCAAGGGAAACGTGGTGTTGATAAATGGAAGTTCATGCATGCCACAGGGATCGTCTGACCTACTCCTGTGTATCACCGAACTCTCTATAATCCATAACCATGCTGGAAGAAGCCCTACCTGTCACTGGACAGCTCAGTCACAGCAGCTGCTGAATGCTCAGGGACAAAACAAACACCATAAGGTTTGATGTGCAATGGGATAAATGAATGTAGTATTATTACTGCATTAAGTATCAGCTGATGGAGCCCCTCTCCAAATTCTCTCTTGATGTGGCCTCCGGACTGGAAAAAAGAGCAAGCAGCACAAATTGGGTCCAGAGAACTGTCCGCACATTTTTAATTGTCAAAGGGTCCTTCCAGATATCCCACCTACCTTCCACCTGGCACACAGCCTTCCCTCCAACCCTTCCAGAAGGCCAGAACAGGAGTTATTTACCAGCAACCAGAGACCTTCCAGCTGTGCACCTGGGTGTAGTCTCTCCAGACAGCAAAACCCTGCATGGGGCTGAGTGTGTACCACAGACCCACCCCAACCAACCCTCCCCAGTCACAAGAGACTCTGGGCTCAGTGGGAAAAGGTCAGGGAAGCACAGAGCACACATCCTGCCTGGACTAGGCTTCCCATATGCTGCAGGGCTCTAGGTATTCCTGACCCAGCCGATGACACAAATACTGTCCAGTAAACTTGACCCCCAGCTCCCCAAAAACAAGATAGGGGATAGGGATCGACTGCTCCTGTTAGACTTGAAAAGGTCACTGCCTAGGTTGCCCTCGGTGCTGGGCATCTCAAGGATGTTCAAGAGGGGAAGGGACATAACACAAACCCAAGCACCTGTGCCCTGTGCAGATGTACCTTTACTGACACTGATGCCCCTCAGTGCTTTTGCTGGGCTACAGGTCATGTTCCCCTGGCACAGGGAGGTGAAGGCTTCCGCCTGGTCACTCCTCAGCCATGCCCAGCAGCTAGAGCTCCTTTGCTCTCAGACAATAAGGCAGCCCTTGATTTCTGCTTGTTGTTGTTGTCTGCACCGTCTCCAGTTTGTTGTTTGCTTGTCATACGCTGCTGTGGGTGAGCAGCTGTACAGGAATGACATCCAGTCGCAGCGCTGCTCAGAGCAGGGGGCAGGAGTAAACACCTCCGTCTTCTGCCAAAAGCAGCTACTAATGCCCCCAGATGTCACTCACAGCTCCACGCCCCTCCTGTGATGACCAACAGTCCTCAGGATGCTTTCAGACATCACTTTCCTGACTGCAGTCCCCTCCCGTCTCCGTGCAGCCAGCTTCATCTCTTCCCAGACACACAGCCTGACATTTAGCGATGCTGAGATGCGCACAGCTCGACTGCGCCCACATGCTAGGCAATTTGGATCCCCACTGCTCCTTATTGCTCCTCCAGCCTCTGTCTCATCTGCTCACTTTTTCAGCAAGGACTTTGTGTTTCCTTGCAGGTCACAGAGAAACAGGTGCCGTCGTGCGGCTCATGGGTGCTTCCCGGCCCTGCTCCCGTTTGTGGATAAGTTAAATATAGCAACTTAACAGCAGGCTCTACACAACAGCCGTGTGCCTCGTATTAAATGGATTAAGAGATAGCTCACTTTATCAGGTTTGTTTAAATATGATTAGAAACCTGGACAGATTTCCTGCTTCGAGTAATCACAAATGGGGCTGGGAAGGCAAAGAGAAAGCTTCTGTTTGCACTCCCATCATGTGCTGAAGACTGGCTGGAGAACTGATAAAAGGAATTCCTGTTTTAACAGAGGAAATTAGGACGCACTGCAACTTACCGCACCATAGAGCAGACTGTGTTGAGGGATTAGATGCATTAACTGGTGCTGGAGAGGCGACGGAGCCCTCTCCATTAGCCAGCCAACCCTTGCCATTACCAAAGGTTGCTGAGCCCATCTCCTGGGGAAGCGCTTTGGCTCCTGCTTTCTGCAGCAAACCACGGATATTCAGGAGAGGGAATTCCCTCGGGCTGCTGGAGCATCTTGTCTTTGCCCTGTGAATTGCAGCTCAGCATTTGCTGAGCTGGAACCTGTTAAAAATACTGTTTTCCCTTTTCAGCTTTGAATTCGTCGGGGGGACACGCTGGCAGCCCGCCAGGCTGATAATGAAATCTGCCAAAACATCAGCATCAGCTGCAGTGCGGGGACTGGCAGGGCCTGCCTGCCGAGCAGGGCCAGCTGCAGGAGAGACAACCCGTGCCGAAGGCTTTCAGCCTGCTGCTGCCCTCTCCCTTCTCCTCTCCCCTGGGACACTGCCTGGGGTTGGAGAGGCTTCAGCGACGTCCAAGCAGGCTTCCTAAAAGCACAGTGCTCACTCCTTGCCCCCACCACCTCCATCCCTTGCTCCCAGGCAGGGCAGTGGTATCGTTGTACATAATCATAGGTGGGTTGGATTAAAAGAAAATAATAATAATCCCAGAATACAGAATTTGCACGTGCTGTGTTAAGATAACACAGTGAGGCTGCACGTTACACTTTGCATTGAGAAACACCGAGTGAGGGCTGCAAAGGACCCTGCTGTACACCGTGACACCCTGCCCTGTTCCCAAGGTTCCTCCCTGAACAGGACAGACACTGGGGCAGAATGAAAGCTGCACAGAAAACAGACATTTCCAAACAGGCACAAGCTTCACCCTGCACCCTAAGTGGCACTAATTAACACAAGGAGACACACAAGCCCACCTCTCCCAGACATGAACCAGCTGGTAACTGATCCGGTTCAGGAGCCAGCTTCCTCCATGGGACGTTACCCTGCAGGTTTCTGTCACAAGCACTCTGCCTTTTTTTCCAAAAGCAGCTGGCACCTGCAAGAGTAGGACACAGCAAGGGACAGGACAGTCTCATGCTCCAGCCTGAACTGGCAATAGGTTCTCTCCTTCCTGACAGAGAATGGCACAAGTCAGTGCGTGAGATCCCACATGGGTCACCCAGCACCCGTGAGATCTGCAAAAATTATATTGTTCAAAATGGGGATTTTGCCTTGCAATCAGCTGATTCAGATGACACACGGAACGAGGCACTTCATTCCCTAAGTTTTATTCTTACATAGAGAAAAGGGTATGCAGCATTAGGAGAAATCAGCAGTGACTGGTACCTTTGGCACTGCGCATACCAAATCAAGGCTGTGCCCTGGGAAATGTGCAGGACAAAGACGTCACTAACACTGCACTTTGCTCTGACACATGTATTTCACCAACCAAGAAGAAACTGGAAAGGGAAGAGGATCTGTCTTATCTTCTTGTAATGACAGAGCAGTGTCTGATGGTGTCCTTTACAGCTCTCCCTCAGTGTGTACTGCTAGCAGGACTCTGCTGGGGACACAGCCACCCAGGCTCTTGCAGGCAGATGTGCTGTGCCACTTCAGTTCCCTGGATGCCCCACAGGGCACTGGAGCTGCACTGCACCTCAGCTGGTGTCCCCAACCAGCACCAGGCCACCCACGGGTGCACAGCTCCTGAGGATTGGTGCAGGCAGCTCTCAGATCTGGGCCTCAGACAGGAGAGATGGCCCTAAAACGGGAGACGTGAGCCTGAACAGCGCCCAGTGTGTGATTTTTGTTGCCTTACACGTCACCATGGCAAGGCTTGGTCAACAGGGACCAAACAAATCAAAACCAAAGTGTTCCACGTGCATGCTCTTCCCTAGCCAAGCTCCCTGTGCCTTATTAAGAGGGCTATAAAAAAGGTAACTTCCCACTAAGCCCTGCTAAACCTTTACTCTTCCTCCTTCATTTTTCAGCCACAAAAGAAGATCAACTGCATCAAGTGCTCTCTGCAAATGTTGGCTCCCAAATGAGGGCCAGGACATCTGCAAAGCAATGACAGGGTCTGCTGTGAGCTCCCACCTATTTTCCATCCTCTGGGGAGGAATAAAGATACCCTACAGTTCTGTGGGTTAAGCATCCTCACTGTCACACCAATAGCACATGCACCAGCAAAGGCTTGAGGAAAATAAGGTCACTGCAGCCACCAGGATAGTGCAGACAGCATACCATGGGATGGCCAGGCACAAGACAAGTTCTTGCAGTGGCAAGGTCAAGAAGACAAGCAGTGTGCAGGCAAGGGGAGACCGATGAGGAAAGAGTGAAGGACTGGACACTGGAGCTCAGTGCTACAGGTTGTAGCCTGGGAAATCCACCTCCTGCTCCACAGAGCACTCACAGGACCCGTGCAAGATTTCTGTAGCTGCAAGTCCCCATGGAGCCAGAAAATGGGAATCAGCTCCCACCTCTCCAACCTGTGGGGCAAAATCCATCACATATCTTCCACACACACTTCTAGGCATGCTTGTCTGTGCTGTCTTTGTCTCTGTGCTCAGCCTGAGCACCGTGCACAGCTCTTCCTACATCCCTGTGTCTAGATGGATGCGTGATGCTCTCCAGCAGCCTCCTCCCTGCTCTGCTGCAGGGAGTGGGGGCTTCCCAGGCTTTTTCATCGCTTCACCTCAGCATCACCTGTATTTTGCTCTCTCCACAGGTGGGCACAGCCCAGGTTCAGGCTCTCCTTTAAGCAGTGATGTCCGGGGCTTGGTGCTGTGCTCTGCAGCCTGGCACCAGCTCAAGGTCTCTCCCTGCCTGCCAGCCCAGGGGCTGGGGCTGGCCCTCAGAGGCTCAGAGGAGCAGACGCACCTGGCCACTGGCACTACTCAAGACCTCGAGCACCATCTCCTGGTCACTCCTGGTTTCAGTGGCATGTTACCTTAACGCTTCCTCCATTTCACTGTCACTGCAAAGCCCTGGGGACAAACCATGCACACAGCTGAGGGAGAGAAAGGCTGCAGCACTTCGCAACATTTCAGCAGGGTCATATGGCTGCTGGCTCCCAAAAACCTGAAAAAAAAAAAGATGTAAAGTTAGCTCCAACAAGCCATGGTGCAGTCCCCATGGCAGGGGCACTCCTTGCTGTTCACTCCTACTCTTCAGGCTGTAACAGGACCAACAAACTGCCTTGCTGGCACAAAAGCTCCTGCTTGTCCAGCTCTGCCTGGTGGCTGCGAGCAGCCAGCAGAAGATGCTGCTGGAGAAAACTCCAACCTGTTCATCTCCTGCACCCCTGGGGCTCTGGGCTGCGTGAGAAACCAGACATTGCTCCCTGCAGGGTCTCGGGGTGCAAGATGTGGCAGGGATCACTGCCCAGTATGTAAATATTGCAATGGCAGAGTTCAACCTTTTGGCGTTAGGGAAAGGAAGATAAATGCTATCAGTCCCCTCTGAGCCACAGGAACCCTGCATCTATCTAATTGCACTTCATAATGGATTCAGCAAACCATTAATTATCAGATTATATTTTAGGAAACTGCAGATAAAAAGGCTTTATAAAATTTATTCTTAAAGGGCCCAGTGTGCTGCAACGAATTTGTTGCATCATCCTGGCACCAAAGAGGCAAGCTTTACTTCAGGTATCCAAATGCATTTTACAAAGCAATGTCCTGCTTTGTAAATGTTTTACAAAGCAAAACAAGGGGCCCTGGCTTACAGGCACAGCTCCTTCTTCCTTGGATGTGGCAGCTTTGTCACCTCCTCCCTGAATTAGGGAAAGGGTGGAAGGTCTCAGGGCTGTTGTCTGCTCAGAAAGAGGATGTGGTTGCCCAGCCCATGCTCTGACCCTTCTTTGTAACGCACAGTCACCTCCAAAGTGTGGATGAGATTAGACCTGCACTGCACAAGGTATTACCTAAATGGCTGCAGAGCCATTTAACCCAATTCCCAAAGAAGACTCCACTCGAGTAGAAAAGCCCAAACATCACCTCTGCACTAGGGGACTTTTTACAGCTGGCTCAGTGGCAGCAAGATGGTAAAGGGGAGAGAAACAGACAAAACAAAGCAGCCTTTCCTCACCCTGCAGAGTAACAGGCATCTGTGAGAATATCACTGATTCAGCCATAAAATCTCATTCTCTTCCACCCTAAATTCTCAGGACAGCTTTTTCTTTGGTCTCACAAGCCCACCCTACCTCAACTTCATTCTAGGCTGCACTGGTCTCCTCCTTTCCACCCTGCTCAGGGCAGAGGAAGACCACACACGAAGAAAACCCATGTTACATCTTCCTTCCTACTGCTTTATTTCTCATGAGCTGGGAGAGATGACTGGTCCCACTCACCCAAGCCAGCAGCTGCTGACTGCAGGGCCAGTGAGACTTCCCAGGTCCTTATGAAGGTCTACAGACCTCTCCTGTCCTTGGCCATGCTGTGCTTGCTACATGCCATCCAGACTTGCTTTTCCACAGAAACCATGAATCTCCCAGCTAGAGCACCATGACTAGGTATGACTCCTGAACTAGTCCAGTGGATACCAGGTGCCACACATGGGCACCTACTGCTCACTTTCCTTTGGTTCCTTCACAAATCAGACATCAAACAAGTCCTCCATAGTCGCTGTCACCAGCTCCGAGCCAGCTTGCCTCACCTGGGATTCGGGCAATGTCACAAAGACTTGGGAGACAGCAACCTGGGCTTCCAAAAGAGATGATGTGTTCTGCTGCTCCTTCCCCTGATGTCTGAATCACCTGTATAGGAGATGAAATGGAGTGAGACGTTTACAGCATCACTTTCTTTGCAGTCACTTTGCTGCACACATCTTTCCTTCTTTCCTGGCCCTGTTCCGGCAATAACATTTAGCTTCACACCAGAGGACTGCAATTACAATAGGCGTGAGACTAATGGCAAACTCTAAGCTAAACACACTAATGATGCAAAAGAGAAAACAGAAGAACAATTTAAATATTTCTCTCCACAAAATTGCTATAATTTAGCTCCACAAGCAGTCATAGACAATAAACACACTATGATTACACACTAGAGGAGTGCCAGCCCAGGGGATCTTACACACTAGGCTCCTTCATCCAAGGAGCTATTCTCCACTGATGGCTGAGGTTTTAAGAGAAAGAGTCTGGGTTCAGGCCTAGCATTTGGCCTCCAACAAAACAGCTATCATCTCATGGGGTGTGTCATCTGGCTTTTAACAGCCTCTGAGTAACCAGGCACCTCTGCACACAGTCAGTCCCTCTCCCTCAGCTCCCAAAAACCAGTTTATGAATGTGAGTTGCAGCCTGTGAAGAAGAAAGCATGGAGGTAAAGGAAGGGACACTGATGGCTGGCATTCAGCTGGGTTGGAGTCTTTGCCCTTCCCCACACAGACTGCAAGGGCTGCAGCATCTGCATCAAGCTGCTTGCCTTCAGTACAGAGCACTCAAACCCTAAAGCACTCTGGGCTTAGGGGTTTATGTACTGGTTCCTTCTAAGAAGGTGGAGTCAGGAAGCAAAAGTGGTGACAGGAACCACAGCGGATTTGGGGAAGAACAAGAGGGTTGGAAGGGGTGGAGGGATGAATCCAGGGGGATGCAGCACAGAGCAGTCCTTACCTGCACAATCTGGGCTGTGGTGGCTCAGGCCTCTGTGGTTTGGTGCTGTAGGTAGGATTATTCCAAAGGAAATGTCGGAGTGGCTTCCAACACGCCACAGGCCACTGTGAATCCACCATGGGAACCTGTAAACGAGTGGGGTATCAGGGAGAAGGGACTCTCATGATGCAGTGAGTCCCTGCTGGGTTTCAGCCCTGCACATCCTGGCCATTTGCAGCTCCCAGTGCCCTTGGGCTGACCCTGACCCTTGCACCCCAAGCTCAGAGCCCCCAGGTTCGCTACTCGTACTGCTCAGCCTCTTTCTGCATCCCAGGGGCCCTGCAGCACCACGTCAGCACTGAGCACTTCAAGCAGACAGAGAGCACCGTCACCTGTGGGCTCTGTGGGGAACTCTTCACCTCCCAGGGTGAACTGGAGGGATATTACAGTGCTGAGCATCCCAAGGTGGCCACAGGTGGTTCTTCAGGGTGGAATTGGAAGCAAACTTGGCCCCACACTCCTCGCAGGAGAAGGGCTTTTTGTCAAAATGCTCCATCAGCTTGTGGTACTGCATCCCTGGGGACATCACGGCAGCACCAGTGCCCAGCACAGGAACCCAGGGACAGCTTCTGACAGCCAGGTGCCTCCCGCAGCTTCATCCCAGCCCACCTGGGCACCACGAGCTGGCCACAAGGAGGGCAAAGAGACACAACGCCTCTTACTGGTCCTGCTGTGCCAGCCACAGAACTGGAACAGCTCGGTTATTTTTGGAGGCTTTTAAATTTGCCAGTAGCCCCACTTTTCCTTGATGAGCCAAGTGGAAAACCAATTAGGGAAGAACTAATCAGAAAGTAGTTGTGCTCAGTGGGGCAGGAGAAACAAGCTGAGCTGCATTTCCCTCACATGGCACTCTCAGAGCTGCAGGGAGGAAATTTCAGACTATCACTTTATTATGTTGTCCAGCCTTCTTCACAGCATGTGCACAGGGCCCTAGGACAAGCCCCCCTTTTCCCACCCTGCTATCTATCACCAACCCTACCTGAGGCATGAGCAAACTCTCAGGCATAGATGCCACATGCCACAGGGAGACACCTCTTCTTCTTCTTGGCCATCCCCACCGCTCCATGGACCTCCAGCTGATGTTTCTCCAGTTCTTTGTAGATTTGACTTCAGTGCACCCCTTACATTGGATTTACTTTCCCCTGGCCACCCAACAACGTTTCATGTGCACCTTTAGGCAGCAGTAGAAGTGGAAGCTCTTATCACAAGCTTTGCAGATAAAACTCCTCTTGGAAGAAGCTTTCCCTTGTGGTTCCTTCGGTTCCTGCCCCGTCCTCTTCTTTGTCCAGAGCTTCAGCTTGGGACTCACTGTTCACCTTCCACTTCCTGATCTCAGCTTCCTCTCTATTTCCTTCCATCAAGAGCCCTGTGTACAAAACAACTCCTGTTTCAGTGGTGACCAGCAGGACTGAACACCAGCCCCCTGGTTCCTCATCTCCTGAATTCTCCCATGCAGGGAGTCACCCCTGCACAGCAGGAATGGGCATGAATCAGTGGACACACTGAGACACCACAATGGTGGCACATGGCTCTGCACAAAAGCAGTTGTGGCAATGCATGGTACAAGGCACAAAGAAGCAGTCCTTTAACTTTTCCACCCACACGTACCAGGGGCTGGGTTAGGTGACAAGAGAAACATCCAGATTTTCCAAAGAGCTTGCTCCTCACTTGGTGACGACTGGAACAATTGTTGCTTCTACGAGTCTGCCTCTTGCTCAAGCGTGTGAAGTTATGGCTGCGCTTAAATGTTTGAACATCTGAGCCTCAGGGATGATGCTGTCTCACTAATTCTGCCATTGAGAGTGGATATCCAGCTATTAATTACAAGAAACCTCAGGAACACTTCCCAAACACAAACTCTTTGAAAGACAACACAATCTTGCTACAACCTTTTTGAGTCTTCTGGTTAGGGCCCTGAGGTATTTTAAATCACTCATTACATTCACTTCTTACAAACTCTAATGCTTTTCTGAGTCCCTGTAACACCGTCATCTCAAAAAGCAAAAGCTGGAAAACTCACCTAGGATCTCGGTCTACAGAAAAGACCCACAGGGAATACACATATGGAAGAAATCAAAATACAAACAGATATATCTGGCTTCTTTGTTATAATGAGAACCATGCATTGTGTGGCCATGGAAACCACTGCAGACTTCTTTTGCCAATGCACAGGAAATTCATCCTGTATTTGAAAAGCTTCATTTCTGCCTTCCTCACTACGGGAAGAGCTCAGACAAGTTTTCTCCCTGCATGGTGATACCGCCCCGAATTTCCAAGCAGCTAGAAGCTAGTTGACATAATTCCAATGCACACTGACTCAGAAATCTGAAGATGTCAAGCGGTGACCCACCAACCCCTGACTATATCAAGGGAGAAAAACAGACCATAAGATTGTTTTCCAGTTTGCCCCCCTCTGTCAAAACAGCACTACGCACCCTTCACCTCTAAGGTCTCTTCCCACATTCCTGTGACCCACTGTCAGTTTCTCTGATCTAGGCAAACAAGAATCTGTAAACCTCCCAGAAACGTTGAATGTTGAAAAGAGATGAATGTATGTGAAGATATGAGCTTTAAGGAAACCAGAACTGGATATGTCTAGAAGTGCTACAGCAGCAGGAGCTTAACTTGTGTCCGGCTGAAGCAAATAAAAGTTGTGCCACAGAGTGCAGTGGGCTACAAGCCAGCCCCTGGCCCTCCTGCTCTTATGCCTGTGATGCACCATTCAGGATTACAAGGGATGTCAGCACGGTAAAGCTGTCAGAAGCACCTCACGACAAGTGACTTCAGAGTCACACCAATCTTCAAGACACCCTCTTACCTGTTAGGGGGCATGACCTTAGAGGAATGTAGATTTCCAGAACCAAAACTGCCTTGGTCATGCCCCTGGCTGACCTTCCGGGGAGCCCACAGATCCTGAGGGTCTGTGTACATCAGCAATGCCTGAGACAGGAACTGCTGACTGTGCACTTCACTGGGACTCAGGCACTTTGTTTCTCTGTGTTCTCTGGTGGCAAAGACATCCAGCACTGGAAGCAAAATCCTGCTGTTAATTATGGTGTATTTCACAGTGAGTTCTCTTTCTCTTTCATAAGTGGTCTGCTGAGTTTGTCATCCTGGTGGATACTGGAGTATGTGACTCCAGAAGCAGAGACCCCCTTGATGTATGACCAGTCTCTTCTACTTCTTAGCTTAAGCTGGAAGAAAACCCTGCCTACATTTTTGCATCTATCCCCTGTCAGGAAGCACATGAAGGTCAAATGTTTGCCGACATGCATGGAGCCATGGACAAAAGTTATACAGGAAAGAACGGAATTTTACTTGCAGACCCTCCAATTTAAAAATTGTAATGGCTGACTCAGGCCTAAGTTAAATGCCAACTGCCTTTCTTAAACGCAGCATTATGCAGACAAAAACCCTCTTGTCTGGAGTTCTTGACACATCTCTGAGATCTGAAAATTACGCATATTTTGACAAACCAGATCTCCCAAGAAGTGACTCTACAGAGACCTGGAAAGCAGCTAGCTAGTGAAGAGATTGTGGAGTTGGCTGGCACAGACAAACCTTGTCCTTTTAAGCACCAGCTGCCAATAGTAAAAGCAACCCAGCTACAGAAGGGACCTGAGGAAAAAACAACAGACTTCATATTGTACCTCCATCAGAGAAGCCAAGCCATTATTTTGATGATGCTGAGTGTGGCATCAAAGGATGAAGCTTCCTCCACAGGAAGTCCTGGTGCTTGTCAAGTGGTTCAGCTCACCTACATTAGGTATCAGAAATATATTTTCTTTCTCTCTGTGATAGAGATGTAAAAAAAAACCATAGCTTTCAAATGGAAATGCAAACTGCATGTGTCTCCATGGGGCACATATGTTCTTCAGAAATGTGAGATTTCCTCCGTTTTTAGTGCAAGCTCACATCTCTCAAACATGAGGCTCTCAGTTATCATTCACATTTCATGCTATGAGCCACATGGTTGTTGATCCATAACTGCAATCCGCAACATTCAGGGCTGGTAAGCTGTGATAGCAGAGTTAAGGAGACCAGTAGAAAAACTAAGATAAGGAAGTTCATTGTAAAGATCCATAGAATGCCAAAGAAAGACTGGTAACTGGCAATTCTTCTCTGATTGATTCATACAAAAACGTTTTTACCAAATAAATACCATTTTTCCAGGGCTCTTGTTTTTCATGTTGCTTCTTGCCTGATTTTGTCTCAACTTTGGCTTGAAGCCCTGCAAAGACTCTTAGTAACAGCAGTCTGCTCTCTTTGATATCAGGGCCAGAGAAACAGGCATCTGCCAGAGCGCTTCAGCTGACTCGCTCTGCAAGGTATCAAACAGCTAAGGTGGTCTGCACGTTCAAAGATACATGCAATTTTTGTTGGCTTACACACTCTAGAATGTTAGGAGGAAATTCTTCACTCAGAGGGTGTGAGGCACTGCACAGGTTACCCAGAGAGGCTGTGGATGCCCCATCCCTGGAGTTGTTCAGGACAAGGTTGGAGAAGGTTCTGGGCAACCTGATCTGGTGGGTGGCATCCCTGCCCGTGGCAGGGGGGTTGGAACTGGGTGATCTTTAAGGTTCCTTCCAACCCGAACCATTCTGTAATTCTATGATCTCATGGTTAGACAGGGTCAAGAGAAGTGAAGCAGGTGACCAGAGCTTCAGTGGGGAACAGAGAAGGAATGGCAAATAAGAAGGAACCAGCTTTACTCTGGAAACCTTCATCAGAGCCATGACCAGGCAAAAAAGCCACACGGATTGGCAGCAGCTCTTTACATTATAAGGGGGAACATTATAAGACATTTTAAGAGGGAACCTAAGTTTGAACTGAGCACAAATAATGGATCTACAGTATAGGACATCTCTCAGGGGACCATTACGGCTAAGGAAGTCAACACATAGGAAGAACTTCAGGAAGATGAGCAGAGCGTGTGACCTTCTGAGCCCTATGGCTGGAGCAGTAAGCCCAGTCCTTGATTTCTTCTATGCATGCACTGCTCTGAGCCACCTAATCCCACCTACCACTCTTCAATCCCCTACCACCTTTCCCTATTGCTCAAGAATGAGACAAGCTAATGAATGGCACCTCTCTCTCTACCCCTTCCTGGCAGAGAGAGAACATTTCCTTTGCTTGTTACTGACAAACATAAAAAAAAAAAAAGGCAAGTGTCAAAGCCAGGAGGCTTATGTTCATCCATAAAGACCAATCATGGCTCTGACTTAAATTGTCAAACCAACCAATTAAATTTCCTACCCCTAAAAAAAAAAAATAAGACTAATAAAAGCCATTTACTCTAACTAGCAAGCAGTCTGTGAGTGTTCCCAGCCTGCACTGTTAGCTATGCAGCTCTAACACCACAAGTAAATAGGGATGGACTGAACTGAACGTGTCTGCGTTTGGATAAAAAGCACACCGTGCACATCCATCAGACTACGCAGCTGAAAAAATCCATACGTGGACAAACTGGGAAATATGATGGCATAAAAACATGTGAGAAAACAGAATAAGCAAGTCACAGTTGCATTCAAGAGAATGCAAACCTGCAGTTACTTTTCTAGTTCTCTTATCTTTTCCATTAAAGCACCAAATCCTCTTAAGCATTCTTCCTTCAAATGACGGATGCAGAGGCACAATTCAGCTGAGCCGGAAAGCATCCCACAGCTCAGGGCAGGGTCTCACACATGGTTATTGCTATGTATTTGTTTCTGGAGTTCAGGAAATTACCTTTGCCAAACTGGTACAGTATGTAACATTTCCCTACTGCTGTGGGACTCTCCTAGGGGATCATTTGCTTCGCAAAGTGTATATATAGCAAAACCAAATTAAGGCATGGTGAGACAATTAACTCAGAAAATAGTCTGGGGCTACAAACTGCACCATCACTGTCATCCTTTCACAAGATAAGTGCACTCAGATGTGAGCTTTTCACAATCGGCCTGTGAAGTACTCACACATACACAAAGTCAACAGATTATAATGGAAGTCCAAATTCATATAGATCCAACAGTATGCAACAAGGAGAATCAAAGAAACCCCACAGGTATGGATAAAAATTCTGAGAAATAGCCTAACATAGATACAAGCAATGTAAATGAGTTGCTTAAATGTCTCCAGAGCAAAGGCTAGCATGGAGAACTGCAAGCACACCTAAGGAATACCAGTATGGGGTCAGTCAGTCTCCACAACTCTCAGAAGCAGACACGTTTGTCTGATGCACTTTAGCAGCAGGAGAAATTTGCACTCCAAGGTGTTTATCCAGAGATCACCCCTGGGAATTCTCCTGCAAGTACAACCCCAACATTAAGAGCAGTTCTGTGAAACAATCAACCACCAGGATATTGAGGTCCGCTACAACTCAAACTACCCAAAACTCCCAGTTCTGGGTGTGAATGACCACAGAAGGACGAAAGCCTGTGCATTTCTTACCCACATGCCCTGGCTCCTGCATCACTGGCTGCAGGTCTGGGAAATACACGTGGACATTGCACAGCAGCTGACAGATCTTGATGGCCTGGACAGTCTTCTCCTGTGCTGTACTCAGAGCTGACTTCAAGGAGGCCTCAGAACTTTCCTTCTGAGCAGAAATACTCAGTAGCTACAGAAGTAAGAAGAAGAAAACATCACATGGCAGAAATTTTGGGCTGTCAAGGGATGGATGGTCTGGGAGCAAGGGCATGTTCACTTTTTCTGTTTCATCTTTTCTGCTGGGAACCTGCTCTGAGAAACCAGCAAAAAAAATCTTTCCAAACAAGTCTTTACCCTTCCACTGATACATGTGCATGAGCTAAAAGAATTTCAGGACTAAACCAAGTTCCAATAAATTCATTCTCAGACTTTCTGAATTGGTATCAGCTTACTTAAAACTACTTCTCCATGGAAATAGAGTTTACAAGTTTACCCAACTTGTAAATCTGTCTTTCATACACAACTTTCCCTGGGCTTTTCTCTTGCTTCCAAATCCAAATCTTCTTCAGCCAGCCACTGCAAGGAGAGCCAAAGTGAGAATCTGTGTATGCCACTATGCACCTTACACTTCCAGATCTCCAACAGCAGCTAAACAGGACAGGAATGTGCAACTGCAGATTGCTTCATGGAAAAAGTTCACAGCTACTTACTAATGAACAGAGACCATTTGTTTTGTCAGAGGGCAAACAGGCAAGGCACGATTGTGATACAGAATCACAGCATCCTCAGTGCATTTTCTAGGAGTATTTCATTATCATGTTAGATAAAGTCCTCAGACAACTGACTCAAAGGGAAACCCTTTCAATCCACTGGCAGTTCTGCTTTCTCTAAGATTTCAACACCCATCCAGAACAGAACCGAATTTTCTGTATCTGCATATCTGCATTTTTACCAACTGAAAAGCTTACTGGCAATTTATTTCACCTAGAACCTCCTGCAGATTTATATAAAACACGCAGTATGCTCTCACTTCTGCAGAGGGATGCCTCCAACTTTGAATGCCTTGCCTGACCTAAGTAACATCCCCTGATTTCAGTGCATGCTAGGGCTTGTCCAGATTCTGAGCACCAAATTGTGCTGGCTTCAAAAGGCAGCTGGGGTACACACTGCATCATTCCCTCATACCTCTTTTACTGCTTCTGTGAATCCTGCTTCCCCTGGAGCCAAGCCCTCCAGGTCTGCTCTCTGCCTAATGGTCTCCAAGATCAACTTGCTGCGCCGCAGGATGATCTCAGTGGCTGTGCTTTCACTGGTGGCCACTGAAGAGGAAAATAAAAAATAAAGTTATTTACAAATACAAAACCCAAGGAGAACCTAAAGGCCTAACACCCATAACAACAGAATCAAGAACTGAGTGGGCTGAGTCATCATTGGTGCAAATGTTAAGGGAAATCAAACCAGACTTGTGACTGTACAGTGGCAGTAACGCCTTCTTCTCCCCCTTACACTAAAAAAATGCAAATTCAACCTCATTCCTTCCTCTCACACCTAATTCCAAGCTGAATCTGCTGAGGCTTGACCTGATGAATCTGAGATACAATGACTCTAGAGTAAAACCACAACCTTTTATAGATACCACAGTATGAGAATACAACAGAATAATTCAATAAAGAAAAAAAAGAAAAATAAAAAAAAAAAAAAAGCACAATCCTTACTCAGGGCAATGAAGAGATTTGGGGAAAATACACTGTGTACCAAAAATAATTGTACTTGTCCCCAAAAATGATTGTACTTGTCCCCAGACTAATTTATAAATAAAGCTGGAAATTGCCAAGTAGATGAACCTGATTTTTTTTTCCACTGCTAGAGTTACAAACTTGGAGAAGATGCATAGTGATATTTTCATAGGAGAATCCAAAATAAAAAACTATAGTTCATCCAAGACATCTGTGCATATTTTTTGTTTGCATGCTTACATCCTCTAATCATTTTGGTTCAGTTTCAAACAGAAAGATCAATTACTCACAAGGCACTACTTGGGAGGAAAGCAGTGAAAAACACACAGCTTGGTGAAAAGAAAATACAGTCCTTGGGACCTAGGAGACACACAGTGTCATGTAGGAAGAGAAAGCTCTCCAAGGTGGTGAAGGAGGCAGTGGAGACTGTGGAATAATCAAGGGATGATTTTGAGCTAGTATGAAAAACTCCTTGGAAAAAGACTTACTGGAGACATCTTGGTGAAGATGAGGGAAACTCATCGAGCACTTTAGCACTGTAAGGTTTAGGTATGACTTGTATATGCCCCATATGGATCAGGGAGTGGTTTACAAATAAAAATATTTTTCCCCTTATCCTATCAAAATGTTTCTGATTTTATTACACAGACTTGAGTTGTCACAAATGCATTCCCCGCATCCCACCATCATACCAAGGTGAGCTCCATAACCAGAGCATATTCCCCACCACTCCTGTCTCTTAGCACTACATTACAGGACAGGCAAGGGCTACCACTAGCAGCTCAAATCGTTCCCTCCCTCTTCATTTTCTTGATAAGAAATATTTGTACTTCTGTTTGTTCAAGCTGCAATTTGAGGAGATTCAACTCTATGTAATTAAGCAATGCTCCTCCTCGGAATGGGTATTACCACTAGATAATTAACCATGTTGGGAGTCTGGTGTTTCAAGAAAGCAATCATGCTTAACAAATGACAAAGCAAACTGCCTGTCGGGAATGTTTGCTACAGAAGAAGTTATCAGCATTATGAGTGCAGTTTTGCTTTCTATTAAACAATCATTTACATTTCACTGCATATTGATTTAGCTTTTAATTTTCAAGTCACTTAAGAGCCAGGGAAATTTGCCACTCTATCTGAATTGCTCAGACTTGTGCCTAAATCCACCCCAACTCGGAAGGCTGTTCCACCAACTGAAAGCTGAGGACTCCACGTCCCAGTACGACCATAGGCAGGCAAAAAAAACAACAAAAAAAAACACCAGAAATAAGAAGGGGACTAGCTGTCCATTGCAATGATGTCTACTGGGGACACCAAGTATGGGACACCCATCAGCACAGTCTACTCCAGCCAGGAGACCACAAGTTAATAATCATGGTCTGCAGAAACACTACCTGGATCTAGGGGAGGACCAAAGCCCAGCTAAGTTTCCCTGGCACTGAGTAGATTAAAACCTCAGAACCGCATGGTCACTTTTAATGTGAATGGAAATTACAAGGCAAGAGGCTAATTGAGCAAAAATACCGCTCTAGTAATTCCCACAGGAGGGCAAAATGGTGATGATAAGATAGCCCTCAGAAACTACGTTCATATGTCAAATATAAGATCTGGAAAAAGCCCACAATCTCTGCGAACCAAAAAGAAATTCACAAAGACAGCAGCCAGGTAAGTCATTGTCTACATTCAATGTCAAGACATCTGTGAGTTTGGGGAAGTTTTAGATATTTGCTTTCAAAGCCAGCCAACATACATACCATGAGTTAATGTCACCAATGGATCAGAGTTTGGCAAAGATGCTTTCCCCTGTGAAGAGTTTATTATGTGAAAATTGTTCTGTCCATTATGGAGAATCATGCTGCTGCATTTAAGTGACTCAAACATGGAAAGTAACTTGACACTAGCAGGAGGAGTTCTCCTGTTTTCCAGACATGATAGCCTAGTTTCAGCATCAAACTCAAGGAAGGAGAGCAACAGGCTTCTGCCCAACATCGCTCATTTCATTGCAAAGCAGCAGGCTTCTTTTTGGCATAGTCCTCTCACCCCAGTGCTCCAAATCAGTTTTTATTTGAATAAAATGGCCATCTCATTCCCTGATACAAAATTAAGGTTATAAGAACGCACGGAAGTTCATAAAAAGCAACCAGACTTCCTCTCAATTCCCTCAACCAAGCCCCCATATATCTGAACGTAGTGCACCCATCATACCTTTGTCATCAGAGACATTTGCTGCTACCACCAAGTTGTCTAGCAGAAGGTGGAGACCAGGGAATGATGCCTTCACAACCCCCAGAAGTCTGACCAAACTTTCAGCTTTCAAGGTTTTCTCTTTTTCCAGCTTCTTGAGCAGATTTTTGATGGCTTCCCTCTGAGAGCTGCCTTCACAGCAATCCAAAACTGCCTGTGACAAAGAAACAGACAAGAAACTGCGAGTGCTTCCTACAAACTCCTAGACCTGGATAGCTCTAATGAAACAGGGACAGTATCACAGTGCTAAGAACAGCAGCAAATCCATATTCACTGCTTCCTTTAATTTGATTAACTGGGAAATGTTATGGGGTGCTAGTTACAGGAGAATTTAAACACATCCCAGAGTATAAGAACATGAACCAGCAGTGTGCCAAGGAAGCCCAATGGCATCCTGCATCAGAAATAGCATGGTCAGGGGGACTAGGGAAGTGGATGTGGCATTTAGGGATGTGGCTGATGGTTGGAGTTGATCTTAAGGGTCTCTTCCAACCTACATGAGTCTATGATTCTAAGCAATTATCCCCTTGTACAGGGAACTGGTAAGACTGTGCCCTGTATACTGTGTTCAGCTTTGGGCCCTTCTCTACAAGGACATCAAGTTGCTCGAGTGTGCGCAAAGAAGAGCAACAAAGCTTGCAAAGGGACTAAAGAACAAGAGATAAGAGGGGTGGCTGAGTGCACCACGGTTGTTTAGTCTGGAGGAGACTGAGGGGAGACCTTATCGCCCTCTACAACTACCCAAAAGGAGGTTGTAGTGAGGAGAGTGTTAGTCTCTTTCCTCAGTGGACATGAGGAAATGGTCTCAAGTTGCATGAGGGGAGGTTTAGATTAGCTATTACGAATAATTTCTTCATGGGAGGGTGGTCAAACATTGGGGCAGGCTGCCCAAGGAAGTGGTGGAGTCCCCATCCCTGGAGGTATTTAAGAGACATGGGGAGGTGGCACTAAGGGATGTGATATAGTGATAGGACTTGGTTGCTCAGGTTGATGGTTGGACTTGATCAATGAGCAATAAGACAAGAGGAATTGGCCTCAAATTGCACCAGGGAGGTTTAGATTGGATATTAGGAAACATTTCTTCACTAAAAGGGTTGTGAGACATTAGAACAGGCTGCCAGGGAAGTGGTTGAGTCACCATCCCTGGAGGTATTCAGAAGATGCATAGATGTGGTGCTTAGGGACACGGTCTCATGGTAGACTTGGCAGTGCTGGGTTAACAATGGGACTTTATGATCTAAGAGGTCTGACCTAAATGAGTCTATGGTTCTATGATCTTGAAGGTCTTTTCCAACCCAGATGACTTTATGATTTGAAACCTTGAAAACTATCTGGGTGGTTTCTTACACCAGCTCTTGCTCTTGCAAGTTGTTAACAAACAAAAATATTTCAAGGACAGAGTTCAAAACAATTTTTCATCTAATGTTCTTAGCAAATACTTTTTAAATTGGCAGTCTCTTTTCCCTCATTTCCCCCATTTCTTCTGTTTGTCACTTGAAGATGAGATGAAAAAAAAGATGACTCATTAAATAAACACTCTATTAATTGAATGATTATTTCTATGATGAGGCCACATGAGACATCTTATGTGTGAGACATAATCAGGGTAGCTTGGAAAAGCTCTAGTATGCCACTGTAACACCTCTCCAGCTCAGCCAGTACAGACAGATTCGTGGGGAATGAGAGGGGATCACAGAAGTGTGTACACACACACACAGACTCCTGCACAGGGGTCCTACTAAATTCGAGCTCAAGGTTCCTACAAGGGAAAGCCATCTCCCAAATACATGTTGACCTACTCTCTGTGTTCCTAAGCATTTATAATGTAGAACTGGAAGGAACTGGGTAGGTTACCAGTCCATCTCACTGCTGTCATAAACACTACATTATACAATCCCATAAATAAAATTATTAAGATCTATCCTAAAACTAGTTATCCATTTTGCTCACTTTCCTCTGGTTGGAAAGCTCTTCTACAGTCTCATTCCCCTGTTGATTCTTCTAATTTTCAGCTTAAATTTATTCATGGCCAGTGTATACCCACTAGTTCATGTGCCAACGCTATCTTTTAGCTTAAAAAGCTCTTCTAAACTCTGTATTTACTCTATTCCTCCTCTCCAATTTCTTTATAAGAGCATGATCATATTCCTTCTCAGTCTTCAGTATACTTGTCTAAATAAAGCAGCTTCTCTTGTAGAATAGCTTCTCCACTCCCCTGATCTTAACAACTGCAGAACTGCCTCTACTTCAGTACAAATTCATCCTTTTTGGACACGACTAGAACTGCACACAGTATTTCAGACAAGGTACTACTCTTACCTCTTGTTACTGAACTTTATACGACTGCATCATTCAATTTTCACTACTTACATCCCCGTACAGACAATTCTTCTCCCACTTGCAGATCCTCCTCTGTGTAGGCAAAAGTTCCCAGTTTTGCTCATCAGCAAGTCCTCCTAGCATGGTTTGATATTTGTGTCAACAACATTAGTGATACAATTAATTGAGTACCAAGAAAGCCACTGGTAACCTTGCTTCAACATGTCAGTCCTGCCTTCAGCACAACCTGTAGTTATTTTCCAATCAGCTACATCCTCTTTTTAGGATCATCATTTCCTTTAGTTTAACAATTTTCCCACATGAAATTCAAATGCTTTGCTCAAGTCTAGATTGAGGCAGAAAACCCCATTTTTATCTCATCAAATAAAGATTCCAGGTCAGGCAGAAACAATTTACTTGAACACCTTTGCTTCATTTTATCCCATTTCTTTACTTACATGCAGTGCTTCAATTACATATGCCTTCCAGCCTTTTCCAGTGCATATTCCTGTGCAGCCATAGCTCTGGTTGCCTGATCACTGCTTCCCACTCCTACACACATGTCCTAGTTTTAGCCCCTTTGTAGGGACTACTCCCAGCTTGAAAAATGCATCCATAAACCTTGCTCTCATAACTATGTGTGTGAGCTCCCCCACTCTGCTGGATGATGAGCCAGAATCCCCTTTGCTCTCAGAGTTGGGGTTTCACTTCAGGAAATTTCTATTCTTGTATCTCTTCACCAAAGCTCTCCTGGATTTGTCCTTTGGCTTAGCCATGAGTTTGTGGGTCATCTCCTCTCATTATCCTTTTTCTTTACTTGATCAAACGTTTGTTACTTATCTCAGTATACACTGTGATTCCCAACAGTCTGACATGCTGCAAGCCTCTCTAATTACATACATTTTCAGACCTCTAAAGTAAATTTCTTTGTCTGTCTGCTGTTTGAGCCATTCCTGGCAGGTTCTTTACTTGGCCTAATATTCCTCTTCAAGTTATACATTCACTCAGGTCTGCAACCTCTCATACAAATTCTCCTCTCTTGTTGGGGATGCAAACTTCAGACAGTTCTCATACCTTTAACATAAAAGAAAAGAACCCAACAGCTCCTCCTGAGCTCTTATGAGCAGCTGAACTCATTAATTAGTTTCTCTCATTTCGAAAAATCTGTCCTTTTATAGCCAGAACTCTGTTAGTGAACTTGTTGGTATATCCTTCCGTCTAATTCACACTAAGCTGACTTTTGGTCTCTCAGTCTGAAGTCATCTTTTAAGAGAACACAGGAGGGGTACAAGAATAGCATCCTTTTGGAGAGCACATACTGGAACCTGTTGCTGCTCCCTGGCAGGTATCTGCACTGCACTTCAACCAGCCTGTTCTGGGGTTATGTGGTAGGGTTTTGGTAGTGGGGGCTGCAGGGGTGGCCTTTGTAACCCATGTTAGATAAGGGCCAGTTTCAGATAGCTAAAAAAAAAAAAACTACTGCACAAAAGCAGCTGGGAGAGCCAAGAGTGAGAACCAGCCCTGCAGCGCCCAAGGTCAATGCATATCCCAGGCAGAGAATATCTTGTGCAGATATTCTTGCTTGTGTGGTCTTTAACACTTGTCCTAGCTCCAAGGCAGTTTGATTTGGGCACCAAGTTGTGTAGGCAGTGGAGCTAAAGGGGAGGTAAACAGGAACAACATAAAAGGCCAAGAGGGAAGAGCAGCAGGAGCTCACGCAGGGGAGCTGGAGAGGAGTAGAGTGATGGAGGGATGTTGCGAGAAGTAAGCAGGAGCCAGGTGTGCAAAGCAGGAAGAGGAAGGTGGGGTGAGGCAGGCTGGAAACCGTGGCAGCAAGGTCTGCAGTCACCTGAGAGCCCTGCCTTACCACAACCAGATGAGAAGGGGGAATGCCAACACTTCAATGAGGTGAGATATCAACATATAGACCAGACGGCTACCAGCTGGTAAAATGCCCAGTCCCTTCTCGAAGAGGTCTGGACAGAAGGAAAAGATGGGTGGTGTTTTTTTTACAGCCACTCTACTGCTCCAGGTTCAGGGCTGCACCATGGACTGGTGACTTTGAACTATGTGACAACCTAAGCCAAGGGACGCCATGCACAAGGGATTATCCCTCCCTTCCATTTCATCCAAATGTGTTTTTCTTTTCTTAAGATTTTGCACCCAAGCCATACCCCAGATCCTCCACTCTACATCCTCTCAAACACTAAAAAAGACACAAAGTTAAGCACTCAACAAATGGAATTGCTAGACAAAAAGTTCTCTACAAAACCTGAGAGTTGCAAAGGGGCTTCACTTCACCATGTAGTGTTTTTTGAGCAAAAAAAAAACAGACTTGCTCCATGCACAGCTTGGAATAGGCAGAGAACGATCCTAGTTGTCTAGAAAAAAAGGGTATTACATGTAGGACTCATGTTTCTCTTGATGAATAAATGTGTCACTAATGAGGCAGTAACTGCAAGAAGAAAAATAAAAGTCTCATCTTTATGAAACCTTGGAGAACTAGATCGTATCCCTGCCAGCCCAGAGCTCTTGTGTGATTCTGCAGGAATCGGGTAAGATGAAACCTTCAGAGGTGGCAGCTGAATTCCATGTAAGTTTTCCCAGTGCCACACCTAAGACACCAGAGATCTCAAGCGCACATATGCCACAGTTCCACCGTTGTAATCAAGTTAACTTTGAAATAATTATGCACATTTCCACTTGTCTAGGGAAAAAAAAAAAAACACAGCACAAACAAATAAAGCAGACCTTAAAAAATAAATAAATAAATAAAAGACAAAAGAACCCCTAGGACCCCTGTTCCTCACTTCAGTCTACACTTGGCAATTTGCACCTGACTTTCCTGTGCTTCACCTCCCAGTGCAGCTAAAACAAGGGCAAAAAGGGAACCCATAGAGAAGAAGAGAATTTTGTATTCAGAGCAGGGTTTGGAGGCTCTGCAGCAAACAGTCTGGGAGCAGGCAGCAACTGAAGAGGATAAAAGAAATATTGAATAACACTACCCCTTCACCAAGGCAGAAGTCCTGTGAACACCAGAGCGTATGATCACGCAATTAAATACCGGATCCTATGCCCAAGGGTCAGAACTATGACAGCAGAATGGTTTTTGTTGTGTTTTTTTTTTCCCACATGGGAAGGGAGGTAAAAAATGGCTGTGTTTTAACTACCTGAATTTATGAAGGCCACATACACAAAAAAAAAAAAAAAAAAAAAGAGTGCAGGGAAAAGGTGCAGCTTTTAAAAGCAAAGGCTGGATTCCGATGTGAACAGGGGTGTGAGAAAAATTCTAAAGTCCCCACTTTTGATGCAGTTTTTATGGCTGGGAGCTCAGCACCCTTGCAGACCTCTGCTGACAGCCACAACAACCCTGGCATATTCCAAGTCCTTTGCTGCACTCACACCTCTCTCCCTCTTCTCACATCCCCTCCCAGGCTCAGACGTGCTGCTTTCAGAGGAGAAAATTCATCAGCTGCTACTCACCCCCTAGCCCACGAGGACAAGGTGGATGCTCTGCTAGCAGCACTTTCTCTGGCCCTCCTGCAATCAGCTGTAGCTATATCCAAGGCTGCCCTGTGCTGGAAACCTTGTCAGGGATTGCGTGCAAGGGAGCAAGACAGAAACTGAGGCATTTACAAGATGAGCAAGGGTTTTCAAGCAGCATGTCGTGGCTCCGGTCAGGCTCACTCAGACAGAAAGCAGACATCATTCATGTCACTGAGCACAACAGTGCTTTCCAATCCCTATAATCCTATGTCAGGGGAACTAACTGATGTGACAAACTAGGACAGGAGGGCTGCAAGCTATGTGCTGAACGCAGCACGCCAGGACACCTGCAAGTTTCAGCTGTACTGGCAGGGTACAGCCAGCTCGCCTCAAAACAAAAAAAAAGAAAGCAGGTTTTACACTACTTTTTTTTTTTTTCTCCTCTTCATGGCTTCTTCAAATCAACATACATAATGCAACTGCTTACAGGAAAGCAATAGTCCTCCACACCAACTGCTGCATTCAAGACATCAAACAATAAGCAAATAAATAAATAAAAATCAGTCAATGGGTCTGCTACACTTGCAGGCAACTGTGTGCCCAGAGTTAAAGAAAACAGATGCTGGGAGAGCCAGCTGAAAGATAACTGAGTACACAAGGATGTGATGACATGCAGGCAGCACAGGGCTGTAACGGTTCTGCTGAAAACAAACTGCACTGCAGAGTCTTCTAGTGGCTCACAAAAAGGTATCTAAATAGACTGAGAAACACTGGGTGCCTCCTCTGCCCCAGTTGCAGCTTTTGGGGACAATCTGCATACTGGCCAGTTCACCCTGAGGCACCCTTCCCAGTTCAGCTCTCATTATTCCCACAGCTCACAAGCAGTCCATGCTGTGCAAAGGGAAATCACCCTGTGAGGCTAGCCCCTCGCTTGGCAAACCACGTGGAAAGACAGTGCCTTGCAGACACACACGTACACCCCTCGCCCACAGAGCTTTCCTTCTCACGGATTTGTTACCCGCTTCTCCGAGGCGGTCAGGAATCCCTCTTCTGCTGCCTCCAGGAACTCTATGATGGGGCTCAGCTGTGTCACGCTCTGGATCAGCTCCTCCCTGCATCCCAGCAAACGAGCAGTCAGCATCTCTCCCTCTTTCGTGCTCTCTGGGGGGAAAGGGATTCAGAAGCACAAGAGAAGAAACAAGTCAGTCTGAAGGAACTGACAGGCTCCTGAAGCGAGTGAGACTTTGTGAAAGATCTAAGTGAATAGCAAAGCTCATCCCAAGCACAAGCAGCAGAGAAAAACCACTTTATGATTCTCTTTAAACTCTGTGAAAGGAAAACGTCTCATTTATCTAACAGAGCACAAAGCCATAAAGCAAGCTGGAGGTTAACACCAGGTTTGCAAGGCCACTACTTTGTGTCAGACTCCACTAAGAAAGGAGCTTTCAATCCTGAGGCTCAGCTGTGCTCTGGCCCACGTTGGCTGTGCAGCCATCGATCCAAACCTCCAGGCAGCAACGGGGAGAGCCCTGCACTGCCTGCAACCTGCTGCTGTGGAACAGAAACACGCCAGGATCGTAGCCAGCACACAATAAGCCTCCTGTATCTGAGTAAGGATACAAGGATTGAACAAATGCTGGAGCACTGCAGCCTGCCAGGGGGACGTGACCAGGTTGCTGAAGGTGCTTTGTCTGTGTGGTTACCCACTCATTTTGCCAGAACTGTGCCCAGTTCTCTACCTGTTTGCTGCAGGGCTTCTCCACCGTCCTGTTCCCTCTCCAGCAAGGCTGCTCTCAGCTTGGGATTCACATCTTGAAACAGCTTCGGTGAGGACACAAGGGTCTGTGCATCCTTCACTTTGTCCAACAGCTTTGTGAGCACTGACTGTTCCCCTGCCTCTGCCAGACAGGCAACCAGAGCATACAAGAGAACAGGCAAAGCTCAGGGAAGGTTTAACAGCACAGCCAACTGCCTGATACAAGCAAAAAAGCAGAATTCTGGGGGTTTCCTTGAGGAGAGGAAAAAAAATAAAACATAGAAACCCACATACACATGCACATCAACAGAAGTTGAGCTCGCTGAGGCCCTGCCTGCAATGAATTCAGCCCCAGGAGATGTCTGGGCTGTGGCCACCAGCCCCAGCAAGGAGGGCAACAAGCCCTGCCTGCCAGCTCTTCTCCTTGCAGTGAGTCCTGCCGATGGGAGCTGGTGAATGGCCCCGTTCCAGCCCCAAACAATCCTCTTCAGACCAGGGCTCTCCTAACAGCAAAATGCCAATAGCTAGCTGACCTTTTAAGATTGTAAACACTTATTTAAGAAGCCCAAGACTAGAGGAGGGAATACAAGATATCAGTGCAGAACAAGGAGAGCACTTGCATAGAGAGCAGAGAACATTTTAGGTGGGACTTTTAGGAATTCCCATCCCCAAATCACAATGGAGTCGTATCTCCTAGCTTTGGGCACATGCTTTGGAGATAAGGCACACAAGTGCTGTCTGTTGTGGGCTCTCAGCACACCTGGTTATCAAGCTCAGAGCTCCAAAATCCACTCCAGTGACCCAAAAGAGCAACCAGAGGCAAACAAGCCTGTGCAGTTATGGAAATAAAAGGAAAAGAAATAAGCTGGAACTCTTGCTCCCATTTCCCTGGAGCCCTTTAACGCTGTAAATACTGCCCCTAAAGACACACGCTCCCCAGCTCTCCACAAGAGATGCCAGCCTTTCAGAGCAGGCATCCTTTATTAGAGACTCCAGGGATGCTATAAAAGCACCTTTGAAGTGGAGAGCTTAGCCCAGCTCCTGAGATAACGGCCATTTTCTGCTGTCATTGTCATTTTTATTTCTATGATAAAAAGACTGAATGTAACTGCTTGAGGCCACACCAGGGGGATGCTGGACTTGCTTTTCCTAGCAGGTGTAAATGCTCATATTTTAGGGCAGCGTGACAGTGCAATGACCTATTGCAAGGAGCGTCCACAGAGGGGGAGCTGCAGGAGTCCCAGTTCTTACCCACTAATGGCATTTTTCCTGCCAAACAGAGAGACGTAGACATGAAGGGCTCTGTTATAAATGAAATAAATAAAAAAAAAAAAAAAAAGAGAGAGAGAGAGATGCAGCAGATGTGCTGAAGAACAAGCTGAAAGGTATTTTTTAATCCAAGCATCGATTTTTAATAAGACTTGATAACCAGATCGTGTTTGTTCTCAAGGTTTGCATGTCTGGCCCCTACCAGATGAGGCTGATCCTGCAAAATATCTCGAGGCTCACCTTCCTAAAGGTGCTCAGCACCTTGCCATATGCATGTTTTTAATATGTATGAAAAGTAACTTGCATTGTTGTTATTTATTTATTTATTTATTTTTAATTAAAATCAGCACAGCATTACTACCTAGAGATCCACTTAACATCCCTTCCTCGGTGCATGGTTTTCGTTAATGGAAATGAGTTTTCAGAAACTGAAAGGCTCTGCTATTTATAGTCTGCTTCTGGAAGACCTTTCCTCAGACACGTTGCTCAGTGGGAGCAACAGCCTTTTAGCATTGTTTTGAAGGAGTGCACGGTGCATTTTAGACTTACTTTGAAGCAAAAACAGCTCCCAAAGAACCTGGAAGAACTGGAGAAATAGTGCTATGAAGCTGGAATCCCAGCTTCCATTCAGTGGTAAGGTGCCCACGTGTCGTAGCCTCATCTATCAGGCTTTCACTGCATGGGACACTTGCAAAACCCTTCACGGCCAAATCGGCACAAAGCAGCATGCAGTCAGCTTCCAGACTGGGGCAAGAGACAGGCTGAGGGCAATTTCCCTGGGGGCAGGGAAACCAAGTCACTAAGAACTGACTTCAGCTTGAGTTGTACCACCAAATGGCACCAAAGTCCACTGAGAAGTTCATCCCTGACTGCGGGTGTCAGTCGTGGTGCCTGCAATGCCCCAGCTGCTCACAGCCCTACCAGTAGTACCTCAACGATCACACACCATGAAAATGTCCCCCCAGTTCATCTTAAACCTCCCCAGTTCCACAGCAGCCCTGGGGTAAGAAACACCACAGAAGATATGTCCCCTATCTCCATATCAACTTCCACATTTGGGGGATTTCTTTCCTAATACCTTCAGGTCCTACGCTGCTACATCCCCTCATCCTGCTGCAGGATCTCTTGCTCTTCCCCATTTCTCCTTCATGCTTCAAATTCTTGTGCTTCTTCTAACATTCCCTGGAGTAAACCAGGTGGGAAAGTGGTGAATATCCCACGTGCAATGACCCATAACTGAGCCTGCAGATTTCACACAGGGATGTGGGGAGAGAGGCAGAGCAGCAGGCGGTGCAACCGCAAATCCAGCTGGCCGCTAATCCACAGCCTCACCTTTTTCCTGTAGGTGGATTTTCACATCTCATCCGTGCTTCTGCTCCCACTGTGAGACATGCCTCAGGTGCAAGAGATCTCTGCAAAAAGCCACTTGACTACTGCTGAGTGATCTCCCTTAAGCAGCAGCTTCAGCACTAATGCAAGCACCTAGAAGTGGTGGGAGGGTTCTTCAAGAGACGGGCTGGAAAGCCAGGAGGCTTAGGGTGGCAGTCGAACCTTGCTTTAAACCCTTCCCTCATAATCCCAGACACACTCAGCTCCAAGACTCACCCCTGAGCACGGTAAATTCTGTGTCAATAACTCAGCCCTAGCTCCCTTCCCTGAGGAAAGCTGCACAATCCATGGCCAGCTGCAAAGTCTCCAACTGCAGGCAGCCAGTTCAGAGATGTAACAACCAGGCCTCTGCGAATGCAGGTTGGTTTAGGTTTTTGTTTGTTTGTTTTTACAGTGTACTTTTTGATGTGCATAACATAAAGAAAATATAAAAAAGCCATCAGAAAACCACAGCCCAGCACAGACAAAGCCAATGCCTGCAATACCAATGGCATGAACAGCAGTGTCCAGCTCACATCTGGCCCACAGAAAAGCTCCTCGACTACAACTGAGCCATGAAGTCAACCAGTTACCACTGGTACAATACATTATATGTATGATATACCATTGGCATACAGTAATCAGGGGAAAACTATGTTCCCACTGCTAGTTCAGCTCGCTGAAATGTTTTGTCTGTGGTTCCTCCCCCACCAAACCTGCATTTGTAAGTGACCTACGAGGGAGACTCCAACATCAGGAAGGTGCCATGGAGGATGCTGGCTCCTGCTTGCTGTGCACAAGAATTAAAGCTCAGCCAAAACTTCCATGCAAGAAGACCAGAGCAATGAAAAAGTTTCTGCAGCTTTGCCACCAGGAAAACAGGCAAACCTGCAAGCTCGTGCTCCTAATCAGGATGCAGAAGGTAACAGCAAACCTTTTTCCGCCGCATCCAGAAATTCCTGCAGCTGCAAATGAAGGACAGCGATAATTGGACAGGCCCATATGCAGTGGAAATGATCCACAAGCACAGTGACATTTATTCTGCACTAGAGAATCAACGCTCCCCCACTTCATCTGAAACCAGTAGAAGAGGGAACAAATGAGCTGTGCAATAATTTGAATTGAGTTTCTCTAAGAGAGCACAGGAAGATAAGAGTTGACACCAGCAAAGCTCTTCTACGCTTCCCCAAATTACTGCAATTTCAGTCTTGTTCTCATTTCCAAGCAGGTTTCATCCAGGCCAGAACCAAATTAGATAGGAATAGTTTATGTGAGTTACACAGAGAGACTTCAAAACAAAAACAACACCCCAAAAACACATCATCTTAAATAGAAAACCAACTTATAAGGGTACATCTGCATTTTTCAGCCCAGGGAGCAGAAGGTAGCAACAATCTTAGAGAAAAGTAAAAATTCTGACAAAAGCAAGGCAAAAAATCCTGCAACTTAAACTTCTGCTGGAGGTACCTGGAAATAAGGCAGCAATGCTGAAAGGAAGCACAGCACAACCCCATAAAACATAGGGCAAACATGAGCAAAGGAACAGAAACAGGGAGATGTCTAAAGCAAACTCTCACTGAAACCTAAGGAGCTTAAAGCCAGACCAGCCTCTGCTCTAAAAGCAGCTGATAAAACCCCCACCAACACTCCCGAGCCCCAGTGCTGTGCGTCAAAAACCCAATACTGCTTGCATATAGGGACAATACACCCAGAAAGGACTCGTGAGCAGGAGGACAGGCACGAGGGATGGGAACTCTCCTCTGCAGCACGGCAAGCACTCCCTACCAGACTGCTCAGCATGAAGAAAAGGCAGCTCCTCGCACTGCGTGGTTACATCTACAGACATCTCACTGGCTTCCAAATTGACTTTACTTATCCTGAGGCACCCAAGAGACTTCAAGCAAGTGACTGGTAAAATAATATGAAAAGGAAACAACAACAACAAGAGAGGAAAAAAAACAATGATTTCCTACCACTGACACAATTTCAGCCCTAATTACACATCCCGAGCTGGGCTCTTCTGAGCTGAACTTACACTTTAAGCATCAAATATACCACTGTGTGGTGGCCCCCAAAAAAACACAGGGCCCTTAGGGGTAAAAGCAACACCCTCTGCTGAAAACAGAGCCCAGCCCGGTGCCAGCACCGACAGATCCTGCTTATCCCAGCAGGAGCTCAGAGAGCAACGGAATAGGCTGAGCTGAGAGTTTTTGCCTAAGCCCTTACTTACACTGAGCTGCATCCCCCCTCCCCACTGCCTTTGGGGCTGACACTTTTCATGCTTGTTGCAGCTGAGAAGTGATTTTTCTGCAAGGCTTAAAGAAAATCCATTTCTCATTTATTCAGCATTTATTTACAGCTACAGAAAAATTGTCCAGGTGCCATTCTGCAGTCAGATACCCAGACTGTCTCTGAGCTCTGCAGCTTCCCCCATTTGGGCCTTACAGCTCATTTGGGAGCAAAACGGGCAGGGCATATGGCATATAAGGGCCCACCAACCTCATCTGCCAGGCCTGAAGAAACTCAAAACATTATAGTTACTGCAAAGCAACAGAAAATGGGGCTCCTAAGCCATTACAGAAGTAAGGCAGTGTACTTGCCTACCTGCAGCAAGGGGTGTTAGCAGGTGAGGGGGACACACTGGCACAGGATGCCCCCTGGCAGCGCCTGTCCGTGCCCTGTGAGTACAGCACCCCCTTTGCAGTGCTGCTCCAGTCAAGCTTCAATTACCAATGGGTAAAACCTTAAACCTGACATCATTTTCTAATCTGGAAGATGAACAAACACACAGAAATGTAATCTTTCTGCAGGCACGCAGAGAGCAACACACTCAAAGGTGCTCGTCAGCCTGACCAGGCTTGCAGCTGCAACTATGAATTAGTACCTACATCTACCTCCTGAAGCTCCAGCATTTTTAAATTGAACACCATCAAAGGGGTCAGCCACTAAGAGAACGCAGACTTTCCTCCCGTGAACATTCAAAGGCTCATCAGAAAATAAATCTGTATTCCTCAAAGGAATTCTCCTACCTGCTGTCATACTTTTTTTTTTCTTTTTTTTTTTTTTTCTAGTAAAGATGTTGACTTTGGTTTTCAAAAGCAGAAAGCTGTCTTGGCCAAAACATCCCATGTCATGTAGACATGCTGGTACTGCTGGGCCCTGGTAACTAAAACCCAGACAGCTTCTCTCCCAGTGAGCTTGTAAAACCTACAGGTCTCTGCCCTCTAATCTGGGGAACATGAGTTCTCGACGTCAAAAGTCAGGCTAACCACAGAGTCTCCAAAATGTTGGCAACAAAACTGCCATGCTCTTAGTTCATTACATACAGAAAAGCTACAGAGGGCAATTCATGCAGCCAGGCAACCTAGCCTGAAAACATCTCCATCAGAAGCAGCCCAGGTGAGCTCAGCAAATGCTTCACAGCTGCGGCTCTTCCCCAGACACTGTGCTCAAGCTGTGCCCCTCAATCAGCTCCTGCATGGCCACTACACAAATACAGGAACTTCAGTAGTGCCACTGCAGATGAAACCTGCTGCTTCTTTGGTGGCTTTGAGCTACCATGATGGCTGGCATCTGTTGTTCAGAGCCCACGATATCCTCCGGTGTTAACCAAGCCCTAGATTTAACTATCTTCCAACACCAACCTGAGCATCATTCACCTGCAATGACTGCTTTTAAAATGGCACGCCACCAGGAGAAGCGTCATGGGACAGCAGGCCAACACGCCACACATCTGTCCCCACCTGTGACACTCCTGGTGAACAGCCTGCAAAGCAAAGCAGAGCAGATGTTCCACAGCAAGCCTCCACCAAGGGCTCAGGAAGTCTGTTTGGGGATCTCATGTGTCAGTCATTGCCCTGTTGATACAGTTCCCTAAGCAAATGCCATAAACAGGAGTGCCAGAGCTCTCCTACCAGGCACTGAAGATGTCTTCAGGGCAGGACACCTTACCTACTTACTTACCTCCTTACCTACACGCAGGAGCAGCTTGCTCTTACAGATGCTTCTCAAGGGTGTTGTTCAGGTGAGCATGATTTGCCCTTCAAACAACAAAGCACCAGAGCCCCAGTTTCCCCATGAAAAGATTTCCTAAACAGGGCCCAAACTATTCTAGCCCTCAGCAGGGTGGAGAAGAAAAGACTTGTATTATTTTTCCAATAAACACACCTACCTCCCTTTGAGAGGCATCAATTTCTCTGCACTCTTCTAGTCTTCTCAGCACAGCCTGGGCATTAGAATGGGCCTCAGAGAAAACACTTTCGTATCAGAGAAAGAAATCCAGTTTACAGCTTTTGCTCTCTGCTGCTGTGTGAGAGAAACAAGATGAGTTATTTGCTAATTGAAGGGATTCACAAAAAGCATGATGTGATTGAAAAGCATCAGTTTGTAACCAGCACATTGGCTGTAATATGAAAACTGTGACTCACAAATCCCTTCTAAAGATATCACGCAGCCTGGAGGAAAAACCAACAGTTTATTTAACACTAGTTATAAATGGAACATTTATTTTAAATCCATTGCAGCCTCTGTTTTCCTCCCATGCTGAACACAAGTTTAAAAGATAAGGTGGTATTAGCAGGCAACCCTGTGCACTTACTGTTACAAAGATTGTGTTACCACCCCATGTTCTGCACTAACACAGATCCCACTGTACATCAGATGCAATCACATGCATGGATAGAAAAGTTTTGCTCACTACAGCTCTGGTAAAGCACTAAGAGAGAAACAATCACGAAGGCCTAAGGAACATGCCAGAGGAAAAAAGTCCCTACAGAACAGGGGTACACACCAATGCTGCTACCAACCCAGGGTAAACTAGAATGAAGAAATGCAGAGAAAAAGATCCTGCATACCAAGAAAGTGTAATGCAACTGGGTTGTAAATCATTAAGAGGCAGCGCTGTGCCCAGACCTGTAACGTCTCACCTAAATCATTCTTCATGTCTTCTCCAGAGGCTCAGCAGGCTCCTCTTCGGCACAGACACAGATGAGAGCCTGACTCTGCCCTGAAGGACCCAGAGCTGCTCAGCATCATGTCCTGTGGAACCCAGGTGTGATTTGTGGTAAGCTCCTGGTCAGGAAGAGAAACGTCTCCCTCCATTTCTGCTTCTACAGAGCCAGGAGAAGGGGACACTCTCTGAGGGTTCAGGGTATCTGTTTTTTTCTTCTGCAGGAGTTTTTTCAGACTGGGGCAGATTATCAGCTTCAGTGCTGTTTCCAGATGACTCTGCTGTCTGACTGGAGTCCTCTCTCACTATCTGATCCTGACTTGAGCAGCTGAGGAGGTCTCTAAGGAGGTTTTTGCAACTAACAGCCACATCAAACATCTGCAGACAGTCTGACACAGAGATGACTTTGGTGAAGTTGTGTTTCCCCATCAGGAGTTTGCCAGTGTACATCATCTCCAGCAACAGCACAAACTCCTGAGGTGTCACCACAGAAGCATCAATGGAGATAGTGCCTGTGCTATCCAACAAGGATTTAAAAAGCAGACTGGCAGCCGCCAAAACAATCTTGTGCGCTCTAAAATGAACAGTCCCAATGAAGACGGTGCAATCACAGAACTGCTGCTCCTTGCAGAGTGTGTACAGCTGCTGCAGCAACTGCTTGCTGTAACTGGGAAGCTCCATGGCTCTAGGATCTAGTGGCCTCCTTTTGCCTTGGTCTCCACGCTGCTTTCACAAGGTCCAGCTAAAGAAAAAACAAAGGATCCTATTAGCAAAAGGGAGCAAAAATCATTTTTCAGTTTACACCCCCTAGTAGTTTATTACACTGCGGTTTAGTGGTTACAGCAAGAAGAGGCTCCATTCTTAACTGAGACTCCCCAAATTCAGCATCTTACCCAAAAAGAAAAAAAAAGCTGCAGAGTCCAGACACTGTTCAAACATAAATATTTCAGCAAGAGCTTAGGTGTGAAAGTTAAGTCCCAGGAGTTACAAAAAGGAGAGAAGAAACTCCCAGACATGACTCCTACCACAGAGCTCTAAGATGTGTGAATGCTCTTCAGATCAGGCACTGCAGTGCCACACACTGTCTGCACCCAAGAATTAGATGAACCAATGCAGGAAGACCTGCTCAGACTATCTATCAAATGCAGAGGAGAATGTGAAGTGTTGGTTTTGACTTACAAAGCACTAAGCAGTTTGGGAGCAGTTAAGTTTCTCCCCACATCACTGCTACAATCAGCAGGAGCATCTGAGCAGTGAAGGCAGGTGACTGCTTGCAGCTTGGGCTTGTCAGCACCTCCCTTCCTGGCACACCACAATCCTAATACGTTGATTTATCAGGGACATGACATGGTCCACGTCTTCCCCCCAGGCTTTTTCTCGGGTTCCCAGAGAGCAGAGCTCAGCTCCTACCCCTCCACTCCCCTCATGAGGGAGCTGCAGGCTGCCATGAGGCCTCCCCTTGGCCTTCTCTGTTCTGGGCTGAACAAACCTGGGGACCTCAGCCGCTCCTCATATATCTCCCAATCTAGACCCTTAACCATCTTTGTAGCCTCCTGTGGATGCTTTTTAATAGTTTATTGTACTTTTTATACTGTGGTGCCCCAAACCATATACAGTACTGGTGTGTCCCACACCAGCGCAGATCTCTCAACCAGATGGTAGGCATCTGACCTCTCGGCTGCTATGCAAGGATTAATTCTTGGGCAGAGAGAGTCAACACTGGATGAATCCCCCAGAAGACAAATGTTTAAAACAATAGGAGGCCCCCAAAATAGGTTATCCCCATATTTTTCTTCCTCTGCTTCTTTTTGAGCTGCAAGGCTTCCAAATCACTCCAGACTCCTGAAGAAGAACTGACATCTGAAGACAGCTCTGGGAACCTGTGAAGCAGCCCTTTGCCTGAGCTGGTACAGGCCGGCACAGGCTGCCACCACCTCCAGCAACCACTGCCAGGAGCAAGCCCTACACTGCTCTGCAAGTGCTGCCACAAAGGATCTTCAAGCATGGTTTTAGCATTTGCAGGGAGTGCCAGAGAGCAGGCCATGTACAGCACTGAGAGGCAGAAGTCCACAGGCCAAATCTCATCTACTAGAGCATCTCTTTCTTCTTCTTTTTTTTTTTTTTTTCTTCTTCTTTTTTCCATGTTGCTGTAGGGAGAAGTGATAAGACATCTGCCAGCAGAATTTTTATCAGCAGGGTATCTAGAGTTTTTGTCTATGCTAGACAAGATAAAGATGTTACTGTCTTGTCTATACATTAGGATGCCTAACACCGGTGCTGGCAATGATGCTGAAACAGAACAGCATGAGTGCTAGAGGAAGAGCACCTGGATAAATACCATTTACATGACCTTCATCTGCTTAACATCTTTGCACCTAGCTTCCTACTCTCTCATAGAGAACAGAAATAACATTGCCTATCACCAGGGCGTGAGCTTTAATGAGCCGAAGCGCATATACCACCCTTAAGCACTGCCTCGCACAGAAGCAAGCTAATAACACCCAGCTTGCACCAAATTCCTGGGGGCAGGAAAGCAGACACTGGGCACAGGTTGACTTGGCAGCTCACTCCCACAAGGCACTGTCCACTTTGGAGTTCAGACTTTGTTGGAAACAGGACCTCTTGCCCACATGCAGGCAGGACTCAAGCTGTCCTAGCGCATGGCGCTGCCTACTGCATCTGTGGAAAGGCAGAAGGAACCAGAAGACATCGCTTTTACAAAAACTACAGATGGCTGAGTAATCTGACGGGTGGATACCACCCATCCATGACAGCAACTCCGTCTCAGCCAAAAGCTCCCCCATGTTTTAAATGCCGAGTGCAATGCACCTTCCTTTTCAATCATCAGAAATTCAGGCTAAAATGCCAAATGGTTTTGGCCTCACCTCAAAACAGAGTCATCATGTTCTCCATATGAATACCACTGAGTAGGAGCACAAGGTAGGTGGGTCCTTCTCCTGAAGGTAGGGAAACCTAAGCAGTCACTGATACCCCATCCTCCTGCTTCCCAGGACCCAGCACTCTGCTTCTCCAGGAACATCATTACCAAAGGCCGTCTGGTCTGTGGCTCATCAGCGCTACTTTGCAAGTCTCAGATCCAGCCCCTCACATAGGACTGGCCACCTGCACCTAGAGCCTATTAAACACACAGGCTCTGTTATCCTCCCACACTGTTGTAAATCACAGGCAACCAAGTTGATGTCAGCTGAGTTGCTACTGAATGTGGGAGAAGAAAGAGACCCATTTCGTTTGCCAGGCTTAGTGTAATAGCAATTTTAGTCCGCCCACTCCTTGCCTGGAGTTAAAGGACTTCCAGTATCTGAGATGAAATCAGGTCTGCTGGTTAAGTGATAATAGCTGTGGATCTTCCTACAAAAGGACAAGCAAGAAACATCAGTGCCCTGGAAGAAGAGATGTCTGCTCACTTTGCCATGAATAGCCTTATGCATAAAAGCTATCACTTCCACAGTTGTAAGCTGGAAGAAGCAGCAGCACCGTCTGCTCACTCTGTTCCTGGCAAGAATATTGAAGATATATTTGCCCATGACAACGCAAAACAGTAAAGCCCTAAGCAGCCTAAAATCACCTCCCCTTCTTTATTATAGCAATTAAGAGCAACAGAAAATGTGTTTTCTGTTTCTAATTCTAAGCAATTAGACTAGATATATTTGTTAAAATACATTTTATTTCCTTCATTATAGGGACACAAGGATCCCCTATTGCCAACGAGAATAAACATTTTCTTAACGGGGGGTGATTGCCAAGACCACTGTCAAGGCAACTGCCTGCCACTTATAATAGTTTTCAAGCTTTTATTCAAAGCTTGGGACCAGAAAGGACCACCACCAGCAATCTGCCTTCTCATCTGTCACTGCCTCCTAGAGTTCTGAGCTTAATACCTTGGCTCTGGCTAAAACTTCTCTTCCTGAAAGGTGCCCAGTCATGGTAAGAACTGATGCTTAGGGTGAGAACCCTCCACTGCCATACTAAGTTATCCTAACTGTTGAAATACACGCCTCATTTTTTACCTGAATTTGTCTGGCTTCATCTCCCAGCTGTCTTCTAGCTGACTTTTGGGAGATATGCCTGCAGAGCTGGGCTGAACTAGGAGTCTCTCTGAGAGCAGATAACTGATACTTCAATAGTGATGAGTGCTTACAGAGTGCAAGCTATCTGCCTCTGCCAGCTCTGCTGGGGAGAAAAAGCCATTTGTCACTTTTTCAGCCTAAAACTGCTTTTCCGCATCCTCTTTGAGCCAGGCTCAAAGATAAGACCACTGCTTTTGTTGTTGTTGCTGCTTTGTTTTTCCTTTCTGAATTTTAAAGTTACTGTCCCAGCCAAGGGCTGCTAGCTTCTCCAGGGGAATGCAGAAAAAAAATAATAATCATGTGATATTAGGTGGAAAAGTATGTGATAGAGGACAGTCAAAAATATATATATATTTGAAGCCGGTTAGTCTCCAATAAATTAAGTAAAATCTCTTGGAAGCATCCATTATATACAATATATATCTAGTCGCAGTGTTTTATGCTATAATATTGCTGTGGTTTAGTTTTGGCAGTGCCACACAGTCACTTGCTCACTCTCCCAAGGTGGGATGGAGAAAAAAATTGGAGAGGTAAAAGTGCTAGAACTCATGGGTAGAGATAAAGACAGTTTACTAGGTAAAGTAAAAGCCATACATTCAAGCAAAGCAAAACAAGGATTCATTCTGTACTTCCCATCAGCAGACAGATGTTTGGCCATTTTCAGGAAAGCAGGGCTCATCACACATAATGGGTTCTTGGGAAGATAGATGCCATCACACTGAACATTCCCCCTTTCTTCTTCTTCACCACAGCTTTTACTGCTGAGCATACCATAAGGTATGGAATATGTCTTTGGTCAGTCTGAGACTGCTGTCCTGGCTGAGTCCCCTCCCAGCTTCTTGTGCACCCCCAGCCTCCCTACTGTGTCAGGACAGTACGAAAAGCAGAGAAGTCCTTGGCTGTTTCCAAAGACTGTTCTGCAACAACGAAAAACATTGGTGTGTTATCACCACTATTTTCATAAAAAATCAAAAGTACGACATTGTGTCAGCCTCTATGATGAACATTTAACTGTGTCCCAGCCAAAATCATGACAAATACCAATTTTGGAGGTAGAAAAATTAGACTGACTTTTAGGCCTGTGATTTTCCATCTTCCCACTCAACAGCACTCTCAAGACTTTTTTTTCCTGTTATATTTAATACATTACCCCAAATCCCCTTGCTTATGTTATCGTGCAGGCTTCTTATTGCTAATTTCATTTACTAAAGACAGGGAGAACCATCATTTTACCAGCACAATTTTAATGCATACAGAAGTATAATATATAGCTTTTATTTGCTTTCCAACTTTAAGCTCTGTCTTTTGATGATTTTTCAGTTGAGGAATATTTCCCTTTACAGTCTCTCCTAGGAAATAGCTGCTTAGAGTCACCTTAACCTTTCGCAGGGAGTTTTGAGCAGATTTCCCACAAATGAGAGGATAAGACTTCCCTCTTGTGGCTAACCAAGAAATAGGTAGGAAAATAAAAAATAAAAAGTTTGGTGAAAAAGAGTTTGCTGCTGTCCTTATTTCAGCCAATTGTTTTTTTCTTCATTTTCTCATCTCTTCTTAAAACACACCAAAAAGCAGCTGCCCCTTTCTGCATATACATTTGCCTAGCAGTCCCTTAACTTTTAATACACTTTATCATCATTGAACTTTATGGATTTGAACCTCCAGATCTTCTCTAAATCCTTGTGTTTGCACGTAGACGACCAGGACTGACATACTCATATCGGTACACCAGCTGCACATGAGTCAGCAATGTTACTGCAAGGTGCAAATGCCAGGAAGAGTTGGGGATGTGAAGAACCATGGCCTGCAGAGCACATGAATTAACTTTTACTTTCATTTATCCTGTTAAGAGAACTGCCTTTCAGAGAAGATATGGGCCGGATAGTACAACTCCAGTGGGAATCATGTGTCGAATCCAGTGGGAATCATGTAGTTCACACAGTGATGTGAACTACGCTGGATTCATATGGGCACATCCTCCCTATCTTCTGCAAGATACCATGCACCCTGCTAACACTTGCTAACAATTTCTATTCCTGCCCTTCAATTTCTAATTCGGCAGACCAAGTAATTAAGACACAGTAATAGCACTGCACATTTCTAAAGGTGATCTCCAGAGTTAGACTGGTGGGTCTGTGTGTCTGGTTATCTGGTTCCATGGTGGTGTTTAACCTCACAGCACAGTTTCCTTCCTTATTTTTTCCTTTCTTCAGATGATTCTGTCATGCACATGGACTTTCTTATTCTCTAGGCTCATGTGATTATTAGAGGCTAACTGTACTTTTCTGACAAGCTGCGTCTGAGCTGTAAGTTTCTAGAGATGCTGAAGAAGTGTAATCTAGGTGCACGCTTAAGAGGGATGATGATATTCATGGTTTGCTGACTGCTGTAGCCATGTCCAGGTCACCTGGCAGAGCTTTCTGGAGGCATCTTCTGGTATACCCAAAGCACAGTGCTGGTGCACATTTGAAAGATGATGCAGGAGTTATATGCAGAGCTTTGTTGGACAATAAATGTCAATTTCTCAGGCCTGATTCCCAGAGTATTGCAGGAATTGATATGTTGTTAGTATGGAAAAGGTGGAAGACTTGTAGGAAAGAAAGAAAGTGGCTTATGCCCCAAGAGCTTGAATACTGCCTGACTAGGTGCAGCAGCCCTTGTCCACACTGTACCATAAAGCTTACTCATACAGTAAATGAGAGCATTTTGTTATGCCGCTTTATCTGGCCTTTTGCCAGGTTTGACCTTCAAGTGATTAGCCAGCCTCAGGAAACAGGATCTTCAATTACTCCTATTTCACACTGTGCAAACATTATTCCTGCCATAAATTCTTTTAGGCAGGGTTTATATCTCCTAGATTTTATTTAATCCCAAACATGTTGATACTTATCAAACAAAGGCTAACTTTGCTGTGTTTAAGCATTAATCTGTCTAGTTTCTTTTCAAACCCAGCTATCGCCTGACATCCTGTACTCACAGATAGCACATGCTGTATACTTCCTTGGCAATACTCTGGTCCCCAAGTGATTTACCTGCTGTTTTGGTATCTGCACCCACCTTCCATGTCAAAGGCCTTGCAGAAGTCTAGGTAGATGACATTGGTTGGTCTTCCTATGTCAACTGATGCAGTCACTCCATCCTAGAAGTCCACCAGATTGGTCAGGCATGATTTGCCCTTGGTGAAGGTGATCTGTTGTCTCACATCAACTTCTGGTCTTGTATGTGCCTTGACTTTACTTCCAGGAGGAGCTGCTCTGTGAACTTCCCAAGCACAGAGGCAAGGCTTACCAGTCTGTAGTTCCTTGTGTGCTCATTTCTACCTTTTTAAAAGTGGGAGTGATGTTTCCCTCTTTCCAGTCACTAGGGACTTCACCTGACTGACAGGACTTTTCAAATAGGTTGGAGGGAGGCTTGGCAACTCCATCAGGCTATTCCCTCGGGACCCTGGCATACACATCACTGGTCCCCATAGACTGTATATATATATGCATAAATATGTATCTGTATATATATTCATACACATGTGTGCACATATATACAGTGTGGGTTCTCCGAGTAGCCATTGTTATATAATCAGTCTTCTCAGTAGCTCTCCCTGAATACCAAGTTTCCCCAGTTGCCAGTGCTAGAACATAGAAGCCCACAGGGCCACAATCCCAATCCACAGACCTAACAAAGACCTAAACAGACCCCTGTACATACCTAAGCAGATATACACACACACACACATTGTCTCCACACACAGGCACATGCATACAGACAGATCTCTCTGTTGACTGACCACCTGCACAACCAGGCCTCATGGTCCCTCCAGCAGGAGGCCTGAAATCCCCCGGTGCCTCTGTCAGCCAAATCCTCCTGGTGCCTCAACCCCAGAGACAGATACATGCAGACTCCTGCCTCTCAAGCCTCTTAAGCTGCTTGCCAGCTACTCTGGCTCGATAACTCTAGCGATCACACACTCGCATACCCACACTGCTGCAGCGGCTGGAGCCCCCATGGGCCCCCAGTCCAAATCCAGCAGCTGTCACAGAGACCATGAACAAACATGCACACAGAATAAACAGCTCCTGAATCACGAAAAGTGGTAGAAATGGAGTTTAATAAGAAGACAAGGCAGGCTGTGCTGATCAGGGCATGGCACATACTGACCAGTATTCTGTTTACATATGGCCAGTCCCTCTTATCTGTTTATCCATCTCGTTTCCAAAGTTTATCCTTCTCCAAACCCCATTGAGCCCTATATTTCCCCATCTTTGGTTCCTATAGTAAGTTTCATGAGATCCTGAAATTCAATTCCCTTGCACCCCATGATGTGTCCCATACCCTAAGCAAAGATAGGAAGGGAGAGAGAAGAGAGGGTGAAGATCATGATATGTTTCACATTCGGACCATGGTGCTGAAGCTCTCCTGAGACAGCCCTGTGAGAAACCAGGACATAGAATCTTTTCCCTGCCTTCTTATGGTTTCCCCACCTGCCATTGCATGTCTGTGCTCCTGTGTGTCCTGTGTTGGAGCATGAATAGCTGAACCTTTTGTGGGTTGCCCACCTCCCTGTAATGGGCCTGGGAGTATCAGGGGCTGGATATTATTCTGGTTCTCCCACTTGCCATTGTTTCTCTGTCCTATGTTGTGTGTATGGAGGCAAGATCTTTATAACATAAACCAACAGTCTCTACTATCTCAGGTGTCACATACCCAGGAAAACATATTAGGAACACAGATGCATAGTGTAGCATTTACATATATTTTTTTCCCAAACAAAACAAACAAAAAATGTTCCTGAAAAATATTAACTTATTTTTACATAATGTTGAAATTTCAACATGGGATCTGCCTTTGGATCTAGCTGCTTGCCCATGTTCTCCATCTCCCATTAGCAAAATGCTTTTGTCTGTGTTAAGACTGTATGCATAATTTATTGAGTGTTATAGGCAAATGTTAAAATAAATTTGCATCCAATACTTACTTTCTCTCTCTCGGCAGTCATTAGCTCATTCTCTTTATCAAGTCACCTGTCAAAGAGGGGATCTACCACTAGACATCAAGAGAATCAGTTGTCTGGACTAAATGAACTGAATCACAATTAAATACAGGTGCCTAGATGTTAGGAGACACCAGTTGCGTTTTGGATATTGTTTAAAGCAGATGAATGCCAAAAGGAGTACCAGGAATCAGTATATCTCCTCATCCACTGGAACAAGGAAAGAGAAAAGTTGCTGAGCTGATCAAATAGTATCTCACAATGACTAGACAGAAAACAAACAAAAAATGCCTATGTCATCAATTCTGATTCCCATGTCTGGTAGTGAAAATATTCCAGCAAGAGGAAAAGTACACTGAATGTGTCTATCAAGTTATTAGGAAAAAAAAAAAAAAAAAGCAAGATATATACCTACAACTAGATAAGCTACAGAAAAGAGCAAGAGCTAAGGCTCTTTCTGTCTTAGACCCTAGGCTGTTTTCTTCTTTTTTTTTTTTTTCCTTTTTTTTTTTTTTTTTGGAATCCATGGCAGTCATACAAGATATTTAATGTAAATACTCTTTTTTATGTCATTGGTTTTATAGGTTTTTATTGCTTGCAAACCAAACCACGTCATCATCGGTGCTTTCTTTGACCTTTGCTGTAGTTAAAATATTACCCAAAGGACAGTCACACCTTTGTGTGTTCAGTGTTTGCTGAACATTCATTTTGGATCCTTTCATTTGTGTGATTAGTAGGAGTGTGAGCACTATCCAGGGATAAGACCAATACCACCAAAATTGCTTGCAATTGTTTTGCACTTCTCGTGACCACAGGTGTTTAGATCTTGCTTAGCTAGCACATAACTAGCCACGCGTGCTAGCACACCAAAGTCAGTGAATGGACTGAACACTCCAGCTGCTTTACAAGCAGAATCAAACCAACATCATTCACTAGTGGTGATGGGGGCTTACACTTTTGTAGGTTATATATGGATATCATTAGGTGAAGCAGAAAATAGAGTCGATCCCACAAAATATAAGATAATGCAAGGTGGACACATCTGGACATGAAAATTTACAGTCCGTTTGAAGACTGCTGTTGTGACATAATGTGGTAGCCAGGCAGATATTTTGGATTTCAGGATAAAAAATACTCCTGAAATGGAAGACAATGAGTACTTCATCCTGTACAAGAAAATGTAACAGGCCTTCATTACACAGAAAAAGGCTTGGCTGGTTCCTGGAAACCTGTCCCTTGAGAAGCAAAGGACTCTTTCTAGGATTAGTTCCTGATCAATGCTTTTGTGTCTCAGCTGGTGGGAAAAACATGGACAGAGAACAGATAACTCACAGGTTCCTGGCCTGTATTACCCAAGAAAGTAGAAACAAATAGGTAAGAAATGTGCTTCATAGTAAGAACACAGATTTTAAAGATTTATGTGCAGAGTTACATGTAGCTAGCGGAGAAGTGCTGGCTGATGTTCTTCTGGAGAAAAAGGCTTTTACAATTCAAAATGTGAGTAACCTGTGCTGAAGACTGTATTAAGACACAATTCTTAAGTCAAAGTGGTAGAGATTGGTAACCTGTTAGTTAGGAGCTAAAGTGTACTGGTTGACAGCAGGCTCAAAGTCAGCAGTGTGTCCTGGCAGCCAAGAGGGCAAACCACCCTTTGGGGTGCGTTAAACACAGCATAGCCAGTTGATCAAAAGAGGTGATTCTCCTATATTTAGTTCTGGTGGGGCTTGAATATTGTCTGCAGTTCTGCACTTCACAATATAAAAAGGATTTTAAGGTACTTGAAAGTATCCAGAGGAGGCCAACAAAGCTGGTAAAAGGGCTAGAAGGGGAGGCATAGGACACTTGTTTAGTTTGGAGAAAAGGAGGCCAAGAGGTGACTTTATGACTCTCTACAACCTCTTGAGGTGGGGAAATGGAGAAAGAGGTGCTGGTCTTTTCTTCTTGGTCACCAATGGTAGGACACAAAGCTGCACCAGAGGAGGTTCTAAATATTAAAAAACATTTCTCTACCATGAGGGTGGACAAACACTAGAACTGGCTTCCTGGAGGACTGGGTGATGCCTGATGCTCTTTAGTGTCCAAGAGGCATTTGGATAATGTCCTTAATAATATGATTTAAGCTTTGTTTAGCTCTGAAGTGGTCAGGCAGTTGGACTAGATGATCTTTGAAGATTCCTTCAAAGGGGGATTAACCTATTCTATTCTATTCTATTCTATTCTATTCTATTCTATTCTATTCTATTCTATTCTATTCTATTCTATTCTATTCATAGTAGGGTTAAAAACTGTTAGGTTTGGTCCGATGTGAAACAGGCCTTCTTGTCAGACTAGCAAACTCTGACCTTTCAGTGATACATATTGCTAGCTCAGCAATATGGCACCAGGCCACAAGTCATCCAGCATGAGACAATGCTGCCATCAGCATGGCATGCATTGGCCACATGGCTATGTGTGATTGCAGCAGCCTGTCAAGGATTGCCGAGTGCTCCCTGGGGGCTGGAGCTGCCAATCGTGCAATGCCCTGGGTTTGGGAGCATGCAGGGGCAAAACGTATTAACAGAGCAAGTCGCTCTGCATCGCTGAGGCAAGAGCATCAACTGAGGTCAATGTTGCCTCTGCAGGAATGCCTGCAAGATGTTGAGACCTACTGCACTGACGGGATGCTGACTATGACCTGGCTACGTATCTATGACATTGACGGTTCGGAAAGGCATCGTGCTCGTTGGTACACTTGTCATCACCCTGGGGTCAGTATGTTAACAAGCTCACTCATTAGTAAATTCCTTGTCTTTTTTATTGTTGCTCAAGTGTGTGTGTATGAGTGCATTTGACATCCCCAAATAGCTCACTTGCTTTATATATGTATATATGTATGTGTGCGTGTGTGTGTGTGTGTATAGTTCTTGTCTAATCCTTGTTGGGCTGAACCAATCAGTTTCAGCCCCTGGAATCTAACTAGAAGCTGCACCAGAGGAGGTTCTAAATATTAGGAAAAAATTATTTACCCTGAGGGTGGGCAAACACTAGAACTGACTTTCTAGAGAAGTTGGTGATGCCCAATGTTCGTCGGTGTCCAAGAGGCATTTGGATAATGTCCTTAATAATATGCTTTACGTTTTGTTTAGCCCTAAAGTGGTCAGGCAGTTGGACTAGATGATCTTTGAAGGTTCCTTCAAAGGGGGATGAACTATTCTATTCTTTCTGTTCTATTCATTTTAGAAAAGCTCCCAGTGTCTGTCAAGAGCCAGATGCTGATGCTTGGCCTGAGATAATTGACTGTTTCAGTGTCAGGTGCTTTGCACAGGTCACCTGTGATTTTCAGTTCCTGGTGTGCTTTCCCTCATCAGCAAAAGAAATTGGGCAAGACCACTACAGCCCAACATTTGACTCAGCTGAGCATAAGGCTTCTAATTTTATTTGTGATATTTCTTTCTGTTTGACAACTACAAAATCAGCTATACCTATGTCATGAACATGAAAAACAGACATCAATCCTCTAGGACAGGTACTGTGTATGAACTTCATTTTTCTGCCTCCAAACTATCTCATGTTCTCCAAGTAATTTTTTTTTTTTTTTTGTAGTTAACCTGTACCTTGACTACAGAAAACACCAAACTGGGCAGAAGCATTGGTCTGACACAGGGTAGGAACGCCCTGCAGAGGGACCTGGGCAGGATGGGTCGATGGGACGAGGTTCAGCATGCCCAAGTGCTGGGTCCTGCACTTGGGGCACAGCAACCCCATGCAGCGCAACAGGCTTGGGGCAGAGTGGCTGGAAAGCTGTGCAGAGGAAAAGTATCATAGAATCACATAATGGTTTGGATTGGAAGGGACCTCAAAGATCATCCAGTCCCAACCCCCCTGCCATAGTCAGGGATGCCACCCACTAGATCAGGTTGCTCAGGACCTCATCTAACCTGGTCTGGAATGCCTCCACAGATGGGGCATCCACAGCCTCTCTGGGCAGCCTGTGACAGTGCCTCACCACCCTCTGAGTGAAGAATTTCCTCCTAGCCTCTAATCTAAATCTCCCCTCATTTAATTTAAAACCATTCACCCTTGATCTGTCATTATCCAATTGAGGAAAGAGTCGTACTCAATCTTTTTTTATAAGCCCCCTTGAAGTACTGAAAGGTTGCAATGAGGTAACCCCGGAGCCTCCCCTTCTGTAGGTTTAACAGCCCCAGCTCCCTCAACCTTTCTTCACAGGAGAGAAACTCCAGCCCCTTAATTATCTTTGTGGTCTTTCTCTGGACCTGCTCTTAGAAATCAACCTCCTTCTTGTGCTGGGGCCCCCAGACCTCGACACAATACTCCAAGTGGGGCCTCACAAGGGCAGAGCAGAGGTGAACAATCCCATCCCTCGACCTGCTGGCCATTCCTCTTTCAAGGCAGCCCTAAACCAGGTTCAGCACCTTGCGCTTTGACTTCTTAAGCTTGTCCAGGTCCCTTGGGATGGCATCCCTTCCTTCTGTTGTATCAACCACACCACTCAGCTTGGTGTCATCTGCAAACTTGCTGTGGGTGCACTCAGTCTTGCTGGAAACTGAGAGTGTTGGTCAATGTTGGCCTGAACATGAGCCAGCAGTGTGCCCAGATGGCCAAAAAGGCCAACAGCATCCTGGCTGGTATCAGGAATAGTGTAACCAGCAGGACCAGGGCGGTGATCATCCCCCTGTGCTCTGCTCTGCTGAGGCCACACCTTGAGTGCTGTGTTCAGCTTTGGGCCCCTCACTACAAGGACATCAGGGCCCTGGAGCGTGTCCAGAGAAGGGCTACGAGGCCAGTGAAGGGCCTGGAGCACAAGTCCTGTGAGAAGTGGCTGAGGGAACTGGGATTGTTTGGTCTGGAGAAGAGGAGGTTCAGGGGGGACCTTATTGCTCTCTGCAACTGCCTGAAAGGAAGCTGTGGGGAGCTGGGGGTCAGCCTCTTCTCACAGGTAACCAGTGATAGGACCAGAGGGAATGGCCTCAAGTTGTGCCAGGGGAGGTTTAGGTTGGAAATGAGGAGACATTTCCGCTCAGAAAGAGCAGTCAGACACTGGAATGGGTAGCCCAGGGAGGTGGTGGAGTCACCATCCCTGGGGGTGTTCAAGGAAAGGTTGGACATGGTGCTTGGGGACAGGGTTTGGTGGGTGACATTGGTGGTAGGGGGATGGCGGGACCAGATGATGTTGGAGGCCTTTTCCAACCTTAATAATTCTATGGTTCTGTTCTACGATTCTATGGCTTAATGTGACCTTCACTAAACCCATTTTGATGTTTTAAATCACTTTGATTTAAATCACCTTTGAAAACATCTAAGGCTAATTCTCTATGTAAAGTACAATTTCTCTGTGTTCTCTATACGAAGTTCACTTTGGTTATGCTTGCATGTAAATCTGATGCTGACAAGCACGGAAATCTGGAGATTGCTGCTGTCCTATACTCTTCAGAATGCCTACTGGCAGTGTAATTCAGCTGACTGACATCTATTTGTCATTGATGACACGCTGAAATGCATAATAAATTATCGAATACGTTCAAAAAGGAAAAAGGACAAAATATATGTGATCATCTAAAATGATTTAAATCGTATTACATCAATACTCATTTTAAATTATTCTTCTAAAAGTCCAGTCTGCAGAAGACTAAACACTTCTGCGGGTGAATGAGCAGACCTTTGAAGTCTGTTTCTCGTCTATGAGGTGCTCCTTGAACTTACTGTTATGATTTAATGGCAACTAAATCAGCAACGTTGGCAATAAAGTGAGATTTATAGCTAAATCACATATCCTTCTGATTCACAGTCTTCCTTCATAATTCTGATTAAACCCTGCCAAGTCTATGCAGGCTGAATTCACAGGTAGAGGTCCTTGCTGGACTTTAAAGAGTTTAATACTGCATAGAATACCCCAGTGACCCAGTCTGTGCTGTGGTTAAAGCCGAGAGGTGAACAGCATGAAGTAGCTTGCAAATACTACATAGATACCTTGGGGGATTTGTTCACGGAGCTCCTACATGATTTCTTACCTCATTCTGTCCTTTGCCTTCTTGTTACATGTTGTCCGCCTACAGCAGAGTAGAAATATGTTTTTGTGTTTGATTTTTAACAGGAGCCCAGGAGTTGATATTCTGTAAAACGTGTGAGATAAGGGGAGAAAGATATCAGCAACAGTCTGACAGCTATGCTGTCATTAGTAATTAAACATTAATGGAAAATTCTTGCAGAAGCTACCATTCACTCATACAGAAGAGCCTGGAGATGCCAGAGTTAGCCTTGCTGGACTGCACTGGGTATATACTGATGATTTGATTCCTCAGCTGCCGAGGGTGATAAAACAGTTGTGTAAGGAATAGGCAGATCTCTGTAATTTATGCCAAATCCTAGCTGTTACTGAACAAAAAGAGGAAGATGGAGAAGGGCGCATGCTCCTGTTATCTAGACAGTATACATGTGATGCTATGGAGAAATACCTGGGGACAAATACCAGTTATCAGCTGCAGACTTTGAAATCCGTTCTTAATCTCCCTATGTGACCTTTTGGCCTTTAAAAAAAAAAAAAAAAACTTGTGCAAAAGTTAACATACAATATGACTCTCTTATTATGTTTATGTAATACAGGCATAATTGTTTAACAAATTATTTGAAATTAAATTTCAAAATGTTTCTATTGCAACTGGCTTTAGTAGATTTCAGAGAAGTGTTTCATTCATGTCTCGCATTCCCTTCCCTGAAGAGCTGATATTTATTACAGTAATTTGAGCATTCGGTCAGGAACATTTCAAAAAGTCACTCATTCAGCCAGACAAAAGGCGTTGAAAAGGGTTCCCAGTTCCCACAGTGAAGGAATTTTATATTGAGTTAGTTTTTACATTTTTACATGTTTAATCACTTTGTTAATCTATTCCCCAAGGCTAAGTACAAACAAAATCATTAAATATTCACAATCATTACAATCACAAACATAACTACGATTTAACAAATACCACATTTTTACTAGATGGCATCTGTCTTCCTTGCAAGGATTTGCAGAGGATGATGAACATGTTATGAGAAACAACTAAGGAAGTTCCTCTGAGTGAATTTCCATGCTGCCAAGGTCAGAATCAATGGACAATGCTATATTACACCCTTTTACAATCCCTTCCCAGGTTTGCTTCAAAAATGCAGACAACACAGAGGAAGGAAGTACACTGGATACAAACTACAGTGAGAAAAAATTTCAGTAATCATTCCCGGTCTTCATTCACTTATCCAACGAAGCATAATACCGGTCAAGAAGTGCCTCAAACAGATATAGGTGTGCAGTGCGTCGCTGAAATATTTGAGAACACGGTTACAATGGGATGATGTTTGTTAATAATGCACTGTATAAACTGTGACTGTTTATGATACCAAACGTGAAGGAGGCAGAGGTGAGTGAGAATTATGACTGTGATGTTTTGTTTATATGTTTATAAACTATGACCTTGACTTTCAAGTAATACTTTGTTGAAACTCTCAGAGTCTACCACACCCTTCAGGCTGCATTCTTTGCCTCTCTCAGAGTCTCTGCACATGACCTGATATTGAGTTGACCTTAGTCTTCAAAAGTGCTTATTTGGAAGAGTGTAAAATGTAGCCATAGGTCACAGTCAAGGTGTAATGACGGGCAATCCTGCTCAGTAAGGTATACATTTATTTTTTCATATATTTAACTCAATATTATAGCATTTTGCACCAATTATAGGCAAAATGGAAGGTTGAGCACAGTAGCATGAGAAGGTTGGTTTTATAACAACATAAGATGAACGCAATGTGACTTTAACAGAAGAAACTTCATTGTATGCATGCCCTCTGTGACAGGTGACTAGATGAAGAGAATGAGCTAATGACTGCCTTGAGAGAGAAAGCATTAGATGCAAATTTATTTTAACATTTGCCTATAACACTGAATAAATTATGCATAGAGTCCTAACAGAGACAAAAGCATTTTGCCAATGGGAGATGGAGAACATGGGCATGCAGCTAGGTCCAAAGGCAGATCCCATTTTGAAATTTCAACATTATGTAAAAATAAGTTAATTAATATTTTTCAGGATCATTTCTTTTTTGGCTGAAAAAAAAAGGGGGAGGGGGGGAGGGGAAGAAGAAGAAGAAAGAAATGTAAATGCTACACTCTGCATCCATGTTCCTAATATGTTTTCCTGGGTATGTAACACCTGAGATAGTAGAGACCATTGGTTTATTTTATAAAGATCTTGTCTCCATACACACAACATAGGACAGAGAAACAAGGGCAGGTGGAAAAAATATCCCTTTGACCACTCACACTCCATTTTAAGAGTGTTCACTCATAGCCAGAGACAGCCTTCTTCAGAACCAATTACCAGCATCATGCTGTGAGATCTGCTTCTTGCCTGTGTATCACAATCCTTTATGAAGCAGGGAAGCATCCCTTTAGCTCTGTTCACAAACACGAAGGCTCTGTTCACAAATATGAAGGACATTTAGCTCCAGGCACAGTCTGTAGTCCAGATCTCCAAAGGTTAAAAAGTCACATTAACCCATGAAATCCATATTTTTGGATGTAGAAGCAAAAGTGACTGGTTTTCACAGACTGTGTGTAGTCAGAGTAGCCATCTGCTGAATCTACGTGGTCAACAGTCTCAAGTGGTCAAAGAGTCCCTTCAGAATCTTCCTGTGGGACGATTTATGGGCCCGTTTGAGTATTAATTTCCATACCTACCTGACATGTGTAGGGCTAGCTTGTATCCAGTACACTAAAGTCTTTACAAAGCAGATACACTTTGGGACATGATAAAAAGTATGCCTCCTTGCCAGTGTGTACTCCTCCGGGTAGTGTGCTTGTTCCTGTGTAGCCCTCACCAGAAAACAAGTGAACTTCTTTAACATGATCCTAGACGTGGTACATGCTAGATGCCTGGGTTACCTGGGTACAATGATATCTGGACCATCATGAGCTCAGTAACTTTTATAACACTGCAAATAACAGGCAGGAAAAGAAGGAAACATGCAGCCCATAAAAGATCGCAGGTGGCAGTCCTGACTTCTTCAAAGAGAATGATGTGTTATAAAGCTTAGTCTATCTTGCCTCTTAGAAAAACACAGGACTGATTGTCAGAAACAAAGAAGAACTCTCAGAGATGTTTCTGGCTCACTGTAACAGGCAGGATCTGCTATATGTCATGCAATTATCTTCTGAACTCTTCAATACAGCCAAAGTAAATAACTGGATGAAGAACACAAACTACCTTCTGATAAGGAAATGATAGGAATGTACATGACAAGAGCAGGTGTAGAGTCCTGCCCCTGGGAAGGAACAACCGCATCTATCAGTACAGGCTGGGGGCTGACCTGCTGGAGTGGAGCTCTGCGGAGAAGGACCTGGGGGTCCTGGTGGACGACAGGTTGGCCGTGAGGCAGCAGTGTGCCCTGGTGGCCAAGAAGGCCAACGGGATCCTGGTGGGCATTAAAAGGAGCGTGGCCAGCAGGTCAAGGGAGGGGATCCTCCCCCTCTGCTCTGCCCTGGCCAGGCCTCACCTGGAGCTCTGTGTCCAGTTCTGGGCTCCCTGGCACAAAACAGACAGGGATCTGCTGGAAAGAGGCCAGCGGAGGGCCACAAAGATGATACAGGGCCTGGAGCATCTCCCCTGTGAGGAGAGGCTGAGAGACCTGGGGCTGTTCAGCCTGGAGAAGAGAAGGCTGAGGGGGGATCTCAGCAATGTGTATAAATACCTGAGGGGTGGGAGACAGAGGGATTTGGCCAACCTCTTTTCAGTGGGCTGTGGGGACAGGACAAGGGGCCATGGCCACAAAATGGAGCCCAGGCAGTTCCGCACCAACATACAAAATAATTTCTCCACGGTGAGGGTGACGGAGCACTGGGACAGGCTGCCCAGGGAGGCTGTGGGGTCTCCTTCTCTGGAGATATTCAAGGCCCCTCTGGACCTGGGCAACCTGCTCTAGGGAACGTGCTTTGGCAGGGGGCTTGGACCTGATGGTCTCTTGAGGCCCCTTCCAACCCCACAGTTCTGTGATGCTGTGATGGCATGGTGAACATGGGGTAAGCAGGAGCTGACCAAACAAGTGAAGATCTTTATGAATCTCTGTGAGCTACCTGAGAAATGTTAAGCTGTTGGCTAACCAGCTCTCAAAATTTGCACTGCGGTATTCTGTGACCTTGATCTTGAAGAGGTTTAAGTATCTTCAAAAGCAAAAGTCAAAGGCTGAGTGAATTTTCTCAAGACACTCACCTGTGTAATCCTTGCCACTAAGGAGGGTAAAAGCATTTTTGGCTGCATGAGGCAAAGAATTGCCAGCACATCAAGATGGGTGATTCTTCCACCCTACTCAGCGTTGGTGAGGCTGCACATGGTGTGCTGTGGCCAGTGCTGTGCTGTGCTCCCCAGTACAAGAGACACATGGGCATACTGGAAAGGGTCTAGCGTAGGGCCACAAAGATGATCACAAACCGGAGCATCTCTCCTATGAGGAGGCAGAGATCTGGGACTGTTCAGCCTGGAGAAGAGGAGGGGCTCTGGGGGATCTCATTAATGCGTAAATAACTGAAGGGAGGATGCAAAGACAGAGCCAGACTCTTTTCAGTGGTGGTCAGTGACAGGCCAAGAGGCAGTGGACACAAAATCAAACATGGGAGCTTTGCATGAACATCACAAAGCACTTCTTTACTGTGTGGGTGACGGAACACTTGCACGGGCTGCCCAGAGATGTTATTGAGTTTCCCTCCTTGGCAACTTTCAGAAGATGCCTGGATGTGGTCCTGTGCACCTGGTTCTATGTGACGTTGCTTGACTGGGGGAGACTGGCAGTGTTGGACCCTTCTAACCCCAAACGTTCTGTGATTCTGTGTTATCAGTTTAGCAAGTCAGCTTGGGGTTTCTGCACAAGCTTGAAGCTTCCAGGATGTTTCCCACAGGTGACAGTGGATCAGTGGCTAGGCAGGGAGCCCACCCTGATGAAAGCTCTCCTCTGCTCTGAATATACTGAGCTACTCCCTACAGCCCCGATTCCCAGGTTCTGTTGGGAAATGCAGTCCTCAAGATTTAGTCTGCAGTAGACTTCTACAAGGTACTATAAAACTGAAGCTTTCAGTCCCACTCCTGCCACTTCTTTCTTGGTTTCCTTTGTTGTTTCTTTTTGTGTGTGTGTGTCCCTACTTCTCCCATAGATACAACCTTAAACTGTACAATCTTCCTGTTATTAGAAATCTCATAAAGCAAATACAAAATGGAGATTTGGTTCCCTTCTTTAACCCTCTCTTACACGAGAGAGAAGGAAGTAGACAGACTACCAAAGAAGATAAATAAATAAATAAATAAATAGAGTAAAATAAAAACACCCCCCAAAAAAACACAAAATTGTCATGAGCTTTTATTTCATGTACAGTAGCATACAAACATGGGCAGACTCTTTCTTCACAATATTGCCACCAAAAACACACACACCACACAACAAAATAAAATGACAAAAACATAAATCCCGTCAAGTCAATGTTGACTTAACAAACAGGAAAATCCATTGAAAGAAGGGAACTTCTATATAACTATGAGGAAAAGGTTACTAGCTACAGTGCTTGTCCACCTCTATTCCATAAATTGGCAATAAACTATTAGTACAAGTAACAGATGGAGAATTTCCTGGGTGTGAAAGTGTAGCTAAACACTTCTAACTTGTCCCCAAGTTGCATGCTACAGTTCTGTTACAAACGTACACATACCACATGCAGACCTATTGGCACAGGCACTTATCCAACCAATTGGATAGTATGTGCTGGAAAAGATTATAAACCTATGCTGCTAGGGGTATGTGTGTAGGAGAAGGCAGATCACAAGTAGATTTAAATATTAAAAGGGAGAAGACTACTCAGTTTGACCCATCATGTTCCAATCCAGATAAAATAGTGAAAGCCAAAACAGTGAACCCAGAAAATTTTCACTCCAGTCAAGCGTGACACAGCTCATGTAGACAGAGGCACAGCTCAGGAAGGGAGAGCAGTCAGCTCAGGAAAAGGCTCAGCTCAGGGTGAGCCGATGCTTCCTCAGCATCTCAGATAAGGCTTAGTCTTCTTGTTGCCAAAACTGCCCTGTTGGTATTACCTGATCTACTTCAAGATTCCCCCTAGCATGTCTACGTGAGCCAAGAGCTTCAGTTTGTCTATAGTGAAGGTGGAGACTAAATATTGATTTTTGAGAGTATGTGATCTTGCAACACAAATGCACAAACTTGGCACATCTTCTTCGGATTGTTTCATCCTTTTTCAAAAGCACCCAGAGCAGGCAGCATTGGCACAGATTTCGCACAAATCAGCGTCTCTGACAGCCATGCCTGTTAGAGAGAAAAGAAAGTGTTTCACTGGGATAGCAAAGCAATATATTGGAGAGCAGAGCCACACATCAAGTGGCTGAGAGGTTCCTTTCTGTTGCTGTTCAATGAATTTTGATGTCATTGAAGTTATTGTTGGCACAAGAAAAACTAGTTCTTGAGAAAATCTTGCTTAAAATAATGAGATCAAACCTGAAATCACCAGGAGAACAATGGTAACATGTGGAAACAAGAGAACAGCAGGGCATCTTGTGGGAGGGTGGTGAGGATGCTACCTTTTTCCGCTAAAGTGGCTAAAGTGGCTTGTAGAATCACAGCTTTAGTCATATTGGCAGCATTTCTTCCTAAGGTTTCCACTGTATTGGACAGTAAGTTAATAAAACATAATAAAATTATATATATACATGTATAAACTCTGGCTCAAGAATCACTCCATATGCCTCGGAGACACAAAATGCTGAAGACTAATTCACCTCATCTACATCTCACACCTCTTTTAGGGTATCCAGAAATACACAGCTACTTGGAAGAAACTTTTGTGGGTTTTGTGTTTACAACAGCGTGGTCTGCACAGGCTACAATTAAGCACCATAGCAGTGGTGCTACAATTTCAATATTTGAGGTTGAAAAATGTGATTAAAAAAAAAAAAAAAAAAAGGAAATCATCCAATATGAACTACATACTCAGCCTCTCGAAAATCATGGGTGCATCTTCTCTTTTACACACAGCTTGGAACTCCTCAGGAAGATCTTTCTCGTTGCATGGAGAATAGGTAGTCTTTGAAACCACCATGCGAGGATTAATGCTTCTGTTCTCATCCATGAGCTCCTTTAGCTTCTTCACGGATTCAAGGGAGAATTTCAAGTCGCCATCCTATGTAGATAGAAGAAGAAGAAAAAAGAATAGAGGCATCAGGGAGTTAGCCCTTAGGCAAATGTATTCCATTTCAACTGAAGACTGCTAAACTGGAAGCTCTCTCCACATACCTCTACTATAGGGAAAAGGGAATGTTGGAACAAAGCTTAAAGAAATTTGGGTGCTCAGTGAAAGTAAAGGGATCAGCAATTCAATACATACACCCTTCAGAGCAGCAGGAAGACCTGGCTGGCTTGTCAGGGTTTTTGTTAAGCACCTCAGTGGATGGAGGCACAATTAATGCATTTCCCACTCTTGTGAGAGAGACACATAAAATCTAAGATAGAAGGATATGGATTGAGAAACGTCAGCCTAGAAAAGAAGTGATTGGGTGATATGTCATAGAGATTTACAAAATCATGAGCTGAATGCATGTGAATGGAGATTTATTTTGTTCACTCTTTCTTCTAATACATTAGTAGAGAACTTCAAGTCTTGGCTGTCACGTGGCATGCTCAAAACAGAGAAAATTCCTGCGCATTCAACATTAAGAGCTGAACCTGCTCATCACAAGATACTGTGGCAAGTTTCCATGAACTTAAAACTCGTCCATACGATTTATGGAACACAAGTTGAGCAAAACTAAATGCATCGCTTCTGACTCAAAGATCATGCCAAAGCTTTGGGAGGCTTGAAGTGTAAGTATTACTTTTCAATAAGGAAGTATTACTCCATGCTATATACTGTTTGATCCTGTGTGTCTGTTAACGTCCATTCCCTCACAGTTTCAAGAGAATCACTGTTGAGGTAATAAACTTAAATTGAACGTGTTGCAATTGTTAAATACATATAATCTGTGTTAGTATGTAGGCAATCACAGTCTGGCCTAAAAGAGGAATAAGCATTTTCAATTTGTTATTTAGCATTTGCTTTATCCTTGTTTAATGAACAAGAAATAATCAGAAGTATGATCAAGTGACACCTACATATTCAAAGAAATGAATTTAATTGAGCCTGCTATGGCATACGATCAAATGTTTTTTGCTTCATAGTCTCATTAGCTTGATGTTCAGTTGTGTGAGAGTGGTTTTTTTTTGGGGGGGAGGGAGAGGTGTTGGTTGAAGAATACTAATAAAAAAACAACCATGGACATGCATTTATTTAACAAGTCAAACTCTTTTCTACTCCCAATTAATTTATTATTTTTCTCAGAATAGTTTATCAGACTGGCTGCCTGTGAAAAGTTAATTATTTAGAACACAGCTCTAAATTCAACTATCAGATGCAGACTCTAAAAACACAAAACAGAGAAAAAAAAGAATTTCCATGAGAACAGTTCCAGAGAAAGCAGAAAGGGGTGAAGCGAGCTTTATTCAGTCCTTTCGCATAGGATTTATCCTTATTACCACTGCTTAGTAAGGATGAACATTTATGAGAGATAGATTTATGAGGTGCATTTATGTCCTGGTGACAAAATAAAACAAAACAAACAAACAAAAGTATCAACACCATCTCAGAAGAGAAAAGTGTGTCAGAGAGAGCTGAGTCTGAGCAGCGTCTTCTCTCCAAGGTAACAGTGCGTGCTGTTCTGCTGAACTAGCAGATTTTATCACAGAAATAGTCTAAGCCAGCACTTTAGGTGGTTTTTTTTTTGTTTGGTTGGTTGGTTGGTTGGTTGGTTGTTTCTTGAGTTTTTCTGGGTTTATTCCACAATTAGCTAGCCATCCTCTTCCAATTTTCATCCCAGTAATTCAAGATCTGTGCAAGGAACTGTCTAGATACTGATATTCAGCCTTTAAAAACACTCTACAAAATCCCATAAATATTGCTTGTGGCTTGCAAACATTTTGTTAAATCAATGCTTTCTGTGACATAGTATGGGAAAGGGAAGAAAAGTCTTGGAAAGATTTTTCAGAGAAAAGTATATAAGCCAACTTTGTGCACTGAGTTAGTCAGACATCAGGGAAATTAAGTAGTCCAGCTGAAAAGAGTGCAACACACATGCACAGTACATGTGTGTCATGTCCTATAAGAGGCAGAGAAAATATAAATGTAGTGATTAATGAGGAGAGCATTTGAATTACAAAGAGGAGCTACAACTTCAGAGCTGAACTTTGTACATTTTTACCTCAACCAGAAACAGCTATCCTCATTTGGTTATTTTCTACAGTTCCAAGTGGAAATTTGATTTTTTTTTTCCTTAAGTTGGAAACTATTTTTTCACTCCTTCAAAACCTACTGTGCACACATAAAGAGAATCAACTATTGCTTAAATAATATTAGCCCTTTTGTTACTCCAAGGATGTCATTTACAATGCAACCACACTGGAATCTCCCAAACTGGTTCTAGGGGTGAGTGCAGATAGATCTGGGAATACCCAGACAGGAATATCAGAGCAGTGATATGGCTGGTGAAGCACGATGCTAGAAACACCTGGAACATTTTACAGACAGAAAAACTGAGCAACATGGACATGATGTCAGACAACAATCTGGAGAAAAGAAAAAAATCAGCTCTATTAATTTAGTTCAACATTCCTGTTGTAGCTATAACTCTTCAAACAATATATCACTGAACTTGAAAAAAAAAAAAAAAAAAAGGCAGAAAACTCACCTGGACATAGACTCCCTGGGAGCTGTGCACCAGTGAAAGGAGTATAAGGACTGTAAAGGACAGAAAGCCTTTCATAGCACCTGCAAAGTGTAGCCTCTCCTAGCCTGAATATATTTTCTCTTGCTTTGGTATTTCACTGTCCTTCCTTTGTGTCTCTCAGATTTGCTCTAGTTGTCAGAGCGCTATCTCCCCGGTGCAAAAAAAATAAGCTTTATAAAGCCTTCACACAGCACTTGCTTGGTAATCCATTAACCTAAACTCCTTATAGGCATACAATAAACCTTCAGTGGCCTACCAGTTATCTACTCCTTGGAAGAGCAGGACAGTCACACCCAGGCAAATACTGGTGTTTATGACTCTCTCCCACTTTCAGAAACTGGCCAAGACAGGCAAGAAAATCACTGCGGCCTCCGGCACATAAATAGGAAACATTGGTCTTAGTTCTAACAGCATCCAAAACCAAGCCTCCATGTGGGGAATGGATGGGCAAAGATGGTCCTGGAGGTCTTTCCCAACGTTAATGATTCTATGATTCCATGGCTTGGAAGCAGGCAAATTAATAATCGATTAAAGAAGTTGCTCTCTTGCACTGATTGGTGGCCAGTCAGTTCTGAGCTGATTGCTGAGCACGCAGTTCTCCTGGGACTGCAATCCTCAGAGGGGAGCAATGCTCTGGAGCAGATGAACGCAGGGTGTGCCCGAGTGTCAGCACATCCACGGTGTCATCTTGCTTCTTGCAGCACCTAATTAAAACGCACGCATTACAGGGGTTGTCATTAAAGATAACAACCCCCAATTTGCTGCAATGCAACAAATCTGTTTCTCTGTGGCTTTCAATCTTATCCAGAAACATGGAAATAGCACGTGGATATTTATCTTCTCTTATTCTCTAATAAGCAGACATGGACTATTAATGAGAGTTTCTCAGTCCCCTTGGGCCCTGGTTTTACAGGTTTCTGGGGTGCCCTCCTAGTGTCTCTCCCGACCTTTCCTCTAGGCTCCCTTTGGGTACAGGAAGGCCGCTATAAGGTCTCCCCAGAGCCTTCCCCTGCATGAAGGGAAAGCCCTGCACGCTGCGATCCCCAGCTCTGCTGCACAACACGTCTGCCCCGGAGCCAATCGCCCTACTGTGTCTGAGGGAGTTCTCTAAAAATGGAGCAGCAATTTTCCCAGAACCCCCTTTCATAACTGTTTCCCTTGCAACTCAGGTCGGAAACTCGTTTCCTTTGTACCACGGTTGACTGTGATTAAGATTTTCTGTCCATTACCTTGTATGTGCTCTGATAATTTGTGTGAATCCTTGTGCTGCATTCGCTTCTTCACTAATGTAAAGGTTCATTCCAATAGGCATACGCAAAACTCAAGTTATATAATTTGATTTTTAACATTTGATGAGAGGTAACCGGAGCTGAGTAATAAAGTCACATCCTATAATCACAGTAAAATTACAAAGATAGATATTGAAACGATTCCTTGAATTGACAAGAAGGGCACTGCCTCCTTTCTCCTTCCCCTGCCTGCCGTGGAATATACCAAGCCAAAGGATGATGTCAATTCATGTCTATTTGCAAGTATTTAAACCTGCCCATGAAAAGAATCAACCTACACAGCATTAGGGCCTTTCAACGTGTTTTATGATCCCTGATATTGCTAATTTTAATTGCAAGAATCCAGGCAGTCTTAGGGCAACAAGCTACAGCAAAACTCCATGGTCTTCCACACAGCCTGTGGCAACCTTAGTCCTTTGTGTTTAGGAAGTGCTGCTGTCCACATTCCCTACTAGAAGGAAATTAGAAGGACACTGAGAGCACCTTCATAGTCTTAGCAAATCTAGGACCATTTTCGGTTCAGGACAATTATCTCTTCCTCTTGTGTATTTTGAAAACTGACCACTGAGGCACATCAGATTTCCCTCTCCAACCCCACTCACCTGGGCCATGGTGTCCCAACAGGTGAGAGGGCAAACACTGCTCTAAAGAATTTCCTGCCCAGGGCACAGCCCTCTCAATCCCAGAACCCCCACAGCTTGCAGGGTTACAACCACCACCAAAGCTTTCTTCCTAATTGTCTTCTCAGGCTGATTCACTCCATGTACAGAGGATGTGCCGGGTACAGCTGACCAAATGCTGCTGCACAGCCACAGGTGCTGGGTTACTCACAGCCCAGTGCTCCGTGGGCATCACTGACCCATGGCAGAGTGGGTCAAGAGCACAGCCATCACTGGAAGAGCACCCGGCAGGCTCTACTGGCAAATAGGTTGGCACCTGAAGAGACAAAATAAGTACTCGGAGGAATGGGCAAGGTGGCCCAGGCTTAGGAGATGTCTGAAGGATGATTAACTGAGGAACTGCCAATCACAAACACCATTATATTGACATATTGAGTATGTGTGATCAGGATTCCACCCACACTCACATTTGTAAAGTCGTCAGTGGGTCCTGTGCACTGACAGTCCTGATTTTTGAATCCCTTGGAGGGAAAACTCCAGCATGCACATGTCTCTCATTTTCTGAGTTCCAGAAAATGCCATGTCTCCAGGGGGTCTAAGCCAATTCTGTGCGATGCTCTACCAAACTTCAGCTAGTCTAGTAATTCCACAGAAACACCAGAGCTGGAAATTATGGGATAACCTCTCAAGTTGGGAAGGGTACTTTCTACTCCCTGCTCTTCAGGAGCTTAGATTTATTTATACTTGCACTGTCAAACAAGCTGTGTTTGACACATACGGAGTGTTTACCTGCAGAACCCCTACAAGTGCAGATTTGGTCTCACTTTTCATGACTTGTCATGAAAAAAGTCAGCTATTCATGGCTGACCTTTTGGAATCCTTCTGGCCTCGGTGAAAACTGGCAGCAGCTCAGACATAAACAACAATCTCATTTAGAGCTTTACTAGAGAGTAAACGTGTTTATGGAGTTGGCTCTAAATAATATTTTCCTGTTAAACTCTTTTATGATCGGGAGCAACTTACAGGCCTCTAATGTGCTATTGTGCTTCCTCCATAGTTCTTTATCTCATTTGTTTTTTTTCTAAAGACTGATCACTTTTTAAATCTGATCATTTTATATTAAAAAAAAAAAAAAAAAAAAAACAGGCAAGGGCCTACAGCTAGGCTTAGCAAGCCACAAGCCCTGTGAAAACGGAGAGATAGAGAGCCAAGAACCACATGAAGTTAAGAGCACGCACACCAACATGACTGACAGTTGCATGTAGTCTTCCAGAAGGTGTGTCAGGCTCTAAACTACTTTGGGAGCAAGGCCTGAGCTCTCTCTGGTGTAGGACGGGTGCAATTAGCGAGAAGCTGTGGTATTCAATGCACCTGTAGCGCCACCAGAAGAGCACAGCACTGCACGCCACCAGGCTCCCGGAGCAGATTGCAGGCACAGGGAGGCAGGACAGGCTCCAGGCGGGGTGAGACGTGTCTGCCACCACGGAGATGGTGTCCAAGGGCTCTGAGCCCAGCTAAAGCCCTGGCACACCAGTGGCGTGCTGTAATATTATGGCTGAGCACAGCCACAGTGGGGTCTTTTAACATCATGGCTGTGCACAGAGTCACAGTATGGCGTGGTAACACCATGGCCAAGCATCAAGTCACCACAGGGCCTTGTTAACATTAGTGCTCAAAAGAAAGTCACAACAGGACCTTGTGACCTCGTGGCACAGCGCAGAATCACAGTAGGTAACATCATAGGGCTGCAGTGTCACAGAAGGGCCTTGTGACATCAAGGCTCGGCAAAGAGTCATAGAGGATATTAAAAGCCTGACACGGTGTAAAAGCTGGGCTTTGTGACCTCAGTTCCCAGCACGAATTCACAGTGGGATTTTGTAAAATCATGGAATGGCAAAGAGTCACAGCCTTTGGATACGATGCCATGGCACAGAGTTGCACGACGGTGTCGTAACATCACGGCCGAGGACAACGTCACAGTGGGTTGCTGTAACATCATGGTCACGCACAAAGTGCAATATTGTAACATCATGGCCCAGCAGAAAGTCACAAAAGGGCCTTGAGCCCTCACAGCCCAGCACATAGTCACAGCAGGTTGTTGTAACATCACAGCCCATCACAGCAGGGTCTTGTGACCTCCCAGAACAGCACAGAATTGAGCATTGTAACATCACAAACCAGTACAGTGCCACACGAGGGGCTTTCTGACCTCGTACCCCAGCACAGAGTCCCAGTTTGGTGTTTGGTGGCAGAGGACAGAGTCACAGTGGGGTCTTGTAACATCATGGCCCAGTACAGCATCACAGGGTGGCACTGTGACACTACGACAAGGTTTTAGGGTCACAGTGGGGCTTCCTAACATCAGTGCCCACCACAGACTGACAGGAGGCCCAGCAAAGTGTCACAGCGCAGTACTTACTGTAACATCATGCCTCCAAAGAGCGTCACAGCAGGGCTTTGTCGTATCACAACCTGACACAACCACAGTGGGGCGTTGTATCACCACGGATCTGCAGGGCTTTGTGAAGTAGCTACAGCTTCATAGTGGGACTGTGTAATGCCATGAGCCAGAAGAGTCAATGCAGAGCCTTTGGACATCATGTCCTGGAAGAGAGTACGAGCAGGGTGTTGTAATATCATGGCCCAGCATAGTGTCACTACAGGGCCTTGTGACTTCACGGCCCAGCACAGTCACAGCGGGGCGTTAGATCATCATGGCTTTGCAAAGTGTCAGAGCGGGTCTTCTGACCTCATGGCCGAGCACAAAATCACTGTGGGGCATCGTAATATCGTGGCCAAGGACCAAGTCACAGTGTGGATGTGTAACATCACGGCCATGCATAGTCACGGCGTGGAGTTGTACCGTCATGGCCCAGCACAGCCTCACAGCAGGGCCTTTGGCCATCACAACGCAACAGAGTCTCAGTAAAACTTAGGAACATCAGTGCCTGGCACAGGGTCACAGGAGGGCCGTGTAATTTCACGGACCAGCACAGAGCCACAGTTGGGCATTGTAACATCATGGCTCATCTTTCTCTTCTCAGCCCTGGGGAGGCCACACGTGGAGTATTGTGCCCAGTTCTGGGCTCCCCAGCACAAGAGGGACACATTCAAAACGCTTCCAGACACATCCCTGTGTGACCTGATCTAGGTGTTCCTAAGGATTGGATTAGATGATCTTTCAAAGTCCCTTCCAATCTCTAAAATCTGTGTTTCTGTGTTTCCCAAGGACCCTTCCTCTTATCTTCTGGTCTCTGGAGACCTCACAGGGCTCTCTAGTACACTCTTGGGCACACTGGAGGCCCCCAGTGGCCCTCTGCTTCACTCTAGATCCTCCACATTTCCACCAGGGCCACACAGTGCACTCTACCTACCCCTGAAGTCCTCCCAGTGACACCCAGTGTCCTTTAGGATGCCCTAGAGGCCTCCCAGTGCAGCCTCCAGGCCTCCTGTGGCCTTCCAGTGTTCTCTGGGACCTTCTGGAGGCCTTGCAGGGCCTTGCAGTGTACCCTAGCACACCTTGAAGGGCTCGCTGGACACTCCAGTGACCTCTACAGCCCCCTACAGCCACCCCAGTGCCCTCTGCTGTGCTATACTGTCCCCAGCAGGCCTCCCAACACTCCCAGGACACTCTAGCATGCGATTCTGGTCTCCCAGTGCACCCCAGAGGCCTCCCAGGGAACTCCTGTGCACTCTAGGGTGCTCTGGGACCCTCTTCTTGCACCCTAGAGGCCTCCCAAGGCCCCTTCCTCTTATCTACTGGTCTCTGGAGGCCTCGCAGGGCTCTCTAGTGCACTGCAGGGCACACTGGAGGCCTCCAGAGGCCCTCCGTGCCACACTAGATCCTGCACATTTCCACCAGGGCTACACAGTGCCCTCTAGCTCCCTCTGGAAGCCTCCCAGTGGCACCCAGTGTCCCCTAGGATGCCCTAGAGGCCTCCCAGTGCAGCCTCCAGACCTGCATCAGATGCTCTAGGTTTGGATTGACACAGAGACCCTGGGGGAGCCACGGGCTGTAATCACAGAGGTGAACCCCATTTTGTGTCTCCCCTAGCCTTTGCTCAGAGATGGTTTCCAGGCCAGAATCACCCATTCATCTCCTAGGAAAAGCAAGACAAAGTTGTTGGAAAGGGGATTAGAACATTAGATCTTGGTAAAGAGACAAATTTCTGTTCATTCCCTGCGCTCATATTCGAGTTTCCAACTGGCAGCACATGAGGGACAAAGGCTCCTCCTCACCGCTCACTCATGCTCTGGTGCTGGTAAATGCAGAGATGTCACATCTCTCCAAAATCGCAGCATATTTGTGCCTGGGGCAGGCAGCTGGGGCAGTGGGATAGGGCCTGGGGCTCACCCGTGCATCCCCAGAAGCATCCTCCCAGGGGAAGCGTGTCGACAAGAGCTGGCTCTGTCCGACCCTGGGACTGCAGTGGGGGTGCACCCACAGCTCCGGTTTGTGCCAGGGTCAGTGGCGCTGGCACTGGTCTCCTCCATCAGAAATTGCAGCTTTTCTTTGGAAAACAAAAACAAAACAAAACAAAGCAAAACAACAACAAAAAAAAACACCTTCCAGTAATAAAAAATAAAAAGATATCAGGCTTTGCCAGGTACCCCAAGGTATTGGCTCTGAAAGGTGAGGTGGTAGTACAGGGTGCCTGACACCACTTAAATATTCAGAAGTGTCTTCTGAATGAGGAGAAGGGACGGAGAAGCCAGCAGGTCATGCTGGGTCTGCCGACTTCTTGCCTCCCGCCTGCCAAAAGGCAAGTTGCTCTGGGTTCACCCAGGGTTGCCCCTGCAAAGACTGAGCCCCCAAAAAAACCAGAGTGGAGGGGCAAGACCCCTGGCTGTCTGAGCGAGGCTGCAGCCCTTTTTTCCCTTGGCATCCCTCCCTGGCTGTGGATGGCTAGAAATCCATCCAGCAAGTGCTTTGCATGCCTCTGGCCACTTTCTGAGAGGGCAGCTCTGAGGTGCTGAATGCAGGTTTTGTTGCTCTTTATCTGGCTATGCAAAATTCGTCTCTTATCAGCCGACACAGGGGATGGAAGCCCATGCTCGGCGGTGCCTGCTGGGCTTAGCTGCAGATTGCTGCTGACCTGCAAAGAGAACACGGGGGGCTCCCACGTTAGCAGAAGCAGCGGCCGAGGGGATGCAGAGCACGGTGCTGGCAGAGAGGGAAACTCTGGCTGCCACTTCACAGAGTTTAGACCAGATCCCTGTTTCCATTAGGACTGTGTTTTCATTTCATTTCATCTCCTCCTCTCCCCCCTTCCAGCCCCACCTCCTCCGAATCAGCATTTCTGCATCCTTCTCTGTGCACACCAGAGCAGCAGGTAAAAGGCTGCCTGGCACCTGCAGGCACACACACACACCCCTGCGCCCTGGATGCACCTCTACCAGGGGACAGACACCTCCGGGCGGCTTCCCACACTCCTGCGTGTGGCATCTTCCTCTCCATGGGCGATCTTGGCTGGCAGCATCCCCGTGCCTGCCTCAGGGCTGCTCTGCCTCTCCTCGCTGCCTCCCGCTGCAGCAGCAGAGCTCGGGCACGGAGGAGCTCAGTGGAGCCCCGCTGCCCCAGGGGACAGAGCTCTGTGGGTGGGCAAGCACAGCTGGGAGGCACAAGCTGAGCGTCGGGGGGTCCAAAGCATCCTGAGCATCTCGTGGTCCTCCTTATCCCCCAGTCCAGAGCATCTGGAGCATCGCAGAGTGTCCTGACGCCCAGAGCACCCCACGCATCTCCAGCATCCCCGCATCCGGAGCATCCCCAGCACCCAGCAGCGCAGGGGGATTTGCAGGGATGAGGAAACGCCTGGCTGTGAGTAACGGGGAGGGGAACCTTGCCGCTGCTGGTCGGCTCCTGGGAACGTCTCTCTGCCCTGATTATCAGTGAAAAGAGAGAGCGGGGGAAAGAGAGGGAGAGGAGGAGAGCGGAAAGGAGGGCAGAGAGAGGGAGAGAGGTGGCACTTCTCGCCCTGGGGCTGGCTCCAGCGATGATCACCTAGCGCAGGTGACAGCTGGAGGGAGTCCCCAGAGCTGCAGAGCCAGCCCTGCCACCCGGCTCCCCATGGAGGGTGCTTTGGGGTCCCCCAATGCCAGCGTGCTGGGGGAGCGCTCGCTGCTGGTGGGCAGCAGCTGGCTGGCCGCCTTCCTCTGCTTCATCATCCTGCTGACCACGGCGGGGAACTTCCTCCTCATCCTCCTCATCGTCACCCAGCGCTCCCTCCGCAACACCTCCAACTACTTCCTGGTGTCCCTCTTCATGTCCGACCTGATGGTGGGGCTGGTGGTGATGCCCCCGGCCATGCTCAACCAGCTCTACGGGCGCTGGGTGCTGCGGGGCGACTTCTGCTCCCTCTGGTACGCCTTCGACGTCATGTGCTGCAGCGCCTCCATCCTCAACCTCTGCGTCATCAGCTTGGACCGCTACCTGCTCATCATCTCCCCCCTCAAATACAAGCTGCGGATGACCTCCTGCAGGGCCCTCTGGCTCATCCTGGCCGCCTGGACCTTGGCCGCGCTGGCCTCCTTCCTGCCTATCAAGATGGGCTGGCACAAGCTGGAGTTTGAGGTCCGCTCCCCGAATATCACCTCGCGGGGGGACGAGGAGCAGTGCCGGCTTGTGGTCAGCTTGCCCTACGCCCTGGTGGCCTCCTGCCTGACTTTCTTCCTGCCCTCCGCCGCCATCTCCTTCACCTACTGCCGCATCCTCCTGGCAGCCCGCAAGCAAGCCGTGCAGGTGGCTTCCCTCACCTCCAACGTGGCCACCGCCACCTCCGACGAGGTCACGGCACAGGTAAGGGAGAGAAACAGCCCCGGTGTCCCCTCCAGGAGGACAGCAGGCAGGGCAGGGAAACGCTTCATGCAACCTGGGCTTCCCAAATGCAGCCTGGGAGCTCCTCTCACCCGTCCTGCAAATCCCCAGATGTGTGCCAGGGCTAAGACTGAGCACTTTGCTCTGCTTTTCCCCATCCCAGCCTTGTTGTGGGGTCCCCCAGAAGGAGCAATTACCCCCAAAACTGCCACCACCACGTCTCGGCCCCGAGATGCAGGTGGGGATGGGGTTTGCATGTTTGAGCCACGTGCTCAGGGCACTTGTGGTGGGACAGGAGCAGGGAGGCCTCATCTTGCTCTCACAATTCACAAAGAGCCAAGGCTGCTGCTGCCGGCCACCAGCATCGTCTCTCGTGCTCCTGGGAAGCAAAACTTTGTACAGGCAGGTGCCGAAAAGACAGTAAATAAATGGGTATTAACCCAGCGGGTGCAGCCGGTGCAGGAAGCACAGCCGGGCACCTTCCAAAGCTTACCGAGAGGAATGAGCCCCTGAATTCCCAGCACAGGGACGTGGATGGCCTCAAGGCTGCAGCCAGGGAGGGGATTTGGCAACTGGAGGGAGAAATCCACCTCCACTGTGGGATGAGAGCAGCTCTGTGGTGTCCTTGGAGGTGCCGATGCCTTGTCCCAGCAATGGAGCACAGGAACAACAGGACTATGAGCAGCAAAATAAATTAAGATCAAGGCAAAAATGTTCCATGGTGCAAAATAAAAGCAGTTTTGTCTCCCTCTTGACTAGCATCATCCCAGGGGGTTTAATCTTATCTGACTTTGGGCTCGTAACTCTTGGCCATGGTGAGCGTGAGACATCTGGGGGAGAAGTTTAAGTAAAGGCAAGTACAGAATTCTGAAGGGCGCCTTATTTTGGACATCCAGCTTCTATTTTTGTTACCTGGTCTACAATAGGAACTTCAAAGTACCTCCTTACTCGAGACTCCTGCCTGAACCAGGCCGTGTGCTTTTATAATCAAAACGTGGCTGCACTTGGGGTTGTTTGTATTTGTCCAGGAGAAAGCAACTGCTATTAAATCTAACAGCTTTAATTCCTTGTAATAGGTTTATTGACCTCACATCCCACAGGGAAAATACAAAGTTAATTGCCTTCAAATACCTTGATTTAGCTTGTTCTCTCTCTTTTAAGAAAGGAGCCAGAACTCTGACCCAGCCAGCCCTCCTGCACATGATGAGATGTACCAGACATTCAAAAGGAAAATGAGAATCAAAGGAGAAGCAGCCAATACCATTAAAATGTTTGTTTTGTTTTGTTTTGTTTCTCCCTGGATGCCAGGTTTTTGGACTCTACAACCCAAACCTTCTTTGGGCTTTAGCTCCCTTCAAGCATTTTAAACTGGATTTTTTCTCTTTTTGGGCAGGAAGCAGCAATAGGCCTCACCTAATCACAGCAGAGGGCTGAGATAATTATTTTGGATGGCAAGAACGGGAAAAGGAATGGGTTAGTTATGGTGTTTGTCAGCTGAAACGTTTGGCTTCCTGCTTTTAAAATGCAATTAGTTTGCTGCTCTATCAGCAGCTAGAGATGCCTCTTCAGGGCATGCTTTATCCTCACCGAAACACTGACGGAGATGGCTTTTTCTGTACAAGAAGCATCTCAATGATAAAGTCCCTATTTTACAAGGGAAAATAAAATAAAAACCTCTCAATGTTGAGGGTTTCTATTGCTTCCTCTGCCTGCTTTATGATTCAGGGACTGTGGCGTGGGCCATCCTCCTGCCCCCGTGACAAGGGAAGTAATAGCCCTTTTTTTCTGTTTTTTTGCAGGTTTTTGCAGCACCAAATGCCACTTCCCTCGGGCAGGAGGCTGGCGCCAGAGCCAGCGGCTCCAGCCTGGGGTGAAGCAGTCTCTCACCGCCCGTGTCCCGCTGCAGGTTCCCCGTGCCCCCAGCCAGCCCCCGGCCGGCAGCGAGAGCAGGAGGTTCGCCAGCAAGCACAGCAAGAAGGCGCTGAAGGCGAGTCTGACGCTGGGCATCCTCTTGGGCATGTTCTTCGTGGCCTGGCTCCCCTTCTTCATCACCAACATGACGCAGGTAAGCATGCGTTTTGTTGTTTGTTTTTTTTTAACCAGGAAGGGCTGTTTTTCAAAAGCGTTTCACAGCCGGGCTCGAGGCTCAGCTGCCTGCAGGTCTCGCCAGAAAGCTGCGGTTTCCTCGGGGAGAAAAACCCTTCAAAAGCAAGGAAAAATGCTGGCATACCTGGGAAATGCTCATGGTCTGGGAAATGCCACTAATCCTTGCCGTGTCTCCCCGCCAGGCAGTGTGCGAGTGCGTCCCAGCCGGCTTCTTCGACGTGCTCACCTGGCTGGGGTACTGCAACAGCACCGTGAACCCCATCATCTACCCGCTCTTCATGAGGGACTTCAAGAGAGCCATGGGCAAATACCTGCCCTGCTGCCGGCGCTCGGGGCAGCCCCGGCCCAGCGCCATCTCCCTCTCCATGAGGAACTCCAACAGCGGGCCCCGCGTGGCCACGTCCCTCAAAAACGTCCTCACCTTGCAGGCCGACACCGACTCCGTCGACTCCGGGGCAGCGGTGGACGAGCACAGCCTCCCGCCGGCCGCTGACGCTGCCCAGGCTCTCCTGGCCCCCCACGTCCGCTTGGTTAATATTTTTGACACGGAGTCTCACGAAGAGGAGCTGCAGCACCGGCAGCTCGGCACGCCGGTGGCCTGAGAGGCCGTCTGTGGGGCTGCAGATGGAGGAGGCACAGTTTCAAAGCCTGGTGTCCCAGGTAGAATTGCCCTGGCACAATGCAAACCCTGCAGGAGGACAACCACAAGGCATTTCCCTGCCCGCACTGAGCTCCTCCATACCTTCCTCAGTGAAACTCGCATCTCCTTGGTGCTGTTGCTGAGCACTTCTGCGGGTAGGTTTAGAGCGCAAAGCCACGTTTTACTGCTGGATTAATCTGCCTTGTTTCTCCCTCTTTCTGTCTTTTTACTCACCAATTCCTCACCCTTCTCCACGAGTTGCTTCTCCTCGCACCTTTTTGCCGGTATGTCTCCCTGCACTTCAGCCAAGGGCAGGTTCTTCAGCTTCCACTCATACAGCTCAGCACACTCCCTCTAACTCGTGCATGAGGTGCACCAAGGGAAGAGGAAACACATCCTGTGACTCACGGGTAACGGGTTTGGGGCTGCTTCAGTCCACAGAACATCGTGTCTGCTTGGAGTTTAATTCTCTCGCCCGATTTGGACCGTATCTGTCAGAGTTTCCTGTGAAAGCAGCGAGCTGCAGCACGCTGAAACCATCCGGTTTAATCGTGAACAGCCTGCACTACGGGGGATTAAATCTGATGCAAAATGTTCAGCACTGCCTTTTGGATATTCCACAAGGGTGTGGGTGTTCGACTTGTTTGTGGCTCTCTGGATATCCTGACAGTAGTAAGGAAATCAGCTTCCCTTCAGCTCTCATCCTACAGCTTCCTATTTTTGGCATGACCGTCGTACTTTGCTCTTGACAATCCACGAGTTTTAAGATGATGCAATTAGAAAACAGACATTTCTGTTCTTAAATCAGAATATTGACTTCCAAACGATAACGCCACCCCCCCTCAACCCTCCTCAGAGCCATAAGCAGGGAGAATAGCGAGCAGCATGGCCAGCGGGCACTTTACAGAAGCACCAGTGAATGCTTGCAGCTAATTCTTCCTCAAGTGCCTTTCAGATGCAGAGTCGGGTTGGTAGTTTGTTGCTGTGCCCTCCCTGAACTCCTGCCCTACTAGCCTTGCTTCAGAGCTCGTGATTTTGGTTGTGCTCCTGAAGCCCCCAATCACACAGACAAACCAACACGATGCAAGGAGAAGAAGCTGCATGACAGGCAAAGTCTCATTAGTTTTCTTTCCACGTTGCCCACATATGCTCCAGAACTGAACAAGAAGTGCTTGCTTCAAAGACTAACTTGACATTTATTTGCTACAAACACACTTGCAGCTGATGGCTGGCCCTGTGGTCAACGATAAATGACCTCAACTCATCACAGGTTCAAGTATCAAACTGTTTAATACATTTTTTTCCTTATATCTGTGGCCAGATATTTAGCTTGGTCCTGGTATCAAGCATGAAGATGAATGTGTTCATCCGTCCACAAATAGTTCTATATAAAAACATACATGGGCTGTAACTCCAGTTAAACCAGAGTAGAAAAACATGCGATGGACTCCCCGGTCCCTCAGGTAACCAGTTCAGCAGACACAGGCTCCAGGAGATGAACAAAAGGAGCGTGCTGCCAGCACCCAGCAGCACCCTGGAACAAAGCTGTTCACAGACACATTTCCTCCACGAGCAGAAGTTGTTCAGAATTTCAGCTGGTGAACTCCTTCAAGCCAAATTTTAGGAAGCAGCAATACCGTTCTCATCGAGCTACTTCTTTGTGGGAAGGCGTTTGCTTGTGGACAAATCTTCTGATCCAGTAGAGGAATCGTGCCCGTTTCCTACAGCCAACACCACAAGAGCTGACTGCAACGGGCGGGCCCCTGGGGGATCCCAGGACTTGCCTCCAACAGCCCCAGCCCAGCCACGTGCCCATCGTGCGTCGGAATCTGGAAGCTCTGAGCCCTCCTCGGTGGCAGGGCTGGGGCAGAGGAAGAGCCAGGCCCCACACCCAAAGCACTGCCAGGTCACGCTGCCGCCGCGCTGCACCTCCACTGCCCGAGGAACCTGAAGGTAAGGATTGCGGAAAGCTCAGGAAAAAGAAGAGAGGTTGGTAGGAAACCAGCAGCAGGGAGAGGGAGGACTCCATGAAGCAAAAGCAGAAGCTGCGATTGCACTGTTTCCCCTCGTGTGAGTCAATGAGGCCTTCCAGATCTGGAGGTGGGCAAGTATTTATACACAAAGGCACTTGGCTTAACCTAAAAAAGAACAAAGGTGCTCTCAGAAGGGGGTTTACCCTCTTGCCATACCCCTGCTAGGTTGCATTTTCTTGGGCTGGGCAGCAAAATAGGCCAGAAAAAGGTCTTTTAGGGAAGATGTGATGGAAGATGCATGGCAGGGGATATAAAGCTGCATCCCTCTGGTCTGAGACTGGGGGAGAAGAGAGTGGATGCCAATTCGCTTTATGGAAGGAGGTAGAAATCAAACAGATTTGTGTTTATCCTACGCCAAGTATTAGTTTTATTTTAAGCCAATTAAAATATGTTTAGACGGGGCTTTTGAGGCTGGAGATGTGTGTGGGACACAAAAACAAAAGCCTCTGTGGGTTGCTGGCTTGCGAAGCCTGGGATGAAGTTTCACAAAGTAATAAATCATGAAAAGCCCACTCTGCTTCTCCTGCTGTCTTTCACCTAGGGACCCACAGCACGTTTCCAACAGTAATGAGGCCTCAGCTACTCATCACCCTCAGCTCGCAGATAGGGAAACCCTCCTGTCGACTGGAAAGTGCCCAAGCCATGGCAGCAAACCTGCAGCAGAACGGGGAAGGAAGCCAGGTGCCCTCAGCCTTTCGCCTTCCCGGTTAGCAGAGCTGAAGCGCGGATGCTGAGACACGCAGAGCTGGGCACCTGGAAACCAAAATCCAAATCAACCACTGAGGGAATCAGCGAGAAGGCATCAGCCCTTTCTCATCTCTGGGAGATGTCGTGGGCAGCTGCTCCCAAAGCTTGGATCCAGTGACACTCTCTGGGCCCTCAGAAGGGTCTGACAAGTGCAGGTGCAGTTCCGCCAGCTCTGCTGATACTCCTTCAGGAAGCAATGGATGGTGCTTTCTGAGCACTTTTCGTGCTGGCTGAGCATCCCTGCCCATCACAGAGCCCCAATTCACCTCCACACAGGCCAGCTAACGCGTGGGCTCGCTGAGGGTTCTGCTGCCTGTCCAGCCAGAGCAGCCCCGCAGCTGCTCACAGCCCGCACGGGGAGCCCACCTGCTGCTGAGCACACAGCATCCACGTGTCGTGGAGGGTACAGGTCCAAGGAATGCCTCTGTGCAGCTGGAGCTGGACAAAATCCGTGTGGCAGCTGGCCTGCGGGGAGCAGAGGAAGGACTGGGGATTCGGCTGGGGACAGAGAGAGAGAGAGAAAGAGAGAGAGAGATGTCTGCGCCAGCTCTAGAGGTTCAATCTGTGCCTGCGCCCGCTGCCACCTCCCCGTCTCTGCTTGTGTCAGCAGGCACAGAGCTCAGGTGTCCAGAATTCAGGCTGCTGCTGGCCGTGGGTGCCCAGCACCGGTGGCCACTGCCAGCTCCATCCTCCTCTTGCACGGTGTTTTCCTCTTCCCGAGTCTCGCCGCCTGCTTCCTGCTGCGATTTCTTGGCTGGAGGGGGGAAAAGTCCGGCACCAGCCTTCTCCTCCAGCCGACACTCCTTGGTTTTAATGCCCACAGCTTTCAGGATCGTGTCCATTTGCTTCATGTAGTCCAGGTGGCCCTTGACCTACAAGCAAACGAGGAGTCTGGTTAGTGGGGAAGCTGTGGGGAACCCAGCTCAATTCCATCCTCTGTCCCAAAAGCCTCCACTGCCGTGAGATTTGGTTTCAGCTCGGAAAAGCTGAAAGAGAGAGGTCTGAACAACGCAGTCCTGCATGGAAAAACCCTAACCTTGTGGCACACGCTGCTCCTGGATTACTTTATCTTTGGGGGATGTATATTTAGGTGCTTGGGCATTGTACAAAACGGGACTCTGGGTGCCACGAGGGTAAAAGCAGAGGTGATCTCAGGGAGAGACTCGCAGATAGGAGACGACTTGACTCAGTTCAGCTCCCTGCTCTCTGGTAAATCACATGTCCTCCCTGCGCCTTAGCTTTCTCATAAAAGATTACCTTATTTCAATTAAGATACAGTCATTAGATCAACAGCTACCAAGTGTGTAAAGGTTCCTGGCTGGAAGGTGCTGTGAGGCACTATGTGAATGTCCACTGAGCTGTCCTTGTGGGCACCATATAAAACCGGGAGGCCAAGAGTTTTAAGTTCATAAACCCAATTGAAGTCAACAGTGCACTGTTTAAAAAAAAAAAAAAAAATGACATTAGACTGTAGGGTGATTTCTGTGATAAGATAAACCCTTCTGATGCAGCTCTTGGAATGTGTCCTTCCAGTCAGGGCACAGGAGGGAGAGAGAAAAAAAAAAAACCTCCTCGGCAGTGCTAATTATTGTTGTGTGTTAAAGGCTACCTGGCTGGAAGGGCAGAACCTGCCTCCTCTGTTTCAGGTGTCCTGCTCAAGCCATGTGTCTGAAGTAATTACAGCCAAGATCCTTCTGCAGACCAGCCTGTAGGTCTCCCTTGCTGTTGTCCTTGCAGCCAAAACACCTTTGGTAGATTATTTCCAGCAGTTTAATTCCTTCCTGACCCAGCCAGAAAGCTGTCCCAGGCATCACCTCCTCTTATTTTGCCAAAGCTTGCCAGAAATTAGGGAATTTCCACACCCAGCACTGCAGTCGCAGTTTCCCTGGGATGGGCTGTGCTCACACAGATGGTAACAGCTCTTGGAAGAGATTTCCAACACCCCTCTGCCCAAAGGTGCTGCGAGCCTCCTCCTCTGCAAGGGCAAAATCCAGAGCTCCTGGCCCATTGGGTGAAGCAGCTTGTGAGCGGTAACATTTGGAGGCATTAGGACTTGGAGCAAACTAAAGGATTTAATCAGCACATTAGTAATGCAATATGCGACTTTCATCAGTCCAGATGGCTCAACGGGCTCGTGATGTTTCGAACAGATTAGTTCATTAAAATAACCACCGAAGGACGAACGGACTGGCTGTTAAGATGTGTGCACTGTTCTCTGAAGAAGTATGAACCTTTTACTGCCCCACCGGGGAGCCTGGGGCTAAAGAAGGCAACAAACACAGCGCTGGACAAGGTGGAGAGAAGTGAGAAGGCGATGGACTCACCGTGAGGGGTTGCTGAACCTCTTGGTTTGCTGGGTTCGGAAACCCTCCCAGTCATCACACTCCACCTGTCCCGGCCAGTGCTTGAGGATTTGTAAGGGGCTCGTTATGTTACCCACTCAATCAGAGAGAACAAATTCCCTTTGTCACCCTAAGGACTAGATTTTCCTAATTCCTTGGTATCCAGCAGCTTCCACTAAAGCAAATTCCTCTTCCTTGAGCACCAGGAACACTGAGAGGTGATGGTATGGGCATGCTGAACAGCTGAGCCTTTCCTCACACAGCTGAAAGAGAAGCTGAGACCTCCCAGAAGTCTGCCCCTTACTGCAGATCTACTAACACCACTACATCTCCTCAAAGGAAACTCCCTTCTCTTCCCAGGAGAGTCCTAGGAAGGATTCCACACAGCCAGACAAATAGGAGCACCAAGAAGCTCAACAGCTCTTCTCAGAAGTCTGCTACCCTGTGACACGAAGCCCTGAGCCCTCACCAAATGAACAGTCAAGAAAACTCCTTGCTACTTTCTGTGATACCATCTTGGTGGGAAAATTCAGCACCTCCATCTCTTGAAAGCCTGCACTCAGCTGCAGTCTGCAGGGCTGAGTGCTCCTGCTGGGGGGGCTGCACTGGGAAAGGGATGGGAATTTCCAAGCCGTTCTAAGGGACAATAAAAGCTTTAAAGAGAATTAAACGATTGCTTGAAACTTTGTCAGAGCAAAGTGCAGGAGGAACACCAAAACAAAGGGAATGTGAAAAAGCACTCTTGTAACCAAAGCAAATATATTGGGGCTTGTTACAAGGAAATGAAAACAGAGAGTTAGGTTTATCGGTGTGCTAAGGTGACTTCTCTCTTACATCTGCTTTTATGGTTGCTTTGACTCATGGCAAGACGCAAGCTGACTGTTTATACCCCTAATTCTGCTGCAGGACTGCAGCATGGCACAGAGGGATCTCCAAAGGACTAAAGCCCACAGCAGTGTTCAGGTGGATCTCTCAATCAGATGAAAGGAGCCATCACTGCAAACAGTCTGGAAAGGTTTTTAACATTACATCCACCCAGAACTGTCCCAAATCTCCTTGAGCTGTCTCTACAAAATTCAGCTGTCTCTAATCTGTCACCTGTCTCTACAAAACTCACGTGGAACTCATCTTGTTCGTTGCAGTGACCGTCTCTGGTTAGTGGCACAAAAACACGGTTCGATTTATGGGCACTGAAAACAAACCCCTGGGCCTGAAAGCAGCCCGCTGGTGGTCTCTGCATCACGGCAAGGAGTGAGCTCAGATGCTGCTGTCTCCGTTAGTGGGAGCAGTTCCCCGTGGACAGGGACCGGCAGGTAGAAGTCTTTGCTCATTGCAGAGCCACCTGTTTTAAGATCCTGTTTGGCCGACGTAAGAAACGGCTTCTTCATTGACAGCAAGTGACCAAGGCAAAGAGCGTGGACCTGCTCTGAAGTCCAGCAGAGGGGACTGTAAAAGCTGCTTGCTCTGCAGGCTGTGTGATTTGCAAGAGCTCAGCTGAAAGCCCCTTGGCCTTTCTGCTGCCTGCAGAGAGAGATAAAGGACAGGGCAGCTGGACTCTGCTTCCCTCCTGCTCTCCTTGACAAACACCCAAAGGATTCAAGGAGAATTGCAGAGGAACAAGTGAGGAATGCAGCACGAGCAGAGGGTTCACAGGTACTCTGCACAGCAGTGCAGGTCACTGATATGGCTGAGAATTGCAGCTCTTTGACTTGCTTTGAGCCTGCTACACTCAAAAAGCAACCTTATAATGCTGGAAAAAAATATCCCCAAGTTAACTTTTCTCTCCAGAGCTTCCTCATCTCAGCAGTAAGCGATGCCCATGAATGGCATCACATTTACAGGACTGCTTTCAGCTAGATACTACCTGTTTTAATATAAAACTTGACTTTGCACAGAGTGAGAAGAGTTAGCAGAGCAAGCTGCAGTTCCCGAGGCACAGACAATAACCACAGCTCACTTTTCAGCAGCCCTTTCTTCCCACCGGTCTGTGTGCACGTAATAAAATGCAACCTACCTCTGAGCAGCACATCGCGACGGAGCCAGCTCAGCAAGGTTTGCTGTCAGGTCAGCTGTTTGCTTTGCTCTCCACATCAGACAGCGGCAGGGAATTTGTTGTTCACAAAACAACAGTGGCAAAGGCTGCCTGATTGCAGGACTCCCAAGCCATGCCAGGTTATCAATCAAAATGCAGTCACCTTTGCCAAAGCGGCAGGTGTCTCTGGTCAGAGTTTCTCCCACGTGTCAGCATGAGCCTTAATTCAGAGTGCTGAGTGTGCTTTGCCTGCCAGAGGACTTTCAGTCTTGCAGAAAATTTCCTATCCTTTTTTCACAGCTTTTTCTGAAAGCTTACGGCAACGACCTAACACTGCTCAGCCAGAGGAACGGGGCTGGACTTGGGCACGCACACAAAAGCCGGTGGGAGAGCAGATTTCCACTATGAGCACCAGCAGAACACAAAACAAACCACAGAAGAGGCTGGGACTGAGCTAAGTTAAAACAGACGTAAAATTCCCCTGTTTTCGTTCTTTGGAAGCAATGATTTCCTGAAGTGAGGACATGAACAAGTCCAGTAGCTGAGAAACTAGAATTTAAATGGATAATTAGAAAATGTGGCATGGGCATCGGTGACAATTCCTCCTTCCCACTTAGAGGTATAACCAGCTTCAGCAATTCTAGTTTCCAGCAGAGGAGAAGCTAATTACATTTGAGGAAATCTTTATGGAGCTCAATTTATTTTGTAAAGACTGCCAATGTCATTTACGTTATTCCCCATTCATGTTTCTATTTCTGCTCTGAATAGCTGATGGAATAAAGATCAGAACATGATTCAGCCACAGCTAACAGGCTTTCCTTCTAAATCATCCCTTTGCACAATTACAACTCTTGTGAATTGAACACACTGACCTGCCTGGGAAAAGTTCTTTAATTACAGTGACATTTCTCAAGCAAGACAGTAATTTCTTCACGCAGTCAGCTGGGACGTTACCCTCAGACAGAGCTGAGGCCAATTCCACAGCAATGAAATAACTTTTACCAGTGACTTTTTCCTTCAAGCTTTGAAATGCTCTGTGGGAACATGCCTGTGTTGACCGTTCTGAGTAAACACCACTTTTTTGCTTGGAGTCGTGCACTGCAGAAAACTCAGGCAGCTTTATTCTCAATTCACCTCTGCCAATTCCAAGAGGACTGCAGGGAGAGGAGAACCAGAATACAACGAGAAAATGGAGGAACTAAATGGGGGAAATAAGTTTTAGATGTCTGAAGCCCTGCGGGGTTGAGCAGGGAAAAGCTGTACATCAGAGAAGACCAACAGGACATTAGAGGGAGCTCTGTAAGTGGAGAATTAATAAGATAGCTCTTGAAAGAGGTTCAAGGGAAAGGTACCTCCACAAATGTCCTGCTGACAGGCAGTGCACTCCACACCAAGCCGTTGAGCCAAAGGTAACGGCTGCTTATGTACATTTTTCAAGTGTTGCTGTGGATTATTTCTTTTGGAGTTTCTTTTTGCTGGTGCTCTCACTGATGACTGCCAGAAGTGGAATCAGCTCTTCTTTCTTTGGCTGTGAGGTTTGTGTGTGAGCATTCCCAGTCCTTCCAGCCATATCGGAGTTGCAAAACATGCCGCTTACTTTCAGGGTGGCATAGTCAAATACTTATCTCTCTGTGCTAAGTCAAGTAGAAATTATTTAAATTAGATGGTGTAAGGAATGTCCAGTGGTGATCCAAAATATCTGCTGCATTGATCAAGTCAGGATTATGAAGAATGTTTAGAAGGGTCCAGCTTCTGCAAATGAAGACACTGAGATGAGATTCGGTCTCCATAATGCAATGACAAAACAGCATCTGCCTGCAGCAGGGGAAGACTCCTCCTCTGGAGCACTGACAGGGTCTGCTCACCCATCCTCTCCCCTCCTTGCTCCAAGAATACACAAGATCTGGCAGCCAAACGTTACCTTTCCATCTTTGCAGCTTTCAAAACAGATTTTCAGCTCAGCTCCATGAAACAAGATCGGTTTTTACCAGCTGAGCCCTGGGATGCAGGGCAGACTTCAGCATTCTCCGAGTGGCTTCCCCAGGTCCTCTTCTTCCCTACTTAAGTGCCAGCAGCACCGAGACCAGCCCCTTCAAACTTCAGATCTGGAAATCAAATCACGACTTGCACTCAGAGGTACTGGAAATGAACAGGGAACCATCTAGTTCCAACAAGCTGGGATGAGTTCTCCTCACTGCTGGGCTGCAGGAACAGCCACTACCTGGCTCCTTTTCCGCAGCTCCTGCTCTTCACCTCCGTCACAGACCGTGCTCAAGAAGATTCATCATTTCTGAGACTTGTGCTGATACCAAGCACTTACTCTGGGGCAATGGATCACATCTCCCTCTACTCCCCTTTTGCTGAAGGAAATTATAAGGTGGAAATGAGTGCATGTAGTGCAAGGAGGAGATGATAGGGTGGCTGGCAGTGTGGTAACAGCTTTCGGGATAAGGACTAGGTTATGAGGATACAAATCTCCTTACATCAACTCCCACTTCTGCACTCCCAGAAAGCAAACTGCCCTCTGCATATTAACAAGTACTTCACTGAGAGCTCTGCCATATCAACATCATCCTTCTGATGCAGATTACAGCCTCGTACTGTCTCCACTTGCAGTCTGCACCAGACCGGCACTTTGGGAGGCTTGTTTCGGGCTGTCCATTCAAACACCAGCACGTAGGACGTACGCAGCTATCCCCATCTTCACCCCTCAGGGCTCTGCCCCAAAAAGTCAACCACCAAGCAGGCTACCTGACTGTTTAGACAAAACTGGGTCACAAACACCACGGATGGTAACCCCACTAGAACAGGCATCGGTGGGCAGAGGGAACTGCTCCAAAGGGTGTGCAGCCACAGGCAGCAACTCGCCTTTGTGACGCTTTTTAACACTTAGGGTTAACTAAGGGAACTTTTGCCATATTTCAAGACAATGTCCTGTTCTCAGCTCATTCATACCTTAATCTCCTTTACAAATCGATGGTGATATTACATCTTGGCCATTTAGGAGATTTCACCAGCTGAAATAGTGCAAGCTCTCTCCTGAGCACCTCAGTCTCCTACAAACCCATCGCACCTGGATATGCTGCAAGGTTAAGATCTGCCATGACCCTAACATCCCTGGGGCAGCAGGCAGTGGTAAACTTCATGGTATTTCAGCTAGATTGTGAATATCAATCATACGTGCTGCTGTAATTGCAAGATCTCCAACACAACTGCTGAAACTGTGCTGCTACAGCAGAAAACCTTGCGTACACACTGTGTCAGCCAAGTCAGTCTTCTCCTTGATTAACACTCATAATTGGCTGTTGATACAGAATTCTCTTTCCGTGTTAGCTGAAGAGGTTAGAAACGAAGCTCAAAACTGAACACAAAAATGATACCGAATTGTCATTCGTGTTCCAACACAAGACATGAAATAGAAAGATAAATTCTCTCCTCAGTTCACCTGTGTGTGTTTTATATAGCAACTCCTGCAGAATCAAGCATTATTAACAACACTTCGGGAACACTCCCACTGCTTCTGCTGGCGGCTCTGCTCACGTAACGGCTGTGTGATTGGGATGGCTGCTGGCAAAGTCTGCACCTTACAAACCTGTTAACTGCAAACCCGTCAGGAATGGAGCCTGCACTGTCTGGCTTTATGGGAACAGTCCTATTTTCAAACTCAAGGTGTGCTAATGTGTAAAGTGTAAGAGAAAAATCTAAAAGATGGCAAGTAGTAGTCAGAGACCAAACACTGCACACACTCACTCAGATACTGTAGAAACCCTCTGCAAAATGATACCCACGTGTTCCAGGCACAATGGAGGAAATGAGAAAATTCCTCCTATAAATCTGCAGCGAGGCCATGTTGTTAAGGCACCACGCTGCTTCTCCGTGGCAGTGCGTATGCGAATTTTGGCACCAGATTTATGAAATAAAGGCTGAGGGACTGCTATAGAATGGTTCTGCTTGCCTTTTAGAAGCAGCTAAACATCCCCTGCCTTCCAAGGAGTATATCAAGATCAAGCAATGCATCTGTGCTGAAGCAAGGAGCGACACCAGCCTTCGAATTTTTGTCTGTCACCAAGGGAAAACAAACTGCAAGTTATTAATGGGTCCATTTGCACTTGTTTTGGAGAAAGCTTATTCAGTTCCTTCCTCCGTTCTAACGTATTGACATTGCCAGCACACTCTGCTTGAATCCCAAAGAGAAAAATGGATTTAATATGTATTTAATGCGTGGTTATCAGAGCTCCCAAATGGGAACAACAGCAAGAAGGATCACAGAAAACTAAGCCACCGACAACTCCAGGGTTGCATGGACGTATGAAGAGGATGAAGCTTTTCCTTCCCAGCCAAAAAATACAGGAACACACCCCTTATAGCCTCGCAAACCAGTAGATTTGTTTCCACAAAGGAAAGGGAAGGAAATGCCCTCAGGGAAGACATCATCATCAACCTTGGCCACCAAAGAAGTGCATCAGCAGTGAATGACCACAGCACTGCCCCTGCTGCCAGCTGACAAGGGGATGAGAAGAAAAGAAGCATTTGCATCTTTGGGACACTGAACAGGTGGAAAACAAAACCCGAGCTGGTTCTTTGGGAGGCGCTAAGGCCTCCTTTCAAATTCTGATTTCTGTTCTGTTCCTTTCTTCCTCCCACCTCTTTACAATTTACCTTTCATTGATACTTGGAGGAAACTTCGGACACAAGAAGAGAACTTTTCTACACGAAACAGCTGGACGTACTGGAGGTGCTTCATAAACAAAACGGCTTTCCTTTGCACAAGTCCTTGCAGAACATGCTCACGTTCTCCCTTCTCTGCTCAGAGCCCACCACTTCTCTCCTGAAGCAGCAAAGAAATCAGTTGGACATTAAATGATACTATGGATTTTTGTCAGGGGAAATCAGTTCCCCTCATCACCAAAGAGGACTGGATTTGTCTGCTTTTCTGCATGCAGATGTTCAAGAACCCTCTCCAGCCTCCTTCGGGCCACTGCCTAAAGCTGAATTCTGCTCCTCGCTCATTCCTGTCCATATCCTGTTCATTCCTGTCCCCAGGGGAGGTGGCGCTGCTCGTTTGAATCAAGTGGAACAGCAGGATAGTGAGACAGAGGCAGCCTGTTGCATTTTGAACTCCCCAGGATTCTTAACTAACCCACATTTTGTAACCACAATTAATTCTTTGTTTCAAATACTAGGAATAGTAGAAATAAAAACCAGTTCAAAGTATTTTTTGGGGGGGAAAGCCTAAATTACAGATGTGCCAAATCAGATGGATTTCACAAAAGTCAGACTTCTCATCTGCTTCTGCTATGTATGTACCTGGCTGGTTGAAGACCAGACTGTTTGGAGTCAGTTTGCATTCCCTCATAACAGGAATACTCAGCTTCTCTTCTGAGAGTGCTTTTGGAAAGAAAGATCAGTTATTCTTGTGTTTTTTTTCTTTAGTCATTGTCATAAAGAGAGCTACTCCAGTGTTCAGTTACAGCAGCAAAGAAAAGAACAGGCTTTTGAGGTAGCTCATATTTAAGAAGCAAAAGTGTGCTGGGGTATGATCCTGATTATTCTAAAAATGAGCTCTGCCCTTCTTTCACTGTGCTAAGATGCTTCAGGAGAACATGGCCATGAAATACAGCAGCATGTTTTGCTGCTATGCATCGTTACAGCAATGCTCAAGAGATTAAAAAAAAAAGTACTCGTGTCTGTGAGTTGTACAGAACCCAGAGCTGGCTTGCCACGTGTTTCTGGAGGGGTTTACTCTCAGGTGGTGTTTTTGTCTTGCCTTTATAGGAATTTATGAGCACCAGCATCAGGTAGGCAGCTGCCATCTGGACCACGTGTGGATGAAAATTACAAACAGGAGAACTGAGCTGCCAGCATGCTCTCTACCAGTTTTCCAGCCCTGCATTCCTCCTTCCCCCAAGCTTGCAGGTTCACCCCAAGTCCTTGCTGCAGTGAAATTGTCCAGAGAAACGTAAACTCTCGACTTGTGAGGCTCTGTGAAAATGCTCCGCCTGAAGCGATGACTCTGAGCATTTCTGCAACATTCAAATGTTAATGCAAAACATAACCCACAGCATCCCACTTGAACAAGCAGCAATCTAATACACCACAGCTCAATTACTTCCTCGGTCTTTGTAACAGGTGCTGTCAAATAAATCTACTGAATAAATCAGTCCCATTGTAACCACCGGGAAGGCTTTCATAACTGCATTTGCTGAGTGGGAGGACATTTTTTTTCTCTGTTTTTTTTACTGACAGTCAGATAAAAAACATGCTAATCAAGAGAGATGTGCAATAAATGCCTTGGAAGTGAATTCCTGTTTATGCTGAGGTCTCTTAGCCCACCACTTGTTCGAAGGCTCTGATACTACCACAGCAAAGAGAACCAAGCTCTCTGGGTCCTGTCCATTTTTCCCCATGGATGGACTGTAAGATGTCGAAAGTATTGAAGCTATTTTTATAAGCACACTCAGTGCTTTTGCATCATCTGTGCTTTATATTCCTAGCCCTGCTTGTTATTCCTAATCCCTGGCTGAGTTTCAGTGGGACCTGAAAGGCTCCATCCCCGCAGATGTCCTTGCTGGAGGCCCCAGCAGGTGAGTGGCTGTGCACCTCCTCTTTGAAGGCGCACCCAGGTCCTCTGCAGGGTCCCAAGGTCTGCGAGGGCTGGTGACAGAAACAGAAGTGAAGGAATGACAGATCCGCTCATCCCAGTGCCTGCCCATTGTGGTGAAAAGCCTGCAATTAAGTCTCATCATTATTGTTCTTCAAAAGCAGCGAGAGCTTAATTGAAAAGCAACCCTGGTTTTTTAGATGCTGAATTTCCACTGAAGCTGAGAATCAGCTGTATTTTTCTGGTGATGTCAGGATGCAGCAGAGCCCTCTGCAATCCCTTCAACAAGCCAAAGCTCAATGAGAAACTCCTAGAGGGACGTGGTAAAGCAATGGGTTCTGCTGGGTTACCCCACAGCAGCATGCACTCACAGGATAATACTTCTCCAGCAACACCAAGCACTCTGCATCACTTCAGGACCCTTCTATGGAATCAGATGCACATTTTGGGTTCCAGAACTTTCCAAATAAGCCATCTAAACTCAAGGAAACCTCATATGTTTTTTCTGGAATTTAGGAAAAGTCAAAAACAGGCTTTACTGGGAAGCTTAACCCTATGGAGGTCTTTTAATACTCTGTACGTGAGACATTACAGTCCATTTCTCTGAAACATGCACCAGAATGACAAGTCTACTGCAAGGCAGGTATCTAATCTACACGTGAAAAGAAGTGTATACATTACACTGTACATATATGATGATCCCCCCTCCCATTATCTCTATTTTGTAGGAAAGGCAGTAGGATGTACTCTGACAGGCAGGAGACTGGGCTTGATGGATATTGGTCTGAATTACTGCAGATGTTCTGATGTTTTGTCTCCTTTACCAGAAAAGAGTTTTTTTCAGTAAAGGGCCTCATATTGAGCAAGTGTTTTATCAAAAATATCTGTCTATATTTCTATTATGCTGCTGCACTGTATTTGCAGTAAAATCCATTTTTGCTTTCTTGCCACTTCTTACGTAGTGCCCCTGAATATTCCCTTCCCCCTCCTTGCTCTCCCTTTTTACTTTTAAAATGTTCATCAGAATGCACTGCGTTTCTCTTCATACAGCTCCATGCTCAGGAAAATGGAACAAGAGAATGACAACTACTTAATATAGGTGTTCCCCGCCACAGAGATTGCTTTTTTCTTTTCCCGGCGCTTTGCAGTAAGATTAAACAAGTGGAAGTGTCAGCTCTTTCTGAAATGAGAACAGTCTGTTGGCATCCTGCAGCACGAACACAGATGCACAACAGCAGAAGATAAGCAGACAGCAGCTCTGCAACCATTATTCCTTTAGCTCAGATGTAAATACTGCTCCTTTGGGGAAGAAATGGAGAGGCTGCTACGAGCCAGGCAGGGTCAGGTCTGCAGGACTTCAGGGGGGTTTGAAGTTCAGGAAGCAGAATGTCAACTGCAAGAGGGTCTCTGAAGAGAACTCAGAGAGAGGAGAGTAACATAGACTAACCTAACAGGGAACGTCACCCTTCTGCCATCACCATTTGAATTCCTCTGCCATTTTTCTTTTAATGCCATCGTCAGATGTCACTGCTTGCAAGCCATGACAACTCCAGGGACAGTGAAAAGATGATTGCGGGGGCCTGTGGAAATGCTAACCAAGAAAACCCAGTAAAATGCAAAGATACAGGAACAGCCACAGTGCTGAACCACATTTAAAAACCCTCTACTTCCCTATTACCCCCCCACTTCCTTTTGGGAGGTTTATATTTTGGTCTGTGAAGTCTATATCGGTACGGCATTAAGCCCCGTGTTTTCTGGCAAGGGCCATACATAGCTCAGTTATAATGAATGAAATGAGCTGGTAACAGTTGGGTATTTATAGGCTCAGCAGGCTGGTGCTCCAAAAAATCTGAAAGCATTTCAAAGCGCCTTTGGCTCCAGAGCAACATCGATAATCCCAGCAGCCTGTGGGGACATTCAGCAAGGGTCACAGCAGGAAGAATGACCGTGGAAGTGCCCTAAGCTTTCTGCTGAGCGTCTTCCAGGCCAGTTCACAAGAAAGTGAAAAATAAACTGAATCATTAAGATGTGGAAAGACAAGATTGCACATCCAAGATTCTTGTGAATATGAATACAGAAGCCAGGTTCTGCATGATGTGCTCTCTAAGAACTCACTCATGAGTAATGATGAGGCACTGAGCTCACTAGGTTGCTTGCGATAATCGAGTTGAATATTGCTAATCATTAATGACACCAGATAGCTTTGAGGAAGCCAGGTGCCTATCACGTCTACAGGTGAAACTGGTGAAACGCTTCCTGCTTCCTGAAAACCTACCCTCCAAAACCCAGCAGCCCCGCAACCTAGCAAAGCAGCCACTGACACCGCAGAGCCCTGTGCCTACCAGCAGGTTCCTGCACCACGGTGTCAGTGTGGCCCAGGGGACCAAGGTACGAGGGCTAGGAACCTGCCCCCGCACGAACTCGAAGGGCACGGAAGGCACCACCCAGATAAGACTGCAGGTTTCACCTGCTCTGAGGTCATGTGTTTGTGCAACACGTTTCCCAGCTGCAGATCCTGCCTACCTGCCAGCCCGAGGCTTGCAAGACAGCAAGGCCTTTTTTGGGAGAATAATGATCTTTTCCCTCTGCACTGTGAAATATCTCAGAACAAAAAAAAGAGAATCCAACAGTGAAAGCAAATTCTAGCCGGTTACGGCGCTTCAAGTGAAGGACAGATGGAAAAAATGAGACTAAACCAAGTTGTACTTACGACAGATGAGAGGTCCATGTTTACCATCCTCCTGTCATCCAAGTCGACTGGCTGGAGGCCGGCAACATTGAGCTGGACGGAGGAGGTTCTGTACACAAAGCCCAGCAGCCAGTCCCCCCTAGGAGGAGAGCAAAAGAAGAGCATGAATAAACACTGGTGCTAAACCCGACACAGCACGTGCTCACTTGGAGCATGGGGAGAACAGAGGGGAAAACACAGATTCCTGGGACATAAAAATGAGTCTTAGTTTAGTCCTGATCCATGGGGGTAGTTCCATTGCATTTGGTGGGTTTAAGAATCTGACCTTTCTATTTATTTCTGCATCAGCCTGGAGACTGTGATACATTCACGTTTCATCTTTTGAATAGGTAGACATTCTCCAGCCCGCAGAGAGCTGTGAATGTAAGGAGGTCTACGATGCCAATATTGCTGACAGAAATGTCAATGATGAAGCCCCTCGGAGTGCTCCTGATCTGTAGGTACTGCACAAATACACAGTTTCAATGACAAAATGAGCAGGGGTCTGTTCCCACTGTGAAGTATTGCTGTAAATCTTTGGGACAGTTGCAGGGTAGACTCTGGCATGACGAGGGAAGGTGATGCATCCTTTGGAAATCCATAATCTGTTCTCCTGTGCCTAAAACCCAGACACTTAAACACCACTACAGTCTGCAGAGCAGATTTAAGCTGGATGTGAGTGGTATGCTTACTCTGTGACAGCAGCAGACGAAATGCACAAGCACAAGAGACTGTTTCTGGCTGCTCTTGTTCACTCCCAAATGGTCTGTGCTAAAAGGTGCGAGTGAAGGTTGCACAGAGCTCTGCAAAATCCCTGCGACACATCCACACTGCATCAGAGTCACTGTTTGATCCACTACCCCACTGCTACTGAGGCACGGGTTCCTTGAAAAGCTCGCTGAATCCTTAACTACAAATTTAGTTAAGGTTTTCCCCTAGGCATTTGTAATCCTGCTGTGAAATCGAGCGGGACAGCCCTGACAGCTGGCTTTCACTCCCCAGCTACTTCCAGATTTCAAAGCTGAAGGAGACGAACTACAGTGGACTCAAGCTCAACAAACTGTGCCCAAATGTGATCTTGCAGGAGGATTATTCAGTGTAATTCATCTGACCTAAATACAGTTACTCCTGAAGTGACAGAACAAGGACAAAATTTATGTAAGTGAGAGATGGGAGAAGGAGGTGGAGGAGGGGCTTTACCAAGAAAGGTTTGTATAACCCATCTCTCGTATCTAACATCCTCACACAAACTGTCTCTCAGTTACCTCCTCCAGCTGCCCCTCATGCTGAGTAATGTTCAAATTCAGCAGTTGAGGGCAAAGCAGAGAACTAACATGGAATTTTTCCTGGCAGTCTCCTCACCTGTTTTGTTGTTGTTTTTTTTTTCCTATTTGTGAGCAGCAAGCTGTGTTTTCTGCAGCTTTTTTTTGTTCAACATTCAAGTCAGGGGCTAGCCAAAGCCAAGAGACTAACCAAACTGCTGCACATGCAGAGCTACAAATACACACGCTGTGTTATTCCAACAGCATGTGCAGGCTTTGAAACTATAACAAGATGATTTCTTTTATAGTTTAGAAAATGGAGAGGTGGAGCTTTTTGCACTGAAATTGATATTTGTGAAACACATGGAGGAGCAATATTCCCCAGGGCAAATTCAGTTATATGCAACAGATATTCCTAAATCCCAGTCACTAACAGACAGGAGGCAGCAATTGCTTTTTCCCTGTGTCACGTGAAGAAAGACTGAAACTGGTGTGCACATCCGGCACCCATAAAAACTCCTGTGAGCCAAAAAGGACAAAAGCAACATTACTCAGATGTTTCAGCAACATTATTCAGATGTTTCATTATTTCAGATGGGATTAATGATTTTTTTTTGTTTTATTTTTGAATGCTTTTAAATCCTTTTATTTCATTCTTTCTTGTAAATTAATACACTATTTCAGGTGCACAGTAACAGTAATTTCTCACCTTATACACATGTAAGACATACCTATGTGTGTATGGAAAATGTCAACAGCATTTGCAACTGTCCTTGATCTCTGGGTTTGTGGCTTTATAAGCTGTCTTTACTCACAGTTACACGTTTTTTGCTAATCTTGCCTGGTTATTTCTCAATTTATTTTCCCATGCTCTTGGTCTTTCCTGCTTCATTCCTTCATTTTCATTTCCCTCTTCTAATTGTGCTGGTAAGCAATGTCCTTGGTCCTTGTCACAATTATCTTCCAATACAGCCATTAGGTTTCGTGCTGTCACTTGAATTAATAGCTTTTGCACGATAGCTTCAGCTGCTTCTGGCCTCTGAAATTCCCTCTTTTCAGCCAGCAGCTCCCACAGCTCTGCAGAGCAGTGGTCTGCATGGTTTTAAAAGGCTGACTTTTAGTTTCAAGGTAACCTTTCTATTCTTTCACATCTGTAGTAAATTTGCAATGGCTATTCTAGCTGTCCCTCCTTTGTAGGTAAAATATCTCGTTCATGTGGGCTATCTTGACCAGAAACTGAGTCTAGATATAAAAACTCTCCAGTTTGCTCAAGCTCCTTCCCTTGCATGGCAATTTTCACAATTGTTCTCCATGAGCACCACCTAATGAATTGTACCTCAAAGCTTTTAACAGATTTTAATTCATTTTCTTTATTTCTAACTGTCAGTGAACTTAAAGGCTGCATTTGTAGACCCTTACATAAAGGTGAGATTTAAGGGGGCAGCAGAACATGTCAAATTATTCACACAAACACTGACCCAGCTTCAAACTGCCACAGCAACACAATGCTGCCACAGCATGAACACGACCTACGTACCGATAACCAGCATCGCTGTGCAGCACAAAGTCAAAAGCTGGATACAAAACAGCCTCAAACTGTCTCTTGCAGACTGTCATCTCCAATTAATCTGATGGAGAGACCTCTGGAGGGAAGAGACTGGCACTGTTGTCTCTGGCACTACTGAACCAATGCACTCACCAGCTGAACAAACATTGGCTTACAGAATGTTTACAAGGGATAAATGCACAAAATCATTTCAAAGTGACACTAGCGTAAGGAAGCAGAGAACTACACACGTACTGACCTGCAGTAACCATTTATGATCCTGCCCGACACCACTTTTGTGAGAGCTTTCCAGTACTTGGCTTCACCTTCCACTGGAGCTCCCAGTAAGACCACATCTTCAATGATCCCCTGCGAGTCTGTCAAGGTGAAAACAGAACAGGTCAGATTTAGAAGCTGGATCAGAGAATACACTTTACACATACATGAAGGAATGGTATATTCAGAAATGCACTACAGAAAAACCATCTTTCTGTGGTTTAAAGACAGAAACAATGAAAAGGAAGATCTTAAGCAACATTTTACATAATTATTAAGTGTCTGCAGTTCCAGTTGCAATCAGTAAATGCGAAAATTAGAGACCCTGAGACAGTGAAAGGAAGTGGGCTGATGGCAAGAGGGAGAAGTGGCCTGGCCTCTGTCCAGAAAGAGGCAGTTCAAGCAGCAATATGGAAAGTTGCTTCCACCAACCTATTGATCTGGGTTTGTGTAAAGCTGAACTATAACATTTTGAAACTGGTGAGAGGGACTGACATTCTGTACAATGAGAGTGTGTTGTAAACGAAGCACAATAAACTCTTCCCACAGCCAGTCCTCATCTCAGATGAGGAGCATCTCAGCCCCTGCCATTCTTAAGACACAAAAAGAGTAGATCTAGGGTCAGATTAGGATCTGGGTTCTGGCTTCCGTGTAACTCCATTAGGATCGTTCTGGATTTTATTTGATTTATTCTGAGAACAGAATTCCTGTATTTGAGGACTTCCATCTTAAACCAGAAGTTAAGTTCTGGTATACAGCTGTCAACAGTAAAAGTGCTGACCTTCGCTGTCCTCACTTGACTTTATTCCCCCCTTCCTGGACTTTATTGAACAGTTTCTTTTATAAAGCTCCTTATTAATTAGACTTTCTGTGAGGATGAACAGTTAATTAATTAAATGAGCTACGTAGGGGGGAAGGCGGGCTGCATATGCACACTCACTACTGACTCAACTCCAAGATGCAATTTACATCAACTGATCATAACGATTTTATTCTTATTCTAAATTAAAAATAGAATCTATTAATAAACAGGACCACAACGGGTAATAAATTGACAGATGGTTTTATACTTGACTTTGGGGGAAAATTACCATGAAAATAGCAGATGACAGCGGTATTTCAAAGACTTAAATGGAAGGGAGGACTCATGGAACCAGATACAAGAGATACAGAGAGCTGCCAATACAGGCAGAGCATCCTCTGCCAAGATCACAGTGGCTGTGGGCAGCTCACAGACTGATCTAGGAGTCCAATGGCACAAAATGTCAAGGTTGTTGTACAGACTGCTGCCCAAACCATGCTGCCAACCATACTGGAAGACAGCAAATTTAATCTACTGAGCTGGTAGATCTGACAGAAAAAAAAAAATGGTTCCAAATGCATTTCACAACCAGATTTTTAGGTTTCTGTTTGATCGTAAAAAAATCAAGCTCTCTTCCAGAAGAATTTTTCCTGTTGGAAGAAAAACGTCTGTAAGGAAAATGAAGAAAAGGATTAAAAGGTGAGGTTTACCTTTTTCTTGAGCCATCTCCTGCAGACAGAAATAAATGACTCTGGCACCCAGACTAAAGCCAATCAGTGTGACAGGTCTCTTGCCCTAAGAACAAAGAGAAAGAGGAAAGACCATCAAATACTGTACTAGACCAAGAAAGAGAGTCTGGCCACAGGATCCCTAAGACCCTTACATTCAAAGCTTCTGCTTGTGCATGGTCTTTTAAATGTGAGCAATTCTGTCCATTGCAAAGGGATTATCTATCCCTCAAGTTTTGCACAGTTCCATATTCAGAGCATCTGTGTATTTTGTATTTTTTGATACTCCGAAAAATCAACTGAAAGAACCCAGTGACAAGACGTTACTCAAACAGAAACAAACCAGACACTCACAGTTTTGAAATTTCCAAATGAAGTCTAATTCAAGAAGCAAAATGTTTTTGGAAATGTTTTGATAAACAGAAAGAGAAGCTGTAATACAAAAATAGTGGTCCCCTCTAGATTTGAGACTGAATTGCAGCAGCACTGTCATAAAAATGATGTGCAGAAAGCTTTTATGTTGAATAGCCTAATAAGATTTTCTTTAAGATCAAAGAGAATTTAATCTCAACAACAATGAAAAACGGTCTTTGTATTAACCAGGGAGCAGGTGTGATGTCTAGGACTCCCTAGGCATCACACTAACTAGTTGTAGATTCTGCAGCACACTGCAATGTGTCTTTTCACAAAAGCTAATGCTTAAAAGGCAGTAACAAATGCCACCAGCAAAACAAAAGGCTTGTATGAAATAAAGTTTATTGCCTTTCCCAGGATTGTATTTTTATGAGAAATCAAGTTTGTTTCTACTCTGCTGTTTCACATTGTTATCAATGACATGCAGCTCTGGGGCCACAGCTCCTACAGGGCTCCTCTGTAATACATCCTGGACTGGCGTGGCTCTGAGACTAACACGGGGCCAGCAGAAAACAGCTTTCCCCTCCGTGCCAGTGGTAGCCCAGCAAATAATGGCAGGCTTTTGTGGGGCAGAAATGGCTTTTGCAAACTTTCTCAGCAATGCTTCTCAGGTCTGTCACTTCTTACAGGTACCAGCCCACTCCATTTGTCTGTTCGGGGTATTTTATTTCACCTCTACTTCAAGCTTGCATCCCATCTGGACACATTTCTTCTTCCTTGACAAGTCCTCAATACCCTGCTGCTCTCCTTTGCTCCCTTTGCAGTTTGTGAATGCCCTCTGCTTTTCTCTCTCTCATTTTAGCTCATACTCTGCCTTTTGTTTCACAGGCTTCCAAGAGAAGCACAGAATTACTCACCATAATTGTGCCTGTGCACCTACAAAGTACTTACTTGAGTCGCCTGAAGGGCAACATCCATGTGAATCTGTGCTCACAGCCGCTTTCGTGTTGGTGCTTCACAACTGCAGCAATGCAGGGAAGTGCAAGTGCGTTTACCATAATGGGTCAGTGTGTGCTATCTTTGCTTGCATGCCTGATAAAAAGACTGCGAGCTACTGAGATCCCTTCCCCACTACTCCCCCAGTTTAATTCATCCCAAGAGAAGAGAGCTGTCAGAAAGAAAAAAAATCCAGGTCTTCTCGTTCTGTTTCAAAGGATTCTGTTTGCTACCTTTCAGTGCTGGATTTTCCTCCTTAACTTTGTTTGCAAGAACACTACACGGACATTGTCATAATTGTTCCAGAATTAAGGCTAATGAAAGCCTGCATAGTTAGAGATGAGGATCAATAAAAGTAGAGAGAAGCTGGATTCTTCTATTAGATTATTCTATGTGTGTTCTGATATCATTTAGACAAAAACACAGCTCATGCTGCATCTGATGCTAAAAAGTATTCTCTTATACTGCTTTACTGTGCTTCTGAATTCTCAGTGAATGCTTTTACCACTCTGTATTCTCCTTTCCACCTATCTTACTTCTGTTCTCAGATTTTTCACTAGGTGAGTTGCCCAGCTGCTTTGTGACATGCCCAAGCTATTTATCAACTATGACCTGGATCTCTCCTTCATTCAGGAAAGCTATGGGTTAAATGTAACTAATTCCTGCTAATGTAATCTTAGCAGGAATTCTCTGATTAACTTGGGACTTCCTACTTTTCCTCACTGAAATAGATATATGCAGGTCACCTTCACGCATGATTTTTTTCATTTTATGAATAATTTTCTTCTCCCAGGAAAGATAACATTTGAGAGTGAACTAGCATCACTAGAAAACCTCCTCCCCGTGGGCCAGATCTCCTCCAGACATTATTCCTGGATACGTTCTAGCCGATTACCTGCTGCCGGCTGAGCAGTATATGTGCTAGGTGTTTGCCTACTTCAGCAGACCGATGGAGACACACTCCCCAGGGGTTGTCGATGACACTGGCAACAGTCAAGAGCGAAGTTGGCCAAGTCAAGGCCGTGACAATACCTGCAACGCACAAAGCAAACAGCGCCGCACAGTCACAAATCTGGGCTGCTCTTAGGAAATGTAAAAGGCAAGACAGTCCACTGAAGTTAAAAGCTAAACCTAGGACCTTTTGTTATTTTCTGTTCTTCTTTCTCAAGAGCTGATCTGAGAAATGTTTTGCTAGACTGAAGATAAGAAAGAATCTGGTGTTCCGATATTGAGGCAAACAAACTCCATACATGAATGTATCTTGGATGTTTGAAAGGTTTATGTAAAGCACTAAAACACAGGGTAATAATAGAGAGAAATAAACACAGACACACGTAAAGAAGGGTGTTTCCAACCGTAATTTTAAAAGACCAAGTCAATGACAGAAGCAGAGCAATCCAGGAAAAATTATAGGTGTGGCAGAGAAGGTTCTTTGGTGATTTTTGCAGGGCGATGCCAATACTGCCAAAGGAAATGCCTTCCCAGATACCGTCCTTGTTTAGGAAAGCTACTTTAAATAAACACCAATAGTGAAACTGCACAAGAGTAGATGTGATATGATTTAGGTTCTTACCTGACAAGACAGTAAATTTTAGGGCTTCTTGTGCCATCATGTTAACAAACCCATTCAGCAGGGAATCTAAGGCGCTGCCAAGCTCCATCAGGTACTTGGATTCCCAGGCCAGACAATACTGCTCACTCGACTGCAGCAGGCTGCTCCATGGTGCTGTGAAGCTCCCTGAGAAAAGTCACAAAGATGGAATTCGTGTTCACAGAAAAAACAACAGTGGCTGACTCCTGGCAAGATGAACCCAATAAAGAGTGAGAAAAGAACCTGCAGAGCACTGGAATGCCCTGTGATACTCAGGAATCATATTTGAAAATACTGTTAGATTTCAACTCCATTTTTCCACTATTTTACAATAAATTTTGGCTTTGTAAATAGTCCCACAGCTTTAGCTGCTTTTGCAAAGGCTTCAGTATGGACAGAGATACTGCGTTCAGGCTTAGATTTTGTGACCCGTTCAATTACCTCAGAGACTGCCAAGGCAGATGGACACTACTACTAATTATGTCAGGTATTAAGGACATTCCTCCTATCATCAGACATCAGGCCAAGTCCTGCAGCTCCATCTTCTCATGCAGACCAAAGGAATGCATGTCAAGAAAGGGATGAAGTGCTGAATGGCTGCATGGACTGAGTCCAGAGACATGGAAAACATGTGCAATCTTTTCAAAATCTACCACAGAGCATCTTCCAAGCATCTTCCAAGTTAGACGGGCAAGGACTGTATTAATGGCTTGGTCTGAAAAGAAGTAAGCTGCATTTGCAGATCTAGACTGCAATTATTTTTATTTTGCCATCTAACGTAGCCTCTCTGGTTTACTTGTGCTTGTTTTTTTCTTCCCTCCAGAGTCTAATCAAAAGTAGTGCCTGAATATTTGAGAAAGAATGGATATTTTACACTGTGCGAGTCTAATTTTTGCCTGAAAGAATGATTTTTAAGCCACTCTCTCTCCTGTTCATCTTAATTAACTAGACCCCTTCCTAAACTGTTCCTTCTTGAAACAATGCATGGCAAGTTGAAGAAGCTGCTGACCAAAGTGGCATGCATAAGCCCCAGGACAGATCTCACGACAAGATTCTGTCAGGTTTTTGGACATACAGACAGACAGTGAGAGGTCAAAAACCACAATGTGTTCTGTAAAAATCCTGTCCTTAATCCCTCTGTGTTAAAGAAACATGCAAGTGTGTAAACAGGCACAGCTGTAAGGAAGAAAATGGAAGACAATTTTAGTTTAGTTTTGTTTTTGTTTTGTTTTGTTTTTAAACATTATAGCAGATTGCTTCTTATGGAAGAAGAATGCATGTCATTTGTAACCCCCTTTTAAGGGCAAACAGACACCAAAATGTTCCTGAAGTTTGTACGCTCGTGTTTGTAACAGTGCCTGGGAGCACTCCATCCCCAAGGATTTGGACCCCTGGCAAAAAGACAATGAGAAAAGCAAAAGCAAAGTGAAAATAATCTGACTCTGACAGCAAGCTGCAATGCAACAAGCAACAGGACAGACATTAATGATATCCAATGTTAATTATCATGCTTCTGAATCAATTGGCAGCTGTTCAGTCAGGTTGCTGAACAGAGCAGGCAGTTGACACATTTTATATGACAAGCTATACTGGAAACTAAAACACTACAAACTTTTCAAGGCTGTCTGTAAGTTCACTTCCTTAGTGTTCTGCTTAAGGGGATTTACTCAACCCAACTTTCTTGCCAATAAACTCATTAGCTGGCAGATACCAAGAAAACAATATTTTCTTTTAATTCTTGGGAGGATAAACAGAAGGTCTCTGAGGTAGGTGAGACACTTCATACTAGTGGTGGAAGTCATCAGCCCCAACCAGACCCTTCCTAACAAAATCAGACAAGATTTACTAACAGAAACAGTCCAGGCTCCTCTCAATTTCTTCATCTTGCTCTTACCGTATTTGCCAGCGCACAGCCACCCAGTAATTGCTATGGTGATGTGAAGCTGCTTTCCTTCAGTAAGTGGGAGGAATTCAAATTCTTCTATGGCGCCCACACGCTTCTTCATCTTGTATCCTACGCACAACAAGACAGAAACACAAATCTCAGAAATCGCACAGCAAGGACAGACCCTGCTAACAGTAGAAGTTGATAGGAAATGACTTGGGTCTTGGATAGGGTCTTTTCCTTTACAAACCCCTCAGCAATATCATGCATTACTTGGTATGGAGCCAACATGATCCTTCTGAGCTTATGTGATCTGTGTGCATCCCAGCAGAAGGCTTTTTTGCTGCAGACCAGACATCAGCTGTAACAGCCACTGCCCTCCATAGTGGCAGCTTTCATTTCTTTCACTTTAGCTGCATAGCAAATATTATTTCCCGGCTTGGTCATCAAGGGTTACACAGTGTCTTAGGCAGCCTTGAAATAAAAGTCAGTTCAAAGTTGTCAGATCACACTGAATCACTTCCCTTGCTCATCAGAGTGAAGTCATTAGCTCTGCATTTTAGAGCACGATCCTGTGCCCCAGTAGCTGAGCAACATGCAGTCACTCTCTTACCAGTAAGGCCAGCTCCAGCGGCTCCAAACAGGGATGCCATGACAGCAATTCCAGCAGTTGAACCTAAAGCAGCTGCCCCTGCACTTCCAATAACAGTAGCAGCTCCAGCAGCAACCAGAGGGGCAGCAAGACCCCCTGTCAAGCCTGAAGAGGGAACAAGTGAGATCATAGGTCTAGTACCATGTACAAAAACCGAGCAGTCATTTTGCTGTGCTGCCTGAGTACTGCTAATTTTACTGAGATTATAAATGGTGGCCTATTTTGCATCACCAATAAAGGGGGCTTTCTGAGACAACCCCCAGGCCCTGAATCTCTGCACGGACTGACTTCAGTAAATATGAAAAATAATTTAAAAGTCAAAGGAAGAATGTGTGGTAGGGTAAGCATTGCCCTATTTGCTTAGGACACACTGATGTAGTCACATATTACTCAAATTTGGCGTTGAAGATGTAATCATTGTATAACACAGGAGCATAAAAAGGGAAAGAATCTTTTAAGGATGACAGCCTCAGTTTGGTATTTTTCCCAGCTGACAACTCGGTCTTGTGATTTTACTCCATGGTGTGCACAAACCAATGCTCATTAACAAGCCAGCTCCGAGTGAGCTAGAGCGTGTCCCAGAAAAACATCATCTGAAATTTTCAGTCTCCTTTTTAGCATCTTTACACTGATCCTCCACCATGCATTGAGAAGTGCTCCATCAGAGCCAATGGGTTTTCACTAGAATGACTTTTTCAGCTAATTCTTACAGTTTTATTTTTGTGTGGCTGAAGATACTTTCCATGCTTTTGAGAATTTTTTGGGTTTTGTTTTGTTTTGTATCTGAAGTGACATACTTCAGACTGGCAAAGAAAAGTAATGAACACTTTAAAGTTACAGCCTGGACTAAGAGGTATGTTGGCTCCTGTTGCTAAACGTGCAAGTCCAAACTGCCCTCCCTACCCCTATGCTGCACATGCAATTCAGGAGCAAGCCTCCAAAATGCCCAGAGCAGCCTCACCGATCACTGTTCCACCCCCAACGGTTGCCAAGCCGATCAGCAGGTATCTCTTCAGCTTCCTTCTTCTTTCCTTCTTTTTTCTTGAAACTTCTGCAGTTCTGCAAAGGAATTAGAACCACAGAAGCTGATGAAAAAGCCTGACAGTTAACAATGCTGCATCAAAATCTGCATATATTCTTCTCAACGTCATTTTCCTACTGGGAACAGTAGGAAAGTACCATGCAGGTGTGGACTGAGATAACACATTCAGATTTATGGGGATTGTCATAAAGCCACAGATTTAAATTGAAACAACTGAATTGCTCAGTAAAGCTAACAGATGTTACTTACTCAGAAAACACTTCCTAACAGGAGTGAAGCTTGTAAAAAAAAAAAAAAAAAGAAACAAAGTCAGAAACATTTCAATAACTTTATAGTGCCTATGTGTCTTAAAATCTATTGCTGCTCTTAGAAGATGAAAACCATTTTTGCATTGTGCAGTTAATTGTTAATTCTGTGTGTCTGATGGAGAAGAACTGGTTCCTACATATGTGATGTGTTGGCAAACTGCATTGGAGAGACTTTCACCTCTAGGCTGCAGACAACCTGCCAGGCTCATTTGGCCCATTTTAACTAGTTATTAGTTGTGAGATGCTGCAAAGTCTGGTCAGACTGAAGGCACGCATCCAAAATGAAGGCAAGCAGTGAAAGCTGGTGGGTGCAGCTCAAGGCTTCTGCCTTCAGGGAAAGAACCTGACAAAAAGGAATGGTCTGTTGATACCAGAGAGGAGAATTCCAGATCCTGCACCCTCCAGATCCTCTCAGACACAAGTCTATTTCTAGGAATTCAGGGCTGAAAAAAAAAAAAAAAAAAAGACATTTGGTCTGATTATGCATAAATTACTGTAACAAAGATGTTAACCTCTCTGATCACTGCACCATGCAGTTTGCAGTGCTCTGCCCAGTGCCAGCGAGGGATTCCCTACTGCCAGCAGGAGCAGCGTGTTCCTCCTGAACCAAACTAGTCACATGCCAATATTTACCACGTCAAGCCCCATCCTCTCTGCACTCTGTCAGCGTGTGCAGGAGCAAGATTTTACCTTGGGGACAAACGGCAGAGATGCTAAGACTGGGTTATCTCAGAGTAGCACTGATGCAGACTGGACATCACCAGGGTGATCTGCAAAACAGACACAAGCCTGTTCTTCACTCCTTCATTTATCATTAAAGTCACAGGCTGCTCCTGCCAAAAGCTCACCCAGCACACAGCTGCGTGACAGTACGATGGGAGCTGCTTGATGTCCATTAAAAGAAAACCCTGAGCGCAGACAGGACTTTGAGCAGCAGTTGTGATATCATCAAGCCGGAAGGTAACTGCCACAACTGCCAGCTCTCACTTTTTAGGGCACAGCCTGCAGATCAGTTCCTTGAGGCTGTGAGCGCATTGGATCAGGGCTGGATGCAAGGACAGCAGGTTAAATAACGTCTGTGTCATGTAAATCCTACACCACTGTATATAGACCTTTGGCACTGATCAGATATTCCTAAATGAAAGCAACCCTGCAAATGTAAATGATTACTGTTGTAATCACTTATGCACCGATAACATTTTTTTTTCTAATGGTGCAGTTCTGTGAAGCTTTCTGGTTTGGGTTGAGCAACAGAGCATCAACAAATCTACATAAAATCCGCCACGACTTTTGTCCCCTTATATACCACACTTGTCCTAGAGACCCTATTACAGAGATAAAATAAATTCTTCCCTCTGACCGGTGCAGCTCTCCAATACACCTGGGAACATTCTGCTGAACGCTGAAGGTCACTGCCAGCTAGACCTACGAGCTGCTGTGTTTGATCCGGACTAAAGGCCAGATTCTCCAACTGTTCATAAACAAACCGAACAATGTTAGTATATAAAAAAAAAATTAGAATTCAGTCCTGAATCCCCTGAAAAGCACATTAGAGGACATAAAAAAGCATCCACCTTCTCCTTTCAGGAGCAAGAACTAAAATGAAAGTAGGCTAAAACCACGAGAAAGCCAAGTGGAAGTAGGACAAGTTGTTTCTACTACTAAAGAGAAGAGGGGTAATTTGTGCTAACAAACAAGACAGAAGCAAATTATTTTTCAACAGCATTCTCTATATTCAGCCGCTCTCTAATTACACATCACAATATAATAATATGGTGGTTATTAAACACAGTCATTAGTTCATTTGTCTGTGTGCATTTAAGGTACACTTTAACAGGCTTATCAGAAACAGGTAAATAAACCTAAAAGGAACAAATCATTTATTAGGCACTACATTCTCCTTCTCTCCTCTGTCTTTGGTTTATCTCTTACAAAAAATACTTTCAATTTCAGAGGAAAGTGTGAGAAACAGAGGATACTGGAATAAATTGCTTACAGAGTAAGTTTCATTCCAGCCTGCCTACGCAGTGGTTAATCGGGGCCCTTGAAACATGAGAACTTATCTTGTTTCCAAACTTGGATATTTTCTCTCTTAATCCTAACCTAATTGTGGATTTTCATTATCCATATAATTGCCTAATCCTTCCTGGAACCCTCTAAGCGCTCTGTAAGTTTGATAAAGGCAATTTTAGACGAGTCCCAAACAATACGCAGCTTCGTAAAACACAGCAGGAGGAGAAAGAAGCACGGTGGGTGAAATCCCTGCATTGCCAACGTCAATGGCAGAATTTCTACTGCCTTGCATGGCATGGAGAGTTTGTCTCCACGGTGATCCCCCAGAAAACACCGTGCGTTACCTCCACTCACACATTTTGTGGTTGCAAACAGAGCTGTTTGCAGAGCACAGCAGTGCAGCCTGCAACGGCTACATCTTCTGCAATTTGTGTGCAACCAAGTGCACTGCTGTGACTCCATGGTCAAACCAGGATTTGGATACGCACTCATCTGTGCATGCAGTCACCAATCTGAACACCTGGCTTTGGAAAAAAATGCTTCTGGAGTTCTTCAGACAGCTGCTGCTGACATCTAAGTAGGCAATATCCAGCAGTCTCCATTACACATAGTCATTCATCAGCTTTTGTAGTCAATGGGTAGCCTTGGGCTGCAAACAGTAAGATCAAGAGAGCTGAAACGTGGCTAACCTGCATTTAGCTGCAACTTGGAACAATTTGGGTTATGCTCATAGAAAGCCAGCTTGCTGTATGTCCTGTCTGAAGACAGTAAGCCAGCCTACATAGAGCTTTTAGCTGGCGTTGCTTTCTGTACATAACTGCTGCCAACTGCTTGTGACAGTCGCTTTCCTAATAGCTTCTGCATTACAGTTGTCATTCGATTACCAGGCTCCTTTTCTCCACTATGGCCATGCACTGCCCCTTCTGATACCCCTCAACCCTCAGTGAGCTTGGATTTGCAGCTTCTTGCCTGAACCACAGACCACATTTAGAGAAATGGTATAGGTGGGATTCCAGATCATTTTCCACTGATGACAAGCAGCACGCATACATGTTAGCGAGCAACTGGTATCCTATTTTCCAGTTTCCCACAGAACTGTGTACAAAAGAGAGGTTCATACCTGCAAGTCAGAACCTGTTTGGCACCAGTAAGATGGATTTAAGAGTTTGGAGCATTGTCCTAGAGGTGACCATACTGAACACGTAACTTTGCACCTGCTGGGCCACAAGCCAACCTGTCCACAGTAGCAAAGGCAAGAGCAAAAGCTTCTGTTACAAGTATCAATAAAAAAACGCCTAAGCAGAAGGTGCCAAAAACCTGGTTGGTAGTTGCTGCTTTTCCAAAACCTCTTGCAGTGGATAGTCAGAGCTGGAAGGATACTAAGCAGAGTCATTATATAACTCTCTGTCCCAAATCTGTGAGGTCAAAGCAGCGATGAGATTATGTTCCCTTTCCTTTCCCAGTTGTGCCCTAACTCTAAAACAAACAAAGGGTCATCCCTGCCCTACAAATCTCAGCCCTGTGCTAGTTTTGGTACTGCAATAATGAATGTGTTTGCACTGCGGTCTTGGGTTGCTCTCATTGTGAAGGTTTTATTTTCCTGCTTTTACCTAACAATTATTTCCGTGGCTGCGAGGTGGGCCTCTAAACAAAGAGCAAGGTTGAAATCTACGGCTTTTGCCACACCAGGTGTGCACAAAAACCACTGAGATAGCTACAGCATTTAAAAACCACACTCCTAAGTACGCAGTGCAGCTTTGCAGTCACTCCTGCCACTATCAGACAAACTGCTATTTTTTGGGGCTGCACTGTGGTCCATTTCAGGAGCCACAGTCCAGACAACAGAGAATTAGGTCCTAGAGCATTTTAGCAAACACCGCCCCACCCTCAGATGCGTGTTGTCCCACGCTGCATGCCCCGGATGGAGTTTATTTTCACAACCCATGGCAAAACAGTGCCCATTAGCACCAACCCTTGCTCCTGCACTACAAATGGTGCTCTGTCTAGCAGTACATGATCTTTGAGATTGTTTTGACTTTCCCTTTTTACAGTGCGCTATAAAGTTAAGCTTTATTTAAATAAAGCCATAATGGAAAGGTACCTGTCACATGCTGAACGCCATGGGAATGTCTGAACATGTACTGCGTCAGAGACATCGATTAAAGTTAATCTCATAACGTGTTTGCTGACAAACACAAATATTCAACGGTTACTTGAAAGTCCACTGCAGACATTTTTACTGTTTTTTATATGGCTAAACCTTCACACAGTTCATGCCTTGCAAGCAAAGTAAAAAATACTACTCTGTGTATAATGCCAAATTTTGGGCTGTTTTGCATGTAAGAACTTGCAGTTAATAGGCTTAATCTTACATCAACAACACAGAATTAGGAGTCAGGCATTCAATGGCCCACAGGTATCTAAAGATGGCAGATGGCTGCCCTCAGAGATCTATCTCCAACAGGAGTTAGCTGTCTCTTAAATAGCCATGGAAAAGGCCAGATCCATAGAAAATCAGCAGCTGAGGATCGAACCCTGAAATTTTATACAAACTTGATTCTGCATGAAGCATTACTGCAGAGATGTGAGTTAGGCTGAAATTGAACAATGAGAGACAGCCTGGCTTTAGGGCTCAGGCCCTTCATTTGTTGACATTGACCAGTTCCCTTCTATTAAGCAGAGTAAAGAAAAAAAATCCAAATTCTGTGCTGGTCACCAAGCATGCAGCCTGTTTGCCTTTCAGCTTTATGGTTCCTTCAAGATGGTCCAATCCACCTGTAAACCTGTTTGGTTCTATCTAAGGAATACTGGGCCAAGAGATAAGAAATACAAGCTCATTATGATGCATTTAAGCATAATCTATGGTCTAGAAGACAAAACTGAAACAAGGATGTGAGGCAGTTTGGTACAGAGGAGCTCTAATCAGCTCGCAAGGTTAGGTCACAACTCTGATTTTAAGAGTGCTGAGCTTTCATGGTTCTCGGTGCAGTCGAAGTGCTGTGAGGGCTCTGCAGCTCTTATCAAGCCATAAATGATTAAGTTAAGAACCAAGGGGAGCATGATCAGAGACTGAACTTAGGCACAATCATTGATTCTAGACTTTCAAGCAGCAGCAGTGTTTTTTCATCCCATAGCCGACTGAATTGTTCTTACTCTGACTCTTCCTCTTTTTGTTCCTTCAGGCTCTCAAGCAGTGATTCCTCCAGGGCCTCCAGCTCCTCCAGGGGGATTCTCAGCAGCCAGATAACGCGGCAGATCAACACTCTTGCTCGAGCATCATAGTACCCTTAAACACAGGGAAGCCCAGGAAATTAAATCAGTCTTCATCACACCAGATTAAATAGCAAGTGGTACACCCAGCTGTGCTAGAGAACCGTATCCCACGCAAGCACAGCTCCAACCCTCGGGCCCTCTTTCTCTTTCATGTGTTTAAAACTATTATTATCTAGAGAAGAGAGCTCTAGGTGGAAAATCCTCCCCCCTGCAAACCTCATCCTTTCAGCAGTCGCTGTCCCTGGTGGCTGTGGTTTAACTCAGCAGGCGGCTCAGCACCACACAGGCATTCGCTCACTGCCCCCAAGTGGGATCGAGGAAAGAATGGAAAAAAAGGTAAAACTCGTGGGTTGAGATAAAGACAGCTTAATAGAACAGGAAAAGAAGGGGAAAATAATAGTAATAATGATAAAAAAAATATATACAGAATAAGTGATGCACAATGCAACTGTTCACCACCTGCTGACTGATGCCCAGCCAGACCCCGAGCAGCAGCCTGTCCCCCCCGCCAGCCAACTCCCCCCATTTATTGCTCTGCGTGACACCGCACGGTGGGGGACATTTGGCCAGTTTGGGTCAGCTGTCCTGGCCGTCCCCTCCCAGCTCCTGGTGCACCCCCGGCCTCCTCGCTGGCAGGGCAGCACAAGGTGCTGAAAGCCATCTGTGTGCTATCCATGTTATTCTCATCCTACATCCAAAACCTACGTACCAGCTCCTAAGAAGAAAATTAACTCTATCCCAGCTGAAACCAGGACTCAGGTAATTGCCAACAAGGCAGGTCTCAAATCTTTTGGTCTTCTTCTCCAACAGAGGCCTTTGGGCTTTGGAAAGACCGGATCTCTCTTCTGAACATTGAAATGCTGCAGCAAGACCAGTCCTGACTGGTGATATCAAACACGTCACACACAGGCAATGTGGCACAGAACATCTCAGGTATGCACTGGTGCAAGATATGTCCTATTCTACAACTACACCTTCATAAAGCTTTATGCTCAATCGATCTTGTTGGCAACAAGAGGGACTCTGGAGTTTTGAACCACCTAGAAGCATGGGGTGACTTCAGTCCCGTGTAGCACTGATGATTGTTTGCATTTATTCCTCACCGCATGAGATGCAGGAGTGGACATTGCACTAAAACAACACCTGATATGATTACTCCCAGGCTTATAATTACATGTACTTAAAAAAAAAAAAACACACACAAACAATAGTTTAAATTTAATAGATTTTAAAATGTTGCGTGCCAACTCTTTAGTTTTTAATGTGTTTCTCTCGGTAGCATCTGCTGCTTGCTGAGAGCGGGCTTCTGTAAAGGGTTCTTGGTGCACTCCAGGATGGAAAACACAACAGTGTTTCTGGGGTTGGGTTAAGATACCTGTAGGACAGAACTACAAAGAAGAGTTCTGATATCTGCTGCACATAGATCAAATACAGCCTTCAGCAATTTGTTAAGGTTGTTTATTTATTACCATCATTACCAAGATACCAAAATACTTCAGGAGGCTTTAATCAGGCCACTTTTAAAACTTGTGCTGAGTCGAGAACTAAGGCTAGGATTTATCTTCACCTCATCCCTGACGTGCCACATCATGCAAGTCTGAGCAGGTGTCTTAAGAAGCAGCCTTCCTGCTCCCTGCCTGCTAATGCACAATTTTGCTTTCTACTCAGCCAGCCTGGCCGTAATTCAGTAAGGCTTGAAAATCTATTTGTTTTAAGTTCCAGCTTAGCAAAATAAGCAATTTTGCAATAACTGACGTGTCAATTTTCCATTAAAAATAAAAGAACAAAAGCAGTACTTTGTTCTCAACTGAAACAGGCTCATCAACAACCAGCGAGTGCTTTCCTGTATGAACAGGCTACAGCACAGGGATTTTAAAAAATGCAGGTTGTGATAATAAACAGGCTTCTTTTCAAAATGAAGATTTTGTTCAGATGGCAGTCTTTATTTCATGATTTTTATCAGACGAATCAATGTTACAGATTGTAAACCAGAATTTTGTTGCATGTGTGGTACAGTATACACATAAAGTCACATTTACTCAGAATAGGCTTCACATTAAACACACTAGAATTTATTGCCTGAATATATTTTTTTTCCTTTTAGACAACAAGTGGCACACAGAAGATTTGTGGGGCTGAAATTTTCATTTTCAGTTTCATTTTCAATTGAGGAGGGCTTCACTGCCCTCCTCAAGGAAGAAGAGGCCCCTAGAAGGGCTGAAGAATAAAGTCTCCCACCCAGGTATTTAATTGCAAAACTTTTTTTTTTTTATCAACACATACAATTGCATGCCAATACACGGTATGTGAGGCTAAGGAGGTGAATGATTGTTCAATTTTTAACGGGTATTATTAATCATTCCTGTTACAATAACTGCCTTTCCTGCAGTGGACATAGGTAAGAGCGTGCTGCTTTTGCTAGAAATGAAGCTAGGATAAAGCAGGACGGGCTGGTACCCTGAGCTTTTTGAGCATTGTAAAGTATCAGATATGAACTCACCGATATTATTCTTATAAAGAACAAAAGCTGAATAAACTTACCATCTCTAAGAGAGAAGGACAAAAGATCCTGAAAAGACAAAAAAAAATATTCCAGTTAAAAGTGAAGACGTACACCTAGATGTATTAAAATGGAGGCATGAAAACCGATCGGACCTTGATTAAATTAGTGCAGCATGTCCACTCCTAAATGTGGGATGACAGCAAACTGTAACCGAATGGAGCAGAGCAGAGCAAGGCCAAATGCTTCCAGCAGAAACTGTGCCTATGCGGGTACAAATGGCTGGAGGAGTAGATCAGCACAGGATGGGAGGGCAGCACCTGCTTCGTACATGCTGAAGTAGACCACATTTTTTGTTATTAGCACTTGTGTTGCAACTGAAAGCCCCATGATTACACAGGACTTCAAATCTGGGAGAAACCAGGCTCTAAGCCTCTCCTACTGCTCTAACATCTTCTGTTCTTCCAGTTACATGTGCTGTATTTTCAACAGGAATAGGTTTGAATGCTACTCAGAGGGATCAGTGGCCCCTCTTTGGCATTCTGGGAATTCGTAGCTCTAGGCAGTAAAGCTGAACTGGCACAAAGTTCTTTTGGATTAAGCACTCAAAAATAGAAATCTCAGAATTTATCTGTAAAAAGATTGAGGGACTGTGTTGGCTTTTCATGGGGAAAAAAATGGAAAACCAGATCAATCCAATAGAAGGCTTCTGTGGACATATCCATGAAAAGAGGTCAGTGTTCTTTAAATGAGAAGTTCTAATGAAGGAGGTAGTGTTTTTACTGCTTTGTTCTCCTCTTTTATTGTCACTGAATAAAGTTTAAGTTCTCTATGTAACTACAACATTAAGCACTAGCTCAGTCTAGCTACTTCCCTCTCCTACACACACAAAAGTGCAGCTGAATTTTACAGAGAATCCTCAGCCCTTTGGGAACACAAGAAGCACCGCCAAAGATGTAGGATGCTGCCAAGCAGTTTATGATTATTATTCCCATAAGCCCCTAAGCAAAATTTGTATCATAAAAATGTCTCTAATCATTTCCCTACTGCACGAGAAGTGTAGAGCAGAGAACAAGCCAATCTTAACCTAGTCCTACTAGAACAGAAGCAAACTGTAGGTATTACCCAGTCCACAGGGAGTGTCTGGACTCTGAAAATCATTTTAACATGAGGGGAGTCTACTACTTCATAAAGGAGAACAGAGAATTTCCACAGGACCAGATAAACCAGAAGACCAGGGCAGCTGGATGTATGCATCAGACTGGATTCTTTCTCACAAGGTACAGCCCTAAAACCTTTGCTCCATCGCTGACGAATGTTTACACACTCCAGACGTGTTGCTCAGGCACCTGCAGGCACACAACTGGTCGAGTGCTCTTCTGCTAAATCCCTGGGTGGCTGCTCCCAGCCACAGAGAAAGCTGCCTCTGCTTTCCTGCCCTGCAAGCATCTCCAGCAGGTTCTGTTGAGCTGGGCTCAGCACAAATCAGTCACCACCACATCATCCTGCATCCCAGCAGCTGGAGCACTCACCCGTGAAAAGGAAAGTCCTGGCTTATCTCCAGCCTACAAACAACCGTTGTCATTTAAGTTAAGCACCGAATCAGGTCTCCTCTGCTCCCCTCAGTCACCCCACTGCAGAAGAAAAAGGGCCTCAGCCACAATTCCTACTCCGTGCATGCACACTGCTCCCCCAGCTGTCCTTTCCTCCAGACTACTGCAGGCAGCCTCCTGAAGAGGGCTGCATTTTGCTCAGAGCCCGTTTATAGGCAGTAAATGCTCCCCAGGTGTTGCAAAAGGAGCCACAGGTCACGGCTCAGGCTCCATACAGGCCACCCAGCGTACAAGGTGGCACCCAATGGCAAAGAAACTCCTTCAAAAATCCGACCTAAGCATTTAGGTACGTGTAGTTCAAAAGATGAGAGATGGATGCGGGTAATCAGGTGATAAACTACTCTTCCATTGCATCAGTGACCATTAACATACTCAGCTCTTCCTAATTGCTTAAGGCTTTGCACGTACTGCTGGGTAGTCATCTGGAATCCAATCAGCACTGATTAGATTAGTTTACAAGTAGTCTCTCTCTCTCTCTCTCTGCAGTTGTTGTGATGTTTCATTTTGAAGCAGAGGTGGTTTTAATTTCTCTGTGGACTCTGAAGACTACCACACATGCGAATGAGTGAAACCTTACAAAGAAAGGAAGACAATCGTTATTTGGAGTCTTTGCCATGCACGGCTACAAGTTCAAAATGGATTTCCTCAACAACAGAAAGTTTCCAATCCACACCGCAGTGCCTCTGAGGGGGGGAGGAAAGAAAAAAAAAAAAAAACACAGGGCAAAAACCACAGGGCATTGTAAATGTGTTCAGAGAAAAAAAAAAAATAAAGATTTGTAAGAACTTTCAATGTTTTCTCACCTATCATAAGGAAACAAAAGTGGGCAAAGTCAACTTCTTTCCCTCCCTTTTGTTGTCACTAAACGTAAATAGAAGTATTCCTAACCAACAGGAATCACTGCTTTCTCCTACCACACCCACAACCTGTTTGTTACAACTCCTGTTGTCTAGAAAGGATTCAATTACCCAACATTTGCATGGATTAGTCACCTGCAATGAATGCAAACAAAGACAAAAATTCACAGGCCTCGAATATTCAATGAATCAGTGGTGAGCTCATCTCCAGTCTCCTGGCCATGCATCATCTCCTCAGCACCTCTGAGGTGGAGGGCGTTCAGAAATGCAGGCAGCAGTGCTGGCAGGACCCTGCCACTGAGCACGCCGAACAATTTGAGGGTGTTCTTGTAATAACCAGGTAAATAAAAGCAGCTGAAAAAAAGAAGCAATACTATCATAAAGCAACAGATGAAGAATTACCAAAGCTTTGTCCCACAGCGTGTTTATTTTCAGGTAACAAGGACAAAGCTCATCTCAGCGGGGTACCTTTAGGTTGCCAACGACATCCTGCAAGACTCTTGTGCCCTGCTCTGTGACAACTGTTAATTATGTATCATTTTGACAGAAGGGATCACTTTGCATATATACACGACTGCCTGAGATCCAGCTGGTGAGGCATCAGACTGGTAACTACTCCTGATCTTTGCTTTCAACTAATCAAAGAATTATTATCTATGGCTTCTGTGTTCCACCTGGAACCATGATAAGTATCTCAGTTCTCGTAAGATATTGCACAATCCCACTGACCCGGAGCCCCTTTTGTAAAAGCACATGGAGCCCTCATGCAGGATAAGCTCTAAGCAAGCACAAGTTAATTTTTGCCACAGTTTCACCCTTAATAAACTCGCAGCAATGCAGGAAGATTTGCCTTACTCTAGAAAATTCATCCTGGAGTAGACAGAACCAGGGAAAAAAGCCTGGGAACTACCAGGCCATCTAGATATAGAGAGACCCAAGATTTATTCTGAGCAAACAACATCAAAAGAGCTTTGAGAAGATCTGTCCTAGCTGACTAATTAACTACACTTATATTGCCAAGCTATTTTGAGCCTTGTAACATAGGGATGTTTGGGGCAGACCCTTTTAAGGACTGCCTAGGAGACACAAAAGAAGGCTGAGATAATGGGAGTTGGTCGTGACCGAGGAAGATCCCTCCCGTCATATCTTTACTCACACAGCCTTGCTCTTGCATCTCTTGCTCCATCAGGTTGTCATTGCTGAAGGTGAGTGTGTGCTAACCATTACTCACCGCCAGCGTACCAGCTGCTCTCAGGATACCTCACCACTTCCTTGTGTACCGGAGCTCGGTGACCGTGGCCACAGCGTGCCTGGCAGCAACAGCTCTTCGCCCTCCAAGGCACACATAACGTGAGAGCGAATGAGGAGATATCTTCCACAGCTGAGACTCTGAAGCAAAGGTGAATGCCACCAAAATGCGTACTCTCTTATCTTTACATCAGCTCGAACATCAGAACATTACGGCTTCAGCCTCAATAACGCTTTATCAATGAAAGAAAGAAGGACCTGTAACTTTTTCCTTCCAGCCAAAGCTGACTCTGGAGAAAAGACTGAGAACTGTGCTCTTTGGAGCACCCTCTGTGCTCTGCCTGTACCAGCAGTCTTTCTGCCTGGTTCTCAAATATGTAGAGGTATTTTGTATTACAGGGAGAGGAACCTTAAGCTGTGTAAAAGCTGGAGGATCTGGCCCCCTACACTCAAGCTACCCATGCGTATACACATTTCTCTGCTGCTACAAAATCCCCCTCGTTCAGAGTAGGGTGAAAGGTCTCTTAAACGTACAAAAACTCAGGCCTAGCACGTTCAGTGCTTCACCGAAATCCGTAGAATGTCTGTATGAATCAAAAACACTGCAAGAGTACAGTCAAAGCAAAAAGGCTGATGGTTCTCTGTAGAGCAAAGGCGTCAAAGACAAAATGTTAATTCAGCAGGAACTGCATCTCATGGTCATCACTTCCATGAGCTGTTAATGGACAGAGAGAGTGCCAGCCACACAGAAGCACACGCGTACCAGAAACCCAAGTTTTACTTCCCTGACTGTACAAGCAGAACTTCCACTGCAAACAGACACCCAGGAAAAATCTTCTTTGCAAAAGCAAACAAGGGCAAGGGCAACGCATGGACTTACTTGGATAATGACAACAGGATTATCTTTCAAGATGGGATCCTTCAGCAAAAGCTGGGCAAAAGTTTCTGTGCCCTCACCTCCTAAGCCACTGGCAAATGCTGTCATGGCAGGTAAGACAGCATCAGGCAGGCCCAGCCATTTCACCAAACCATCTATGAATTCTGTTCTGAAGGAGCTGTAAGGCAACAGAGGAGGTTAAGGCCCTGTAACTGGATGTTTTTGCAAGCTTTCAGTGGTCTCTGCTTTCAAATGCTGATCTACTGCTGTTCACACAAAATTCAAAGCATGCTAAGAAGTCAACAGAAGGTGAGCTTCTCACAAACAAGCTTGCTAAACAAAGAAGAAAGCAATCAGGATGAGGCCAGACCTTTCTTCAAGACATGCTTTGAAGCTTGCTGTATTAAGGGATGCAATTTGTGCTGAAGTACAGAAGCCTTAAAAGGTGTAACAGAAAGTCAGTATGATTAAGGAAATGGTTGAGAAAACACCTAATGTCAACGTGTCCTTTACATTTCAACAGGCTTTAGAAGAACACCAGCAAGGAAACGGCAGGAAAACATCAATGCCAGTGATCAGTCTGCAGAGCAGTCAGGTCTTACAGACTCAGTTTTGTGTCACCTTCCCTAATTTGAGCATTCATCTTCGTGAAGAGACCCAGAGCTAAAAGAATCTTCAAATCCTGTACCTTTGGAAGACCCCAAACAGAGCGGTATGCCGACACCAGCTTGGTCCGAGCTGCTACCCAAAAGCCACCTCCTTTGCTCGTCCCCATGTGCCCACGTGTAGTACCTTTGCTCTTTTTCAGGGAACAGCCCTGCTAAGGATATCCCACAAAGCGCTGCGTAGGCGAATCTTCCAGGTTCCCCCAGCTGCTGGCTCAGAAGCACGCACGAGTCCTTTTCGCCTGCCTGCTCAGCCCCGCTATGCTGTTTCGAAGTCCAGCTTTTCCACTTCTCTTCTGCGGCCATTTCTACCTGCAAGTTCAAAGAAGAAAAAGGAGGAAAAAAAAAATTAAAACCAGGAAGCAAGGAGACAAAAAAGCTTTTTGACTGCCACACTTGCTGGTGTAGAGTAAGCAGGCCCGTCAAAGTCCAGCTGGTGCATCCTGCTGCAATGTGATGCTGTGACCAAAACCTACAACAGGAGGCCTTCTGTTCACCAGCTCTTAAATTTCTGCACAAAATGCGTTGACAATACTTCTCACAGAAAAAGGAGAAGTCCTCTTCAAGGTGCAAAGAAACTGGGCTCCACTCAGCCATATCATTCACGTGTTTACTGCAAAAATAGCACGGAGAATAAGAGGTCTGAACCTCGTGCAGGGACCAGTATGGCTGCCTGGGAAATAATTTGCCTCTCTCCTCCTCAACCCAAACTGCTCCTCTGTTCATTTTCCTGACAGTGTTATAAAGTTGAGTCCAGCCACAGCCTCTGATTAGAAAGACTTTTAATGGGACTGCTTATTTCCCATGGCCATTGCTGTGCTTTGCTTATAATATTCTCTGAACTGTGCAACCCACCACTGCATTTCCCAAAACATAACATGCCCACACCACACGGGCCTTGAGCTGGGCCAAAATATTATCTTGGAGAGCACAGAAGCGTTTGCACCTTTCGATTACGAGCTTCCAACCGAACTGCTCAGAACTGCTCCCAGGAGCCCCCCTCGTTATACCGGGAGGCCTGGCTGACAACGCAGGCAGCTAACAGAGCTGAGGGAAACCAGGCAGACACATTTCATGATTTAATTTAGGTAAGAGCCTGCTCCAAACCTCACTTACTTCACTGGGAAGTTCTACCGACCTCATCAGGACTTGATCAGTTTCCCAAGGGCAAGCTGTGCATTTTGCTTTCTGCTTGCTCTTAGATGCCTCCTTTCTTCTGAACCCTGGCGAAAGGAAGGTGACTAAACGGGAATTAGAATAGAACAGAATAGTCCTAGAATAAAGAAGTGCACCAGAGGAGCAGCTCCTCTTACAGATTTTATTACATCTGTGCTTATCTGTCATGGTCTGCAGGAATAAATGATCCCTGTTATTTCCCCATCAATCGGAGAAGGGAACGGCCAGATTCTGCTTCCCCAAGGAGAGCGGTGCCTGGGATCAGGGCCAGACCCTCCACCCTACCAGTCCCACCACGCAGCAGCAGCTGTACCCACAGAACTGCAGCCCCGGGGACTGAGCAGGATGAGTCCCCATCCTCTCCAGGATTCTGTCCCCTGCCCCAAATCCCAAGACTTCCTTTTATTACCTCAGGAGCTCCAAAGTCCTTGTCTGGATGCCCAAAATCTATCTCACATCACTAAGTTCTGAGCTTCCTTAAACATCCACAGCCTGACTTACCAACCAACTTGCCTAGGAATAATCTAACTTGAAGTATCAGTAACTTCACAAACAATAATCTGGCGTGGCAGCTCACTCCTGGGCACAGATGTATTAACTCACCATGGGAACCAGCACTGAAAATAAAATTCCCTTTGCTGCTGTGATAGATTTATTGATTTGTTAAGAAGCCAAACCAGCAACCCTCATAATATTTTATCTAGCCCTAAAGTTCCTGAGATGTTCATAGACACCACGAGGATGTCCTTAAGGAAAAAATTAACAACAGATCTGAGGAAGAGGTAAGAGTATCCAGATGGCTAAAAAAAAGAGAGCAGTGACCCTATTTCCACCCGTATCTTTGCTTTGGTTTAAGATGTGGCAGATTGACCCTCATTCCAGCATCATAAACATGTAACTCAACTGTAAAGAGGTGCCTGGATAGTTGGGTTGGGGGCTACACCAGCCTCACAGGCACACCCAGGGTTACACAGAATTTTAATCTAGTAGCCAGAGCGTCACATGAAAAGTAAAGCATCTATAAAGAATCCAGGAAAAGTACAACTGCAGAGTTTAACCTTATTTCCCAATAATACAAGAGGTGACCTGTTACGGAGTGACACCATAGTGGCTTCTTGCAGGCAACTTTATTTCCATTATGCAGCAAATAATTTGTGATGGTGAGTATCTAGAATACCCCAAGAAAGTTTAGGAAAGACTTTTCTCTGCCACCTCATCTAGAAATGAGAGCTCTGAGGGTGCTCTGATCAAGACACTGGATGTGTGCCCTTCACACAGGTATCGAGTTTGCCATAAACATTGAGGAAAATGGGCTTGGTTTTTCACATGGCAGCATAAAAATAGCAACGTGATTTAGTACAAATACTTAGCCCAGGAAGCTTTGCCACTAAATTCAACAAGAGGGAGTCAAGACCTGAGCAAAAAACTTACACTGAAAGTTATTTACAGCTTGTGACGCTGGAATTCAGGTCTCTGTCTTCAACAATGCAATTCAGCAACCTATAGCATTTCCATAATCTGAACTGCCATTTGAAAGAGAAACTTGTGTCGCTTCCAGTGCTTACTTTTCACACAAAGCCCTTTGTTTTCTTGAGAGGTGGTGTATTTTATATAGTGCTTCCTGCAATCCTATGGGGAAAGTAAAAAGATAACCCTTCCGTGGATCTAAAGCTGTACAGCAGAGGCATGCTCTCCACAGTCAGCCTTCACTTTTAGCCCATCAATACTAAGCGCAAACGTGGAAGGCAATTAATCCAGATTAATGCAGCCCTGGATAAAACCGCTTCTCACCTCACAACACGAGGAGGCAACGCAGGCCACTGCCACGGAGACGTGTCCTAAATAAATGGAAATCACAGATTAGAGATGGAGGGCAGAGGGACAGGGGCATGGCAAGGCTAGAAGCTGAAGCAATTGCAAAATTGAGCGTGTTGGATGTGGTTAACACAGATCCTTGTAGCAGCAGTCGTTTAGAAGCAGGGTCCTTACACGTCAGGTAGGCACATTACCAGCAAATAAAAAAACCCTCAGTGGAAAAACACAGAGACGCCTCAGCTCGAGGCTGACACTACCACTAGGCTGCTGATAACACTCAGTTTTGTCGCAAATCCTTTCAAGTCCTACCACCACCAGCCACCCCCCCACGACACCCCCTGAGGAGAGCGACCCCCTGCAGGGGCGGGAGAGCCCAGGGGCGCGACGCCGCCACAGCCCTGCCCTCAGGAGCCGCACCACGGCCGGTCCCGGAGCCGAAAGAGCCCCGGGGAGCCCCGTGAACCCTCTCCCCACCTCCCCCGGCCCGGCTCCGACCTGCTGCCGGCCCGGCCGCCCTCAGGGGCCGCCGCGCTCCCGGCCGCCACCGCCTCCCGCCCCTTCCGCCCCTGTCAGCCCTACGGAGGTTGCGTAAGGACAGCGGGCAGTGCTGGGCGGCCCTGCGCTCTCCTACGCTGCTGGCGTAGCGTAAAGAGGGCGGGCAGGCGGCGCGCTGCGCTGAGGGGGATGTGTTTTGGGGCCGGGCTGATGGCGAGCCCTGCTCCCTGTTTTCGCCCCATTCCTGGTATTTGTACCGTTCCCGGCCTTCCTATGGGGGTTGTGATAGGGTTGTGGCAGCGGTGGGGCGGCAGCGAGGCCTGGTGCTGCTTCAGTCAAAATAGGTGTCACAGCTCCTTCCTCACAGCACCCTTGCTCTGCCATCTTGGGTGCCCTGCTAGGGTTTAGGGCTGAGCTGAGTGGCAGCTCTTCCGTCCCCCTTTAAGGCTCTTCTTTCCCTCTGAGAATGCTTCTCTCTCAGAGGGAGGATTGCAGAGAGCGGTGGGGTGAGGTGTATTGGGTGAAAGCTGCTCTCAGGTCACCACCACTGAATGCAGAGACGTCTTTGTTACCCCTGACATGAGACAGGTTGGGGGCTGCTCTGAGGGCAAGTGAAGCTTCAGTGCTGTCTCACACTGTGTGTGATCCACCATGTGGGATCCCAAAGGCATCCAAACAGGAGCTGAAGTAACTTTTTGTGTGTATATCTATTTATATACATACGTATGCACACATCACAGGGAAGGTGAAGCTTCAGTGCTGCCTCACACTGCGTGTGATCCACCAGGTGGGATCCCAAAGGCATCCAAACAGGAGCTGAAGTAGCTTTCTCTGTGTGTGTGTGTATATATATATATATATATTTATATATGTCCAGGCAAACATGAGGACCATGGATATATTGCTTCTGATGGAAGCAGGGCTCCAGGCACAGGTTGGGAGGCTTTGGTCAGCCAGCTGTAGTTAACTGGCCCTGCAGAAACCCCAGGGCTACACCTGGGCTGTGGAATTAACTCAGCTACCTCAGCATAAGGCTTTTGCATTGTGTTTTATGGGTTTTGAGAAATGTTTTTGCTTTGAGAGTAGGCTCGAGTGGGAACTGCAAGTACAGTGCTTGGCAATTCTTAGTGAAATCCAGTTTTTCAGGGGAAGAGAAGCAGTTTTTCTGCATGGCCCTGTTTCATGAAAGCAAAACTCGTTTTGGTCACTTGGTATCTGGGGTAACTGATTTATACTTAAAAATATGCTGCTTTGGACTTGTAAGGTAAAAATAAACAAATAAATCCACATACTTTTTCTGTTTAAAAGCCCTTTTAATGTGGCCAAATATCCTGTCCCACTTGCTTGCAGCTAACATTAGGTCCTTCAGGTTTACTCATACAAGTAGTCATTACCCCTATGTATTTTAAGCATCATCATATAGATAAATGTGACAAGGTTTAGAAGGCGTGCTCTGCTGATCCCCATTAAGGTACAAAAGGTACATACTTCATTTGTGACTTAGGTAACTGCACAGCACCGTGGACAATCTGCAAATAGTTCACAACAAGCAAAAAAAAATATATCATCTGGACACAAATCTGTGCTCTCAGACCAAAATCTGCAAATTAGTTTCTTGTAGATTTGACAGCAGTGCGTTTGAGGACCAAAAGTTGTCTTTGTACAGCATCTGAGTGATGTTGAAGTGTGAAATACGCTATTTATTCCATGTTTATTTTTGCCTGTTTATATCTGTGTGATAATGCAGAAGAGCTGTTCAAAGTAGTTCAAATCAGGAGTGGAATGATAATTAATCATGGGTTTTATCAGATGTTGTAAACTTGGGATCTTATTATATAGCTTAATAATAACCAAAGGCAACATGATTATTGATAATTTAAGGTTCTGTAGATAAAGCTGGACTCCTGTAGTTAACAGTGATTTAGAACACCTCCGCTCACATTTTTTAAGGCACCCGTCTCCCTCACATAATTAGCTGTGGTGGGTGACCGGTGCTGTTTGTTGATAAGAAACCTGAAAATGATTTGGGATGGGGAAGGTTTGTAAAACATAGTTCTGATGTATTCATGCAGTACGTTGGCTGCTGCTTTGGCCCGTTTCTCACTATGAACCTCTCTTTGTCAGACTGCAGTTTGTTATTTAATCACTGCACGAAATCAGGAGCCAGCTAGGTATGGTAAGCAGGGCAAGGTCATTTGGAGCTGAGACTTTATTGTCAAAAAAAATGGTGTGAAGAAGAACCGGATGCAAACAGATCCTTTAACATTTTAGAATACAAATAGGAATATTTTGACATTTTCACTGTAAACTGTAAACATTTTCACTGTAAACTATTAAGTAATTGCTGCTTCAGAGGTTTACGTTATCATTGATCCTTATCTTGTCAGATGGGAATTAGCAGCTGTTATAAAAGATTTCAGCTTATAGGAGGTAATGACTTCCACCAACATCCATGAACTCTGGGTCAGATAATTGTTACTGGCTCTAAAGACCAAAGAATCATTTCAGTTGAATGCTGAACACAGGCTTGGCAAGTGTTAGCACAAAGCAGCAGGGGTGGAAATCGGGACATCTGTGGCTGGTGATCTCACCGCGTGGCTCCACAGAGTTCACAGAATGTTAGAAATTGAAAGGGACCTTGAAAGATTACCTAGTCCAATGCCCCTGCCGGAGCAGGAACACCCGGATCACGTCACACAGGAGTGCTTCCAGGTGGGTTTTGAATGTCTCCAGAGAAGGAGACTCCAGAACCCCATGGAAAGCCTGTCCCAGTGCTCCATCACCCTCACCATGAAAAAGTTTCTTCTCATATTTAAGTGGAACCTCCTACGTTCCAGCTTGCACCCACTGCCCCTCATCTTAACAAGCTCTCTCAGTGTGTCAGTCTCTCACTGGTAATTGCACTGGTGTCCTACATTGTGTTAGAAATTCTGTTTGTATCTTCAATGCGGATACAAACCTTTGGTGCTCTGCCCTTATACCTGGGAACGGGATGGCTATTTTCAGGGGAAACATTTATTTCCCTTCAAATCCTTCGTGGTTTGGTTGTTTGTTTCTTTTTGTGCTATGAGCATCAATGCAAATCACCGTGATTCACATGTCCTGTTCTTCCTTTGCACATCAGGGCAGTGGCATACGCTGCCTTCAGGGAAGCCTTTTTCCATTGGCCTTTTTTGCCATCGTAGAAATTAGTATAAGAAAATTGAATGCGAGACCCTTTTTGGTATGTAGCAAACTGATTTTTTCAGACTTATTTTCAGACGTCATTTGTTGACTCCCATGTACTGACAAGCACAGAGAGGTGAACCCACACATCGTGTGATACGGAGGATGAGGGACACTGCCTCTTGGTATCTTCAGGTCATCTCCTGACTGATGATAGCAAACTCTTACTGGGTGTGACTTGAACGCCCTTCTGGAGTGGGTGTTGTTTGTTATCGGTCTCACTTGGGAAGAGACCAAGTGTCTTCTCTTGGGCAAAACTGCCCATCTTTTTTCCTTCGTAATTGGGGTATGTCATGGCTCCCGTCCAGTTCATCTTTGACATCTTATCTTTAGGACAGCCTGTTCTTTCCTCGCTATCTGGTCGTTTGAATGAGAACAGAGTGCTGCGCAATTAGTGCACACTTTTCCTTTAACCCTTCTACCTTACTTTGATGCGTTCATGCACAGCATGTCAAGGCCAATATGACTTGTTACATGCCTCTGAAGTGCAAGTCATCCACTGCTGTGGGCAAAGAGCTCAATTGGAAAATTGTCCACGAGCTGAAAGACTTGGCGTGATTTTCTGAGATGGCTTTCAGGTGAATACCCGGGCCATCCTTTGTGTCTGAAATAATATCATTGAAGACGATATTTGTGTTTAAAACTTCCTGCCTTTTCGCCATTGAAAAGCTTTCCTTGGTTTGGCTGTTGGTGGGTGTTATTACATACGTACTCTGCAATTGCTGTACAAATCTATGAGAAGAAACAAAGCATTTGTTCTCCTTGAAGGTTCCTGTTCTTAGGTAGAAAATGGACCTGTTTTTTCCGAGGCACAGGGGGACAACAGCTCCTTACCCTCTTCATCTAATCTGTTTTATCTGCTGGTGGGACACACTGTCCATATATATATAGAAATGCATATGTATAGTGAGCAACTGGGGTCCAAAAGTTTCCCTTCTTAACGAGCGCAAATATTTACTACAGCCCTGATCCAAAGTCTGCTGAGACCTGTGGTACTCTTAAAAACCTAACGTAGCTAAAGCAAGCTCCTAATTTTTTCCAGTTTTATTTTAGTTGAGTTGTAGGGTATTTTCTTTGCAACTAAGTTAGTTTTTCTTTTAAATCAAGGAAAAAAAGCCCAGCACATTACTTTTCTGCTTTCCTTACTGACTCACTTGTACAGACTCCCTAAAATGCTTTCCCAGCTGTAGTTCCTGTCGGGAAGCTGTGAAATATTTTGATGGCAATTGTTGGAGAGGAATTAAAACACAGAGTCAGTGAGCAATTAGCATTATTCAACTTTAATGGACACGTTCCATATATATAAAAAAAAAAAAAAAATCGTGTGTGGTATAGCAGAACAACTGACAGATTCCTTTTTATCTCTGGAAGGAGAATTTGTGGGCATCTCCAATGGGCAATGTTGCACGTAATGTGAAGAGAGCAAGAAGAGAGGTGGTACAGGCAGCCAGATAAAGGGGTTCAGCTGAGAGAAACTATTTCTGTGCTCCATAACATGGGGCACTTGGAGTGTCATCAGCTTTTCAGAGCCTTGCACTTTGCAAGTTGTGAATGTAACAATTAGAAATGTTGATTTTGCCTCTTCCTCTCTAGTTTCAAGTGCAACGTGAGATGACATCAACTGATGTTCCCTTTTCCCGTTCCCACCCCTGCTAACAACCTTCTGGTCAGGGATCCAGATTAATGTGATAAACTCTGTTAAAACTACCCTCTTGCATTAAGGCTAGGCATCCAGCCCCAGATTTAGCAGTCTAATTCCCCACGTTGTCACAAGGAAAGATATACCTGTGTTAGGAGTGGGAAAACACAGTGACAGCTACAGATTTTCACAGGGTACAAATGTCACACGTTTCAGCTAATGTTCTGCAGTAGAAATTGGAGAGAGGATGTGAGCAGGACTAAAATGACGAAAGCAAAACAACAACTATTTATCTGGGATAAAAACCGGCTTACAATTTTATCTTACAAATATCAGCATACAAGTATTTTACCGTTTTCAGTAATAAAATTAAACAACACTGCATTGCTTTTGAGGCTTAGTGGGATAAGTTCAACACTTCGAGGTTCTGATGTGAATGTTTGCTTTCAAAGTCCAGTAACTGCCTAGTGCTCCTGATACTCGGCTGTGCAGGTGGAACCAGTCATTATCTCGAGGCAGCTTGTGCTGTTTCAGGCAATAGCAGCGACGTGGGTCTCCTTGTGGCAGGCTGTGAGTGAGTTGCCATTACAGCTCCAGTAGAATTTAGGAGTGCAGCAAAGCACCATAGACATGAGCAACCCCAAAGTAAGCATGACACAAATTACCCATTTTATCGTCCCCGAGTATATGAACGGGAGGATGAGGATCGTGAGAATCACCAAAAGCAGCAGGAGCAGCACAAGTCTCTGGATAGCCAGCCTGTTGTCTGCTGGAACATTTTGGTCTCTGTATAAAACATCTTGGCTGCTCTGAGCCCAGCTGCTGCTGTCCAGCCCCGGGGGAGAGATGTGTACCTCGAGAGCTGTGTCAGGATGTTCCAACTGGTCCATGATTTCTTCTTTGTTTGGAAGCGTGCGGATAAATCCTCCTGACACAGGCGTGTTTTTTCTGCACAGGGGGCAGGTGATTATCCAGGTATCGTCTTCTTTCCTGAGGATAAGCTTGAGGCAAACTGCACAGAAAGCGTGCTGGCAGTCGAGGAGCTTTGGGACTCTGTACACGTTGTACTTGTTGAAGCAGACCAGGCAGTCCATGTCTGCAATAGATGGTGTGGGTGAAGGCTGGTAGCTTCTTTTGGAACCGTACACTTCAGGAGAGCTTGAGTTTATCACCATAACAAGCGGCTTTGCGTTTGGATAGTCACTTTCCAAAAATGCTGGCTTAAAGGTATCAGGACCGTCTGGCTCTGTGTCCAGAGATCTCTCCATTTCTTTCAGATGTTCTTCAGCAAACGCCAGTCCCTTCGCATCGGCAGCATTTTCTGTGAGGGGTCCTGCCCCGCTCATTTCTGCAGCACCTTCTGGAAAGGGCGCAGGACCAGTCTTCTCAGCCTGTGGTACTCCAGAAGCCGTCGCTCTGTTTTCGCTGCTTGGCTTGTCCGTGGGTTTCTCCATGGAGATAAACCTCGGTGCGGTTTGTCTTCCCTTAGCTGAAGGGTCTGCGGAGTTTCTGGCTCCTTTTATGTGCTCCTTTATTCCTGTTGTGTGCATGATCGAATGACAGCTTTAAGCATGTTGTGCTCTTACAATGTGATGTTTTTATGAGGTGGTGACCTGAGTTAACGATTAACTCCGTGGCTAAGACACTTTACAACGGCTGATATCACCAAGCAATTCCTGTCCAGAAACAGATCCCGTGGCGTTAAGAGTCTGCAGCTTTGTTCACTGTGATAGCCAAAGGGACAGAATGGCACTACCACTATTACCAAATTAGTACTTAATTTCTTAAAAGTGATTTCTCTGTGCCCTAAACACAGCCTTGTTGGACAGTGGCAGATCCAAAAGAATTATCTGGTATGAAGTGGTGTACGCAGTGCTTTGATTAGAGAGAGCATGGGACAGAAAGGCAGGAGAAGTGTCCTGCTTCTCTCTTGCACTGGCTTTCTGCATGGCCTGGGTAAATTGTTTCATTCTCCTCTTAGCTGTTGGCATAACCATGGCGAGGAACGTGTCATCCTGTGCTGCGTCGCAGAGCCTTTTACCTTGGATTGACAGGAGAACCCAACATCTGTTAGCCAGGCATGGCAGAGCTGTCACAGCAGTGCTGAACCCTCCAGGTAGGAGCTCTGCTCTTGCTTTAGCACTGCTTGCTGCACCCGAGCTGCTCCCTTACAGCATAAATATGTTAATGTTGAGTGTTAAATGTCGGATTATTATCAATTCCTTATTGTAGGAACGTTCCTGTTGGTTTTAGTCATCAGAGGGCTTCAGGCACTAACTGAAGCGTGGTTTGGGATCCCCGAGGTTCTTACAGAGTCCATGGGAGAGGTCTGTTGGTAGGGCTCCTCCTTTTCTTGCTGTTCACAGGACAAGCTCATGCACTCCCAGGAATGCACTTCTGTTAGGTGGTTTTGTGAATATTCAGCTCATCTAAAAAAAAAATAAAATAAAATGCACAAACACAATCCCTCATTCTCTAACTTCTTTCTGCCTTTCTTGAGGTATAAAATACAGGTTGTTTTCACAGCAAGAATCCCATGGAAGGAAGAAAGGTAGAAAAGGAAGGATTGCCAATACCGGAAGGCTAGACTAGGTCAGAATTCCTGGGAGAAGACATGCAGTACCGATTCTGTAGCCTCAAGTGCACCTGAGTGCTGGAGCAATCTGTGCTACCGAGTCCCAGCCCCTCTCTCCAACAGAGCAGCAGCAGAAAGAACTGAAACAGCCGCAATTAGAAGGGGAAGGAATTCAGGAGGGCTCTAATCTCATGAACTGCTGGCAGGGGGATGAGGTGAGAAGGTTCTTTGCTGAGAAATAGTAAAAGGTTTGTTGTTAGCAAACTTCATAGAAGTGTCTGGGTGTTCCTGCTGTACTGCTGCTGACACAGGATATAGCAGTGTTTGACATACTTCGAGGTGACCCCAGATTTTAGGGAGCATGAAGATCCTTCATTTGCAGAAGTGGGACTCAAAGTGCAAGAATGTTTGGAATTGGGCTTGGTGCACTGCAAGGCTTAGTTATGTATAAAAATTGTATAGTTTTTCTATTGCATTTCACATACCTTTTAGTAAGTTAATTCTGTTAAAAAAGAAAAGATACGGGGGGGGGGGGGGGGGGGGAGGAAGACCATTTTTACAATGCTTTTCAAGTTCATATTTAGACTGCTAATTCCTTTCTTAGTGTCTTAAAACGTAGAGATTCTCAGTGAATCAGTGGACAATATGAAACAGTTTTGCATTGCAGATGTTGGGAAACTGGAACAGACACCAATGGGGGCAGCTACACTGCAAACTTAAAAACTCAGTGGGATGAATCCATGCCTTTGCTGTTGCTCTGTCTTCAGCAGCGGCTGGGAGTGACTTTCCCTTTGAGCATATGTCCTGGAAACCCAGCTGTTGGAGAGGTGTTGTTACTTTGCTACTGATGCACGTCAGCAGCAAGGACGACTCACTCGAAGGAAGGGAAAACAGAGCTCGTCACAGCTCGGCGAGGCCCTGCACTTCTCCAGCCTGAGCTGGTTTTGGCTGGTCAGGCAGCGGGTGAGCTCTACGCCCAGTTTTATTGGTGATATTTAATTAAAGATGCCTCTTCATTGTTGTCCTCCACTGATGACGTTTTCAGCCACGTGTTCAAAGGACCTGTCCAAATTTTGTCTCTGTTTTGTCTTTGGCTGCATGTGTGATGTTCACTGGCTTGTAGATACGTTATAGTGAGCTGAGCTGACTATAGCTCTATAATGCTTCGTATGCTAGTCACCGTTTCATTAATCATTTGCAGTCAGTTTGCAGACACATCCTGTTTTCCTGCTTTTAGAATATTTGCATACGAAAATGTTTTTCCTTGGAATGTCTCTTCTCATGGATTTGTTTATGGCAGGAAATGGATACAGAAGAGTAGTCACATCATTCCAGGTTAATCTCGGAGTGAGACACCAGCTTGCTATCACAGAATCATTCAGGTTGGAGAAGACCTCTAAGATTATCTAGTCAGCCCATCAAAGCTATAGAGCCTTCAGCACAGTAATCTTCAAAATATTCTAGGAGATAATGTTTATAGTCCCTCGAGCTTCTTCCTGCTCTCAAGTTATATTACAGCTTCTTGTGACTGGACAAAAGGAACTTATAGATATATACGATATTAAATATTATCTTGATGTGGAGCCTCATATGGTATCACCCGTTAATGGGCATAAGCGTGAGTAAGAGCAGAGAGCTGCAGTGCCTGGGCAGTCACCTTCAGACTTGCAGCACATCTTCTGGCGTGGCAGGGAGCTTCTTACACAGGGGTTGAAAAGCAGCTTGGAAGCAGCCTTTTTACCTGATCCTAACCAAGGCCTGTTTGACCTCACAAATGTGACCTGAGAGCCTCTCAGGGGAATCCAACGTGGCTATTTGGTCTTGCCTTGTTTGTCTGCGATGTGCTCTTGTATCACACCCGTAATGCTTGTGCCTGGGAAGTTGACTCACTCTGTACGTCTGGGTCTGTTTCCACCTTGGGAGTGTTTTTTCAGCTTTCACCAGGAAGCTGTTTGGATGCACTGCCTGAACAGAGCTAGGAACTGGGATCTGAGAGCATCAGGCAAACTGTCTTGTCATACCTGCAGGGCAAAGTAGGGCAAGAAAAAAAATAAATGGGTAACCACAGATGGGTTAAAATGGACCCAGTGATCGAAGGCAGCACTGGATGGTGTTAATGGTTGGGGGCTGGTTTTGTTGCTCGCTGCCAGAAGGGTGGCGGAGCAGGAGGCTAACAGATCTCCTGGTGCTGAGCCTTCAGCTGCGGCCGTGGTCTCAGTTTGGGGCTCATAACCAAGCTCTGGAGCTGCCCCAGATGTCTTACAGCTGCAGCACCAGGCTCGGTGGTGGTGCTCCCTGTGGTTTAGCAGCTCCCCATCCACCTTGTGCCCAGAAAATGGGTGAAGAAGCCCTTTTCCTAACACACCTGAGGTTCACTCCCAACTGGGCAAACCGGGAGCGGGTCCCAGCGGGTCCCAGCAGGTCCCAGCGGGTCCCTTCTCCCTGCCGGCTCCTGGCTCAGACACAAGCTCCCCGTGCAGCCTGAGGAAGAGGAGGGAGGCACCGAATCGGGCTCTTTCCAACCCTTTCCAGGCTGCACTCGCAGGACGCACCCTCACAGGGATTTCCTGACAGAAACTCGCCCTGGCCTTTCCCTTCTGCAGAGCTGCCTCAGCACATCCCTTGGCGGCGCTGCTCCGCTGCTCCCCGAGTGCCACCTCGCGGGCTCCTCTTCTCCTCCTCTTCCTCTTCCTCCTCCTCCTCCTCCTCCTCCGGAGGCAGGGAGCGGGGATGTCCCGCAAGCAGGCGGCCAGGGCCCGGCCCTCCGGCCGCAGGAGAGCCCCGAGCCCCTCGGCGGGCGGAGGCGGCCTCGCCAGGCAGCTCCGAGCCCTCGGCCTCAAGCTGCGGGAGGTGCCGGGCGATGGGTGAGTGCCGGGGCCGGCCTTGGGTCCCCGACCCCGGGGGGGGGGTCGCTCCTTGCTCGTCCCGAGTCCCCCAAAGGCTGTGAGGGGTTCGTGGGTCCCCCCCCGCCCGGCACCCGCTGCGCCCAATCTCGTCTCCTGCTGCCCAGGCTGTGTTTTTTCCACTTGTACACAGAGGTCATTGGTTTAATGTTGCTCTCTGTAGAGCAGCGTTTCAGAAACGCTAACATTTAGTTTCTCTCCCCTTAGCAATTGTTTGTTCCGGGCCCTTGGTGACCAGCTTGAGGGACACTCCCGAAACCACCTCAGACATCGCCAGGAGACCGTGGACTACATGGTAAAGCAGCGGGAGGAGTTCGAACCCTTTGTGGAAGATGATGTGCCCTTTGACAAACACGGTACAGACTCTGCAGGCGCTAATAGAAGGGGTTGTTCCAAAATGAGGTTACATCTCCTTTGAGTACCTCTCCACTAAACCGTTTCTCATCCCTGAGCTTTGCTGTGGCCACTCTCTAGATTTTAGAAACAGCAGTGAGTTTGCCTTTCTCTTTGTTATCTTTCTGTAGAAAGATGAGCTATTAAACTTCTCCTGGAACTTGTTTGAATGTAGGAAGAACTCAGAGAAGGAAAGAAAAAGAAAGTCTAGAAGTAATAATTTGGTGTTTTCAAAAGGAACTTGAGAAACTGAAGTTTTCTCAAAACTTCAAGTGTTCAAGGGTGAGCAGTGGGTGTTGCGTGGCTGATTTCCTTGTATTTCTTTTTCTCCTTGACGCTTGTTTTTTCGTAGTGTTAACCCAGGGGAAGATGGAAAGCAGAGACCAACACAGCCTTTGTTCTAACAGCTTTGGGTATGTGCCAGCTGACATGCAGGTGCTGCATGAAAGTAGCCTGGTCATTCAGCACATGGCACCTACCTTCAGAGCTTTAAACAGAACTGATGGCCTTGCATAATCAAAGGGTGTACTGTGCTTTTGGAGGTTTATGTGGCCATTTAAGACTTAGTAACCTCCGTTGCTACCAGATTCTTGCCTCTACGGTTACCATTTAATAGCTGGGATTTCCTTTCCAAAATTTCTTGGGCCCTTGTTGAAATTTATTTACTTGCTAAACGTCCGGTGCTTTTTGAAGTCTCAGAAACCAGTTCTTCATCTTTTCTGAATGTTTGTTTTCCTTTAGTTACCAACTTGGCAAAGCCGGGTACCTTTGCTGGCAACGATGCTATTGTGGCCTTTGCAAGGAACAATCAAATGAATGTGGTTATTCATCAGCTTAATGCTCCACTGTGGCAGGTGAGAAACAAAACTTCCATATTTTGGCCTAATTTTCAGCTGATGGATACAAACAGTGTTGAAACTTCCTGATCTGTTCACAGAAAACAAATATAGTGGTTGGCAGCCATAGTTACCTTGGCTCTTGCTTTTTGAGCGTTGAAGGAAACCTCAAGTTCTCTGTGGAATTTGGAATGAGGAGTTGGTGGTTCTGACAACTGGAAAAATGAGGTTCTAGACTGGGCAGGAGAGGGAAAAAAAGATTTTAAAATCTTAAAGTGGTGTTTAATCAGCTTCTGGAAAAGACTGTGCACTGTGGATTCCTCTTGCAGCTGGGGACTGGAAGAAGTAATTCATTGGGTCTCTCCTGCTTTCTTTTTTGTTGTTGTTTTCCTGTGGCAGATCCACACTGGCATGGGTCCGTACTTGGTGTCTGCCTGTTCATCAAGCAAGTGAGAGCCTACATCCAAGCCAGGATTGTTTCTTGACATTTTTTATGAGGGTAGTAGAGGGTTTAAGGGCTAAGCTGAATTCACAGAGTACCAGTGAAGTATGTAGGTGAAACAGGGCAGTAAAGAAAAAAAGACCAGGTAAAAGCTGTAGGTGGTGTCTTTGGAAACATTTGAAACAGTGTTAGATGGATTCTGAACCCAAATAAGTTTAAACCTGTATCTATGTGGCAGCAATGTGCAGTAAGACAGCTCACCTATGTATAAAAAAAAATAATCAACTGCTTGACCTGCGAGAGAGAACAGAGGTAATGGAGGTAATGACCCTGCAGGAGAGGTCATGGAGGTGATGTTCATGTGTTGTTGCTGTTTTGAACCAAATACTCACCTCAGTGCACTGAACTCTTATCGATCTTTTTGCACATCCTCTCAGAAAACTCAATCTCCTTTTTCCCATTCATTGACCTTTCCTGGGCTGTAAATACCACGTTTGTGATGAGGTTCCATTTTGTGTGCCTGAGTGGAGTTTTGTTAGTGAGGGTGTGTCATGAAAATGGCATAAGTAGAGAGAGCTGTCAATAATTGTAATGTACGGAGTCCCCTGCCCACACAGAGGGGATCACAACATGGGGACAGTCTTACCGAGTTGCTAATTTTCCATATTCTACATCCTTTTTTTTTTTTGAGCCCCACCAGCATTTTGGAAAGACTAGATTACAAAGAGAGCATTTCCAGAGAAGCAGACCAGCAAGATGCTTTAAGCAGATGGTGTGAATCTCTCTGTTGGTCTCAACTCTAAAGCAGATGGTGCATTATCCTTTAACTTTAAGAGAGCCACTGGCATGTGCTGAAGCTAAGGTGGAGAAATGTGAGCAGGAGAAGTGTTCGGGACCTCCAGCTGTTTCTCAGACTGTTGGAGCTGGGCATTTCTATGCTGACTTCTTAAGGCTTTAAGCACCCTTTACCTTTTTTTTTTTTTTTTTTTTTATATTTTGATAGTGACCGCAAATATAGAGATAGAAGATAGCACAGATGTGTAAGTTATTTTGTTGGCTTTTGGGGTTACTATTCACCTTTTCCCTGTGTTTTTGCTTTTTTTTTTTTTTAACTGCAACTACCTTTTACTTACGATTTCAGTGTATTTTGGAAAGAGCACACACAAAGAAGCTTCGGTTTCTTTGTCAGTAGTTGCCAAATTTCAGAATCTTTCAAGAGCTTCAGCATTTGTTAGATACCTATTTTGACTCTGGCAAATGAAAAATATTGATGACAGATCTTACTGAAATCCAACGCAGCAAACAACTTAATAAGATAAAAGGCAGGAGTTAAGTATAACCAGGCACCGAGTTGGAATTTACAGGTGAGCAAGTGTAAAATAGATGAATGAAGAATATCTATTGTGAAATCTGAAGTTGTTAATGTAACTCAGAGTGCAGACGTAGTCGAAAGGTGACTTGGTGTAAATTCTGTAAGTTGGGAAAAGACGTAAAAGGATTGGGAAACTCTGGAGCCCTAAAGCAAACTTTTTTGTTGTTTGCTTACTGTCATCTTCTCCAGCAAGGGTGTCAGATCTTTGAACTCTGGCTCGACAGGTAAGCAAAGGAGATTTGCAGGTGTGTAATTTTCTGCATTCCTTGCAGGAGTTGAAATGCTGCTGGCTTTTAGCTAATAGCTTGAGACCCTTATGATCGGGGTAGGAATTGTTCTTGCATCAGTATAGATAATATCCACAGCGAGAATTCTCTTACGGAAGCTGCTGTAATTGATGCTGACAAAGCAAAGGAACATCTGTGCTCCTGAGTGGAGTTAATAAATTTTCATGGTTTGGCTTTATTGGTCTTTCTTTTAAAAGCAAAAAATGTCAGCTTCGAATGTGAATCATTAAAACACCGTCTTGTCACAACAGCAGAACAAAGCTTACTCTGGGTGAGGGTTTCCACTGTGGTCCTGATGAGACCAGACTCATGTTCCTCATATTTGAGGGGAAAAAGGCATCGTTTATTGAATGGAGGCTGTTGCTGAAAATGGGGCTGGAAGAGATGATCAGAAAATTGTAGAAAACTTAGGAAATCGCTTTGAGCTTAGCCCTGAAGTATTTTCATATCATGTTTTGTTTGTAATGATGTAACTTCTGTGAACTGACCCCGTGCTGTTTATCTTATCCTTGAGACAGAAGTTCTGTTGATACTGTAGGCACATCTGGATTATTAGGTCAACACTTCCTGTGTAAAGATACTCCAGTAGCTACGTACTTTGCTTCCTAGCACAGTGTTTCTCATTGCTTCAAAAAATAATACTAAGAAAAATCCAATGCTGAAGTTAAGGCCAAATCCTCATTTGTGGTCTGCTTGGTTCAATTAGATTCGAGGCACAGACAAAAACAACGCGAGGGAGCTGCACATTGCATATCGGTATGGAGAGCACTATGACAGCGTGAGGAGATTCAACGATGACTCCGAAGCTCCAGCATATCTTCAGATGGAGGTTGGTTACGACAGAATGACCTGAGATGGCTGTGGGGATAAATAACAGCTGACTGTTACTGGTTGATTTGCTTTCTCACTTGCATTGCGATCGAGAGAAGAATTTGGTCCCTGTCTCATGTGGGGATAGAAAAATTCCTAACGTGATTGTAATTAGTACTGCCTGCTCTCTTGAGACCGTATGTGAAGTGCTTAAATTACTGGGCTGGAAATCAGCCTTGAATGTGGTGCAGTGATACGGGCTGTAGAAGTCTTGAAACAACCCCATCTAAATTACGTACTCATCACCTCAAATGCAAAAACAAACGGGAGGGAGGAAACGGATGGAAAGGCAACGGCCAGATACAATAATTCTCTTAATATCTCACTTTTTCCTGTTAAGGAATAAGCTGTGCTGTCTTCAGAGTTCTATGCACACATTTGTATGATGTGTGATATTGTAAGAAAATGGATACTTCATTTAAAAAGCCAGTGATTGTTGGTGTACATGATCTCGTACTATGAGAGTTTGCTTGACAGTGTATAAATTGTGGGAAATGGTTCCAGAGCAAACAGAAGTTACACAATATCCAGGACTCTTTGATACAGGATGTTTCTGAGAAATTTGTGCCAAAATTAAATCTATGTTAATGACAGATTTTTTAAAAAATTGTGTATGATGAAATAACTGTACACTTTACTTTTCCTTTAGATGCTTTCCAAAAGTGAGGCAAATGAGGAGGAAATGAAGCCAGAGAAGAGTGGCTCTGAAGATGAGACTGAAGTTGAAAAGGAAGCTGCTATACAAAAAGTGTGCAGTGCAACTGGATGTTCAGTAAGTATTGAGTACCCTTTCTTCCTTAAGAAAAATTCCAGAGAGTGTTTGTCCTGGACAATTTCATTACTACAGTCACAAATTGGAATGCATTTTGTCCTAGACTCAAATGCATACTGTGTGTGAATATTGAACAGTTTTGTAAGGTTTGTCTTACAGTCTCTCAAGAAAATTTACTTTGAAATTTTAAAGAGTTTGTTTCACAAACTGTCTAGTCATTCAGGATGTTCGGTTTTAGCTGTGGTCACTAGATAACCTGTGTGGTTACTGCAGGTTGTACTGTGCAAATGCAGAGAATGAAAAGGATCAAGAGTGAAACAGTTATACTGAAATAGTATAGTCCTTTTTCCTGGGATCTTCGAGATTTTGAAGTTTTTTTCCCTCACCTTCTTGAGAAATGGAGTATGGGCTGATTGGAGGTCATAAAAGCAGACAGCAGCCCCCTCCTAGTGGTGCAAATGGTTGCCAAAGAGGTGTCTGTATGTCAGTGGTTGGAACTCTCTTTAATGTTATCTTTCTGTTGGACAGGACATTGAGTTAGTAAGCCAGGTTCTGAAAGTGGAAGACTACAACGTAGATTCTGCAATATTTGCCATCCTTCAAGTGAAGGAAATGGAAGGAATTGGTAAGTACATGGACTTTGTCACTTGCTAACTTCAGACAGCATTCTTCTGAGGCATCGTTCACTGTAAACAGCAGTTCAACAGGGACAGTAGCAGTGGAAGCTTCCTGTTGGCTGTGCTGCTGCCTCAGCCTTTCTGTGTTCGGGAAGGTTATGAGGGCAGATTTTGTGCACCTGTGGAGCCTTTCAGTAACAGTGCGTGTTGTGAGACTGACCTGGCACTGTTGAAGGCACTGAGCTAAGTTCGTATGAGCCACTGAGCATACCATATCCTAATTGATCTGTTTTGCATTTGTTCTGCTCTACAGTCTTGAAAACTCCATGTAAGATTAGTAATCCCTGGAGCCGTTCTGCGGCCTCCTCACCAGATAACTCAGGTTTACCAGTATCTCAGAGCATGTTCCATCCTAGATCTGTTCTCTGGAGAACCTGAAGCACCAGGTGTAGCCTAGTTCTTGAGCACTAGAGTCCCTGGCTTTTCCCTTGGTTGCCTGTGACATAGGGTCCTCTCTGTGAAGTTACAAGCAGACGTTACTAGACCTTTACACTGAAGTTCTGTAAAATAACAGCATGCCACTGGATTAGTGTGGAGTGTCCCCTTTCCACATTCCAGCAGATGAAGAATATGTTGTCCTATGTGAGCAGACAGAAGAGGCTACTGAACTTTGTCTTTTTCCCTACTCAATCCAGCTTCCAAAAAAAACAGTTCCAGAAAGCCTGGAAGAAGGAATTGGCTGACACAGAGACAGCTTCTGTGTATAGAGTGTCTGAGAAAAAACTCTGTTGTTGGTAGGTGCTGAGGAGCAGCGCGATCCTCAGAGCAAAGGTCAGAAATCGTGCACCTCAGCCCTGCGGGAAGATAACAGAAGTGGTTCAAGAATCTTCGGAAATCAGAGTTCTCATCAAGATGAAATAGAAAACCACAAAGGACTGCCTAAATCTAGTGAAAATAGTCGATCCAGCAAAAACCCAAAGGTATGTGAAGGGTCGTTTGACAGTGATATGTGGACATCCTTTAAAGATTAGAGCAGTTCTTAACCAGCAATTGTTCTCTTGTTTGAAGTAAAAAGTGCTTCCACTTACTGGATTTTGTAGCTGCTACAGTTGTGACTTTTCTCCAAGTCAAGTGTTCATTAGTGACGTACAGCACTTTTTCTAAAGTGCACAAAGTTCAGATGGTCTGGAATAAAAATTTTCTGGCAGCTGCTTTGGTATCTGCTTGTCTCCCTTCCAGTGTGCTATTTTTCCCCAGCTGGGCAGTAAATGGCTGTTTTCAACTTTGTTTTCATTCTTCCCTTTTCAGGTATCAAAAAAACAAAAGAAGGAACAGCAACGGCTGGAGAAAAAGAAGAGACAGGAAGAAAGGCACCGACAAAAGGTCTTGGCCAACAAAAGTAACTGTGCAGATAGCAACAGGAGAGAGACGGACTCGGATAACCAGATCACCTTGGTGAAGGCCATGACAGCTCTAAACATATGACTGATTGTTCTGAGCATTCTGGAGAGAAAAGCAAAGGAAACTGATCGAGAGAAAACTCCTCTTAAGCAAATTTCCAAGCACCCGCTGTCATCTGGAAATCAATTTCTGCAGAGATCTCTGAGCACATAAGAACTTTGTTTCTTCAACTGCAGGGCAGTTACGCAGTAATTCTACATCAACCTGTGTGAGAGAAGTTTATTTGTTTAAACTTAACAAATAAGTAGAGGTTTATTTTTGTTCTTTTGGAGTTAGGTTAAGGTGAGAACCTTTTCCTCGCACAGCAATGCCAGACTTGCTTTGAGATCTCTTGATATGCTTAGATTTGTTATAGCAACTTTGTGCATAGTTATGCTTAGAGGAGGTTTATTTTACCTTACTGTCAGGGAAAGCGTTAACAGTTCTCAACTCAGGAACACACTTTTTTTTTTTTCTATTTAAATTTGAAAAGCAAGGGAACAGAGGAACAGAATCCTTCCGAAAACTAAGTGTTAGCCAACACTATCAAACATAATATTCCTGTTTTCTTTCTCATCCAAGAGAATTAAACAAGTGGGCTCCTGGGACTGCAGAGCCATTTCTTCTGATCTATAAAGTCTACTGAGGTAGCAATATGATACACTATAAGCAGGCATGGGATTTCTGCCGAGTGCTGTTACTCGAACATCTGGAATCTCATCTCCTTTGCCATACTTTGGAGCTGTAGGGCCACTGCAGAGCTTTAGTCCAAGCCAGGAACTTGATAGTTGTTAGTCTCTAAATGAAATTTGTATAGCCAACGGATTGAGAGTTCTGGGAACAAGCTTCCAAGCAGCAGTGATCACTGGGATCCCTGCCTGCTTCACTCTTCATAAATCAAGCTTTTTCCAGAATAGGATTTTCATCTTAAATTCCTCTCGCATATTCTCACTAGGTACTGTGGAATGTATAGCTTGAATGCTGTGGTACTTTTATAGGGAATTTAGACTGAAGTGTAAGGACTGCAGGATTTGGCCCTAGGTTTGTGGCTTGCAGTATTTCAGCCTCACTCAGGTTTTGGACTTGTATCAAGCACTAAGCTTTAAGAAACCATGTGCACTTACACACAGTAAACAACAGGAGGCACTTCATCAGCAAGGGCAGAGATAAAATACATTTTTACAAAGTAAGGAACATTGTTGTTTTTCTTCAGTACGTTGTTTGAAGCTTCCAAATCGATATGGAAATGAAAATGCCTTTTTTGACTGAAATGCCAAAACCTGAGGTAGTATTTCTAAATGTGCTCTGCTACTGCTCTTAATAGAGCATTTGAACAACAAAAAGGAAGGAGCTGTACTTTAAATACTGATGGTGTAGGCAAACAGGCTTGAATGCTTGTTAAAAAGTTACTTTGGTTCCTGTGAAGAGCTTGGCAGAAATAAAAAGAAATATAAAACAGCTCGTATGCTTTATGGAGGGACAGTGTCTGGGAAGTGAAGAAGCATTTTACGTGCTGCTGTAAGTGCCTGTGGTAGGCATTAGAAATTACTGTAGAGGGAAATCTGAATAGTATTTGGTAGGTAGGAGAACATGGATGAGCCTTGAATTTTCAGTGTTGTTTCAAAATCAGTAAAATCCATTTTATGCTAACCATTAGATGACCTGTTAGCAATGGTACTTCTGGAATTCTCTTTCCCACCTGACTTTTACAAAAGTGGAAAGAATGGAAAGCTTCAGTGGGACAAAGTGCAAGTCACTTCACTGGTGTGATGAGACTGGAAGGCAGCAGGCATGTCAAGGTAGTTCAGGTAAATGTATCACCTTTGTTTTACCCAGCCGTGGAGGGATGTTTTTGGTTTTTTTTGGTTATTTACCACCAGTCTTGCCTCATCTGCAATATTTGAACAGCAAAGAAAGTCATCCATGATATCCACATGTGCAGCAGCATTCTGGAAGGTGCCTTCATTTTCTGTTGGGTTCTGCTGAAACTACACAAGAGTTTTCTTTCCCTTTCCTTTTTTAAATGCTCAGTGGGGCATGCACTTCTGTTACCAAACCAAATCCCCAGTTTTGGGTATTGAGTGCAATAAAGGTTTTAAAGAACATAGAATAATCCTAAAATCATTAATGTTGGAAAAGCCCTCCAAGATCATCTTGTCCAGCCATCCCCCTACCACCAGTGTCACCCACCAAACCATGTCCCCAAGCCCCACGTCCAACCTTTCCTTAAACACCCCCAGGGATGGTGACTCCACCACCTCCCTGGGCAACCCATCCCAATGTCTGACTGCTCTTTCTGAGCAGAAATGTCTCCTCATTTCCAACCTGAACCTCCCCTGGCACAACTTGAGGCCATTCCCTCTGGTCCTATCACTAGTTAGCTGTGAGAAGAGGCCGACCCCCAGCTCCCCACAGCTTCCTTTCAGGCAGTTGCAGAGAACAATAAGGTCCCCCCGAGCCTCCTCTTCTCCAAACCAACCAGGATGCCGTTGGCCTTCTTGGCCACCTGGGCACACTGCTGGCTCATGTTCAGCTGAGCATCAACCAACACCCCCAGGTCCCTTTCCCTGCACAGCTTTCCAGCCACTCTGCCCCCAGCCTGTAGTGCTGCATGGGGTTGCTGTGCCCCAAGCGCAGGACCCGGCCCTTGGCCATGTTGAACCTCATCCCATGGCCTCTGCCCATCGACCCATCCTGCCCAGGTCCCTCTGCACCCTCAGGTGTGCCAGCCAAGCTGGGTGAATGGTGTTTTGGGGGAAGTGTGGGTTAAAAGCAAAACTTCCAGATTATTTTAATGCATCTGCATCTCTTCATTTTGTTAATAGGCAGGAAAGGTTGGGCATTGAGTAGTTGTGACCAGAACCATTTCTGTGGATGCACTCTGGCTACTGAGGCACATGCTCACCTGTCAGCTTTCGTGGTGTTTGGAAACTTTGACAAAGGTGGGCAAATTGGGTCATTCTTAATACAATCTTATTAAGGCGATGTGTGCACGTGTCACTCTGTGTGTGTGTGACTGAGCCTTGCTGATGCCTGGAGCACAGCCTGTTTGCACACACAAACCTTAGAGGGCAGCATTGACTTAATCAGCTCTATCCCAGCTCATTTCTCTCTCATCTTTCCTTTTTGATAGAAATGTTTGGTTCACATTTCTGACTGAGGAGAAGCTTAGATATAACTTGAAGAAATCCCCTCTCTAACAGTGGAAAGCCATTGAGTGAGTGACCCTAGGAAAAAAAATATATATATACATATATATATAAATATAAATATATATAAATATATATAAAAATAACAACCTTGTAGAAAAACTATTAAAATTATAACCTCGTAGAATCACAGAACTATCTAGGTTGGAAAAGACCTTCGAGATCAAATCTAACCATCAGCTTGACCCACCAAGTCCCACCACCAAACTGCATCCCATAGTGCCCCTACGGAGTTCTGCACCCCACAGAGGGTGCAACCCCACAGACGGGTGCCAAACTGAGCACAGTCTTTGAGGCCAAAGGCAGCATGGAGGCACTTCCACCTCCCAGGTGTGATGAGCAGCTCTTCATTAGGGCTAATTGCTGCTGCCATGCACCTCCTGGGGGACCTGCCTCATTCCAGAACCCTGTGAGGACCTACTCAAAAATGGGGGTGCAAGAAGGAGCCAACTTGAAACCCCTGTGATGCTGGAGGAGCTGCTGGCAGTGCTGGGTGCCCTAGTAAGTACTAATTGCTTAAGGAGTCAATTTGTGAGCAGGATGGGGCCATTTTCCCCCCTGGTCTGGTTGCCCTGGGGTGCTGGACCCATCAGGTCTCTGGGGAGAGCTACAGGTTTCCCACCCACCCAGGCACTGAGCCTTGAAACAAGAAAACACATTAGATGCATTTAGAAATTGTCTTTGAAACTTATTTTTATTTGAAGAAATCTTTTTTTTTTTTTTTTTCCATGATGTATTGAGTTACAAGGAGTGGGTGGGCTTTCCTTGTGCACAGGTTCAGGGTCCGGCCTCCGAATGACATTTTGGTGCAGCCGGGGCCAGAGCTGTGCCTTACTCCATCTCACTGCAGGAGAAGAAATCAATTTAGAGCATTTCCATTTGATTTCAAGGCTAGCTTCTGTAGCAGCTGGGACTTGAGCCCTTGCACCGAAGGTTCGAGTAATTGCTGTAGCGTCTGTTGTAGGTCCTGAGGGTCCTCTTGAAGCACTCTGCTGCTGCCTTGTCACACTCACAGGCTATTTTTTCGCAGGTAGTCCCAGCTCCTTGGAGGGGGGGGGGAGAAAAAGGAGCAAGAGTTGGAGGTTATCTTTTGAATCATTCCCACTGGCATACGTAGCCATCAACTCCGGGTAGTCAGCCCTCCTGCCACCATCCTACCCCGGTGCACAGAGTGGCTACAAACCAAGCATGACCCCAGGGGGAGCTTTTAATTTCCTTTACATCTAGTTCTGTATAGATACTTGTTCTGGTCATGAGGATGTGCTTCTTTTTGATTTGCCCCCCCCCAGATGGCAGTGTTTGTTCTGGGTGGATGGGAGGACAATCAGGAAATTGGGGTGACAGCGCCATGTCCCCGTCCAAGTCAGGTCACTTCAAGTGTTCTGCATCCACCTTGGTCACGTTGTTATCTGCCCCCTACAGAAGGGCAACCCCCATCCTTTGGAAGGTCTCCTAGCTCTAAACTTCACCATTACTTGCATTATTCCTGGCACCTTTCCCCTCTTTCCACCCCCTCCAGGTTGATCTAAAGGACACCAAGGAAAAGAGGTTCCCCGAGAGCGTGGCTTTGGCCTCGCGCTGTCTCTTACCGCAGACAATCCGGCTTCCCCAGATAGAGTATTTGTAACGGACCAGGACAGGATTACAGCCAGGGGATAACAATTTCAACCTGCCGTAGCAGCAGTCGTGGGCATGGCAGCACCTGGTATCACAAAAGGCACCGTGCCATCAGGGGAACAGCGGGGAGATCACTGCAGCGGCTACCACCCGGTGGCTCCCGCAGTGCCTGCTCCAGCTGCACCCTGGTTTGAGCTTTGGGAGGAGAAGAGGGCTGGGAGCATCCTCTCCATCTCCCCCAGCTCCTCACTCACCAGTCCGTCGCATCCAGAGGTTGCTTGCCTCCCCCCAAGCCGCAGTAGCAGCCGTAGCCATTGTACGCCAGCGGGTTCTTACCCGTCTTCAGCTTGATCATCTCACCAAACTGAAACGCGCTGCCATCCACGTCCACGGGGACCAGCCCTACGACTGGAGACCTGCCGTTAGGAGCACCAGAACAAAGCCCCCACCCGACCATTCGCCCCAAAACCGCCCGAATTATGGTGGATTTAGGGAAGCTGTTATCACCCTGCTGCCTCCAGGGGGTACTTACAGCAGACGAGGAGCACCAAGAGCTTCATGGCTGGCGGCGAGCAGCTCCGGAGTGGGGTGAGCCTTCGGGTCCTGCACCTTAGGGTGCGCTCAGCTGCACCTCTTATAGCCAACATGTGCCCGCTCAGCCTGGCTCCTCCTCTGTTGTCTCCACAGCGGGCAAATATTGACAGTCCTCGCCACATCGGTCCCGTTACGTGTGCAAGCTGCTCTCCGCTTTGATGGGGGCCTGCTCGGATGCAAATCCCTTTCTCAGAAAAGTCGGGGCGCCCTTTGATGGGAGGTTTGGGTGGACTGGGATGAGTTGGGTCAAGCCTGTGCACGGCTCCGGGTATCTCAGCGCCCTGAACAAAATGGGAAAACTCGAGGGAAAAGAGCAGCAATATGGTTCCTGGATGGCTGTTAGTTTTTTTTGATGTCTTGGTTAGAAAGCTCCATGCTGTGTCTTACTGGTTGCCATAATTACTCTATTGGGCAGGGAAAAAACACAACCAGTGCAAAGCATCCCCCTCCCCTGGATTTTTGTGCAACTGGAAGCTTGCTGGTGCCCAGATGCCCCTTGCCAGATCAGCCTCCAGGCAAGGAAAAAAAAATGTGAGTGGTATATAATGGAAGGCTGATAAAGGGGGTGATGGTGTCATTGGCTTGGAGGGCATCTCTAATGAGGTGATGCCCAAAGACCATTTTAGCCATTTTTTCTGGCACAGAGGTCGCAGATGCCCAGTGTCGTGTGCCTCGCGGAGCACTTTGCCAGAAACCCCGGCACTGAGACAGGGAGAGGAAATCCCCTGTCACTGAAACTGAGACAGGGAACGAGGATGTGGCTGCGTGGATATCAGAGGGATGGTGAGAAAAAGGAACTGGGCTCAGGGCCTCAGCAAGTCTCTCTTCCCTGCCTGGTACTTGTCTTCCCATGCCCAGATGAGGCTGGGCCTTGCTCATGGGGTTTTTGCCCCTCTGGCAGCACCACAGCCTCGGCTTTTGCTGAATTTACACACACGTTTACACAAAGTTGCCTCTTTTCACACCGTGCACCAATTCCAGTGCTGCCTCCAGCGCTTTTGCAGCCCCATTTATTGCACCTGAGGTAACAGAGCAGCCCCTGGAGCCTGAAATGAGCTGATCTGTACAGCCAGATGTCTGAGCAGAAAAATACATAGAAAGTTAAAATTAATCCAGAATTTAAATAGAGAGAGAGCGTGTTTCAGCTCATCCTGGTGTGCAATCTGTCTGCTCGAGTGCCCCTGTCCCATCTCGGCAAGGATTTGATCCTTGATTTACGCCCTGCAAACAGCAGCTGCTCGGCACGGGGCTGCGCTCTCCTTCCTGGTGGGTGCTCGTCCACCCCCCAGGCTAAACACCAGGCACCTGGTTCACAGCTGGAGGGAAACCTTTCTGGTTTGAGGGACACTTCCTTATTCGAGGGGTGCTTCCCGATTTAAGGGATACTTCCTAGTGCGATCGAGGTCAGCTCTGGGGCAAGCCGGGGTGGGAATTGCAGCTGCCAATGGCCAGGGCACCGCAGAGCATCCTCCATCCCCAGAAAAAAACCCTTTTTGTCCCCATTTTTGGGGTTGTGTTTCACTGCAGAGCCCTGTGGCAGCTTGCAGTGCTCTCCAAGTCCTCGGAGGAGGTGAGACCAGCAGAAAACCTGCATCACTGGGATGCTTGAGGCAGGAGGAAGCAGCCACAGCCTAAGCTGCCTTTTCCTAGGGGACGTGCTGGGGGTTGTTGCAAAATAAGGCCGAAACATTCTTTTCTGGTGAGAAAGATGTTTTGCTCTGTTCTGAGAGTTAGGCAAGCGTGAGCTCCCTGGCTGTCCCAGGGCAGCAAAGCTCATCGGCACCCAGCCCTCCTGCGCCTTTGTGCCTGTCCCCAGCCTTTCACAGCAGCTTCCAGCCCTTCTGCCTAGAGGCAACTGCAAATTTCGGGAGCCTGGAGGCTGGGACCGAAGCCATGTGGTTGCTGTTGAAGTAACCTTCGCCTGGCAGAAATTGGCACGTGTTTTATTCCAGCAGTGCCTAAACCCTCGTGCCGTGCCTCACCTGGAGAAACCAGGCACAAGCCAGGCAAAGGCGAGCTCTGAGCCGTTTGGAAACGCTGCTGCAGGATGCAAGAACCTCCTGCTGTCAGTGTTAAATCAGGGGCTCCAGGCATCGGGGGTGACGTTTGAAACAGGCTCTGGGCTCTGCTGCTCGGCTCCACTTTTAGGGTTTGGGTATTTCAGCAGGAAGCCCTGCGCACAGGTGAGTTTCTCCCCGGTGCCAGGCGTTGTCACTGGGTACAGTGGAGTCGCAGCACAAATAGGACCAAAGCTTTTTGCTCTCTGGCTTTATTTTGGAATATTTATTCTGGAATACTTGGAATATTCAAAAATATTTTATATCTTTTATTTGGAATATTTATTTTAGTTTCATTCTGCGATGAAGCAAAGAGCTGGGGGAGCCGCGACGTTTCCGTGCAGCGACTTGCGCGTGGGGAGCTGGAGCCAAAGGGGACAAATTGCCAGCTCGTGCTGGCTTCCATCATCTCGCCCTTCACTGAGACAAGGCGCAGGTGTCCCGCTCCTCCCTTGTTTTTCTGAGCAGAAATATCGCATCTGTGCAGCTCTCCCTCCCCGGATCCAGTGTCTGATGACGCAGCTTCGCACGAGGGCGGCTTTCCTCCTGTCGAAGCCAAAACAAAGCCCCGAGGAAGAGGGTTGGGAAGGGCTCCTGGCGCCGTGCTGAGCCCCCCTCTGCTTACCAGCATGGAGGTGGGTTCGTGAAGGGCCTCACTCCATCAGCAGCGCCTGCCTCGGCCCTGGCACCTGAGCAGCGCCCGGCTGCGCGCCCAGCAGAGCCGCGTCGCCCGCTCGCATTTGCAGGCTCCTCGCTGGCACCGGGTCCCCGAGCCTGCGGGGAGCGAGAGGAAGAACAGCGCAGGGATGGTGCTTGGGGGATGACTCCAGGGTGATCCCAAAGCTCAGCCAGGGGACTTACGGCAGGCAGGACCCCCCACTTGGGGGGCGGCGAGACGCTGGCTCTGTCCCACGCGGCAGCGGCGCGCGGCCAGCCGGGCGTAGCAGCAGGCACGGAGCCGGCAGCACCTGCAGCGAGAAGGAGAGCCTGGCGCAGGCGAAACGCAGCCGTGGCTGCTCTCTAACCTGTCCACAAAAGTCTCTTCAAGCAGGGCTTTGCATCCCCTCCTGCACCAAGGCACCCAGGAGCTGCTCTGGGATGCTCTCCAGCCCCATCCTGCTTTTCCCCTGTCCTACACCGAGCCTCTTCTCAGCCCTGTGCCACCCAGAGAGCCTTTGTGCATCCCAGCTTTGGGACCACTCCTGCCCCTCCGCTGCCATCCCAGCAGTTTCAACTGCTTGTCTCTGCCTCTCCAGGGCTGAAAGAAGAGGTGAGCACTGCCTCGCTTCCCCAAAAACCTGCTGTTGCTGTACCGGTGCGCTGAAGCCTTCGCTGCGTGCCCGCGGCCCCATCCCGAGTCACAGATGTGCGCAGTCAGGTTTCCCACCGTGCTGCCCTCCAGCCCCGGGGCGAATGCAGGTGGGAGCTTTCCGTGAGCAGCAAGCATGCCTGGAGCGACCAGAAAGTGGGATTTTATGAGTTAGGTACAGAAATCTACCTCGGACAGCTGGAGCAGGGGATGTTTTGCAGCCTGGCCGCACTCACCACAAGCAAGCAGCAGGGCAAGGACCACCAGCAGGATCTTCATCTTCCTCTTACCCGGACCAGGGAGGAGAAACGACACCGCTCAGCAAACTTTCTTCTGAAATGAGGTCAAATCTCAAAATTTGGAGGGAGAAAGGCAGGGGTGCCTCCTTACACCAAGGGTGTAAACACATCCCGGTGCTGCCCCGCCGCCCAGACCTCTCCCCGCTCCCGTACCGCCGCTCCTGGCACCCAGGCAGCACTGGGCAGCCACAAACCGTGCCTGCAGCCCCTCTGCCGAGCTTCTCCCTTTAAATAACAGAGCGAGACGCGGCATGCTGCCGCCTCCTTCCAGCACCCCCACCCTATTTTTGTCCCTCCAGCAGCCCCATGGGTGCTGGCGGTGGGCTGAGGCTGGGGGCTGCTCACCGGGGGACGGTGACGGCTCCGGATCCTCGCTGGCTGCCGAGTGCTGCCCTCCAGCTCCCGGCTGGAAGCCCCAAAATGCTTCCTCCAACCCCGCACGCCGTCCTGCTACGCCCCTTGGCTCGCCGGCCAAACCCATCCTCTCCTCGCAGCCCGGCCTTACGCAGCCCAGAGTCCCCCAAGCACCCTCCCGGTGCCACCCCGGGGCTCTCAGCAGCCTCCTGGTGCACTCCCAGTGCTGTCTGCAGCTTATCAGTGCTTCCCAGGACACCCCAGTGCCCTCCCACTGTCCCCCAGTACCGTCCAGAGCTTTCCAGTAAACTCTCAGTGACCCCCCGGTGCTGGCTAGGGACTGCCAGGCACCCTCCTGCTGATAGTGGCTCCATGACTTCCTGGGGCTCCCCAGTCCCCTCCAGTGCCCCCAGTGCTCTTTAGAGCCCCCATTGCCTTCCTGCTGCCCCCCAGTGCTGTCTGGAGGCTCCCAGTACTCCCCCCAGTTCTTTCTGGGAGGGCACTGGAGTGCTCCAGACAGCACAGGGTGGTGGTGGGGTGTACAGGGATGTTACTGCAGGTGCTATAAAGAACTGGGGGCGTACTGGGGGTACTGGGTAGTACTGAGGTCCACATACAACATACAGGGAGGCATCAGGAGGGGATTGATGGGCACTGGGGGGCACTGGGAGGCACTGGGAGCACACTGCCAGGTTGTAGATGGCACTGGTAAGGGTGTCGAGGGGCTCCAGGCAGCACCTGGGGACATTGGGGGTGTACTGGGGGGTCTCCAGCCAGCACTGGGGGGCTCTGGGGGGTTGGTGAATGGTTCTATAAAGCCCAGGGTGGTACTGGATGTGTGCTCAGAGGATCTGGAATGTACTGGGGGGCACTGGGAGGCCACGGAGGGGTCTTTAGGCAGCACTAGGGGGGAACCAGGAGAGTGCTAGGAGGCTCTAGAGAGATCTGGGGATTGCTGGGGGGAGCACTGGTGAGTCCTATACGGCATTGAGGTGTAACTGGGAGCACTGGGAACATGCTGTAAGGGACCCGGTGGTACACAGGGCACCCTCCCAGTGCCCGATGAGTGTCCACAGAGCCTGCAACGAGCTCAGGGAGGGCAACGCTGGGCATTTACAGGGCTTGTGCCCTGCCCAGCAGCAGCTCACCGAGGAAACGGGGATGTTTTAAGCCCAGGATTTATTTTCACACCGATACAAACTCAACGCCGACGTGGCCCAGGCGGGTAGGAGCGCAGCTCAGCCCGGGTGTGCGGCTCCAGGCCCAAAACCCCATTGGGAGCAGAGGGCAAACCCGAAGCATCTCCTCCTCCTCGTGCTGTCCCCAGCCCCTGTCACCTGCACTTGTAGCGGGGGTACAGGCGGTAGCGCTTGCTGTAGCTCCGCAGGCTGCTCCTCAGGCACAGCCCCAGGCTGCGGTCGCACTCGCAGGAGAGCTGGGCACACCAGGAGTCTCGACCTGCAGGGGATCAGCTCCAATTCTCATTTGATTGTATTTGAGGGGGGGAAAAAACCCCTTTTCAATGCCCCCACTTACGGCAGGTGGGGCTGCCGCCGTGCCAGCTGTAGCGGTAGCGCTGCTTCTTGGCATCGCAGCCGTGGCGCAGGAGGCCGTCGTAGCAGGTGTCGTGCAGCTGGCAGCACCTGTGTAAGATTTTTCGGCTTTTGGTGGTGTTTTTTTTTCTTCCCTGCTTCCCCTAGTCCCCAGGTTTGCAGCCAAAGGTGTCCACAGGATGGTAAAATTTGGGCAGAGTGATTTCGAGTGGGTGCTCACCTGTCTGTGGCGTCCTTGGGCCGTCCGTGGCCACCCAGGCCACAGTAGCAGCCGTAGAAGGAGTAGTACAGGATGGCGTTTCTCCCGGTCACCTTCGTGAGCATCTTCTGCAAATCCCAGAGGTTCCCACCGGCCAGGGATGAGCCTGGGGGAAAATCAGCGGGGCTGACACCACCCCTGTCCCCCCCGTTAAAGCAGCAGCAGCGAGGACGCCGCCTCTTTGCCATCCTCCTGGTACCCCTGTGTGGGGTCTTCTGCTGCAGCCTCTCCTCCTGTGACAGGAGGGGACTTGTTCCCAGGGTGGGAGGGACATTTTTTAGGGTGTTGTAATGAGTTTCAGAGAGGTGGTGACAAAGGGAAAAGGGAAAGGAGGAAAACCCAGCAGGGCTGGCCCCCAGCGCGGTGTCGGATGCTTCTGGGGCCACCCTGAGAGCCAGGACACCTACCCCAGGCAGACAGCACGGCCAGCACGAGGAGGGAGTTCATCTTTTTGGTGATTCTGGACGAAGAAACCAAACCCACATCATTTCCCCGCTGCATCAGCAAGGCTCTCGTGGCGGGTGGCCTCTCCTCTCTGCTCCCTCGCCCAGGGGCAGCGGCGGTGCCTGGCTGGGGACGGAGCAGGGAGGCTGGGCCCGGTGCTGCCCAGACTTTGGTGGCGAAGAAAGGGGAAAAAAAAAAGCAAAATGAAGAGAAAGCAGAAAAAGTTGGAGCCCTCGAGGGATACGGCCCCAGCCTGGTGTCTCAAAGAGCCTCTCCTCTGCTGCTCGGCCCTGATTTTTCTACCTGTGCCTCCATCCCTGCTCGCAGCACAGCTTTTGGTTAAGGTAGGAAAGGGGGAAAGGGAATAAATGAAAGCATTCCTGCATCCCTGCTTACCTCGGGGAAGCCTCCACCGCTCACAGGGCAGTGGTCAGCCTGGATCCCTTTATATAGAGCTTGCTCCCACCTCTGCTGACCCGCTGCCGGGCGGTCAGCTCACCCCGATTTTGCTGATGGGACTTTTCAGGAAAGGAGAAGGCGCCGTCCTTCCCCTTTACAGGAATGCAACCACCCCTGGCCCCCTGGTCGGTGCTGGCAGTGATGCTGGGGAAGCAGCAGGGTTTCCCTGCACAGGGCCAGCAGGGGGAAGGCAATCCTTAAATGCTGGCAAAAATAAAAATAAAGGCTCGCCTGTGGAAAGTACGGCGTGGTGACGGCAGCTGAAAGGGAGAATCCCCTTTCAGAAATGTCAACAGAACTGTCAAATTTTCTTAGCGAGTAAACATCAGAGGAGGGTCTCAAACCTTCTCCCACATTTTCCCACTTCTTTTTCCTCCTCTAAAAGCACCTTTCTGCCACGCCTTGCCTGCCCTTCAGTGCACCGTTGTGGTTTGGCTCTGGCTTTGGCTTTGGGAGCAGCCTTTTTGGCTGAACCAGGTGAAGCAGGCTCACCAGAAGGAAATCATTTCGTTGGCAGACCCCGGGGAGGTTTGCTTAGCGGTGTGGATTTGTCCCCATTTCTGAACGCAGAGCGCTGGGATTCGAGCAGCTCCGCGGTGGGATAGACCCAGCTGAGAGGGGAGTAGCTGAATTTTGCAGTCTGCATCACACCTCCGGCTTTTTGGGACTGCTTTTGGTACCACGGAGCATCGGGCAGCTGGTGCAACAGGGTCAGGAGGTGCAAGAGCTCTCACCAAGTGCCACAGCCTGGGTGCTGCTGCTGCTGCTCCGTGGTATGACAGAAACACACCACAGAGCACTTCTCGTATCTTTTATTCACATTTTTATTTTACATTTTTTTTTTCTGGGAAATTAGGTCAGAGGAGGAAGAAACTGAAAAGAAACAGCGATGTGTTTTTTGGGGAGCTGGGGGACCTCCTCATCCAACACAGCCTTGCAGAGCGGAGGGCTCCAGCTCCGCTCAGTGCCCATATCACCCTCTCCTTTCCATGGTAATGAGGAAAACCGCTTAAAACCCACAAGCACGCTGCTCCCCCCACCCCCCTCAGCACTGGAGCTTGCTCCCTCGGCATCTCAGCTTGAAGTAGAAGCGGTAGGACGGATTGTAGGACGGCAGAGCGCCAGCGAAGCACGACGCCACCGCCTTGTCGCACAGGCAGGTCTCTCTCTTGCACCAGCTCTGCTCGTTACCTGCGGGGGGACAAATGCAAAGTTCAGCAGTGGCTTTTCCAGCCCCCAAAGCTGGTGTCGGCTGTGGGAGATGCTGTGGTGGCAGGGGGGGTCTGTGGGCAGCCCCAGCACCCTGCAGGGCATCACCCCTGCCCGCTGAACCCCGCTGGCCACTGCCACGCTGGGGAATGCTGCAAAACTCCCCCTGATACTCACCGCAGGCAATGTCCCCGTCGGTGACCTCAAATTGGTAGGGGGTTATCAGGGGGCTGCACTTATTCTCTCGCAGCCTCCTGTAGCAGCAGTCGTGGGCACGGCAGCAGCTGCAGGAGACACCGTGTCAGCGTCAGAGCCCTGCCCGGGCAAGGGAAGGAGCAAACGGCTTGGCAGCAGCACAAAGTGACTCCAGAATGGTGCCAAAACCCCTCTCGGAGCTGCCAGCGAGGAGCTTTTGCAGGGCACTCACCTGTCGGTGGCGTCCACCGGGGTGCCCCTGCCCCCGATGCCGCAGAAGCAGCCGTACCAGCTGTAGGAGAGCAGCGCGCTCTTCCCCGTGACTGCCTTGATCATGCGCTCCAGCTCCAGAACGCTGCCACGCGCTGGCTGTAGCCCTGTGGAGGGACAGAGGGACAGGGGGACAGAGGGACAGGGGGACACGCTCACACCGGCACAGTGTTCCCCGTGCAGCACCCGCACCGTGTTGCACACCAAGCAGAGCAGTGAGTCTCACGGTGCTGCTCCCATGCACGTGAACTCTTCTTGGGGTGCCAGCACAAGACTCTGGGAATCCCCCAAACCACCTCTGGATTTTGTTTGCTTTTCTCAGTGACCAAATTTGGCCTCACAGGAGGTAACAGCGGTCTCTTCATAGGCCCTGTCTCACTCGCATCCCTTGGCCATCAGTGCCACATCACCAGCAGCAGCCTGGGGTTTGGCAGGTGACAACGGGCCCCAGCGCCTCTTGAAATAAATATCAGCCCTATGCCAGGCATTGTGGAGAAACGGCAATATTCAGCCAACACCTGCACGCCCCAAAATGTGCCCAAAGCCTGTGGGTTTGGGTGATATTCATGCCAGGTGGACGAGACCCCAACCTCACCACCCAACTCACCGCAAGCCAGCAGCAGGGCGAGCAGCAGATTCCTCATCCTGGCAGAGAAGGGAGCCGAGGCAGCGGGCAGCGAGCAGCTCCCTGGGGCTGTTGAAGTAAGAAGGCAATAAAATCCCACCCTCCTTACCCTGCGGAGCCGAGGCTTCACGGGTTTGCTTTATATAGATGGAGAGGGGAGAGGTCCACCCCCTCCTCGGTCCGTGCATCGCGCAGCGGCTCCTTGTCCTCCCCCCTTACACGAAACCCAGACGGCCGCAGTGCTCCCTCTGAAATGATGCTTCTGCTCTCCAGGCAGGCACGAAGATCACCACCGTGGGGTTAGGTGGCTGGAGAGACGGGACACAAGTGATTTATGCCCAGAAGGTGAATATCTGGCAGGGCAGAGGTGTTTTTTTTTTATTTTTGTTTTTTATTTTTTTACGGTTTTTCTGTCCTGACATCAGGGCGCAGGAGACCCTCGGGCTTCCCATGCATGGGCAAAGGGTCTGTGAAATGAGATCATCAGCCAAGCAGGCTGGGAGCGCCATGAAAGCCCCATCTGAGATGCCTTTTGAGCACAGGTCATTGAATCACCGCGCCTGAGACATGATGCAAAGGGAGGCAGAGCGCCAGAGGAGATAACGAACAAAGGCGGCTATCACTTCGGAGAAGCCATGGGGCCCAGAGCAAACAGACATACAAGCGGGCGCTATCGGCATGTGTATGCACAGCTCCACCCTTGGTAATTAAACGTGCTTCTAAGGAAATTTGGACATAAAAGAAAAAAAGGGTCACATGTTTTGTATTCAGAGGATCACAGAATAGAGGAGGATGGAGGCACCCTCGGTCCAAGCCCTGTTAATGCACCAGCACCCGCACGGCACCACAAGGGCTTCCTGGTGCCGGGACACTGGGACACGGGGACACCGATAAATGAAGCCCGTATCAGACCCACACCATCATTTTGGGCCACTTTGTGCCCATTTCTGTCCCGCATGGCCCCGTGTGATGTGTCCCAAGGCAGTTTCTGTATTATCCCCTCGTTTATTGCCCATTTCTTGCTTTCCTGAAAGGAGACCTGCCCGCTGCCATTGGCAGGCTGGCTCTGCCAGCTCTCAGCCAAAAAGCCCCCGGTGTGTTGCTTTAGCTCTGTTAGGGTGGTTTTTGTTTATTTTTATTTTTATTTTTTAAGGGTGCTTGTGGGAGTTTGGTGTTTATTCACCCGGTTTTACTCAGGTGAGGCTGCTGGATTACACTGCTCTGAGGCTACTGCCAAGAAGGAAGGGGGTTAAAACCCGATCCCGAGCACCAACAGGGAGGAGGGTTCAGCGCCGCGCTCTCAACCGCGGGCCGCTTTTTGGGTTCAAACAGCGCGGTTTCGGGGACATGGCGCCGGGAGGACCGCGGCCGGCGGCGCTCTGCCCAGAGCGGCCGTTCCTCTCTGTGGTAGCGGGGCGGGGCCCGGCGCGCGGCCGGAAGTGGGGCGGTCGCCTTGGCAACGCGGCCGTGTTGGGCGGCGGGCGGCAGGTGAGGGGCGGGAGGCCCGGGGGGCTTTTTGGGGGCCCTTTTGGGGCTTTTTTTGGGGTCTCTTGGGGGGCCTTGGGTCCTTTTAGAGCCCTTTTGCGACCTCTTGGGGCCTCTTGGGGTCATTGGGGCCCTTTAGGGGGCTCTTGGGGCCCTTTTCGGGTCTTGTGGGGGCCTCGGGCCTCTTGGTGGGGGCCTTTTATGGCGCCTTGGGGCCTTTTGGGGCCCTTTCATGGCCTTTTGGGGGCCTCTTGGGGCTCTTTTGGGACCTTGAGGCCAGGCTACACACCTGGGGCTGGGGCTTGACCCCCCTCAGGGCCCGCTGCTCACTCCCCGTGCTGTGGGACTGCAGCACTTTGCACCCCCCCCCACCTTCCCCTTCCATGGGCGCTGTGGTTTCCCCGTCCCAGCCTCTCACAGCAGCACCCAAAGGTGACGTGTGCCGTGTTGGCACCACGGTGAGCCTCTGGCATGTGCAGTGCTGAGGGGTTTAAAGAGCCTCGCTCAGGAGAATCCCACCATGGTGGCTTTGGGTGGGTCGGGGGTTTGTTCTTTAGGCTGCCAGCACAACAGGGGATGTGCGGTAAGCTCTGCAGCTCCTTCAGGCATTCCTCTTCACTGCCTTGGGGCTTTTGTGTCAGCGTTTAGTAAACCAAACCCCCCCGTGTGGGTGCGAGGAGGCTGCGGTCAGTTGCCTGGGTGAGAGTCAGAGCTGCTGTGTGGGAGCCCTGGCTGGGGAGGGCACTGAACGGCCAAACAAACCAGCCACAGCTGCAGTGTTCCCACAGAGCTTGTTCCCTCCCTCCTGCATGTCATCAGACCATCAGGGATTTTTTTTTAAATGCCCAAAGCAGTCAGTCGTAACCAGAAAGTCCAGAGCAGGAACTTAATTTTTCGTCACAGGAGGAGCAAAAGGGCCAGGTGCGTGCTTAGCTCATTCATCTCCTATTTTCACTTCATCTCTAGTTTCGACAGCAAATGTTTCTGCTCTTTCCATCACAAACTTCCTTTGCGAGGGGAAGGGTGCAGCTTTCCGATGCCCTCAGCCTCAAAAACTTGAGGCGATTTGTGACCAGGCGTTATCACACCGCAGGACGCAGACAACATCCTGGATTTTTGCTGTTGTTGGATGGCACCCGGCATAAAAGCCGCAGGGAGGTTAAATTCTATAGGTTTTGGGTCAGTTCCTGTAACTTTTCCTTCTGCTGCCCTCCCTGCAGGTGTCCTGGGAAGCAATGGCCACAGCAGCTCTTCTGAACTCAGCACCAGCTCACTGCTACGTCCCTCCGAGCACCGCAGCCCCTTTCTTTCAGCCAATTGCCGCCGCCATGCACGTCACCCGGCCAAAATCTGCCAAGGGACGCACGAGGTCAGCCTTCAGTTACTCCGGAGCCTTCCCCTGCAGAGTGCCATCGTCACCAGCAGCTCCCCATGAGTTCGGGAGCAGCCCCAGAGCCTCGTCCACGCACCCGCCGTTCCCACCCGGCCACGTGTCGCCGGAGGAGATCCCCGAGCTCCTGCAGCAAGTGCCTCTGAGGAGCTCCTCCTCGCTCAACAAGTACCGGGTGCTCCCCTCCATCGGCAGAAAGGACGCGGCGGCAGAGCCGAGCGGCCAGCACGAGGCGAGCTGGGGGCAGGAGGGTGCTCAGCAAAGCCCAGCTCCTTCTGGGGAACGAGGATCTGCCAGCGGGCTGGCAGGAATTCACATCCCTGGTGAAGGAAGCTCGTGTGCTCAGCGTCCCCCTGAGAAGCCGGGAGGGCAAACGAGACGGGAGAGCCCCTCGTTGTCACCCCGAAGTTTGGAAGAAGCGCTGCAAAAACAGCCCCAGCTGCTGCTTGCTGTTCGGTCCCCCTCCGGTCAGAGATTTGAGCACTGCTTCAAGCCCACAGACAGCCTCCAGACCGTGCTGAGCGTGGCGGAACAGAAAACAGCAGCCAAATACGAGCGCTGCAGCATCGAGACCACGGAGGTGCCGCGCCGCAGCTTCCCCGACCTCAGCCGGACCCTGCAGGAGTGCAGGATCCCCCCCAGGTCCGTGCTGTGCATCCGCCAGGCCGAGCGGCATGAGGCAGAGCTGTAGGTGCTCTGTGTGGCGGGATGCCTCGTGTCTCAGCCACCCCAGCATCTTCTGGAGCTTGCTGAGTTCCAGAAGCTTCCCTGGGAGCTGCCTCGTGTACATTAAAGGCTGCGTGTTGAAATCCCACCTCGCGTGTACGTACCCGCTGCCCATTGACGGATCTTTTTTTTTTTTTTTTTCCATGCGTGTGATTACAAGTTCCTTCAACAGCCGCCAGCCTTTGGCCCTTTTGGTTTCTGAAACTGCTGATTTTTCGTCTCTGGAGGTTGTTCTCTTCTCAGAGCAGGAGGCCTCTTCCGTGTCCTTTTCATTTGTTTCAGGAAGGTGCCACTTCCCAGCGGGGATGGCGTATCTGGGAAGACAGAAACAGAACTGGTTTGCCCTGTGGTCGTCTCCAGCAGCTTCAGCGACAGCCTCGGCAGCCTCCGACGCCTCAAGAGAGGCTGTAGCTGAGGTCAAACCCCTAAAACCACCTGAAAATAACAGCAAGGATGCACTGGGGCTAGCAGATGATTGCCAAGTATTAAAACATGCCTGTGAGGGCTCGGCTACCGATGGAAAAACTCCGCGCAGCTTTTAAGTGTGGCTACGTCACCCTTCTAAGAACAAATAGCTGCTTTTTGGTTGTGTTGACTGAGCAGCAGGGCCTCCTCCTTTGTTTTTCTTCTCTCATTCAGCTCCTGTGACCCATAGCTAAGAGCAGGTGGGTTGTCAGGATGGGATGATGCAAAATACTCCATTTTCACTGAAATTAGGTGGTCTCCAAGTCTAGCAGGTGCTGCTCTGGGGGTATTTGCTTGTTCAATGTATTAATTGGTTTTGACCGAGGACTTGGCTCACCCAGCAGACCGTGTTGTTACCAAACTGCTGTGGCTCTTGCAGAGGGCGTTCATCAAAGGCTGCCAGGGTAACTCGGCAGGTTTGGGGGTAAATACAACGTGTGTGTGCTGAAAAAATGGGTTTCTGTTGGAAATTCTGATGGTTAAAGGCAATAATTACCAAAAAAATGGGCAGCTAGCCACACGGTTTGAATATTGTGAGGTAAAACCACATTTTTTTTTACATCAGTGTGTTTACATCAGTACAATGACCACTCTTGCTGTCAGGAAGAGGACTGTTTTGCAGGAAAGCTGAGCAGCCACTACGTCACCACACTTAAACCAGCCTTAAAAATGTGGATTTCCTGGTACTGGCACCTGATTTTATGTATGTTTATTGTTTCTGCTTTCAGAATATTTTCATAGCGTGTGAGTAAAACTAATAAAACCTTTTTGGCTAAAAGTTGAACTGAAAGTGATTTCTCTGGAACTGAAAATGCTTTTTTCTGGACGTTTAGCATTGTCTTAAACAAGGAATGCCTGGCGGCTGCATGCAAACACCTCGGAGGGCGCCGAGGTCAGCCAGTCACCTTGTGGCCGCAGCCCCCAGCCCAGCAGTTTGCACCTCCAGCTGCACACCAGCTCGCAGCCCTGCACCATCCCCCTGCTGCTACAGCCCAAAAACCAGCGAGCACCACCCCGCTCTGCAGACAGCACTGGAGGAGGGAGAGCAGCGTGGCCTCCTGGCTGCGCCCCTCCTCACCCGAGGCTTTGAAGCAAGAAAAAGGCGTCCAAGCAAGAAAGGAGCTGAGGCAGCGCTCGGTTCGTGTTCTTTATTCCAATTAAAAGTACATTAGAAACAGCACACAGGACCAGCAGCAGCTTCCGTGACAATTCAACCCGATGCACTGCTGTCGCCAGGTCATTCAGCTGTACTACCAAAGTAGGTGATTGAAACGTGTCTTCCACTCTGCACGCAAGCACTCACTCACCTGCCACTTTAAATAGGTTTCCAACAGAATAAAAATAGATACACCCCAGAATACAAAAAGTTTAATTTTAACAGTTTTTTTTTTTTTTTCCCGCTAAAGCCTTTATACAAATTGATAAAAGGGTGCACAATTTCCTAAAATTTTAGGTACATTTTAAATGAGCCTTTTTTTACTTGGTAAAAGGATCCATGTTCCTGTCTTTGAACAGAATATGATGGCCAAAATTGCAAAGTAAATTCCTAGTTAAATTTACAATTTGTACATTTGTTTTGAAGTGATTCCTGCACTGAGTAGCAGGCCCATGGCTGCTCACGCATGTCCCATTTTCCCCCCCCAAGAGCTGTGCACCACTAAGTTCTAGGTCAGGAGCCTCCTTCTCCTGGAAACCAGGCTGGGGCAGCAACCCGCAGGCTTTCAGCTGTGCACGCTAAAATGGTCCCAACCGAACTAAAAGCCACAGAAATCGCAAAGAATTCCTTCTCTGGTGAGGATCACCTTAGGGCGAGAGACTGATGACCTGCCTGTCTGCACTACGAGCACAACGAAAGCGGAGGCGCTTCCCCCCCTGAAATTTGGCTGAGCAATTTAACTCAAAACTCTGATACTGAAACATCCTGTAAAGGTAAATTTGGTGTTCTAAAGGTATTTTTTTTTTTGGTCATTACATGCTATTACGATTTTATTATTTTTTTTAAGCCAGACAAATAATTCTGTTACTGGTCAGTGAAGTCCAGCAGTTCTGTACATGATTCACCCAGAGCTTCGCAGCAGCATCTCAGAACCGGCACTGCCTGCCTGAAGGTGACCAACCCCCACCCCAGCGGACACTATAATCGTACGGAGGTGAATTTATTCAGCAAATCAATTAGTACAGTTCCCTTCACACCGTCCCTCCCTCCCCATCTACCCACCTATAGTTTGGCAAGGTTAAACGCTTCAGATGAACTTCTAGAGTACTTACTTCAGCACTGCCACCACCGCACCGCTTTACGCGCAGCGGCCATTCTAACAAGTCGAGGACAAAGTAAAACAAAATACCGCCCAGCAAAAGCAACACGGCACCTGTGTTAGAGAGTCTGACCTACTGGAGACATCCTTTGGACAATTTACTTAACAAAAAGCTGGGCAAATCCATCAGGAAGCCAGAAATGAGTCTTAAGAGCTCAGAGGAATGCCAAAGAGAATGACATCCTATTTTGTACAGGTTGAGTTTCTAGCCAAAAAACAGCTGCCTTGGTTTTGCTTTTCTTTTTTTTTTTTTTTCTTAACCCATGTCCATTATTTTTTGGCTGCTGAATTTTAACTGATCGCATTTAGGCTGAACTTTACTCCAATTAAAAGCAATAAAGCTTTTTTTTTCCCATATTAGTTTTTGATAATTACATATTGCCTAATTTTGGCAAGTCTATTTCTTAGAATTCAAAAGATCTTTCCATTTTAAGGCTAGACTAAGAAATGTTAAAAGCTTCTGTAAACATTTCCTCCCCATAGTTGCACGTTTTGAAGTCCAACTGTAATTTTTAAAATGAGGTAATTTTTGTGTACTCATATCTTAGGAGTCCTTTTCGGGACTAGCTGAGAGGCATGCCAATCTGAACGCTGATCCAATTGTAGTGGGAGAGCTTCCACAGCAGGGTACACACCAGTTCCAGCAGCTGTACTTCAGTTAGTTATCTTCTCGATTTCATCCAAGTCGTCAGTGTCCAATTTGTTTATCTTTTTGTCTGTGAAAGAGGAGAAATAAGTCACACACCATACCACAGAGCAGGGGAGGGAAAGATGCTTTCTTCAGGTCGTCCTGAGTGCAGATTCATCCATGAAACATTCATTCAGGTTTTAAAACTACAACATAAAACTTTTTTTCTTTTCTCAAAGGCCCAGCAGGATACTCATACGTTACCAGCTCCACACGTCCACTTTACGGACTACCCAGGTAACCAGCAAACAGATAACTTAGTTCTACTCACCCTGCATGCAGCAGCTCACAATCCTGAAATAACATTTAGGTACTCAAGAGGCACCTATTGCATGCTGCTCTACAAAATCTGTGGCTCTCAAAAAGAGTATTACATGGTAACAGCTCATTATCCTCCTGTATGAGGACAAGTACTGCTTGTTGTGCAGTTTCTTTTCCAAACATTTCTTTTGGAGCCAACTGCAACGCAAAAACGCAGCTCGTGCTCTTCTGCATTCAGTTTAAGGCTCAACAAACATTCATGAGGCAGACCTGCTCAGTAGACAGCAAGCCAAAATTCTGCAGGAACACCTAATTTGAGAAATAAGCCTGAGGGTACGTACTGAAGTGTTCCTGGATTCTGTTGAGAATATTCATGCTGTGCTTGCTGTCCACCATGTTGATAGCCAGTCCTCGCTTGCCAAAGCGACCTGTGCGCCCGATCCGGTGCAGGTAAGTCTCGTTATCAGGATTTCCATCTTTATCCACAGGAAGGTCAAAATTGATAACAACAGAGACCTGCTCTACATCGATCCCTGGTAAAAGAAAGCATCGGATGCCATTTAAACCATTTCATAGCGGGAACAGCCTCCTCTGGCCCGACCTGTGTGCGTTTTTATCAAACATCTAGGTTACTCAACAGCTGAACTTCCAGCTGCTTTCACACAGCTGCTGCATCGTTGTCTCTAACCTGTGCAAAGACTCAAAAACCAATCTCACACTCTGAGGCAACACCAAAAGTAGCAAAGGAACACAGAACCTACAAGTGCTAACTGTAAACAGATCTTCTCCCCAGGGTAATTACGGGGTGGTTTGACATCTAGCCATCTAGTGACCACACCAGAGAATCCCACTGAAGCGGTGAACAGAAAAACAGCCTGAGCTGCTCAGGTTTATCCAGTGCTTGAGGATTCCTCCTCCTTTCAGCAGCTTTGCTTTTTCACATATTGTGTTGTCTTAACTGTTCTAAGACGTTGAACTGCAATACGAATTCCTAGTGGAGTTAAGTAGCTTTCAGATTTCCCTGGTTTGGAACATTTTTATTTTAAACATTTAGGGTCAGCAAGTACAAGCTAGACATGGCACCAGAGACATAAAAATGTCACGGGATGGACGTCTTCATCTCAAGCTGCAGGAAGCCTACAAGGAGCCCTGTGTTTGCCCACAGCCATCTTTCCATGCACGGACCCAGGCAGCAGCCCAAAAGTCCAGGAACTGCTTTAAGGAACCTTGTTTGTCCCCACTGGAACGCTTTGATACAAATTCTTTCTGCAAGCTGCTCGGCAATATTTCGTCTTAATAAAACCCTGCTCCTGCCTCCCCGCGCAGCTCTGCCATGCCCTACCTCTGGCACAGACGTTCGTGGTCACCAGCACCTTCTCTTTGCCCTCTCGGAAGCGCTCTATGACGGCAGCTCGCTGCTCCACCATCATTTCCCCACTGAGCAATGCCACCTGGTGGCCTTCCTTCGACAGCTCCGCCGCCAGCCAGCCAGCCGTCTTCCGAGTCTGAAACAGAGAGAGAGAGGAAGTCTTTGGGAGGAAGTTTTAATGCTGTAGGACATGAAAAAGCCTCTCCTGGCTAGACTGGAAGTTCCACGACTGCTCAGTTTTGATGTTTCACAAGGAAATGGCTCCTGAATGCTGTGCTAACCCCTCCCCGTCCCAGTCTGGGCTCCCAGCTCTCATATCAGACATAGGGAAACAGGCATCTGCCACCACAGGAACCCCTGTACGTGTTTTTTTGGTGCTCTGCTCCTCAGTTTTCACTCTATGAGGAGACTGGCATGACATATGTGCACTAAAGTCTCAGGACCATTGTCAATAAAACGAAACAACTCAGCTTGGAAAGCGACAGGGTTTGGGCAGAATGAAGCTGTGAAGCCCCACAGAGGCTCTACACCACTATACATTAAACTGTTTCCAGTGATGTTGTTTTTCCAAGCTCTGTGTCTGACATCCCAAGATAGCGTAAGAGCAAACTGTTGCAGCAGTCCCCAGATACAGGTTTTATCCTATCTGAGCAAGCTTTATGGGGCTCAGCTGGTGCTATCTGCGCTGTTTTTCTAAGATCAGGGTCTTCCATAAAAAAGAAAAAGCCTCGGTGTAATTCCTGGAGAGATCCCAGCTGTGTAACAGCCCATTACCAGAGGGAAATGGGGTCCCAGGAAAAACTATCAGATGAACCTCAAGACCTTCCCATCCCTCACTCTGCCCTGGTTTTATCCACCTGCCAACTTCACTTTTTTTTCTGTAGTTTTGACCAATATTGTCTTGGAAAATGCTGCATTACTCTGATCTTTGCTTCAGAAGACTTCAAGAATAAAAATGGCCATTGTGGATTGGCCATTTCTTTGAGTGAAATCAGGATATCACTCAAAGAAGCAGCCAGAAAAGCCAAAGAAAAGAGCAATCTGTCTCCTTGGTTACCTTTTGAAAAAAAAAAAGAAAAGAAAAAAAGGCAAGATTTTTAGCACCGACAGATACTAACAAGGTTCTTGGGACTAACATTCCCCAAAAGGACTCACGTGGCAGAAGATCATGGCCTGGGCAATGGTGATAGCGCCATAGATATTACAGAGAGCCTGGAACTTCTCATCTCTGTTATTGCACAGAACATAATACTGCTTAATAGTGTCCAGCGTCTCCTCTTCTCGCTTCAGCTTGATAATGTTTGGGTCAGGAACAACTTTTTGAGCAAACTTCCACACGGAATCCTCAAAAGTTGCTGAAAACAGAAGCATCTGGCAGTCCCTGGGGAGCATCCTGCAAGAGAAGGCAAAATGGGCAGGGTCCCCACGTAACAACACCGTGGCCCTGTGACACCCTGATGGGATTCATGCCCCGGGCAAGGCAGAACAATATCCTCAGAGCCATTTCTACGGCTGCCAAGGCTCGTGCTTTTCTCACCAACACCTGATCATTTCCCCGTGGAAGGGAGGCATCCAGACCCATATTCTTAAAAATGAATAAGCCTTACTCCAGGGACAGACGTTTTATTCTCCGAGAAAATTAAACTGCTTGTCATCCCCTGACATTCCGCCTCCACTAGCCATTAGGATTACAGCTAAATATATCGTTTTAATCTTGTTGCTTTCTCAGGAAAGACACCAGGCAAGAACATAGCCCCACTGTCCCGAAGTTACAAACCAGCTATCATTCAGAGGAAGAAATAGTTTCCTCCCTACCCGAGGCAACATTCACCAAGTCCTTACCTCTGAATGCGAATGCTCTGATCCTGATGGCCCTGGGTTGCTATCATCACATCAGCCTCATCTAAGACGAACACCTTGATTTTCTTGGGGTCTATGAATTTCAGCTTGGAGCACCAGTCCAGCACAGTGCCAGGCGTGCCGATTACAATCTGCTCAGAGATCTTCTGACCTCTCTCCACTGCCAACACACAAAGGGAATCGTTCACAAGGTGGCTGTGCAAAGAGTGAAAAGCTCTGCCCCCTCTCTCCCTCTCTGAACTAGCCTATTTCAGCATTTGAGTGCTCCATGGTATGTTTAGCTGAAAGATCAGCTGTCCTAGTGCTGTGTGTCCCTTCACAGGTAAGAAAGCGAGTGTGTGAAACATACAGGCCCCACTGCTTCATTCTGGTTTGTCAGATGTAACAGTCAGCACAATTCTTTTAATTCAGCTGTTAGACTGCATCTCCAGACTGCACGAGCAGCTCACTACAACTCCTCGTATTTAGCTGAGGTTGCATTAAGGAAGAAATCGTGGTAAAGCCAAAAATATTCATCACTGCCCCAGTGCCCCCCTCTAGGTGAATTCCCATTGCTTCAAATCTGTACTCGGTACAGACCTGATACTGGTGAGAACAGGACTTGGCAGTGCTCACATCTAATACAAAGCCCAGCAGGCTGATTTGCATGTTTTAAAAGCGTTACGTTCCCATGCTGTATTGCAGCCCCGTTTCTTCATTTGCAGCCTGTTGGTGGTGTTCCACCTTACTCACATTTATTGCCTCGCACAGCATACGCGAGCTTCAGCTCCGGGTAAAACTTTCCCATCTGTTCGATCACTTTTCCCGTCTGAAGTGCCAGCTCGTACGTTGGGGAAAGGCACAAACACTGGAGGGACAGAGGAATAACGAGTGTGAGACGACCACTGCCCTGGGCAACACTACAGCACCTGCTTTTAAAAACCCTACTTGGAATTCTACAGAGGGCAAACATGCGAGGAGCTGACCTGTTTGTGAAAACCTATCCAGTTCTGCGTTCTGAAACTACGGCAAGGAGTTTATGGGCTACAAGACCTGAGAATATAGATTGGCTGCTAGGGGACAAGCATGGCTAGTAGTGACAAGGAATCTACCACCTATAAGAACAGCATTTTTTAAGGAAAGAATCCTGGCCTTGGTAACAGTGCTCAACTATCTTCTAAGGATATTGGGTTTAAAAAGTCCCTTTCCAGGCACTGTCTGCCCTACTGTCACAGCCCTCTTCTCTTCTATCCCACATTACACTTCCTCAACCCCTCTCAGCCTGCAGATTTTCTCTGATTTACTTCCTCACAGGACAATGGCATCCAGAGCAACAAAAAGGAGGGAGCGTCAGGAGGAAGCTGTCAGCTAAATCCACACCTTAAGGCTCCCCGCGCTGCCAGCTCCTGCTGAGCTGTTTACAGAAAGAGCACTGCAGGGACAGGTTCAGCAAGCCAAGAATTTGCTCTCCGAGGCCTCAGGAGAAGCCCAGCCTCCTCACGAGGTGGCCCTGCACCACCTCAAGGCCCCACAGAACCAGAGGAGTTACCTGTGGGTACTTGTTCCCGGGTTCGACGCGGCTGAGCATGGCGAGGACGAAGGCAGCCGTCTTGCCAGTACCGGACTGAGACTGCGCGATCAGATTCTGCGGGCTGCAGCAACACAGGGCAGAGTTAAACACCAGCCTGTAAAACACCAGCCCAACCAAACGAGCCACCCAGCAATGCTGGACGACTAAGAAGACGCAGCAAGTGCAGGCTTAACCACTTCAACAGCTGTTAGATGCATCGCCGCACTGTGTGGGTGCCCATCATGGGGCAGAACTTGGTTTCTGCCCTCTACCAACTCTCTTTCAGCCCAAGTGACCTCCCAGTGATGGAGATTTTGGAGGAAAACTGCTGTTCTGCTGTTCTCTGGCAGGACTTTTCCATTATGCACATCTCCCCCTGGTGTTTCAGTACTTCCCACCTTGCAGCTCAGGGAAAGCCTGCCCAGCAGACGATGCAGCACCTCAACAACCCCCGCCCCCAGCCCGGACTGCTGGAGCAATGCTCTCTAGCAGCTTTATTTCTCCCTGGATTTACCAGCAGCAGCCCCAGACAAAGGAAAAACCCAAGGCAGCTGTCACACCAGAAACACTGGGGCTGGGGAGCCCTTCCCCACCCTCCCATCCCACGGCACATCAGGCCTTTCAACTCCTTCCTCTGCTGACAGGCAGCAGCACACACGCGTACGTACGGTTCGGCAAGCATCATGGGCAGGGCGTTCTCTTGTATTTTTGATGGTCTGTTGAAGCCCATGGCATAAACTCCTTGCAGGAGCTGCGGTTTCCTGAAAACAGAGAAAACAGAGGTTTTCTTTTAAGCTTTGCCTTCGAACCCCTTCCAGCAGGCAGGATTTTGGTAGAATCAAACAAGGGTCGCTCAGCATTCATCTCATCAAGGTCAGCACAACACCACAGCTAGCCAGGGGCCTCTAAAGAGATCATATGGCTGGAATAATGCTTATTTTTGTTTATTTTTGAGAAAGTTACCTTCTTAACTGCTGTGAAGCTGTGGGCATATCAGAAAAAACTTCCCTGTTCACACCTTGTTACCTGTGGAAACCTAGGTGTTTCTCCAGCTGAGCAGAAATGCCAAAAAAGCTCACGTTTCCCACTCAGATACAGAAGCAGCACCACGCTGCTATTCTGCTGCAGGCTATTAAAATCCACTTGGATTTCATTTGTGGACAAAAAATGTGAGAAAAACCCTTACAGCTGGACCCAGAGGTGCCAGGCTCTGCGGGCCCGTTGCGATCCCACTGGTGAGTGACTGCGACAGGCACCAGGAAGCTGCAGCAGCAAGGGAGAGCACAGCGCTGCTTGGAACAGAAGCTTCAAAAAAACCCCAAACCAGCTCAGTTTTCTAAGTCAAGCTGCACGCCTGCCTTTCACACTGCAGGGAAAACTTTGTTTTGCAGCTCCAGAGGCTTCTGCTGGGCTTCTCGCATGTTCTAAAGCAGCTTTTCAGACAAGCCCAGGGATTGTGGGGTAGAGACCATTAATCCTGGCCTTTAGGGCAATCCCTCCTCCTCAGATCTCAGCACCAAAACGGTCGCTCCTTCAAGATCTGAGTATTCGGCCACGCAGCCTCTGTCACTACAACCCAGGGGTGTAGCAACACCGCCAGTCCTCAAACACTCACATTGATCTTTCTTCAGGGGAGCTTTCTAGTCTCAGCTGGTGCTTGTGTAGCCAAGGGGATTCGAGAACAACCCAAAATTCAGCTCATGGTGTCAGCAGACTCACCACCGACCTCCAGGCGCTCACTGAAGCGCTGTCAAGAAGTGAGCGCTTTCCACTCCAGGCAGGTTACTCTTTTCCTGCCCGCCGTTTCCTCCTGTTGAGCGCTCCCCACTCAGCACAACACGCTTTTTAAAAAGCCCGTATTACTTTCAGGGGATGGCTCGAACAAAAGCCCTTTGAAACATAACCTTGCGCTGCTCAGCAGCAAGGACAGAGCCCGGCTCCGCCACAGTTGCCAAGGATACACCGCCTCGTAACGCGACGACTCAATTAGTCTGCTTGCCCCTGTCATTAACTCCCCGGGATTGTTTGCCTTCTGAGAGATGGGAATGAGTCTAAAGGGCACCACAGGCTCTCAGGTTTTTGGGAGACGTTCAGCCACGAACGTCCCTGAGATCACTGGAAACCCAGAGCTCTGGCAGAGGAAAGGCAAGCACCCTGGTGCTGTTTGCTGCTGGATCTCCCCAAATAACCCAAGAACGGGAACAGGAGCTGGTTCAGAGAATATTCTGTATTTCTTAAATACAAATTTGCAGGAACTTAAACCAGAAGCCTGTGCACTTTTCAGTGGTCTGAGGCAGCCAGGAAATCTAACAGGGCACGAGGAGAGACCACAACCATCTGGTGGGCTCCAGACTCGCATCTGTTCTCACAGGCTCCTCAGAGCTGCCCCTGCTGAGCTCAACAACACTCCCCCCAACCGGGGGGGCCAAATAACGAGCTGCAAAACAGCCACAGGGGAGCCTGTTCAACCCTTCTGCTCTTCAGCTCGGTGCAGAGGAGCTCCTGGCACCACGACCAGCCCCGCAGCCCCGAGCTGACAGCACTTACAGGCGCAGCTCCTCGAAAGACTTGACGGAGTAGAGCGGCGAGGTGGGGTCCCTCTGCAGCACCTCCACCTGGTTGGTGGTGTCCACCAGGTTGCTGCGGATCAGCTTGTTGAGCAAGGACTGGGTGGCTCTGTCCTCTGTCAAAAAAAAAAGGAGGTGGGAAAACGGTCAGGGCCTGTTTCAGCCCCTGCTCCTGCTGAAATGCAGCACGGCCGGTCGGAAAGGACGCGCTGCACCCAGCCCCAGAAATACCCAAACTCCCTGGTAGGGAGCAAAACCGTGACAGAGCCCCAATTTCCCCAATGAAATGTCTGTCAAGGTACCCCCCACGATAACCAGGAAGGCAAAGAAAAGCAGGCTCAAAGAAAAGCTTAAGGCCAAGGGGGAACCTGAACACACACGGAGCTCTGCTCGTTAAGCTGCAGGTTTCAGAGCCCGCAGCTCAGCACCTAACTGCAAGGTGGGACAGGGCCAAAAGCCCCGCTGCCACCTGTGGGCGGACACCTTTTAGTTTTTATTTTCTTTTCCTTTTAAAGAAGGTTTGAGGACAAACGGCATTTCAAGATTCCAGGGCTGGAACACTCTAAGGGCTGAGGATACGTGAGATCAAAACAGAAGGCGAAGTTGCTGCACTTTGAGGTTTTCCTCACAAGTCTGTCCTCTAAAGTGAGCTTCTCATAAGGCACCTTCTGAAGGATTTAGGGCCGTTGCCCACCCCTTAACAGCCATTTCAGAAATGCAACGTCTTGGTTGCTTCTGAAATTCCAGCTCTGGGTTATCCAACAGCTCCTGCACCCAGCCCTGCCTCCGAGGACGCTGCTGTCCCCTCACCTCTCTCCACTCTAACCCAGGATTCCCCCAAGTTATTACAGGACCCAACGGCTTTAAAATTTACAACTAGGTCCTTGGGGCAGGAGCCAAGATCATCCACCCTGGGTCATAGGGTGGACTCACTTTAGGTACACAGGAAACAAATCTCTCTTCCCACGTGCCTCGCCACGGCATTGACCCGACCAGCACCCACCTTTCTCCTCATCCTCTGTCTTCTCAACGTTGTCGTCCACCTTGACGACAGCACCTGAATTCAAAGAGAGGGGAGTGGGATTTAGGGGATTTAGGTTTGGAATTCTGCAGAAAAGCTGCAGAGCAGCTCAGCAAACAGCCCTGTGGCTGTGCAGCAAGAAAACCGAGCAGAGCTTGCTCCGTGCAGCCAAATTGATGCTGGTGCCTGGTCCAAGCCAAACACACCACGAAATTTTGCCATCGAGACCCAGGCAGAAAGACTTAGCCCAGCAGGGCAAGCTCAAGAGGTGGACAGTTAAATCACTGTGACTGGCTGAGCAATCTTAGCTTTCTGGTTTGTTTTTTTTTCCTGCAGTTTCTTGACTGCAGGGTGCTGCTCGGCTCGGACTCCACCATCTTCAGGGTCGTCCCCTCTGTCCCCGAGGGGTTCTGCTCCAAACAGGAACGTGGTGACACCGCCACAGGGAGTGTAACTCACCGTTGGAATCCGGCTTGGCTTTCTCCTCCTTCAGGTGCAAGCTGCTGAGCTGTGGGCGAGGAAAAACAGCGGGGTCAGGACCCTGGTGGGGCCGGGGGTGTTGAAACCCCAAATCCAAGGGGTTGAGGATGGGGACAGGGGATAAGGATGGGAATGGGGGATGAGGATGGGGCTGAGCGTCCCCAGCACAGGGTTTGTTCCGCTGCCGGGATGGCGTGAAGAAAGGGCACAGAAATGGGGGCAAAAAAGGCGTTTGTGGGGCAGGAGAGGCAGCAGGACCCTGAGCTGAGGCAGCGCCTGGATGCACCTTGAGGGGAAAGAATGGAGGAGAAGAAGAGAAAGGAGGAAAAAATATATTTATATATATCACCCCCACAACCTGAGGAGCCGGCCCCACGACCGAACGACCCGAAAAATGGGGGCAAAAAGGGGAGAATCGGGTCCCTGCAGCGCTGCCTGCGAGGAGGCGGCGGCCGCCCCCCAGCGCTGCCGGGCCCCGTTCCCGGCCCTGTTCCCGTTCCCATTCCCATTCCCCGGTCCCGGTGCCGGTCCCGGTCGCCTCTCACCGACTCCGCCGCCGCCTCCTGCTCGTCCACGGCCAGGGCCCACGAGTCGGTGGCCATGGCCGGGCCGGGCCGGGGCCTCGCCGCCAGCAGCCGCAATGGCGCCGGGCGCGGGGAGGGCGCCTGCGCCGCGCTCCTCAGGGCCGGCGGCTGTACGGGCAGGGCGGGCGGCGTTCCGCCACCGCGGGTTCCGGGGGATTAGGGGGGGAAAAGGGGGAAAATAAGGGGAAAATAGGGGAGAATAGGGGAGAATAGGGGCATATGGGGCTGCCAGGGTGCGGTGTGGGGCTGGGGTGAGGCTGAGGGTGATGTATGGGAAAGGTGCTGGTCCCTGTGTGGTGTGGGGCTGGGTTCTGGTCCCCTGTGTGGGGCTGGGGTCAGCCTGAGCATCCCTATGTGGGAAGGGTCCTTGTCCCTGTGTGGGGTTGGGGTCACCCTAAGCCTCCGTGTATGGGCTGAGTCCTGGCCCCTTGTGTGGTGTGGGGCTGGGGTCAGCCTGAGCCTCTTGTGTGGGAAGGGTCCTGGTCCCTGTGTGGGGCTGGGGTCAGCCCAAGCATCGCTGTGAGGGAAGGGTCCTCGTCCCTGTGTGGGGATGGGGTCAGCCTGAGCCTTCTGTATGGGAAGGGTCCTGGTCCCATGTGGGGCTGGGGTCAGCCCAAGCATCACTCTGTGGGCTGGATCCTGGTCCCTGTGTGGGGCTGGGGTCAGCTTGAGCATCCCTATATGGGCTCAGTCCTGGCCCCCTGCATGGTGTGGGGCTGGGGTCAGCTGAGCCTCCTGTATGGGAAGGGTCCTGGCCCCTGTGTGGGGACGGGGTCAGCCTGAGCCTTCTGTATGGCAAGGGTCCTGGTCCCTTGTGTGATGTGGGGCTGGGGTCAGCCTGAGCCTCTTGTGTAGGAAGGGTCCTGGTCCCTGTGTGGTATGGTGTGGGGCTCTTGTCAGCCCAAGCAGCCCTGTATGGGCTGGATCCTGGTCCCTGTGTGGGGCTGGGGTCAGTCTGAGTCCCCTTTGTATGGGAAGGCTCCTGGTCCCATGTGCAGTGTGGGGCTAGGGTCAATCTGAGCCTTCTGTATGGGCTCGGTCCTGGCCCCGCTGTGTGGAGCTGGGGTCAGCCCGAGCATCCCTATGTGGGAAGGGTCCTGGCCCCCTGTATGGTGTGGGGCTGGGGTCAGCGCCTGCCTCACTGCACGGTATGGGGACCAGCCCTGTGGGATGGGACTGGCAGCCAGCCCTCCCTGCTGCGTTCTGTAGGGCCCAGCCCTATGCCATGATATGGGGCTGGGGCCAGGCCCTGTCCCGCTGGTCCCTCGGGCAGGCGAGCCCTTCTCCTAGGGTCTGGGGAGCAGCTGCTGGAGCTGCTGACACCTCCCAAGGCTCGAGAGACCAAAATGAGGCAAATTTTTACAACTTTGGGATCATTTACTTCGTCCTTGAGCTGCCGAGCCTCTGTAGGCCACGACTGGAAGGTTTTCCCCCCAGGTTTGGAGGTGCAGAGGGGGGGTTCTCAGCCCCTCTGGGAACAGAGGCTCGGGGCAGAGCAGGGGCTGTGACATTGCCAGGGGGACTGCAGCTCCTTCTGCCCCTGAAACAGAGATGCAAGGAAAAAAAAAACAAGTTTGCAGCATGAATCAGTGACTTTTCTAACATCATCCCATTAGTGACACAAGGCCTGGCCCTTCACACAGCTCTCTGTGATTTTTTCCTTCCCAATAAATCCAGGAAAGTCCCTCTGGTCCCTTTCCACGCAGGTACCCTGCAGAGGCTCCGTGTCACCAAAACCTCCTCAGGACACCAAGCAGAGGGGCCGGGAGCCCCGTGCTGTGCTCCTGGTGTGTGAGCAGCCCTCAGGTGGGTCCCACAGCTCGCCGGTAAAGCAAATAACCCTGCCTCGGCTACGTGTGCTGGTAGGAATCCGGGGATTTTCCCCAATAAATGTTCTTTTCTTCGGCAGAGCCACAGTGAGCAAACACGGAGCAGGCAGCCAGCTACGTGGGCTACTCTGCAGCTGATTTATTTGTCTGATCAGGGCCGTAAATCCTCCAGCTTCGGGACTGAAGTCAGCTTCTGGGGAAGGGAGGGGACTCGGCTGGGGTCTGCTGGCAGGGTTTGTGGATTTTCCTCTGAAAACAGGTCCTAGGTGGGGCCGAGGTGGTTCTCGGTCTGCTCACCCATCCCACAAGAAGGACTTGTGCTGGAAAACCTCAGCCCTGCTGCACGTCCCCTCCCTGGGGAGCCGTGCAGCCCCGTCCCTGCTGCCTCAGTTTCCCCTTGACCATTCTCCCCATTTTTAAGCCCCAGCCGCCCAGTGTGGTGCTCATGTCCGGCACCAGCACATCCTGCTGGAGCATCCTCGTTTGTGGGGTGGCCCCATGGGTGTCCTGTGTGCCCCACAGCAGCGAGCAGGGGGCAAGGAGCTGCATGTGGGGCTTTGATTTCCCCTATGAGGGAAGCAGACGAGCAAAGTGCCGTTTCCCTTCCCGCTGGGCTCCGTGCTCGTCCTCCATCCCTTCCCCATACCCCCGGGAGCAGGAGGGGGCCGCGGGAGGCGATTGTCATGGTTACCTCTCCCCGACAGACACAAATGGCTCCAGCTGACCATGGGCACCCACGGGGCTCCTCCAAGGCTCCAGCCACGCACCGGGGGCAGCCGGCGAGCCGGGACCCAACCTCGGCGTGCTCGCACGTGTGTGTCCACCGAGGTAAGCCCCGTCCCCATCCGCACCCCACCGAGCCCCACTGGGTGGCCAGGAGGGAGAGAGTCAGGGTTATTTTATTTTATTTTTTATTTTTTATTATTTTTTCTTGGGGGGGGGAGGCCGCCGAGGTGGCCGCTGTGCGGCTCCCCCCACCCTGAGCCCTGGCGCGCCGTCTCTCCCTCCCGTGCTCTCTCTCCCTCCTCATCTCCTGTCTCTCTCCGTGCCTTTCAGAGACAAAAGCAGGGCTGAAGCAGTGCCGGCCGCCCTCCGACAGCCCTCCGGCCGCCTTCCAGACCCCCCCAACCCAGCTGCAGCAGCTTGCAGGAGGGGGGGGGAAGTTGCTCCAGCACCCCTCAACCCCCCCAGCCACCCACCCACCCCCTCTCCCAAGGCAAGGTAAGGAAAAGAAAGCAGCCGATGCTCTCCACTTGCTCCTGCACCTTTTTGGCTGGGCGTGGGGGGGGTAGGGGGGGTTGGTTTGGGGCGGGGGTGCGTGCTGCTGCTTCGCCAGGCGGTGCAGGATCCCTGTCACAATATTTTTCTGCAGGCAACAAGCCCACACTTGGCAGAGCTGCTGCTTCCCTGCCTCGGCCCTTTCTCAGCCGGTTGGGGAGCCCCTGGCCCTGTGTCCCCCCCCCATTCCACTGGCTCCCCAAAACGATGCCCCCCCGTCGATGGGGCTGCAGGCAGGGGGCAAGGGAAGGGGGCTGGATGGTGGTGCTGCAAAGCTGGGGGTGACAGTCTGCTCTCCTGGGCAGGAGGAGGGAGAGGACACGCTGCTTTGGGGGAAAAGGGCACCGAGCCCACCCCAGTGACCTCAGTGGGTTTGGGGAGCCCTCTGCTCCCCCCACGTGAAGGCTCACAGCACCAGGGGCTGGGCTGCGTGCTCAGCTGGGCAGCTCTGTGCTGGGACGAGGAGGAAGATGGAGCAGGGTCACTCCTTGACCATGTCCACATCCCCTCTGGCTTGGCTTCCTTCGTTGGGGGCTTGAAAAGTTTGCTCACAGGCAAGGTGCGATGGTAACACCCAAAATTTGCCTGCCACCTTCCCCCTTGCCCCCCTTCTGGCTGGAGGGGTAGCAACCCCTGCTTTTGGAGGTGCTCCCACAGCAGGGGTGCGAGTGGCAGCTCCAGGAACCCAAATCCAGCCCCAGAACCCAAATCCAGCCCCAGAAGCTGAGGCAAGAGCTACGGCCTAGCCCCTGCTTGGGGCACAACCTGCCTGAAATCCATCCCTGGGGAGGTGAGGACAGCCTCGGGGTGCCCTTTGGGGCCACACCAGCCTCTCCCACGGGGGCAGAAATCTGCTCCAGCTGGGAGCAGAGGCGCAGGGTGGGGAGCAGCAGCGGTTCTGTTGTTTTTTTCAGGGCAGGCAGGGAACTGAGCACTTGTGTTTTGGGGCAGGAGAGGGCAGGGCGATGCCCGGAGCTGGGAGAGGCTCCCACACAGACAGCACCGCTCACGTTCTCGCTCAGGGAACGCGTTCCCAAAAGCTCAGGGAACAGAGGGGCTTGGTTATTTTGGCTCTGCAGGCAGGTGGGGTGTTGCTTTCCCTGTGTGGCTGCCGGGAACCTTCCCGAGGTGCTGCTGGGGTTCCCACACCGCAGCAACAGGCGCTCCTGTGCCTGTCTCCGCCAGGCACGGCGGCTGTACCCAGCCTGGAGAGCCACTGGATGTCAGTGTTGATTGATACAAATGAAGCCGAAGGAATATCTGTGTTTTTTTTTCCAACCAGTTGCACAACAACAGGCACCCTCCGAGCGGGGTGGATTTAGGTGGGACCTGGAGGTGACGTTGCCGGGTTGCGAGCGGAGCTGCTCCCAAAACCCTGCTCCCAAAACCCCCTCTGGGGAGAAGCAGGGGCTGAGAGCTCGGCTCTGAGGCTCGCTGGTCCCTGTTCGGCCGTGGTGCCAGCGTGAGATATCTGCGGGGAATTACCAGGGGGGTTCCTTCTCCCCGGCAGATAATGTGGGGTGGGGTGGAGGGGAAGCAAGAAGGAGGAAAAATCTGGGGTTTGTCGTGGCACGGGATGAAAGCACAGCTCGTGGCCAAATGGCAGGGGGCTTTCCAGCCAGCGGGGGCCACGGGGACGTTTTCTGCCTGGTTATGGGACCGACACTGAGGATGGGGTGGGAGTGAGATCCCCGAGGGCACAGCTGGCCTGTGCTCGGCACGAGTGGCTGCATTCTCACCTCTCCTCACTCCCTCCTCACCCTCAGCCACCTTTTGGACACGGGGCCATGCCATGGGTGCGCTGTGGGTGCTGGGGACCCCGTTGTCCCCTTCTGGGTGGTGGCACTGCCGGGACCCTGGCGCTCTTTTGGGGGCCGGGCTACCTGCATACAGCAGTCAGGGTTTTCTTTTCTCCTCGATGCATGAAAACAAACCTCAGCAGAGCATTTTTCTGCCTCTGCCTTGAGCACACCTGCTCCAGAGCCAGGTTTTTTGGCGGCACCAAAGCCTTTAGGGGCACGGATAGCACCTGAGCAGCCCTCTGGGCTTCACACCCTGCTTCCAGGCGCGTAATTGCCCTTTACCCAAGCTTAAAATCCAGCTCCCAGCCTGCCCGTGGCGATCACACCCGTGCTGTGCAGCAGAGCCCCTCTCTCTGCACGTCACAGCGACCATCCTCCGACGTCGGCGCAGCAGCAGCAGCAGCACCAGCCCCGTGCGTGGCGCACCGAATTCAGCCGGGCTGAGCTCCCAGCTCCCTCCCCGGCGGCCAGGGAAAGATCATTTGCAAAGCAAGGGGAAAATAAAGCCTGAGCGTGGCCAGCCGAGTGACGACTGACGTCCAAAGCCCTGTGCTGCTGCTCCCCTGGCGGGCAGGATTACGGGCACGGCTGGTTTTGCTGATGCAGCGAGCGCAGGGCGGCCGCGCTGATCTGTCCTGCTGAGGCTGGGCCAGCGGCTGTGACGCTGCAGCAAGCGGTGTCCGAGGCTGGGAGGATGCGGGGATGCTCCGCACGGCCAGCAGAAATCGCTGGGGAGCGAGGGTGCTGCCGGCTGGGAGCTTGGGGTGGGCTCCTGGGGGGCGCACGGGGTGTGCCGGGGGTCCCCGTGCCCGCTCCCTCCTCTCCCCGCTCCGTGCTGCAGTCACTGAATGGTGTCAGATGCTCCAGCCCTGTCCTAGGGCAGGGAATGGAGCCCTCCTGAGCCCTCCCCATCTTTTGGGGCAATTTTGGGGCAGGGCTCGGGCTCACCTGGGGTGGGAGCTGGCACCCCGGCCCTTGGGGAGAGGAGCTGGCACCGAGGAAAGCTGCAGGGAGAGGGCTGAAATGTGCTTGGCAGGAGCGGCCGCTTTGCATCCGAATGGCTCTGCCGTGCCAGGATGAGTCACCCTGTGCAGGAGATGGGGAACGTGTCCCCTGGGGGGGACGAGGACAGCCTGGAAGGCCACAGCCACCCCCTTCTGCCCCTGCTCCAGAAGTAACGGGGGGCTGGCGAGGTGTGCTGCTCACCCCCACGATGTCCTGCTGCTGCCTGGCCCCACAGGGTCCTGCATCCCCCATTGGTGTCTTATGGGGTCTCACCTCCATCCCCACTTCTGCCAGCAGGGCAATCACCCCAGGACTTGTCCCACGGGGATTTCCTGCCCTCTGTCCTGCCCACAGGGCTGCAAAAAATCCAGGAGCCGCTAGCGAGACCGCTGCGGGGAGCGAGCGAGGAAAACCGCGGGCACAGCAGGGCCACCGAAGACACCAGGAGGTGGCGGGGACGTGCGGGTCCCCCGGGGCTCTTCCTTGCGTCCCCCAGCTCGCCACCGGGCTCACCGTGACCGGGGGAGATGCCGGGAGGGCTGCTCAACCGCGGCACCCGGCGCCCGCTGCCGCTCGCCGCCTCCGAGGTGACCTCGTGCGTCAGCGGCTACGCCTGCGGGCTGACGGCCTCGCTCACCTACCGCAACCCGGAGGCGCAGCCGTGTGAAGGCAAGTGTCTGCACGGGGTTTCGGGAGCACGCTGCTCCGGGAGCTGCCTCCCCTTGGTCGCTGTGAACCCAAAGTTACGCGGGTGTTTGTACATCAAGGGCGCGCTGCTGGCTCGCCTTGGTGCCCACCGGGATCCCCAAGTCCTTTTTGGCCAGCCCATTTCCCAGCCCGTCGTGGTGCCCGGGGTTGTTCCTCCGTGCCTTCCTCCCCCGTGAGGCTCTCACCAGCCCCATTTCTCCACCCGCACGCCCCTCTGCCACCGCTTCCCCTGGGAAAAACCCACGTGGGGAGCGCAGAGCGGGGAGAAGCAGCCCCCTGAGGTGGGTTTGGGCGAGGGCTTGTTGGGCTAACACCCCGCTGGCCACCAGGGCTCTTTGTCTTCCCCCTGGACGAGCACACAACCGTGGTGGGGTTCGAGGCGGCGGTGTGCCGGCGCGCCGTCACCGTGCAGATCAAGGACAAGGCCAAGATCGACGCCGCCTATTTCGACGGCTGCGGCCTCTCCGATGGACGAGCTCACGACAGGAGCGGTGAGAGGGTTTTGGGGGGGAGCACGGGGGAAGGAAAGATGAAAAAGTGTTGAAAAGATGAGGCTGTGCGGCTCGTATCCCTATGGTGCCTGCCAAAAGGGATGGTCCCATCCCTCTTGGAAAGCGCTGTTGCTGCTGGAGAGCCAAAAGGGCGATGCAGGGGGCCGTGGGTTGGGCTCTCGGGAGGAATCTCTGCAGCAGAGGTTGCTTCGAGCATCTGGCCCAGGGCTGGGGTGGTGGTGGAGGCCTGAGGAGCAGTTCCTGTGGCTGACACCACGTCTCGTGGCGTGGCCATCTCTGCAGGAAGGATTGTGCTGGACGAGGACTTGGAGAGGATCGCTTTTGTGGCTAGCCTGGGCACGATTCCTCCCCTGGAAAGCATCTCCGTCTTCATCAGCACCTCCTCGGAGCTGCAGACGCTGCCCAGCGGGGCCGTGAGGGTCCTGCTGCCAGCTGTGTGCGTCCCCAAGGTCCCACAGCACAGCTCGGAGAGCTCCAGCACCCTTCCTGCACACCAGCTCCGGACGTACGAAGCCACGGGATGGGACCGGGGAGCGGGAGGGGGACTGGGGACAACACCCCAGAGCACACGGGGTGTGGATGCTCGGTCCCTGGGGACGCAGCACACGTGGCCAGCATTAACCGGGGCTCATCTCACCCACAGAACCAAGCCCTGCTGCGGATCAGGGAGCCTGGAGCAGGGCAGCAGCTCCTGGCTGGCCCAGCTGCTGGAGAGCGAGGCCACCAACCCCTCCGAGTACGAGTTCAGCTTCCACCTGGAGATCCGGGGGCCGTGCTTGCTGGCAGGTAGGGCGTGCTGCGGGGTTCTCATCACCTCTGGGCAACGCCTCCCCTCATCATCCTCCTCCTGGCGTGGGGTCCTCCCCGACCTCCCCGCGGTTCCCCCGGGCAGGCGTCGAGAGCCCCACGCACAAAATCCGCGCGGACGCCGACCCCTCGGCTCGCTCGGCGAGGAGCATCGTCATCACGCTGGCCGACAAGCACACCTTCGACAGGCCCGTGGAGATCCTGATCCACCCCAGCGGTACGTGGGCTCTGCTTTCCCTCCACCACCGCAGCCCCTTCCCAGAGCCCTGTCCCGTAGCGCTGGTGTTGGGGTCAGGGGCTCTCCGTGAGATAATCCCAGACCCTCTCGGGGCTGCCCCTGTATCTCTGCGCTTGGGGGTGTCTGTATTTCGTGCCGAGCTGACGTTCAGCTCAAGCGGTTCTGCGTTTCCAGAGCCCCACATGCCTCACGTCTTGATGGAAGGAGGCGATATGACGCCCGCGGAGTACGAGCGGCACCTGAAGGGGAAGAACGATTTCATCAAAGGCACCAAGAAGGACCCCAGCGCCCAAAAAAAGGTGAGGAGCACGAGCTGCCGAGCGTCAGCCCGGCCGTTCCTTGGCGCTGGAGCTGCGCAAGAAGCCGCTTGCTTTGCTTGCTTGCATCACGCCGGCCCAATAACTGCAGCATCCTCCCGCGGAGAGGGCTTGGCGTGGAGGAAGAGGGGAAAATTCTGCACTGCTTCTGATACAGCGAGTGTGGAAGAAGCTCTGCGAGGGTTATTGTGTGTGTAATTAGTGCTATTCTAGCACGGCGTAATTAGGTAGGTGCGTTATTATAGCATTAAGGGTATTATTGCGGTGACATAGAATAAAATATTCTTTTAATTGCTCGGTAAATGTTTACCCTTTCTGGATAGCTGTCAGGAAGACAGAAGCGATCGGGCTCGGCATAATGAGCTAAAGCGGAGACAAAGGTAGCAGAAACTTCTCTTTGTTCTCTTGACGAGCAAATGGAGCAATGTCTGCTCTGGGATTTCTGCCTCATCTTCTGGCAGCTCTGACGCGCTGAGTGACAGCTCCAGCGCCCCAAGCTGCTGCGGCGGCGTGCGGGGCTGAGCGGAGAGGAGGGGACCGGGGGCAGCGGCCGAGTTTATGGGGCGGGGGTCTCCCCCGGAGCTCGTTTCCCCGAGAGAAGCATCGCCCGCCTTGCCCTGCTGCCTCCCCCTGGGCTTTCTCTCGCAGCACGGCGCAGGGATGAGGACGGCGCTCGCTCTGCTCGGCAGGCGCCTCCTCTAATTGCCTCGGCTGTGCGGCAGGTGGAACGAAACGCAACTCCCACGCTCCGGCTCGGATGGCTCCCTAATTATTTCGGTGTCTTTAGCACGTCAAGTTGGTTTTTGAGGGGGGAGAGGGGATCATTCCGGAGATGTTTCCCCGCAGGAAGCCCCCCGCTGTGCCCCAGGCGCCCCCCTCCTGGACAAAAAGCCTTCCTGCCTAGAGGCCTCGGGGTGGATTTGGGGTGAGAACCAACGCCACGCAGCACCTCTGGCCTGCAGTGAGTCAGCCCAGAAATTTTGGCAGTAAATGGTCTTTTATTTCCATCCCTCGGGGGGTTATGCAGAAGCCTCGGGTGCCCGTCAGCTGGCAGGGTGGTGGGGACGATACAGGTGCTCCAGGATCCCCAGGAGCATCCCAGGGAGCGCTGTGCTTGGGTCCAGGGGCACAGCTCAGCGCCTGGGCAGGGTCCCAGCAGGGTTCCCAGTCTGAAATGGGACGGACATCCGTGCTGGGAAAGATCCTGACGAAAATAACGCTGTTGAGAGCAGGAAAAGGGGAACGGAGCGCACCCCTCCAGCTCCTGGTGGCCAGTTCATTTATTTCCCGAAGCTCAAGAGGGAAATGCAGGAGAAAACCAGCCCTTTGGGGTCTGGTTTCTTTCTCATGAAGTCAGCAAGAGCTTGCAGCCTCTGAAAGCAAGGGAAAAGGATAAAAAAAGGCACAAAAAAAGCCTGTGGGGCCGGGGCAGCTCGCTGCACAGCCTCCCGTAGCCCCATGGAGCTGGGGGAGCAGGTGAGGCGTGACGGAGCCACCTGGAAACCACGGTGGGTGGCAGAACCGGCTCGAGAGGGTTTGTCCTGGTTTAATTTTATCACGTCTCCAACGGAGATTGATCCTTGAAATAAAAGCAGGCACAAAGCAGAGAGCCGGAGACGTGCGGCGGGCGGGCTCCTATTGAAATTCTGCCCTGAGCGATGGGCTGGGCTCTCTGAAGCCCTTCGGTTCCCACAAAGGGAAGCGGTGGAAGGGAAGGGGCAGGGGCAGGAGCAGGGCAGAGGTGGCAGGAGGGAAGCCAAGCAGCCACCACGATGTGCTGAGCGCCGCGTCCTGCGCTCTGTCACCAAGTGGCCGCGCACAAATCCTCGGGTAGCTCTGCGCCTCGTGTCACGCCAAGCAGTGCTAACGAACCACGTTACCCGAGGGCAATAATGACGATTTAATAATCATTTTGGCGAGGTGTTTTCATCAGCAGGGCCAGAAGGAGCGTCTCCACCCGTAGGCACGCTGCGAACCCCCTCCAGGTGGAGCGGGGCCGCAGGATGCCGCCCCCCGCCGCCTTCCCTCTCCTTCTTCCCTGCAGACAGAAATCATCAGGAAGCGCCTGAACAAGGACATCCCCCACCACCCTGTCGTCATGCTGAACTTCTGCCCGGACCTGCGGACGGCCCAGGAGGATCTCCGCAAAGCCCCCGGCGAGTTTATCTTCCTGGTGGACCGCAGCAGGAGCATGAGCGGCGGCAGCATCGCCCGCGTCAAGGTACCGCGCGGGACGGGGGCACCTGAACCATATCATAAAGGGTTCTCAATGCCTTCGTTAAGAGGGGATGGGGGTAATTATACACCGTGGCTTTAGTCATGGTGCCTGTGCTGCTCGTTAGGTACCTGCAGTGACGCTGCCAAGCCCCCTCACTGCCCCTGCTCCTCTCCTTCCCATCCGTGCACCAAGCACAAAGGGATTTCCCTCTCCCCATTGCTGGTTTCCCATCTCCCGTGACCCTTCTCCATCTCTCCCCGTGCCCGGGGCCTGGTCACTGCCTCAGTGGGAAGCCTCTGAGAAGGACAAAGGATGCTTCGGGGCTTTGTGCTGGTCTTAGGAGCCGCGTTGCTGATGGGCAGTGCACCTGGAGAAGTTGTTAGAGCATGAGGCAGCCCCTTCTCAAACACCACTTGTCTCCTGCGGTCTGGTGGAGGGTCGTGAGCGGCGTGCTGAGCGCTCTGGGTAAAAAAGGGGCCATGGAAAGGTTTTTCCATGGTGTTATTATGGCTCTGGGACTCGGCTCAGCTCTGTGCCACTGCTCATGGGATCTAGGGAGGTTCCTACACTGGTGGCTGTTCCATTATCCTTGGCCCTTAACGCATTTTGGGGCAGGCTGGTGTCCGCCAGCTGGTACATCTCGGGGAGCAGCTCTGGCAAAAGCTCTTCTTGGAAAGTTCCCCTTGTTTTTTGGGGCCAGCTGAGCCCCGACACCTCAAAACATTACATCCTCCTGAGCAGGTGCAGGGGCAGGCTTCCCCTTGGGGCTTCAATTGCAGCCAGGGGCATCCCGCTCACCCCCGTCCCTAACACGGGCGACTGCCGGATTTGGGGCACAAAAGTGCCCCCCCAAAAAGTCTCCCCAGTGCCACCGTGTCCCCACCTCTGGCAGAGCAGCTCTGCCCGCAGCCGGAGGCGGGTGGCGGGGAGCATCTCGAAGCCATCTCCCTCCCCATCCGCCTCTCGTTTCCATGGGAACTTGCCGAGGATGGCAAAAAGGAGCAAAAAGGAGCAAAAAGGAGCGTGCGGTGCCACCGCAGGCAGCAGGGAGCCTGAGGGGGGCTGTGGGGGTCCTCTGGGGAGCCCTGGCTGTGCCCTGTCCCGGTGTTATCTCCACGGTGCCTTTGCTGGTGCCACACAGGGTCCCCCCCCCTCCTTCCTTCACCACATTTCGGAGCCTGGGAATCAGGAGGTGTCCCCACTCCGGGCCAGGCTTCTGCTTTCTGGCTCGCTGCGTGGTCTCAGGTCCATCCCCTGGGGATATGGGGACACTGCGGGGACAGAGCCCCCGTCCAGGTCAGCTGCAATGACGGGGGTGGGAGGTTCAGGGCATCCCCTTACCATGTGGGGCAGCGGGGCCAGGCTCTTTTGGAGGGGGTAGAAGAGGTGGTGCGTGCGTCGGCACCAGCCAGGCTGCCAAAATAACTGGGAATTGACTTCTCCGGAGGCAAACATCTCTCCGTATCGAGCCGCGGTATTGATACCGAGTGCAGCAGGATCAGGATCAATATTTACCACAAGAAGCAATAAATCCTTCTGCTCGCTCGAACAGAAGGCAGGCTCTGGTAGCCCACTTTGGGAAGTGCTTCAAGAGAAATATTTGGAGATCTGCTTTTTGTTGTTGTTGTTTATTTTTGCGTGTCTTTTTTTTTTTTTTTTTTTTTTTTCAATCCTTGCAACGAGTTCCAAGGCGGGGATGTCAGCGCTGAGATTTGCAGGAGCCAGCACCCCCGGAGCCTGCCGGGAAGCGGCGATATAAATACATCCTCGTAGGTTTGAGCTAACAGCTTGGTGTAAAGTCCTCGGGAGCCTGCTAAAGGGCAGCAGCCCCGCTCACGTACGGTACCTCGTGGCTCTGCTGCGTGGCTGCCTCTCCGCGGGGCCAGCCCGGATCCCGTGGCCGCGAGGAGGCTGCGTGCCCTTGGCGGCTCCTCTCCTAGGGCTGGCGCGAGGTTTTCTGCTGCCCTCGGCAGAAGTTTGCCTTTATCAGCACATAAACAGCGAGTGCAGGGGCGCTCCCAGCGCTGCCAGCACTTTGCTTTTGGATTGTCCTCCCTCTCCTGCAGCGCTGAGTGCTGGAGCTGCCCTGCACAGCTCCATCCACGCGCCTCTGAGGCCGTGCTGGCGGCCCCTTATGTAAAAGCCCAGGAATAGGCAGGTTAGATAACAGCTTCTGGTGGAGAGAAGCGCTCGGAGCAGCCCCTCCCTGTTATTTCCATCGGTGCCAGCTAGGGGAGAGAGTTGGGGCTGGGGGAGGCTTTTCCTTTTGTGCAGTTTTGGGCTGTGTGTTTCTTCCTGCAGGTCTGGGCACGGCGATGCGCCGCGCCGCCGCTCCGCGTTTCACACCCCGCTCCTCATCCTCCAGCAGCTGGGTGCTGCACTGCAAGCACGGCTTCCACCGGTTAAATAAATAGATAAATAAATAAAAGAGATTTTGCTCTGCTCTTCAAAAGCTCCCCTTTCTGCTTTGCACCCAAATATCGCGAAGGAGCTCGTGCAAGGAGCAGAGGAGCGTGCGGTGCTTTCTCAGTGCAGGGAGCCACGTGCAAGGAGCTGTTGTTGCATCACGTGCAGGTGGGAAAAGGGCATGAACGAAGGCAGGAGGGGACGAGCCATGGTCTGCCTGACCCCTCTGCTTTTGTTCCCCCCCCAGGACGCCCTGCTGGTCCTCCTGAAGAGCCTGACGCCCGCCTGCCTCTTCAACATCGTGGGCTTCGGCTCCGCTTTCAAGGCGCTGTTCCCCGCCAGCAGGAGCTACTGCGAGGTGGGTGAGGGGCTGGGAGAGCTGCTGCAGGGCACCGGCCCCTCGAGGCTGCTGGCTCTGCTGCTCCTTTGGCAGGAGAGCCTGGCCGTCGCCTGCGAGAGCCTCAGGAGGATGCGGGCTGACATGGGCAGCACCAACGTCTTGTCGCCCCTGAGGTGGGTCGTGCGGCAGCCGATCCCCAGGGGCCACCCCCGGCTGCTCTTCCTGCTGACGGCCGGGGCCGTGGGCGACACGGGGAAGGTCCTCGAGGTGCTGAGGAACCACTCGTCCTCCACCAGGTACTGGGGGCTGGCCGCCAGGAGGGCAAAAAGCCTGGCAGCAGCAGGGTGGGCTGCTCCTCGAGCGCGGGGGGCCGCGGGTCTCCGTGGCACAGAACATCCCCGCGTCAGGAACCGAGGCAGGAGAGCGGGCTGCTGCCAGCCACGGGAGAAACCTCAAAGGGTTTGGAACGGATCCCAGAAGTTCAGATGCTTTTTAAACAATCAAAAGCGGGATAATTGGGCTGACAACTTCACAGGCTCTCGTCGGATGCTTCCTGCTAGGAGAGATTGACACGCGAACAATCTTCCTTGCCTGTTTTTTTTTTTTTTTTTTTTTTCTAAAGCACATCTGGGTCCAGACCCAGCTGCTTCCAGGATGGGGCTGCACAGAAATGAATAGGCTGAAAAAGAGCAGTGGGGGAAGCAGCAAATTTGCTCCTAGCCTGTTCCTCAGCCCTGACAGTCTGGTTTCTCCTCCGTCTCCTTAAGGGAGATGAAACATCAGAAAAATGCGAGAAAAACCTTACTCCTCTCGCATCCCTCAGAGCTCAGGGCCGATCAGGGAAGCGGCTCTGCCCTTTTTCTCTCCTATATGGAGGGATTATCGGGGGTACAGGACTACCCACCCCTCGCTCCTGGAGGTGTGCCAGTGAGCTGGACGCAGCCAGTGCTGGAGCTTGGCCCTGGAGGGCTCCGCGCAGCGCGTGTCTGAGTCGTGCCCGGCCTCCGAAGGAGATCAGAGCCCCGTGTAAGAGGCTGCGAATCTCCGTAAGACCTGCAGCCATCTGGAGATTAAAACCTCCAGAAGAAAAGCCCCTGCTGCAGCCGCAGACTGCTGCCAAAGGTGTTTTCATCCCAGCCCTGGCCGGACGCTGCACCCTCTGCCTCCCTATGGGGTTTGCAGCCCTTTGCCAACCCCCAGCTCGCTGAGCATGGATCAAGGGCAGCGATCTTCCCTGGCTGGTTCCCCTTTCCTTGAGAAAACGTTTATTTTAATTGCAGGCAGAGATCATTGCTGGGTCTGTAATGCTGCTGACCACAGGCAGGGAGAAGAGCTGACTGGGCAGCTTGCTCGCGCTCAGGGAGGAGACAGGGATGGGGGGGGGGGATCCTCCAAATGAGAGGGTCGCAGCCAAAAATCTTGGAGCCCTGCTCGGGCAGAGAGACCAGCAGGGAAACTGGGAGCTGTTCGATGTGCCTGACGCTCTCCATCCCATCCCCGTGCAGGTGCTACAGCTTCGGCATCGGCCCCAGCGCCTGCAGGAGGCTGGTGCAGGGACTGGCCGCCGTGTCCAGGGGCAGCGCCGAGTTCCTGGCCGAGGGCGAGCGGCTGCAGCCCAAGGTACGGCCACCCTCTGTGCTGCAGGGAGATGGGGAGCCCAGGGCCACCGGTGTGTCCCCCAGGGCCACCGGTGTGTCCCCCAGGGCCACCGCATCGCTCTCCACCGCTGCCACATGGGCGCAGCGAGGGGGAGGCAGCGGCTCAGCCTCTGGCCCCGCTCCCTCTCCCGGTGCTGCCTTCGCGCCTCCCACTCGGCAGCAGGTGGGTGAGCAGGAGGGGATGGAGGAACAGCCTCATCTCCGGCTGTCGGAGGGAGTGGGAGCGTGTTTACCCCCACGTGGGGAAGGGGAGAGGCGAGAGCCTCCATCCGGCAGCTCCAGCTTCAAAGGGAGCTGCTGTGGCAGGCGCAGGCAGGGGCAGGAGAGCCGGCATCAAAAGCAGCCAATTAGTTTTGAAGTCAGGCTCAGCCCTCGCGCCGCTCAGGCAAGAAGTACCCGGGGTTGGAGGGAGGGGAACGGGCGGCGATGGCTTTGCCTATTAAGCCAGCTTGAAAGCAAACGAGGGCGCTTCATTTCCACTCTCCCCATAAAGACCGGGGCCGGTGACTCAGATGTGCCGGCAGAACGGCCCTACGTGGGCTCTGTCCCCTGGTAAAAACACGGTGTCATCTGCCGAGTGACCAAACCCCAAGGGAATCGGGTCTTCAGCCCCTAAATATCTTTAAAAAGCTGCCTCCTGAGTGCTTGATCTGAAAAGGCCCTCCGCAGCCCTTCCCTCTGCAGGAATCTGTAGCACGCAGAACAGCATCAGCATTTCTGATCTAAATTAAAAACAAAACCAGTGAAGAGAGGTGTTTTTTCTTTTTCTTTTTTTTTTTTTCGTTTTTTTTTTTTCGTTGTTGTTTGTTTTTAATAGTGCTATTAATAAAGAGCTTTGCGGGCTGTGCAGCTCGGTGCCTTCAGCAGTCTGAGGTGCCAATTAACAGCTGGATAAACCACAGCCTGGTGCCTCGCCCAGAGCCTGTGAACAAGCAGCGGGAACACCAGGGGAGGGTTGAGGTGCTCTGCCTGGAAATCTGGGGCTGACTCCTCCTGGAGTGCAGGGAAACGCCCGCGGGCTCCCTGCGAGGTCTGCCCAGGAGATGTTCACAGATTTGGGCTCTCCCCTGGGTCGGGGCATGGGGCTGCCGGAGACCCCTGCGCCTTTTGGGGTGCTCTGCAGAAGCAGGGGAGGGTCTGCCTTCTGTATGACCGCTCCTCTCTCCTTCCCCAGATGATCAGGGCGCTGAAGAAGGCGATGGCGCCGGTCCTGAGCGACGTGTCCCTGGAGTGGGTCTTTCCCGAAAGCACCGAGGTCTTGGTGTCCCCGGTCAGCACCAGCTGCCTCTTCCCCGGTGACCGCCTGGTTGGCTACGGCGTCGTCTGCGACACCTCGCTGTACCTCTCCAACCCCCGATCCGTGAGTCCGCCCCCAACCCAAAGGCTTTTTTTTTTCCCTTTTTCTTTTTCTCCCCTTGCAAACCTGTGGTCGTGACTGTTTATGGCTCTCTGGGTGGGAAGGGAAGCAGCGGGTGAGACACCGGGGAGCCTGACAGGTGGCCAAGGGGATGGAAAGAAGCAAAAAGGGCACCGGGGTGCAAACCCACATGGGAGCTGCAGCCCTTGGGACTTTCTTCTTCTCCGCTCTCCCCAGGACAAGAGGCGGCGGTACAGCATGATGCGCTCCCAGGAGTCGAGCAGCTCAGTTTTCTTGCACTCCCAGGAAGAGGGAGCCAGCACGGAGAGCTGGAGCTACCCGGAGGGCTGCTGCCCGGCCGAGCGTGCCCCGGATCAGCTGGCGGTGGGCAGGGACCCCGGCGGAGAATCGGACACGGACACGGGTCAGGTTTCCCACTGTGCAAGCGTGGGGGTGATGCCCCCATCCTCCTAACCAGCTTTCTTCCCTGCTCTTCCGATTTCCTTCCCTGACAGCTAAGCTTTCCCAGCTCTACCTCTGCAAAGTGTCAGGGGGTTTGCAGGAGCGGTGAGGGATCTCCCGAGGCTCGAGCGAGTCTGTTCGCTTTGGCTGTTTTACCCCAACGTGTCAGGAAACGAAGGGAAGCGCCGGAGATCTGGCTTCCCCAGAGGTTTGCAGAGCAGCTCCAGCTTTGGCCACGTGTAATTATTTACAAGCTGCCCGAGCTGCCTGCGGTGTGGCTGGAGCAGGTCGGTAGCACAGCCAGGCCATGCAAAGCAGCTGCTTCTTGCAGCAAGCCCCAAAGTTGGAGTTAAAGGGGAAAATTGGCCCCAAAGCCCTGGCTGGGGCCGCGTTTCCGTGCTGCAAGGGAAACCTCCGCCACTCGCGGGGTGTTCTGTGCTTGTAATCAGAGAAGAGCTGTGCTGTGCATCCTCTCAACCTTGTCAAAAGTAATGAGAAATCGTGCATTTCCAAATGAAATCCTCCTCTCGCTCTGACAGGAAAATGTCTGCGCTAATGAAATTTCATTAGCGAACCCTTTGTCTTCTCCAAGGAGATTTGGGTAAACGCAGACAGGTTTTTGTTGTATGTTTTTTTTTTTTTTTCCTGGCTGAAAATCTCTCAGACAAAACCTCCCAGCCTGCTCCCCTGGCATCCCCCCGGGGGACTGAGTGCTCTCGTTTCCTTCTGTGGTTTTGTCACTTCTCTTCCGACCAAGCAGGGCCGAGAGCATCCCCCTGCTCCCCAGGGGGACCGGAGCCCATCCTCTCTCCCTCCGTGCAGGAACTGATGCCAAGACATCCTCCAGGAGACGGGCGTTCAGTGCCAACCAGGTCACCAGCCACGAGCCCCTCCGCAAGGAGCCCACGGCCAGCGATCCGGGCAGCGCCCTGCTGAGGAATCCCCTGCGCAAAGCCCACCTGCAGGACCTGCAGCAGCTCAGCCCCGAGCCGTGCCCGCTGGATTTCCAGGTGGGTGCCCCCCGAGGGGCTCCGCGTGCGGCTGGGGCCAGCCTGAAGCACCGGGGACGTCTCAGGTGTGGAAGGGCAGGAGCCCGGGCCAGGCCAGCCCTGCCGGGTGCACTTTGTGCCAAGGTGTGCCCCAAACATGGAGGAAACGAGGGCAGGATCCTGCTCCCTGCTTCTGTTTGCTGAGTGCCTCTCCTTCTCCTCCTTCACTTTGCTCTTTGGCTCACCCCCAAGCTTCTCCCTGCCCATCTGTACTTTGGCCACGCCATACAAACTCTGCCTGGGGTGTATCCATGCCCTGAAGAGAGCCAGGATCAGTCCCAAAGCAGATTCCCCTGCTTCCCCTGGAAGCTGCAGCCCCTGCAGAGCTTTGGGCTGGCACCCGGACACGTGTGGTGCTGCCCACTACATCCAGCAGCGGGTGAAAGGCGGCAGCCCCGGGGACAGCTTCAGGCTGCTCCCTGGAAGGCTGGGGCCGGGTTTTCTCCCCTCCTCAGCATCGCCGCAGTGCTCAGCTCCGAAATCAGGGCCGGGAGGATGTGCAGCAGCTGCTGCTGCCACACTTTTGTTCCCATGGAAACACGGAGAGGGATGGCTGGGCTGCCACGAGGCTTCAGCTGGCGCTGGGGCGCAGGGGGTCCGCAGGGGGAAGCAGGGGATGAAGGGGATGAAGGGTCCCTGCTCCGTGGAGAGGAACGAAGCCTCTACCCTCCAGCTGAAAAGCACCTCGTGGCAGGCAAGCGCTGGTGTTTTGGGGGATGCCCTCATCCTCCCTCACCTTGCCAAGGCCCAGCACAGCACCTGGCCCCATGCACGAGAGGCAGAAAGGACCGGAGGGCACTCAGTGCTTAACAGAGTGCATCCTGCTCCTAATTAATTGCAGCCTGGTTTCGCTGCCCCGAGGGCTCCCAGCAACTCTCCCAGCTCCGAGGTTGGCTGCCAGGGCTTGACGTTTTTGGGGCTGTGAATGTGAGCCCTCGGCTCGTCCCCACAACACACACGGCTGGGATGGAAAGGTCAGGGCTGGCGGCGGGCAGCGCAAAGCCCCGGCTCCTCGCCCTGCCTGGGAGGAGAGCCCAAATTTTGAGTGGGAAAGGGCTTCTTGGCTTGTAAGCAGCTCCCTCCCCTCTTGGTGAGCCTCTCCTGCTTCGGGTTGCCCCCTTCCCAGCTGCCTGCCTCCCCTTTTTGCTGGTGGGCTCATCCAAAAGCTCGGTGGTGCTGGAGGCTGGGTTCCTGCCTGCCATCCGCACGGGATCTGGCGCTGCAGATGCCACGGGGGGGGATTTGTGTCTCCTGAAAGTGGAGAAACGGCCTCGTTAAAAATGAAATAAAATAAAATCCCGTCTCCCCATCCCTTGTGCCCCCCCCTCCTCCCGTTACCAAGCAACTGGTACTTGATCTTTCTGCCTCTCTTCTTTCCTTTGGCTCCCGAGCAAAGTCATTACAATGCCTGGAGGGCTGAAACCCCAATTTCACCTCCTGCAAGTCTGGGGAAAGAGCCCCTGGGGCTTCGGGAGCCTCAGGGATGCTGTGTGGATGCGTCCCAGTGGGGAAAGCTTGCTGTGTTTGCATTTTCCAGCCCTTCACCACCAGGATCCGTGGCGCGGGTGCCCGCCGGCCGTCCCTGCTGCACGGGAGCTGCGTGTCCTCCTGCCAGCACCCCGAATCCCCACCAGCACCCGAGGCTGCTGCTGGACAGGGCTTGGGGCCCCTGGATGCCAGCAGCAGCCTGAGGTCCTCATCCGACAGCCGAAGCCCCGGGGAGCCGGGTAAGGTGGCAGAGGAGGCCCAGCAACCTCACCAAAATTTTGGTGCTGTGGCATCGCCCGTGAGAAAGCTGTGCTGAAAATTAGGAAGGGTTAATTACGGTTTCTGCGGGACAGAGGGGAACTGGGTGGTTAACCCCGTGGTTGTCCCTCTGCAGAAGGCGCCCAGCATCCGTCCTTCACCTTCGAGACGGAGACCTCCTCCGACTGGGAGCCCCAGGACTGGGATTTCGGCGCCGCCCGGGGCTCCCCGTGCTCGCCCCGTGCCTCCTGCAAGGCGGTGGTGAAGGGGCTGCGGGGCGGCGAGCCCGTGCAGTGGGAGGTCGCCTTCGACATCCGCCCGCTCCTCCGCGAGCGGGGCAGCCGGGAGGAGGGCGACGAGGACCTGTGGAGCGAGACCTTCCACCACCTGGCAGCCAAATCCGTCATCCGGGACCTGGAGCAGCTGGCTGAGAGGGAGTGTGAAATCGAGCACGGTAATTAACGCCCGGTAACGCACGCCGGCACGCTCCCTGCTCCGGCTCCTCTCCTCCACGCGTGGGGTTTGAGCACTTAGTGCTGGGGGGGTGGCGTCGAATTCGGAGGGTCCGGCAGCAGCCAGGTGTCCCCGCCCTGAGCTGCACACCGAACATCTTCTCGAGCTCCGTGAAATAATCTCTGTGCGTGTTAAAGCAGAGGAGAAGCAGCGTGAGGCATCGCTCGGAGGGATGCCCTCGCTGCCGGGCAGGAGCTGGGGCAGGGAGCTGGGTCCGGCGCTGACTCTGCCACCTCTCCCACGGCAGGGTCAGGCCGGCGGCACCAGCTCAGCGCTGTGCACACCAGCAAGGCCTGCAACGTCATCAGCAAGTACACGGCGTTCGTGCCCGTGGACCTGAGCACCAGCACCTACCTGCCCCCCGGCGTCGCCTACACCCGCGCAGGTAACGCGGGGCTGCAGGCAGAGGGCCCGGCCTCAGCTCCAGGTGGCCGAGCTCGCCAGCCCGTGGCTTTTGTGGCTCCAAATCCCTCGCTCAACGCTGGAAATTCCCTTCTCTCCTGCCAAGGGCCAGCGGCCAGGCAAGGCAGCCCGAGGAGCCTCAGCTCAGGACACAGGAGGCACCGCGGCGTTTCTGCGGCGCGTCCCCTGTCACCCTGCGGCCAGGACGGGGATGATGGATTTCATGGCACGGGTAAGGCTCCTTGGCTTTTTTTTTTTTTTGGTCTCCTTCCTCTTAGCGGTGTAGTCCATTAAGGTGTTTATTTATTTATTTATTTATTTATTAAGGAGTATTTCCTCTGTTTTTTTTTGTTTTGTTTTTTTTTTTCTTCTGCCTTCTTCTTTTAATACGGTGCTCGGAGGTGATGCAGCTTCCCGTGGCTGCCAGGCATGAAATCCATCCTCCAAGCCTTGGAGATGGCATTTCCAACGCCACAGCCTGCTGCCGTCACATGCACGACCCCCCAAAAAAAAGCCCAGGCATTTGCTCTGGATAATTAATCCTGCATCTGCCTGGAATCCATTCTCCTTAAGCAAGGCAAAAGCTGCAATTTACCCTAAAACTCCCCAGCCGCAGGCAGCGCCTGCTGACCGTGCTTGGCAGTTAATTGGCAGCCACGGCGCAGAGAGCACGAGGGATGAAGCGGGGCGTAATTAGAGGCGAGGGGGATGCGAGGCACTTGCCTGTCACCAAATCCTCTGCTAATGAAGACAAGCTGGGCTGGGACCGCGGCAGGCATTGCCAGGGCTGCGGCTGAATTAAAATTGCCTCCGCGCTCAGGGGTTTGCGTGGCGGGGAGGTGAGGGGTGAGGCAGCCCATGGCGGCCTCCTCCTGCCCCAGCAGCGGGGAGGAGGTGGGCAGGAGGGGTTGGGGATTTCGGGTGGGTGATGCTGATGCCGTAAATCCCTTGCAGATGCGGACGAGGCCGGGCCGTCGCCCTGCAGCACCCCGCTGTCCTCCGGCTGCCGTCCCCCAGAAGGTAGGGGAAGGTGCTCGCAGCTTTTCCCAATGTGTGGGTGTCCAAATGTTGGGGTGGCCCCAGCTAAAATCCCAGAGCTGCTTCAGGACGGGCCACACCGCTCCCCATGGCCGCAGCCCTCCTGAGAGCTACTCTCCAGAGCCAGGCTGGGGCATTGAAGCCTGCGGGGAAATGGCTCCGGGCTGCTCGGAATAACTGCTGGAAATCAAGTCGGTGATTTGGGCTCCTCACCCAATTTTCTGCTGAGTGTTCTTTTTTTAGACCTTCTTGCCTACAATTAGGCCTGGGAGCGCAAGGCCTGGCTCTCTCCAGAGGTGCAAGGCACAGAGCCCTGGGGGCATTTCGCACAGACCTTCCCACACTCGTTTTCAAGATGCATGGGGATTTCATTGTCCCGTAACATATGCAGGGAAGGGGAGAGGCAGGATTTTGGCGGAGCCTCAGCAGCCCGGCGGGCACCCCACACCCCAATGTCGTGGATTTTGCTCCCTGAGCTCTGACGTTTGCTCTCCTGCAGCACTCACCTGACTCCTGCCTTTATGTTTCTTCCCAGCGCCGTTCCAGAGCCTGGCTGCAACTTCTGCACATTCCCCAAAACCCATCGAGAGTCTCTTTGCTGCGAGGTAGGGCCCAGCTCCTCCTTTCTCTGCTGCCAGCTGCAGGTCCTGTGGGTCCAGCACAGACCCGAGCACAGGGACAAGCAGCGAACGTGATGCTGGTGGCTGTGGAGCGGGGAGGTGGGCACTGGGGGGGGGACACAGGCAGGTGACAGCCACCCCCCTGTCCTCCCGCAGGCTGACCCTCCACAAAACCAGGCTGCTGACTCGAGCTGCCAAAGGTTTCATGAGCAAATCCCCGGGCAGAACGAGCGAGGCCAGCTCGGAGAGCGACAGCGAGAGCATCGACTACCTTCCTCTGGTGAGGGCACCAGGGACCCCCAAATCATCCCGATGGGCTCTCGCTGTCTGACAGAGACAGGAGCTGCTCCATCCGTGCAGTTTCTCCCCAAATTCCCCAGTTAGTATCTCAGAGCTCTCACCACTCCTTGCAGGCGTCCCTGCAGCTGGCCTGCGGCGCCTTCCTCCTCAACTCGGCCTTCTGCGAGGCGCTGGGCATCCCCATGGAGAAGCTGAAGCGCACCTCGCCTTTCTCCTGCCACCGCCTGGCGCTCAGCCCCTCCGGCTCCAGCAGCTCCAGGAGGGCCGTGCCCGGCGGGGAGCGCGCAAACCTCGGGCACGACGGGCAGCTCCCGATCCCTGACAGCACCCACGGGGCCGTCAGCCCCTCCGAGGACGCAGCCGGCCGCCCTCGCCACTTCTCGGGGAGCGCCGTGGAGAGCATCTCCAAATCCCTGCGAGCTGAGAACGAGCTGTCCCCGCCGGCCATCACCATCCGCCGCTTCTCCTCCCCGGAGCAGCACGGCCCCGAGGTGCAGGCTCTGCTGGCCGACATCGAGCTGCGGAGGCAGACGGAGCCCGAGGGGATGCTGTGGGCCACGGCCGTGGCGCTGGCCTGGCTGGAGCACAGCTCGGCCTCCTACTTCGTCGAGTGGGAGCTGGTGGCGGCCAAGGCCAGCCTGTGGCTGGGGGAGCAGCGCTTCCCGCAGGGCTGCAGCCTGGCGGCGGTGAAGGCGGCGGCCCAGCAGCTCTTCGTCTTGCTCAGGCACTGGGAGGAGAAGCTGGAGTTCAACCTGCTGTGCTACAACCCCAGCAGCGTGTAGGGAGCTTGGGGAGGACGAGAGGAGAGGTTCGGGGACCTGTCCCCAAGGGAGCAGCCGGCGCTGTGCCTTAGGAGCTGGAGGTGCAGAGCGCGGCCCCCTCCGATCAGGAGCACCCTGCGTGAAAACAGCAAAAGGAAATTTAATTCCCTGCCAAAATGCCAAAATTTTCCATCCTCCTTTCCACCCAGGAGCCTGCTGTGCCCTCCTGGGGGGCTCTGCCCTCCCCAGCCACAAGTGACACCCCCCCGTCTCCCCTCCTTGCTTCCCTGCTGCTGAGAGAACATTTTCCAGCCCAAAGCTCACTTGTTACTAGAAGTCAGTGGCGTTCCCGACTTCAGTTCAGCTTTCAGCATTATTTTTTATTTATATATTTATTTTCGTTAGCTTTCTGCTGGAGAAAGGCCCTGGTTCTGTTTCAGCTGCACTGGTTTTGTCTGGGGGGGGGGGGCTTGGAAAAAAAACGAAGGAAGCGCAGCTGAACGACGGGCACACAGGTTTTGGCTCCTCCGCTGAGCAGGGATGGGTAGGAAGGGGAGTGTGAGAGGAAGAGATGAAAACTGCAGCTGGAGAGTGTTGGAAAACAGCGGGAAAATGTGGAAATATTGGCAAGGCTGTTCCCTTTGAGACAAAGCATCTTCTCTTTTAAACCTCCCCACAAGGGAAAGCCTCCTCTCGGCTCCCCAGCAGAGCACTGGGAGCCAGGAGGGGCTTTGCAGGAAACCTTTTGCTTTTTCTGACCGGAGCTGGTGGAGATGGGCATCTTCACGGCTCTGTTAGCGCTGGGGTTGTTGCCTCTTCTTGCTCCCAAAGCAACGAATCCCAGCTCCAGCCCGCTTTTTGCTGTAAAAAAGCATCAGGGAGAGCTGCCACGGGGCTGTTTTGGTGCCAAACAGCCTGGTTTGCGGCATGATGCAGCTCGTGAGCAAAACCTACCTCTGGTTCCCTGCCTTCCCCTGCCCACTGCCACCCCTCTGCTCCCCAGGACTTCCCCAGCAGGGTTTATCCCCGGGCACAGCATCCCAAGCCCTGCCCGCCTCAGCGCTTGCTGGCTTCCCGACCCCTTCGTCTCCCCAAAATCCCAGCATCTCTCCCAGAGGCTGCCTCAGCGCTCTGCTCGCCCGCAGCCACCGGCAAAATGAGCTCCTGCCCCAACACGGGGGCTGCTGGAGACGGCAGCTCCCCTGTGCTGGGTTTGGGCTGGGTGCTCAGGGTGTTGGCACGGCCCTTCCTGCATCCTCTTTTTGGGGAGAGGGGCCAAAAGGGGCTGGTGCTGCTCTCACTGCTCTCCAGCATCCCACAGAGAGCATCTTGGTGCTGGAGGGTGCTCCAGGATGGTCCACGCCAGGGCACCAAGGCTTCAGCGGGTGAGCATCCTTCGGCACCTTGCCTTCTCCCCTCGGTGTGCAGCAGCCTCGCCGCATTTTTCAGCAGGTTTCTGGTGTCCGTGTGTGTCCGTCCAGGGGGCCCCCGAGTGTCCCTGCCCCGTGTCACCTCGCCGGGGTCCCCAGCTCTGCTGGGGGCTCCTCGGCGCCGTCGCGTTCTCCGTCGCAGCCGTGTCGTTGTCCCGGTGAATCAGAGCCCGCTTGGTTTGTCCGCCGTGGGTACGCCGTTGTGGGGTCTCTGTGCGCAGTGTGGTGTGAGTTGTGTAGGAAAACAACAAAAAAAAAAGCAAACAAAATACACAAAAACCCACCTCCTGCCTGTGTGTGTGAATTGCAGCCGGGGTTCAGAGGGGAAGGAGCCACCGAGCTTCCAGCAGGCCGTGACAAAAGGATGGCAAAAGCCACCTTAGCGCCACCGACCGAGCTGGTGGCAACCACCACGTGCTGGAAAAGCGCCCGCCCGCCCTGCTCTGGGTTCCTCAGCTGCCTTCGCTTGGCTAATTGGGCTGCTAATGAGAGCAGGGGGGTGCCGGGGTCTCCCCAGCGTGGGGCTGGGTCCCCGTGGCCGCAGCCCCTGCCGCGTCCCCCCCTTGTCCTGGGGGCTTTGCCCTGGTTCAGCCTCGGTCCGCAGCCCGGGTGCTGTGGTGCTGTCGCCAAGGTGACGGCGAGCACCTCATTAGGAGAAATTCATTTGGTTGCCGTTGTCAGTCAGGGCTTAATGAATAAACTCCTTCCGCGCCGTGGCAATAAATATTTGCCTGCAGCTTCTCCACGGCGAGAGAACGGCTCCAGCTCCTCGGGGAGCCAGCACCGGGCAGGATTGCTCTGTGCTTTCCGCAGAGGGGTGGTTTTGGGGTGAGAAACAGCCCAACTGGGGCAGCCCCAGTGCAAAACCGTAGTCCTATCCCAGGGCTTGGAGCCCAAATCCCACTGTGCTGCAAGGCATCGGTGCCGGCCACCGCTGCGTCCCCCCCGGGACCCCCGGCAGGGGTTCATCAGCCGGCACCGGGGGGGAGCCTTCGCTCACCTGGGAGGGTTACGAAACCCGCGGGAGAGGGGGAGGACAGCAGAGCTTAAAAAAGAGCCCTCGCCACCCCCCAGCCCCGCCGGTGCCTGCTGGAAGGGCTGCAAGCACGCCGGCAGCGCTCCAAGCACAGATTGCGCCTCTGCCCCCGTCCGCCCGCCAACCCGCCGCCGACGGGCGCTGCGGCGAGCAGAGCTCCACATATTGCTGGAAAACGGGCTTTTTAGCAGCGTTTCTGTGCTTCGTAACCCCCCCCTCGCCTCCTCCTCCCGCTGCCCAGGCCGGGGTGCGGGTAGCGGCGATGCAGCGCGGCCGCAGCCACCCAAAATTGGGGTGGTTTTGGTGCCATTTCTTAAAACAGGTGCAGCGGAGCATCATCCGCCCGCGGTGCTCGGCGGGGTGTCGGCACCACCAAAACGAGCCCTGGCCCCAAAAATCCCAGGGCACGGGTAGCTTGGGTCAGCCTCAGCATGGTCCTGCCCGAGGGATGCTTCTCCCCAGGGTTTTTGGCATCCCGGGGGATGCGGCCGCTCGGTGCCGTGGGCTTCAGCGCTCCCGAAATAGAGCCCGGGGCAGGTTTGGGTGTCGGAGGCATCTGAGCGCAGTCATGTGGATGTTATGCAAGACTTGATGATGGGTTGTAAACAGCTATTAAAATGATTGACGGGCCCGGGATGAAGTATTAGGGGGGAGGAAGGGAAAGATGAGTAATAATGATTAAAATAATTAACAAACCGAGACGTTCCGTAAATTAGGGGGAAAAAAAAAAAAAAAAAAAAAAAAAAAAGGCTTTGTGAAGGTGCTGGGAAGGAATCGTGGCCCGAGCGTGCCCCGAGCCAGTGGGTGTGAGGATGGGGAGGGTGCCGGCGTTGATAAGAGGCACGTGGATTTGGGGAACGAGGTTTTTTCCTTCCCCCTCACCTCAGCATCCACCTCCCTGTGCCATCCAAAAGGGCATCAGGTGCCCCAAATGGGCTCCATCACCCTCCTGCTGGAGCCCTCACGCCTTGGAACCCCCAAGGGAATGGCTTAAAAAAGTGAATTTGGAGGAAAACGGGTGGATCCGGGCCCAACGAGTGCCACCGGGTCCCGGCAAACCCCGAAGCAGAGCCTGGACTCGGCGCTGAGCAAAGCGGTGGGCCCGGCCCCGAGCTAACGAGGAGAAACGAGCAGATTATGGGGAAGACAGCTTCTATTTATACATAAATACTGCAGTAATCAGCAGCGCGGGGCAAGGGAAATCCAATAGAAATATGTGACTGTTTAAGAAGCTTTTGGAGCACAACGTTACACAAGCGGTTGCGTTCGGCTTGGCCGGGTCCCCAAACCCTAGGAAACGGAGCCAAAACCAGGAGTGACCCCGGGTGCCAAGGGGAAGGTGAGGAGGACCCCAGGGGCTTCCGACCATTGGGTACAGGGGGATGAGGCCCCCTAAATGCAGACCCCAGGAGGGGAAGGCAGTGCTGTGGCGTTGAACCCCGACTCCTCGCACCCCAAATGGGTGCGGAGTGCGCCCGCGGTCCCCCCCCGCCAGCAGCCCCTGGTGCTTCGGAGCCGCCTGGCAGAAATCCATCAGTGCCAGCGTCCTATATATAAAAGCACATATGGATTTCAGGGGCGCTCGCGCCCGTGCGTGCAGCAGCGAGCTGCCAGGGCTGTCAGTGGGTGCTGACATCTCCCGTAAATAGCTGCCGGCCGCCCCGCACCTTCGCGCGCCGCCAACGCCTCGACCCCGCTCCCGTCCTCCCGCAGGCAGCCTGAGTGGGAAAACGGGGCGTTTGGGGGCTTTTTTTTTTTGGGGGGGGGGGGTTTACTGAGGTGGGCAGCTTTGTAACAGGCTCCCGTATCAGCCTGGACAAGGGGTTCAGCACCTGGCTTTAATGCCATTTTTTTTCTTCATTTTTTGGTGCAAAGAGTGGTATCAACACCGGGGTAAGATGTACTGGGTTGCTGTGGTTTGGGTTTCCTGCAGGGAAAGGGTCCTGGGGGGGAAAGGAAATTGTTCTGTCCAGGTTCCCTGTCCCTAGGTTCTTCTCCCGTGCAGGGGGATGGTGGCAATTCGGTCCTTTGTGCCAAGCTGCTGCATCCCTGCTAAGCACTGGGGCTGCCGGTTGCTTTGCAGTGTTGCTTCTGAGGCTTAAATCACAAAAAATAGAATATTAGAAAAGAAAAGAACAGAAGCTTGCACTGACGGTGCTGTCCCCGTGACCCTCTCTGGTCCTCCTTTCTGTGTCCCCCCCCACTCCCCGAGCCACCTTTCCCAGGCTGAGCGCAGCCGTGAGCACGGCTCTGCCTGGCTCCCGGGGGGCTCTGTTAATTGCTCACCTCATTAAGCGCAGGGATGTCGCGCCGCAGGTGGGCAAGAACAGCAAAGCTGGGGGGCCCGAGAGCTTCCCCTCCCTCCCCGTCACACCGCAGGGCTGTGGGCTTCGTGGTTAACCCGCCCCAAGGGGTGCTGGTGGCACGGCCAAATCCAGGGAGGACCTGGGCGCCACCACCCCCGGGGCACTGGCCTGGGCTGCAACCCCCTTAGGGTTAATTTTGATTTGATTTTATTTATTTTACCTCTAATCCGGTCTCCTACAGGCCCTTGGGATGTCACTGCTGGTCCCCATCCCTCGGGGCGAGGCCTCGCACAGACGCCAGCGCCCGGCGCACCCAGCACCCGGCTCCCCTTTTTGTCTCAACCCCCTGCAGAAGCAAGACCCTCCTGCCCCCTCCCCTCCCCAGACAGACATTACAGATTGTATTTATATAATTAGGTACATTTCCATCCCCAAAAGCTCCCAGACCAGGCTGCCTGGTGCTGGTGGAGGTTTGGGGATGGCAGGAGGTGCCGGCACGCTCGGAGCAGCACGGGGGCAAGCGCGGAGCTGAGTCAGAGCCTGGCCCCAGCCCCGCGCCGTGACTAACCACGGGGGTTTTAAGGTGCTAAATCACTTCTTTTTTTCCTTTTATATATCTGTTTGTTGGTTGTTTTGCTTTATTTTCTGTTAGCGCCCCAGCCAAGGGCTGCTGCTCCAGCCCGTGTGCGTGGTTCTGGTTTCTTCACTGTGAGCAATTTCATGGGAAGGGGCGAGCAGCCCCAAAACAGCAGCGATGTTCCCCCATCTACCAGCAAGTTTAAATGCCCCCGAACTTCCCAGATGGGAAATGAACCCCCCAAAATCATCATTTTATTCATAATTTCATCATCACCAGGGAGTCTGGTGCCGTGGTTTTTGCTTGGGCTTGGTGCTGGGGGAGCATCGGCTGCTGCAGGCAGCACCCCAACATCTTGGGGCCGTGCTGTTCTCCTGGAGCAGAGCACAAATCCTATGGGAATGGCCCCCCCCCAAAAAAAAAACAACCCCTGAACACCCTGGAACAGGGGGCAATGGGAGGGCAGCACCCCCAGGGCACGATGTACCCGAAATCCCTTTGGTGTGGGGACACGGGGATGGAGACGGCCCTACTGGCAGGTTGGGGCAGGACCAACGTCATGAGGAGGGCCCCAATGCCATCAGAACGACCGTTTTTGTGTCATTTTTGTGTGTTTTTTACCCACCAAAGGTCACCGAAACCCCCCAGTTCTGAACAGCTGTGGCTTTTCAATGAGGAACCTCTGCCACCAGCCCTGCTACCCCGCACCGGGGTTTTACCGGGTTGGGATCCGAAACCCCCCGGGAGGCTCCCCTGGTTTTCACCTTTCGATTTTTTCCAGGTTTCGCCAAAATGGGAGAAATCTCCCCATTCTTCCAAAGGGCGAAAGGCCCAGCAAACCCTGACCAGATCCCAATATCCCCACCACCACCAGGCTGTTTTTGGGGCTGGATGGGGCCAGCTCCGTCCCCTGCCTCGGCTGCGTGGCTCTGGCGGCCACGTCCCACCCCTCGCTCCCCGCACGAGGACTAAAGCACTGGCTTTCGCAGGGAACCGCTGCCCTACTTTGCCGTGCCCTATTTCTGGTGGGGGACGAGGATTTATTTCAGGCGGCACCGTGGGTGCCCGCGCTTTTCTGCGGGGTTTTGCAAGCCGGGGCTTTGCGCGGGGCAGCGTGGCGAGAGCGCTCCGCGGCAGCGCAGCTCCTTTCCTCGGGCACGGGGCTGAGAGGCTTTGTTTTGAGGTTAGAAACATTTTTTTCCCCATAAATAAATAAGTAAATAAATAAATAAGAGCATGGCCTGCCTCAGTCCTGCCTCAGCTGCTTTGGGAACGGCGGAGCCCGTAGGGGCGTCGCATGAGAAAACCCCGAGGACGGAGCAGCCCCGTTGGCATCCCAGGGAAATCCGAACCCAGGGCGCTCCCGGCGGGATCCCTGCCCCTTCCCAACACCAGGTCTTGAATTCCTGCCCCAGATGCTGAGGGGTGATGCTGCCCCAGGTTGCTGCAGTGGGGATTTGGAGCCTGCATTGGGGGCTGGAAGGGATCCCGGCACCTTCCCCAGCCCCAAAACCCCCAGACCCCAAACCCACAGGGACACAGGATGGATGCGCACACCTGGCTGTGGGGCCAGCATCCTGCAGGCACCGCAGGGAGCTCAGCACCTTGGGGCCGCTTTCCCCAAATCTCTCCGGCCATAAAGCCACGAACCCGCAAACCGCTCGCGTTTCAGCTTTTTCCTTAATTTTTTTTTTTTTCCTTTCCCCTACCGAGAGCAGCCGGCTGGACCCGGCTTTTATTTGGTGCGGTTTCCATGGGGATGCAGCGCTGGAGCCGCTCCGAGCCAGCTCAAGGAAGGGTCGTGTGTGTGTGTGTGTGTGTGGTGTGTGTGGGGTGTGTGTGTGCGTCCCCTTTAGCCCCGTGTCACCGGATCCGTCCTCGCCCCACCAAGGTCACCGGGGAGCCCGCGGGCTGCGCGGGGCCATCTGCTAAATAATGCACGCCATAACCCCTGGCTTAAGCCTTAAATCCTCCTTCGGGGCAGCGTCTCCACGTGGCCGGGGAACCCCGGCGGGCTCCTGCCCATCACCACCAGGCTCCTCTCCTTTTCTCCCCATCCTCCTGGCTGCCTCCGTCCCCCCCGGGGCCCCGCCGTGCGCTCCCACCCCATTATTTATTGAGCACGGCGGCCGGCGCCGCGCATGAAAGATGCATGGGGAAGGTCGGGCTGTAGTTCAGCAGGATTGCCTCTGCTTTCGGCTCCCCCCCTGCTTCAGGCTTCGGTTTTCTCTGCTTCCTTCCCCCCCTCCCAGCTCCTCCTGGGCGTGAGGGGATTTGGGATTTGGGATGGGAGGAAATTGGAGATGTGCCTGGCAATTCCCAAGGCCGCAGGTCGGGTTTTTGATGCGAAACGGAGGGGTTTTGGTGAATCGGAGCGGGTGCTGGTGGCTGCATCCAGCCGTGGTTGGTTTTTCCTACGGGTGCGGCCTGCTCTGCTTGCACCCAGACACCCCATGGGTGCTGCCTGGGGCAAAACCCGTTAATTTAGGGGAAAAAAAACCCTCCTGTGTGCCCACCTCCTGTTCATCAGGGTCACCAAGATGGAAATCCCCAGCGCCGAGGGCTGCCCGTGCTGCATGGCCACAACCTCGGCTGAACCCGAGGGGAAAGCACCACGAACAGGTTGAATTTTATTATTTTTTTTAAGGGAATGTTTTAGCCACTCTTCCCAGCCATCCTGTACCCATTACAAGCTGCAAAAAAAAAAAAAAAAGAGAAATAAGCAGCCACGCTGTCCTGTGTGTGCAGGAGGGTGAGCACTCATGGGGTAAGGCATGCCCAAAAAACCACCCTGCCTCCGAACCCCCAAAATCACGAAAGCTGAGACCAAAACCCACCCCATGGAGCGATCACGGCACCACTTTTGGGCACCTCCCGCTTCTGCAGGGCAGCACCAGCTCTGCCCAGCAGCAGGTTTTACTGTGGGATGTTTATTCCTAAGAATCCCCCCGTCCCCAATTCCCCCAGCTCCGTGTTCAGGGCTGAGCCGTGGCTTCTTGGAGCACCTGGGGCCCGGGGATGCGCCCGCACAATTGGGTTTTTGGAGGGATTTCTGAAATCTGGGGCCTCCCCACCACACCGCCCCAATTTTCCGAATTTTATCAGTGCCTTTGCCAGGGGAGTGCCTGGATCTGTGGGCTCTGAGGGTCAGCGCGAGCTGCTGCGAGCAGCGGGGACGGAGCTGTTTTGGGGTTCCCCGTGCCCCCCCTGTTGGCTGCTTGGGCAGCCTCACAAGGAATTTAACCCCGAATTCCTTCCCCAGAGGTGTTTTCCCATCAAACGAACAAAATAAATAACCCTGCCCCCAATAAATATTAATGGCAATCAATTATTCAGACGCGCTGGCCCCGGTCACGGCGCCGTGCCCCCCCGCCGGCCCCCATCAAAGCACGGCACCTCCGGCTCGCTCTGCTTTTGTCTCATTTTCCTTTTTATTGGTACATTGCAGAAATAGCCCTGTGTAGTGGAGGAGAAGTGCACCATACACGATATTTAAGAAAAGGAGGAAAGGAAACCTGGCTTGAGGTCTGTCATTCAGAGTCGCAAACAGAAAACAATAAAATAGGCCCTCGCAGGAGAGGTGCTTGTATTTTTTTTTTTTCCTTTTTTTTTTTTTTTTTTGCATGTCATGCAAAAGAGTTAAAAAGAAAGACTAGAAAAGAGAAGTCAAAGAAACCCCACGAGAGACCGACAGAGGCGTAGGAGCCGAGCGAAGCCCCGGCGCTGCCCGCGAGAGCGCAAAGCCTGGGCAGGAAACGCGGCTCCCCGGCACCCAGCGTTTGGCACTCTTGTGATGATTACATCCATCAGGTTAATTTTTGATCGATTTTTTTTTTTTTTTTTTAATACAGTCCATTGAAGAGAAGAAACTGCCACAAGATCAGAAAAAAAAAAAATTACCCACACTACAGACTGCATGGTTGTTAAAAAGGCCGAGCATCCCCCCCCCCCCGTACATATAAAATCTCCGTCTGCACAGAGCTGTTTGCTCACAGCAACCAAGAAGTGCAAGCTTTAAAAAATAAAACCACGATTCTCCCTCCAGTCCGCTCCTTTATAAAAGTTGTGTTTTGTTTTGTTCCCCCCCCCCCCCGCCACGCATTCCATTGCGAACCTTAAAACGCGACCGAAATATAGATATCTATATATATTTTATATCATTTCCCAACATCGAAAGACACCAACGGAAAAAAAAAACAAAATTAAAAAAATAATAATAATAAAATAAAAATAAACCCCAAACGAAATCGAAGAACAGAACCAGTAGCACGGTACCTCCAAGTGCACGGATTCATTTTTGCAAGGTTAACTCGTGTAAACAAGGCGCCCGCTCGGCGCCACCCCAGGGTCCGAGCCCCGGCGCTGCGCTCGCCGTCCCCGGCGCAGGAACCCCGCAGCGCCTCCGTCCCTCGCGAGCCTTCGTGGACGTGGCTGGGGGGGGGGGAGGATTTTGGAGCAGGTTTTATTCTTTTTTTTTTTCCCCAATTATTATTAATTTTTTTTTTTTTTTTTGGATGTGATTTTGCACCTGACGGGGATCCTGTGCTGTCCTGTCGCCCGCATCCCCTGCGCGGCATGCTGGCGGTGACGGCGCTCCGAGCCCGGCGCGTTGCTTCTCCCGGTGCTTTTTTTTTTGTTGTTGTTGTTTTTAGTTAATTTTTGCCCAAAACCTGGGATATTGGAAACCGCCCCCCCAGCCCCTGGTTTTCACCGAACGTCCCCGGAGAGGTATTAAACCCCGGGAGGGGCCTTTTCGGAGAGGTTTTGCAGCACGTCATCGATCCGATCGTCTTCGATAACCACTGGAAAGCAGGAAAAAAATATATAAAGAAAGGGAAAAAAAAAAATGAAAACAAAAGCGGGGCTGGGAATGCGGCAGAGCCCGGCGGGGAGACGGTACCGGGGGGGGGGGATGCGGATGGTGCTGAGGGTGGGGGACACGGTGCTGGGGGGGGGGGGATGAGGAGGGTGCCCGGGGCATGGGGAGCACCCCAGGGGCACGGTCCCGGGGAGGGGATGCGGAGGGTGCCCGGGGTGGGGGGCACGGTCCTGGGGGGGTGGGGGGGGATGTGGGGCACCCTTGGGATCTCCAGGACAAGGGGGGAGCATCCCCAGAGCACGACCCCAACCCGGAGCAGGTTCACCGAGGGACCCTGGGGGGGGGGGGGCGCGCCGCACCTTTGGGATCCCCGAGCGCGCAAAAAGCACGGGGCGCGCACCCCGGAGAGGGGGGGTCCCCGGAGCAGCCTCCCGTTCCCCCCCCCCCCCCCCCCATAATTTCGGTACCCACCTCTCTTGCTGCGCCCGATCTGCCCCAGTTTGGGCGGCCTCTTGCCCTGCCCGGCCGCCAGGAGCCCGTCGGGGCCACGGAGGCGCACGGGGAAAGGCAGCTCCCCCCCCGCCGCGCCCCCCGCCAGCTGCCCCTCGCCGTAGGGCGACCCCTCCTCCGCCATCCCCGGGGAGGTGGGGGGGGGACACCCGGCGGCGGGAGGGGGGGGCCCGTTGGTGCCGCCTCCCCCCCCCGACAGCCTCCCGGGGCTCGGGGGGCCCGCGAACCCCCCCCGGGGCAGCGGCTCGGCGGAGCGGGGCGACCGCCCCGTCACATCCCGGCCCGCTCCCGGCCCGGTTCTGGCGGCTCCGGGGGCTCCGCTCCGGTGGCACCGGCGGCGGCGGCGATAGAGGAGCGAGGGGCGGGCAGCGGGGCGGAGCGGGGAGCGGCCCCCACCCCGGGAACGGGATAAGAGGGAACGCCTCCGGGAGGGGTGGCCCCGGGGGGAGAGGGGATCCCCAGGGGTGCCCCCAAGGCGAGGGGGAGCGCGGAGGGTGAGGGGGTGAAGGGGTGAGGGGTGAGACCGCCAGGGTGGCTGGGGGTGTCCTGTAATGGTCTGTGGGGTGAGCGGAGATGCACCGTGATGATCTGCGGGGAGGCAGGAGATGTCCTATAGCAGTCTATGGGGAGGCTGGAGAGGTCCTATAACAGTCTATGGGGAGCCCGAAGTCACTCTATAATAATCTATAGGAAAACTGGAGCCACCCTATAACCATCTGTGAGGAGCCTGGAGATGTCCTATAACAGTCTATGGGGAGACAGAAGATGTCCTATAACAATCTGTGGGGAGGCAGGAGATGCCCTATAACAGTCTATCGGGAGCCCGAAGCCACCCTATAATAATCTATAGGAAAACTGGAGCTACCCTATAACCATCTGTGGGGAGCCCGGAGCTGCCCCATGACAATCTATGGGGAGCCTGGAGATGCCCTATAACAGTCTATAGGGAGCTCGGAGCTGCCCTATAACAATCTATGGGGAGCCTGGAGATTCCCCCTATAACAGTCTGTGGGGAGCCTGGTGATGTCCTATAACAGTCTATGGGAAGCCCAGAGCTGCCCTGTAACAGTCCATGAACCTGGAGCCACCCCATAACAATCTACAGTGAAACTGGAGCCACCCTATAACCACCTACGGGAAGCCTGGAGCTGCCCCGTAACAATCTACGGGGAGCCTGAAGCCACGCTATAACTATCTATGGGGAGCCTGAAGATGCCCCATAACAATCTACGAGAAAACTGGAGCCACCCTATAACCATCTATGGGGAGCCTGGAGCCAGCCTATAACAATCTACAGGGAGCCCAGAGATGCCCCATAATAATCTATGGGGAGCCCAGAGCAGCCCTATAACAATTTATGGGGAGCCTGGAGCTGCCCGATAATAATCTATGCAGAACCAGAGCCACCCCATAACAATCTATGGGGAGCCCGAAGCCACCCCATAACCAATCTATGGGAGCCCAGAGCTCTGGGTGGCAGCGGGGACAAAAAAAAAAAACCTATTTGCACAATGCTGGGACACAACGGGGCGTTTTGGGGCAGGTGAAGGCCGGGGAAGCGGGGCTGGGGCTCGCTGCCCCCGTCCCTGTCCCTGTCCCCGTCCCCCTGCGCTGGCAGCGCCACGTGCGAACGCCCCCGACACCCCCGAGCTGCCAGCTCCTTACGTAAGGGAGCGGGGAGCAGCTCCAGAACAGGAGGCGAAAGGCAGCGGGGCCAGCGCTGCCCCCACCCCAAAAAGCTTATTTTTAGGCTCCCCGCATCCCGGGGGGTGACATCCCCGTGGTCCCCTGGCAGGACAGGGCTGTTTTGGGTTTTTTTTTTTGGGGTGCTGCCGCTCGCTGCGCAGGGAAGGGGGCAGCAGGGTGGGAAGAGGCTCCTCGGTGGCTGTGGCTAAAATCCCTGACCCTACAAAGCGGGGTCCTGGCTCTGACGCCGAGGTGAGGTGGTTTTAGGGCTGCAGCAGCGTGCGAAGGGCGAGGAGGGGGCAGGAGGCAGCTGCTTTTTTGCTTTTCTGCTTTTTTTTCTGCCTCCTCCTCCCACAGCAGGCAGGCACTGCCATCTACAGCCCGCCTGCACGCGGCCCTACCCAGCAGTGGGGTCCTGTTCTGCTTTTATGGCCGCCGGAGAAGGGGTTTATTTTTTTGGGGGGGGTTTCTCCTGGCACCAAAACCCCGCCCGCTGCTCGCCCATTTTCCTGGCACAAAGCGTTTCCCTTGAAACGAGCCCGAGAGCAGGGTTCAGGCACGCTGGAAACCAGAGGGCAAAGTACCAAGGAGAGCAGAGCCCTGCCCCAAAACCCCGGGGGGGGGTTCCCCTGATCCTACAGGGGGTGGGGAGGCAGAGGCGGTGCCGTCAGGGCCACGGGGAGGTCACGAGCCGAGCCAAACGCTCCTCTCAGCCACTTTTATTATTTTACAGCCCGTCCCAGCTCCCAGCTCAAGCCCGGCGGCAGAAATCCCATTTTCACTTCCTCCTCGTCCCGTCCCGGCGCGCTGAGGAACCCACAAGCGGCAGGAGCGAGGGAAACGCCGCTCCCCTCCTCGCAGAAACCCCAATGCTCGCGCAAAATCCCCCAGAAGCTCTGCAGAAAGCCGTCCTGCTCAAGGGGGCGGAGGAGCTGCTGCTAGGTGGCAGTGCTGCCTGCCGGCTGCAGCCTCCCAGCAGCTTTTGGGCACCGAATTTTCCCATTTTGGGGGTATTTCAGCTGGTTTTGTGTCTCCATGCACGCCTTCCTCTGCACCCAGCCGAAGCGCCCCGCTCTGCTCAACCCCCTCCCTTTCCCCAGCCAGGATTTTCTCTTAAAGAAAACAAAACAAAACAAAAAAAAACCAACACCACCACAAAACCATCCGCCCCGACCGAAGCAGGACCAGCGAGAAAACCCCTTTAGGGGCTTTCATGCCCCCAAAACCTCCCCCAGACGCGGGGCTTCAGCTGTTGTAGAGCGGCACCACCCTGGCGATGGGCTGCCGGCAGATGGGGCACGCCTTGGGGTCCGGCAGGGCGCGGTAACACTCGGTGCAGGAGCAGACGTGGCCGCACTCCAGGAAGACGCAGGCCTTGGCGTTGCTCAGGCAGATGACGCAGGCGTTTTTGGGCACCTCGGCGGCGGTTTCGTGCCTGATCCGCAGCTCCTGGGCCTGCCTGAACTCCTCCCGCAGCTGCTGGAGGCGCCTCCTCTCGCGGCGGTGCCGGTACTGCTTGCGCAGGAGGAAGAAGAGGAGGGTGCAGGTGGCGAAACCCGAGAGGAAGGCGAGGATCTTCCAGAGGCGGACGCTGGCCTGCTGCTTCTGCAGCAAGGCGTCGAAATCGGCGCTGCTGAGGTAGTAGCGCAGGCCCTGCTTGGGCGGCTGCAGCTTGACGGTGTCGCTGTCCAGCACCAGCTCCCCCACGCCCGTCAGCAGCGTCCCCACCTTCAGCATCTGCTCGGTCTCCTGGATGCCCTTGGGGCGCTCGCCGCTGATGTAGTGGCCGAGGACGTCGGTGAAGGACTGCACCGAGGGGTGGAATTTCTCGTGCACCGTCTCCAGGCTGAGCTCGGCGGCCTCCAGAGGTTTCATCACCCGCACGGCGACGCCGGCGCCGTCCTCCGGGGGGGCCAGGTCGAAGGGGGCCGTGTTGGTGCGCTGGTGGATCACCTTCTCGTAGTCGTTCCTGGGGGATAAAGCCAGAATCGGCGGGGAAATCCTCCGGGGTTGGGCCAACAGCGGCATAAAGTGAGGGTTGTCACAGCACACGGGGACAGATAAATGCCCTTAATCCCCCCCCCGTCACCCCTGCGGCTGTGACAAAGCGAGCAGCGAGCAGCAGTGCCCACCACACATAAATTCGAGGCGTTATCCCACGAGCTGAGGCCATCGGGGCGCGGTGAAATCGCGGATGAGGCCACACGGAGAGGCTGGAAGCACTGACGGACCACCCCCCTGCTTGGGATTCCCTCCTGGGGGTGCGGGCGTCCCATAAAGGGCGGGGGGGGGGCATGTACCAGAGGTGTGTGGTTCGGTTCCACACCATCTTGTGCTCCTGCAGCGTCAGCCTCTGCACCACGCCGCGGCAATCCTCCACGAACTGGCTGCTCAGGGTGTCCTTCACCGAGCGCACCACGCCTGCAACACAGCCAGCGCTTATGGGGTCGGGGGGGGGGCGCAGACACCAAAGGGGGGACGGGCACCAAGCCCTCAGCACCGTAAGGCGGCAGCTGGCACCGTGTAGGGTTGGGGTTTTTAGGGAAAAGAGGGTTTTTTTTGGTGAAATGCACGGGGTGGGGAGGGGGAACAAGTGGGTTGTGCTCATACCGGGGGGGCACGGACACTAAGGGGGGGGCTGGGGCATCAAGAGCTCGCACTGTGTGACAGCCGTGAGGTGTAGGGTGGGATTTTTAGGAAAAAAGTAGGAATTTGGGGTGAAATGCATGGGGTGGGGGGGAGGGAGGAGTGGTCCTCATAGGGGGAGGGCATGGATACCAAAGGGGGCTGGGGCACCAAGTGCTTGCACTTCAAGGCACCGCCTGACAGCCTGAGAGGTGGGATTTTTAGGCAAAAAGGGGGGTTTTTGGTAAAACGAGTCGGGCCAGGGAGGAGTAATGGGGGAGGGGGTTGTCCTCATACAGGGGGGAGCACAGACACCAAGGGGGGCCGGGGCACCGAGCCCTCCTGCTGCAGGGCACCACCTGACAGCCAGGAGGTCTGTGTAGGGTTGGGGTTTTTAGGAAAAAAGTGTGGGGTTTTTTGGTGAAATGCAGGGGCTGGGGAGAGGTTATAGGGGCGGGGGGTCCTCCTCATACAGGGAAGGGGGCACTGACACTGAAGGGGGCCGGGGCACCAAGTGCTCACACTGTGAGGCACCGCCTGAGAGCCGTGAGGTGTGCGTAGGGTTGGGGTTTTTAGGAAAAAAGGTTTCTTTTCGGTGAAATACATTGGCTGAGGAGAGGTTACAGAGGGGGGGAGTAGTCCTCATACAGGGAAGGGGGCACAGACACTGAGGGGGGCTGGGGCACCAAGCCCTCACGCTGCGAGGTGGCACCTGACAGCCAGAAGGTGCGTGTAGGACTGGGATTTTGATGAGAAAAATGTTTTTTTCGGGTTGAGGAGGGGAGGAGAGGGGTCAGCAGCCCCTCACCCCCCCCCCCAGCCCCTCTCCTACCTTCAATAACCGCATAGGGCACGCAGCGCCCCGGCGCCTCCAGCAGCACGGCCCGCAGCTCCCCGTCCAGCCGCAGCCTCCTGGCACCCTGCGGGACGAGAGGAGGAGGAGGAGGAGGATGAAGGCAACAGGTCGGGGCCTAGCAGCGGCGGCGGAGGAACCAGGCCGCGGCCTAGGCCCGGGCCTGGAATTCGGGGCTCGGGGCTTCGCGTTCAGCCCCGGGGGGTCCCGGTACGCACCTGGAGGCCGCGGGCCTGCCGGGCCTTGTGTCGGTAGGCGGAGCACAGCAGAGCCGTGAGCGCGGCGCTGGCCGCCAGCAGCGCGGCCTGCAGGCCCGAGGGCCGCCCGCCGCCATCCATGGCCGCCGTCACCATGGCAACCGGCCCGGCGCGCCGCGATGACGAGAGCGGGGGCGCTCTAGGGAGAGACCATAGAGAGCGCGGTCCTCCGAGAGGGAGAGGGGAGGGGGCGCGGTCCTCCAAGGGAGGGGGGGCAGTACTGACCCTTTTTTTTTTATTGTTTTTGGTTTTTGGTTTTGGTTTTGTTTTAGGGGAGGATTAGCCCCAGTCTGAGCCTCGCACCCGTAGGGTTTTGGAGGGGGATTAGCCCAAATCCCAGCTCCACTGCGCCTTTTTTGGGGGGATAATAGCCCAAATCCAAGCCTCCCATTCTCAGAATTTGGGGGTTTTTGAGGCTAAATCCCAGCCTCACAGGGATTTTGGGGGGATTAGCCCAAATTCCAGCCACACATCACTTTTTGGGGGAAGATTAGCCCAAATCCAAGCCTCCCACCCTCAGAATTCTGGGATTTTCTGGATTTTTGAGGCTAAATCCCAGCCTCACTTTTTTTTTTTTTTTTTTTTTTTGAAGGGGGATTAGCCCAAGCCCCACCCCACTGTGCTTTTTTGGGGGGAGGATTAGCCCAAATCCCAGCCACACATCACTTTTTGGGGGAAGATTAGCCCAAATCCAAGACTCCCACCCCCAGAATTTGGGGGTTTTTGAGGCTAAATCCCAGCCTCACATGGATTTGGGGGGGGGATTAGCCCAAATTCCAGCCCCACTGCACTTTTTTGGGGGGGATATTAGCCCAAATCCCAGCACCACAGAACTTTTTGGGGGAAGATTAGCCCAAATCCAAGCCTCCCACCCCCAGAATATTGTTTTGTTTTGTTTTGGTTTTGGATTTTTGAGGCTAAATCCCAGCCTCACAGTTGTTTGTTTTTTGTTTTTTTTTTGTTTTTTTTTTGAGGGGGGATTGGCCCAAATCCCACCCCACTGCACTTTTTTTGGAGGGGAAGATTAGCCCAAATCCAAACCCTCTCATCCCCAGAATTTTGGGATTTTTTAGGCTAAATCCCAGCCTCATAGGGCTTTTTTGGGGAAGATTAGCCCAAATCCCAGCCCCACTGCACTTTTTTGGGGGGGGATTAGCCCAAATCGCAGTCCCACAGCACTTTTTTTCGGTGGGGATGAGGCCAAATCCCAGCCATACAGCACTGTTTTGGGGGAGGATTAGTCTAAATCCCAGCCTCACTGGGTTTTCAGGGGAGATTAGCCCAAATTCCACCCTCATAGCACTTTTTTTTTTTTGGGGGGTGGGTGTAAGGGGTTAGCCAAATCCCATCCTCACAGTACTTGGAGGGGGGGGGTGTTAGCCTAAATCTCAGCCTCACAGTTTTTTGGGGGGGGTATTTAGCCAAAATTACAGCTTCACAAAGTTTATTGGATAGGGATTAACCCAAACCCTGGTCCCATAGCCCCCTTTTTAGGGGGGTTAATTGAAATCCCAGCCCCACAATGCTTCTTTTTTGAGGGGGGGGATTAATCCAAACCTCAGCCCCACAAGGTCTTTGAGCGGGGCAGCCCAAATCCGCCAGGATTTTGGAGGGGGACAGCCTCACCTCAGTCCCACATTGCTTTTTTTTTTGGCAGGGATTAGCCCAAAACCAAACCCCACAAAACCCTGTGGAGGGGGCAGCCAAATGCCAGGCCCTCCAAAGGTTGGGGGGGCCAGGCCAAACCCCATTTCCCACAAGGTGTCATTTTTGGGGGGAATAAACATCCCAAACCCCATCCCCACTGTGTGGGGACCCCAGACCCATTTCCCCACATCCCTGCACCCCCCCACCCTCACTGCTGCTCCTGCCAGGGTGGGGGAGCGGTAACTGGGTGGAAAAACAATAATTTTGGGTACAAAACATCGTATTTAGGGCCTCAGGGCTGTGCAGGGCCCCATATTTAAAGCCCTGAGTTGCCATGGCTACACAGAGCATCGCGCACAGGAAAAGCACCCAGGACCTCCCCTGCCTCCCCCCGGGGTGGAAATTTTACCCTGGGAAAGGTAAAAAAATACAAAATAAAAGCGAGTTAAATCCAAATAAACCCCGACAAACCGTCCCGGCCGGGCGCTGCGCTTTTAACTCTTCCTGCCCCATTCCCCAGGCTGGCGAGAGACGAGGCGCCGTCACAGGCAGCGAACGCGCTTTATTTCCACTTTATTTCAGCTGCCAAAATCGGAGGGGGGGGTCCTGGGGTGGCAGCTCCCCCCTGACCCTTTTTTTTTAATTTTCCCAGTGCCACGTTTGCCAGCAAACCCTCTCGTCCAGTGTCCCCGAGGCCCCTTTGGGGCCCCCTCAATGTCCACAAAATGGCGGCGCCGATGGGCTCCTTGTCCTGGGGTGGGGGGGAGGTGGGGGTGGTTTTGGGGGATTTTTGGTGGATTTTGCTCAGCACAAGGGGGGGCGAGGACCACGCAGGCTGCACCCCCGCATCTCCCTGGCCAGCCTCAGCACGGCGGCTCGCTCGCCGAGGCCTTCAGCCCTCGTCCCGCAGCCGGTGCCCATGGCTTCCTCCTCCTCCTCCTCCAAGATGGAGCTGAGGCGCGGGGCGCAGCGGGCGCGCTCGGCCGGCGGGCGGTAGGGACATTTGGCGTTGAGCAGCCTGCGCAGGGGCACCAGGGGGACGATGGCTTCGCCCAGCAGCTGCTGCTGGACGTGGCGGCCGTCGTTCTGCCTCTTGAGCCGCTTGAACTCGTTGAAGGCGGAGGCGGAGGTCTGGAAGAGGAGCAGGGCCATGGCGCGCGCCGTGGCGGCTTTGGGGACCAGGACGGCGTGGCAGCGCAGCACCACCGCCTTGTTCTTCACCTGGTGCCGGTAAACCCAGGCGAAAACCTTGGGGTGCCGCCGGTCGGCGGCGCAGTAGGTGATGCGGTGCAGCAGGTACGCGTGGCCCGGCCGGCGGGCCCCCTTCTCACCGGGCGCCATGCGGATGCCGTGGGGTCCCAGCGTCAGCTTCATCTTGGCCCCCCCGGCCCCGGCTTCGCTTTTGGCCCAGATCTTGCCCACCGCCTCCTCCGTGCAGCCCTCGCCCTTGGCGTGCAGCGTGACGGCGTTGCCCAGGTAGCGCACGGTGTACGTCGGGTCCTCCTTGTTCAGCTCCACTTTCTGCCGCCGGCCGCCGAAAACGCTGCCCAGGCGCTCCAGCGGGCATTCGGGCAGCAGGTCCGGGCAGGAGCGCAAGAAGCTGGCCAGCAGCGAGGCGTAGCCCAACCCGGGGCCCAAGCTCTTCCCTTTGCACTTACGTTCATTTTCCACCAGCACGAACTTGCTCCGGCGCCAGGGCAGCATCCCCACCGCTCCCCCGCCGTCGTCTCCGGCCGCCGATCGCCTCGCCAGCAAACGGAGGGGCCCCCGATCCCGGCAGCTTGGCTCGGGGGTGTCCCCCCCAGACAGCGGGTGTCCTTTTTTATTCCCCCAGCGGGATCCCTCGGTGGAGGACGAGGCTCCGGGAGCGAGCAGGCGCCGCGAGAGAGCGAGCGGAGAGCGGTGGCTGCAGGGACGCAGCTCTCCGTGGGCTGCTCCACCTCCCCGCGACGCCGCATCGCGCGGGGAGAGCCGCGGCGCGCACCCCCTGCCAAAACCGTGGAGAGGGAAAAAAAAATAATAATAATGGAGATTTCTCCTAGAGATCGGGGAAAAAAGAAAAAAAAAGGATGAAACGCAGCCCACCCCCCAGCTCCACGCAGACCCCGAGCCGTGCCGGCTGCAGCCCCGCAGGGATGCGCCTCACGGGGGGGGGGGAATGGAGGCAGAAGGCATGGGAATGATTTTGGGGAGCTGTGGGCACGGCTCCTGAGCCTGTTGCAGGGAAAAAGTGATTTTTGTTGTTGTTGTTGTTGTCTTTTCTTTCTTTTTTTCAACAAATCTGGATGTTTAGAGAGGAGTGGGTGCTGGATGAAGGCAGCGGCACGGGGGACACGGCCACCCCCAGGGTGACACGGTCACAGCAGGGCAGTCTGCAGGCAGCGTGCCGGCTTTTTTAGCCCTGCACCCCCTTTTTTTTTTCTGTCTCTCTCTTTTTTTTTTTTTTTTTTTTCTCCCCATTTTTTCCCAGCAAGCCAGCCCAGCCTCCTTGCTGCCGCTCCTGGGTGGAGATTTGGGCTGTTCACCTGTTGCATTTCCCCCCAGCGGAGGCCTGGGGAAAACTTCTGTCCACAGGATAACACAAAACGGGGTTCAGGGGGGCTTTTTGGGGACGTTTTGTCTCTGCAGGAGGGTTTGAGGGGTTTGGGGATTCATCTCTCACCATTTGTGCTGTGCCTTCTGTCTGGTTTTGACCCCACAGGGCTCCTGGTGGGGGTGCAGCGGGGAGAACCCCGGGGCTGGGGGACCCCCAAAAGTCCTCTGCTCACCTTGGGAGCAAAAACGGGGAGGAAAAGGGGGAAAACAGCAGCACACACCTCCCTTTTTTGCCCACTTCCACTGCCCAGGGAAGCCATTTCCCGGCAGCTTTGCAGCTTTCCTGCGGTGTGAGAGGAAAGCAGCCTTAAAATAGCTGCCTGGCAGGCAGCGCCAGCCCCGTAGCCGTGGAAGCCACAGAGGTTTTGCAGCCAAAATAATCAAAACCGCATGACTTTGTGTCATTTTTTCTTATTATTTTTTGTTTCAGACGCCGGGGCTGCGGGTCAGTGCGTGCGGTTTGCTCCCAGCGTGAGGATGCTGTTGAGGGCAGGGTAATTAATGAATCGGTGAAAGAAATAGGAATATATAATCCTATATCATTTAGGAAGCAGCTCTCCCCTCCCCGTGCTGCTCCCACGCTGCCTCCACAAGCTGCTGATGGTTTTCCTTTGATCCACAAGATTTTGGGGATCCCAGTGCCCCCCCCACACCTCATAATGGGGCAAATGCCTCGGGGCCAAGGCACGGAGCAGAGGAGGAACCCCACATCTGGCTGCTCAGTGCCTCGACCGACCGGCCCTACAAACAGCCAGGAGCCATCAGTAGGCTTCAGAGTGAACAAGCGCCCACGGAAAGGGGACTTGGCCGGTTTGCCCCATTTTCGGGGGGGATTCGGGCACGGGAAGAGGGGCTCAGCCACTCGTGGGGGCGCAAATCCTTCCGGATCGCTGGAAAAAGGGGGAAAAAATCGGGTTTTATCAGCAGGAGGCAGCGGGGAGGCTCTGCGGCAGCGGGGCCGGGAGCGCCGGGGAGGCAGACAGGCGGAGGAGATGAAAGCAGCTATTTTAAGCTGCCTTTGGCTGGCGGCCTGGAACACGCCGCCTTGGCGTCTTCTCCCCCAAATCTCCCTTTTTTTTTGCACAGGGAAGGAGGCGACGTCCTCGGTGCCTCTCGAGGGGAGCGAGCGGCGCTGGGTTTGTTTGTGTTTGGTTGGGTTTTGTGGTTTTTTTTTTCCCCTCCACGGGTGTCCAAATCACGATGTTTTGAGCTTGTTGCGTGCGTAACTCCTGGTTTGAAGATGCATTCGGCAGGTTTGGGGATTTTTGCTTCCCACGAGGGACATCAGGCTCGGGCATCTGGTTTTTGGTCTCCTTCCCACCACCATCATCTCCCGCTGGTGGCTTTGCAGGAGGATGGGCGACCCTCACGCGAGCCCCCGTGGCTTGGGGCAGCAAATGTTGTGATTAGGCATTGCTCCTTTTGGGGAGAAAGAGCTAAAAATCCCGTTTTTGGCTTTAGAGAGGGTCAGGAATGCATGGGGTTTCTTAGCTTGGGTTTCCTTGCAGCTCTCGGTGCTCCTGCCACCCTCTGCTCTGATCTCTTTTTTTTTTTTTTTTTTCTCTGGCATCAAAACCCGCAGGGAATTCAGGTGCTGTGCCCCACCCTGGCAAAACGAGTCAGAAACGCTAAATAAGGCCAAAACGCCCCCAAAACCCAGCAAACTGGACAAAAACTCCCACCATAAATCAGCAGGGGCCCCGACGCCCACCCTTGGAGGTGGAAAACTGGGAATTCAGCTCCTCCAGTACGGATAAAAAAGGAGCTATCTGTAATTAAAGAGCGATTTGCTCACAGCCCCACCACAGCAGGGTCAGGGCTGATTCCCACGAAGGCTCTGGCGTGAAGGTGGCCCCAGCACCCGGCAGCAAATTTGGGTTTGGGGCTCCCAAAGGATGCCATGAGGGCACCCCGACGAGCCACTCGATGGCATCTGTGCGCTTTCCTTCTGCTGCACGTCGGGTGTTAATCAAAAGAGGGGGGAAAAAGGGGAGGACAGGGGTAAAAAATGGGGAAACGGGGGAGGACGGACACGATGTTTCAGTTTGCAGCCATTTTTTTATTATTATTATTAAAAAAAATTAATTTTTACACCGCAGGAGAGCTTCACAGGACGTCCCCCGTGGGCTCCCGTCACCGGATTCCTGCCGGGGAGGAAGGAAAAGAAGGCGGCGGTGGGAAAACCGCTCGGCGGGAGGAAGGTAAAAAAAACAACACCGAAACACGTAGAAAAAGAGGCAGGAATGAGAAAAGGGGCGAAGAGAGGGCTGCGGGCCCCCAGTGCCTCGGGATCGGGGATGCTGCGGGGCGCGGGCAGGGCGCGTGCGGGGCGTTATCCCGTCGGGGCAGGGCACCCCGTGCCGCCTCCCGGGAAATCTTTAACCAGGGCGTGCGGCGCAGGCATGGAGGGCAGCGGGGGGCCCCAGGGCGAGCGCCTGCAGCTGCTGCTGCGCCGCTGCCGGGAGGCCAAGGCCTGCGCCTACTGCCCCTACAGCCGCTTCCCCGTGGGCGCCGCGCTGCTCACCGCCGGCGGGGAGATCTTTTCGGGTAAGGCGCCGCCGCACGACGCTCCGGCGGGTTGGGGTTTTTGGGGTTGGGACAGGGTTTGGGGCGTCCCGTCTCGTTCCCGTCCTGGTGGTGGGTGTCGTTGCCCGTCCCGGCAGGTGGAAGGGGGGAAAAGTGCGGTGGGTGGTGTGGGGAGGGGGGGAAAAAGGGGAAATATAAAGGAAAGGGAATTGAGGAATGCGTTGGCTGGAGGCCAGGATGGGGCGGGACGCGTGGAAAGGCAGGGAAATGGCAACTTTCTGCGTGTTCCCGGCATTAAAATTTAAAAAAAATGAGACTTGAGGGGGTGTCCCTGAGCTGAGGGGGTGTCCCCAAGCCATAAGGGTGTCCCCGAGCCATAGGGGTGTCCCCGAGCCGTGGGGGTGTCCCCGAGCCGTGGGGGTGAGCAGTGCCTGGTGCTTCCCCGCAGGGTGCAACGTGGAGAACGCCTGCTACAGCCTGGGGGTGTGCGCCGAGCGCACGGCCATCCAGAAAGCCATCTCGGAGGGGCACACGCGCTTCAGGGCCATGGCCATCGCCAGGTGAGGCCGTGCCACCCCGTGCTGAGGGGCGAGCGGCAGCCCCATGCTCCCCCCTGCCCCACCTCACCCCGTCCCTGAGCCCTGTGCCCGTTCTCTTCCCGGCAGCGACATGGGGACCGACTTCATCGTGCCCTGCGGCGCCTGCAGGCAGGTGATGAGAGAGGTGAGCGTGCCACCGACCCCACAGGTCCCCCCTCAATTCCCCCCAGGGCTGTAAGCGTGGGCACAGCTGCCCTGGCCCCACCGAACCCCAAAACGGGGCTTTTCCTACAAAAGCAGAGCCCCCATCCCCCCATCCTCATGGGTAGTTGGTGTTGAACGGGTTTTTGGGGCACCAGCCTTGGGGCGTGGGGGTGAAATGCAGGCTCTGAGCCCCAAATACCCCCCTGGGGCTGCCCCCAAACAGATTATTGGGGCCACTCGAGCACATCCCCCCGGGGGGGTGCAGCTTTGGCATCGGGCACCTCTCCCCCCTCTCCTCCTGCAGTTCGGCAAGGACTGGGACGTCTACCTGACCAAACCCGACGGCACCTACATCGTCAAGACACTGGACGAGCTCCTGCCCCTCTCCTTCGGCCCCGAGGACCTGAAGAAGGCGTGAGGCTGCGTTTTCCCCTTCCAGCATCAGGGGAAAGGGGGACGGGGCGGGTTGCTCCCCAGTTTTCCCCTAGGACGATGCGATGCAAAACGCTTTCCTGGTGTTACAAAGCTCTCCTGTCACTCCCTCTTGATTCAGCGCTGATTTGCGGGCGGGGTGCCGGCCCCACCTCGCCCTGGGGTGCACAGACGGCCAAATCAAACAGTAGAAATTCCCTGATTTCTTTTTCTTTCTGGAAAAAATCCCTCACGCTCGTGAGCACCGAGCTCTGCCCGGGCACCGCTCTGGCTCCAGGAGCAGCTCCACGAAAAGGAGGAGGATTTGGATGCAAAACCAGGGACAAAATGCAGCAATTTCAGCTCTAAATAAGAACAGGAAGCAAAAAACTGCTGCCAGTCCCCAACGTCAGCAACAGGCTGTTCGGCGCAGGGGCAGCTCTGGCGGTGCCACGAGTTGTCACCGGTGTCACCACCCTAAGCCTCTCCTCCTGCCTGCTTCTCACCAGCATGTTTCTGCTTGCTTTTCTTCTCTTTGTGGTGACAAAGAAGGAGTTTTGGGGGAGCTCGCTGATTAATTATGCAATTAAATTATGCAGAATGGAGAAAAAAAGTGTGTTACTTCAATGAGCCAGACTGTGCTTTGTGCACCAGTGTCCTCTGCCCTGTGTGTCAATGCACCAGGCACCGATGCACCGCGCACTTTGCACCGTTCACTGTGCGACTGCACACTGAGCACCACCACGTTGTGCACCAGCACATTGTGCACCGTTGTGCTGGGTCTGGCTGGGATGCAGATCACTTTCCCTGCAGCAGCCCATGCAGTGCTGTGCTCTGCACCTGTAGCTAGAGCAGCACTGGGGTCACACCAGCGTTGTGTCTGCTGCTGGGCGGTGCTGGCACAGCATCAGGACATCCTCCAAGCCAGCAGGCTGCGGGTGGGCAAGGGACAGGGAGGGGATATCAGCAGCGCAGCTGATTGAAACCGACCACAGCTGTACAGCAGCCAGTGCAGCAATGCACCCACCACACTGCACCAAGACATGCACCTATGCACCAACACACCATGCACCAACGCACTGTGCACTAATGCACCATGCAGCAACACGCCATACAGCAACATACTGTGCACTAATGCACAGTGCACCAACGTCCCATGCACTAAAGCACTATGCACTACCACCCTGTGCACTAAGGCTCTGTGCAGTAGTGCACCGTGCACCAACACACTGTGAAGGAATGCACCATGTATCATCACACCATGCAATAATGCACCATGCACTGGCACCCCATGCACCAATGCACTGTGCACTACTGCCCTGTTCAGCAACACACCATGCACCATCACCCTGTGCACCAACACACTATGCACTACCACCCTGTGCAGCAATACACCATGCACTACCACCCTGTGTGCCAACACACTGTGCACTACCACCCTGTGCAGCAATACACCATGCACTAATGCACTATGCACTACCACCCCATGCAGCAATGCACCATGAACTACCACGCTATGCACCAACACACTGTGCACTACTGCCCTGTGCACCAACACACCATGCACTAATACACTATACACCACCACCCCGTGCACCAATGCACCATGCACTACCACACCGTGCACCAAAACACCATGCACTATCACTTCGTGCACTACCACCCCGTGCACCACCACACCATGCACTATGGCCCCATGCAGCAGCCCACCATGCACTATCATTCTGTGCACCAACACGACATGCACTAATGCACCATGCACCATCACCCCATTCACCAATGCATCATGTACTACCACGCCATGCACCAACACACCATACAATACTGCCCCATGCAGCAATGCACTGTGCAATACTACCCTATGCACCAACACACTGTGCACTACCACCCTGTGCACCAATCCACCATGCACTACCACGCTGTGCACCAACACACTGTGTACTACCACCCCGTGCACCAATGCACCGTGAACTACCACGCTATGCACCACCACACCGTGCACTACCACGCCATGCACCACCACACCATGCACTATCACCCTGTGCACTACTGCCCTATGCAGCAATGCACTGTGCAACACCACCCCGTGCACCAACACACTGTGCACTAATGCACCACGCACCACCACCCCGTGCACCAATGCACCGTGCACTACCATACCATGCACCACCACTGCGTGCACCAACACACCATGCACCAACACACCGTGCACTACCACCCTGTGCACCAACACACCATGCACCACTGCCCCGTGCAGCACCGCCCCTTGCAGCACCACCCCCTGCACCGCCCCGTTCCCGCCCCCCGTTCCCGCCCGTTCCCGCCATGGCGCTGCGGTTGCTCCTCGCCCGCGCCCTGCGCCTGCTGCCCCGCGGCGCCGCCGCCGCCGCCCCTCACCGCCCTCCCCCGGCCCCGGCCGGTCCCTGGGCACCCCCCCGGCCTCCCTCTGCCTTTTTTTCGTCTTTCTCCTTCTCCTCCTTCCTCCGTCGCCCCGCGGCCGGGCTGGCGGCTGCGGCTCGGCGGGGCCGCCGCGGTCCCTGCCTGGCCCTGGCGCTGGGGCTGGCGCTGGCCGAGCCGCGGCTGGAGGAGCGGCGCCGGGCTGAGGCGGCCTGCGGCAGCATTCAGGTGGGACGGGGACATTTTTTGGGGGGGATCGGGGCCTTCCTGAGGGGTTTGGGGTTGAGGGGATCCCACTCGAGGGGTTTGGGGTTGGGGGGAGCCCTCGGAGTCCTTCTGGAGACTTCAGGGTTGGGGGGAGCCTCCTGGGGGCTTCCTGAGGGGCTGGGGGTCAGGGGGAGCCCTCAGGAGCCCCTCAGGGCTGGGGGGAGCCCTTGGGGCCCTCCTGGTGGCCTTGGGGCTGGGGGGAGCCCCTTTAGGCCCTCCTGAGGGGCTCGGTGCTGGGGGGAGCCCCTCAGGGCCCTCAGAGCCCTCCTGGAGGCTTCAGGATTGGGGGGAGCCCCCTGAGGGCTTCCTGAGGGGCTTGGGGTATTGAGGAACCCTCAGGAGCCCCTCAGGGCTGGGGGGAGCCCTTGGGGCCCTCCTGGAATTAGGGTTGGGGGGAGCCCCCTGAGGGGCTTGGTGCTGGGGGGAGCCCTCCAGAGCCCCCCAGGGCCCTTAGGAGGCATTGGGGGTAGGGGGGAGCCCTCGGAGTCCTCCTGGAGGCTTTAGGGATGGGGGGAGCCCCCTGAGGCCCTCCTGAGGGGCTTAGGGCTCTGAGGGCTCCCCCCTGACCCCCAGGAGTCCCTCAGGGCTGGGGGGAGCCCTCAGGACCCTCTTGGAGGCTTCAGGGTTTTGGGGAGCCCCCTGAGGGGCTCGGGGCCAGGACCTGGTGGTGTGTGTGGGGGGGGGGGCGGGAGAGGGCTGGTGCTGTCCAGCCAGCTGTCAGCTCACTTTGGGGTTTTCCAGGGGTAGAAGCAGACCTGTGGCCTCCCCACAGCCTGGTTGCATCCTGCCTTCCTCCACGGGTGCAGCTTTTCTTTGAGGTGCCCCCCTCCACGGCCCCATTCCCCAGCAGGGCCAGGCAGGTGTCAGGGGTGCTCAGGGGCCATATAGCAGCGAGTCTCGCTTTGGGAGCATTCAGTGAGACGTCAGCAAACACTGTTGGTGTTCCAGCCCCGTGAGTGGCTCCTCCTCCCCATTCTTCTTGCCCTGTACCTGCAGCACCCTTGGGAGGGGCCCCTTTGGTAATGTTTTCTTTTAAGGGATATCTTGTTTCAGACAAAACCACGCTGTCTGCTGAGCATTTCCCCTGTAGTTACAGAGGTTTGTAGTGACCCATGGGATATAGATCAGCCCAAGGTCTCCTCGCCCTGAGGTCAGAGATGACATTTAGTGGATTTACCACGTTACAGCTGGGCTGGCAGCTCGGAGAGTCCCAGCCCGCTCAGGTTGAGCACGAGGTGTCACGAAATTCCTGCTTTGTGCTATAACCCCAAGGATATTTCTCCAAGCCCCTGTGCTGGCCCTTGCTGCCTCTCTTCTAAAAAAAACTTAATCACTGTCCTTTTTGTGCTTTCCAGACTGTGTTCATCAGGAAGAACAAGGCGCAGAAAAATCCGCTGAGCTCGTTCCGCTGGCGAGGCTTCCGGCTGGAGGAATATCTCATCGGGCAGCCCCTGGGGAAGGGCTGCAGCGCGGCCGTGTACGAGGCAGCTATTCCCTCGCCTCCCACCGGCCAGGGGAGCGGCCGCCTCGCCGGAGAGGGGCCAGCCCTGGGAGAGCAGCCCGCAGACAAACCCCAGCAGAAGGAGGCTTTCCCGTTAGCCATCAAAATGATGTGGAACATCTCGGTAAGGAGCCCGATCGTAATCTCCTCGGCTGTCACCTGGGCGAAACGTTTAAGGCTTGAAGCTTTGAAAGCTCTGATTATGTAACTCGGGACGAAGGGGTCAAAACAAAGCTGCTGGTGCTGTGACGCCAGTGGCTGGGGAATGCTCACGGAGCATGTAATTAATGGCTGTTATCCTTCTGGACTCCGTCTCCGTGGTGTTTGAGCTGCTCTTGGGGCAGTTGGTGGTCACGGAGGCAGTGCTGCTGGCAGAAAATGCCTTCTGGAAGCTGGCTGTCGTGAGCTAGGAGGCACTGGAAAAAAAACAAACACTGCTACCAGTGCCCTGGGAGTCTGCTTCCCTGTCAGCGGCAGGACAGAAATAGATTTTCTGTCATGGAGCAGGTGGGAAGTTCAGCACTTGCCAGGCCCCCGTGGTGAGGTCAGGCAGGAGCTGTGTCAGTGTTTCCCAGCCCAGGTGACCCACGCCCTCGTCCCCACCATTCCCTACGTAAAATAAACACGTGTGTCTTTCGCTGAAGGGTGTTTGGGACGTTGGATGAGATGGGTGGATGTTCTCAAAGAGTTTTCCTCAATGCCAACATCTGGAATCCTGTGGGCTTCGTAAGCGCAGGTTCCTTGAGCTTTTTTGGTTATTTTTTTTTGTGGTTGAATTAGAGGGTGCATTTAAAGAGCTGAACGGGCTTCTTTCTGCAAGTAGAGGCCTCACCACATCCTCTGATAAATCCTCCGAGCCGTTAATTACCTTCCCTGGCTTCTCAAAGCAGCGAAGGAAGTCCCTTCCTTCTAGGCCATGGTTTAACTTCATTCAGTCACAGCACCAGCAGGATGATCTGCTCTCCCTCTGCGCTGGGGCGGGGTGATTTGGGAGCCGAGGCTTTGCCCCCAGCGTGCTGTGACCTTGTCGTTGCAGGCTGGCTCTTCGAGTGAAGCCATCCTCGACGCCATGGGCCGCGAGCTCGTTCCTGCCACCCGGACCGCCTTAGCCGGAGAATACGGAGCTGTCTCGTGCCGCAGGTAGGGTAGCTGTGGATGTGGCAGCAGTGCTCACAGCTCAGCGTGCTCATTTCACCCGTCTTCCTCCGTCAGTTTCCCTTGCAGCACCTCAGTACTGGGGAGGAGGCAGCCAGAGGTTTCTGTAATAATTCTTGGGAATCAGTGAGCACGAAGGTTTGTTTTTTTTTGGTGCACGTGTTTGTTTTTAGCTACGTGGTGATGCTTTCACAAGTGCCTCAGACAAATGGCAGGCAGGAGCGTGCTTCTGGCTGTCCTGGAGGTTTCCCTCTGGCACGGTGAGGGAACAGAATAGCAGTGCTGCTGTTCAAAGAGTAATTTCACAGCCTGGTTTGCTCTGAGGAGCACTGCTGTGCGCTGCTCTGCGCTTCCCTCCGGGCTTGATGGCTTAGGCTAGAAGGGTGTCAAAAGGGTTGGCGTTTGTGAAGACAAAACCACAAAGGGATTGCATGAAGGTGCTTCTGTTTGGCACCGAAGTTAGGGGCGTGTCTGCCCAAATCTAACTTGGTTTGATGTGCTCACACAGACATTTGTACAATGCAGACACACATTTGCATAATATACTTGTAATCATCAGGTATCTTCATATTCATTGGGTAAAGGTGTATTCCATTTTATAATCACAGCCCCTTTATTCAGCTGATGGGTCCCTTTACTAATCTCCAGTTACCTTTTTCAGTCACTTCAGATATGTTACTGATTACACTGGATTTCAATGGTATTTCCCTTAGTTTCCAAACTGTTCACCTAGCAAAAATCTCCCAAATACCCATAATATTTATCCAAACTATCTTTTGTTTAGATCAAATAAGCATTTATGGTTTGCATTACCAGTAGCAGTGCTGGTTTCACTACCGAGCCACCTGTTGCTGCGTTAACATTGACCACCAAAAGGATGGGGGTGGGCAGGGCCCTGGCTGCTTTGGGTCCTGGAAGTGCTCTGACGGGACCACGGCCTTCAAGGAGCTTCTGTGCCTTTGTTTTCCTGGGTGTAAAATGCACAGAACCTTTTGGTATCTGCAAGTGTTACCTTTGTTTTTTTTTTTTAAAAAAAAGGTAGCTTTTTAATTACAAAAGGAAACAGCCACGATCTGCACTAATTTGGCACTGTGTTAAAACTGGGCCTGCCCCTGCTTGGGTTCGAAACTGGGTGCAGGGGAGGGAGGCAGGAGCTGCTGGTCACTAAATGGGCAAAGCAAATAAAAGCTGGTGAGAAAGCAGATGGAAAACAACTGCGTTACCGCTCCTTTACCTGAGTGAGAGGTGGGCAAACAGCACAGAGGTGGCAGACTGCACAGGAACTTTTAAATTATCCTGAGTTTAACCATCTTTTTGTTCAACAATGTGCCTTTTTTTTTTTTTCTCCAAACGGAAACAATGCAGTCTGCAGTCCAGATTGTCTGATTTACATTTCAAATACGTCTCAGCTGCCAATACAAATGAATAATGAATGCTGCTTGCTGCGTTGCTAGCCTGAGGACGCAACAGGCAAGCCAAAGAGATGTTTGACATTCAGGGGAGGAGAGGGAGGAGGGCTCTGTTCTGCAGCATGCGGAGGTGACCTGCCTTCGTGGCACTGAATGCTTCCCACCTGTGCCACGTAACAGAGGGTCCGAGGTGATGTGGCTAGTGAGAATGTGACCTCTTTTTGCCTAGCAAAGCTTTTTTTTAGTTGTTATTTATTTTTCCTTTCTCAGAAGCTCCTTTTTGATCCAGGAAGCAGCCTGTGACTAACACACCTTTGTCAGGAGCATGAAAAGGCAGCTGGGGCTTGACTGAAATGAAAGGCTGCCTGTTGCCAGTCAGCATTTCCTTCAGAGCTTCCTTGGCAGCGCGGGTGCGGTACCAGTATATCCTGTTCTTCCCTCAGTGTGGGAAACCCAGTTACAGCGGGATCTTCCTGACAGCCAGGGGTGAAGTATCAGCCCGAGAACCCCCTGCAGGAGCTCTGCGCTGGCGATGACAACTGGGTTTGCTCTGGGAACTGCCAGGGTGCAAAAAAAAAATAAAACACAAAACGGGTATTTGAAACTGTGCAGAAGCTGCTGGGACCTGCCCGCCGCTGCGGTTGGCCTGGTGGAGCTGGGGCTGCTCTGCAGCACCGTGGAAAATGTTGGCAGAGGTGGAGGGTTGGAATTTGGCCACGAGGGCGGTGAGGGTGCTGTCAGTGCTCTTTGTAACCCTGAGGTTTCCAGGAATGTGGGTATTTGGCTCAGCGTGCGGGCCTGTAACCTGCACCTGGCAGCCCCGGTGCTCCCCGCCTGTTCTGCACTGGAGCCTGTTGTTGGAGGGCTGATTTTTCATCAGCTCTCCACCAAAATTAGTGGAGGGAGTAATGAAAAATAATCTCGGAGGGAACAGAGATGCACCTGTGCTGAATGAAAACCGAACAGGAGATGAGTGTAACTCTTGGTACGTCCACTTCTGCGCAGGAAACCTGTCCTCAGGAGGAAGAAGCTGCAGCCTCATCCAAACATAATCCAGGTGATCCGAGCCTTCACGTCCTCTGTCCCGCTGCTGCCCGGAGCCTTCACGGACTATCCCGATGTTCTTCCACTGAGCCTGAACCCCAGAGGCATCGGCCACAGCCGCACGCTCTTCTTGGTGATGAAGAAGTAGGTGGGGGCTGTGTGAGCCTGTGCACGCTGCTGTGTGGGGTCCTTGTAAGGATTCAGCCTGGGTTGCTGCCAGGAACCACGTGCATGCTTAGGAACGTGCTTCCTGAGGCCTGCTCCAAGTTTTGGAGGTTTTAGCTCTTGTTGGACATCGAGACAAGCTGTCCTTTTGGACAACTGCCCCAAATTGACGTAAGGAATGCTGCACTTGTCCCCGTTCATCTACACTTTGAAGTTTGAGCTTTGCCCCTAGCTGGAGACAGGGCAGAATCAGTAATGAGATTCGTTAGTGCTTCGTTAGGGTGTCCCGGTTGGGTTCTGCCCTTACTGGGTATGGCTGTGGCATCGACACAAACCCACCTTTCATTTCCCACTCTTGTGTTCTGCCCTCAGGTGGAGAAGCACTCTGTCCTCTGTATTTCAAGAGTGTGTTCTTTCTCCTGCCTTGTGCATCTCCTTGTTATGCTCATACAGTCTGCGTTATTAATCTGGCCCCTCTCATGCACAGCATAAAACCTGTACAGAAGGACCTGGGAGACCCTCACCATGCTGAGAGGAGATTTAATTGCAGCCGTAGGGTTGTGCAGGAGCCTGAAAAACCCAGTGGTGGATGTTGTAAAGCAGGATTTGAGATCAGTGAGCAGGGGAGAGGTGAGAAGTTGACACTAGGAGGTGGGAAGGCATCACAGAGTGCAGGAGGAGCGTGGTATGGGTCAGGGTGCTGTGTCCCCAGCCCGCCAGCACCGAGGCTGAGCAGGAAGCAGGAGGATTGCAGGGCACTAACAGAGATGTTCTCCTCATTCTCACTAGTTATCCCTGCACCCTGCGCCAGTATTTGAGGGACAACAGTCCGGATGCTCGTCTCTCCACCATGATGATTTTACAGCTGTTGGAAGGCGTGGACCATCTTGTTCGCCACGGGATAGCGCACAGAGACCTCAAGTCTGACAACATCCTGGTGGAACTCGATTCGGGTAGGTACAGCGCCGGGTCTGGGCGATGGTGAAGTCAGAGGCAGAAGTGGTGCCAGCAGAGGCACTCAGGGCTTTTCAGGGATCTCCGGATTGCTCGTTAGTTTTGCTCTTGCTGTCACTGCAGCAGCGTGGATGTCATTTATCGCGTGTGTGCCTCAGGTTTTGGGTCATTAAAACAGATTTTAATGGGCCGTGGTGCTGTAATCAGAGGGAGAGGTGCACCAAGCCCTCATTGCATGAGCAAAGCAATGTTGGCTTGGCACAGAGACGTTCACTACCACCACATTCATGGGGGTGGAGGTGCCTTGGCTGCAGGCTCTTGGAGTCTTTCCTCACTAGCAGAACACCGCAGAGTGCTTTTAAAAACCCCACCTCGCTGTCAGGCTGGTGGTGCTGCACCGTGCACTGATTAAATGTCGGTTGGAAGGAAGGAGGACTGGCAGTGTGAAAGCCAAAAGCAGCATTTTCATCATCTTGTTCTCCTGTCGTCCAGTTCAACTGAGATTTTAATTACCTGAGCTCTTTTTCAGCATGATTGAGATTCATATGGGCAGGAAACAATAGCAGGCAGCCAGACCTGTGTAATTAAAGGTCTTGGTACAGCAGCACTGGAAGATTTTCAGCGATATTAATGCCTTCTTTCTCTTCTTGAAGGAAAAGCTTCTCTGGAGCTCTGCTGAATGTGGTTAGGAATGATTTAAAGCATTGATTTTTCCATACCAGACTCTGGAGAAGTAATGATTCTACTTTGCAATGTTTGACTTGTCACTGGGACAAGAATTGTTGACCGATGCAAAAACCTGATAACTAAGCCCCAGCCTTTTTTTGCTAGAGTTAAGTGTGTGTCTGTGGCTTTTGCTATAGGTAAAAACAAAAGTGGAAAAATGAAAAGATTGCTCTGTCATTTATCAGTTAATTTTACATGCCCTTGTTACGACACCTGCAGCGCTTTGTCAGGCACACGCTCCTTGCAGAGAAATGAAGCCCTCTGACGGGGAAATGGAAGAACACGTTTTGTTTCAATAAAGCCAATTTTTCTCCTCATAATACAGAGGAGAAGCAGGAGAACAGCGTGTGGTCATGCTGAACCACACACTAACCCTGCTGCCCTCTGTCCTTTGCAGCTGGCTGCCCCTGGCTGGTGATCACAGACTTCGGTTGCTGCCTGGCAGACGACAGCGTCGGCCTGAGGCTGCCTTTCACCAGCTCGTACGTGGATCGGGGTGGCAACGGCTGTCTTATGGCACCCGAGGTAAGTCCTCCTGCAGTAACTGGCGTCGCTGGCTGCGGGATTGTGCTGCTGGGGGGAAAAGTTTCAGCAGCGGGCTGTGGAGGCTGTGATCAGAGCATGGAAAAGGGCAGGGTTAGGTCTAGGAGTGAATAGTGCACAGCACTTCGCTGCTGTTTGTACCTCAACCTTCCTCCCTGTGCACCAACGAATTAAAATTCTTCCGTGGTCTTTTGTGATCTGTCCTGAAATCCGTTGCAATCAGGTCAGGCGTTTTGTAGCTGTTTGTGCTGACTGACTCACCTGTCCATGCAGTGCGTTACCTCTAGCGTGTTGCTGTGGCAGTGTTCTCTTCCCTCTCTCCCCTTGGAGAGCCGTGACTGTAAAGCAGCGTGTTCTACCTTGAGCTGCTGCTGTTAAACACCTGGGCGTTAACAAAACACATCCTGCTCGGCCCCATGCTGAGCATTTGTTGGCAAAATCATCCACGTCTCCTGCCTCTTAAATCCCAAATGAAACATCCCTAGGGATCTGGTATGAATGTCAGTCAGAGGTAACAGCTAAAGCCAGGATGCAGTGGCCAAAAATCTCCCCAATGTCCTGGTGGGCTGAGCAGTGCTGAAGGCCCGGAGCATTCCCCGAGGAAATATTTATTCAGAGCTCTTTATTTTGGCTTCCCCATCTCTGGGGATTCCTCACGCAGGTGATCACGGCGTCGCCAGGTCCAGGCACGGTGATCAACTACAGCAAAGCAGACGCCTGGGCCGTGGGAGCAATCGCCTACGAAATCCTCGGCCTGGCAAATCCTTTCTACGGCCACGGGGACTCGACCCTGGAAAGCAGAAGTTACCGTGAGGATCAGCTGCCGAGCCTGCCCGATCGCGTGCCCCTGGAGGTGAAGCAGGTGGTAAAGCTGCTGCTTCAGAGGGATCCCAACAAGGTGAGGAGCTCTTTTACCTGGATGGAAGACAAGTGCAGGTTTCTGCAGGCAGTTCCCTGAATAGTTGCAGGGCTTTCTGCAGATGTTTGCATCAGTGACTGGACCTAGAATAGGGGTTTACATGCAGCTGCCTGGTGATAATGTTAACAAAGAGCTTTTTTTGTTCACGGGACCATGCAGTGCCTCGGAGGAGGTACTTCTGGCACAGTAAACGTGACATGGTTTGTCCTGAGCGCAGCTGGATGAGCTAATTTTCCCTCTCACTCCTTTTGCAGAGACTGTCTGCTAGAGTTGCTGCTAACGTGCTTCACTTAAGCCTCTGGGGTGAAAGTGTCCTAGCACCCAAGACCCTGAAACCCGACCAGATGGTTGCCTGGCTTCTGTGCCAGTCCGCGGCCACTTTGCTCCTGGACGGACTGGTGGATAAAAGCCGGGTGGAAACCAAAATGAAGATGTGCTTCTTCGCAAACCTCGACTACGAAGACCTCTGGGCAGCAATTTTCTTGTTGCTGGCCTCGAGAAACCAGGCTGGGTGAGGAGTACAACACGGGGCGTGACCGCGCAGGAGATAAATGGCACCTTCTGAAAGCACATAGGAATTTGTCTTCTCTGTCTGCGCGGAATCCTGTAGTACTTCAGGGGGAAAATCTGCAGGCCTGTGTTTAAGAGGTCGAGTGTTACCTGTAGCAAGTGCTAGCGCACTAATACGCTGCTAGGGGCTGTGTCCTTGCCTCCTTACTCCTTCAGTGAGGGTTTGCAGAACGTGCAGGTGTCCTGGGGTAAGTGGATGGTTTTGCTTCCATTTGGGAACTCACAGTTGACTTGGAAGTCACGAGCTGAGTGAAGTGAGTTGTGTGGAAGGAGGTAAGGTGTAGCTGCTCTCCACATGGAAGCGTCACGGATTTAAACAACATGTGAAGAAAGCTGAACTGACAAAAGGACATAGGAAAACCTTCCTTCTCTTAGGGAAACTCTTGTGAGCCTTGCTTCTCTTCAGATCATACTCCTCTGCAGCCACAGACACCTCTTGCTATATTCATAGTCATATCTCTAACATAATGGCAGCCTCAAAGCGTCCTGCAGAGGTGCTGAGCAGTGCAGTTTAACAAGTCTCTTGTGATGCTGGTCTGTTTGACATGCTTGTTTTTTCTGATGAACAAGGAACTAACACCCTTGGGTTGGGGAGCATCGTAGAGACCCCAGCGCAGGGACACTAACGGCCGTGTTAATGAGAACATCCTTTGAGTTCATGTCTGTAACGGTGTTCAGAGGAACTGGGGGGAGGAGGTTGTTGATGCTGGTTGCACAATAAACGGGTGATTAAGCTCTGATGCTGAGTGGATTCTCTAAATCTCGTCTGTCTCCATTCACCAGATCCAGATCTTGGACTGGAGGCCTGTGAGGCAGGCAGTGGTGTCTTTAAAAAATCATCCAACTTTTCCAGTCCAGCCTGGAACGAGTTCCTTTATTCTCCCAAAGGAGTTTCCTGCCAAGTGAGCTCTCTCCTGCTTGAGGAACAGCCCCTGCCTCATCCGTGTGCGTATTTGTGCCCCTCTGACTGCTCTTGCAGTCTCTGGTTCAGTGGTGGTGCAAAACCACCTGCCAGGGACTGGCCCTGCTCATTTTATGACCTAGCAAGAGAAAGCCGCGTGCTGGCCCAGCAAACATGCCGGGAAGTCAACTGGCAGCACAGTGAAGTCACCGAACACCCAATTTAGAAACACGGTGTGAGCACAGCACGCTGCCGGGCCTGTAACGAAGGCTCAGCAAAGAGCACGGATCCTTGGCAAGCACGGAAAATGACCCCTTGGGTGGGAAAAATAAAGTTTCAGGAAAAAAAGAACTTGTAAATCTTGGTCGGAAGCCAACCTGGGAGAGTGTCACCAGTTCAGAGCCGCGAGTGGGCGTGCAGAGCTGTGCTGCTCTCCTGTGGCCCCCAGCCAGCACCTGCTCTGATTTCAGGATGTTGTTAGGCCAGCCGGGGTTTGATCTGCGCCATCTATCACGCATTTGCTGTGCGAGCTGCAGAGAGAGGAGACCTGCTTCCCCTTGAAAGTATCTCATTTCATCTCAGTCCTCACAAACGGCCTAAAACGTGCTGTGCTGCACCGCCTCTCGTTCTTAAATTCCTATTTCTGCTGCTCATTTGCCTCTTGTGCACCTACAATTTTCCAGAGTTCAGACTTTTCTGTTTCATTTTCATCTACACGACGTTTCCCTGCACGTTTCCAGTTTCCCAGTCGTGCTAATCCCCCAACACCACCATCTTTGCGGGAGGCAAAGCTGCTTGCTGCCCGGCTCCTCTTGGGGAGGGTCAGAAAGAGGATTGTGGGGACGTGAGGGCTGTGCCAGCAGCAGCAGCAGCCCCTCCTGCTGCACTTTGAACCCCAGGAGGGCGACAGGGCCCAGCCGCTTGGCTCCTGGCCCAGCCGTGACAGTCGAGCCAGGACGGGGCTGGGCTCCGTGCGTGGGGCAGAGGGTGGCTGGGAGCTGTGGGGGCAGGATGAGGCTCCTGCTCGCTGCTCCACGGCTTCTCACATCCCCTGCAGCAGCCCCCTTGTGCCATGGTCCCCGCCTGCCACCCACGGCTCCGTGCAGGGGGACCCCTCGCCGCTGGGGCTCGAGCTTCAACGTGCCCCCCAGCGCCGAGTTCGTGGCCCGGCCTGTGGGGATCTGCTCCATGCTGAGGCTTCCCGTCCGCGCCTCCGCAGAGGGGCTGGATGCAGCTTTCGTCGGCGTCCCCCTGGACACGGGCACGTCCAACCGGCCAGGAGCCAGGTAAGGACGAGGTGCGGTGTCAGAGGAGCTGGAGCTTTGCTCCTCCTGCCCTCCTTCCTTTGCTCCTCCTGCTTCTGTCTCTGTTTGCCCACCCAGGTTCGGTCCGCGCCAGATCCGTGCCGAGTCGGCGATGGTGAGGAGGTACAACGCCAGCACCGGGGCGGCGCCTTTCGACTCCCTGCTGGTGGCTGACGTGGGAGACGTGAACGTCAACCTCTACAACCTGCCCGCCAGCTGCCGCCTCATCCGCGAGGCCTTCCAGAAGATCGTGGCCTCGGGCTGCGTGCCCCTCACCTTGGGTAAGGACCCTCGGGGACCTCAGTCCCCCCCTCGTGCCACAGGGGCAGTCAGGAGGCAGCTGAGCTGTCAGCCACGTGCATTTGGTGCCCTGCTGAGCGGGACCCAGGGCATCCCTCTGCAGTTTCCAGCCCAAACGAGCCACCTGCAGCGTGCTGATTTGCATGAGGCGTGATTTACGCCTGTGCTGAAGCAGTCACAGCTCTGCATCACTGAAGGAAGCCGGTGTGTAGGGTAACAAGGGGCAAGTTATGGGTTACAGGTTCCTCGGGAGTAAATCATTTATTTATAACCCGTGCCAAGGGTCCCACTCCATGAGATTCCTGTGCCAACACAGTCACACATCTCCAGGCCTCCTGTTCCTCCTGTTTTCCCAAGGAGGAGAGGAAGGAACCTGCACCACGGAACCTCAGGTTTCCCCGAGGAAGTGCAGCCCTGCCTCTCTGGGGGTATAAACGAGTGCAGTATAAATGCAAGGGGGGAATAAAAATCACCAGAGAACAAATACAACGAGGGAGAGCTCCTCTTGCCATGTGTTGCATCCCCTTCCTCATCCTCCCGCAGGTGGAGATCACACCATCACGTACCCGATCCTGCAGGCCGTGGCAGAAAAGTGAGTTTCTGACCTGGAAATGGGGAATAAGGGCCCGTGGTGGATTTGGGGCCGCGAGGTGTGGGGTGGGTGCTAACGGGCCCGCCCTGTCTCACCTAGACACGGCCCCGTGGGGCTGGTGCACGTGGATGCTCACACCGACACCAGCGACAGGGCCCTGGGGGAGAAGATCTACCACGGGACCCCGTTCCGGCGCTGCGTGGACGAAGGGCTGCTGGACTGCAGCCGCGTGGTTCAGATCGGCATCCGCGGCTCCTCCTACGCCCCCGACCCTTACAAATACTGCCGGGAGCAGGTGAGCTCAGCCACGGCTGCTTTCGCTCCCCAGCAGCTCCAAGAGCTGGGAAATCACCAGCTGGAAGCTGCTCGGGGTTAATAGGGGTGCAAAAATGAGGAGGGTTCCTGCCTCCTGGCCTCATTTCCATAAATCCTCGCTGGGGCTGCACCTTGCCGGGGGGCGAATGCTGATCTCGTGCATCCTGCAGGGATTTCGGGTGGTGCTGGCCGAGGATTGCTGGTTCAAGTCCCTGGTGCCGCTGATGGCAGAGGTGAGGCAGCAGCTGGGGGCCAAGCCGGTCTACATCAGCTTCGATATCGACGGGCTGGACCCTGCCTACGCCCCGGGAACTGGGACGCCAGAGATAGCCGGGCTCACGCCCTCACAGGTGAGAGGTGCTCAGCTGCCTTTCTCAGGGCGAAGGGGACGCTTGTGTCACCCCCAAATGTCCCCCTGCCTCCTCTAGGGGATGTTTGTCTCCCGTTAGAGGTCATAGGTAGGAAATAACCGAATTTCGTCCGTGTGGGCTGGGTCCTCGGCAGCTTCCCTCTTTAGTGCAAGGGGGAAGCAGAGCCCAAAGCAAGCTGCTAGGTCAGACGCGTTCCTTCAGCCCAACTCTGTTTTCTTCCCAGGCTTTGGAGATTATTCGTGGCTGCAAGGGGCTGAATATAGTGGGATGCGACCTTGTGGAAGTTGCACCGATGTACGATGTCTCCGGTGAGTCCAAAGAAGCCTCTTTTGGGTCTGTGCAAAGCGTCCTGGGGGCTGGGAAAGGGCTTGCGCCCCTCTTTCATTTTCGCTAGGTGCCACCTAGTGTTGAAAGCCAAGCAGCAGGTGCTGGGTGATGCCCTGAACAGCGTGCTAGGAGCTGTCGGGACTTCTTATTGTCATCCCACAACAGTGGGGCAAAAAGGAAAGCGTTGGGAGCTGCTTGCTGCATGAGGACACTGAAGGAAATGCAAAGCAGCGATGGGCTTTGGGGGCTGAATGTCCCCCATCCCCTGGTCACAGCCCTGGGAAATGCTTTGCCAATGGAGAGGTTGGGCAGCTCGGCCAGGCTGAGGGTTGCCAGCGTGGCACCGGCAGTGTTGAGCTGCAGCAGTCTCAAAGGGGGCAGATAAAGAAGTAAAGAAAACAAAAACTGGGCAAGTGAAGAAAAATCAATGTTGAAAAATCAATTCGGTACATAAAGCCGGCGGGTAAAGTGCTTCTGCAGGGTGACAGCGGTGGTGCATCCCCTCTGTTCCACGGCATTGGTGAACAAAACCAGAGGTTTCAGCAGCCGGCAGTGCCGTGGCCGGGGTGGTGCAGGGACAGGCAGAGCTGGGAGGGCTGCAGGGCTGGGCAAAGGAGCACGGTGACATCCTGCCAGTGTTAGGAATGGGCCAAGAATGGGAAATGCCAGAGGTGGCTGAGTGCTGCGGGTGAAAGCAGTCAGCATTCATAGCCTTGTTTTTATTTATTTAGTTATTTATTGTCTCTCTCTGTCTTTTTGTAGGTAACACGGCCCTCTTAGGGGCCAACCTGCTGTTTGAAATGCTGTGCGTCCTTCCCGGAGTGAAAACAATGTGAGGGCAGCTCCTGCCCAGCCCAGGGCTCCTCTGCAGGTTGTGAAGGTAAAGCAGCACCACCAGAGACACTGTAAGAGCCCTCAGTCCTTCAACATCCTGCTCTCTCCTCTACTTGCAGCAAACGCGTGCTTTTCAGTACGGAATAAATGCCATTTCCTGCTAGAAGAGGTAATTTCAAGCTCCTAAACTGCAGATGGGTTTTGAACAGCGCATTTACTGGTGTCTGTAGGATCTGAGTTTGCTTGGGAAGGAAAAAGACGAGGCTAATGGCACTGCTGCTGCAGTGGGAATGACCCACCTGGCAGCTCTGTGCGTCCAGGACCATTACAAACCCGTCACTGGTAAAAGGATTTTCCCAGTAAGAGACAGAAGCAGGACAACTAACGCAGAGCTCTAGAGGGTGGCTGCGTGAGCAGCACCTGCGGCTCGTTCTGGCAGCTGGGGCTGTTCTGAGCTGGTGAGGACACGAGGTCAGGTTGCAGACAGAAACACGGAGCCACCTCATCACACATTAAAATAGTTTATTTTGGTTGCGAATCCGTAATCGCCTTAAATCAAAATGACATCAGTGCCTGGTCACAAATACAAAAAAAAAGAAAAAAAAGAAAAAAGAAAATAAAACAAACGAGACAAGTTTGCCAAATAAGTTAATTTCCCTCCCTCCCCAGTATCAAAAGTGCAAAATATGAACTTTGTTTTCAGTCCCACTTCTCAGGCTGTGTTCGCGTCCTGGTTCTGGCAGGCTCTCAGAGAGCAGGAGTGGAGTTGCTGCTCCTGCCACGCTCTGCGAAGGGAAGAGTTGTGCACGACCTTCACACTCGGGGCCTGCTTCCCTTTGCTGTAAGGACGTTTTGCTTCGGTTTCCGAGTGGGGTGTTTGCTTGGGCGTCACCAAATAGTGCGGTAGGACTGAATTCCCTCAATCTTTGGGTTACGAACTACCATGTGCATAACAATAGCCAGTGCATTTTGCTGAGGACACGTTAGGATGCGGGGTGGGTGGCAGGTTAGAAAAGTCTTGGGGAGGGGGAGGTCACGGCTTGCACTTGCTGGGAGAGGGTGGACAGCTCTCAGGTGTGAGCAGCAGCTGAGAGGCCTCTGACCACGCTCCTCTACCAGAAAGCAAGCACCCAGTGCTCCGTGACAGTTGCCACAACTACCTAAATGGATGATTTTAGACCAGTTTGGCACGTGCTGCAGCCCCTGAAAGATTTTCTGCTAAAGAGCAACACGTGGGTGCTGTACACCTGCAGCCGAGTTAATATGAGCTGGCCGAAAGCAGCGAGGGGCAGAGTTACAGCAGCGGTTGCAGCTACAGAGGAGCTGTAGTCCTGGCTGGCTTGGGGGGGCTGCTGCAAGTGCTAAGTCAACAAAACTCAGGCAGACGGGGCTGCTCAGCTGTGCTAAAACAAAAATAAAAGGGTTCCAGCATGCGTGCATCACAGGAATTGTATCCTGAAGGCCGTAAGGCCATAGCTTTTTATTACTTGGGGCAGAGGTGATTCCCTTGCTGTAGTACAACTAGGCACTTTTTTTTTTCCTAAATTAAGTGTCGAGTTTTCTTCAGGTTCCTGACTAGCTGAAGAGCTGGCAGATGGATTTGTTGATGCTCATTCCCTACCCAAATAGTGTGTTTGTGTGTGTGTACATGATTGTATTTGCTTTTACAAGCATTTAAAAGTTACGTGGAGCCTTCCCCTTGGTAGCTGTCCACTCGGCTACGACCTCCTTCCAGCTACCTCCTTGCACAGCGAGTTGGGGAGAAGCACGAGCGCACTACAGCGACCGTTCCAGCCCAAATGACATCAGGCCTCCCAACGGCAGGCCGATGCAGCACTACGTGTGCACCTCGTAGCTTCCTTCCTTCCTTCCCCCTCCCTATTTTTAACATCTCATTCATGCGACAGCACAAGCTGCAGCCCAGAGGCCGCTGAGCTGAAATTAAGTAGCCTCACGTCAGGTCGGGGGGTAGCACGGGCAGCGCTGGGGTCACCCGCTCGGGTGCGGTGGTAACTAAGAAAGCAAGGGTGGAGTGAGCTTTTAGCCAATGCCACGTGCTTGACGAAGTGTTTTAGGATCAGGGGCAGAGCCTCACACAAAGGGCACCCCGCTCCCAGCCTCGTGGTTCGGCAGCCCTGTGACCTGATGCTCTGCAAGCTATTCCCGCAGCAGGTTTTGGGTTCCTGCACTGTGCAGCTGGGGGAGACACCGCAAGGGTCTGCCCCAGAGCGGTGTGAAGGGAACACAAAGCCTGCAGGATTTCAGTTCTGGCTGTAGGAAGAAACCCCTTGGCTTTGCTTCATCATCTGAAGAGCTGAAAGCAACTGGGAGCCTGCTGCTGCCGTCCCCTGCCTTACAACCAGGCGGCCTCCTTCCCCCTCGATGCTGGAAGTGGCTGTCGGAGCATTGCTCGAGCAAAGCATAAACCAAGCTGTGCTTTGCAGCTGTTCTAGCTGTACACAGACCTATGTGTTCAAGAAGGAAAAACAAAACAAAAAGCAACAAAAATAAAAGAAAAAAAACAACAAAACCAAGGCAGCCTGCATGTTGAGAAACACAAGTTTGTGGCAGGACCGAAACGGGCGAGATGCTGAAGCATCTTAAACCCACACCTGAAACAAAACGAGCCTCGCACGTCAGCGACGGTCTGGTGAGATAACAGCACTGCTGGGGCAACGTTTCAAGAACGCGGTCACCGACGAGTTAGGTTCCTCGATACAACGAAAGGTCGGTTTGTACTACGGACGTAAGGGTGTTGGAAAGGAGCCCGAAGCGGCTCCCTAGCAGCTAGGTAGAGTTTCTTTTACACATCTACTGGCTCACAGCAGCGTATGCCTACAATCTGAGGACACAGGTAAAGTTATGGCTCTAAGATACATAAGTCTAAAACCGACAGAAGCAGAAAGGCATCTGGGAAACGATGTGACATTTAAATGGCTCAACACCTTTACAGTATTTACGGCTGTGCAAAACCCCTTCCCCTCCCTGGTTACGGTTTTAGCTGGTGAAGCTGCATGTGGAACTATTACACAAGGAGCAGGAAACATGCAGAGCGCCTACGAGCCCGCCCCGCAGGTGAGTCCCAGCTACAGGTTTGCTACGAGGGAGCTGCTCCCGGCCACCCTCCAGGCCACTTACCCCGGGAAAGCCGATCGGTACGACTGGTGGGAAGCCTTTTGGAGGAGGGTCTGTAGGGTCTTGCCACTGTTACACCATGCACCATGGGCTAAGCACGTGGGGAAGGGGCAGGGGGAGAGAACCACGACCCGCGCCGCGGAACTGGCCGCGTTCAGTCCGGACCGAGTCGCTGCGGCCGGGAAGTCGGGGATTTTCTTTGACCGAGGTGAAACGAGAGATGGGGCGAGGGTGGCTCGGGAAGCAGACGTGGCAGGATGAGAAGGGGGAAACGGCCTTCTTGGCTCTGCGGCAGCACGGCATCCAAACGTGAGAACGATTCGGTGGAGGGCGTTTCGGCGCGCTTCGCTGCGCTCCAGGGCTCTGCATACGGGGAGAGATTTGTTTCTGGTCGCCGTCCCTCAGAGAACTCATCTGAAAGGTAAGGTCCGTTCATCACGATTGTGTGTTTGTTCCGGAAAGAGCGGTCCCTCGTCATCTTCATAAAAAGTGTGTTAGAATCTCTTTAAAAGCCCTCAGTCTAGCGCGGGCCACGAGGGGATGTAGAACCTCTGTAAGGAGCCCTCGAGAAGGCGTTCCATCCAAAAGGACAATTTATGCAATTTGTTTTTAATGGATCTAGACCCTGGGCTGCAGGAGGATTTCCCTCTGGCTTCGGTGTGCAGCGGGGAATCGTAGTCCTCACACGACCCCACGGTTCCCCCCTCGTCTCCTGATCTGTGAGGCTTAAAGAGGCAGAAGTATTTCTTGTGGCCGTTCAGGGCCAGGACGTAGCCCGTGTAGTCGCGCTCCAGGAAATGTTTGTCGTACTGGTTGGGGATGGGAGCGGCGTCCTGCGCGAACTCCAGCAGGTACTCCAGCCACTCGCGGTGCTTGTCCAGGCTGAGGAAGGAGAAATGAAGAGAGCTGCTCCTGGGAGGAGAGCAGAGGAGAGAAGCAGGATGAGCACGGCTTCCAAGTCAGGCTGCAGGTCTATGGGATGGGGGAGCTGCGTTTCCATAGCTCCTTTTTTAAAATCTCTTCAGTACGGGTGACAATTACTAGCGTGCAGCACCCCACGAGGGTTGGAATGAGGGTACAGCAGAAGCAGGAGCAGTGCTAGACCCGTCCGTCCACCTTCACTGAGTGAAGGACGAGGAAGGCTGCTCGGTTTTTGGTGGCTCATCACTACTAACATGTGTGGAGGCTGCTTTGTCTGCTCTAAGCTTTCCCTCTTGGCGGAGCCCAAACCACTCCCAACTTCTCATCAGAGCAAGGAGTTACTCCATTAGGCAAGGCGTTAACTCCATTAGGCAAGGAGTTAAAGCATGACCAGAAACCTGAGAAAGGGCCCAACCTACCCTGTGAACGTGTAGACTTCCAAAGCAAACTTCTGGAGGAGGGCGGTTTTCGTGGAGTTCGAGAGGATCAAGACCACGTTCATGTGACCCGGCCTGAGGCGCACCAGGTTGCTGTTATAGTTGATGTCTGTGAGCTCGGTCACCTCCACAAAGCCTTTTTTGGGAACCCTGCTGCAACGAAACAATGACCGAGTGAAAGGGGAACAAAGGAACGGCAGCAAACAAGGTCAGGGAAACTGAACTTGTCCCCCTGCCTTATGACAATCATTCCCCAAGCCAGTTTTTTTGCACCTGCAAAAGCCAGAGCTGGATCTTCCTCAACAAGTGTGTCAGACCTTTGCCTTTCCACAGAGGATCTTGTCTGGGGCAAACTCAAGAGGTTACGAGGGGCACAGAGAGGAAGAACAGCTTCTATGTATGATAGGGAGGAGCAGCTGGATGCAATGAGACCTGCTGTGAAGTCCCATTTTATCCTGGATTGTCAACACAGCTGATTTCTCTCCCGTGGTAGTGGGAATTGCTTAATAACTAAATTTCTGAACCCATGTCCCTGCTGCCCAGGGTCCTGCTAAATGCCACTCCCTTGTGCCCTTCTGTGCCCACACTGCCCCCTGCAATGACTGCTCTACGTCCATGCAGCTCTGGCGCTTCTCTGCCTAATGCTCTCTGTGCTCCCTCTTTCCACGGTCACTCCCCAAACAGTAACTCAGCAGAAAACATTCTGGAGAGAATAGAGAGGGAACCTGTTACTCTCTTTGCTGAAGTTTGTGTCGTTCTTCTCAGTCTTTGTGGTCGCCTCTTCCTTCTCAGAGGGAGGAGAGTCTCTTGTGTCACTGGAGTCACTGCAAAGGAATTATTTGGGGTTTGTTTAAAGGGCCGCTTTGGACAGAGACGCTGCTGGCTGGACTGTAAGACCTAGGACGTTTTGGCATGCACTCACCTGAAAGCCTGAACAATAACGGTGCCAAAGAGAATGAAGAGCGCAGAGAAGAGCAAGGACAGCAGGGGCATCATTTCTCGCCTGAGGGAAGATTTGCAAACAGCAATCAGCTCTGTGAGCTGCACGGTTTCTGCTTGAATTTCAGCTGCTGTCTGCCTCAAACAACACCCTGCAGTTTCCCCAGAAACTTGGTTTATGTTCAGGGGTCTTAAATGTGATGCAGATTTGGAGCACTACCCTGCTCCCCCCAAAAAAGAGGAGGAGGACAAAAACAGATCCATTTTAAAGGAAGGCTAAGGGGAAACGGTGAAAGGCAGCAACAGATAGGGCTGGCCTATTTTCAGGGATGTAATATCCATGCTGTACCTCAAGGCAAGTGCTTGAGGCAGAAGCTATCGTCACTGTGGTGTCACATCTCTCCACCTTAACCTCAAGAGAATACAGGCACCTGCCTATTTTGGTATGTTCTCCATTCCTGTTAATCTGAGCCTGGTTCTACTACGCGTCTGAACAAGAGAGAAGCAATCCTGCTCCCTGTCGAGACTCGTGAGCACTAAATCCATACCAGTTACTGTGAAACAAACTGTCCCAGCAGTCCAAGACGTAATCCAGTGTGGAATAGAACCATCGGATAAGGAACATCTGTTTGAGAAAAAGGCAAAAAGAAAAAGGCGAGTGACAAAACTGCTATCCACACTGATGTGACTCGTACCCCTCTGAACCGAACCCCAGGCCCAAAGCTGCTTGGGAAGCTCTTCCTTCCCCGAGCAAGTAAACTGCTAAGAATTGTGCCTTGTTATTTTAAGGTGTAGTTCCCACTAACGACTGTAACAGAACTGTCCGAGAAGGTTTCACAGGTGTGAAGCAGCTGGAAATGCCAAGCACTTACGGGAGCAAGCTCATCGTGCAAGTCTTCCAGGACGGTCTCTGAGGAGAGCAGGCCAGGGTCCATCCTCAGCTGGTCCAGGAGGTCCAGGAGGATGAAGTTGTCCTCTTTGCTGCCTTGCCAGGCCTCCTCCAAGGTCTTGTAGGCAACCTTTCCTGCGCTGTTGCGCCTCTCCAGAATGACCACCTGGACAAAGCAATGACACGACAGGTGTCAGACAGGAAGGTACTTCTGTTTGAGACAGATGTTACGCTTCAAATCCCTGCCCAAAATTAGGAGTCAGCTCAAGGTACAGCACCCTACGCAGAGGGATGCGAGTTAAAACAACAGGAGAAAAGAAGCAGCAGAAGAAAACAAAGGTAACGCTCACGGCCGATTTTCCACGGTACTTCTCCTCGTCCATCAGCAAGGCGTCCGCAAATTCCGGCTGCCGCTCGTTATAGATGTGTGCAAACCTCAGCACGTCTTTCGTGTTGGCCACAGCAAAAGTCAAAAACGCCTCGTAAGCCTCAGCAAACTTATCGCCTTCTCCAGTAAGCAAGACCACGCAGTGCCTGGGCAACACAAGGGACAGGGCAGAGTAAGAGCTCTCCTGCTAGCCAGAACGATCCTGACGGGACAGAAACCCCACCTGTTAGTTTGGGGCATGCTTTTGAAAGCCTGCCTTCTGTGTGATCAGCTCTCCAGCCTGCCACCCCATCTCTCCTTCCTTCTACCCGCCCTCTGTCCCAAGATGTGCCCAGTAAAGGCACAAAAACTGTCAGACTGCACGGACGCCCAGCACCCACCAATGCAGTCATTTCCCTCCTCCCTCTAGAGGTTTTAGGGGACAAAATGGGTTTTTGAGGAACCTTACTTCCGCTGACGGTGCGACTTCTTCACGGGACACAGCTCCTGAAACAGCCTCTGGTTGGTGAGTCTGGCTGCCATGAGGAACTTGTTCTGGGAAAGGAAGTCGTCGATGAGTTGCTTCTTCATATCTCGTGCCTAGCGAGGACAAAGAGCAGAGGGGGTCGCTAAGCGGTCTGAGGAGAGTAAAGCTGTTGGAAAAATCACAGTCCTCACTGAAACCCTGCCCTGGGACATTTTGAGGCCCTGAGACAAAGACATTACCTGCAGCTCTCCTCGACAGAAGGTCAGCCACCCATACCTGGCGCTTACCAAGCCACCTCCCTCCTAGGTCTTTGCTTTCTTTGCCAAAGCCAGAGGTTCCACGAAGAATTAATACTTCTTACTCTGAAATGTGCCACTGACCAACTTCTCATCGCGTGCTTGCTGAGAAAACCTCTGCGCCCATTTCGCAGCCCTACCTGCACGACATCCGCGGGCTTGTCGATGTGCTCCTTGAAGACCATCATGGTCGGAGTGTAGACGTTGATGTTGTACTGGCTGGACAACTCCTCGGTGCCTCTGAGCCCGACGTACACGTAGCCAAAGGACAAGTAATCTCTGTACGCAAAGGCGGTCAGCTGGACGGGAAGAAAGCACCAGCACACGTTTACATCAGAGAGCCAACAATGTTTTTTCCCCCAAGTGCTCACGTTAATGTGGCTTCGAGAGCACCTCCTGCTGTTTAGATGCCATCGGGTGTGTGCTGGAAGAGGTAACGGCCGCTCTGTTCCCTAGCTGAGCTGCAGTTTGCGGGCTCTTGGTTACCGCACACACAGCCCTAATGGATCCACAGCTTTTTTTTTTTTTTTTTTTTTACAAGCTGACATTTTGCACGGCAGCAGGGGTTTCTTAGGAAACGGCCTTTCCAATAACCCAAGTTAGGGTGCTGCAAAAAGCTCTCCTTACTAGGCTAGCGTGCTTCTGTGGCTGGCAGCCCCAAAACCTGCCCATTTTACATCTGCTCAAGCCATACCCGTGTCGGGGCAGCGAAGCAATCTCCTCCTCCTGGCCGTGCTGTGTCCAACCGCTGTGAATTAACTCGCCCTCTTAGAACGGGCAATACTGTGCAGAGGCAGCGGTCCAGCCCTGCTCACAACAACCCTGCATTTTCTTTTTGGACAGCTGGGTTTATCAGCGAGTCAAAATCCAGCCCCAGAAACCTTGGGGCTTATTGTACGTTACCTTGTACAATAACGGCACAACCGGCATGTGATCGAACAGAAGGACGTGGGGCTTGTTTTCCTTCTTCCAGTTGGACAGAAAGCGGATGTAGTTCTTATCTGTAATCTTTAAACAGAGTCAGAACGTTAGTTTAGCCTCACGACAGTTAGACACGTGCAGAGCTGTACGATTAGGTGCCTGAGCCAAGCCTGAAAAAGCTGCCCAGGTGTCTCAGAAAGGCTGTTGATTTGTCCTTCCAGCTGTCACAGCTGGGTGACAGGACCGCAGCATTCTTCAATGAGGAGGCAGCAGGTAGCTCATGTCTAGGTTTATGAGGGCTGCACCACGTTACCCCAAGGGATGGAGGGCAGCTCCTGCCAGCTAACAACCCAAAATGGTCACAAGTGTGCAGCTTTCACGTGGCTCTTGTTAGCCACGGGGTGTTACAGCTGCGAGAGCAGCAGACGCCGCACTGCTGGCCTAAATGGGCAGTAGGGCAAGCAGTCCTGCCACAGAGGGAAGAAGTGACACAGAGCCTGTTGTACGCGTGCTTGAGTCACCTCCAGGGTTTGTAGCTGTAGTTACAGCTCTCAGCACACCTCGCTTCCCCAGCCTTGCTTGGATCCTCTCACAACTTGGGCTGAATTAAACGGATTTGACACCGAAACAGCTGAAGAGAGCTGACTACCCAGACACAAGAACCAACCAGCACGCCGCACGCCCCTCTCGCTGACACCAACCTTTTCCACCAGGTTCCCCGGCAGCAGGTTCTCCACGAACTGCCGCAGGTTCTCCCGAATGACGGCGTTGTGGAAGAAGGTTATCTTCCCGTTCATCAGCCCCAGTATCGACGGCGTGCTGTGAGCCCCTAGGTGATGGGCGAGGCGCCTCTCATACCCGGCGTGGACAACTCCGATGCCCACTCCTGCAATGGGAGAGCAAATCCACGTAAAAGATCACGGAGCCAACCCCCCAGAACAGAAAGCTGAGTTTTAAGACCCCTCCTCTTCTCCAGATCCCTCCTTGGGAGCTGTTTGGATCACAGCCCCTCCTAACTCTGTACTTCCCTACTGAAGTCCCTCGAAACTCATATATTTAAAATTAGTAGTGTTATCAAGGGAGAGAGGGAACGTGCTGGCCTCTTCTGTTCTGCCCGCTGACGTTGTGTGCCCTACAGGAACACCCGCTGGGGGACAAGCAAGCAGGGACCAGAAGGCCTTTGTGTCCTGCTGCCTGTCAAGCCTACGTTTTTGGGAACACGCGTGCAAGAAAAACAAGCTGGGGACGGAGAGAGCAAGTAGGAAGTCTCTTGCTGGCACCCAGGTACGTTTCTGATCTGGCTGCTAAGCCCCCAGGTTTCACTCGCAGCCCTTTCAGGTAATGGATTCCCACCAGGTGCTGTATTCTGCGGGGATCTTTGCTTATCGAAGCCATCCAAGTTCAGGACAGAGCCTGCAGCATTCACAGATCAGCCCTCGGCCACACAGTCATTTCTTAGCGTCAACCTCTGGCTAAATCGCTCGCCACACAGACGAGGGTAAAGGCGCCTTGCCCTCGACATCCCTGGGGTGCCTGAGGGAATGACAGTGAAACCTCTGCGTACAGAGAGACAAAACTGTGAGTCAGTAGGAGAGCCTGTTTTCTTCCCTCATTCCTAAGCCTTAGCCTCATCAATTACATTGCTATTAACGCCCCAGAAAGGTTTAGGATTGTGGATAAATCTCTGAGGCATTCTGTGGCCTAAATTTAGCCTTCCAAAGCTGAAGGCGATCGCTGCAGCTGTGGGCAGAAAACTTTTCCCCAGGTTCATTCCGTCGGGAAGCCTCGCCTGACCCAAACGGCCCCGTCCTTACCCAGCGCCTCCAGTTCCTGAGCAACTTCCTTCCACACGGGCTCGATGTGGATGCAGCTGAAGCACCAGTCTGAGGTGATTTTAATGAGGTAAGGTTTCTTGAAGCTATCTGGCACGATGTCGTTGACGTAATGAGAAAAGTGGAGCAAATACTTCTCGTCGGAGGTGTCGCGTCTCTCCGAATTAAAGGGGAAGTGGAAAAAGGACTCATCGAAATAGAAGCCTTCGTGGAAGTGGTGGAACTGGCGATGCTGGTGCTGGGAGAAGCCCTGGCTTTCCCCAGCATCACCGTAGCGATCGAAGTTTGCCCTCTTTTCCTCGTTGGAGAGAATCTGGGGAGCAGATGACAGAAGAAAAGTTGCCTTACGTAAGGTCTGGGTGGCGACGTGACAACGCTCTCCTCAACCACTGAGGGTTCTTTCAGCGCAGCACAAAGTGCTGACACGCTCCCTAAGCAGCAAGAAGTCCTACAGAGAACTTCCACGAGGAATAATTTGAGCTGTCCCAAGCAGGGCAGCAGTGACCATGGCTTACATCAGCCCCAGGACGCTCCCGTGTCTGTGTGACACAGCTGGGGCTGTGTGGGTGCAGCACAAATGCTCTCCTCCTACCTCGGAGGCTTTTCAGGGAGCACAGGGCTGACCCCTTTACAAACCTCTCCAGCAGCAGCCCTCTTCTGTGTAGACATCAAGAGAAAAAGCAAAGCGGCGTGCACCACAGGTCCCTCAGCTTATTAATTAAAGCTTTGATGGGGCTGAGCACCAAGAGCGCCTTACCTCGTAGGCCTTGCTGATCTGGATGAATTTGTCCTCTGCTCCCGGGTCCTTGTTTTTGTCGGGGTGCCTGGGGGCAGAATGAGGGACAGGGGCTGTATTCCTGCGGGAAGGGGCCGGCAGCTCCGGGGGGAAGCCCAGAGTCCTGCAGCAGCAGCGCCTGCCCGAGCCAGCCTTCCACACCGGGGCCGGGCTTTGACACTGGGGTCGGTTTCCTCATCCCAACCCCACACCCAGGGGTGTCCCCAATTCACCGGGTGTTCCCTGCCACACCAGAGAGGTCCTCGGGCCGAACAGAGGGGCCATCTGGATGGATACCAGGGCCCTGACTGGGTACTGAGGCTGTTTGACTGGGTATGGGAGCCCTATGGCCGGGTACCGGGGCCGTTTGGATTCATACAGGGGCCCTATGACAGGGTACTGGGGCCCCGTGGCTGGCTACCGGGGCCATTTAGATGGGTACCAAGGCCCAGCGTCCGGGTACAGGGACCCTATAACCGGGTACCGGGGCCACTTGGATTCGCACTGGGGCCCTATAACCGACCACCGTGACCCTATAACCGGGTACCGGGGCCCAATATCCGAGTCCCGGGGCCCTACAGCCGGCTACCGGGGCCATTTAGATTCACACCGGAGCCCTATAACAGGGTCCCAAGACCCTATAACCGAGCCCCGTGACCCCATAACCGACCCCAGGACCCCATAACCGTGCCCCCTCCCCACCCCCCCCCCATATACCACTCCCGCGCCAGCCTCTTGTACGCCTTCTTAATATCAGCCTGGCTGGAGCCTCTCCCCACTCCCAGCACCCGGTAGGGGTCGAACTCGGCCTCTCCGAGCGCCGCCAGCAGCAGCAGCAGGAGGAGGGCGGCGGCGGCGCAGGCCGGGCCCGTGCGGCCCAGCTCCATGGCGGGCCCCGGCCCCCGGCCTAGGCCCCGGCCCCGGCCCCGGCCCCGCGCCGCTTCCGGCGCGCCCGCCCCGCCGTTGCCATGGCAACGGCGGCGCGGGGGCTGCCGGGAAGGCGGCGGTGGCGGGGGGGAGGTGGTGACGGGGCCGCCATGGAGGAGCGGCGGCGGCGGGCGCTGAGGAGGAGCCGGGTGCTGCTGGTGGAGCGCCTGCGGCCGGAGCCGCTCTGGGAGCCGCTGAGGGAGCGCGGGGTGTTCACCGAGGCCATGCTGGACGAGCTGCGGGTGAGGGGATGGAGGTGGGGAGGTGGGGAGGTGGGGAGTACCCCCCCCCCCCACCGAGGTCTGCCGGTACCGTGAGGTGGTTGGGGTGCCTCAGGGAGGCTGTCAGCCGTGGGAAGGGTCCTGAGGTCCCGCAGCCGGGTATGGGGTGCTGAGGCTGCCTACTGGGACCCTACAGCTGGGCACTGGGGTCCTACAGCCGTGTACGGTGCTCTACGGCTGGGTATGGGGCGCTAAGGCCGCCTGCTGGGACCCTACAGCCAGGTATGGGTCCCTACGGCTGCCTACCGGGACCTTACAACCACCTACTGGGACCCTGCGGCAGGGTATGGGTCCCTATAGCCGCCTTCTGGGTCCCTACGGCCATGTACAGGGCCCTACGGCCGCCTACCAGAACCCTACAGCCAGGTACGGGTCCCTGTGGCCACCTACCAGGACCTTACAACCACCTAGGGGGACCCTACGGCTGGTTATGGGTCTCTACAGCCACCTACTGGGACCCTACAGCTGGCTATGGGGCCCCACGGCCACCTACTGGGACCCTATGACTGGGTACGGGTCCCTACGGCTGCCTACTGGGACCCTATGGCCAAGTATTGGTCCCTATGGCCACTTACTGGGACACTATAGCTGGTTATAGGGCTCCACAGCTGTGTATGGGACCCTACAGCTGGCTACAGGGGTCCTGTGATCAGGGGCATCCCCTCGTCCTGCTCCCCCCTGCAACTTAGGGCCCGTTCCCTGGCTGTTTCTGAGGCACCTGAATGGGGACTGCAGGGGGGCACGGCTGGTGGGGTGCCTCTGAGCCTCATCCTGTTTTTTTTTGCCCCCACAGAGTCACCGCACACGCAGGGAGCAGGTCCGGCAGCTGGTTATCGACCTGGAGAGCCGCGGGCAGCAGGCCTTCCCCGTGTTCCTCTCGATCCTGCGGGACACGGGGCAGGGAGAGCTGGCGGATGCGCTGAGCGAGGCATGCGGGAGCCTGCCCTCACAGCCCATCAACCTGAGGCCTGTGGAGCTGGAGCCGAGTGGAGAAAAGCGTGGTAAAAGTAAGTACTGAGGTGGTTCTGTGCCTGGTGAGGTGCAGGACAGGGGGTGGCAGCCAGAGCTCCTCGTGCCCTGGAAGTGCAGTGGGCTGGCGAGCAGGCTGGGAGGTCCTGGTTTTGTTATCCTGGAGCATGGAGCATAGAGGGGACGCTGCAGAGCTGCTGGGAGAGCGTCATCCTTCCCAGCAGGGGGGATTGTTAAGCTCCAGCTGCCCTCTGGCAGCATCACGAGCCACCTTCCCCTTCTTTTTGCTCGGACCCCCCATTCTACCCCTGTTGAAAATGGATTTTGTTTCGTTCTTGCTATTTCTGTCTCGTGCTCTGCTGAACCTGTGTGCAGCCCCACAGCTTGTGTGTATCTGTGTGCAGACCCAGCTGGTCTTTGAGCCTAAAAAGGGAAAACTGGAAGCGATGTCATATCACCCCCTTGCAGCAGTGTTGCTGCAAACTCTGGCCCTTTTGGGAAACTGAGGCTGTTTGCTTCTAGTGTGAAGTGGTGGGGGAGGAAAGAGGTGACTGTCCCGTGCTGTTACAGGTGAGAGCACCGTGGAACGTTTGTCCATCCTGGTCCAAGACAAGAACGAGCAATTTCGAGCGCCTCCTGCACCAGCCCAGGGTAAGCAACGTCCCAGTAGCCCTTAGGAAGGTCTCAGCACCCCGTCAGTTCCTTGTTCCTCCTGGCACGTTGTCAGGAGGCTCGTTACTGCTCCCTTTATGGGAATTTCCAACCATCTCAGAGGAGTGCCAGGCTGGAGGCATCTCCTCCCAGATAACAGTGCCCTGTTCTGCCCAGGGTGTTCTCAGGCAGAGCCAGGCTGGCCCCCGTGCTGCTTTTGGGAAGGGGGAATTCACTCGTGTCACCCCCACCTTACAGCTGACAGGGCAGGGCTGATGTGAAGAAGGGATATAACAACTCCTCGTTAAGTGCTAACTTCTCTGTTGTGTCTTGTAGGTTCAGCTGTTGACAAGAGCGACCAGAACCTGGTTAGTACTCTAGATCCTTTTTTGCCTTCTTTCTATTCCAGTTTGTCTGTCGTTGTATTTGAGTTCTTTACTGCCATTTGTCTTGGGGGTTCTGTGTGCGTGGCTTGTAGGAGCCCGTGCTCTACGAAGTGAAAAGACACAGCAGGGTTGAAGATAATAATGTTTATCCTCAGAAGACAGAGTGAAACATCAAAAAGTGAGGCTTGTTGAGGCTTAAACTTGTATTTGGACTGAAGGAGTCCCACAGCACAAAGCTCCAGAGCTGCTGCAGCTGTGACAGCCACTTCTCACACTCCACAACTCAAGGAATTGCTCTGGGCTGTAACCAGGCCGGGTGGCTCAGGGAGGGTCAATGATTAGCCAGCTCCTCCTTAGGATCACCGTAGCTGTGCCACAAATAACCCAACATGGAGCTAAACGTGGTGCTTAAACAGTTTCCAGCAAGACAGCTAATAATTTCCTCAGGCACCCAGGCGTGTATTGTCTGTGAGGCAGTGTTGTGACTTGGTAATCACGGTGTTGAAAAATAGAAGCAGGGAAAATAGCAACAAGAACGTGCAGCAGCTTGAGCACACCAGGAGGTTCGCAGTGAAGCAAGCAGTCAGGATTTGGAAAGGTGTTTTTTGGGAGCCACCTTCTGAGCACGCAGCTCACTCGCACCCGATGTGGGGTGGATGGTTTGGCTGTGTGAAGCTCGTGGCTGTGTCAGCGGGTTTGGGAAGCTCTCCCAAATTGCTGCTCTGCTGTAGTCGGTGCACGGTCTGAGTCTCAAGGAGGTTGATCTGCCTGGTGTCTTGGCTCATCGCGTGTGCTCTCTGGGTGAGTGAGCCTAAAAAGCTCCCGGAAACTTACCCACAGAATCACCTAGATTGGAAGAGACCTCCAAGATCACCCAGTCCAACCTCTGAGCTAACACCAACCAGTCCTCCACTGAACCATATCCCTAAGCTCTACATCTAAACGTCTTTTAAAGACTTCCAGGGATGGTGACTCCACCACTTCCCTGGGCAGCCCATCCCAATGCCCAACAACCCTTTTGGTAAAGAAGTTCTTCCTAATACCCGACCCAAACCTCCTCTGGTGCAACTTTAGCCCACTCCCCCTCATCCTACAGTAGCAGAGCTGTGGAAAATCTGTGAGCTGAGCTGCTTTAAGACCTCCCATTCTTGTGTCCCACCTGGCTAGCTGCAAACGCTCTGAGTATAAGAGGGTGTTTAAACGTGACTCTTCTAAAAATTCCCTTCTGGGTTTGTGCGTGCCAGGTGTACCAGCTGAAGGCAGATCCGTGCGGACACTGCCTGATCATCAACAACATCACCTTCAGCCCAGACTCCGGTCTGTCGACTCGAACTGGATCCGACGTGGACTGCGAGAGGCTGGAGAAGCGCTTCAAGTCCTTGTGCTTCCGCGTCCAGACCTTGAGGGATCTCAAAGCTCAGGTGAGGGTGGCAGAAAGGAGCCAATCCACCCCGCTGGCTGAGTTTTGGTTCCAGGATGTGATTTATAGGGAAACTGTGAGGTTCTGTTTCCATCATAGCTCTGACAGCCTCTGTTTTGGGTGTAGCCAGGGGTTTGATTTGCTTATCTGTGTGCGCCTCAATTGCTGCTCAGAGTTGTGAAGGGCAGGCAGGCAGCCAGAGCAGCTGTCAAAAGTAAGGCGAGGTGATTTGCTTGCCAGCCCACCTCCTAATCAGGAGCAGTGCATCTCAGCAGGTGAGTTGTGTAGAACAATATTTCATGTACATTCCTGCACTGTGAAGGATGCAGCGAGGAAAGAAATCTCTTTATCTAAAGTGAGCGATGCGAAGTGACAGAACTACAGAAATACTCTGCTTTGGGGCACGTGTTTGTGGTCTGTGTCATCCCACTTCTGGACAGAAAGCAGCAGAGAGATCAACTGGATTATTCTGAGCAGCACAGCTGGGACAGGCCAATAGGACAGGGCCCAGGTAGTAATCTGTGGCCAGCGTGTGGTTTGCAAACCCTTACTGTGATGTTTTTGTTGTAGGAAATCAATGCAAAGCTGCGCAGTCTGGCGCAGCAGGACCACAGTGCCCTGGACTGCTGCCTGGTGGTCATCCTGTCCCACGGCTGTCAGGTAGGTTTGCCTCTCTTCCGAAGCAGCAGGGAGTTAACGCTTTCGTATTTGGGGGAGAGAAAACCTCAAAAAAAAAACTCTACAAAAACTGTAGCCCAAGCCAGCGGTGCTGTTCCAAAGGTCAGGCAGCCTTTGGACAAGTGCTCTCAGCTTCTGAAGGCAGCTCCTGCAACTCAGAACCAGATGGTGGGCATAGAGAGCAGAGGGAGGTGGTGCTGACCTTTGTGCCGTAGTTCCTGAGCCCTTCCTGGTTCTCCAGCTCTACTAAAGGCCCAAATATCCCAAGTTGTAGGCCTCAAAGCGAGAGGAGCTGTTCGCAAAAATGTTGTACGTTGTGTGCCCTTTGTCCCAGAGGGTAAAGAAGCCCCTTGCAGGAGGTGGAATAGGAGCTGGATAATCAGGGAGGTCGAATTTCTGGGATTTAGGATGTTTTAAATGCCTTCTGGGCATCCCTTCACTGTTTCAGCACGCGTAATTGCACAAATATGAGGAAGTGAGATTTATTCTGGTAACTTTATGCTGGAAAGAGACAGAAAAGAGAGCACTCGTGCAGAAACAGGTGTCCTCTGAGCTCACCGTTCTTTCTGTGTTAGTAGCTGTTGGATTTTCCTCTTTCAGACAAGCCATAATCAGTTTCCTGGAGGGATTTATGGAACGGACGGAATAAGTATTCCAATCGAAAAGATTGTGAAACATTTCGATGGGTCCAATTGCCCAAGTTTGAGAGGAAAACCCAAACTCTTCTTCATCCAGGCCTGTGGTGGAGGTGAATCTTTGTTTTAGCTCCAGACGTGTAAGCAGGCTGTTCAAACACAGTTAGGCTTTGGCTTCTCCTTCCTGTTCTCTCCATTGCCTTTTCCTCCAGCCCTTTTTTGGTGTTCCCAGCTGTGTATTCTTACTTCTAATGTGGGTCGAGTCGAAGGACTCGGACGTGAGCATCTCACAGGAGGACAGAACCGGCCTGTATGCGCTGGAGTAGTTCTTTCACACAACTGGGAATGCAGCACGGGAGGAGGGTGTGCTGCCTGCCCCAGGTATTTAGCCATGAGGTTAGCAGAGAAGCACGGCCCGAGGGCGTCTCTGTGAATTTCCTGATGGCACCAACTCCAGCAGCAGGGCCAAAGAGCAGAAAAACTCTGTTTTGTTGGAGGATTTCCTTGGGAAAATAGCATTTCTGTAACAGCATTTCTGTGTTTTTTTTTCCCATCACTTGATAACGGGGGATGTACGATTGCTGAATGTGTCAGGAGAGCAGCGGGGTTTCTTGTTCTGCTTTTTGCAGACCAGAAAGATCATGGATTTGAAGTGGATTGCGATTCACCCGAAGATGAAACTTGCCGAAGTTCCGTAGAGTCGGACGCGACTCCTTTCCAGGTTCCCTCGGGTAATTTGGATGAGCCAGATGCCGTAGCCAGTTTGCCCACACCCGGTGACATCCTGGTGTCCTATTCAACCTTTCCAGGTGAGATAACTCGTGCAAATCATTCGCCTGGTACAGAGCAATTGGTGCCAAGGGTGCTAGACTCGTACCCGAGCCATCCTCCTAGTTCTGCAGCTGGATTTTGGAGATCTGGGGGAGGCAGCTGCTGCCGAACTGCCACGTCATGATGTGGTTGGTATCCGTCATCGTACAAAGATAGCCGTGTTCTGCATGCTTGTTTGGCACTAGCTGGCCCTTTCTTAGCAACAGTTGAGCCTCTTGTAGCATCAAGATGAGCAGATCTTTCACAATATCAGGCAGAAGCAACGAGTGCGAAGAGATTTTGGATTGGTTTGCTGAGTTGGTGGAAGATTCTGAGCTTCATGGCCAAAGTTAGGGGCAGCTGTCTGATGGAGAGGGCACTTGGAGGTGTGAAGCAAAATAAGAACAGCTGTAGGAGTAATTTCTCCTCCTCTCTCTGAAGGTTTTGTCTCCTGGAGGGATAAGTCGAGCGGATCGTGGTATGTGGAAACGCTGGACAGCATGCTGGGACAGCATGCCCATTCTGAAGACCTGCTAACCATGTTGCTGCGGGTAAAATGTCTTTTTTTTTTTTTTTTTTAATTACTTTATTACTTTTCCTCCTCCTGTTTGTAGTCTTGAAAGAGATGAAGGCAATAACCAGAGCTGCCATCAGTCAGGGCAGGCAGGCCTACATTTGTAAAAGGAGCGACGTTACTGAACGTAGTCTTGAAAGCACAGCTTTTAGTTTGTCAGGAAAATCCCCCCCCCCCAAAAAAAAAAAAATTGCCTTAAAAAAATTGTCAGTTTGCCTTAAAATCGCCTTAAAAAATTGTCAGTCCCACGCTCAGCACCTGAAGCTGTCCTTCTGTTCCCAGGTGGCAAACGTCGTATCTGCCAAGGGGAAGTTCAAGCAGATCCCGGGCTGCTTCAACTTCCTCCGTAAGAAATTCTTCTTCATGTGCAAGTGACAAGTGGGCGCTGAGCTCCCCTCCGACGTGAAAATCATTTCTCCGTGGCTGGACGAAAGCTGTGCCTGCCATGGCTCAGACTGACTGCTCCTGGTGGCCTTTGTCTGTCTGTGGAGATGCTCGTCTTGAGAAATCTGATCTGTGAGCAGCCATCACGGTGAAACAGCAATAAAATGAGGACTGGCCCTGTGCTGGCGATGAGGAAGGGGCATCTGAAGGAATCGCCTTTGCCAGGACCATCAGCCCCATCGTCTGTTCACGGGGCCGGAGCCTCTACCTGGCCGTGATGTGGCTGCGCTCTGCCTCTTGGTGCTGGTCTCTGATGATCGTGTTTGTGTCCTCTGCTGCCTGGCTAGCTGATTGAGGGAATCAATGGAATCGACCGATGGAATAAATGGAAAGGAATGATTTCTCCAACAACAATTTTTCTTTCTCAATAAAACAAAAGGCAAAAAATCTTTTCCATTGTGTTGTTGTCATCCGTTCCCTCTCATGTGTGCCCTTTCAGCATGTGCCAGAGGCTAAATGTGTAGCCTAAGTGTGTAGAAATGCCTAAAGTGTGCAGAGCAAGAAACCTTGCTCGAAAAGTTTAGTCTTCTGCTGTTAATGCAGCAGAGAAGGGGAAGCATGTCCTTCAGAGGAACCATGTGGATGCTGAATGTGCATTACTGCAGGAAACTGGTGAGGATTCCTTTGAAAATCAGTTCTGGTAGCATCAAAGCCCTTACAAAGGTGCTGCGTGTAGCTGTGATGATGTTTTCAGGTCACAAGCAGTGTTTGGGAGTTAAAGGGAAGGCAGCTGTGAGCCTGAGGAGCCATGGCTGCATTGTAGCATCTGTGGAAGGGATGTGCAGGCTGGCCATCGCCCTCCTGGCCCAATTCCTGTGGCAGAACAAGGCCAGGGTGGAGAGAGCTGCTCCAACAGCCACATGGCCACAGCGCTTGGGTGGGTCTTCACAGCTCCTTTTTGGTGCACGAGGCTTTCAGCACTTCAGAAGCCCTGTGGGGTTGTTTTCAGCACTGCAACTCCAGCTTGCACTGCGGTCTGTTTCCCCCGCATTGCTAGCGAAGGGGTGTTTGCAGTGACCAAGGGCCGTGTGATGCTCAAATGTGTACCCTTACCATTACGTGTACTTACTTTTGCTATAAGGTTATGTACGAACATTGTGTATGCAAATAAAAGTAAGATAAGCAATCAGCGCTGTACTTCTGTACAGGAAAGATCTAAGTACTTATCCACATGTATTTAACCACTCGCAAATGATAGTGTCTGTTTCTGTTTACAAAAACATACACCCTAAAAATGCATTCATTTGACGACATGAGGTCATTACTGGAACAACAGCAAGGTGTAAACACGCGCGTGTAACGGGCAACAGCTTTTGCATAACCAAAGGTTGCGTGGAGGATCTCATTGTAACTACACGTAGGTTGTGTATGAGGAGTATGGGAGTTGTTAAATTACTGTTTGCATAAAAGAACTTTTAACCAATTTACCTATATACAGACAAACTACTTCGATTATGCACTTTTAAGCAAATTTCAGCTAGTAAAATACTTTCAGTGTATGCTGTCAACAAAAATTTGAGTACCTATAAATTCTCTATCACTACGTGTAAATTTATTGCAAGCATGAAGTATAAATAATGGAGGTAGTTTTTCTTTACAATTATTACATAATGTTTGTACTTAGATCAAACATTGACAGTAGATAAAGTCATAAGTAATAGATTACCCAGTACAAGTTATAGATTACTTTGTATTTACGGAAATAATGAAAAATAGGTATGAAATTTTGTATACAGTTATGGTTTTTCCTTATTAGACTCCATACAATGTACAAAGTACCAGTTTAAAATCTCTATTTTTTTGTACAGGTACCTAAGTACTGTGTGAGTAACTGCGTGCTGCAAAGTTACCCACGTACTGGATAAGTACAAATTTATTTTACTATGTTGTCCAAGTTTTCTGAGTAGATAACTGGCATAGTATAATCTAGAGTACTAAAATTACCTCTCTCTATATATGTACCTATCTACACTATCGTGTGCTATAGTTACCTAGCACTTTGTACTTTCTAGAAAGTACATTTTATTACTCTGTCTGTATGTTTGCTACCTACGGGTAGTTTCTACTTTTAAATTGTATTTGTGGATAATTATACAGTTGATATGCAGTCTTAAATAAAAACAGGTTCAATACTTTACACTACTTTTGTTATAAACGTTACTTTTAGAGCAAAGTGAGCCACTTCTTTTTGTCGCCCTGCTATGCCAGGCACACACCACAGCAAGGCGAGGTGGCTCCACCTGCAGCACCGCCAGCCACCCCAAACCTGTCAGGGCCCTGTGGAGCTCACACCACAGTCCTCTGGTGTTTTTGGCTGTGCCTCGATGTTTGCCCACAGGACATTGCCTCACTGGATGCCCGACACCACAGGGTTTGGCCATGAGGGGGTAGGGGCACTGCGTGGGCACCTTCCTGGGTTGGGGGAGCTGATGCTGACGGGGCTGACGCTGACAGGACAACAGCAGCTGGTCACAAAGAAACTGCCCCTGGGTTTTCTCCTTAAACAACCCAGGGACAAAGGCACAGAGAACAGGGCCTGGCCTGGCACAGTCGCCACCCCTGCCCTATGGTGCCACATCACAAACCCAGACCCGCGATCCCAAGGAGCTCTTTTGGGGACACACCAGGCATGACCACCCCACCCCTATCACCAGCACCCCCTGCAGTGTTTGCTGCCCCAGCTGGCTGCCGCTGTGCAGCCCCTGCCCTGGGGGAGATGGGGGGCACCCAAACCACGACCAGTGCACCTCTGGGGCCCTTACTGGCCCCCCTCAGCCCCAGCCTGGCCTCTCCTACCCTAAAATGCAGGGCCAGCCTTGATGCCCACAGCCCCCTGCTCCCTGCAGGTCTGGGGTTTGCCTCACTGAGCCCCCGTCCACCCCCCCCAGTAACCAAAGGGCCAAACAAAGCTGGTTATTTCTCTTTATTGCACTCCCACAGCTCCACAGCAGGTGACAGCGGCCGCACGTCCTCAGTAGGCGTTGATTTTCTGCCGAAGCCAAGAAGAGAGGCCCCAGGGTCAGACCCGCGGCTGGGTGACAACGAGGGAGACCCCAACAGCGGTGGGGGAGCCTCGTGGGGGGGCCAGGCACCCACCTCGTTGATCCAGTCGACGTAGGCAGACACCCGCGTGAAGACGGTCGGCTTCTTGTACGTGTTGCAGCCCCAGGAGGAGCCGAAGCTGACGATGCCGTGCACCTCCCACAGCCCCTCGCGCTGGCAGTTCAGGGGGCCGCCTGAATCCCCCTGCCCAGGCACAGCACCACACGGCGTTACCACCACCATTACGGGGTCGCAGACATTCCCCCGCCCCCGTCCTTCCCCAAATTTCCCCGCACTCACGTTGCAGCCCGAAACGACGCCGTCGCCACCGGCGCACACCATGGAGGTGCGCACCAGGTAGCCCCACCAGTCGCTCTGCGAGCAGGTGCTGTAATCCACCACCGGCAGCAGCGCCTGCTGCAGGACGTCAGCCAGGGGCCCGTTCGCTGCAACGACAGCCTCAGCACCTGATCCCCGTCCCCTTTACCCCCCCCACGGCCACCCCCTGCTTACTCCAGAGGCGTCCCCAGCCGGTAATCTCGCAGGGGTAGTCGTTGGGCAGCTCCAGGCCGCTGGGCGGCAGGCAGGCCGCCTGGATGCTCTCGCTCTCCTGCACCGGCTGCTTCAGCTTGATCAGGGCGATGTCGTTGCTGCGAGGAGAAGCCCCGTGGAGAGGAAAGAGGGGACGACAACCAAACCCCACCGCCAGCCCAGCACAGGGCCGCAGCCCCCTCCCTCCCTACTGCCACCCCCCCCACTCCTACATGATGAGGTAGGAGTTCCAGTCCTCGTGCACGATGAACTTCTCCACCTCCGCCACCACGGCGCCGTCGTCCTCCACGGTCAGGTCGTGCTCACCCAGCACCACGCGGTACGTCAGGCTCGAGCTGCCGGTGGGCACGGAGCGAGGATCAGCGGCTGCAGCAGCACCCTGGGACCCCCCCCAGGGTCCCTCATCCCTTCCCCATCGCCCACCTGTAGCAGTGGGCGGCCGTCAGCACCCAGCTGGGCGCGATGAGGGTCCCACCGCACGTGTGGCTCCAGTCCCCGTTGCGGCTGTACTGCAGCGAGACCTGGGAGGGCACAGGCGCAGCGTGGTGGTGGTGGTGGGGGTGTTGGTCAACCTGTCCCCATGCCGCCAGCCCCGGGATGGGTTCCTGGTGTCACAGCCCCTGCCACCCCCTGCACCTTACCTGCCACGGCCAGCTGTGGGCTACGGCATCCTCACCGCCCACCACGCGGGCGCCCAGCTGGGGTGGCACGGCCGGCTGCCCGCATCCGTAGGCTGCACGACACCCGGAACGGGGACATTAGTGACCACCAGGGGACATTAATGGACACAGGGGGGATGTGCTGTCCCCCCCAGCCCTGGTTCCTCACCCACCGTAGCCCAGCAGCACAGCGAGACACAGAGCCCCCAGCATGGTCGCGGTCGTGGTGCGGCGGCACCGGGGCACCCCCAGCTCTTATAGCACGGCCGCGGCACCTCAGGGCCACCGCTCGGCCTTGGGCCCTGGTGACCCTCTGGTGCCAGGTGGCGATGTCCCACACAGCACGGGCTGCCTGTGTGCCACCGCCCCGGCTATTTCGTGAGATCTTATCGGGGCAGCTCAGCCCTCCTGGGAACGGATGCACTTGTGCTGCACGCACCCTTCCGTCCCAGGGGGTGGACGTGGCACCCATGCTCGCCTCGTCACAGGGGGGCTGGGACCGGTCCAGAACCAGCTGGGGACCCTGGGGGTGGCAGTCCCCTCCCCACCGTGCTCCAGGAGCCCTCTCCCCCCATCCTAAACGCCCACCACACAGCCGGCTCCTCGCCGTCCCCCGGGCATAGGCAGCTGCAAGACTTAGGAAATATAATCTTTATTTGGGATTTAAAAAAAAAAAAAAAGACACAACACACACCCGTGCCACGGACTGGAAGGAGCAGCTGAGACAAACACCGCCCTTGACATTACGGCCACCTGGACAACCCTTCCCCAAAGGAACAGCGGTCGAGCTACGGGAGGCACCGCTCGCTGGAGCGCCTTCGGGCTGCTTAGACAACGAACACAAAAAAAATAAAGCTTCTCCACCCTGCGGGGGCCTTTCCGGACTTCTTTTACCAAAATAAACAGAATCTGAGAGGACACGAGGCCGCCTCCGCTCTGACCCTGAGGGTCACGGCGGGGCCGGCGCTTGCCCGCTTCGCACAGAGGATACAGCGACACCGAACACGCAGACAACGACTCCGCCGGCCCTCGCCCCGCTGCCACAGAGGTCGGCCCCGGGGGCTCGCCACGCTCCCGGTGCCACCGGCGTGCCGCACACACAGCGACGCCGACGGGCACCGACCCGCGGCACAGCACCCAGCCCGGCCCAAATCACGGCGCATGCAAGACACGACGACACCCAGGGGACGAGCGCCGCTCGGGGGACAGGGGCTGGCAGGGGACAGCCAGGCATGGATCCTCCTGCACGAGGCCCCCCCAGCACCGCCACGTCCCTCCGGCACGGCGCTGACCCGCGGTCACTGCGCGAAGGCGGACTGCAGCTCCTTGAAGGCCGCCTTCCTCTGCTTCAGCTCCTCCGCCTGCTTCTTCTTCTCTTCCTGCTCTGCTCTGATCTCCTCCTCGAAGCGGCTGGCCTCGGTCATGGCCTGCGCCTGGGGACAGCGGCACGTCCAAAGAGGTCCCCGCCACCCCACCAGCCCCCGCTGTGGCTCGCGGCCCTTACCTTGGCCTCAAAAAAGCTCTTGGCTCCCTTCACGCCCTCCGTCGAGACGTCGATCTCGGAGAGCCGGGCCAGGGCGTGCAGCCCGCTGTCCTCCTGCAGCTCGCCTGCCGCCGCCTTGCGGAAGATCAGCAGGAACTGCGATACAGAGCGGGGTTGTCCCTGTCACCACCAGCTCTCAGCTGCCTGTCCCCTACCCAAGCGTGCAGGGACTGCCAAGGGACAGCCCGGGCTCACCTCCCGGCCCCGTAGCCCTGGTACGTACCTCGCGGAAGCTCAGCTTGCTGTCCAGGTCCTCGTCCACCTCCTTGATCATGTTCTTCAGGCCGATGTGCGTCTGCGGCGCTCCCAGCTTCTCCATCATCAGCTTCAGCTCCATCAGGTCGATGAAGCCGTCCCTCCCCGCGTCGTACCTGCGGGCCAGCAGCACAGCCCCATCGCACCGTTATCGCTCCCTGCCAGCTCGGCCACAGCCTCGCCAAACCACCGCCTCCTCCATCCGACCGCTAACAGCCCCCAGGAGCATCTTCAGCTCTCCCTCGCTCCTCCTGCCCATCGAGCGCCCTTCCTGGCACCGGCACCCGCGGGGATGCTGCCAAGCACGCAGCCAGCGCTGCACAGGACCACGGGATGAAGCCCGTGTGCTGCAGGCGCTGCTCCCCTCCTCACCGCACGGCCCACGGGAGGGAGGTGTTGAAGCCCCCAAGCAGCGCTGCCTCGCCGCACGGGGCACAACACAAAGCTGGAGGAGGAGAGGGGAGCAGGCACAACGCCCCCCAACAGCGTGCCGGGCTGACGCCTCGCCCAGGGCAGCACTGGGGACACCTCATGGTTTTTTTTTCTTTTTTTTTTTTTTTTTTTTTTTTGACTTCTCTCTTCTAAGGCTGCAGGAAACGCGGCTGCTACGCTCAGCACGACACAGGCAGCTCCGCGGGGCTGTGACTCATCTGTCCCCTCGCTGCCGCGGTCTGCTCGGCTCACAGCACAGCCGCAGCCCCTTTTCTCTCCTGCACCGCTACGAGCTGGCCTGGGGGGCACAAAACCTTCACGCTCTGCCTCCGAGCTCTGGCGGCAGCGCGGGGTTGGCGAGCTCCACTGCTCCAAAGCGAGCCCCTGGCCACGGCCACCGCAGCAAACGTGCATTTCTGCATCCACTGCGGTGGGCTTTGCATCCTCTCCTGTCGCAATCCTTCTAACACAGCAGGGAGAGGGGGGAGAAAGGACAAACCGCTCACGTGGCGTGCTTGCAGCGAGCGCAGCGTGGTTTGGGCTCGTCTCCGCAGCCTGGCCGTTGCCCCTACCTCTCGTTCTTCCCCTTGGGGACCCCCCCTTTTTGCTCACAGCTTCCCCGGCCACGCGGCCACCGCCGCTGCCTCTCCTCCCACCTCCCTCGCTGCTCCTTTCGCTGCGGCGCGTGCGAGCACACACGTCTGGCTGCCGCCCGCGGCTCCACCGCCAGACCCCGCGCCGCTGCCATCTGCTGCGCCAGCCCCGGCCAGGGCACACCCGGGCACCGTGGGGCTGCCTGCGTCCACACCACAGCCCTGGTGAAGCCTGGTGCTTCAGGGGGGCAGCAGCTTCGTGCCCTCCTCCTCCTCCTCCTCGCCTGGCGCTCGGCAGGGCTCGAGCGATGCTGTGCAGCACGCTGGGTTTGTGTTTCAGCTCACAGCACCCTCCAGGATGCTCCGAGCTGTCCCGCTCCCTCCCGGCTACTCTCGCACACCCCCTGGGCCTGTAAGAGCTGGGCTCGGAGCTGCTGCAGCTCCTGTTTTCCCCTGGAAATTTCCAGACCTCCGCACCTGCTGCCAGCGTCCCCCTCGCTGGCTCCTGCTGACCCAGGGCAGCGCAGCAGGGCCCCGAGCTCACAGAGCCGCGCTTGCAGCACTGAGCCTCGCAGTCGTAGGGGACACACGGTGTGACAAGTGACCCCGGGGACGTGCCACCTGCCTGCTCAGGACCTGCTGCTGCAGCCCGGTCCCGTGCACGCAGCCAGGGCACGGGTCCCGGGGGTCCTGGTGTGGCTGGGGGAGCGTTGCCCCTACCTCTCCTCGGGGATCTGTGGCAGGAGTGGGTTTGCTCCTCTGTCCCCTTCCCTGGCCTCATCCCCAAGGTTTTGGGGTGTCCCCCCCACCTCCAGGGACACGGTGGGGGCTGCAAGGATTTTAGGGTTGGGGGCTTCCTGCAAGGGAACAGGGGGTACTGGGAACTCCTCCCGTGAGGAGCCAAGGGGGAGACTGGGGACACTGGGGATCCCCTCCTGCATGGAGCTGGGGTCACCCCAGGGGCTGCTCCTGCAGGGAGCCAAGAGGGGGGCTGCGAGGAACAGGGGACCTGGGGGGGGGTCCCTCCTACAAGGGCTGGGGGGCTTCCAGGGCACCCCCAAACACCTACACCCGGGATGGGGCTGGGAGGGGGACCCCGGGGGTGCCTCCTGCAGGGAACCGGGGGGCTTCCAGCAGACTGCAGCGGGGGGGGGGGGGGACGACACACATTCCCGGGGACCCCCCCCCATCCCCCAAATCTCCCCAACTCACTGTCGGAAGAGCCTCTCCATGTCGCGGAGCTGTCTCCGGGAGAACTCGCGGAACTCCGCGGCGGGGCTGAAAAGGCGGCGACCCCCCCCGGGGGACCCCTCTGCGCCCCCCGCCCTCCCCGCGGGGCTGCCCGGGGGCAGCGCTCCCGGTGCCGGTGCCGGTGCCGATCCCGATCCCGGTCCCTGCTCCGCTTCGTGCCGCCTCTGCTGCTCCGTTTCTCCTTCGTGCATCCCCAAACGCCGGCCCAGCCTCTCCGCCAGCTCCTCCGCCGCCATGGTGCCCGGATGGCCGCCCCGCAGCCTCCCCGCCCCGCTCCGCCCCGCTCCTCCCCGCAGCCCGACGCCCCCTGCCCTCCGCGGACCCCCCCGGGGATGGGGGAAAGCCTCGGCATCCTCCTCCCGCAGCACGCTTGTGCCAACGCTGAGTGGGGCAGGGATGGAGGGAGGGGACATTTGGGGGCGCTTGGATCCCCCCCAAATCTGCCCCGGTTGCCCACGGTGTGCGTTTCGGTGCCCCGTGCCCACGGGCAGCGTGTGACACCCCCCAGAGCTCTGGTCTCGCCCCGATGCTCTCCCATATTTTATACCTGTGGCTCCTCGTCCCCCTCGGCAGCCCTGCTCAGCACTGCGTGCCCCCCCCGTCTCTCCCATCCCCATTTCTGCGCCCCTCGTGCCCCCATGATGCTCCCCTGGAAAGCCCATGGGGTCACAAGGGAGAAGTCGGCTCGGCAGGGAAATCACACACCAGAAATCCACCTCACAGGTGCTCACCAGGCTGTATTCACACCCCCTTTTTTCTTCCACAAACCGCACCGTGTGCTGTGGTACAGGTCCCGCAGGACTCCCAAAGCCCCTGAGTGCTTCACGGGCCCTGCAGCAGTCCCAGGGGAAACCCTGGGATCCTCTCGCACAGGTTCTTCCAACTACCTGCCCTCCTGGTGCTGCACCCAAACACGAGTCCTACACACAATGGTGCGTTTCTGCCGTTCTCCTCTGTGAGCTAAAGGCCCGTGGGGTGGCACTCCTACGTGCCACCCGTCACCTCTGAGGGTTCTGCTGGGCATTCCTTGGTCTTCAGCTTCGCTGGCACCAATGGTTGGGGGCTGGGCTGAAAAATAGAGGTTCGTTGCAGCACTGCTTCTCCTGTGAGAGCCCACAAGAAGCTCAGCCCATCTCCATAGAACCAGGGACTGGTTGGGGTTGGAAGGGGCCTTAAAGGTCATCCAGTTCCAAGCCCCCTGCCATGGGCAGGATGCCACCCGCCAGATCAGGTAGCCCAGGGCCTCATCCAGCCTGGCCTTGAACACCTGCAGGGATGGGGCATCCACAACTTCGCACCGTACCTTCCCTCCTCGTCCTCTGGAAGAATGGGCACAGCCAGGAGGCACCTTCTCCTTTCTTTTCTCCTTGTCCTCTTCAAGGCTCTGGATAAAACCATCAACCACTTTACTTCTCCTCGCACAAGCTGCCTGGGCTGCCTTCACACCAGCTGAGCAGTCAGACCCTGCCACAGGCTCACCTACACCACCCGTGCGGACTCCCTGTGCGCAGAGGCTCCCCTCACCTGGCCCCTCTTACCTTGCGCTGCCTCACCACTCGATTCAGCCTCTTCTCCTGCCCCAGCTGGATCTGGGTCCTCTCCAGAGCCTCTCTTAGCAGAGCTTTCTCTTCTGCTTCCCTGTAGACTTCATCTTCCAGTTTCAACACCTCTTCCTGGCACATTTGCAAGGACTCCTGGTTCAGCCTGCACGAAACACCCATGTGGGCCTTTCCCCCCGAGCCGAGCTGTGACGATGAGAGCAGAGCAAGCTCTCAAGCAGATCATGCTCACATCCCTCCTAGGAGCCCCGTGCTACACAGGTGTGTCCATGGGCAGCGTGTCCAGCACTGTGCTGACACCTGCACATGCTCTAAGGAGCATCTTCCCTGCTCCCCTTCTTTACACCATGCCATCGCCCTCTCCTCCTGCCTGTGCTGGGCCTGGGACGCAGCCTCCCTTCGAAGCTTTCCCCCCTCACACCCCATAGCTGACCCCTTGTCACACACACACTGCCCCAGCCACCAGCCTTTCCGTGTCATTTTAGAGCCTGTCTCCACGTACTCAGAGAGCAGAGCCCAGTGCTTTGGTGTTTTGAGCTGTCTGGATGTTTTCTGTTACCACAAGGACCACATTTCATTTAGGGGCGTTTCCCAGTGTTTCATCTATCAACATATCTTCACCATCTCCCTTTCCGATTCAGAGAGGTGTTACAGGGTCCTTCACATTCATGGTGAGTAGGAGGAAGCCCCCCCAGGAAAGCCTGATCACCACCTAACGCCACAAGAACATGGACAGCAGCACTGCCCGGCTCCTCGATGAAGCTCCACGCAGAGCCATCTAGGACAAAAATGCCTTTCTGCTTCTTGCCCCACACCTGCCAGCCTGTCCCAGAAGTTTCCATGCCTGCACTGGCCCTGGAAACACAGTCCCTACAGTACAGCAATACCACCACAGTCTGGCCTTCCTACAGAGAGATGTCCCTCGTAGTTCCCTGTTTCAAAAAACAGGAGGCCAATAACCACAGGAGCCTCCCCAGGCAGGCCCCAAAGCATGAGAGTTCACTGACTGCAAGGTTTCACCCCGCTCCTTTCCCCACCACCACATCGTGCGACAGCCCTGTCCCCTCGCTGTACCTGAGCTCCTCGATTTGGGCCTCGTAATCTTTGAGCAATTCCTCTTTCTTTTCCAGGCGACTCTTGAGCTTGCTGATTTTCTCGTACAGCAGCTCGAAGTCCTTCCGTCTCTGTTGCCCTACTTTTTCCCTCTCTTCCTGAGGAAGATGCTGCACAGACTGCATTCCTGCCAGCTCCTCCATATTCATCAGCCTTCCCAGAGCGCAAATTAAGTCCAGGTACTGCGAGAAGAATAGGAAACGCATTAATTACTGTTCCTGCCAAGTCTTACTTCCAGTACGATCACACCACTCGGCCATCTGCTTCCATTCTGCTTTCGTGTTTCAAGAGATTCACACATCTCATGTAAAGTGCTGCGAGTGCTCCCCTTTGTTTCACCACTACGTGTACTTTCCCCACGTGAGCTCTTCCGAGAGCTCTCAGGATCGCCCAGCTGGGCCCCCATTCATCCCCGTAGGCAGAGAACCGGCAGCAGCGCCGCACCTGGAGCAGCACAACCAGACCCCAGAGCAGCCACTTGCACCCCCGGCGTTGGTTTCCCAAACACAGACTCCCCAGTCCCAGCTCTTCCTCCACATGAGGCATGCTATTTCTCCTCCTTGGCAATATCTGGCACGTTTCAGAGTAAGGAGGCCCTCTCACACAGCTCCATCCCTTCGCTAGTGATGTCTGTCTCCTGTGCCAGCAGCATCTATCACTCCACAGCTTCTCTCTCATCATTCCCCAGGTGTGTTAGGTTGATTAAGACAGATTCCCTCATGTACACAACCCATCCTCTAAGCCTAACCCTGCTTTCCCTGCGAACACCCCCAGAGCCTGTAGGTGGGAAGAGGAGAAGAACTTGAGAGGCCAGATACGTCGATACGTCCAGGCAGGTGCTTGCCTCTTGCTGGTTCCTGCCACACAACCTTCACCTGTGCGCAGTGCCTGGCACTCTGCAGCACCCAGACACCTTCCCCTTCTTTCTGGAAAGTGATCTATGAGTGCTCAGCACAGTTTTACCACATCTCCTGGTGACGTACCATCCTCTCCCCGAGGTCTAATGCTTCCAGCACCTCCAAGCTTGCTGTCTCGTGGGCGGTCACGTGCGAGCACCCGTCAGGAAATCGGCCCAGACACTGCACAGACAAGGACAGACCGACAGAGCTCACCCACCTCCTCATTCGATGGCTCACAGCCTCAACTTTCCCTTCTGCTCCATGGGAAAACCGTGCTCGCAGCACTGCAGGGCAACACCTTCACTGAGGTCAGTCCGTGGCCCCACTGAGCAGCTCCGAGCCGATGATGCTGGGCACAGCGCCGCACCGTACAGGAACTACGATCCCCCCTGCACGTGCTGCCTGTTATATCCTGACAGACTTCGTGCCTCCCACCTGGCTTTTTTTTTTTCCCCCTTCCCTCTTTTATCCAAAGACCTCAGTGTCCCTATTCCACCAAATACCTTTCCCAACAAGCCACAGGTTCCTTTTTACCTTGCTGCACTTTGTTTTTGTTCCCGACAGTGATGCCGCCTCCTTCTCGAGGCCTGCTTTCTGGGCTCTCTTCTCTGTCAAGTCTGTCTGCTGGACTATGAGTGACTGGGCAGCCTTGCTCATGACAGCTGCAGGAAACCAAACACCCACGGAGTCGTTACTCTCTCACTTAGGACACTTTGTGGCTTCAGAGAACAGCAACGGCTCAGGCTTGCCAGGCTTTCCCTTGCAGGGAACGCACAGCGCCTGCAGAACAGGCTACGGACCACAGCATGCTGCAGCCCTTCCTGCAGGCATCGCTCTCGTGGCTTTTGGGATTTGGTTTCTCTCCACGAGTAGCAGTGCTACGTATTTTGGAAGTGGAATTTCAGAGGCTGCACCACAAACTGCTACTCCACAGCTCTCACTGCAGAGGTGGTGTTGCTTTCCAGTACTGCTCCAGGCACAGGGATACCCAGGACAGAGAGAGCCTGGTGAAGGACAAGTTTTACCAAGCTGTTTTCTCTCTTGACAGGAGGAGAGCTGCACCCCAATGCAGGAGCAAATGCCTGCTGAGCTGGGCATCCACGCTTTGCCCAACTCCACAGCATCGTGGCTACAACTTCAAACCCTTTGCCAGCTGCCTCTCTGCTGGCTCCACACCTCCTCAGACATCTCACATGTGCCAGTTGCCACCCAGCTGCTCTCATTGTGTCCCCTGCACCTAGCAATGCCAGCTGGATGTGCAGATGCCCTTTCCATGTCTAGTAAAAGCACATCGTGCCGCACTTACTCGAGGACTGCATCTTCTCCAGCAGCTTGATCCTTTCCCGGAGCTCCACCAAGCCTTCTTTTTGGCGCTGGATTGTTTCCTCGTGCCTGAGGCCTCTGCATTTCACACCCAGCTCAGCCAGGTCCAAAGCTGGCTCCTGAAATTCAAAGCACATCTGGTTCTCACCCAGACTGAACCTCGCTGAACCCTGCCTACCCAGTGGGTGCTTGGCAGCAGCCAAAACAACCTTTCTGAATGACGCTGGGCACTTGGGACACACCGGGAGCAATGCTCTTGTCGCAGAAAGCAGGGGACTTGCCTCGACTTGCAGCACAGCCTCCCTGGGGATTTGAAGCACCAGGTACCAGCTTCATGCCCTGCTGCACCAGTCACAGCCCGCTGGAGGACGTAAGCCCTGACAACACTCCAGGGAGCTGGGAGAGGCACGGTGCTTGGCTCTGAGGCCACACGGGGATTTTGTTCGACTACTTCCTGCTAAAGCAGCGCATTTGCTATTTTGGATTCACTTGCTGGCCTGCATTTCTACACGATCCTCGTGCATTAATCTCTTTTATAACAGCTCCGTGCTCACACACGCATGGTGCCCTCCCAGCCCCATCGAGCACAATGCCCGACGACAAGGAGCAGCCTCAGACACAGAACGGGGTGAGCGTGCTACCAAAACCTGCACAGTGCTTGTGAGAGCTGCCAACTGCCTGGAGAAGCACCGCACTCCCCGTCAGCGGCCGTGCTGCACCCACAGAGCTCTGTGCTTCCCAGCTGCCTTCCTGCAGGAGAGGATGGCGACACCTCCTGCTCCTCAGCCAGCCGTGAGTCACCACATCACCAACAGCGAGCCAGCCCCTCGAGCTGGCACGGCGTCTGCCACTGTTGCAGTACAGGCTGTACCATTTCTACAGTCCCTCCATCTGCTCCTGGAACCACCTTTGATTTATTCAGATCTCTAAAAGTAGGGAATTCAGACGGTGAGTCAGCACAGAACTAGGACCGTTCCTCCTTTTCCTGCACAACAAAACACCCTGCGCTCACAGACCTGCTCCCGTGTGGCTGACACAGCTGGCATTCACGGTCAAGCAAGGTTGTGGAAGGTTAGGAAGAGTTACAGCTCTCTTACTGAGCTGTTACCCACTCTAATTGGCAATTTGAGCAGCCATTAGCACACACAACACTTCACATTTCCAAAGTGCTGTACAAACATCAGCTAATTAGCCGGCAGAAATGCCAGCGCAGGAGCACGGAGGGCACTGCTGCCCTGCTCTCAAGCAGGCACGCCAGCACCAGCTGCCCTTGCTAAGGAAAGGACGTCCAGTGAAAGGACGTCCAGCTGTCCTGTGTGGCTCCCTTTTTGCTCCCCACTCACCTAGTGAGGCATGAGGCTTTGCCAACCCTCACCATGACTACACGAAACGCTTTGTATGGAGAACCCTTGGAAACCTGATAGATAATCTCAGCAAATCCTCTCACAAGTGGGACTGAGATCCTGACCTTCACAGTTGGTTGGCAGCTGCACGCCAAGGCAGCAGCAGAAATGGGAGCACATCACCCAAGCAACCTATTTTCAGCAAGAAAACCAAGAAAAGAGGAATGACACAAACTGCACGTTGTCCCCATTCTCCCTCCACTTTCTGGATTTTGGCATGGGTTTAGCACTTCTCCTTTGTCCTCAGCCTCAAGGACAAAAACTTGAAACCCTCAAGGATGTGTCTGGACCATCCTGTGCTCTCTTGGGGCTTGGTGAGCACTGCTTCCTTCATTTCTGAGCTGTTTGTTCTGCTTCTTCTGCAGTTTCTGGTGGTCTCCCTGCAGCCTTACCGTCTCAGAGGCTACCTCCACCATGGCAGGTGTCACCCGTGCCTGCGGTAGAGTCTCCGGCTCTTGTGCCTTCTCTCGGGATGCAGCCTGCAGCGCTTTGCAGTCTTCTTGGGCTTGCCTGTGCCAAGAGACAAAAGCATTGCTGTACAGCCGTGACAGATGGGGGTCAGCCCAACAGCTTGCACGGAGCAACAACCTGGACAACGTCCACAGTGTGGGTGGGAGCACATTACCGAGCCGTGATTCGGTTACAAGTCCATAGGCAGGAGCTCCTCACAGCCCCCGTTTCAGAACATGCAACATTTCCATAGAAAACACGTGCCTCTGTCTGAGTCTTCTGCATTCAACCATACCTTTTGCCCCAGGGGAGTTACCTACTTGCAGTCACCTGCTGGGAATCTACAGGTCAACTTGTGCAAGCCAGCAGCTCCTGGCAACTCATACCTTAACTCTGCAGCTGCTGCTTTCAGCTCTTGATCCTTCTGAGCCACGAGCTTGGACATCTCCGACAGCTTCTCCCTCAGTGTGTTCAAGTCCCGCTCCTGGCTCTTCACCTGGACCAGGCTCCACTCCAGTTCTGCCTTCTGCTTCTCGCTGAGCTCTCCTAAGCACGGCAAAGTTTCGTGGGCTTTGGGCTATCAGCAGTTCTTAGTGACACGACACCCACGTGCATGATTTTGACAAATAACAGCTCTGTTTTGGGCAACCGATCTCCAGCGGGGCATCTGAACACCGTCACTGCTCTCACTGAGGTTCATCCTAGCAGAGGACTGTGGGGAATTTATCTTGCCAAAGGGAACAGACAGCCTGCTTTGCCCAGGGCTGAGCAACAGCACCGCTTTAGGAAAGTGATGTCTATTTTCCCACTACCTGTGTGTGCCCTTCTACTAGCACTCGGTCTTGGTACAGCTCTGGAGGGACAGGGAAGCGCATCTGCCCGCCAGAAGCCACGTGCTCCATTTCACTAACCTCTCATGTCTGACATCCTGGCTTGGGTTTCCGAGAGCTCCTTCGTTAACCTGGCAATAGCAGCCTCTTTGGCCAGGAGCACGCTCTGTGCAGCAGCCAGCTCTTCCCTGAAATTCACAAGAAAGAGGCGTGCAACACTCACAGCTCCTTGGGCAGATTTGCCAGAGCCTGCACATGCATTCTCTAACTGCATCTTATTACTAAGATGTACTCTTTTTTTCAAACCACAGCTCAGCTGCCTTCATTCCAGCCTGTGCTGCTAGGCTTTGCCTGCTCTCCCTTCCTTACCCCGAGCCCTCAGAACAGCACAGCCGATAACCCACACGCTGCTCCTCCCTGCAGACCGCCTGACTCACGGCACCACACCAAATAAACTGGAGGCACTGGTGCACTGGTCTTCCCCTGCCTGCTGCTGCTGCTGCCAGCAGCCTCAGCCCCCACCCAGGGAGCTCCGTGGGCAGCCCGTGGGCAGGCAGCAATCACTGTCACGTTGGCATCGCCGTGATGGTGCCCGATCCTTTCTCGGGATCTCTGTGCCAGTCTCCCCCCCTCACACAGCAAAGGGGGATGGTTTCCTTCACAGATGTCTTTCTAGACACGCTAAAATATTTTTGAAACTACGTACACCTCAGGCTGTCTCAGCATAATGTAAGGACTCTTTCCACTATCAGAGACAGTGAAGACCTCGTGACAGGCTGCTGCAGGCCCCCTTGCCTTCCTTAAGCTCTCCTGGTGATAACTCCTGCTCTCTAAGCCCCTCTGCACCAGACCACCATCAGCAAGTCCTTGGCATCAGCTTACAGAACACAACGGTGAGACTCCTCGGCGCAAGAGGCCTCCTGTGATGTTCCCGATGTCACCCTGCAGGCATCACCCTCAAGTCCTGCAGGAGACAACAACAACAGAGCATCACTCGTTGGTAATGCCCACGCTGGGGGGCTGCTGCCTCACAGCACGCTGTCAGTGAACGCCCCCACAGCAGCTGGGCTGAGCCTTGCTGTGGGGGTCTTTGTCTGCTTGTGGTGGCTGCTTAGATCCAGGAACGGCCAGGCAGGACACTGCTGTGAGAACACATCGTGGCTTGCAACCACATCGCCTTACGAGGGCAATGCTCCATAGATCCTCTCCCTCACAACAGCTTCAAAGACTGGAACCAGTCTTCCTTAGAAAGCAACGTGTCTTTGGGCCCTGACCTAGTGGTGTTTAGTCAGTCCCTCAAGTCCTTTCTGGCTTGCGTGCAGCCAGAAGCACTCCAGCCTTGTCACTTTGGAGGGCAAAGAGCCCTTCTCAAGTGGGAACGCCTTATCTGTGCCTGTGGGGCACTACCAGTAGGCATCAAAAGACTCCAAAAAATATCTGGCAACTCACGGTGAAAGGGATCCTTCAAGGCATCACAGCAGGGCTCTTCCTACACTAAGACAAACCTCAAAGCAACACCCCCCCTTGCAATGCTTTTCATGGCACCACTACTCCGTCTCTATTTACTTTCACATTTTCTGAGGGTGTCCCTAGTACACACGCAGCCCATGCAAGCCTTAGCTACCTTCTATTTTTTCCAGGAGCGTGATATTTTCCTTCTCAAGCGTCTTCTGCTGCTGCTCAGCCTCCAGCAGGCTGTCTTCTAAAGCAACAATTGTCCGAGCATGTTGCTTAATTTGCTCTTTATATCCTGCTATTTCTTCCTGGACTTTCTGCTTCAGTACCTCGCTCTCCTCCTGAACGATCTTGAGCTGCTCATCTTGCCTGAGCACCTGCTGCTTTAACATCATCTAGGAAAGAAGACACGGGGCTTTGCTTGCATGTTTCGTACGTTATTCTTCAGGAACATGATGAGCATCATCTCTCCTGGCTCCCAGTCAGGAAGACAGGGGGAAGGAACACAGTCTTCAGTGCCCTGCTCTCGCCTCCTTCCCTCTATAACACCACAAGCTGCACTAGCATTTACACCACGCAGCCTGCTTGGCTGTGCCCACAGAGAGACAAGGACGGGGAGATCTGCACAGCATGGTTTGTCTGGGCTCTGTGCTACCAACTTTGTGCTCTTCAGGCTCCCACTGCTGCAGCTCTCTGCCCCCACCAGGCTGGTGGCTGTGCCCTGGGTGCCCCCTCAGGATTGCCCTCTATTTCAGGACCTAGCAGGGTTTCCACAGGCATGGGAAGCACAAAGTCTGAGGATTATGTTAAGAGTGTGCTCGTACATCCAGCCAGGGCTTTACATTGCGAGGTGGGACTGTTAGTGTTAGGTCAGAGGTTGGACTCGATGATCTTGAGGTCTCTTCCAACCTAGAAATTCTGTGATTCTGTGCTGGTGTACGATTTAGGCCAAGACTTGCTCCTGCTGAGTGCTAACGTTAGAGGGAAGCCAGCTCCTCTGTTTTCTAGAGGTCTGTAGGGCATGGAGGCTGCAGGGTCTGTAGGGTATGGAGGCCCTACTAGCCAGGAGGGAACAGAGAAACCTCATGCAACAAAACCGCATCTATGTCACATCCTCTGCGTGCAGAGGGGTTACCAGAGCTACCTCTCGTGCCGTGGTTTCCTCCAGGTTGCGCAGAGCTTCCCTCAGCTTGAGATCTGTAACCTCCTGCTCTTTGGACTTCATCTCCATTACCTGCAGGAGGAGAAGCCCAGTGCTTGAGAAGAGGCCCCACTTGCAAGGATCCACCTTTCTCTCTGGAAATATGCACCCGCATGTGTTTGTGGGGGGGAAAAAAAAGTCTGACAACAGACCCTGACCACACAGGACATGACACCACAGAGTGCTCTCAGCTTTAACAGTGCCATCTGTAATTGCTTCTGCTTTACATCCTGCAGTGGGTTTATGTGGCAAGGTTTGGGTAGCAGGGAGCCACAGGGGTGGCTTCTGTGAGAAGAATCCAGAAGCTGCCCCATGTTAGGTAAGGGCCCTGCTGCTGACCAGAGCCGAGCCAATAAGGGATGTTGTTTGCACCTCTGTGAGAGCACATTTAAAAAAGGGGAAAAAAATGCAGTGAGGGCCATGGTGGAGCATGTAATTACCTTAATTTACCCTTGAGCCCTTTCCATCGTATTTTCTCCCCCTTTCCCTTTGAGGAGGGGGAGTGAGAGAGTGGCTGAGGTGGAGCTCAGCTGCCCACCTGAATAAAACCACCACACATCCCCTTGCACGTCACAGACCTCAGTCATACTCCTCAGGCGGCTCTCCAAGTCCCGGACCATCTTCTTTTCTTCACCCATGTATTTCTCACACCTGTCCTTCTCCTTCGCGGCGGCGCTCTTCATAATCTGAGAATTAACAGCCAACAATATTGACAAAGATAAAACTGGACTGTAAGGCAAACTAACTTGACTCAGATGAGGAAAGCAACCAACAGGGTCACTGCCCTGGAACAGGGCATGTTATGGGAAAAAAGCTTGGCTGGACTTCAGGTGACTTGAAGGAGGAGTCTCACCAGCCACAAAGCTGCCCTACGTGCTCCAAAGGCTTGCACGGAAGCCTGCTTGTGCTTTGCATCAGTTTACTGCTGAAAAAAGATGTCTTCCTATGCTTCTGCGCCTGGATGATGCTCCTTGCTCACAGCTTTCTCACAGGGATTTATAAGTAGCAATGAACTCTGCCACTGCTCAGATGCTTTTCAGTAACATGGTGTAATGTCATTCAGGGGGTTTAATTCACCCGTGTCAGCACAAGGAGATATCTGAGATGCATCCTTGTCCTCAGACATTTTGGATTTGGGGGCTTCCTCTCACTAGGCAACACCATTATGGAGACCTAGATATCCTGCTGAACAGACCTATGTCTGAAAAACCACCCCGTTGCCATACCTCTTTTTTCTCCTCCTCCTTTTCCAGTATGATTTGATTGATTTTTATCTGTAGGTCTTGCTCGTATTTCACTTGCTGCTCTTTCAGGCGCTCCTGCAGCAGAGCATCCTGTGACTCCCGGATTTCCTCTAATTGGGCCTATGGGGAAATGGCAGATACCACGGCACTGAAAGGAGTGCGTGAGCAGCAGAGCAAAAAAAAAAAGCCACCATATTTACTGGTGCAAAGATCCTGACTCACCTGGGTTTATGGACATAGATAGAGTTTTACCTGTAACATTTTATTCCTTTGTGTGGTTTCCTGATTATTTTCCAACAACCTCCTGAGACAGGCTGTCAATCCTGCAAAAGCACAGAGTATTACTGCAAGGGCTTCTCAGACAACCCATTTTTAGCACCTGAGGAGTCCTCAAAGGCCTGAGGACACTACCCGTCTTCTTTCGAGCACTATTTCAGCACAGCTGACCTTCAGCCCTAGCCCTCACCCTCCTCACCAGATACCTCCATTCCTCCATACACAGCAGGGAGAAGAAAAAGCACAATGGGAAGTCCATGGGAAGACCAAGTGCTAGTCAGGATTACCCAGAAAACAGCCCCTGTGGGTTTTCCTCTCTATGCCAGGCAGTGGAGGGCTATCAGCTCTCAGGAAATTAAAGGCAACAATTCTGTCCTGCACCCAGAGACTCTCCCTCAACCCCTGCTCTGGGGTTCAGCCTTAGACACTCCTTGGAAAGGATGCCAGGGGCCAGCTGAGGGCCCCCGCAGCACCTGCTAGGAGCACGGCACCTTCCCACTGCTGGGCCACCAGGCTTCACATTCAGCCTCGGCACTGACTGAATCGCTGCCACCACCCAGATGTCTCAGGAACGGAGGCTGACTTGGCGCAAACCCCAGATTCCTGTTCTCACCAGGAGACTACATTTCCCTTGTCGAGCACTGTCACCCAGTTCTCTGCATCACCCCTTCTTCTCTAAGCACGACGCTTCTCCAGGAGCCGAGGCAGGCTGACCTCTTGCAGCACGCAGCCTCGTGAGGTTCCTGGTGCTATGATCGCTATCTGCTAACCACAGCAGCCCTACAGCTCCTCTGCACTGGCCACAGCACTTCTGTGCCTTCCACCCCTGTGGGCTGCCAGCGTGAGCCATGCTCCTCGCCCACCTGGCTGCCGGGGCAGTGACTCATCCCCGCTCACACTGCATCGCACCGGCAGCGCATCACGGGATGCTCTGACACAGACCCACGCCGTTGCAGCCTGCTTCAGTTTCCACGCACCCTTCACGTTAACTCCTTTCCAGCAAATTCGACACAGCAACTGCTCTGCTGCTCCCCAGCAGAGGTAAGACAAAAATTCCTTACCTTGAGGCAAGCTCGGGTCTGAGCCTGCAATGCTCAGCGCTGCTACAGCTGCTGCTAAGAATCATTACCAATGTCCCACCAGGGGAAACAACCAAACCACCATCACTGAATAACCACAACGTCTACAGACAAAGTCCATCATCTGCAGACTATACAGCCTGCAGACAAACACCCATGTGTCCTGTTTTCCTGCTAGGAAAGCCTAGAGAGACTTAAGACACCCACCACCGTGCGACAGGCACCTTTGCCAGAGGTGGGCAGGTCCAACCCTGCTCTTTCCAGCAGCTGCTCCGCACCCTCCAGCCATGACAGGGCCACGCGAGCGATTTCCACCACAGCTGCCTGCACGTCCGACACCAAGGGGTCCACAAGCACGGCCTCGAACTTGCACAGCTCCCTCCTCAAGCTGTCGCTGCAGAATGAGGTCCCCAGGAAAGCCTAAAAGCAGTAAGACCAACGAGCACATCAGCCTCCGTAACACACGGTCTCCTGTGACTGCACAAGACATCTGTGAAAGCCCAGAGATTTCTTTATTCACCAAGCACCTCCATGGGTTGATATCTTTGGGTAGGAAAGGTCCAGGGGAAGAGGCTGGTGTGAAGGGTTCTGTTCCTTTCAAACCAACGTTTTTCAGGGTGAAGCTGAGGGCACTATGCTTGCCAGCACAGCTGGACACGCATTATCTTTTCTCTGACCTGTCCTCAAGGCCAATAAAATGCTTCGTGCCGCGTTTTTCCCAGCTGAAACTTTGTGAACAGTATTTAGATGACTGACCTGGAGCTCACGCACTGATTCCTTGAACACCTCGACATTTTCAGACACCTCCTTTTCCTTCGAGAGCCTGGCACTTATTTCCTCCTGGAGACGCTTCTCTCTTTCCTGACTTTGTTGGTTCTCCTCACAGATCTGCCTGACCTTCTCAAGTACCTGCCAGAAGTATGGGAAGGAAGAGGAGAAAAAAGCTCCATGCCAAAACCCTTTTTCAGCTGAGGGAAAATCCCCTGGGGACAGAGATTTTGGGCAGCGATTGAAACCTGCTGGAATTCACTAGCCACATCAGACTCCCAGGTTTTTCCCTGATGAAGCCCAATGACTCCACCCAAGCTTTAGGGGAGCCCCAAACAAAGTGAGGCCCCACTTCCTTCACATTACAGTGCAACGTCACCTCCCTGGGGTAGCTGCACCATCGTTTGTGATGTGGAAAAGCTGGATAATAACAGCCCTACTGCACACAGCGCAGGTGCTGGGGCTGTTCTGCAGCAGCCTCGAGCCCAGACAGGCTGTGGAGGCGACGAGCATCACTGTGTGACCACATCTGCACTCACCTGCTGGATGCTGAGGGCCTTCCCTGCCTCTCCTGCTGCTTGTGGGAGGCAGACTTGCACCACTTGCGTTTTGAAAGATGCCAGCTACAGCAGAGATCAACACAGGAAAACCACAGTCACTGAGAATTGACAAAAACCCCACTTTGTTGCTCTGCAAAACCCTACAACAATCAATGAAGAGAGCATCCCTGTGCATTTCTTGCATTGCTTCCTTACCATGGCCTGATACTATCGTGGCTGGCAGGATCCAAGGAGAGGAGAGAAGGAGAAATGGTTTTACTTTGGGAACTGTCTGCCACCTCAGGCACCAAGGCCCTGTGCATGTTCTCGCACTCCTCTCTGGGCATCCCTAGCTCACACACCATGCTCTGCCCTAATAATTCACCACACTGCCTCCTTCCTTCCTTTAACCCAATGGCTGACCCCCTGCTGGCAGCAAGGTGCTGCACTTAATCCAGTTAATTACAGCTCCTGTGAGGTGCAAGGTGTAATCCCTACCGTGGCTCTTGGGGGAACCTTTCACGTTGGCCTGGCTGCATGACTGCCTCCCACTGCCTCCCAAAGGCTGCAGAAAGAAGACTTCCCCAGAGGGACCTCTCACTTTGCCATTTTCAGATTTTGAGCTCACAGAGCCCATATTTAGTTCCTGTAACAGCAACGTCCACAGAAAGCCCTGGCTGTGTCCTCCTGTGAAACAGCCCAGGCTGGGGGCAGCTGCGGATGCCACCCACGGCATCTTCTCAGAACAGGACGTGCAACGTTTCCTCTGAGGCTAGGTCTTTACCACACCATTTCCTAGCTGGCACGGGTTCCTCCTGGGGCTTGGACAAAGGCTGAGTGTGTGTGGGCTGGGGGAGTTCCTGCTCCATACTGCTAGGTCTCCATCTGGCCTTAAAAGACTGAGGTTGCCATCAGCTCCGCGACAAGCACAAACTGGGGGTTAATTTCTAGACATTTAATCTCACAGCTTTCAGAAAAGAGGCCTTTTCTGCCTCTCGCTGAGTTTTCTAGCAAAATCATGCTATCAAAAACCATGTGTTGCAGTTTATTGCGGGACACAACCTTCTCATGCACAGCACAGCTGTGTCACGGCCATCTAGCCCAGCTGTCAGACACGTGTCAACACAAAGAAAGCAGAATTTCCTCCTGTCCTCCTGTTAGGCTCTGAATCTTCTGCGATGACGAAACAAATCCTTCCGATAAGCCTCTCATGCTGAGCAAGCCAAAGAGATAAGACCCGTGCCAGACTTTGGTGCTCAGTTTTCCTTCCCAGAACTCACGTTCTGCCTTTTACCAGTACAACGTCCTTCCCCATGAGAGAAACACTCCTTTTGTTGCCTCTGGCCCGCATAGTAAGAAACTCCCACTCCTCCTCCTACCTGCACTTTGGCACGATCCACGTCAGATTTCAGCAGGCGCTCCCTGCGCCCCATCTCCTGTAACTGCAGAGATTTCCTTTCACAGAGATTTTTCAGCTCCTCTTCAGCCTGAAACAACAAAAGCCTTTGATTATCAAAGTGCTACCAGAAAGCGATGCCACAGGCTTTTCTACCTCCACCATCCACATCAGACATGCCTCTACCTCAGCTCTGAGGTACCAAGATAGACATTTTTATCCTTTTGCAGGCGGTGGGATTGCAGTTTTACCCACAATGCTGCTTTTTGGCTTGGCTTTGGTCCCTGGGACATCATCCACCCTAGACTTCCTAACGCGCCACTCAGGTCTGCTGTTTCGGTTCCTGTTTTGCTGCCATGGGCACGCTGTGGGCCCTGGGGAATTGATATTGCTGGGGGACAGCAGGACTGGGTACACAAATTACTTCCTATACAGCGGAGCATTTCCTATTGCAAAGCTTCCACTGCCAGTGAGCAGGGGACCTGTCTTTTCATCCTGGCTGACAAGTGGGAAGCTGCACGTTTCACTTCCCAACCTATGTAAGTCCACTCTCCTTTCCAGAGGAGAGAGCTGCTAACTTTAGGCACGAAGGTTTACCTTTGCTTTCTCAGACAGCTTGCTTTGGATGGTTTCCTGCTCAATGCGATACTTCTGGAGTTCTCCCTGCAAGCCCTTCAGGTCACGCTCCAGCTCCCCAATGCGCTGCAAGAGTCCCAGGAAAGGAAGCGTTCACTGTTGTTTTTCTTAAAGAATTTCAACAACAAGCAAGATATTCTCCCTACCTATCCCGTTTCATTTATCCCAGTCTTTTCTTCCAGCTTCTCTTTACAGCTGATACTTTGACTTGATCTCTTATTCCTGACAGTGCTCTCCTGAACTGAGATTAATTTTTTTTTTGAACTTCAGTTCAGTTTTTCCAGGAGTTTACATTTCTCCACTTGGTTATGCACATTACATCCCTTCCTTTACAGGAGCCGGATTCAAAATGCTCCTCTTACAAGGCCCAGTAATATTCTCTGGATGGCACATTTTTGCAATCGTTGCTCTCTGGTGTGCTACATCACCCCGAATGACTGGAAACTCACTTTTTGGTATGGAGTCACGTCCCTCTCTCCGAGTTCACGCTTCATTTCCTCTTTAAGTCTAGAGCACTAGAACAAACAGCAACCGATGGAAAAAATTATCAGGCTGGCCAGATACTGTCATTTCTGATAGAAATGTCAATGTACCCTTCAGTACTACAGCACAGCTCAGTGCTCAGATGCCTAATGGGTGGCAGAGTGTCCACGACAGGGCAATCGAGGCATTGAGAGCATGACAGTACCAGCACCTGGACAGGTCCATATCTAAATCATAGCCTGGCTGAGAGAAGAGAAAACATCTGCAGCAAATACCCTACAGAGAAAAATTCATTGGGCCTTAGCAAAAGTGTAACAGCAACAGCAGAAAGGACAAATGGAACCAGAAGCTCTTTCCAAGACATCCATGGTAACTCAAACCATGACATGAACAGATATTTCCAAGCTAACACACTACAGGGTGCTTTTCAGTTCCATTTTTGAGTGTCTGGGTTTCAGAGCATGGCCCTAATTCAAACACAGCTCCTCCCTCACCCCAGGTCATTCCTACATCCCTGCAGCAGTGGAGGCTGCAGAGGGACATGCTCTCTGCCTCTACAGGCATGAAGTGTGCCACTGGCCACCAAGCAGCATTCCTGGGACACCTGCTCTCCCCCTCAGCCCCTAACTGCTGCTCACACCTATCCCATTTCCATGGGTTACACAGAGCTGACCCACAGCAGAGAGGGGAGCATCCTGCTTCTGCCATCCAGAAAGCAGCTCCACTGGGAGCAGGGACCCCTTCCTACACCCCAGGGGCCCTTTTAGTTTCAGCTATTCCTCAGAAATCGATGAGAGTCACTACAATCTCCTGGAACACTGCCTCGTCAGCCAGCCACAATGCTGCACCCGCACCACACTTATTATGCAGATTATGCAGCTTTGCCACTCGAGCAGGGAGCTGCACATACACAGACAAACAACCTGCTATACAGGCAGTTTTCTTTATGGGGAAAAAAACAGGCTTGGTTGCAGGGTGCATCCTTAAGACCGGGTTTCCATGGCTTTCTCAGCAGGATCTTGGCACGAGTGCCTTGAGCACACAAACAGCCACAGTGTTCCCAGAAATTCAGGTCACCAAGTACCTGCACGTAGAACAAGGAGGGGGATTCATCTGGTGAACCTGACACCTCACGCAGGCATTTCACAGCATACACAGCCACTGCTCTGTCGCTGTTACATCTCAGAGACACAGCTCTGGCTTCCTGCGACTATTTACATGCAGTCAGGACCCAGCAGTTACATCTGTCCCTGTTACACAGCTGCTAAAATAGCTGTTCCAGTCCTTACCAGAGAGAAGCAAGACCCTTTGGATCTTATTGTTCCATGCTAGCCTGTGTATGAGACCATCACTTACAGAGCACGTCACTGGGGTGCTAACCTTGGCAGACACAACGGCCAGCTGGTTGTCCTTTTCTCTGTTTGCCTTCTTTATATTCTCCATGTCCTGCCTGAGTTGCTGAATTTTCTGCTCCTTCACAGCAATCTCCCTTTGCAGGCTGGTCACTAGACCTGTGGAAAACAATTTGGGCAAGAGGAAACCAAAGCATTTCCCTGCAGAAGCCCTCCGGGCACCAAGTGGCGAGTCTCCATCTGACAACTGTCTGACTTGGAGAGCGGCTCCAGCTCTTGGCAAGCCGTGCTGGACATTATTCCACGACAACATCGTTAACAAGTCCCCACGGGCCCTGAAGCATATGCTCCCAGGAGGACGAGCAGCTTTCTTACAGATCTGTTTCCCTTACATTTCTACGTCGGGGCCAAAGCTCTGAGCTCTTCTCCCTGCCAAGCGTTGTTACGAGCAGATTACCTCGGACCACAGAAATGAGACAGAACAATTTCACTAATCTCAGTGCACAGCCAATGGCTGTTTGGGGAAAAACAGCAACTATTTTATGTTCACATCACATTCCTCGGGAATGATAAGTGCTGAGATAAAGGCAAGTGGAACAGGCTTGTGGTTAGAGGCAGCCTTTGCAGCCACATGGTAATTCAGAGCCTGACAGTGAGTGTGCAAAGAGCGTGCACAAGCTTCTGCAGTCCAACCAGCAGCACCCAGCCCGAGCAGCTCAGGCCTTTGCCCTGCAGTCAGCACTTCATGCTGTGCTTTCTTTTTTAACAGTTCTGTCCCATCACTCTCTGCCTTCTGTCTTTGCTCCCCCCTTCACTCCTGTGGGGCTCCTTATGCCAGCAACTACCTGCAAATCCCACAGAGCTTCAAGAAACAGAACACAAAGTGGGACAAATTTTCCCAGCCACTACAAAGTGGCTGCTGCCAGACAATCCTGCAAATGTGTGGTCACTTTGCAAAGCCAGCCCTCAGCTGTTTCGTGCCCCTACAAGGAGCTCCCATGAAATATCAAGGCAAACATACCTGCGGTCAAAGCATGATCCCTCTTTAGTTTCTCACTTTCTTTTCTCAGGCTTCCAATTTCCAGGTCTCTTTCATAAAGAGAATGGCTAAAAATTTCACTTGAATCCTTCTGCAAGTCACTGATCTAAAATAGAGAAAAAAAAATTCATATGATCCTCTCCAGGTAACTTTGTGGCTCCAATATGCTTGCTTTTGTTTTAAATGCAAACTCAGCTCCTCTCAAGCTTCACAGAGACTGCCCTGGTTTCTGACTGCCATTAACTTTTCATGAAGCCTCAAAGACAGTCACAGTTTGGTCAGGTTACTCATTACTATCCTGGGCTAATTCTTTGGAGTAACTGCTTTGGACAGGATCTGCCTATCAACATTTTGGCTGTTCACACCAAAAGCCTGATATCAAAGGCACAAAGAGACAATGTTTGATGCTGGCTGCAATCCCGAGAACATACAGCTTGGGCTGGTGGATAGTGCTACTGCAGAAACAGGCTGAAATATCCTCAGATTTATAGCCTTTGCTCTGCATATATACTTATTGCTCACAAATGCAGATTCATAGGTGCTAGCAGCCACACTCATGTTTCTGCCACAAGCACAGTATCGGGAGCACTGTCTACTTCCGCACATCACCACCCCACAGGCAAAGAGCAGAAAGTAGGAATTGACTTCCAACCTATAACATAATAACATATCCCTGGACAGGACACCTATATGGCCATGCCCTTCTGCCTGGCCACCTGTTTTCATCTGGGTGCCAAAGGGCTTCTCTACCCTTTGGACTATAACGCCCCCTGCAAATGCAAATGCTGGCTCTGTTCCTGGGGGAAGAGAGGCATGGGGGAGAAAAGGGGTCAGGCAGCCTGGCCCCTTGCACATGGCTTTTCTCTGCCAGAAGTAGTTCAGACTTATATTCCTCTTCCCACCATGGCATCACAGGTCCTGCCACATAAATGGGAAATTTGATTCCCAGCTTCATTACAGGACAATTACAGAACAAGCAATCATGTGGGCAAAACACGGCAACCGATTATAACCTCTCTGGTTCCCCTTCATTCCACACATGCTACCTCCTCCTCTCCCTCCGAACGAGGTGCTCAGTTCAAGACCCATATGCATCAGAACACTATTTTCAACTGAGTGTGCCTGCTTAGGCACTGCGTACCTGTTCCTTTAAGGTTTTAATCTCTTCTGTTTTGGCTCTGATTTCTCTGTCAAATGTTAGAAGCTTTTGGGTCAGCTCCACATCGCTTCTAGCAGCAGCCTGGGCCATGGTCTTGGCCATCTCTGCAATTTTGTCCTGAAGACTCCTTATCACTGTATCTTTCTGCTTTGATTCCGCTTCAAAACCAGAGAGACGACTGATTTCCTTTTCCAGTCTCAGCAGCTTTTCATCCTGCGGGCAGGTTCCATGTGTCGTCTGTCACTCTGCAGTTACAGACACCAGGCTGCCTGCTTCTATAGGGTAACCGCTCAATTTCCATAAAGCACACAGTTTTGGATGAGGCTAGCCTTCTCTCATTAACAGCACACTGCAGTCACCCTGCGACACCCATGCTTTTCAGACACAGCTGATGCCTTCTCCCTCCTCACCCTGAATTCCCAGAGAGCCCAGATCCTCCTCATACCCAGTGCTTCCCAGTTCCCTGCATGTTGCTGGGACTCTTGGTCACACACACACACACATTTTGCACACTTTGTCATCTACCAGCCCATACAATCGCTCTCACCACACTTTTCCCTAGGGCAGGACCATGAGTTGCATCCCTCACCCTTTCTGCAGCATCACCTTTTCCTGCAGGAGGCAGTCCACACTATGAATCCTCAGGAAAGGGGCTCCTACCCCACTGCTTGGATCATTGCCTGAGATTGTGGTCCAGGCTGAAAGATAGAAAAGAATATAGTAGCTGTATAAGAAATATATACATAAAATGTAAAAAATGTAAGAAAATAGTGCTGTATGAGAGGGTAGGACTAGCACTTTGTGAGGTTCTCTCTCTCACTTGTCCAACGCCTATTTGCGGGCAGTGGCTACTTTACAGTCTGAAGCTTGGCTCACACTCACAATGATAGCCACCTGTTTGGCACTACAAAGATCCCCACCAGTGCAAACAGTCTACACAAGAGAGAGGAATAATGTAAAGCCTCCAAGGCACACAGACACAGAACTGAAGGCTCCTCTGAGTTTTTAACCCTGTCCAGCTCCAAGGAAAGTAGGTCAATTTTCATTGCTCACAGCAGAGGAATAGTTAAAAGTTCACTAGGATTAACACACACAGATCCCTTTGGCTCTATTTCAAAAATCAAACAAAGCTGTGCTACCTTGGAGCACGAGCTTCATTCCTGTCACCTTCACTGGGACTTGTGTGCATGGCTTTATGCTGTGCAGCTGTGACTGCACAGTAATGTCCTTTGCTCTGGGGCACTAGGTATAATCTGGCAGTTTACTAGTGACTTTCTATTCCCTCTGACTGTTAAAAACACAAAATGAAGCACAAATACTACCGATATATGGCCTCATTTTTGAGTACTCCTGTGTGGAGCCAGGAGTTGGACTTGATGATCCCTGTGGGTCCCTTCCAACTCAGGACATTCCATGAAACCACAGAAATCATGAGATCAGGTATCCTGATACAACAAACGACCTTCATGGCAATAATCTTTTCCCACAGTTGTGCTGTTCAATCAGTTCGTACCCACAAACCCTTGCCTTTGCTCCGCTGCTACAGCATACTTCACTTTTAAGAAACATATCAGATACAGATCTACTTTTACGTTCCTTTGCTCAAGGCAGCCAGGAGCCGCACATCAAAGGAACCAACCCACCACTACAAACAGACTGGAATAGGTGCATGAGTCATCAATGAAGATAAAGTCTGTAATCGCCTTCGGGATCACACACGAGGAACAAGGAAGAGGAAACGCCACCGAAGTTACTGAGGCAATGGCTTTCCCCGCAGGTTGTCATGGCACATTTCCTAACTGACCCAAATACCACCGATCGCACACGGACCCCGATTAGCTTTGCATGACAAGGACTCACAACCAACTGCCTGTGACACTCGTCATTTATCGGCGTGAATCAAAAACGTCTCTGCTCGGATCAGCTCTGCTGAGTGCTGAGTTGATCTGAGAGGACATAAGGCCACAAACTGCTGGGAAAGCATGGGTGGAAGCAGCCTTCCCGCTTGGCACCAACAATTCCTTTGCTGTCATACTAAGACTAACTCCTGCAGCCATCAGCAAGTACCTGGCCTCTCTGCGGGGGGCCGACTGAAAGCATCAGGAGGGCTGGAGGCTGTCGCACTCCTGGTCCAGGCGCTCAGGGGTCGCTTCTGGAGCGGCGGATGGGGCACGGGGCTGGTTGCAGCAGGAGCCCAGCTGCTCCAAGTGCTGGGGCGATGCTGGGACTGCAGCAGTGGGAGATGGGCAGGAGACACAGCAGGGCAGTGCTGGGGATCTGCAGGCACCTGGAGCTGCCCAGCCCATGCTATGCGACGTTTCACTGGCGGATAGGATGTCTGTGGTAGAAAAAGACTGTGTTATTAGCATGATAACACAGAGCATAAGAGCATAAGAAGGCTTTCCAGCCCCTGATGTGTGTGCAAAGAGGTAACATAAAACACGGGTACAGGCCTGAGTGGAAGCATACTTCCAGTCCTTTCCCATTCCCATGGTCATTTGATCATCCATATCCTAAAGCCTAAACGCTTACCTGCAATATGCACATTTTGGGGCTTTGACGTTATTGGAGCTCTTCACTCCCTCTCTAGACCAGCCTACCCTCATTCTGTGTGTCATTTGCAAAATTTGGATGCGCTTGTTCTCAGTTTTTCCTGGAACACGCACAAGCACTTCTACGCTGTCATTTCTCTCTTTTGATATCCTGAAACAAAGCTTCTCATTGCACACCTGCCTTGCAATCACATTTCCCCAGCCTTACACTGTGCATGTCCGACATGTAATTAGGACTCTATATGCTATTATCCCTGTAAGTATCACTTTCAGCTACCATGAAGATGAGCCAACGTTAAGGTCCTGCACACTGGCTGAGAAGCAACCCTCAATTTCAAGTTATGCCAGCCCATAAATAAATATCTGGAAATGTGGGCTCAGCCCTGGCACTGTTTGGAGCTTGCTGATTTTCCAGACAAGGGAGAAAGCTGCAGTAAGGCACTAGCTGCGGCTGACCTGCTGCTGCTTAAAGCACAGCCACCCTTCATTTCTAAAGCTGACAAGAAAAGGCAGAGATTGCCAGTCTGCTTTACATGCTGTTACACTTCCAGAGCTTTGGATTTATTTTTCATAATGGAGAACTTAGCTCTCTTAGCCGGGTGCTGCTCTTCTTTAAAACTTGTTCATCTTTAATACCACTGAAAATGAGAGAGAGAGAGAGGCCTCCTTATATTAAACATTGTAAACACTTCACACGGCGAAATATAGAAGTGATTTACTCTCTGCAGTCAGCGGTGTCAGGCTTCAAAGCTAGTATATCAAAGACGGATCATAAAGCCCAGAGCAATAAAGAGGCACCGACAGTGCTTTTTCTGTGCCACTGTGCATAACTGCATTTTTGTGTGCAGGCTACACACATACTTTAGGAAATTAAAATGCTTGGTGCTTCAGCAAGCTTCACTTGCCCAAAATTGCATGCCAGCTGCACGGCTTCATCCTGCAGCACTGCACTTTTTCCTCTTGGCCTAAGATTTCTGGCCTCATTAGGATTCACAAGGTCATCTCACTACACCAGGAACCTTGCTGAGACATAAATAAAGCAGTACCTGGGTGAACAAATGGCTTGCATTACGTTTGAATCATACATAGGCTGGGCTACAAGGCAGGCTCGGCAGCACCCACTACCCGGCACGCCACACACACAATTTTCCAGCACTCTTGCTCAGTCTCTATTGTCTAGGATTCTTCAAATGACACAACAATACAAATCATGCAGATCTTATCAATCCTGTGTACTCTAATAACCCAGAAGCTTAACAACCTCCGCTGACATTCTGCCTTGGTACATTTCCTGGGGAATCACCACGTTGGACCAAATTCCTTCCATGTTTACCATTGCTTGGGATTTCTATGCCCACAAGACAGGATGTGATGCTCTGGCCTTGCTGTGCAGAACAACACAGAGTCTGCAGCTGTGCACAGCCTTGCCAAGCAAAGCACCAGCAATGCCTTCATTTTTTCATTTGCTCTCAGTTGGATCTTTAACACTAGTTCATTACTAAGTAGTCTCTGAAGAAAGATTAAACAGAAACACTGGTAAAGGTCATTTTCTAATGCTTTCACAGCTTCCCAAGACCTACCTCTGTTATGTTGGCCTTGCTGTTAGGAAACCTGCTCCATGCTTTCTTCACCCTGCTGAGGTGCCTGAGTTTCTTCAGCAGAGGGAGCTCGAGATTTTTATTTCTCCCTCACGCTTCCCGATGATTTAAGAAACGAGCCTGCACCGGAGAGCATGCCCTGATTCCTCTGAAGCACAGCTCTCCTCCACATCATGTCCAACTGGACTCTTGGTGGGTATTTTTTCCCCCCCCCCTCATTCTATGTGCGGCTGTGAGAGGCTAAAACAAGGTGGCTGCCTGACAGCTGCGTGCCCATTTAACAGCCTTGGTAGCCAGCATTTGCTTTACCTGCGGGACTTCATCAACCACTAGCTCAAAGGATGCTCCCTGTGCCCCGAAGTGCAGGATGTCGCCTGGGCTCACTCGCACAGCCGCGTTTTGCACCTGGCAGCCGTTCACAAAGGTGCCTTGGGGAGAATTGAGGTCCTGCAGGACAAAGCCATTCTCCCAGCCGTCGAAATTGAGGGCCGCGTGATGATCCTCTACCCCTGCAGACTGACAAAACAGATCAGCGAGCAAGAGACAAAACCCTCAGAAAGCAACCAGAGCTGTGTTACTGCTGCCAATTTGCCCAGCCCTCCTCTCCTTGCTGTACTTCTCCACGTGAATATGCTGTTAGCCACTACTCTTGGCATTTAGGCTTGCCGTGCACCACCCCACCTGCATCCAAAGCATGCAAATAGGCTGTTAGACTCTATGCTTTGCATTTTCAAATTGCAGTCCACCACCCTACCTGCACCCTCACTAATGACAGAGCTGTCTGCCAGCACAACCAGACTCCTCTCCCTCTAATTCCCAACCAATAACTTCCCCACCCACTGTCCACCCAGGAGTCCCGCAGTTTTCCCATACCTTCAGCACGATGTCTGACCCTTCGTGTCTCCCGATCGTGGTTGTTTGTGGCTTCAGCTGAAAACACCCGTCTGAGCTCCTTAGGAAGGCTCTCATAGTATTACCTTTTCACCTCGAAGGTCAGAACATAATATGCATTACTCATTTAGTAATCCCCCTGCAATGCATGCAGCTGAGCCAGAAACTTCTCCACCACCTTATATGCCGCTGGTTCCTGCAATAAAGCAGTAAAGTTATTTACAGAGGCAAGGGACCTGAGTCTGCACACCGTCCCTTTGCTCCTCCCTGTACCCTGCAGTAGCCAGGGAAACCCCTGTGAAACTAAAGCCGGCTGACACCCTACTGCCTTCCTTTTTGTTTGTTTTGTTTTTTGCTTTTTGTTTTCTTTTTTTTTTTTTTTTCTCCCCTTTTCCAAGCAACTGGCCCGGCAGCACAACACAGCTCTGTGTCGGTGCAGACTGCAGCCCTAGTTTCTCACAGGACATTTGTTCTGCATGTATGAAAACACTCAGTTTGTCATGCAGCCTACCTGTTCGAGCCTGCCAGAGAACATTTTTTGCTTTTTTAACTTATTCTTTATTTGGAAGCATGTATTATATTGCCCGCCACCTGTGACTCACCAAGGCCCTTGGGCTGCCCTGTGATGGCGAAGGTTATTCTGCTGTGGAGAGGGGATTAATTAAATTGAGATCTAAGCCCAGGTTGCTGTGACGAGGGCTGCACCCTGCCACCTCACGCGTCCCCAAGGCGCCATTTCGCAGTGCCTCCCCATCCCTGCCGCCGTCGCCGTGGCAACCAGGCCGCCATGATGGCCGCCACCCCGAGCTGAGGGCAAGAGCCAGGCCTGCTCCTGCCTCCCGCTCTACATCCTCCTGCCCACACAAATTGTTCACACTCCCTTCACATTTCAATACAGAGACACAAATACATCACGATATGTGAGATTTAGACCTTAAAAAGAGTGAAAAGATCTCCCCCAGCACCCAATATGCTGGCAGGTGTCAGCAGCCCTGGGAAGGCTGAGAGAGGCCATGGAAACGACCACGAACCTCCCCGGGGACGTGTACCACACCCACACCAAACCTAACAAGATTAGTGAGAATTGCACTCCATGCTCAGATATTGCAACACTGGGCTGCTGAGTCCCAAACAACTCAGCTCAGAAGCATGCTTGCAAAAACACAGCACTTCCCTCCTCCCCACCAAAAATAATTACCCAATCTGCAAAAACACTGCATGCAAAGTTTTTCCTGTCTTTCTAAAACTTCTTCAATGCTTGGCACAAACCAAATTTCCACCCCACACAATGGGGCTGCTCCTGGATGGCAGCCAGGCTGCTGACCCGGGACATGATCGGCGGCACCACGGCCATTTGTCACCCTTTGCTCACCAGGAAGCACGAATGCATGGTTTGCTGCCAATGCCTCCTTACCTTTCCTTCTTTGCAAGAGTTTTGCACTGGAAAAATAACAGCAGAGATTTTGCAGCCCAAATCCAGCATTTCAGTGATGATTTTTAAAAATAACACGAGGCTTCCTCCGTGACACAAATACCAGGTCTGTATATATCCCAGGAGTTGCCCCTGAACATGACTGACCATCCAGAGATGCAAAGATACACATGCAAATTTAGACACTGTGTAGGGAAACACATTTTGATTTCTCAAATACAAGCACATTTATTACCTGAGCTAAATAGCATGAGATCTGGGCTGGGTGCATGTATGATGTTGGTGAAGACAGCTACCATCCCTCCCCTTCTTCATACTCACCTTCAGGAATAACTACTCTTACCATCTACGATATACACATATATTGCAATATAACCTCACCTTCACACGGAGGATGAGCCATCCTCATACAGTGACAGTCAAAATGTGGAAAGCACTCACCTTCCTTAGCATCACACATCTTTCCCTGCTTTCCAAACACTACCAGAGTTCAAGGAGCAGATATTCATTAGCCATCTGCACATTTGTCACAGAACTCCTGCATTGGTCACACGACATTTCACTGTGGCCACTACATTCTACATCGGTTTCTCAGCTCCGTTCCTCCACTGCACACTGAGAAAGATTCTGCTTTTCCCAGATTGTTTCATGACACAGGATGTCCTGGTAAAGCAGCAACACCCAACCCAACACCCAACCACACATACAAAAGACCTCACGTTATTAACCTGATATTTATCTACATTTTGTAGGACAACTGTTACGGTTGCATTTTGTCACCAGGGAGAGAGGACTTTGTGTTCCTGCAGATATATATTTCATGGAAGGTTTCAGGGTCCAATATTTTGACCAGAGTCACACCCTAGGAAGAACTTGCTAACTCAGCAAAGAATTAAAGCACTTGCTTCCCACTGTGGGCAGGCTCTTTGAGGCACATGAGGCTGGGGGAAAGTTAAAATGCTCTTCCATTACTCTTTTTCCCTTCATTTGATTAAGGAAGACCCTTATTATATGAAGCTATTCTGCCCATCTGGGATCATGTTGTCCTTTGGGGCACAACAGAGTGAATATCCTGTGATTAAAATAATAGAAATAATGGAACATGAAGCCATAAAATATACTGTTATATTGATTTGGACCAGCATCTCTTTCTTGTCTCTGTTTTGACCATTTGCACTCTTCTCATACATTTTACTTAAACTATTACCAAGTCAGCCTCCATCAGACAGGTTGTACCTACACCAATATCAGCATCCTATCAACAAAACACAACATGGACAACTGCTACAAATCTGGGAGAGATTTAGCTCTCTATATACCCCTCCACATTCAAACGAGGTGAAGGAATATGTGGCTGAGAGTGCAGGATGCTCATGACTTTGTAGGCCATAGCATTGCTGCAAGCCCAGGAGGTAGAGGAGGTCATTCCAGGATGGCAGAGGAGCAGCACCCACCCTAAAACAGTTGCCTGATTTCATACAGTTCTGGCTTACATTCTGTGGGAACAGCCATCTGTGCACAAATGCACACACACACACCATGTACAAAATATTTATTTAGAAAAGGTCTGCTTGCACAGCACACTCTACAGTCGTTTCGCACCCGGCACATCTTGAACACCTCTTGGCAGAGGTACATTACTGCAGCTCCCAGCCCCCTGCATTCACCAACTGCCCCTTCAATTCCCAACACAACGCACAAAGAGAAAACCACCGAGGCAAGAAATACAGTCCTCTCCCACAGGAGCACGAGCGCTGATGCCAGTAAGAAACTTCCTATGGGTAAAGCCTTACCTACGAGTCTGACAAGTTTAAGGGCTCGTTTCCTTCTGCTTCGCACCAGCAAGCACACAACTCTGCATGGGCTTGGGCTGGCCCCATGCCACTATCCCAGCCCCACCGGTGACTGGAGCAGAGAACAGCTATGGCACTGATCTGACACTTTTGCTTGCCTTACTCTGAAAGAAAAGACTTGGAAAAAAAAAAAAAAAAGAAGAAGAAGAAGAAGAAGAAAAGAACATTTCCTTTTTTCTCTTGGAAAATTGTTGCTAAATAGCAGTTGGGTGGCTTCAAAACCTTTTGTTGGGGCAAGGCACAAAGGAGAGAAGATACATTAGGTTGTCCTTAATTTAAAACAACACAAAACACATATCCAGTCCTTCCGACCTTTGTGTCCTTCACAGCAGCAGGCACGTTGCCATTTCCCCATGGTATCTGACACAACACCATCCTGGGAAGAGACGGTCCTGTCCGTGCAATGCCGCAGTCTCCATTGACTGCTCCCTCAATATTTCAGCATCCAGGGAGTGCCAAATGCTCCCACACCCTCTGCCCAAGCCTCTCCAAGTGTTTTCAACCCGCAGAATCACCGAATTCCCCTCTCTAAGTCATCTGTTGGCTCTCCAGCGCTTTCTCCTGGATCTCCTCATACTTCGGCGGGGGTGTCAGTGGCTCGATCGTGATGGGGTGGGTGCTGCTCCCGTCGGCGAGGTTGAGACGGATGTCCTTGAGGTGCAGCTTCTCCGACTTGATCCTCCGCACCTTCAGGGGCTTCAGGCGCTTGCTCAGGCGCGAGCTGTGCCGACCAGGAGGCCGCTCTGTGCCAGGCTCCGCGCCAGGCTCCGTGCCGGCTGCTCCCTGGGGCTGTGTGCCCTCGTCAAGCCCCGTCAGTGACTCGTAGGAGGGCAGCGAGACGCTGAGCCTGTGGCTCCTGTCCTGGTTATGGGGCTCGGAGTAGCCTGCATTCATCACCTCCTCGTAGCTGGGGACGTAGTACCGGGAGGACGTGTCTTCGTCCTCTTCTTGGCTGAAGGAGAGAAGAAGAGAGCATCAGCTGCACGTCGTTTCAGCTTCACGGGGGTTGTGGGGCAGAGAGAGGAGATGAAAGATAACCAAAAAGAAAGGACAGAATATTTACCCTTCCAAAAATAAAGGACAGACTATCCGCCCTTCCACCTTATATATACACCAGCTCATGACATTTTGAACAGGATGCAACCGCACCTATGTTCAGACTTGTTTCTATTTCACACGTCTTTACTTGAGATTTTGTTGGCAAATAAATTGATAATCTTCTTATCTCTCTCAGCAGTGATTCCTTCCCCAAGCAGAACACCAACATCTCTCCTCACCTCTCCACAAGTTCCTCAGAGCACAGAAGTGTCCTCACCACCCTGCCACAGCACCGGGATGTGTCTGGTTGGGCGCATCACTTCAATTTCTCTGCTGAGAGCTCCACACGAAGAAACACGTGCCTGTCTGTGCCCCGGGTACCTGCATGCAGCCTGCACAGCTACACCCTGTGCTGCTTCTGCAACAGGCAGGTGCTTTTAACATCTGGTGGGGCGTCAGAGGTTTCTTAGGGTCTCCGAGCACACAAACTACCTCCCTCTGAAGCCATAGCAGTCCTCACCTGCATCATTCCTCAGGCAGCAGCCGCAAGAGGTGCTTTCTCCTGCTGCCTCCTCTCTCTTTTCCTCTTCACCACCCGCTGCCTTTCTCTGGACAGACTCAAGCCAGCATCGTGGGGACAGGACACGGTCTGCAAGGTGCAGCGGGGCTCCCCAGGCAGACCGGAGAGCCCTGCACACCTCCAGCAGGTCCACGCTGGGTCCTCAGCTGCTGACTGCACCTCTGCAGCTCAACAGCTAAGTGGCACCACCAGCCACGCTGACCAAGACAGCGAGCCCCAGCCTTCCTGCTCCTCTTCCCCACCCCTCTGTAGCTCCTCGTCCACCTCACAGCAGCCACCCGTGTTAACCATTAACAGCATCTCCTTGTGATGCCCCGTGCCATACAGCGTGCAGACCAACAAAGCGTGAGCTCACACACAAACACTGCCTCCCTTTACCCACAACACCATAAATACAGCTGGGTTCATTTTGTCCTGAGCTATAAAAAAAAAGCTTTTACCCTAAACCATGAGCCGTGCCCACCTTTATCTGAGCACACACTGCTGGTTGTTTGCTCACGACCTCCTGCAAGAGGAAAATAAAGCCCGTGGGGTCATTTCTACCCTCCACCCCGCTCCCTTTCCCCCCCACAAAGCTCACCTGTCCTCCTGCTGCGAGGGCTCTGCCGATGCCTGGTGCTGCACCCTGGTTATTTCTTCGCTCTGCCTCTTCTTGTCGCGGATGTTCAAGCAGATGGAGAGCAGCAGCAGCAGCAACCCCGCCCCGACCAGCACGTACGCCACGGAAAACGTCTTGCTCTTCAAAATGCCCCCGCTGCCGCGGTCGGGCTTGCTGCTGTTACCAGAGTGGGCTGCGGGCTTTTCGACGGGGCCGAAGCCGGGGACGAGGTTCCACACGGCCATAATGATGCCCAGGACGAGCATCCCCAGCCCTATCGCCGTCAGTGCGTAGTGCGACCCGTTGGCACGGGACTGGGCCATCGCGCCCCGCTGCCCGCGGCGGCCACCTCACAGCACCCGTGGTGGCAGCGGGTGGCCAGGCCGGCTACCATGCGTGCGGTGCCCTCCCGGAGCGGGCAGTGAGACCTGGGGAGAGAAGGAAAGCCGTGGTTACTCAGCTTGCCGCGGGACACGACGCGGCTAGCAGGCAAGATAACGTCGTTTTTGGACTGCTGATGCTGGAAATCTAATTACACCGCGCCTTGCCGAGAGCGCATAGCGCAGCCGTTGGCAGCGGGGGCCTCGCTGCCCGTTCCAAGGGGATCTGCAGAGCAGCATCCACCCCAAACGTGGGCTGCTTCCCTCCACGCCACGGCTCGGGTGCACTGTCCTAAAAACCAACCGGCGCCACTGGCTCTGCTTCTTCCCACCCAGCTTTCTTCCCACCTCCACTGCCACCGGCCCCATGACGTTTCGCCCAGGTGCAAGTCCTCCGCTGAGCGGCCTCTCCGCCTGCATCACGTTCCCACCCCGAGGGTTCCTCTCCAGCCCTACCAAACCCCAGCAGCACGAAGGAAGCCGCAAGATGCAACATGTTCCTAAATCTCTAACTTCCTGAAGAACAGGGGAGCCTCCCCAGCAGGTACCTTCAGCCGCAGCCTGACCCTTTGCTACCTTCTTAGCCAGATTACACACCCACCTGAAGAAAGAGAGGAATTGTTAACATTTGCTAGGAACTTGGATTCAACATCTTTTTGAGGGCAACAACCCACCTCTTCACAGCAGCTGCCCAAAAAACCCATCGTGGCTCAGAGCGTTGCTCCTCGCTGCATGGACAGAGCCTTACCCAACCTACTGCCGCCTGAAACCACTCGGGAGAAAATAAAAAAAATCCCAGGCTCTATTACTTCTCCTTTTTTTTCCCTTGTGA